>NC_065580.1:40877500-42192500 GCF_024542745.1 Macaca thibetana thibetana
TGGGTAAATACAACTGTTCCAAATGGGAGAAATTGGCCAAAACAAAAGGGTTACAGGGCCCACGCAAGTCCAAAATCCAGCACAGCGGTCAAATTTTAAAGCTCCAAAATGACCTCCTTTGATTCCATGTCTCATATCCAGGTCATGCTGACGCAAAAAGTGGGTTCCTATGGTCTTGGGCAGCTCCACTCCTGTGGCTTTGCAGGGTACAGTCTCCCTCCCAGCTGCTTTCACAGGCTGGCATTGAGTGTCTGTGGCTTTTCCAGGTGCATGGTGCAAGCTGTCGATGGATCTACCATTCTGGGGTCTGGAGGATGGTGACCCTCTTCTCACAGCTCCACTAGGCAGTGCCCCAGGAGGGACTCTGTGTGAAGACTCCAACCCCACATTTCCCTTTCTCACTGCCCTAGCAGAGGTTCTTCATGAGGACCCTGCACCCTTGGCAAACTTCTGTCTGGGCATCCAGGCATTTCCATACATCTTCTGAAATCTAGGAGGAGGTTCCCAAACCTCAATTCTCGACTTCTGTGCACCCACAGGCTCAACACCACATGGAAGCCTCAAAGGCTTGGGGCTTCCACCTTCTAAAGCCACAGCCCAAGCTATACATTGGCCCCTTTCAGCCTTGGCTGGAGTGGCTGGAACACAGGGTTCCTAGGCTGCACACAGCACAAGGACCCTGAGCCCAACCCATGAAACCACTTTTTCCTCCTGGGCTTCTAGGCTTGTGATAGGAGGGACTGTTGTGAAGGTCTCTGACATGGCCTGGAGACATTTTCCCCATGGTCTTGGGGATTAACATTAGGCTCCCTGCTACTTATGCAAATTTCTGCAGCCAGCTTGAATTTCTCTCCAGAAAATGGGTTTTTATTTTCTATCACATTGTCAGACTGCAAATTTTCCAAACTTTCATGCTCTGTTTCCCTTTTAAAACTAAATGCTTTTAACAGCACCCAAGTCACCTCTTGAATGCTTTGCTGCTTAGGAATCTTTCCCACCAGATAACCTAAATCATCTCTCTCAAGTTCAAAGTTACACAAATCTCTAGGGCAGGGGCAAAATGCCACCAGTCTCTTTGCTAAATATAACAAGAGTCCCTTTGCTCCAGTTCCCAAAAAGTTTCTCATCTCCATCTGAGACCCACCTCAGCCTGGACCTTATTGTGAATACCACTATCAGCATTTTTGTCAAAGCCATTCAACAAGTCTCAAGGAAGTTCCAAACTTCCCACATTTTCCAGTCTTCTTCTGAGCCCTCCAAACTGTTCCAACCTCTGCCTGCTACCCAGTTCCAAAGTTACTTCCACATTTTCAGGTATCTTTTCAGCAATGCCCCACTCTACCAGTAACAATTTACTGTACTAGTCCATTTTCATGCTGCTGACAAAGGCATACATGAGACTGGAAAGAAAAAGAGGTTTAATTGGACTTACATTTCCACATGGCTGGAGAGGCCTCAGAATCATGGTGGGAGGTGAAAGGCACTTCGTACATGGCAGCGGCAAGAGAAAATGAGGAAGAAGCAAAAGTGGAAACCCTTCAGATCTCAGGAGATTTATTCACCATCAGGAGAACAGCATGGGAAAGACCTGCTTCCATGATTCAATTATCTCCCCCTGGATCCCTACCACAACACATAGGAATTCTGGGAGAGACAATTCAAGCTGAGATTTGGGCGGAGGCACAGCCAAACTGTATCAATACCCAAAAGAAAGGAAAGCAGTATATTGAAAAGATATCTGCACTCCCATATTTGTTGCAGCACTGTTCATAACAGCCAAGATTTGGAAGCAACCTAAGTGTCCATCATCAGATAAATGGATAAAGAAAATGTGGTACATATACACAATGGTTTACCGTTCAGTCATAAAACAGAATGAGATCCTGTAATTTGCAACAACATAGATGGAACTGGAGATCATTATGTTGAGCGAAATAATCCAGGCACAGAAAGACAAACATTGCATATTCTCACTTATTTGTGGGATCTAAAAATTAGAACAATTGAACTTACGGACATAGACAGTAGAAGGATGGTTAACACAGGCTGGGAAAGGTAGTAAGGGACTCTGGGGGATGTGGGTTTATGAGTACAAAAACAAATAGAAAGAATGAATAAGACCACTATATGATAGCACAACAGGGTGACTATAGTCAATAATAACTTAATTGTACATTTTTTAAATAACTAAAGGAGTGTAATTAGGTTGTTTGTAACATGAGGGATAAATGCTTATGGGGATGGATCCCCCATTTTCCAAAATGTGATTATTTCACATTTCATGCCTGTATCAAAACATCTCATATGCCCTGCAAATGCATACACCTACTCTATATGCACAAAAATTAAAAAGAAGAGAGAAGAAAAACAGAATAATATCACAAGTTCAATTACGCAAAAGGAAAAGAGATTGACCTTTAGGTGAGGGGAGAATTAGACAGAAGGAAAAGAATTCTAGAAGTCCTAGCTTTAGGTAGTAGTTCACAAACTTTAGTGTGCACCAAAATCACTTGGAGGCACTAATTACTTGTCTATATTCCCAAATTTCTGAATTAGCACATCACGGATGGAGCCAAGAATATTCATTTCCAACAAGTTCCCAGATACTGTTAATGCTTCTGCCCAAGGACCTCACGAAGAAAACCATAGGCTTAAGGAAGTGAGCTGTGAGTAGGAGGAAGATGAAGGATGAAATGATAACACCAGGAAAATTATAATTGCCCTCCTAAAAAGACATTACATTAACAGTCCATCAAAAAAACTGATAAAAGGCTGTGATTGGTAACTTACAATACATTGTTAAAGTTTGATTATTATTACTGTTTTAAGCAAGTAGAATTAAGATGACCATATGTCTAGACTTGTCTGAGAGAGTCTTAATTTTCTCCAACAGCCCAGCATAATAATTAGTAGCACCCCCTTTCTTTCTTGAGAGTAGCCCAGTTGAAAACATAAATTATATAGTTACCTTACTTATTCATAAGAAATGAAATACACAATATGTGGAAGCTGTAAGGATGCTTCTCTGTCTGCCTGGGCAAGAAATTAAATGAACTGGTGCAAAGAAGCAACAAAGATCTTTATCTCCTTAATGCCCTTTCAAAGGATCTTTGAAAAATACTGAGTAGCAAACACTGCTCAAGATAGAGAGACAGTACTGTATACACCAAGCAGAGAGAAAAAAAAATAAGTACCAGACTTGGAGCCAGGATGATTAATGGCTAGGTGTTTCTTAGCCCAGAGAAAAGGTATGCCTTTTGGTGGCTGGGCCTTCTCAGGACACTCTCATAGGCAGGAAATAACTATTATCTCCAGATATTCTGACTCTGGGCATCTGAGAAAGAGTCAGAAAAGAATCTTGTTTTTCTACCAACAACTCAGGGAATTCAGATGTATGGCATCCATTGACCATAGTTTGAAGAGCACTTCAATCTACTTGATGGAAGTTTGATGTGTTACTCTCCCCAGTAGAAATGACATTTTAAAAGCTTAACCCAAAGGAATGAATTTATAATAAAAGAAATCCAGAAATCAACTAAATGTATACCAGAGGAGCACACAGGCACTCCTTTTCTACACATAGGGAGGCCTATGTTAGGTCCAAAATCTCAATTCCATCCTTCCAGTACCTAAATAGAAGTGCAGGTTGGAAGAAGAAGGTCATCACAGTGAGCAGAACCTGGAATTAGAGCATCTGTAACTATCTCACCTTCTTCATGAAATTAGAAGTTCTCTAGTACTATCAGTAAATCATGGTGGGAGAATCCTTGAATTGCTTCCATAAAATTCCTTAGGTCCCAGAACATCAAGCATTGTAATTTGGGTTGGAGGAGTCCTCCACAGTTGTCATGGGAGATATGATAGCATTTTATAATCAGAAGGCACCTTGACTGCTACAACCTGAAATTTCCTTTATTTAGTAGAATTTTAATAAAGTTTTCTCTGGCGTGATTTCTTTTTTTTTTTTTTCTCAGTAATGTAACACTTGGGCAAGATTCAATTCTGACATCTTAAGGTCTGAATAAATATGCATTTTCCATTGAATTGATGATACAGACATGCTGAGTGTATCCTTGACATTGTATCACCTTCTTGGTCACACATTGACATTATAATGTTATTTACTACAAAATTACATTGACAGCATCTTAGGAACACTGTGACAGCATTTTAGTTGCAATCAAAGAGAATATTGAAGCACATTTTGACAAAAATGACTTGGAAGGAAAAAAATAACACTACCAAATAGTGCTTCAACAAAATCGTCATAGATTTCAGAAAACAATTTAACTATTTGAATGCTAGTTAGCAGTTTATTCCAAATCAATGGCAGATAAGGGACTGAAGTTTATAGAGAAAGACTTCCTCAAGAAATATAGAAGAGAATTTTGGCTCAGGAAGCAAAACAGAATTGAGAACCCTCTGCTTTTATTTTCAAGTACAAGGTAATATGATTACCTTCTCCTCACAGATTTTGCTAGATAACTATAAAAATTATAATCCACATTATAATGAATATTTTGTAAGTACATATCTAGAAACATGTATTTTAGTATAGAGGTAAGACACAGAAGGATAGCATTTTGTTATTTCAATTTTAGAATAGGCCAGCAACCTATTTAATCCCAGAGCTTTATTTTGGACACATTTTTCAGGCCTATATTGTCAATATTTCCTCTTACATCTGCATGTCTATTTCCCTCACATTACATCCCACTAAGTATTTTTGGCAGTAGAAAGAAAAAAGAAAAAGTAAAATAATAATAACTAGCATTCACAAAATGCCAGCTATATACCAAACACCATACTAACCAAGCACATTACATGTAAAATCTCATTTACTCATGACAAGAACCTTAATGAAGAAATACAATTATTATTCACAGCTTACAGATAAAGAAACTAACCCCTGCAAAGGACAAACACTTCTCTATAGATCCCATAGCTAGTAAGCAATGGAGTTGGGATTTGAACAAGTCTGGCTCCAGCTATCACTCCTCTTAGAAAGAACAGAAACGGAAAAGTGAGGCCAGAGTGTGTGGATAATGGAAAGGAGTCAAATACATCTACAAATGCTTCCAGCCCATGCTCATGGTTGCCCATTCCTCTTTCCAGATGGAAGTCTGGTGAAAAGGAAAGGTCTCTGACCCAAAGTCACAATGAGTGAAGCCAGAGGGAGATTTACTAGACCTTTACTGAGAGATGTTGCTGAAGTTCATCACCCAAGCAGTGATCTTCAGGGCAAGGAAATACAGTGATCCCACCAGAAATCTAGTGGACAGCCTGAGGGAGAGCCAAAAAAGTTTCCAACCTGTAGACAGCTAGGCAGGAGTCTCTCTGAATACATATCAGAGACAGCAGCAGCTGGGCTTCAGAGATTGGCTCACAATCAGTAAATTATGCAGATCCATTTAATGTTCCATCATTGGTAGCCATATTACCTTAAGAACTTAGATGAGGGTATTTTTAGTTCCAAATTCTTCTTTCTTACTGCTAACTAAAATATTTGTCAAGATCTTCTGTCCATAGTGAAATCCTGTCAAGTAGCATCCAAATTCAGTTCTGAACATCATTGTCTTCTTTCCTAAAAATGTCATTTGCTGAGTGACCAAGAAAATGTGAACAGTATTTGACCCGAAACTATTTAGGATAAAAAGTATGTAAAAGTCTTTCTTAATCAATTATTCAATACCAGAATGTAAATTATTTTTTCAAAACATTCAATCTATTCAATATTGGCCCAAGATTGTTGATATGAGTGCATAGTATACCAAAAGTATCATACTCTCAGCTTCAATGTCAAGTAATCCCATTTGTTCACTAGAAACTACTTCTAAAAGAATCACTCATCTGCATTATTTTTCAATTATAAACTTAAGAGGGTTCAATAAAACAAGTGATTTTCAAGGGACTTTCAATTAAATGAACTTGTTTAGTTGTGTTCAATTAAGCACTAGACATGGAAGATGGGTGATTTTCAATTTAAGAAAATATGCTACCAATGTGTTGCTTTAAGTCTAGGGGAAAAAAGTCATTTCTTAAATAATTAACTTGAATACAGCTGTCACTTGAATCTCTGAATCTATTGCTAGAAATAATTACTGGTGAATTAGCTTTATATTTGATAACTTATAATACTGAATGTATATTATTCCATTTCATATATATGTGTGTATATATGTACATTGATACATATATGTATATATATACCTATACATATATATGAAAGAAAAGAGAATACACACACACACATCTGTTTTAATGGCTCTAATAGGTTATAACTATATTGACAGAACAGTTCAAAAAATATAATAACATGGAAACATGTGGGTAAAGGTCATGGAAAGATCATGAAAGAACTACAAGTCACTGTCTCAAACTTCCCCTTTCCTTAATAATCCAATTCACATTCTCCATCATTTTTTTCAAACTTTTCTTTATCTTTTCTAGTTCTTTAGATGGCTAACTTATCTTTCTTAAAGAGTTTTGTATCTAAATTTTATTGTGTAATTGACTTTTATTTATTGGCTATTGAGTTTCTAATATGATAAATAAGGATACTCTTCCCCACACTCTTTCATCTACACCTTCTGCTAATATTGTTTTGTCACTGCTCTGATTAATCAAGTATGCAAATTCAAACAAGATATGTAAACCGACATTTCTTATTCTGAAAACCACAACCCCTTGACTTCTCATTTGATAAGCTGATGTCGCCAGCAAGGGTCAGTCAGGTGGAGATTGATAAGTACCTAAATTTTCTCCCTACTAAAGAAAAGTGCTAAAATTATATTTCCTACTACATAGATCCAAGACTATGACTCCTGTGCTCCACAAAAGAGAAAGTTTTAGCATGAAGTTTAAATGGATTATCCTTGTCTTATGTCTTTATCAACTCTGATTTTTTTTTTCTAAGCTCTCAATCACTCTATATTCTATTAAATCTCCTTTTATCCCTGGAGAACTCTCTACCCAAATCTTCTGATCTCCTAATTGGGTCTGAGTTTCCTGGTACTTATATTAACTCATCTAGTAATTTCCCAGAGAGCTTATAGTCCTTTTCAAGTTTTAAAATTTTTGACAATTCTTTTAAGGTATAATTGACATGCAATTTTACATGCAATTCGATTTTTATATTTAAATATTTTAGACTTAGAAAAGAGTTGCAAATATAGTGCAGAGTTCCCGTATATCCTTCACCTAGAATCCTCTAATGTTAGCATTTTACATAATCCCATGCAATGATAAAAATTTAAAAACTGACATTGGTACAATACTGTATTACTCAGGGTTCTCCAGAGAAGCAGAACCAATAGGATATGTAGAGTTATGTAAGAAGGGACTTATGGGAATTGGCTCACATGATTCTGGATGCTGACAAGACTTACAAAACGCCATCTGCAAGCTGGAGAACTAGAAATGCCAGTGGCATAATTCAGTCGAAATTCAAAATCCTGAGAACCAGGGGAGGCAATGGTGTAATGCTCAGTCCGAGGCAGTAGATCTGATCAATCTGCTGGCGTAGGTCTCAGGGTTCAAAGGCATAAGGACCAGTTCAGCCGTCCATGGGCAGGAGAAGATGGATATCCTAGCTCAAAAAAAGAGAGGATTCACCCTTCCTCTCTGCCTTTGTGTTTTATTTGGACCTTCAATGGTTTGAGAGATGATTGCACACATTTGATGACGGTGGATCTTTACTTGGTCTACTGAATCAAATGCTAATCTCTTCCAGAAACAACCTTAGAGTCATATCCAGAAATGTTTTTACCAGTTATCTGAACATTCCTTAGCCCAGTCAAGTTGATAAAATTAACCATCACAACTGCATAATACTACTCGGGTGATGGATGCTTTAAAATATCAGAAGCAAAGATTCCTGTACCCATACAGTTATTGAATTTTTTTTAAAAAATTAACCATCACGAATAGAATTTACTAAATTGCAGAATTTATTTAGATTTCACCAGTTTTCCCACTAATATTCTTTTTCTGTTCCACTATCCAGAATCCAGCATTGCTTTCAGCTTCCATAGTTCTCTTTTAACCTATTACAGCTCCTAAGGCTTTCCTTGTATTTTATAACTTTGACTGCTTTAAAACCTGTCAGGTATTTTGTAAAAAGTTCCTCAATTTGAGTTTTGTCATATATATTCATGTGTGTGCCTCATCATGCATATATAATCATGTATTTATATGATCAAAAATTTTGATCATTGCATAGTGATTATGTAAATGCTAACATTAGGGGATTCTAGGCAAAGGATATAGGGGAACTCTGCACTATATTTGCAACCTTTCTCTAAATCACATATACACAAATAGAGATACAGACACAGATATAATCAGGATTAGAATGAGCTTACAAATCTGGTGGATAAATATCATAGAGCTGATATACTCTTCTTAGTGCACAATTTCAGAAAGTATATGATATATATTACTAGTGACATTAAACTTGGTCATTTAAGGTGGTGTCATTGTGTTTCTTCACTATAGTTACTTCTTTCCCCCCTTGCTAAATGATATATGGTAGAGTCACTTTGAGACTATCCGAATATCCTATTTCCCCTTAAATTTTGCCCACCAACTTAGCATTCATCAGCTTATCTTATTTGGAACAATTATTACTGTAGTATTTATATGATGATTTGCTATTTTGTTCTTTCTACCCATATTTATTCATCAGAAATTTTCTGTGAGGAAAAATTTCTCTTCTCACCCATTTACCATTTTATTATGGATAAAATAATAAAACTACGAACCTCTGGATATTTATTTTATTCTTGGGGCATTCATCTAATATTATCATTATTCATTTTTCCTAAATTGTTCCAGCTTTGACACTTATGACTTTTTTTTTTTTTTTTTTAAACGGGGTCGCACTCTGTCTCCCAGGCTGGAATGCAGTGGTGCGATCTCAGCTTACTGCAAGCTCCCCCTCCTAGGTTCACGCCATTCTCCCGCCTCAGCCTCCCGAGTAGCTGGGACTACAGGTGCCTGTCACTACGCCCGGCTTTTTGTATTTTTAGTAGAGACGGGGTTTCATTATTTAGCCAGGATGGTCTCGATCTCCTGACCTCGTGATCCGCCCGCCTCGGCCTCCCAAAGAGCTGGGATTACAGGCGTGAGTCGCCGCACCCAGCCAATTATGAGCTCTTTCAGGTTGGCTTTTGTGTTCTTTAAAATGCCTCATTTTTTTTCTTTTCTTTGTGGGGGCAGTGTTTTACTTTCTGGCACCACAAGATGCTCCAGGTTCATATGTATCTTCCGTTTCCAGCTGTGAAATCAACCACTTTTCTAAAGAGTCCTGGCTCATTTTATCAGAAAATGCGATCTAAAAAGATCCAAGAACTAGGTATAGCCATTGCTGCTACAGTATTACTCTCAGAAGATGAATAAGAAATGCATAAATATATATTAGCCCATGTAGACACACACACACACACACACACACACACCCTATATTTATTTTGTATCTATGTATATTAATATACATATATTTTTTAAAACCTTGAATTAATACTGTTAAATGCGATTCCAATCCAGTATTATATAGTTCATTTGGACATTCCCCTTTGCTTGTTTTTAACTTCTTCATCTGACAATGAGAAAATTAGCTCTCACCACCTTCAATATGTTGACATAGATATGGTAAGACTTCAATATCCATGATACCAACCAAGAGTGGATTGAAATATTTTTTAATTTTGTCTGTACTAAACATATATACACTTTTTTTCTTGTCCTTATTTCCTAAACAACTCTTTACATAACACTTACATCGTGTTAGTTATAAGTAATCTAAAGATTAAAGTATACAGAAAGATATGCATCAGTTATATGCAAATACCGTTTTGTATCAGGAACTTGCACATCCATGGATTTTGGTAACCAGAAGTCCTGGAATCAGTCCCCCATGGATACTGAGGGATGACTATTTATGTACCAGTTCAATATATGCTAAACAATATCCATGTAAGAAACAATATAATCAACTAAAGTACAATGTTTATAAACAGATCATTTTGATTTCAGCATTATATGATGTATCAAAACATGGTTTTCCAAAGTGATGTACAACAGCTCCTCTTTTCCTCACTCCTTTCAGTGGGGTTATGGTGTTCACTTGCAATACTGTTAGATTCCTTTGTCCCTAACAGCATTCCATTTCATCCCCCTCTTCCTTCCCCCACACACATCCTGGTTATATTTAATGGGCATAAAACGGAAGTTTGTATTATATAATCTTATGAATTTTGGCAAATGCATAGATGCATGCATCTACCATCCCAGTACAAAACAGAACAATTCCACCACCCAAAACACTATCTCCAAATATCCCTTTGTAGCTAAACCCTTTCACTCACCAAACCTGGCAACCATTAATCAGTTTGTAATCTCTTTGGTATTACCTTTTTCCATTTATATTGTCATATAAACTAAAGTCATACAATATTAGCATTTAGGACTGATTTCTTTCACTTAGTAAAATGCAATTAACATTTATCTATCCCTCCTGTTGTGTGAATAAATGGCTCATATCTTTATATTGCTCAGAATTTCTTTATATGGATGCACCACAGTTTGTTCATCCATATTCCTATTAAGACATCTGGGTTGTTTCCAGATTTTAGTGATTATTAATAAATCTGCTATAGAAATTCATCTATAATTTTTTTTAATTTTTGTAGATATATGATATACACATACATATATGGGTTACATGAGATATTTTGATACAGGCATGCAATACATAATAATCACATCATAAAAAATGTGCTATCCATCACCATAAGCATGTATCCTATGTATTACAAACCGTTTATTTATACTCTTTTAGTTATTTTAAATGTATAATTAAATTATTTTTTACTATAGTCACCCTGTTGTGCTAGAAAATACTAGGTCTTACTCATTCTTTCTAGCTATGTTTTTGTACCCATTAACCCTCCCCACCTCCCATCTGCCCTGCTACCAGCTCCCCACTACCCTTCCCAGCCTCTGGTCACCATCTCCATGAGTTCAATTATTGTAATTTTTAACTTCCGCAAATAAGTGATACCATGTGAAGTTTGTCTTTCTGTGCCTGGTTTATTTCACTTAACATAATAACCTCCAGTTCCATCCATATTGTTGCAGATGGCAAGATCTTCATTTTATGGCTGCATATTACTATACTGTGTATATGTACTACATTTTCTTTATCCACTCAACTATTGACGAACAGTTTGGTTGCTTCCAAATCTTGGCTATTGTGAATAGTGATGCAATAAACATGCAAGTGCAAATATCTTCTTGATATACTGCTTTCCGTTCTTTTGTACATATACCTAGGAATGGGATGGCTAGATTGTAAGGTAGTTCTATTTTTAATTTTTTGAGGAACCTCTAAACTTTTCTCCACAGTAGCTATACTAATTTACATCACCATTAACAGTGCATGTATAAATTTTAATGTTAACATGATTTCACATCTTACATGAGGAAACAGGTTAAATTGCTGGGTCATATGTTGAATGTGTATTTACTATTTATATACCTTTATAAGAAACTGCCAAACTGTTTGCCAGAGTAGCTGTATAATTTTCTATTCCAACCAGCAATGTGACAGAGTCATGCTACAACCTCATCAATAATTGGTATTGTCAGTGTATACAATTTTGCTTTAGCCATTCTAACTGCTCTGTAGCACTATCTCATTGCAGTTTTAATAGGCACTCACTAAATGACTAATGATGTTGAGCATCTTTTAATATGTATATTTCACAACCAGATATCCTCCTTGGTAAACTGCTTGTTCAGACCTTTATCTTTTATTTATTTATTTATTTTGAGACAGAGTCTTGCTCTGTCACCCAGACTGGAGTGCACTGGTGCTATCTCAGCTCACTGCAACCTCCACCTCCCAGGTTCAAGAGATTCCCCTGCCTCAGCCTCCCGAGGAGCTGGGAATACAGGTGCCTGACACCATGCCTGGCTAATTTTTTGTATTTTTAGTAGAGACAGGGTTTCACCGTGTTAGCCAGGATGATCTCGATCTCCTCACCTCGTGACCTGCCCTCCTTGGCCTCCCAAAGTGCTGGGATTACAGGGGTGAGCCACCGCGCCCAGGCAGCTCATTTAAAAAATTGTTTGCTTTCATATTATTGAGTTTTAAATGTATTATATTGTTAAGATACAAGTATTTTAACAGATATGTAACTTGAAAATATTCAGTCTGTGTCAATGACTCATCCTTTCATTCTTTTAACATTGTCTTCCACAGAGCAAAGTTTTCAATTTTGGTAAAGTGCAATACTTCAAATTTTATTTTGTAGATAGTGCTTCTAATGTTTTGTAGATAGTGCTTTTAATGTTTTATCTAAATTCTTGCTGCACTCAACCAAACTCAGAATTTCATGTAAGTTTTCTTGGGAAAGTGTTATAGTTTTATGTTTTACATTTAGGTCTAGGATCCATTATGAATGTTGAAGTTCATGTGTTTACATGTAGACATACAATTCCTCTGTTTTTGCTTCTTTGTCAAAAGCCAGTGAACTATATTTGTATGCATGTATTTCTCAACTTGCTATTTTGTTCCATTAATCCATGTGTCTATTCTTTTGCCATTACTACACTGTTTTTTTTTTGTTTTGTTTTGTTTTGTTTTTTTTAGTCTGGGTCTTGCTCTGTCATCCAGGTAGGGTCACAGCTCACTGTAACCTCAATCCCTTGGGCTCAATCCTCGCACCTCAGCTACTCCCAGCTAATTTTTTAATATTTTTGTAGAGATGAGGTCTCACTATGAGGCCCAGGCTGTTCTGAAACTCTTGAGCTATCCTCCTGCCTTCACCTCCCAAAGATCTGGAATGATAGGTATAAGCCACTGCACCCAGCCTACATTGTCTTATACCTGTAACCTTTTAGTATGTTTTATAATTGAGTACTTTGAATCTTCTAATTTTATTATTCTTTTTCAAAATTGCTCTTGTTATTCCAGCTTCCTTTCCTTCCACATAAATTTTAGAATCAGTTTGTCAATATATATAAACAGAAAATCATCTGGGATTTTGGTTGGGACTGCACTGAATCTATAGATCAAATTGAAGAGAAATGACATATTAACATTATTCACTTTCCTAATACATGATCATGTTTTATTCAACCTTTTACTTTGGTCTTGATTTCCTTCATCTGCGATTTGTAGTTTATAGTATACATATTATTTAAATGCCTTATTTATACCAAGTATTTTATTTAATTTGGTGCTAATGTAAATGGTATTATTTTTATTTTTAAATTTCAATTATTTCTTGCCAGTGTTTAGAAATACAGTTGATTTTTGCATACTGATTTCATGTCCTGTGAGTTTACCAAACTCCCCTACCAGTTGTGTTAATTATTTGTACATTCCTTAATATTTTCTACTTAGGCAAAGGTGTTGCGTGAAATAGAAAACATCTTTCTTGCTTTCTGTCTTTCTTTCTTTCTGTGCAGTCTGCAAGTCTTACGTGTTTTTCTTATGTTAATTAAATTGACTAGGACTTCCATTATGCTGAATAGGAGCAATCTTAGGGAGAAAGCATCTAATCTTTCACCACTAAGCATGATATTAACTAACAGGTTTTTTAATGCCTATTTCGAGGTTAAGGACACTTCCTGATTTACACAGTTTCTTCTGTTATAAATGGATGTTGAATTTTGTCAAATACTTTTCCTGCATCTGTCATACATTATATATGAAATGATCATTCCATTTTTTTCTTTAGACAGTTAATATGGTGAATTGCCTGCTTAGATTTTAAAATACAGAACCAGTCGTGCATCTATTGGATGAACTGCCCTTGGTTGTATCTCTTTTTTATATTGCTGGATTCTCTTTGATAATATTTTGGTGAAGATTTCTCTGTCTACAATCTAATCTTTTTGATGTATCATTTGATGCTTATCATTAATAGCTTTTTTTTTTTAACCCAGCCAGTAGTTCTTCAAATATATATATATTTTTTTCTTGTTCTCTTTCTCCCTTTTCCTTCTGAAATTCTAATCGTGTATATAGTAGGCCATTTGATACCATCCAAACTTACTGGAAAGCTGTTTGGAGTTTTGGGTTTAGTTTTTTTGCTTGTTTCCACATTTTGTGTTTGTGTTTAAATAACTTTTTATAGGCCTAATTTCAGCTTCACTGATTCTTTCTTTGTCTGTCTTGATTCTCCTAATGAACCTTTAAAAGACATTCTTCATCTCCTTACTGTTTTTCATTTCTAGCATTTCTATTATATTATTTCTCATAATTTTCATTTCTCTACTGAAATTAACCACCTGATAATTGATACAACACCATCATTACAGTGTTTAATATATTAATTATAGTTATTTTAAATTTTCTTTAAAATAATCCAAATATCTGTATCACATCTGAGTTCAGTTCTTACAGTCGTTTTCTTTCTTCTGATGCACTTTTTTTCTTGTCTTTTCATCTGCTTTGCAAATTTTTCAGGTGTCTTGTGCATGACAATAGAGACTGAGGCAACCAACATTTTATCCCTGAAACTGGGCACATTTTTTCCTCTGCTAAGCCTTTAATGCCGGACTGTAGGTAATCAAATTAGGAGATGGACTGTTTGAGGTTTGTTTCTTCAATGGTTACCCTCATTGCACACAGTGTTTAAATTTTTCCAGAAATATCTTTTAAAAAGCAGTGTCCGATATGTTTGGTTTTGTTTTTCAATGTCTGGCTCACTTTCAGCTATTGGTCATCCCTCTCTGCTCACCTCAGAGTGTGTCATGCAAACTAATTGCTACTTAACACTTCTTAGTCTGGTGGTAAGGAGTTCAAGGTAGTCTTCTTTGTTAAGATTAAACTTATTTTATCCAGATGCAATGTCCCTTACTTCAATATGTTTGCCCTGTTGGTAATTTAAGTATTTCCCTGCCCCTTCACTAGAGACAGGTTTTTCTAGTTCTCTTCCCCAACTGCAATCTGTTTTCACCAGTGTCTTAACAGCAAAACTGTTTTATTTTCCCTGTCCCCATAGATTAAGCCTACTGTCCTACAGAGTTTGAAGAAAAGTGCTCTGATAGAGTTTAGTCTCCCTTCCACAGTGTCTACTCTTCCCCACCCAGATTTTTACCATAAGGGAGACTTTTTAAAGTTCCCCAAATCTTTGCTTTGAGTCCCAGCAGGATTCATGGAGTGAAAAAGAACACGCAACAGGATGAAATGTCCTCTCTCATTAGTACAGCCTTGTTTAGCCCTCAGCATTTTACCACTCTTTCTAGTTAAACTCTTCTTTTCTATATCTGGCTATATCTTTTTCAGTAAACCAATCCTCGTGAATTTTCCATCCCTGACATCAGGAGTGTCTCTTTAAATTGTCAGGCAGTTGGTTTCTCTGTAATCTCAGCACTCCAAAGTCATGAACTCACTCTTTGTCCATTGGAAGACGATGGTGGTGATGATTAAAAAGATAGTAGGAACACTTTTTTCATCTCTCTGTATCCCCAAGTGGAAAACTGATTGTGGTACTTTTTGATTTATACTAGTGTTTGCTAGAGTTCATACTCAGTAACTTAAAGAAAAAAGGAGAGGACTGTATGGTGTGTAAGTATTCCAAATACTTAGATGTTTGAGTATAATTGTGTTCTTTATTCACATTTGATTGCAGTTTTGCTAGGCTTAAAATTTTAAGTTAAAAATTATTTTCCCTCTAAACTCTGAAAGACTTCTTCAGTTGTCTTCAGTATCTAGTGTTGCTAATGACAAGTCTGATCCCATTCCAGTATGTATTTGTTTGGTAGTGGCCTAACTGGGCCTTCTAGAAAATCAATACGGTCTTCTATTTGTCCTTAGAACTCTGAAATTTAAGAAAAATGGCTTCAGATTTGCATTTGTTAATCTACTATGCTTAGCATTTTGTTAGTAGTTTCTTCAATTTTTGACTGGTTTTTTTCAGAGCTGTAAGTTATAATCCTTGACTTCTTGTTTGTCTTTTTATAAAATGTTTTAATTGACAAATAATAATTGTGTATGCTTTATGGAGTACAATGTGATGTTTTGATCTATGTGTACTTTGTAGAACATTCAGTCATACTGACATATCCATCACCTAATCAACTTTTTTTTATGGTCAGAATGTTAAAAATCTATTCTTTTAGCCATTTTGAAACATACAATACATTCTTATTAACTTTCAGTTAACATGCAGGGCAATCGATTAGTAAAATGTATTCCTCCAGTTTAACTGAAAGTTTGTACTCTTCGATCTACATCCTGCCATCCTCACCCCTCCCTGATTCATACCTCCACTTTATTCTCTGATTCTATGAGTGACTTTTTAGATTCCACATGAGAGAGACAGGAGGCAGCCAAATGCCTACACAGATGGGGTGGGTCCCCAGTGAAACCCCACCTCCAAACTGAAGACAGTTTAAAGCCTGAAAGCCCAGCTACAAGTTAAATCCTCAGACCAGATTGAGAAGTTTTCTTCCTGTTTGGCATGCTTTCCTCTGATTGTTTCCGACCCTTCACCTATTTTATGTACACCTACTCTTTCCTAATTGGTTTTCTACACTGCCATGCCCACCTTTGAGTAGTGTCTTCACTTTAATCTTTTTTGCATACTCACAATCCAGTAAGCACACATTCCCCATTCTAAGTCCCCAGCCACACCGGAAAGAGTCCCCAGCCACACCGGAAAAGCCTTCCTGCCTTCGGGTAGGGGAACCACCCCTGCATCCCCTCTCTGCTGAGAGTTTTCCTTTAACTTAATAAATTCTACTGCACTCACTCTTCAGTGTCCATGTGCCTAATTCTTCCTATTCATGAGAAAATAACTTGGACCTAGCTGAGCTAAGGAACAGAAAGACTGTATCATACATGTAGGTGACAAAATACAATATTTCTTCTACGTGTAGTTTATCTTACTAAGAATATTACTAAGGAGAGTGTCCTACAGCTCCATCCAAGTTGTTGCAAATGACAGTCTTTCCTTCTTTCTTAAAGTTGCATAGTATCCCATTGTGTGTATCTACCACAACATCTTTATTCATTCATCCATTGATGGATACTAACATTTCTTCCATATCTTGTCTATTGCGAATAATGCAGAAATGAACATGGAGATGTCTTCGACATTTCTATTTCAGTTTTTCTGCATATATACTCAGAAGTCAAATTCCTAGATTATATGGTAATTCAGATTCTCTCTCTTGGTAATCTAAGCATGAGCTATAGAAGAACTTAAAGAGCTGATAATAGGAGCTGAAAATATGCACAGAAAGGGAGGTTATGAAATATCAGTATCATAGTGGGCCACAAGTAAAAACATGATTATGCGTATGTTAAAATGAAACCAAAACTGAAATCGATAAGAGATGTTTTTATAATAGAGAGTGAAGCAAATGATTGTGGTAGAAGCAGAAATGAGGAACAGTATATTCCTCAGTGTAGGAAATGGAAGCTCTCATACTGATGAACACTAAAGCTTCTTAGATTTTCTTGGAGCCTCAACTACTTTCTAGTGTCTACGATCTCTGGTTTATTTCTATACAATACTCTTGTCCTCATTCTCATGTGCAATATAACCACGGTTTTACTATTCTACTATTCAAGATAACCTGGGTCTGTTTCTAGTCACCAAAATAATCTAGCACCTTTCCTCAACAAGACCATAAGCGGCTCAAGTGTCCAATTCTTTGCATGCACCACAACATTTGAGGTTTAAGCACCAGAGATTCTTGACGTGTTCATCTAACGGTTCTAGAAACTAGAAAAGAGATGATGCTCCAATCTAGAGATTAGAGAAGTGGTGAGTGTACCTACACCATTTCATACTGTTATCAAGTATTAAAACATTGCTCTTGACATACACACAACAAATTGGAGTTTATTTAAAGCACAAATTGTGACAGGCCATAACTTCTTTAGCTGATTATCACAAAACCACCATACTCTGAGACCTTCTAAAACATCCCTGTGGTGAGTCAACAGAAGTCTATAAATCTAGTTAAGATGCTTGGATTTGTTCTCCCTCAGAAGACAGTAACACAAGACAAGCTGCAGCCTGAGGTCATCATGCATTTGATTCATGACATTTTTCTTGTTAGGTTGTATCTGCTAGGAGTGAATAGTCTGAGAATTTCTTACACAAACGTAATGAAAAATATAAAGTGTTCATACTAGGAAAGGAATGGAAATGATGAATAGAAAAAGAATTTCTACTCTAAGCTTGTGATGTCAAAATGTTGATAATAAAAAATAATTTATATGATGTTTTCTGTTATTTGGCTTAAACATAAATATTTTATCTTCAATATTACTTCAAAATATAACACTAGTGCCAGTGAAGCTGGATTCTTTATATATTCAAGTCTATTTTACCTTAATACATAAATATTTTATTTATTAAAACACTGTTTTGTTATTAATCACAAGTGAAAGCTCCTGAATATAGTCATAAGATTTGTTTGCTTTTTCAGTATTCCACGTGTGTAAGAATAAATTTACATAGACTCTTTGTAGTTTCAAAGTAAAAAACATTTTCTAATGAATATCACATTTTATTAATTTTTAGTTCAATATTCAGGATTGATTTTTAGTTTTCAAAGCAATTAGTGGGTTTTTTTCTTATTATTACAATCCACTAATAATAGAACCCATCTGTTTCTTAAATAAGGTTATGGAGGAAATCAACCATCTTTACCTCAAGTATATTAAGACAAAAATACAATGATTTAATATATACTTATAAAGGTGAATTAATAAAAATTTTCAGCTGGTCCAACGAATTGTTTTAATAGTGATAGTTTGATTATAACATGTTTTTTTTCTCCGAGGACATGGTCTTTACCTCAGACCTTGAAATTGAGAGAATTTACTATGAATTAAGAACACTGGTCATGAGGAATGCAGAAATAGTATTGATTGAATTGTTATGCGGTAAACATTTTTATAGGCTTTCTCACAATCTATACAGAGAATTTCCAAAATAATATTGTGACATCTTTCCTTGGGAAAAAAAAGAAATTGAGTCAACTTAATATCTTTACATTTAGATGTTAGCTTTTGATACTACTAGAGGAAAGTAAAGATAAATCCATACTGCTCCACCAAAAAAAAAGTATCAGTTAAGAATATTACTAAGTCTAGACTGCATAAGTAAGATAAAACAGTCAAGCCAATAATAGATCCCTTCTTCTTTAAGAAAACAATTATTCAGTAAAAGGTTTCACTTCTCACATAACTCTGAGGGAGATGCATTCTCTTTCAGATTCGTAACACCAAGGGAGCAAGGAGCCTAAATGTAGGAGCCTAGTTGTGAATTGAGACTAGAGCTGTCAGGACACTCCTCCTATTTAGATGAAACTCTAAGCCCATACAAGCCAAGCCATTTGGTCTTATTTATTTATTTATTTAGAGACGGAGTCTAGCTCTGTCGCCCAGGCTGGAGTGCAGTGGCGAGATCGCGGCTCACTGCAAACTCTATCTCCCAGGTTCAAATCATTCTCCTACCTCAGCCTCCCGAGTAGCTGGGACTACAGGCACCTGCCACCACGCCAGGCTAATTTTTTTGTATTTTTAGTAGAGACGGGGTTTCACCATGTTAGCCAGGATGGTCTCGATCTCCTGACCTCGTGATCTGCCCACATCAGCCTCCCGAAGTGCTGGGATTACAGATGTGAGCCACTGCACCCGGCCACCATTTGGTCTTCTAATGTTTAGCCCTAGAGCAGGAGCAAGCCCTATATTCATGATCTCAAGAAATATCAATCATATACAAGCCACTCCTATCTGGAGGACAAGCAGACCATGAGGCTATTCTGCTTTTAATAAAGGATGAGAATTGTGTTGAATGAAACAAAGGATTAGTGCAAGTCATTCTCTTCAGAGCATTCAATAAACCTTTCTCCTGCCTTTTAAAAATTAATCCATTTAAGTGAGATAGACTTGATTAAAATAAGATCTTTCCCAGAATTCTTAAATCTTGCATCTAATTTCAGGGACTCCATATACTAACAACTTCTGAAACATTACTTACAACTACCTAATATTGATAGTAGCAGGAGACAGAAAAATCCCTATGCAGATGGGGCAGGTCCCCAGTGAAACCACACCTTTTGTCATCATGCATTTGATTCATGACATTTTTCTTGTTAGGTTATATTTGCTAGGAGTGAATAGTCTGAGAATTTCTTACACAAATGTAATGAAAAATATAAAGTGTTCATACTAGGAAAGGAATGAAAATGATGAATAGAAAAAGAATTTCTACTCTTAAGTTTGTGATGTCAAAACGTTTATAATAAAAAATAATTTATATGATGTTTTCTGTTATTTGGCTTCTACAGATTTAAATAAATAAATAAATTTATTTATTTAGAGGCGGAGTCTCGCTCTGTCGCCCAGGCTGGAGTGCAGTGGCGAGATCTCGCCTCACTGCAAACTCTGTCTCCCAGGATCACGCCATTCTCCTGCCTCTCCCGAGTAGCTGGGACTACGGGCACCTGCCACCACGCCCGGCTAATTTTTTTTGTATTTTTAGTAGAGACAGGGTTTCACCATGTTAGCCAGGATGGTCTCGATCTCCTGACCTCGTGATGATCTGCCCACCTCAGCCTCCCAAAGTGCTGGGATTACAGATGGATTATTTATTTATTTATTTATTTATTTAGAGGCAGAGTCTCGCTCTGTTGCCCAGGCTGGAGTGCAGTGGCCAGATCTCAGACAGTTTAAAGCCTGTAGAATATTTTTCATTACATTGTGTAAGAAATTCTCAGGCTTTAAACTATCAAGGACAGTTTAAAGCCTGTAGCCTGGCTACAAGTCTCAGATAAATCTATGGACTGGATTGAGAACCTCTCTTCCCATTTGGCGTGCTTTCCTCTGATTGATCCCTACACTTCACCTATTTTGCATACACCTTTCCTTCCCTAATTGGTTTTTTAACATTACCATGCCCATGTTTGAGTGGTGCGTTTTTTTGTTTTGGTTTTTGATTTTTTTTTTTGTATACTCACAAACCAATCACCACGCACTCACCCATTCTGAGCCCATAAACGCCCCAGATCCAGCCACACTGAGAGAGGGACTGCCTGACTTTGGGTGGGGAGGACTAACCATCTTCAGGTGCAGGACTACTGCTTCGAGTCCCCTCTCCACTGACAGCTGTTCCATTGCTCAATAAAACACTTCTCCACCCTTCTCACCCTTCAGTTGTCAGTGTAACCTCATTCCTTTTGGAGGCAGGACAAGAACTTGGAACCCACCAAACGTGATTACAAAAAAGTCTGTAACACTGTGACCCTCTGCCCTCTGCTGGCACGGGGTAGCTGCCCCATGTGACAGGAAGCAGTGGTGGTGCTGGAGCAGCCCTGGAGCCACAGGCCAGAGTGGGGCAGTGGGACTGAACGAACTGTAACAGAGGTGGCCTGGGAAACACCCAGCCCAGCTGCAGGCTGAGCATGGGATCCAGGCCAGGGCACAAGCCAGCACAGCCTGCAGAGCCAAGTGGGTGGGGTACCACCAGCAGCAAGTCAAGGGCTGCACAGGGCTTGGATAGGGATATCGCGGGCCACAGAGGTCTCCAGCTGGTGAAGTGGCACCAAAAATATCCTGCATCAATATGGTAAGTACACTGATAAAAAAAAAATTGAAATAATTTGCCCAAGATGATACTCAGGAAATGGCAAGAAAGAGGATTGGAACTCTCAGCAGCCTAATTCCAAAGTTCTTGCTCTAACCCCTTGCTGAGTTTTAGTACCACAGCATTAACTATAATTATGTGGTGACGATGTGGAGAGGGAAGACATTTCTCACCTTCTCCTGCAATTTCAATAAGTTATTTGAATTCTTTGTGGATCCTCCTCTTGACTTCAAAGTATTGGGGTTGATTTGTTTGTTTTACACCTGTGTGCACATGCAAACACACACAAACGTGTGTGTGTGTTTCTGTGTGAGTATTAAAAATACATGCCATTTATTGAAACTATTCAATATGGACACATTCTCTCAGCATTACTTTGAGTTGAGAGCAATTGAGGAGTAGATACAAAGAAAATCTGTCTGTCCTCCCCTCTCTATCAGAAAAAGCAAGAGTATTCTTAATCACTGGAGACAGTTCTAAACTCATCAGACTAGAGAAAGCACCGCTGGAATCTATGTAGCAAACCTTGCTAAAATAACCTTCTTTCATTGGTTTCTATCATATTCTTGCCTTCTCACAGCTGCTGTCCCTAAAAACTGGAAGCACTTTTCTTTCCCTTG
Organism: Macaca thibetana thibetana; assembly: GCF_024542745.1. Lineage (NCBI taxonomy): Eukaryota > Metazoa > Chordata > Mammalia > Primates > Cercopithecidae > Macaca > Macaca thibetana. The sequence goes on from NC_065580.1 coordinate 40,899,744, forward strand.
TAATTCCAGTACAAATGTATTTTTCCTTCCTCAAGACACTTCATATTCCCCAAGTCCTAACCCCCTCTTTGGGTTACTCATCCACTGAGTACCCCCAGTTGCATAATGCCCGCTAATAAGCTTCTTATTAGCTTTTTTGTTTGTTTTTCTCGTGTTAATTTGCCTTTTTCTGTCTAATTTTCGGAAAAGTGCTTCCAGGTTTTAGGGACAGCAGCTGTGAGAAGGCAAGTATATGGTAGTCAATGAACCCAAGATGAGTAGAGGAAAAACTCCTCAACACTTACACTTCTTTTGGAAGTCCTCTTGAGTCTTAAACAGAAGAGAGGGCTCATATGCATGAGCAAAGAATTTTTTTAATCTTAGAATAAGGATTTTAAAAAAATAAACATTTCCACTTTCAAATAAACATCCCTCTAAAAACCTTCAAAGTATTAAATCATGGATACATTAGTTATTGCATAGGATAAAAAAGGTGAACCCTTTATGATTAATCATTCATCACAATATTAAAAAATGAGATGCTATAAATATGCTCACAAGGTTATACATTATAATACTACATACTGAATGCTTTTCCAGAGAAAAGAAAGAAAAGTAAAGCATTAAGCAATAAAAAAAGAAAACTGTAAGAGGAGATATGGGAGTATTAATAATAACCAAAGATACATCAATCTTTTAGAAGTCTTGGATAATGGAATTTTATAGTAAATCTCTATCTATATCTAATAAACAACCTTGGTTTTCAATTTAAAACCCTATGTTTATGCCAACAGAACTGACAAGTCCTACCAAGATTAAAAGAAAATTATTTGTCATTGAAGACCTCTCAACTTGCTAAGGAAACAGAAATATTAAAGATAACTTACTAAAAGGTATATTCAAAAATGCCATCTATTTAACAATATTGCATTTGGATAAGAAAAAAATTACAAACTTTGAGATCTTCAAAAATAAAAAAAAGAAAAAATCATTTCTTTTGATTCACTTAAAGCTACTACCTGCCATTCTGCTTTCAGAGTTTCAACAAAGGCATAGGCTGAGTGTTCTGGCTTACACCTATAATCCCAACATTCTGGAAGGCCAAGGCAGGGAGATCACTTGAGTCCAGGAGTTTGAGACCAGTCTGGGCAACATGGCAAGACTCTGTCTTTACGAGAAATTAAAACTTACCCAGATGTCGTGGTGCACACCTGTAGTCCCAGCTACTTGGGAGGCTGAGGTGGGAGGATTTATTTAACCTAGAAGGTTGAGGCTGCAGTGATCCATGATTGTACCTCCGCACTCAGCCTGGGTGAGACTCTGCCTCAAAATAAATAAATAAATAAATAAACAAAAACATAAACCAAATACATAAATAACATCATCAATATCTGCACACAGTAAAACAGTTTTATTATTTAATTATAAATTCAAAAACAGGAATTAAATATTCTAGTACCTTCTAACACTGAAGAATGTAAGGCTCTAAGAGCCTGGTACCTACGCAGAAAACGGAAAATGGCTGTCAGAAACAAACCCCAGGAACACTCAACAGAGACTACACTGAAAGTACTAGAAATGTACATGAACACAGAACTATCCCCAAGAAAACTGTATAAAATCAATTAAGAAAAACAATAAAATCTAGCTGGGCTTATAGCAAAATCAGCAGTAATTATTAATCCAGCTTGCTCTTTGGCCCACTTTCTTATAGCTAGTAGCTGTTTATTATGTACCCCTTGTCACAATATATTGTGTTTTTTGTTTGTTTGTTTTATAGGTAAAATCTAAAACAAATAAAATAATAAAATTTCTCTTTAAATTTTTCCCTTTATATTTTGCATATTAATAAAAGCTACTTGTCTGAAGGGTCCAGCAATGAACTGACTCACGGAAGAATGCAATATCCACATTCTGATGATTTTATCCCCCTTACCTCGACCAATCAACAACCCCAACTTTCCAGCCCGTCACCTTCCACAATCCTCTTAAAGATCCTTGAGCAGCACCCCTTAAGGAGACAGATTTGAGGCTTGAGGATTCCTCCCATCTCATTGCTTGGTAGCCTTGCAGTTATTATACTCTTTCTCTGCTGCAATCTCCACTGTCTCAGGATATTGATATGTTTCTGCACAGCGGGCATACAAACCTGACAGTTTTGTAACGAATATATAATCTGAACCTCTAGCCTATGAAGAAACACTTTTCTTAGCCATCCTACAAAGTCCAGAGTGTGATGCTTTAATATTAATTTAGACGATAAGCTGGCAATCTTGTAAGCATATAACATCTATTGACTTCCTATTATGAATGAGGCTCAATGCACAGCTCTGAGGATTCAGAGATAAATATGTAATGAATATTGCCTTATAAGAGGAGATAATCTAGTTGGAAAACAAACTCATGGCAAAGACAATGTTGAAATCATAATGCAAAAGATGCTATAGCCATCATAATTACTGATAATGGAAAATGGTATCATTGTAATTGAAACATTTATTACATGTTTACAATGTGCAAGGCACATGTAATGTCAAAGCAATTTACAAGTATTCACTCACTGACTCCTCTATGAGACAAGTACTATTATTATAAATACCTTATTTTGCTGATAAGGAATGGGAGGTTGAGGAAGTTAAGGATATCCAAAAAATAAAGGACAGACTATATGATCAAACCCAGCCTGAGGCCTGGACTATCAAACATGCTGTTGTTCTGCCAATGAGTAAGATGTCTATGGAAGCCTAGGGCAATGGAAGGGGAGAAAAAAAAATATCCAGTTCCTTTTCTCAGGTCTCATAAGTTCTTAGCTGGGATACCTCTGTAATGAAAGACAGATTAATGAAAGGGAAAGGTTTACAAATTTATTAATGGGCTTATGGACATGGAAGTCATACTACAAGGTATGAGGCTCAAAGGAGGGGTCAAATAACTGAAGCTTTCGTTATACCCTCAGGTTACAGAAAGAATAGAGGCTTGGAGGTCCTGCGGACAGGGAAAGGTGGTATCACAGGTTATGGGAAAGTAAAGGGAAGAAAGTGTGTCAAGCAAAGGCTGTCTTGTTATGTACATGAAAATATTTCAGGTAATCTGAGAGCTGCCCTCAAAAAGAATAGATGGTAGCTTTTGGTAAAGGCTTCTCTGTCAGACCTTTAAAAGTGTGAGACTTTGAGTCTCTTTTTTCTGTGAGTTAACCTTTCCTAGATCCAAGGGGGACCTCAGAGAAAACCTGTTTTCATCTGTTGTTTACTTCATTTCACTAACATAGATTTCCTCTACAGATGCAAATTTCCCACAAAACAGGCAGCTTTTCAGGGCTATGTTTATGTTTTGCGGTCCCTCTGAATAGCCATATTAAAACATGCCAAAGAAGTATATTTTGGGGTAAAATATTCTGGTTTTCTTCACAAGGGTACTTAGAATCAACTGGGGTATGGGAAAGGTTTTCTGGGAAGAGGGTATTCCGGGAAGTAGGAACAGGGAGCAAGAGTGTGGAGGTATGAAGTAGTCTGAGGTATCTGTCTCATTAATACAGCGTGAACTATGAGTTAGCTGGTGAGTTGAGTGAGGTTGGGGGCCTAGATGGATCAGGGGTGGTTTGGATGTTTTACCTTTTTCTTGTAGGCTACAGAGAGCCTATAACAAAATTTCTAATAGGGGAGTAAATAATATATTTGCATTAAGAGAGATCTGCTCAGTAACTATGTTTGAGCAGCATGGGGAACAGTTTTAAGTAGGCAAGACTGGAAGTGTCAGAGGTTTTGAACCAGAGCAACTCCATCTTCAATAGGTGCTAGGTAAAATAAGGCTCAAACTACTGGTTGCATTCCCAGATGGTTAAGACATTCTAAGTTGCAGGATGATGGCACAAGATACAGGTCATAAAGACCTTGCTGATAAAACAGGTTGTAGTAAAGAAGCTGCCTAAAACCCACCAGAACCAAGATGGTAACCAGAGTGAGCTCTGGTCATCCTCACTAATACACTCCCACCAGCACCATGACAGTTTATAAATGTCATGGCAATGCCAGGAAGTTACCCTCTATGATCTAAAAAGGGGAGGAATGAATAATCCACCCATTATTTACCATATAATAAAGAAATAACCATAAAAATGGGCAACCAGAGGCTGTGTCTATGGAATAGCCATTCTTTTATTCCTTTACTTTTCTAATAAACTTGCTTTCACTTTACTCTATGGACTCACCCTGAATTATTTATTATGCAAGATCCAAGAACCCTCCCTTAGGGTCTGCATCCAGACCCCTTTCCAGTCACAGAAGGATAAGATGAGAGCTGAATAGGTCCAACAGCAGAAGACAGTGTTGTTAACTTTGGATTGTATAGCCTAACACAATGTAAGTGCTAAGGATATGTTAAACTTTCACACTTCTCCTTCAAATAGCCCAGCCCTTAAGTGATATGCCATTAGTCTAAATATCATGCATTTCCTCCCCCACCCCTCAATCAATATAACATAAATCTAGCATAGGGATTAGATAATTCTTTCAAATAAGCAAAAGATATAGATACGTATTTTATCATATTTCCAGACCACAGAGAAAAGAAGAAAATTCAGATGCCCAACACCCCAGTCCATTTTCTCAATGCTGGTGCCTGCCTCCTCAGCAAGTAACAAAACTCCCAAACTCACGGGCATTAGGATGCTGGGGAAATGACTAACACAAAAGGGAGCTGGAAAATTAAAGTGCTAGATAAATATTAATACAAATGATTACATAAAATTCTGCATATTAAATATTTATATTTACCATCTGTTTGATCATTCAAGTTGTTGCTTACAAGATTGGCAGAAAAATGAAAAAACTAATTATTTAATCAGTATGTGAACACCATAACAGAGGCCTTGGAATTAAAAATACAAAAATGCTGCAGTCAGAGAGAATCCCTTTATTTTTGAAATTCTAAAACTACTTACATGTTAATAGCATCTCCGGACTCTATTAAAGGTCAAATAAAACTTGTGAAGAAAAGCTCTCTTTTATACATATATTTGTTTCCTTTTATTTATGACAGCAAAGTTTTCATTAGCAACACAAGAATGCATTCTCAAGAATGGATTCCTTTCACATAGTCTTGTTTTTTAAAGCATCAGCCTTAAGTAACTAAATATAATTGTTTAACTTTTTTATATGACACAATAAAAATCATCTAAGCTATTAACTTTTAGAAATATAATTTGACCTAAGTACTGACTGGTTTCTCATTACTTTAAAAGTGTATTTTGGCCAAAAAGGTGATTACCACAATTGCATTATTTTAGATAGTTCTATGGTCTGAATGTTGGTGTTTCCACAAATTCATAGGATGCAACCTAAAACCCAACGCAATAGAACTAAGAGGTGGGGCATTTGGGATGAGATTAAGTTATGAGGGCTCCACTCTCATAAATTTTGGTACCCCAATAAAAGAGGCTCGAGGGATCTCCCTTGCCCCTTCCACCATGTGAAGTCATACTTAGAAGGCACCATCTTATGAGGCAGGCAGCAAACCCTCATCAGACACGAAATCTGCTAAAACCTTGATCTTAGACTTTCCTGCCTCTAGAAGTGTGAGCAGTAATTTTCTGTTCCTTATAAATTACATAGTCTAAGGTATTTTCTTATATAGTAGCTCAAGTGGACTAAGATAGATTTTCTAATGTATATCTATCTTTATTGTTTATCTTAAATTATTATTCCTGTTTTATATATATAACTCCTTCCACTAAGATTCTTTAATATTTTTTGTCACTGGATGATAACATGCCAAATAAAATGTGTGCTAGTTTAACGTTTTCACATGGTTAACAAAACAGGTTATGTTTAATGCTTGACACCAAAGTATCCACATGTTAATAATTCCCTAGATATATCAGGTTTCTGTAATAAAACATCCAATTGATGGGTTATGATTTTTATTTTTTATTTATATTATTATTCTGTGTCACACCTACAACATGTTCACTAGCTCCAAATCAAGGACAGAATAGCCTCAGTGAATAATTATTGATAAATATACTGAATCTGATTTCAGTGAAGCACTGGGTAAAATATTCCTGTCTTCTTTCTGTGTGTTTATTACTCTTTACTGAAATACAACCTGTCAAAACCTAGAAGCAGCAGTAGAAAAACAATAGGAATCTCCTCCTCTCTGGGCAGGGCATCTCTGGAAAATAGGCAGCAGCCCCAGTCAGGGGCTTATAGATAAAACTCCCATTTCCCTGGGAAAGAGCACCTGGGGGAAGGCACAGGTGTGAGCACAGCTTCAGCAGACTTAACTGTTCCTGCCTGCTGACTCTGAAGAGAGAAGCAGATCTCCTGGCACAGTGCTTGAGCTCTGCTAAGGGACAGACTGCCTGCTCAAGTGGGTTCCTGATCCCTGTGCCTCCTGATGGGGAGACACCACCCAGCGGGGATTGACAGACACCTCATACAGGAGAGTTTCAGCTGGCAACTGGCGGGTGCCCTGCTGGGACGAAGCTTCCAGAGGAAGGAGCAGGCAGCAATTTTTGCTGTTCTGCAGCCTCCGCTGGTGATACCCAGGCAAATAGGGTCTGGAGTGGACCTCGAGCAAATACCAGCAGACCTGCAGAAAAGGGGCCTATTAGAAGGAAAACTAATAAACAGAAAGCAATAGCATCAACATCAACAAAAAGGATGACCATGCAAAAACCACATCTGAAGGTCACCAACATCAAAGACCAAAGGTAGACAAATCCATGAAGATGAGGAAAAACCAGCAAAAAAAAAAAAAGCTGAAAATTCCAAAAAACAGAATGCCTCTTCTCCTCCAAAGGATCACAACTCCTCGCCAGCAAGTGAACAAAACTGGACAGAATGAGTTTGACGAATTAACAGAAGTAGGCTTCAGAAGGTGGGTAATAACAAACTCCTCCAAGCTAAAGGAGTAAATTCTAACATAAGGCAAGGAAGCTAAGAACCTTGATAAAAGGTTATGGGAAGTGCTAACCAGAATAACCAGTTTAGAGAACACAAATGACCTGATGGAGCTGAAAAACATAGCATGAGAACTTCATGAACAAGTATCAATAGCTGATTCTATCAAGCAGAAGAAAGGATATCAGAGAGCGAAGATAAATTTAATGAAATAAAGCATGAAGACAAAATTAGGGAAAAAAGAATGAAAAGGAATGAACAAAGCCTCCAAGAAATATGGGACTATGTGAAGAAATCAAACCTATATTTGATTGGTGTACCTGAAAGTGACAGAGAGAATGGGAAGACACAGACTGGCAAATTGGATAAAGAGTCAAGATCCATCAGTGTGCTGTATTCAGGAGACCCATCTCATGTGCAAAGACACACATGGGTTCAAAATAAAGGGATAGAGGAATAATTACCAAACAAATGGAAAGCACAAAAAAGCAGGGGTTGCAATCCTAGTCTCTGATAAAACAGACTTTAAACCAACAGAGATCGAAAGAGACAAAGAAGGACATTACATAATGGTAAAGGGATCAATGAAATAAGAAAAGCTAGCTATCCTAAATATATCTGCACCCAGTACAGGAGCACCCAGATTCATAAAGCAAGTTCTTAGAGACCTACAAAGAGACTTAGACTCCCACACAACAGTAATGGGAGACTTTAACACCCCACTGTCAATATTAGACAGATCAATGAGATAGAAAATTAATAAGGATATTCAGGACTTGAACTCAAGTCTGGACTGAGCAGACCTAATAGACATCTCCAGAACTCTCCACCCCAAATCAACAGAATATACATTCTTCTCAGCACCACATCACACTTATTCTAAAATTGACCACATAATTGGAAGTAAAACACTCCTCAGCAAATGCAAAAGAACAGAAATCGTAACAAACAGTCTCGCAGACCATACTACAATCAAATTAGAACTCAGGATTAAGAAACTCACTCAAAACCACACAACTACATGGAAATTGAACAACCTACTCCTGAATGACTACTGGCTAAATAACGAAAAGCAGGCAGAAACAAAGATGTTCTTTGAAACCAATGAGAACAAAGACACAATGTACCAGAATCTCTGAGACATTTTATGAGGCTGGCATCATCCTGATACCAAAACCTGGCAGAGACACAACAAAAAAGGAAAATTTCAGGACAATATCCTGGATGAACATCAATGCGAAAATCCTCAATAAAAATACTGGCAAACCGAATCCAGCAGCACATCAAAAGTCTTATCCACCAGGATCAAGTAGGCTTCATTCCTGGGATGCAAGGCTGGTTCAACGTATGTAAATCAATAAACATAATGCATCACATAAACAGAATCAATGACAAAAACCACATGATTACCTCAATAGATGCAGAAAAAGCCTTTGACAAAATTCAACAGCCCTTCATGCTAAAAACTCTCAATAAATTAGGCATTGATGGAATGTATCTCAAAATAATAAGAGCTGTTTATGCAAAACCCACAGCCAATATCATACTGAATGGGCAAAAACTGGAAGCATTCCCTTTGAAAAATGGCACAAGAGAAGGCTGCCATCTCTCACCATTCCTGTTCAACATAGTAGTTCTGGCCAGGGCAGTCAGGCAAGAGAAAGAAATAAAGGGTATTCAAATAGGAAGACAGGAAGTCAAACTGTCTCTGTTTGTAGATGTCATGATTGTATATTTAGAAAACCCCATCGTGGCTTGATGCTGTGGCTCACGCCTGTAATCCCAGCACTCTGGGAGGCCGACATGGGCAGATCATGAGGTCAGGAGATTGACACCATCCTGAATAAATGGTGAAACCCCATCTCTACTAAAAATACAAAAAATTAGCCAGGCATGGTAGCAAGTGCCAGTAGTCCCAGCTACTCCAGAGGCTGAGACAGGAGAATGGCATGAACCCAAGAGGAGGAGCTTGCAGTGAGCCGAGACTGCACCACTGCACTCTAGCCTGGGCGACAGAGCAAGACTCCATCTCAAAAAAAAAAAAAGAAGAAGAAGAAAACTCCATCGTCTCAGCCCGAAATCTCCTTAAGCTGATAAGCAACTTCAGCAAGTCTCAGGATACAAAATCAATGTGCAAAAATCACCAAAAACAAACAGAGAGCCAAATCATGAGTGAAATCCCATTCACAATTGCTACAAAGAGAATAAAATACCTAGGAATACAACTTACAAGGGATGTTGAGGACCTCTTCAAGGAGAACTACAAACCACTGCTCAAGGAAATAAGAGATGACATAAACAAATGGAAAAAACATTCCATGCTTATGGATAGGAAGAATCAGTATCGTGAAAATGGCCATACTGCCCAAGGTAATTTACAGATTCAATGCTATTCCCATCAAGCTACCATTGACTTTCTTCACAGAATTAGAAAAAACTACTTTAAATTTCATATGAAACCAAAAAAGAGCCCATGTAGCCAAGACAATCCTAAGGAAAAAGAACCAAGCTGGAGACATCATGCTACCTGACTTCAAACTACACTACAAGCCTACAGTAACCAAAACAGCTTGTTACTGGTTCCAAAACAGATATATAGACCAATGGAACAGAACAGAGGCCTCAAAAAAAACACCACGCATCCACAACCATCTGATCTTTGACAAACCTGACAAAAACAAGCAATGGGAAAGGATTCCCTATTTAATAAATGGTGTTGGGAAAACTGGCTAGCCATATGCAGAAAACAAACTGAACCCCTTCCTTATACCTTATACAAAAATTAACTCAAGATAGATTAAAGATTTCAATGTAAGACCTAAAACCATAAAAAACCTAGAAGAAAACCTAGGCAATACCATTCAGGACATAGGCATGGGCAAAGACTTCATGACTAAAACACCAAAAGCAATGTCAACAAAACCCAAAATTGACAAATGGGATCTAATTAAACTAAAGAGCTTCTGCACAGTAAAATAAACTATCATCAGAGTGAACAGGAAACCTAGAGAATGGGAGAACACTTTTGCAATCTATCCATCTTACAAAGGGCTAATATCCAGAATCTACAAGGAACTTAAACAAATTTACAAGAAAAAAAAAACCCATCAAAAAGTGGCAGAAGATATGAACAGACACTTCTCCAAAGAAGACGTTTACATGGCCAACAAACATGAAAAACAGCTCATCATCACTGATCATCAGAGAAATGCAAATCAAAACCACAATGAGATACTATCTCATGCCAGTTAGAACAGTGATCATTAAAAAGTCAAGAAACAGCAGATGCTGGAGAGGATGTGGAGAAATAGAAATGCTTTTACACTGTCAGTGGGAGTGTAAATTAGTTCAACCATTGTGGAAGACAGTGTGGCGATTCCTCAAGGATCCAGAACTAGAAATACCATTTGACCCAGCAATCCCATTACTGGGTATATACCCAAAGGATTATAAATCATGCTGATATAAAGACACATGCACATGTGTGTTTATCACAGCGCTGTTGACAATGGCAAAGACTTAGAACCAACCCAAATGCCCATCAATGATAGACTGGATAAAGAAAATATGGCACATAAACACCATGGAATACTATGCAGCCATAAAAAAGGATGAGTTCATGTCCTTTGCAGGGACATAGATGAAGCTGAAAACCATCATTCTCAGCCAACTAACACAGGAACGGAAAACCAAACACCGCATGTTCTCACTCATAAGTGGGAGTTGAACAGTGAGAACATATGGGCACAGGGAGGGGAAAATATCACACACCAGGACCTCTTGGGGGTTGGAGGGCAAGGGGAGGGATAGCATTAAGAGAAATACTGAATGTATATGACGGGTTGATGTGTGCAGCAACCACCATGGCACATGGATTCGTATGTAACAAACTTGCACATCCTGCACATGTATCCCAGAACTTAAAGTATAATAAAAATAGAAAATAAAAAATAAAAGAAAAAGAAAAAGAAAAACAGTAGGAATCAATGACCTGAAGTGTCAGGAAACTGCATCTACAACCACTGAATACTCACCAAATGCACCAGCCTGTTAAGACCACAAGACTACATGGAAATTTAAAATGGGGAAACCCAGATTTCAGAGCCTAGAAACCACTAAGTATGTTGTTGTGACTCAGAAGACAATGCCCCAAAATGAAGGCCTCAAAGCAAAATTTTCTCTGACCTTCCCCTGTCCTCCTCTCAGTCCCATGATCCCCCAAGCCTAGCCATAGAAACTAGAATCCTCTTCCCAAGGTGGGTCATAGGACACAGATCCCTTTTCCACAAAGCCAGCTATAAAAGCTAAAAGTATTATTCTAACTTTCCTTCCACCTTTATGTATACAAACTGACCGCAGAAAAATTATCTGATCTGCCTTGTTTTACTATAGTTACAAGAACCCCATTCCAGAGAGGGTCTGCCTCACACCCAGATGGAAGAAACGCATGCTCAGGGAGGCCAAGAAGACTCCGGCTGGGTTTCCCCAAACAGTCTATTAGCATTTTTGCTCAATCATATTTCTACACAGCTGTCTATACTTTGTTAAACCTAAATATAAAAATGGACAATTTCCCCTGTATCTTTGGGTCCTTATTCTGCAGGCTCCTGTGTCACGTAAAACTATGATCAAAATAAATGTATATGCCTTTTCTCCTATTAATCTGCCTCTTGTCAGTGATTTTCAGCGAACCTTCGAAGGGCAAAAGGGAAATTATCTTTTGGCCCTGACAATGGCTTCAGAGTAAATCTGAATCACAAACAAAGCAAGCCAATCCCCAGCAAATGCAACAACTGAAAGTCAGCAGAAAGAACTGGGTTATTAGCAGGAAGATGAGCAGAAAGGAAATCAGGGGAAGTGATCAAATATCTTATAAACTCCCCAAGAACAGGAGTACATGGAGCAACTCTACTAGCAATTTCAAGCAGATGGGAAGGTGAAGAAAATGTCAGACACACTAACAAGAGTAATGCTTATTTAGAGATGATTGTTTAACTCAACTGGCAGCACCAGAGGCAGAACATTCAGACAGCTTGGCCTTTCGATTTCCTGCCCCAGCCTCTTCAGAAAGTTCTTGTCCATGGTTCTCTTAAGTAAATTCATAACAAATTAATATTTTACCCATGTCTGTATCTAAAAAAGAAAAAATGCCAACTCAATAGATAACTTACTGTCATCTTAGCTGAGTAATATAAAAACACAGTAAAACAGACTAATGTAGCAAAATATGCTCACTAAAAAGGCTGAAAATATCCTGAAAATTTATTCAAATTTGCATAAGCATTATTATTTTTTCTGCAACCCTCATGAAAAACTTTTTTTCACTACCTATGTAAAAACCTTATAAGCAATGGTAAAAGAAAATTCAAGTTTATTGTTCCCCTACTAAATGCCAGAAACTGTTCAAGGTGCTTTACATATGTTATCCCATTTAAGTGTTCTTACATTACAACTATGAGGAGACTTTCTCTCACTACACTGAATCTAGGAGACAATATTTTGCAACAGTTGATGGTGCAAGAGAGACTGGAGGTCATAATTACTGTAGACACTTTTATTTGGCAATAGACAACTCATACTCATTTCCTGTTTCAGTTGCAAGTTATTCTCTTGCTTTGTTTAACTGTTACTCCCTATGGTTTTGGCAAGATGATACAAAACTAAGTAATATCATTAATCTCAATTCATGACAAGTTATTTCAACCTAAACTAATACGAATATTTTACATTTAGCTGACAAGAAACGATAGCTTCTAAACACTTCAGAAACAAGAGTAAGGAGTTAGTTAATAATGTACAGTTTGCCAGGATTTGGACAACAGAAGATACATAAATACAGAGAAAGTTCAGCCGCCAGTTAACTGATCCACATGACACAACCCATCTGTGAAGGAAGAAGACTTTCATTCTTTACTACTTAGTTTCAATGGGTTGGCTACGAACATACTATGTAATTATTTGCTGTAATAAAAATAGCCCCTTATGTTTTCTCCATTCTTGAGAGAATGAACTTTCCTAGAGATAAAAAGAGTGAATCAGAAACCAGAGTTGACTGACCTTAGTTTTCAACTGTGCCACTCATAAGATATATGGATGAGAGTCATTTCATTACTTAGCATTCTTGTTTATTTAATTGTAAAATGTGAACAATGACACCTCACAATCACAATGGGCAAAAAATTCTTATTTTTTTTTTTACCAGACATTGATTTTTTCTACTGCATACAGATTCTGCATAAATTGTTCCTCAAGTAAGAAGGCAGGACAATTAAAGAGAGTTGCTCATAAGCCATAAACTTCAAAACATTCAAAACCAACTCTTTGTAAGTCTCGTGTGGTCCTGTACATAGCTTATCTCTGCCTTCCAAATGCCTTGTGTTAACATTAGAGCTCCATTTTATTCTGAGTCTTTAACATAAATTTTCTTCCTTCACTCATGCAGATCATAAAGTACAGGGAGACAGCTCAGAACACTCCCTTAGGGTAAATGCTCAGGAGAACACTTACCAGTTCTTAGGTTGTCAAAAAGGCATTGTTGTCAGCAAAATGTACAGTAGAGTCTGAAGATAAGTTCAAGGTTCAGTTACTATAGTGGCTTTAAGGGATTTTAGGAAAATGTCAGTACTAATATGAGGTGATGCTTTATCTATTTTTGTCTAGCAAAAAACATCTTGATGGACCTCTTTGAACTTGAAAGATAACTACTTTATTTATACCTCTAATACTTCCCAGATTGTGGTTTGGAAAGAGAGGATAAAACAAAGCAAAACCTAAAATGTTCTATATAACTAAGAAAGAAAAATGTGACATTTTTGAGAATAACACAAGATAAATGGGATCATAGGAAAACAAAACAAGGTCCCACAATATGATGGGAGGATGTGGGCATCCAGAGGGACATGGCAAGTGAGAAAGCCATGCATTAACTGATAGCAGGAAGTTTCTAAGAACAGTGACAATATTTTAGTTGAACAGTGATTAATATTTTAGTTTATTTCCAGGCTCTCTGCAGTCACCAAAACTTCAATGAAAGATTGCCAGATGCAACAATCATGTAGTGGAACTATAGAAAAGTGAAGGAAGAGAGATGTAGTCCAGCATGAGATGAAGCCAAGCAAGAAAAAAAGACAGCAGCAGCAAATTCTCAGAGTAACAGCTAAGACAAGAGAATTGGCATTGACTGAAATAGATGGAAGGTGATATGATTAGGGTTTGTGCTGCTGTAAAGATATAGAAAATGTGGAAGTGACTTTGAAATGGGTAACAGGCAGAGGTTTGTACTTCCTAGAGTCTTGGAGGACTCAGAAGACAAGAAGACGTAGGAAAGTTTGGAACTTCCTAGAGACTCGTTGAATGGCTTTGACCAAAATGCTGATAGTGATATGGGCAATACAGTTCAGGCTGAAGTGATCTCAGTGGAGATAAACTTGTTGGGAACTGGAATAAAAGTGATTCTTGCTATGCTTTAGCAAAGGTAACCTCTTCTCCCCATTATCCAGGAATTAACAAAGGGTCATTTTGCCCCTGCCCTAAACATCTGTGTAGTTTTGAACTCAACGGAGATGATTTAGGGTACATGGCAGAAGAAATTTCTAAGCAACAAAGCATTCAAGATGTGACTCAGGTGCTCTTAAAATCATTTAGTTTTATGTATTAACAAAAAGATGATTTCGAATTGGAACTTACGTTTAAAGGGGAAGCAGAGCATAAAAGTTTAGAAAATTTGCAGCCAGACAATGCAATAGAAAAGAAAACCCTATTTTCTGAGGAGAAATTCAAGTCAGCTGCAGAAATTTGCATAAGTAATGAGGAGTCAAATGTTAATCTCCAAGACAATTGGAAAAATGTCTCCAGGGCATGTCAGAAAACTTCATGGCAGGCCCTCCCATCACAGGACCAGAGGTTCAGGAGGAAAAAAGGGTTTCACGGGCCGTGACCAGGGCCTTGCTGCTTTGTGCAGTTTTGGGACTTGGCGTCATGCATCCCAGCTGTGGCTAAAAGGGGCCAATGTATAGGTCAGGTTTCAGAGGGTGCAAACCCTAACACTTGACATTTCCACATGGTGTTGAATGTGGAGGTACACAGAAGTCAATAATGAAGATTTGGGAACTTCAGCTAGATTTCAGAGGATGTAAGGAAATGCCTGAATATTGAGGCAAAGTTTTCTGCAGGGATGGAGCCCTCATGAAGAACCTCTGCTAGGACGGTACAGAAGGAAATGTGAGGTCAAAGCCCCCACGCAGAATCCATACTGGTGCACTGCCTAGTGGAGCTGCGAGAAGACGGTACCATCCTCTAGACCCCAGAATGGTAGATCCACCAACAGCTTGCACTGTGTGCCTGGAAAAGATGCAGACGCTCAATGCCAGCTCATGAAAGCAGCCAGGAAAGGGGTCATACCCTGCAAAGCCATGGAGGTGGAGCTGCCCAAGGCCATGGGAGCCCACCTTTTGCATCAGCATGACATGGATGTGAGACATGGAGTCAAAAGAGATCACTTCAGAGCTTTAAGATTTGACTGTCCTGCTGGATTTCAGACTTGCATGGGGTCTGTAGCCCCTTTGTTTTGGACATTTCACCCATTTGGAATGGGTGTATTTACCAAACACCTGTACCACCATTGTATCTAGGAAGTAACTAACTTGCTTTTGATTTTACAGGATCATAGGCAGAAGGGACTTGCCTTGTCTCACATAAGACTTTGGACTTGGACTTTTGGGTTAATGCTGGAACGAGTTAAGACTTTGGGGGACTGTTGGGAGGCATGGCTGATTTTAAAATGTGCAAGGGACATGAGATTTTGAAGGCGCCAGAGCAGAATGATATGGTTAGGCTTTGTGTCCCTACCCAAATCTCATCTTGAATTGGAATTCCCATAATTCCCACATGTCAAGGGAGAGATGAGGTGGAGGTAACGGAATCAAGGGGGTGGTGTCCCCCATCCTTTTCTCAAGATAGTGAGTGAGTTCTCACAAGATCTGATGGCTTTATAAGGGGCTCTTCCCCCTTCACTTGGCACTTCTTCCTGCCACCTTATGAGGAAGGTGCCTTGCTTCCATCATGATTGTAACTTTCCTGAGGCCTCCCAGCCATGCTGAAATGTGAGTCAATTAAGCTTCTTTCCTTTATAAATTATCCAGTCTTGGGTTATGTCTTTATTAGCAGTGTGGGAATGCACTAATACAGAAAGTAACCTCTTCTCCCCATTACCCAGGAATTGGCAAACGTATGAGGGAGAACACCAGTGGGCTCCTCCGGGTAGGTAGTATGGATGTCACTATACTCTTTTTGGATTTTAAAATAAAGTCAGCACAAGAAAACTAGAGGACAGGGAGGTAGCAGGGTAATCCAGCATGATACCATTCAGACATAGTTTATGGTTTATTTCTCCAGCAGCCATTACATATTGATATGAACAAATTAGATTCATGAGCCATTTAATTGGAAAAAAGTCACTTTAGATAATATACTTTCACTGCATTCCCTTCTTTGTCACATTAATGTCCTCCAAGAACATGGGGGTTATTCTGTTGATGATGGTTATAGTAATGAATTCCAAGTATAATTATGATAAAATCATTTGTTCTAATTTAATACATTTAGAATATCTGGTAATTAAAAGAAGAAATGAGCTAAGTTTATGTTTATCATATCAATATTAAAGAGTCACAAAGAAACTGATAACAAAAATATAGATATAGCAAATTTTGTTTCTTTTGTTTGTTTTGAGACTGGGTCTCCCTCTGTCACTGATGCTGGAGTGCAGTGGCAAAGTCATAGCTCACTGCAGCCTCAACCTCTCAGGCTTAATCAATCCTCTCATCTCTGCCTCCTGAGTAGCTGTAACTATAGGAACACACCACCATGTCCAGCTAACTTTTGTATTTTTTGTAGAGATGAGGTTTCACCATGTTGCCCAGGTTAGTCTTGAACTCCTGGACTCAAGTGACCCACCCACCTTGGTCTCCCAAAGTGCTGAAATTACAGGACAAATTTTGTTTCTTAAAAAACAATTCGAAGCATTGCAGATGTATTTGCATATGCAAACAACTCATTAGTGTGGGGGGTGGGTGTAGCTGATTGTCTGGGCTGGTGGTTTACTGTATTAATTATACTGGGTTGAATAGTGTTCCCCAAAATTCAGATCCATTCAGAACCTCAGAATGTGACCTTATTTGTAAATAGGGTCTTCACAGATGTAATTATTTAAGATGAGGTCATACTGGACTAGGTTGGGCCCTAAGCCAATGAGTCATGTCCATATACAGAAGAGAGAAATTTGGACACAGGGAGACACATGGAGAGAATGTCATGTGAAAATAGAAGCAGAGATTAGAGTGATACATCTAGAAGACAGAACACCGAAGATTGCTGGCAAACACCAGCAGCTGAGAGTCATGAAACAGATTCTCTCTCAAGGTCTTCAGAAGGAACCAACCTGCCAGCTCTTGATTTCAGAATTCTAATCTCTAGAACCATGAGAGAATAAATTTCTGTTGTTTTAAGCCACACAGTTTGTGGTACTTCATTACAGAAGTCCTAGGAAGCTAACCAATCATGAATTAATTATTTCCACCTGATATAAAGGACATTCACTAAGAACATATTTTATTAAGCTTATTTGTATAACTATAAATTTAGAATGAACTAACTTTCCTTCCTTTACATAAATTTTGCAATTCAGTGTTTTCATTCATTCAGATCAATGCTGTATCAATTATCCATGTTAGTAAGGTTCTATGAATATTTTCAGTTTTGATATATCTTTTTTTTCTAATGAAATGACACCCTGTTGTTTCAACTCTTGCCTACTGCCTTTCAGATGAATTTTCAGATAATGGAGATCTAGAAATCAAAGCAAGAGACTGTCACCTACTTATCTTTCTAGGACTATTTTATTTCTGGTTTAATTATTATGGAAGTCACCCTTTAAATCCCTGATTCAGTAATCAAATGAGTTCCTCAGGATAACAGCGTTTGTACATGGTATTCCGGTCGCCTACTCATTACATCTAATTTGACGGTATTGGAGTGGAGGAGTCATTCCCTAATAGTGTTCAGTCACTTGCTTTCCCTGTGAAGTTGACTGAATTTAAAAACTGTTGATTAGGAGCAATTTTTTAGTCAATTCTTTAACAAGGCAAAGAACAAAGAAAGGTTCATTGACTTTTCTTGCTGTTGTTAGTCTTTTCCCAGAGGCCATCTGTGTAAAGTGGCAATCACACAATTCCTAAAGCTTAAAATAAAAATTGTTTTTAATATTAGTGTTGTCTAGCCAGTACTTTCCACCTTGCTTACATTGCAGCACACATAGAAAAGAATTGCATTCATACAGCACAACAGGGTAACTGGAAAAGGACATAACTGATCCACTCACAGCACAGTGTTGTACAGTGAATCACCAGACAGGCAGGAAGCTCTTACCAGACTTTCTATTAAAGTATTGGGAAACGCATTGCATTCTGTGTATGCTTTTTACTGTGGGCTTATTTAAATCTCTCAAATAAGATAACTAAACTAAAAGACAATTTCCCTCTTCCTTAAATTCAGCAGCATTTGCTTATTTAATAGCATTGTCAGGATACCAATGACATACATCAAATATAAATATCTTGATATAATTTATTTACCTTTTCTTCTCTTTTAACTCAGCACATATAAGACCTTTTCTACCCTACATTTGATGAAGAGTGAAGTGACAAATCCAATGCAGGACTACAAATCTTGCATAGTAAGTCACGTAGACTCTAAATCAATCTTGCATTAAAATCATAAATCTTAACAAAGGTGCAGCCATTATAGGAATGATCCAAAACAGTTGTAAAATGTTAATTCCAAGTACCTGTGCTAATAGCTATGTGACAGAATTTATCCTGCTCTTTTTATAAGCAAAGTATCATCCTTATATTTCCTTTAGAAAATATTAAAAATTAACCTTCCCTCAACCACACCAAGTTTGCATCCCCACAGAGGTCAGATAACTCACTAATTACCTAATTTATTTATTTCTTCTAACTATATTGACTGGTTCTTATTTTGTCTTCATGACACCATGCTCAAGAGCTAGCAATGGGGGAGAAGAAAGAAGAGGACTTGAGGTATGAAGACAGAAAGGAAAGATAGATTAGATTCAAGAATAAAATCAAAATTAAACTTGAAATTCCTAACATTCTAAAATATTTATAAGGCCAGTTATATATTCCTATTCTTAAGAAAAATATATTCATAACAATCTAGTCCCCTAAAGATAAATTCTGTTTATATATATACAAATTTAAATGAATATATTCATGAAGAATATATTCATATATAGAATATATTCATGAAGAATGTATTGTTAAGAATTTTTTATAATCAAAAACATGTCCTTATGCCTGTCAGTCTTTCCCTCCCTCTGGCCCTTGGTCAGCAGCAGCAGTAGAAACAAAAAGTACATTATTTAGTAAAATGGGGGAGAAGCAAATTGATCATTACTTTAAAACCTACCATGATGACAAAATGAAAACTGGTTAACTAAAATTAATATAGTTAAAAGAAACAAGGTCATTTGGCCGACTGGTCACTTGGTGAATTGACTTTTGGCTTATTGACCTAGAGCTCATTTCTACATAAGCCTGGATCTTCTAAAGAGACATTAAACAAACTTTTAATAGAAATTGGCAGGAGTCAGGTTACGCTCCGTTTATGTAGCTAATGGTCTTCTCATCTGGTCCCTATTATAGCATGTTTTGATATAATCCTTATTTGGGATCTGTTTATTCTTGACATCTTTCTCTCTCCACCCAGTTATTATCTTATCACCTAGATTTTTTTTTTCTGTTCATTGAGAGCAGATTTACAGAGAGAATCATAATAAATAACCTTCTACCCAAATGATAGATGCAAGAAGCAGATAAAAAGGAGGGTCCGTGGACCATCCTCAACCGACCAGCACACTGGGAGAATGGGGTAGAGCTAAGGGAAGTTCATACCTTGTGCAGTGGGGAGGAGCCTGGCCTCTTCAGCTCAAGTGTGGTGGCCTGGAATTCAGTCTGTGAGATGCCAGCCTGCCTGCAGGATCCCCTCTCATTCTACTGACAGTATTTTGTTCCTTTTTTCCTTTTCACCCAATAAATTCCTCTCTACTCAATCTTCAAGGTGTCCACATGGCTAATCTTTCCTGATTGTGCGACAAGAACCCAGTTTTAACTGAATAGAGGAGCAAAGGTTTGTATCACCAATAGCCTAATACCTCCAAAGTCCTCAGAGAAATTATATTGCACTTAACCTATTTTATTTGAGGGTGACAGGATCCAACCATTTGGCATGTAGATCTCTGTTAACAGAACTAACATTTGTTTGCTTTTGGCATTCATCTGATCTTTGACAAACCTGACAAAAACAAGAAATAGGGAAAGGATTCCCTATTTAATAAACGGTGCTGGGAAAACTGGCTAGCCATAAGTAGAAAGCTGAAACTGGATCCTTTCCTTACACCTTATACTAAAATTAATTCAAGATGGATTAAAGACTTAAATGTTAGACCTAAAACCATAAAAACCCTAGAAGAAAACCTAGGCAATACCATTCAGGACATAGGCATGGGCAAGGACTTCATGACTAAAACACCAAAAGCAATGGCAACAAAAGCCAAAATAGACAAATGGGATCTAATTAAACTAAAGAGCTTCTGCACAGCAAAGGAAACTATCGTCAGAGTAAACAGGCAACCTACAGAATGGGAGAAAATTTTTACAATCTACCCACCCGACAAAGGGCTAATATCCAGAATCTACAAAGAATTTAAACAAATTTACAAGAAAAAAATCAAACAACCCCATCAAAAAGTGGGCAAAGGATACGAACAGACACTTCTCAAAAGAAGACATTTATGCAGCCAACAGACACGTGGAAAAATGCTCGTCATCACTGGTCATCAGAGAAATGCAAATAAAAACCACAATGAGATACCATCTCACAACAGTTAGAATGGTGATCATTAAAAAGTCAGAAAACAACAGGTGCTGGAGAGGATGTTGAGAAATAGGAGTGCTTTTACTGTGTTGGTGGGAGTGTAA
Organism: Macaca thibetana thibetana; assembly: GCF_024542745.1. Lineage (NCBI taxonomy): Eukaryota > Metazoa > Chordata > Mammalia > Primates > Cercopithecidae > Macaca > Macaca thibetana. Next base: position 40,920,679 of record NC_065580.1, read on the forward strand.
ATTAGTTCAGCCATTATGGAAGACAGTGTGGCGATTCCTCAAGGATCTAGAACTAGAAATACCATTTGACCCAGCAATCCTATTACTGGGTATATACCCAAAGGATTATAAATCATGCTACTATAAAGACACATGCACACATGTGTTTATCGCAGCACTGTTCACAATAGCAAAGACTTAGAACCAACCCAAATGCCCATCAGTGATAGACTGGATAAAGAAAATGTGACATATATATACCATGGAATACTATGCAGCCATAAAAAGGATGAGTTCATGTCATTTGCAGGTACATGGATGAAGCTGGAAACCATCATTCTAAGCAAACTATTGCAAGGACAAAAAACCAAACACTGCATGTTCTCACTCATAAGTGGGAATTGAACAACGAGAACATTTGGACACAGGGTGGGGAACATCACACACCAGGGCCTGTCGTGGGGTGGGGGTAGTGGAGAGGGATAGCATTAGGAGATATACCTACTGTAAATGACAAGTTAACGGGTGTAGCACACCAGTATGGCACATATATACATATCCTCATATGCTTAAGTTACATCAATGATAACATGTTTTCTGAGTTCTCTAATTAATTTTATAATAATCAGTTGTATTTCTCTAACATTCCAGGACTTATATTTCAAAAGCAAATTTTAAATTTATATAAAGTATCCACTATCTTTTTTTTTTTTTTTTTGAGAAAGAGTCTAATGCTGTGACCCAGGCTGTAGTGCAGTGGGGTGATCAAAGCTCACTGCAGCATTGACCTCCCAGGCTAAAGTGGTCCTCCCATCTCAGCCTCCTAAGTAGTTGGGAATACAGACACACAATATCATGCCCAGATTTTTTTTTTTTTTGAGATGGGGTTCCATTATGTTGGCCAGGCTGGTCTCAAACTCCTAGGGCTCGAGGAATCCTCCTGTCTTGGCCTCCCAAAAGGCTCAGATTAGAAGTGTGAGCCACTATGTTCGGCCTATACACCATCTTCTAAAAATACAGGCATTAAATTGTTTTATAACACATCTCAATTTTCAAATCAAGATGATAAATTATAAAATGTAATTTTACAGTACTAGAAAAAAAGTAGCAATATCTATTTTAAAAATGAATTCTGCATTTGCACCTAAAATAAATAAATGACATCAATAAAATATGTAAAAAAAAGATTTTCTATTAAATATTTCTATTATGCTAGTAAATATAATTTCAATGTACCACTTGATGTGTAGAAGTTTTAACATTTGCAATCATAAAGACTAAATAAAAACTGGTTAACCAAAATTAATATACCTAAAAGAAATAAGGTCATCTGGTAAACTGGCCATTTGGTAAATTGGCTACCACAGTTTTTATTGTGAGGTGCTTGTAAGATCTGAAATATCACCAAAGTAGAATAAATAGCTTCTTTATCTAATCACAATAGGCAGAGCAGCTGTTTATAAAAATGCATTTCAAAATGTTCACCACCTCTTTCTCAGAATTTTGCAAACTGAACTAGCATTTTTTGCCTCTTTTTTAACAGACAAAAGTGGCAGTATTTTAAATTTTAATATATTTTTAAATTTAATATTCAAATAAAATGATATGTTGTTCCTAGTTATATATAACTTCTATATATAAAACAAGACATTTAATTTTTTAATACTCAACTTTCATCTAATACCAGAATCGAAAGGGGAAAGGCCAGTACAAAGAGTTATTCCTGGGTCTGTGGTAGAAAAAAGACTTGGTTCCAACTGTGGAACTATTTCTGAGTCATGTTTTTATTATCTATCCCATAAAAATATTCTACTTATGAATATAAGATGCTGACATTCCCCTGTCCACAATAACAGAAAGGGAGAACCAAGGAGAGAAATTAGATCAGGATTATGGTTTAAGTGAGGTGTTTATTGAAGACAGGTCTAGGCCTAGAGTAGTAAGACTTTGGACAGGCAATCATCCAAATAAATATTCGTTAAAAATGTACTTGGTTTTTATTAATGGGAGCAGTTTTAGTTAATGTTTACTACTCTAGTTGATAGATGTGAAAGAAATCCAACTAGAAGTATGTTAAAAAATAAAGAAAAAGATATTTGATATTATTTCAATTTTCTTAAATTTGTTAAGATTTGTTTTTTGGCCAAACATATGAGCTATAGTGGAGAACACTGTGCTTGAGAAGAATGTGTGTTGTGTTGCTGCTGGATGGCGTGCTCTATGTATGTCTGTTAGTCTTTAACTTTTGACAGTTTAATTATAATGTGTAACATTACGAATCTCTTTGTTCTCTTTGACTCTTTGTTCGGAGTCAAACTATTTGTTCTCCGGGCTTCCTGAATTTGTATTTCTATTTCCCTCCCCAGGCTTGAGAAGAAGATGGCAAAGTGCAGCCAGGGTATAAAAACGCCTCTCAAAACAAGTTGGACTATGCTAAAGGGCAGAGGAAAGGATAGTAACTGGTGTAAGATGTGTGGCCTGGGCTCTGTTTGTGCTACAGGATATACTAATGCATGAGAAAAAGAAAACACGGGTTTTCTACCCCATCTTTGCATGCAACTTGAAAGAGAGACGAGTAGAATATCGAAAAGAAAGGCTTGAGGTCTATGATGAGCAAGGTGACTAGAAGAGAGAATCCAGCTGATCTAAATGGTTTCAAATTCCCAGGGAGAGGTACACCATAATTCAGAGTGCTAAAAGAATTTATCATCGAAATGCCATATTGTTGACACCAAGTCTTAAAAACATACAAATACCCAAAGAGTAAATCTGGGAAAATGTTCTTTCAGTTGTCCAGAGTCAAAGATGGATTCTGCAGAGCCGTGAGCTCAAAATCGATGACATTCAAAATGCTAGCCTAGATCATTGAAAGCAGGGTGTGTAAATGTTTTCAAAAGGAATACAAAATCATCAAGCCCCAGCCTGTAGTCACTTAGAATAAATTGTGTAGATTTTACTTTAATTCATTCTTTGATAGAGCACTAGACTAGCAAGCCAAAAAACTGGGATACATGCCGACGAGTTTGATAAACTACACTCCACAGGCAGAATTCAGCTGGCTGTTGATTTTTGTTTAAATCATGTGTTATCAGAATAAAGCCATGCTTATTTGTTTACACTTATTTAAGACAGTGTGGTTCTGTTCTGTCTCTCCCTTTCTCTCTTTCTCTCTCCCCTTTCAGTTATGGACTGAATGTTTGTGTCTCCCCCAAATGCATATGTTCAAGTCCTAACCACTAATGTGCCTGTATTTGGAAATGGGGCCTCTTAAGGAAGTAATTAAAGTTAAATGAAGTCATATGCTTAGTGCTCTGATCCAACAGGATTAGTGACCTTAAAAGAAGAGACATCAGAGAGCTTGCTTGCTATGTCCCCTCACACTCACAAACCAAGAAAGGCCATGAGGACATAGCAAGCAGGTCTACAAGCCAGGAAGAGGCCTCACCGGCAATCTAATGGACTGGCACCTCAATCTGAGACTCCAAAACTGTCAGGAAATACATTTCTGTTTCGTAAACCAGTCAGTCTATGGTACCTTGTTGTCATAGCCCAAGCCAACTAACTCATTCTTTCTCAACCAATGAAGAACTGAGGCCTCCAACCAGATTCTCAAGCCCCAGACAAGCATTCAGCTGACTGAAGGCCTGGCCAACATTTTGCCTGAAACCTCATGAAAGATCCTGAGCCAGATCACAACAACTAAACCCCTCCCAGGTTCCTGCCCCTCAGAAACTGTGTGAGAGAAGATTTTTTTGTTTAAGCTAGTAAGTTTGAGTTTTTATTTCCTATGAATCATGTTTATGAACCTTACAAATAAATCCAAGACTAGCTCATTTGTATGTCTACTCTTTCTCCCAGATCACTTGTAAATCTCAAGTTGTTGAGAATAAAAATATTTAGGACATAAATTTTAAAATGCTTCAAGTCTCTTTGTCCTCCACTTTTTCTTCCACGCTGTCAGCAGATTTTGTTTGTTTGTTTGTTTGTTTTACAATACAAAATTTGCCCCCATTGCATTCCTACTTAAAATCCTCTGGTGGCTCTCTATTATCTACAGTTCAAAACCCAGACTTTTCAGAAGTGCACACTATTTTCCTGCATAGCCTGACTCCACATTTTTCCCATGCATCATTCATCCTGGCTGTAACATACCCAGATTCCTGTTTCGCTTGATAATAAGCTCTCTAAGAAAAGGGACATAGTCTCATTCATTATTGTTTCTCCATGGCCCAGTATAGTGCCTTGCATATGGTTGATGCTAAATAAATTTTTCTGTTCAGCCAAAATGATCCATCTTGCTTCCTCCAAATTTTTTCCCTGTCTCCATCTACCAAAAAGCTATTATCCAATCATCACCTTTTGACATCAGTGTCATCTCTCCTCTTGATTCCTAATCTTATATAAATAGCATAAGGTGTTCTCTACATATTATTTATAGCATTTATATCATATTATAAAATTATGTTTACATTCAAGTCTTCCCCAGTGGACCTAGGATGCTTGTCATTGTTCATTTTTCTTGGCCTTAAGGATTGTTGAATCAAACTGGAATCCTTAGCCCTATACCTTGAAGCTTTGGATTCAAAGATCCAAGTCACATTATGTCCTGAGTCTCCTTATATCAACCCTCTTGACCTCACTGAAGAGAAACCCTCCAATTTAAATTCCTCATTTTCTCCCTGATTTGGGCAACACTATAATATTATGCTTCTCCAGGTGGCATAACTCCTTAGTTTTGACTAGTTACCTCCTGTGGCTCCCCTATAAGACCATATTCCTGACTTAAATATCAACCTAGAGAACACAAGCCCAACTTATATTCTTCATTGACACTATCCCTCCTCCCAGGTTAGAGAGCCATAAGAGAATCAGAGAGCCCACTGCCCATTCCCCTGGTTCCCAAGAACTTACCACTGCTTGACTTTCAGCTCATTCACTGTGGTCCACCCACCAAATTTGATATTAGATACCAGCTGTAGCTGCATTAAAACTGAGCCTGTTAGTACCTTGAACAATAGGGATGTCTGGCCTTGTTCGGTGGAGAAGTCAACCATTATAGTCAGATCTGCTTATGTTCAGCTCTAAAGACAAGAAACAAGGCGATTTCCTCTCCTTTTTTCTTTTCATCCACAAACTCTGAGCTGCAAAAAGCACAGAAGATTGATCATGCTTCACACGAAGTTATCTCAAAATTTGGCAAACAAGTCTCAGCGAGGCACTTGACAAAGCCTTTTCTGGCATTATCACACATACAAAAAAAGGCTGAGATATAAGTAATATGCAGGAACAATCAAGTGGACAAATATACAGTTAAGTATTCATACCCAAAGGTACTGAACAATGTGCTATGTGTCATTCCGGAGTTTTCTAGTCACATGTCACATAGCCTCAGTCTTCAGTCTTTCCCCATTTAATGTTTTAATCCCTACTTAGAATAACATTATAAACTTTATTACCTTTGTTCACATAGCCAAGTCACTGTAAATGCATTAGAGAATGGGATCATGATTCCATAACATCTCTGAATGTTAAAATAATATGCCATATATTTTCAAGATAAAATTTAATTAGAAAAATGTAAAATCCTACACTTGAATACATGTTAATGCATTATTTCAAGTTGGAGACTATGATTTAACAACAGACCTTATGAAAAGAGTAAAGGGTTTTCATTATATACAGTTCCCTAATATGTAAGTACTTTTGTTTGGCTCATGATTTAATTTGCATAGAAGAGACTCTAATACATAGCAGGCATTCAATACATATTGCTTGAATGAAGGAGTCAGGTACAAGTTCCAGCTACTACAAAAAGCCATTAATAGCTTAGGCTGCATTAATAGAAATACAAACAACAGAACAAGGGAGGAGACAGTCCTGTTCTGCTCTCTATAGCCAGACCACAGCTATATTCAGTTTATGATCAGTTCTAAATAGAATACCTTGGAGTGGATGTATAAAGCCAGATCACTCAGAGGAAAGTTGCCAAAGTGACAATGACACACATTTTGCAGCAGAAATCTCAAAAGAACATGACTCCAAGTGAGGCAGCAGGGTGACCATCTTTAAATGTACGAAGATCCATTTATGGGAGAAAGGGTTAGCTTCATACTGGTGGTGCCAGTGGGCAGGAATGACACAAGTGATGGGAAGAAAGAATTCAGAACAACATAAAGAAAGGGTATTTTAAAACTAAGACCTATTTAAAGATGCCAGAGATATCTTAAGAACTAGGGAGTTCCTACCTTTGGAAGTGGTAATAGCCACTAGTCAAAAATGTTAGAAGGGGGAACAAGAACATCATAAATTATCAGCCTGGAAAACATTTAAGATACCTCCAATTCCTTATTCTTCAAATGATTTCAAAATAAGATAATATCAAAGATGAAATAATGTTCTTCTAACTCACAGAAACCATGGAAAAGTAAAGTAAAAAATGTAAGTTCACTTATCAGTAAGTCATACTTATCTCAAGAATATGGGCCTGAAGAAATGTGATGAATTAGAACAATATAGTGATATGAATGTAGTTGATTTGCAGCTGATGTTTTCTCTAAATATACTTATAAAGAAATAGACAAAAATTTAAAATATTTTATTGCAATGATTAATCTACCAATAAAAATGGTAATGAAGATGATAAATTTATAAAATATTTATGTAAAAAGTGACCTTGGCTGTTAAGATATAATTTAAGCCAATTCTTTTGTTTTGGTTTTGGTTTTGGTTTTGAGACAGGGTCTTATTGTCAACCTGGCTGGAGTGCAATGGTATGATCACAGCTCAGTGCAGCCTAGACTGCCTGGGCTCAATCAATCCTCCCACCTCAGCCTCCTAGGTAGCTGATACTACAGACATGTGCCACCACGCCCTGCTAATTTTTATATTTTTTGTAGAGACAGGGTTTTCCATGTTGCCTAGGCTGGCCCTGATCTGCCTGCCTCAGCCTCCCAAATTGCTGGAATTTCAAGCGCGAGCCACTATGCCCAGCCTAAGTTAATTCGTTATTAAAACTCTCCAAAGTGTCTGTCTAGAATCTGACTAAACACATATAGTGTTGAGATATTTATAACCTCAATCCATTTTGAAATCAGGTATAATTGTTAGAAATTATTTTATGATATCCATCCTACTCCTGTCCTTCAGAGCTTCACAAAACTAGTCCAAACCTTGCCACACATTACCTTCTTGCAAATAATCACAGATAGCAAGTCCCTAATTCATTCATTCTCCAAGTAAAATATCTTCAATTCTGTCTTGGCTATCCCCAGACAGTGCCCTAAAAACACACTCACTGCCTAGCCATATGCACTCTTCAATTGGACTAAAGAACCTCCTGAGGTGAGTTTTTCCGCACAGAACACAATACCCTGGAGAGTTCCTTCCAGGATGAGGTTGAAAAGCTCTGTTCCAGTCTTCACCAAGGATAGTCAACTTTTATTGTGGAAGATCACAAAAAAATACCCTGACATATTGAGCATATTTTCAACTCTAACTAAAATACCTCTCACTAATAATATAAATCATCCAATTACCTGGCAGTGATCAACACAAGGAGTTATATTAGTGCAAAACGTCCCCAACATACTGTTTTTGAAAACATGTGAAATATAACTGAACCAGTCAATAATGTGTTGCAGGCAAACAATATTATCCTCATTTACAGAAGAGACACAGATTAAAGGGCTTATTCAATGTTACATAGTCAAGAAGAAAAAGAAATGCGTCTAGAATTATCTAAATCTACTGTGCTACATTTTTCACTTCACCATGCTTCCTGTATGTTTTCCCTGATCTCTATCTATAGCATAATTTGTAACAAATAAAATTATCCATAGAGTAGTACAGAATTAGAGTAAGAAATAAGTTTACTTTTTATGTACTTATTGATTTTTTTAAGAAAGTGTCTCACTGTTATCACCCAGGCTGTAGGGCAGTGGCACAACACAGTTCACTGCAATGTTGACCTTCTGGACTCAGTGGTTTTTCCCACCTCAGCCTCCCAAGTAGCTGGGACCACAGGCAAGTGCCACAACATTCAATTTAATTTTTTGTTTGCTCGTTTCACTTTGTAGAGATAAGTTCTTGCCATGTTGGTCTCTAACTCCTGGGCTCAAAGCAACAGGTTTACAGGCATGAGCGACCGTGCCCAGCCAAGAAATAGGTTTAAACATATAACTCCATTGCTTGCATTTTACCCTCCTGCATACGTCTTTAAAATATCAAAGAAAAGATTTGGGGCTCGTTTAGTACTTCCCAAAAACAAGATTCTTCTTATAATATTTTAAAAAGAAATATAATTAATTAAAGCTGACTGGTGATTTTTCTTAAGGGTCTAGAATGATGAGAATAGCATTTTATGCTAAGGCTTTAACATGATAAACAAAATAAGAATAATTATGTGGTTGAACTAAAAATTATGAACTATAGATTCAAAATTTATTAGCATTGACCTAAAAGCCATTTAAAAGATTGAAAGTGATACAGCTTTCAACAGCTTTTCAGTCACTTTCCAGAAGGGAATTGACAGATTCCTTAGAGCCATAAACCTATGTAAGCAGAGAGGGTTCGAGTGAGATCCTGCCTGACACAGACTGCCCCTGTTGACTGGGCAAGTAAGAGGAAGGTCCCTGAACTAGAGAACTCAAGGAACTTCATATGTGTAATTTTTACACCACCCAAAGGCCCCAAAAGTCCTATTTTTTCATAAGCTCAGAGACATGTAGGTGCATCTACAGTGATTTTTATTCATTTCTGAGATATGTTGTGGGATTATGTCACAAAATTCACTTGATAGAAAACCATATTCCCTCTGAATTCACTGAGATATCTGGATCTGATTCTGCTGCAAACTTATAGAGGAAAAAAAGTGCAAATCTGTCATTTCCACATAGTAAGTATCCCCCAAGATGCGGCACTCTAGTCGGGTATGTCAGGGTGACCGTTGTGGTTAGGAAAAGATGCTTAGTTTATAATACAATTAGCTAGAATAGCTCAACCGCTCACCTTCCTGGCTGATGACATAGTCCATGGTCATCTGAAGGTCTGGCATTTTACCTTGTCATATTTTTACTGCATTCTCTTTCATTTTGTTCTCAGGAGCCTCATTTGGCCCTATTTGTCCTTGATTCACAGTGCACAACCTGAAAACAATTTCTCGTATAAAATATTCATTTGGCTGTGGAAGAAAATGTTTCCGTATAGTTTTATTCTCTCAAAGAAAATTAAAGAAGACGCACTCTTGTTCTAGAAGTATTTAATCACTGTTCCTCTAAAGATGAGTAGCTTGCAACAACCACAGCAATTTATTTCCCCCAATTTATTTTGGAATACTTTGAAATCATAAAAAGAGCACTGTATTTAAAATCAGAATGTATGACCTTGAATCCAGTCTCTGCCACTAGCTTGCTAAAAGTACCTTCACTTCTCTATGTTTTGTTCTCTTTTGGGTATGAAAACAATAACCATTTTAGAGCTATTGTGATGATAAAATTAGACAAATCACATAAAAACAAAGAGGCACTCATAATGTGTGAATTTTCTACCTAGAGATATACTTTTTGTGAATCAGGCTATTGACTTTGTAAATCCTCAGAATTCCAAACACGCTGTATGTGTTCATCCTAGAAAAGTTATTATCCAGGGAAGTAAAAGCCAATACAGTAACAGATAGTGATAAAATCTCTACTGAGTATATTATTTTTATTAATATTATTTGGTTGATCATAATTGTGTACATTTAAGGTGTACAATGTTATGTTTTGACATATGTATGCAATGCGACATGACTAAATCAAGCTAATTAATAAAACCTTCACCTCACTTATCATAGTTTGTGGTGAGATATTTGAAACTTACTCAGCCATTTTGAAATACACAATATATGATTATTCCCTACAGTCATCTTGCTCTCCAGTAGATCTCAAAGCTTAATACCCCTGCCTAAAAAAAATTGTACTCTTGACAAGCAACTACTCAATTATTCATTTTGTTGTATATTTTTGCACCCAGATTCATCAGGTATATTGGCCTATAATTTTCTTTTCTTGTAGTGTCATGGTCTGGTTTTGGTATCAGACCAATACTGGCCTTACAAAATGAGCTTTGAAGTATTCCTTCAACTTTACTTTTTTGAAAGAGTTTGGGAAGGATTGGTGTTAGTTTTTTTAATGTTGGTAGAATTTAGCAGTGAGGACTTTAGGTCCAGGGCTTTTCTTTGTTAGGAAATGTTTGATTATTGATTTAATCTCCTCACTTATTATTGATCTGTTCAGATTTTCCACGCCTTCATGATTCAGTCTTGGTAGGTTGTATGTGTCCAGAAATTTAGCCATTTCCTCTGGGTTATCAAATTTGGGGGTATTTAGTTGTTCAAAATATTCTTTTATGACCACTTGTATTTCTGTTGTAACATTTTCATGTCTCTTTTTCTCACTTCTTTTTCATTTCATTTGTGAGTCATTGTTTTCTTAGTCTTGCTAAAGGTTTGACAATGTTATCTTTTAAAAAATCAAATCTTACTTTTTTTTATTCTTTTGTAGTTTTTATTTATATATTAGTACAGTCTCATGCTGTTATATAAAATAAAGAAATACCCAAGATTGGGTAATTTATAAAGAAAAGACGTTTAATTGACTCACAGTTCCACATGGCTGGAGAGGCCTCAGGAAACTTACAATCATGGCAGAAAGCATCTCTTCACAGGGCAGCAGGAGAGGGAATGAGTGCAAGCAGGGGAAATGTGAGATGCTTATAAAATCACAGCTCATGAGAACTCACTCACTATCATGAGAACAGCATGGGGGAAACCACCCCCATGATTCAGTTACCTCTCACTGAGTCCCTCCAACATGGGGATTATGGAGATTATAATTCAAGATGAGATTTGGGTGGGGACACAGCCAAACAATAACATTTTGTCCCAGTTCCTCCCAAATCTCATGTTCTCACATTTCAAAACACAATCCAGTCTTCCCAACAGTCCCCTAAAGTCTTAACTCATTCCGGCAACAACCCAAAAGTCCAAATCCAAAGTCTCATCTGAGATAAGGCAAATCCCTTATGCCTATGATCCTGTAAAATCAAAAGCAAGTTAGTTACTTCCTAGATACAATGGGAGTGCAGGCATTGGGTAAATAACACTCATACCAAACGGGAGAAATTGGCCAAAACAAAGGGGCTACAGGCCCCATGCAAGTCTGAAATCCAGCAGGACAGTTAAATCTTAAAGCTCTGAAATGATCTCCTTTGACACCATGTCTCACATCCAGGTGATGCTGATGCAAGAGGTAGGCTCCTACGGTCTTGGGCAGCTCCACCCCTGTCACTTTTCAGGGAAGAGGCCCCATCCCAGCTGCTTTCACGAGCTGGTGTTGAGTGTCTGCAGCTTTTCCAGATGCATGGTACAAGCTGTTGGTGGATATACTATTCTGGGGTCTGGAGGACAAGTGGCCCTCTTCTCACAGCTCCGCTAGGCAGTCTTCCAGTGGGGAACTCTGTGTGGGAGCTCCAACCCAACAGTTCCCTTCCTAACTGCACTACAGAGGTTTTCCCTGAGGGCTCCACCCCATAGCAGAATTCTGCCTGGATATCCACGTATTACCATACATCCTCTGAAATTTAGGCAGAGGCTCCCAAATCTCAATTCTTGTCTTCTGAGCAACACAGGAACAACAATACATGGAATCTGCCAAGGCTTAGGGCTTGCACCCTCTGAAGCAACAGCTTGAGCTGTACCTTGGACCCTTTTAGCTACTGTTAGAGCTGAAGCAGCTAGGAAGCAGGGCACCATGTCCCGAGGCTACACAGAGCAGGGGGACCCTGGGCCTGGCCCACTGAACCATTTTTCCTCTCCTAGGCCTCCAGGCCTGTGATAGGAGGGGCTTCCATGAAGTCTCTGACATGCCCTGGAGACTTTTTCCCTATTTTCTTGGTAATTAACATTTGGATCCCCATTACTTATGCAAATTTCTGCAGCAGGCTTGAATTTTTCCCCAGAAAATGGGTTTTTCTTTTCTATCTCATCGTCAGGCTGCAAATTTTCCACTCTATTATGCTCTGCTTTCTCTTGAATGCTTCGCTGCTTAGAAATTTCTTCTGCCAGGTACTCCAAATCATCTCTGTCAAGTTCAATGTTCCACAGATCTCTAGTGCAGGGGCAAAAATGCCACCAGTCTCTTTGTTAAAGCATAGCAGGAGTAACCTTTACTCCAGTTCCCAACAAGTTTCTCATCTCAGTCTGAGACCACTTCAACCTGGACTTCATTATCCATATCTCTATTAGCATTTTAGTCAAAGCCATTCAACAAGTCTCTAGGAAGTTCCAAACTTTCCCACATCTTCCTGTCTTCTGAGCCCTCCAAGTCTCTAAGAAGTTCCAACCTCTGCCTCTTACCCAGTTCCAAAGTTGCCTCCACATTTTTGGGTATCTTTTTTTTTTTTTTTTTTTTTTCAAGACAGAGTCTTGCTTTTTCACCCAGGTTGGAGTGCAGTGGCTAGATCTTGGATCATTGCAACCTCTGCCTCCCAGGTCCAGTGATTCCCCTTCCTCAGCCTCCTGAGTAGCTGGGATTACAGGCTCATGCCACTGCGCTCAGCTAAGTTTTTTGTATTTTCGGTAGAGATGGTATTTCACCATGTTAGCCAGGCTGGTCTCAAATTCCTGACCTTGTGATCTTCCCACCTCGGCCTCCTGAAGTGCTGGGATTACAGGCATAAGCTGCCATTCCCAGTCATTTTCAGGTATCTTCATAGCAGTTCCCCACTCCCTCAATACCAATTTACTGTATTAGTCTGTACTCACACTGCTATGAAGAAATACCCAAGACAGGGTAATGTATAAGCAAAAGAGGTTTAACTGACTCACAGTTTCACACGGCTGGTGAGGCCTCAGGAAACTTATAATCATGGCAGAATGCACCTCTTCACAAGGCAACAGAAGAGAGAATGAGTACAAGCAGGGAAAATGCCAGACACTTATAAAACCATCAGATCTTGTGAGAACTCACTCACTATCACAAGAACAGCATGGGGGAAACTGCCCCCATGATTCAATTACCTCTCAATGGGTCCCTCCCACAACATGTAGGGATTATGGGGATTGCAATTCAAGATGAGATTCAGGTGGAGACACAGGCAAACCATATCAATTTTAGTTATTTATGCTGTAATCTTTGTTATTTCCTTTCCTCTAATAACTATAGGCTTAGTTTGTTCTTTTTTTAGTTCCTTGAGGTATAATATTAGATTCTATATTAAAAATATCTCTTCTTTTTTGATGTAGGCATTTTTGAGATAAGCTTTTTTGATATAAGCCAAAGTCCAAATTTTTCTCTTTAGACTGCTTTTGCTCCATCTCTTAGGTTTTGTTATGCTGGATTTTCATTTCCATTCATCTCAAGGTAATTTTTTAAATTTCCCTTTTTATTTCTTCTCTCATCCGTTGGTTGTTCAAGAACATGTTGTTTTATTTTCATATATTTCAAAATGTTCAAAGATTTCTCTGGTTACTGATTTCTAATTTGAGGCCACTATGATAAGAAAAGATATGTGATATGATTCCAATCTTCATAAATTTTTTTAAGACTTTTTGTGGCCTAAAATATGCTCTATCTTGCAGAATGTTCTATGTACACTTGAGAGGAATATACCATTTGTGGCTGATCAATGGAATGTTTTGTATATGTCTGTTAGGTACATTTGATTTAAAGTTTAATTCAATTTCAATGTTTTCTTATGGATTTTCTCTCTAAATGAATTGTCCATAGTTGAAAATGGGGTAGTGAGGTCCCTTACTGTTACTGTATTGCATTTTACTCACCCTTTAAATTACTTAATAACTGCTATATGTATTTAGGTGTTCTAATGTTGATTGATAATGAACATGCTATTCTTGTGGTAGTTAGTTCTCACAAGACCTGATGGTTTTTATAAGTAGTTTTTTTATAGTAATTGTATATGATTAACATATACAATTATGTTTGATTAGCATATACAGTTACTATATCCCCTTAATAAATTGATCAATTTATCATTATATAATAACCTACTTTGCCTTTTTTTATATTATTTAAGTCAATTTTGTCTGACATAGGTATGGCTACCCCTACTCTCTTTTAGTTTCCATTTGTGTGAAATTCCTTTTTCTGTCCCTTCACTTCCAGTCTATGTGTTTCCCTACTGATAAGATGAGTCTCTTGTAGGCAGCACATGGTTGGATAGTGCATTTTTATCCATTAAGCCACTCTGTTGTTTGATTGGAGAATTTATCCACGAACATTTAATGAAAGTGTTAATAAGTAAGGACCTGCAACTGCCATTTAGTAATTGGTGTTCTGGTTGTTTTGTAGAGTCTTGGTTTCTTTCTTCTTCTCTTCTGTCTTCCTTTGTGGTTTTCCTTTGTGGTTTAATGGCTTTCTGTTGTGGTATGCTTTGAATCCTGTGGGGTTTTTTAATACTTTGTGCAACTACTATAAGTTTTTGCTTTGTGATTACCATGAGGCTTACATAAATATTTTATGATTAAAAACAGGCTATTTTAAGCTAATAACAACTTAACTTTACTCACAAACAGAAACACTACACTTTCATTCCATCCCCTTACCTTTTTACCTTTTTTTGTAATTTGTATCCCTAAGCAATTAATTACAGATACAATTATTTTGTCCTTTAACCCTCATAGTTTAGATTAAAATGCTGTACACACTACCTTTATGGTACTAGAGTATTGTACATATTATTACATATTATTACATATTATTATACTATTGCTGCTTTTACTTTCATACGTTTTATGTTATTAATTAGGAGCCTCTTGTTTCTGCTTACAGAACTCTGTTTAGCAATACCTGTACAGCAAGCCTAGTGAGGATGAACTCTCATAGCTTTTGTTTGTCTAAGAAAATGATTATTTCTCCCTCATTTCTAAAGAACATCTTGGCTGGGGAAAGTATTTTTGCTTGGCTGGCATACTTACTTCTACATTTTAAATATATTATCTCACTCTCTCTTGCTTTGTAGGTCCTGCTGAGAAATCTGCTGGTAGCCATAATGGGATCCCCTTGAATGTAATGCTTCTTATCTCTTGCTGCTTTCAGTATTTTTTTCTTTTCCTTTGATTTTTGTTAATATGATTATGATGTGCACTCCTCTTTGAATGCAGTCAGCTGGAAATCTCTGCACTTCCTATTTCTGGATATTGTCATCTTTTCCAAAATTTAGGAAGTTTTCAACCATTATTTCCTTAATTATGTTTTCTAGGTGTTTTTCTCTCTCTTCTCTTTCAGAACTCTTATTTTATGAAAGGAGGTCTCTTTATGGTATCCCATAATTCCTGTAGGCTTTCTTTACTCTCTCATTCTTTTTTCTTCTTTTTCTCTGAATGGATAATTTCAAATGTCCTATCCATGAGTTCACTGATTATTTCTTCTGCTTATTCAAATCTGCTATTGAAGATCTCTGTTGAGACTTTTAGTCAGGTGTTGTATTCTTTATCTCTAGGATTTCTATTTTTTAAAATTCTTTCTATCTACTTGTCAAATTTCTCATATTGTTTAGGAATTGTTCTCCAAATTCTATTTAATATTCTATTCATATTTTCTTTTTCTCTCCTAAATTTCTTTTAGAGGATTATTCTAAATTCTTGTCAGTTATTGGCCGGGCGCGGTGGCTCACGCCTGTAATCCCAGCACTTTGGGAGGCCGAGGCGGGCGGATCACAAGGTCAGGAGATCGAGACCACGGTGAAACCCCGTCTCTACTAAAAATACAAAAAATTAGCCGGGCGCGGTTGTGGGCGCCTGTAGTCCCAGCTACTCGGGAGGCTGAGGCAGGAGAATGGCGTGAACCCGGGAGGCGGAGCTTGCAGTGAGCCGAGATAGCGCCACTGCACTCCAGCCTGGGTGACAGAGCGAGACTCCGTCTCAAAAAAAAAAAAAAAAAAAAAAAAAAAAAAAAAAAAAAAAAAAAAATCTTGTCAGTTATTGAATAGGTCTTTTCTTCAGGGTCCATTATTGGAACTTAATTAGTTGCTTTGGGTTTTGTCATATTTTCCTCATTTCTAAATAATCTTTTTGTCTCTGTGTTGTTGCCTATGCATTTGAGGAAACACTCACACATTTTGGCCTTTGCAGGTAGCTTCCATGGCAGTGATAAACCTTCACTATCTAGTCTAGCCTGGGATTCTGGGTATGCCAGCTGGTAGTAACCTTGGCTAGGCAGACCTTACTGTCAGGCTCTCTGGTTGTGCTGGGCTGCTACTTATGCTCTGGGATCAAGTGGAACTGTTGGTTGTGCCCTAAAGTCCACTGACTAGACTCTGGAGTCAGGCAAAGGGGCTGGATAGGTTCTCCAATTGCCTCTGATGATGTAGTATGCAGAATGTCTTCCCTGGCTAGATTCTATAGTCTGGCAGAGCCATTTGATGGGCTCAGAGGCTGGGTGAGGCCTCTGGAGTCGTGGCTCAACCATTCAGGGTGAGCAGGGCCAGAGGCTATGTTCCACAGTTATTTATGAAAATGGGCTTGCCTCCCAGCCTAGTGAGGACAAGCAGAGTACTGAGGCTGAGTGGGGTCACTGCTTGGCCACTTGAATTGGGCAAAATCAAATGTCTCCTTTCACAGATATTTGCTGACCTACTCTTGTCTCCCAGCCTAGGGAGGGCTTAAGGAGGGCACTGGAGCTTGCCTGAGTCACTGCTCAGCTGCAAGGCTTAGCTGGGGCCAGATGCCCCCTCTGTAGATAATCATCAGCCTGCCCTTGACTTCTGACCTGGGGAAGGTTTAAGGAGTACACTGTGATGTGGCTAGCTCACTGTTTGGCTGCTAAGCCTGGGGAGAGCCAGATGCTTCTTCTGTGGATAATCACTGACATGTTTCTGCTTCCTGGTCTGGGGAAGGCTCAAGGAGGGCACTGAGGCTGGGTGAAGAAGCTGATGGGGAACTCAAGCCTGGAAGACCTGTTGATTGTGCTTCCTGCAGAGCAATGCTATTGGCTGGCTTCTCTGGTGGGGAACTTCCGTTGGCTGAAGTGCAGAGCCAACACCAAGATCCTTTCACTGGCAATTGACAGCCCCAGCCGTTTCTTGTTTCTAACCAATCTCAGGTTGTCTAGCCTGCCAATACCCTCAATGTTTCCACTGGGCACAGAATATCTCCTGCGAAGGGTCCTAGAATGGTGTGGAAACTGAATGTCTACTTCCAACTCTCTCTTCCTACTGTAATACCATGAAATTTAGTTGAAAAAATATTTTTTAAGTTCTTGCTTCCTCCCTTCTGCCTCATTCTTTTTTGCTTCTAAATTTAATCAGAATTATTTCTTGATGGATATATGATGGCATGAATCAAATTTTTGGTGATGAATTGGCTATGTATTTTATTTACTTATTTATTTATATTTAGAAACAGGGTGTCACTCAGTCACCCAGGCTGGAATGCAGTGGCATGATAATAGCTCACTGTAACCACAAACTTCTGAGCTCAAGCAATCCTCCCACCTCCATATCTTGAGTAGCTGGGACTACAGGCATATGCCACCACACCAGCTAATTTTTATTTTTATTTTTGTAAACACAAGGTCTCTACATGTTTCCCAGGCTAGTCTTGAACTCTTGGTTTGAAGTAATCCTCCTGCTATGGACTCCCAAAATGCAGAGATTACAGGTGTGCACCACTGTGTCCAGCCTATACATTTTAAATACAGATATAAAATGTTCTTGATATAAGAGATGTCTGCTTTATCTTTTTTAAAGAGAAATAAGGGTTTCTGAAATTATGCCCCTAGGAAAATTGGTGGAGAAAGATTTGGATGACTCTAATTTATTTACTAAATTAAGAAAGCTTCTGTTACAACATGTTGGTCACTATTTATAAGGAATGTAGCCATGAGGTCGTTATTATTAAATATATAAAAATATTTACTTTAGAATCTCTATAACATTGTTAAGAAAGCCTATTTTCCATGGAAAAACCTAGATTGGGCAATTCTTAAGTCTGGTTGTGTCAATCCTCAGAGAAATCATGGCCTTTAAGAGTAGCCTGCTTAATGGGGCTAAGAAGGGCATTAAAGACCTTCATATGTAAAATTTAAATAATTGAATATTTACTCCGAAATATTTTAGGGCATGCATGTATTTATAAAATAAACATATTGGCTGTAGAAGGGAAAATGTTCTCATTAATAATATAAACTGCCTTGTTCCTGAGGAATAAGTAATAAAGCTACTGAAGACTTTGAGATCTCCAAATAGGCATACAGTGAGTCAAATGCTTACTTGGGTTCAAATTAAAAAGACAGCAGCTAAAGTTTTCAAAAAGAAACACTTTTTTTATACTGACAAGAAGGATCGAGAGGCTAAAATGCTAAGGTAATGTAGAATAGAAATATGTGTGAGGTATGTATCCAATACAGACTTTGTTGTGTTATTATCCTAGTCTTTTCAGCTACCTAGCTGCCTCATGAACTCTCCAGTATATTAAACATGCAGAGATAAACAAAATTACCATTAATCCACTTGAACTGAAGTTTTTCTTCAAATATGAAGATAATTGCTCACTCTCTTCCCTAAAGAAATTTAGTACAACTTATATTTACTTCAATTGGTAGAGTTACATCACTTACCTATCAAATAATATAGAGAAGGCTCTACAAGCTGGTAACACTTGACTTTGACAGATACTCTTTACGTTCATGTTATTTTGGCAGCTATTCACCATGAATAATGATTTTCCTTATTTCTATTTTTTCTAATGTATATTATTTTATAATGAATCTCTATGTAGTCTTCCTTCTTATCCAATGCACATATAATTATATTCCATTATTAGTTGTCTGTATCTACCTCATATGCTATTTTTTATTTTAAATTTTAACACTGTTTTAGTCTGTTCTCATGCTGCTAATAAAGACATACCTAAGACTGGGTAATTTATTGAAGGAAAAAGGTTTAATTGACTCACAGTTCCATATGGCTTGGGAGGCCTCACAAACATGGTGGAAGGCAAATGAGGAGCAAAGTCATGTCTTACATGGCAGCAGGTAAGACAGCATGTCCAGGGGAAAACCCCCTTACAAAACCATCAACTCTCAAGAGACATATTCACTATCACAAGAACAGCATGGGAAAGATCTGCCTCTGTCTTTCAATTACCTCCCACCAGGCACCTCCCATAACATGTGGGAATTATGAGAGCTACAATTCAAGATGAGATTTGGGTGGGGACACAGCCAAACCATATCGAATCTATATAGCTTTTTCCATTGAACACTGGCAAAATACTCACAATAAAGCAAGCCATCATCGTTCTCTTACATTCAAAGAAACTGAATTACTTGGTATGATTTACTTTACATGAACCTTTGTTTGAATTTGAATACTAATTTTGTTATTTCTGTCTACATAGTAATTTTCATACTATATTTTATCTGCATTAAAATCTTTAGCAAGGGAATTAATTTGAAACTATTTTCTGTCCCTATTAAAGTTCTGTTAGGAAAATCAATAAGTGTGCTCCATATCTTTTCTAACCCTTCAAAGACAAATCCAACTCATTTTAAATCCTTCATCAGAAATTGAGTTATTTCAACCAGAGGACATGATTTCTAGAAACATGAGAATTTTTTTCAGTTTCCTAAATAGTCTTCTTTGGGGATATGTCAATATGGCAGTTTCATTACTTCCATGTTCCCTCATCAAATAAAATGTAGCACATCATAACAAATCATATGAAATTAGAAAAATTGTCAAATGTATGACAATATATTTTCCTCTCTAAATATGTGAAGCTCAGATCTGGGAAATCTATATCTACTTTAAGAATATGCTTTAAATAACAAAAACCAATTTTCTTTGGCAATGAGGTAGGAGATGACCAAGAACAGAAAAATATTCGTTTATAAGTATGCCAAACTTAGCAATAATTAATCAACCTAGTTGTCTAAATAGGACAACAAGTGACAATTAACAATTTCTTTATATTTGAGCACTTCTTGGAACATTTACACTATGCAATTTCCCATGATTTGTCAAAGAACTCTTAATACAACAATAGACTTAGAGGAGACAGAACAGGGCATAACAGTGATATTTTGCAGTTTTCCTTTGGCCTGTCAAGCAGTCAAGCAATTCCTAAGCAGCAACACAAGGACTTCTGCTAGGCTGGCTTGCAATACTTCCATAAATTTGGCCAGTAAGCAGATAACCACTCCAAAAGGATTTTTTTTTCAATCGATATATAAAAATTGTATACACCAAGTATACAAACTTAGACCCACAGCAGATCTCAAAAGAGCCCTGAATCTCAGCACCAGCCCCTCTCATCTATGGTTGAAGAATAGCTCTGCCCAGCCAGGATCATGTTAGGAGACTTGCCTATCTCTGTTCCTGTGGCAGGCTTGCCAACATCAGTCCCACAGAATGCCCCCAAACAGCCATGAATCCAAGTGGATGTAAATAGTTTATTACTTACGGCACAGCAAGCAGCATGAGCTTTATATTTGCTCATGCTGCTTGCTGTGCTCCCACCAGCTCCACAGGGCAACGAAGAGGCAGGCCCAGGTGAAAAATGCACACATAGTGAATCTATGACACAACTAGGAACACTGAGCTTAGGAAATGTGCAATCTGCCATTCAAGCTCCATCCAGCTGTGGGGATTTAAGAACAACAATCAATAAATTTAGGTCTACCTAGGGCCTTAAACTGATGCTCCTTCACAAGGTGCAGCAAAATCTAAGAAAGATTCATTTTCTTGATGAAGTTTAAAACTTATTTTCTTGCTCCAAGACTGGTGTGCTTAGGGACAACCCCCAAACAATTTTATTCAACAAGTTAAAATAAGTTACTATATAAAAGTTATCCAATATATGGTATGTATCTCAGCAGCCTTAGTTTTCTCCTTAATACCAGTGTGATTTTTTTCACCGTTTTTCCTATGATAATTTTGCCTTAACAAATTTGACTATACTCCAATTTCCCCTGTAAAACAAAGCAAACAACAAATTCTGGTGGACTGTCTGAACCCCAGTCCACTTGACTAATACTTAACTCCTTCCTGTCAGCTCCACAGGCTTCGATTTCAACCTCTGCTAGCTCTAACCTTTTTCAGTCTTTTTTTTTTTTTTTTTTTTTTTTTTTTTTTGACGGAGTCTCACTCTGTCACCCAGGCTGGAGTGCAGTGGTGCAATCTCCACTCACTGCAAGCTCCGCCTCCCAGGTTCATGCCATTCTTCTGCCTCAGCCTCCCAAATATCTGGGACTACAGGCGCCCACCACCACGCCTGGCTGATATTTTTGTATTTTTAGTAGAGACGGGGTTTCACTGTATTAGCCAGGAAGGTCTCGATCTCCTGACCTCATGATCCGCCCACCTCAGTCTCCCAAAGTGCTGGGATTACAGGTGTGAGCCACCACGCCCAGCCTCTGCTAGCTATAATCTTATTATAACTCAGGTAAATTCCAGGCTTGAAACATCATCATATAGCAACTATAGCCACTATCTTTTCCTAAGATGCTTCTTACCACCATACAGCCTTGAATGAGTCCCACTATGAGACTATCAGCCAATCCTGAACACAGATTGCAATTCATGCTTGAATGCAATGATTCAGATTCCTGACTATTCTACAGGAAGCTATAATATAAGATTAAAAACCTTCTCCAACCTTAACTACACTCCTTTCCTACCTACTTTTGCTCTTCTTGCCAAGTTGTGGCATATCTCAAGTAATGAAGTGTTATGAACTCTAAAGCAATGAGATAAAGGGAAGATACTAATTTTGTCAAATCTTCTACTTGTTTCCTTCATCAATTTAGAGAAAATATCCCTTTCAGGAACCGCTGGTGTAGCATTTCTGTTTCTTAATAAGCTTCTGTTTGATCAGCCTTCCTGCAGATAGCTATAAACATCAGAGAGGGGACTACTTGAAGGCACTGCACAGCGAATATTCACAGAGAGTCAGCACATAGAAGAAGGAAGTTCACAGGGTGAATTTTCTATTGCTGTAACTGTTAGACTAAAGATAAGCAACCATTGGCAGCTGGCCATGAATGCATATTCTTTTTGACCCAAAGAGCCAGAAGACAGAGTTTGGAGAAAAAGAAAACAAAGCAAAAAAGCTGGTATAAAGTGAGTGATAACCCAAGAAAAGAGAAAGCAAGAGAGTGAGCTGAAAGTCGGAGTAAAGTGTTTCACTACTGAAATCTCTTGCCGAATCTTAACCATACATGAGTAGGGCAAACTCAGAGCAGGCCAGATAAAGAGAACTAACCTGAGATTTGAACTTTGAACTGATGCCAAAAATACAAAGTTTACAGTTTGAGTACATCCAAGTAAATTGCTCGCTTTGAAAAAAATAACAGCCTTTAGAAGAACATAATAAAACTAGAGAATCTGTGATACCACATTCAAAATACCTTGAATATATGCCAAAATTTCTCAATATATGGAGAAATAAGAAAATGAGACTCTTTACAGCAGGTGCCTGGATTAGGGTTGGGCAAGCTAGAACACAAAATTTAGAGGCACTTACTTACAGGGTCCTGCAAGTGTGGGTCAGCAGGATATCCTGAGTAAGGATATCCTTAAAATTTGTGTTCCAGGTGTCTTGTTTGCCTCATGCAAGTTCCAGCCCTAATCAACAGACAGCATTCAGGATAAACCATGTTGATATTAGCAGACAAGGATTTTAAAGCAGTTATTACAAGTATGCTTAGTGTCCTAAAGGAAACTAGAATCATAATTTTTAAAAAGGTAGAAAATGTCAGGAGAAAAACAGAAAATGTAAAAAAGAACCAAATGGATCTTTTAGAATTGATAACGCACATATGAAATAAGCAATTCACTGGATGGAATTAAGAGCAGAATATTGATAACAGAGGCAAGAATTAGTGAGCCCTGAAAACAGATTGATAAAGACTGTTGAATCTGAAGAACAAAAAAGAAATGTGACCCTGTACTTGCAGGACCCTGTGATGAAGTGCCTCTAAATTTTTGTGAGGCACTCCATAAAAGAAGAAAGGGGAGGCTTTCTCAGTGAACTCAACACAAACGCTAAAGCCTCAGAGGGATGAGTGACCATAACATGTTTGCTGGACACTAAAGCCCTTTGCTGGTTCCAAACCTTTTGTGTCTCTTCACAGGGGGGTGGGGGTGGGAGGTCTTTAGTGGGTATTTCCCCTGCAAAAGAGTGTCGCATAATTTGTGGAAGATGAATAGTTTGAGGAAACACATCTACCAAAGACTCCAATTTAAGTTCAAAACTATGAGATATCAATTACAATAAGGTTCAATGAATTAAAGTATAATGTTAGAACATTTAGTTTGTAAGATCAAGAAGTGGGGATTCAATTGTTTAGCAAAAGTGATACTGCACAAATCAAAGAGGGAGAATATCGTCTGCAATTTTCCAAGAAACTTTTGAGTGTAAAGCATTCTGCTAAAATCTGTACACTATATTTTATTGAATTTCCCCAAACAAGTTAGGAAATAGATATTTTTACCCCAATTTTACAGATGAAAAATAGTCTCTGTCAGGTAATGTTACTTGCCCAAGTGATAAAGTATAGATTCGAACACAAGTCTACCTGAAGTTTTCCAAACCACAAATGTTTTTTTTCCATCAGTCTCCTTTTTATCCAAACAGCTTTTAACTCAAGGTCTTTTTCTTTTTTACTTGCTGTTTTAAATATATATGTGTATATATACATATGTATATAAAATTATAGGGATATGGACATACAGGTAAGAAGATAAAAATTAGCCTCTTACTCATATTTTTTAAGTTAAGTGACCTGTAACTTCAGATTATCTGCAACAGAATATTGCAGATGTTTCCTTTGAGTCCTAGCATATAGGACACATTTTACTGTTGAAATGATCTCTGGAGTTTAAAAAGCACTAAGTCACATAATAGAATACGATAGTTGTTTATTACATTTCATTGTCTATCATCTCTCATTATTTTTTATTTTATAATATATTGTTTTTCATGCCCAATTATTTGATATCACTAATTATAACACAATTCCACAAGGAGGAATGCTCTTCTCTTTAGAAGTGTCTGCTTCACATTGTGGTTTCCAAAATAATATCAGAGTAAAAACTGCAGGGGCTGAACACAGTTTAATTTCAGAAAACATCTGGAAAATAAATGTGATAACCAGCATTAAATTTCTCAAAGACAGTTCCTTCTGAAAGCCATGTAGTTTCCTTATTTCTATCTGTGCAGTTGCTGCTATCCTTTAAGTATGGTATATATCTTTGTCCTTGGGACAGCACTCAGAAATGGTATTGCCATCTCTCGAAACACTCACAGCCACAATCTGCCACTTGTGCATTTTTCTTTTTTACCACCTAGTTGTCCTTTTTTCCACCACCTTCATAAATGTCTTCTCATTCACTGCCCTCTCTACAGATTATTTTATGCTTATTTCCCAAATCCTTTAACATCAACTACCCATATGAGTTCAAAGTGATTTATGATTTAATTTTTTTTTTCAAATTCCCATTCCCTTCTCTGGTCTCTATTAATATGTTCAGCCTTAAGACAACCAGGAAATCACATCTCCCTCTTTTCCATATATTTCATAAATAATGGCATTTTGGTTGATCACTTCTGTGACCTGGTTTTCCACATCTAAAGCTCTCCAAATGCCAGGGCTCATGCTCAGATGCTCTTGTATTTCAAGTGTGTGCAGTAGCCTTACAAAGGCAATGACCTCTTTCTTCCACTGTTAAAATGTTACATCAAATATCTTACTCCTATTTTTTCATGAATATAATCTAGCTGGCCCATATTTAGGCATCTTTTCAGCTTCCATATTATTTTACATTATTGTTCTAGCCATGTTATAGTGTTTTAATTATTGTTTCATTTCAAAACAAAATGTAATCCTGTCTGGCTTCAGAAAATTACCATTCGGTTTCCCTAACATTCTCTTTCCTATTTCAGGCAAACACTTTCTACTACAATTCAAGAATCAACTTTCTATATTCTGGATACATGGTAATTTGCAAGTATTTTTGCTAGTCTGCAACTTATCCTTGCATTCTTTTAACTGTTCTTTCCAGAACAAATGTTTTTAATTTCTACATATAGATGAATGTTTAAATCAGCAGTATTTATAATTGCCCCCAACTGGAAATACCCCAAATATGCTTTAGTGGGTTAATGAGTAAATGGGTACACCTATGCAAAGGCATTCTACTCAACAATAAAAATGAATGAATTCTAGAACATAGCCTGAACCTCAAAGGCGTTTTCCTGCATAAAAGAAGTAAGTCCCAAAAGGTTACGTACCATATGATTCCATAATATGATATTCTAGAAGAATACAAACAAGCAAACAAAAAGATTGGAACAGAGAATAAATCAGTCTTTGCCAGTAGTAGTTCAGAGTAGGGGAGAGGGTCTGGTTAAAAGCGTCAATATGAGGGAGTTCTTTGGCATGTTGCAGTTGCTCTGTATCCAGGTGAGATAATGGTAACAAAAATCTATACATACATTAAAACTTGAAGAACTCTATGTCAAAAGCAGTGAATACTACTGTATATACATTTTTTAAAAGAATAAAACAATAAAAGTTAAAAGGAAATTAACTTTGATTTTACTCACAGGCATTAGGCAATCTTCATTGTGTCTGCATGGTAGGAAATACCAAGAGAGGACGCAATGCTCTCTTACCAGCTAAACCAGCAGTACCCAACCTTTTTGGTACCAGGTTCTGGGGAAGGCAATTTTTCCACAGAGGAGGTGGGAGTTGCGGGGGAAATGGATGAAACTATTCACCTCAGATCATTAGATTCTTATAAGGAGCTCTCACCTAGATCCCTCACATGCATGCACAGTTCACAATAGGGTTCGTGCTCCTATGAGAATCTAATGTCACTGCTGATCTGACAGGAGGCAGAGCTCAGGCCTTAACGCTGGCTTGCCTGTCACACCTCCTGCTGTGTGGCCAGGTTCCTAACAGGCCACAGACCAGTAAAAGTCTGGGCCTGGGGGTTGGAGACCCCTGAACTAAACAATTTGTGCATTTTAATTAAATAAAATATCCTTGCAATTGCAATTATGCTTAATTACCAAAAGTCATTCCAATTGAAAAACAAATGCTCATAATTATGATTATATAAAATTCACATTAGAAACAATATTACTATTTGACCAATTTAGGATGGTATCCACATAAATCATTCTTTTTTTAAGTCTTTGGCCTGCCATCAACAGATTCATGGCTTTGTATCTTATACTAACTTCTCTTATTCAGCTTGTTTCATCTGACTTCATTGTTATTCCCCTTGTGCATATTCCCAAATTCAATGATTTTTATTTATGTTATTTCTCTCCACTAAATTATCAACTAATTTGGAGAATAAATAAGGGCTCTTCCTAGCTGTCCTTCTTTTGAATCAGGAAGTAAAGTTCCATATGGCCAAACTTTTTATCAGAAAAGGGAAGAGGGTGTTAATTGAAAAGTAGCACAGAAGATAAGTGATAATTATTTACCCTTAGCAATATGAACCCAATAATCTAATGATGGAATACCATATATTTATTTCTTGTGTGCAATACTGAAGAATGGTTATCATATCTTAGGGATGCTAACACATAGCTTGGTAATTTGGGAAGAAGAAGCATGATTTAACTGGACAGTACTTAACATGACAACATATGGGGCAGTCACTCTTAGCCCTCCAAGGTGAGAAAAGATTAGACAGAAGCTACATTCTAATGGACAGTCAATATGTGCAGAAATAGTTTCAGACACCTTCTAAATGAGAAATATTTCACCATATATTTCTGTGAGTTATTAACACATTTTAAATTAAGAAAAATAGACTGTAATCAATAGAAGATTATAAGCAAAATAATTATTATGCTTTTTTTCATTTCTACTGGTACAGACAACTTGTACTAAAGAGATCAAAGCTGTTTAAATTGATCTCATGTGCCAAAGAGATGCTTGTTAATTTACAACTCTGGTTGTTTCACTGATGAAAAGATTACTAATGCCTTTTTAGGTACAAACACGTTTAATTATTCTGGTTATAAAATTATATTCCCATACTGAAGTAATTAATCTCTTAATGATGAAGTTCATTATTTCTATAAGGAAGTCTGAAGGAAACATTGATATTTCTAACCTAAAAATAAATAGAAAAGTATCCACATGTGTAAACTTCAATTGATAAATTAAATTGCAAGGAATAGTATAAATTGTGCTCCACTACAAATAACATGCTCTTAATCAATATTTTTGAAGGTCTTGAGAATAGGAAGTAGGGGGCTTTTTTCCCAGACCAGACTACCAGGAATATAAGGTAGAATTAGAGCAGTAAATATTGTAACATTTCCTAGTACTCATTCCCCAAAAAAGGGCTTTCTAAAATCAGAAACATTCAACAAAATAATATGTTTGTATTTTTTGTGGGGGCTGGGAGAACAGGTCTCACTCTGTCATCTAGGCTGGAGTGCAGTGGTGCAATCATCATGTCTCACTGCAGTCTCAACCTCCTGGGCTCAAGCATTCCTCCCACTTCTGTCTCCAGAGTAGCTGGGATTACAGGCACATGCCACTATATCTAGCTAATTTTTGTATTTTTTGTAGAGATGAGGTTTCTCCATGTTGCCCGCCTGATTTTGAATTCCTGAGCTCAAGCAATCCACATGCCTCAACCTCCCAAACTGCTGGGATTATAGGTATGAGCTGCCATGTCTGACCAAAACTTGTTTACATAAAGAAGACCTTGTGAAATTTAGAAAAATGCAAGGGTATAATCAGGATAGAGATGAATCAAAATCTTAGAAATTATAAAGAAATTTTATTAAACATAGACAAGGAATCTCTTTTACCACACTTCATAGAGGTAAGAGTTGAGAGAGAGAATTGAGGATTATAGAGCATTGCATGCAGCTAGCCAGCAGGGTTCCCTCTTGAATTACTGGTGTTCAAGGGGGACAAAGCAAAAGCAAGAGATGGAAATCTTATTAAAAGAAATAACTGAATCTTTTAAAATACGGCTTCCAAAAGTTGAGAAATATATAAATATCCAAGTACAGGAAAGTCTGAGGAAACCAAACAGATTTAACCCAAATAAAACTACCCCAAGGAATATAATAATCAAACTCTCAAAGGTCAAGGACAAAGAGAAGATACTAATAGCAATGAGAGATAAGCAAATAATTTACAAAAGAGTTCAAATTCAACTGACAACACACTTCTCAACAGAAATCATACAGGCCGGGAGGGAGTGATACAACATTTTCAAAGTGCTCAAAGAACGAAACTGTAACCCAAGAATAGTGTATTTAGCGAAAATGTCATTCAAATTTGAATGAAAGATAAAGTCTTCCTCAGACAAATAAAAGCTGAGAAAATTCACTAACACCAGATCCATCTTGCAAAAAATACTAAAGAGAGCTCTTCAATCTAAATAATAATAATAATAATAACATAAAAGTGCCAAAGAAAACATTTCAAGGTAAAAAATCCACTAGCAAAATTAAGTATATGGACAAATCCAGAATGACCTATTAATAAGTTTGTGGTTTGCAATACATGCATAACTCTAATATGAGGTACCAAAGACAAATCTATCAAAAACTATTATAGACACAGCAACCCATTAAGAAATAGGTAATATAAAAATATTAAATTGAGACAACTAAAAGTCAAAATGTTGGGGAGTAGAGTTAAAGTGTAGAATTTTTTGTGTGTTTTTCTTATATTTATTTCTATTCTTTTATTTGTGATCTAAGATAAGTCATCCCCTCTGTAAAATAAATTGTTACATCTATGATATGTATTTTGCAACCCTCATGGTAACCAAAGTACAAAAACCTATAGCAGATTCCCAAAAAATAAAAACCAACAAATAAAAAACAAAATACTACCAGAGATAATTACTTCAAAACAATGAGAAAACAAACCACAAAATGACAATAATAAGTTATTTCTTAATAATAACACTAAATGTAACCGGTCTCAATTCTCCAATTAAAAGGCATAGAGTAGCTGAATGAATAAATAAACCCAACTATATGCTGCCTTCAGGAAACTCACTTCACCTGTAAAGACACATAGATTAAAAGTTCAGGGATGAAAAAAGACATTCCATGCAACTGGAAACGAAAAAAAAAAAAAAAAAAAAAAAAAAAAAAAAAAAAGAATAGCTATACCTAATCAAATAAAATAGACTATAAATCAAAGGCTGTAAAAAAATTTAAGGGGGAGGACTAGGTTGCAGCTACAACTTGGACATACAGAGTAGTATGTGGAGGCTTGCATAGTGAATTTTAGCTCCAGAACAACTGCAGGAATAAATCAGGAAACCTGGGAGGACCCACAAACACTCTGAAGGAAGCAGACTGCTCCTGCAGGACCCAGGACATACCCCAAATACTGTGTGGTATCCATGGCTGAGAGACTCATAGATGGTTCACATCATAGGACTCTGTGCAGACAACCCCCAGTACTAGCCCATAGCCTAGTAGACTTGCTGAGTAGCTAGATCCAGAAGAGAGATAACAGTCACTACAGCTCAGCTCTCAGGAAGCCACGTCCATTAGGAAAAAGGGGAAAGTACTATATCAAGGGAACAACCCATGGGACAAAAGAATCTGAACAACAGCCTTCACTCCTAGACTTTCCCTCTGACAGACCCTACCCAAATGAGAAAGAACCAGGAAACCAACTCTGGTAATATGACAAAACAAGCCTCTTTAGCACCTCCATAATATCACACTAGCTCACCAGCAATTGATCCAAACCAAGAAGAAATCCCTAATTTGCCTGAAAAAGAATTCAGGAAGTTAAATATTAAGCTAATCAGTAAGGCACAAGAGAAAGCCAAAGTCAATGCAAGGAAATTCAAAAAGATAGAAGAAGCGAAGGGAGAAATATTCAACGAAATAGATAAGATAAATAAAAAACAATCAAAACTTCAGGAAACACTGGACACACTTATAGAAATGCAAAATACTCTGGAAAGTCTCAGCAATAGAATTGAACAAGTAGAAGAAAGAAATTTGGCTGGGCGCGGTGGCTCAAGCCTGTAATCCCAGCACTTTGGGAGGCCGAGACTGGCGGATCACGAGGTCAGGAGATCGAGACCATCCTAGCTAACATGGTGAAACCCCGTCTCTACTAAAAAATACAAAAAACTTGCCGGGCGAGGTGGCAGGCGCCTGTAGTCCCAGCTACTCGGGAGGCTGAGGCAGGAGAATGGTGTGAACCCAGGAGGCGGAGCTTGCAGTGAGCTGAGATCCGGCCACTGCACTCCAGCCTGGGCGACAGAGCCAGACTCCGTCTCAAAAAAAAAAAGAAAAAAAAAAAAGAAATTCAGAGCTCAAAGACTAGGTCTTTAAATTAACCCAATCCAACAAAGACAATGAAAAAAGAATAAGAAAATATGAACAAAGCTTCCAAGAAGTCTGGGATTATGTTAAATGACCAAACCTAAGAATAATTGGCATTCCTGAGGAAGAAGAGAAATCTAAGTTTGGAAAATGTATTTGGGAGAACAATCGAGGAAAACTTCCCCAACCCTGCTAGAGACCTAGACATCCAAATATAAGAAACACAAAGAACACCTGGGAAACTCATTGCAAAAAAATCATTGCCTAGGCACATTATCATCAGGTTATCTAAAGTTAAGACAAAGAAAAGAATCTTAAGAGCTGTGAGACAAAAGCACCAGTAAAAAACCTACAAAGTAAAACCTATTAGGTTAGCAGCAGATTTCTCAGCAGAAATCTGAAAATCAAAAAATCATAATGTTGTATCCTGTGAAACTAAACATCATATATGAAGGAAAGATACAGTTTATTTCAGACAAACAAATGTTGAGAGAATTCACCACTACCAAGCCACCACTACAAGAACTGCTAAAAGGAGCTCTAAATCTTGAAACAAATCCTGGAAACACATCAGAACAGAACCTCTTTAAAGCACAAATCTCACAGGACCTATAAAACAAAAATACAATTTAAAAAAAAAAGATATACAGGCAAAAAATAATCACCATGAATGAAGTAGTACCTCACATTTCAATACTAACATTGAATGTAAATGACCTAAATGCTGCACTTAAAAGATAGAATTGCAGAATGGATAAGAATTCACCAAAAAAACTATTTGCTTCCTTCAAGAGACTCACCTAACACATAAGGACTCACATAAATTTCAGGCACAGGGGCAGAAAAAGACATTCCATGCAAATGGACACCAAAGGCCAGGAGGAACGGCTATTCTTATATCAGACAAAATAAATTTTAAAGCAACAGCAAAGACAAAGAGGGACATTATATAATGAAAAAGGGCCTGTCCATAGGAAGGTATTCTAATTTTTAGTATATATGCACCTAACACTGGAGCTCCCAAATTTATAAAAACTTACTACCAAACCTAAGAAATGACATAGCAACAGAGTAACAGTGGGAGACTTCGATAGTCCACTGACAGCACTAGGCAGGTCATCAAGACAGAAATTCAACAAAGAAACAATGGATTTAAACTATATCCTGGAACAAATGAACTTAACAGATGTTTACAGAACATTCTACCCCACAACTGCAGAATATATATTCTATTCATTAGCACATGGAATATTCTCCAAGATAGACCATATGATAGGCCACAAAACAAGTCTCAATACATTTAAGAAAACTGAAATTATATCAAGTACTCTCTCAGACCACATTGAAATAAAACTAGAAATCAATTCCAAAAGGAATCTTCAAAATCATGCAAATATATGGAAATTAAATAACCTGCTTCTGAATGATCATTTGGTTAACAATGAAATCAAGATGGAAATTAAAAAATTCTTTGAACTGAACAATAGTGAACAACCTATCTAAACCTCTGTGATACAGCAAAGGCAGTGCTAAGAGGAAAGTTCATAGCCACAAATACCCATATCAAAAAGTCTGAGGGAGCACAAATAGACAACATAATGTCGTAACTCAAGGAACTAGAGAAACAAGAACAAACCAAATTCAAACCTAGCAGAAGAAAGGAAATAACCAATATTGGAGCAGAACTAAATAAAACTGAAACCAAAAAGAAAATACAAAAGACAAATGAAACAAAAAGCTTTTGTTCTTTGAAAAGATAAATAAAATCAATAGACCAATGGCAAGATTAACCAAGAAAAGAAGAGAGAAAATCCAAATAAGCTCAATTACAAATGAAATGGGAGATATTACAACTGACACCACAGAAATATAAAAGATTATTCAAGGCTACTATGCCTCAGCCCAAAAGCTACTTAAGCTGATAAGCAACTTCAGCAAAGTTTTAGGATACAAGATCAAAGTACAAAAATTGCTAGTATTCCTATACACTAGCAACAGATAAGCAGAGAGACAAATCATGAACGAACTCCCATTCACAACTGAGAATAAAATATCTAGTAATAGAGCTAACAAAAAAGTGACAGATCATTTCAAGAAGAACTAGAAACCACTGCTCAAAAAATTCAAAGAAGATACAACCAAATAGAAAAACATTCCATGCTCATGGACAGGAAGAATCAATATCATGAAAATGGCCATACAACCCAAAGTAATTTACACATTCAATGCTATTACCATTAAACTACCATTGACATTCTTCTGAATTAGGAAAAAAAAAGTATTTTAAAACGTATATAGAAGCAACGAAGAGTTCATATAGCCAAGAGAATCCTAAGCAAAAAGAACAAAGCTGGAATAGGAACAGCTCCAGCCTCCAACTCGCAGTGTGAGCGACACAGAGCATGGGTGATTTCTGCCAGGGCAATCAGGCAAGAGAAAGAAATAAAGGGTATTCAATTAGGAAAGGAGGAAGTCAAATTGTCCCTGTTTGCAGATGACATGATTGGATATTTAGAAAACCCCATTGTCTCAGCCCAAAGTCTCCTTAAGCTGATAAGCAACTTCAGCAAAGTCTCAGGATACAAAATCAATGTGCAAAAATCACTAGCATTCTTATACACCAATAACAGATAAACAGAGAGCCAAATCATGAGTAAACTCCCATGCACAATTGCTTCAACGAGACTAAAATACCTAGGAATCCAACTTACAAGGGATGTCAAGGACCTCTTCAAGGAGAACTACAAAACACTGCTCAGTGAAGTAAAAGAGGACACAAACAAATGGAAGAACATTCTAAGCTCATGGATAGGAAGAATCAATATTGTGAAAATGGCCATACTGCCCAAGGTAATTTATAGATTCAATGCCATCCCCATTAAGCTACCAATGACTTTCTTCACAGAATTGGAAAAAACTACTTTAAAGTTCATATGGAACCAAAAAAGACCCTGCATTGCCAAGACAGTCCTAAGCCAAAAGAACAAAGCTGGAGGCATCATGCTATCTGACTTCAAACTATACTACAAGGCTACAGTAACAAAAACAGCATGGTACTGGTATCATGGTATCTCTGGTACCAAAACAAAGATATAGACCAATGGAACAGAACAGAGCCCTCAGAAATAATACCACACATCTACAACCATCTACTCTTTAACAAACCTGACAAAAACAAGAAATGGGGAAAGGATTCCCTATTTAATAAATGGTGCTGGGAAAACTGGCTAGCCATAAGAAGAAAGTTGAAACTGGATCCCTTCCTTACACCTTACACAAAAATTAATTCAAGATGGATTAGAGATTTAAATGTTAGACCTAAAACCATTAAAATCCCAGAAGAAAACCTAGGCAATACCATTCAGGACATAGGCATGGGCAAGGACTTCATGTCTAAAACACCAAAAGCAAAGGCAACAAAAGCCAAAATTGACAAATGAGATCTAATTAAACTAAAGAGCTCTGCATAGCAAAAGAAACTACCATCAGAGTAAACAGGCAACCTACAGAATGGGAGAAAACTTTTGCAATCTACTCATCTGACAAAGGGCTAATATCCAGAACCTACAAAAAATTCAAACAAATTTACAAGAAAAAACAACCCCATCAAAAAGTGTGCAAAGGATATGAACAGACTCTTCTCAAAAGAAGACATTTATGCAGCCAAAAGACACATGAAAAAATGCTCATCATCACTTGCCATCAAAGAAATGCAAATCAAAACCAGAAGGAGATACCATCTCACACCAGTTAGAATGGCGATCATTAAAAAGTCAGGAAACAACAGGTGCTGGAGAGGATGTGGAGAAATAGGAACACTTTTACTGAGTGTTCCTCAGTAAAACACTCAGTCTTCCTGGTGGGACTGTAAACTAGTTCAACCATTGTGGAACTATTGTGTGGCAATTTGTCAAAGATCTAAAACTAGAAATATCATTTAACCCAGCCATCCCATTACTGGGTATATACCCAAAGGATTATAAATCATGCTGATATAAAGACACATGCACACGTATGTTTATTGTAGCACTATTCACAATAGCAAAGACTTGGAACCAACCCAAATGTCCATCAATGACAGACTGGATTAAGAAAATGTGGCACATATACACCATAGAATACTATGCAGCCATAAAAAAGGATGAGTTCATGTACTTTGTAGGGACATGGATTCAGCTGGAAACCATCATTCTCAGCAAACTGTCTCAAGAACAGAAAACCAGACACTGCATGTTCTCACTCATAGGTGGGTATTGAACAATGAGAACACCTGGACACAGGAAGGGGAACATCACACACCGGGGCCTGTTGTGGGGTCAGGGAGGGGGAAGGGATAGCATTAGGAGATATACCTAATGTAAATGACAAGTTAATGGGTGCAGTACACCAACATGGCACATGTATACATATATAACAAACCTGCACGTTGTAAAAATGTACCCTAGAACATAAAGTATAATAATAATAATAAGTAGAAGAAGAACAAAGCTGCAGGCATCACACTACCTGACTTTACATTATACTTCAAGGCTACAGTAACCAAACCAGCATGGTATCAGTACAAAAACACATTGACCAATGGAACAGAATAGAGAACCCAAAAATAAGAGCACAGCTACAACCATGTGATCTTTGACAAACTTGACAAAAACAAGCAATGGGAAAAGGATTTCCTATTTAATAAATTGTGTTGGGAAAACTGGCTAGCCATATGCAGAAAACTGAAACTGGACCCCTTCCTTACACTTTACACAAAAATTAACTCAAAATGGATTAAAGACTTAAATGTAAAACCCAAAATTATAAAAACCCTAGAAGAAAACGTAGGCAATACCATTCAGGACATAGGCACAGGCAAAGATTTCATGACAAAAACACCAAAAACAATTGCAACAAAAGCTAAAATTGACAAATGGGATCTAATTAAACTAAAGAGTTTCTGCATCTCAAAAGAAATTATCATCAGAGTGAAAAGACAACTTACAAAATGGAAGAAAACTTTTGCAATCTACCCATCTGAAAAAGGTCTAATATCCAGAGTCTACAATGAATTTAAATAAATTTACAAGAAAAAAAAAAGCATTAAAAAGTGGGCAAAGGACATGAACAGACACTTCTCAAGAGGAGACATTCACATGGCCAAAAATCAGGCTCAACATCACTGATAATCAGAAAAATGTAAATCAAAACCACAATGAGATACCATCTCATACCAGTCAGAATGGTGATTAGTAAAAAATCAAGAAACAACAAATACTGGCAAGGTCGTGGAGAAAAATGTACACTTTTGCACTGTTGGTGGGAATATAAATTAGTTCAACCATTGTGGAAGATGGAGTGGCGATTCATCAAAGATCTAGAAGCAGAAATATATTTGACCCAGCAATCCCATTACTGGGTATATACCCAAAGCAACATAAATCATTCTATTATAAAGATACATGTATGTGTATGTTCACTGCAGCACTCTTCACAATAGCAAAGACATGAAATCAACCAAAATGCCCATCAGTGACAGACCGGATAAAGAAAATGTGGTACGTAAACACCATCAATACTATGCATTCATAAAAAGGAATGAGATCATGTCCTTTGCAGGGACATGGGTGGAGCTGGAGGTCATTATCCTCAGCAAACCAGCACAGGAATGGAAAACCAAACACTGAATGTTCTCATAAGTGGGATCTGAACAATGAGAATACATGGACACATGGTAGGAAACAACACACACTGGGGCCTGTTGGGGGCTACAGGGGAAGGGAGAACATCAGGAAAAATATCTAATGGAGGCTGGGCTTAATACCTAGGTGATGGGTTGATCTGTGCAGCAAATCATCATGGCACATGTTTACCTAGGTAACAAACCAGCACATCCAGGGCCTGTACCCTGGAACTTAAAATAAAAGTTGAAGCAAAGTAAGTAAATAAATACATAAATAAATACATAAATAAATACATAAATAAATAAATAAATAAATAGTTAAAATCCCGATTAGAAGAATTTATTTGCAAAATGAAAATATGACAAAGGGTTAATGTATAGGACGCATAAAGAAGTCTCATAACACAATAATGAAAGTAAATACATAAAAAGATAAAATATATAAATAGCTCACAAAAGAAAACATATAAATGGCCAAAAAGCACATGAAAAATTGATCACTACCATTAGTTATCAGGGAAATACAAGTAGAACCCCTATTGGAAGCCTCTACAAGAACAAACCTCTACACGAAAAAAACACAAGAATGGCTAAAATTAAAAATATAGACAATACTAACTGATGGTGAGGATGTGGAGCAATTGAAATTTTCATACATGGTTGGCAGGAGTATAAAAAGGTAAAAACACACAGTTTCTTATTTAAAAAACAAAACAGGCTTGAACAGACATGTTCATAGCAGTTTATTCACTACACCTGAAAACTAGAAACTTCTCAGGTCTTAATAGGAGAATAGATAAAATGTGGTAGATTCTATAGTGGAATACTATTCAACAAGACAAAGAAAATAAGTATTAACATATACAACAACATTGATGAATCTCAAAGCATTATGTCGCGTGAAAGTAGCTTTACCCAAAAGAGTAAATATGACGATTCAATTTATATAAAATCCTAGAAAAGGCAAAACTACTCCAGCCAGAAAAAAAAAAAAAAAAAAAAAAAAAAAGAATTTTGGTGGAGGAGGGGGATTGAATAGGAAAGCAAATGAAATAATCCTTCTAAGCAATGTTCTGTATCTTGACAGGGTTTTGAGTTACATAGTTTGTCATGTATTTGTGAGTACTCATCTCATAGTATACTTAAGATTTGGACATTTCATTTTACATAAATCTCACCTTAAAATATATAAATGTAAATATGAAAGTCTAGTTAACATGTGCTCTTAAATATTTGAAAGAAAGTATTTGAGAGGAAATACTGATGTTTGTAACTTACTTTGAAATGCATTAATAGAAAGGACTGATGGGTGGATACAGGGCTGGGTAGATGGGTAACTATGTGATAATGTAATATATAGAATAGAAATGCCTAGGTAGAGGGTATACATATATTCTTTCCAATTTTCTTAATGTTTGAAAATTTTTTCAAAAATAATGAGATAAAGACACACAGAAAATGTGATTTTTATGTGATTTTACAATGTTTCAGTGTGACATTTTAAAGGTGATGGGGATTTGGTCATAAATTTAGAAGAAATTAGGTTTAAATGCCAACTCAACTACCTTCCATCTATAATTTTATATACAAGTTACTTTGCCTTCCTCAGCTATGGTTTTTTATTCTATAAAATTAAGATATTAACACTTGAGCAACAGAGTTGTAAAGATACTTACCTAGGAGAGAATACTAGCCCTTTGATAAATACAGATTCCCCATCATTCCTAAGTGTTTCTTAGAAAAAGCCATTCCAGGGAACGCCATGCCCATGGGAAATATTTTTGTCGTGAGTTAGAATATTTGACCTTGTGGACTTCTAATAATCTCTTTCAACTCTAGGATTTCATGTTTGGATATGTTAGTGAGTCCTAAGTGAATTTCTTACATTTTTTATATAGGGCATCTACATTTGTTTTCTTAAGATTTGGGCATTTCGTTGTATATAAATATTACCTTAAAATAAATATTAAACTCTAGTTAATGATATGCATGCTTTAAGTATTCAAATATAAGCACTACTTCCCAGGACATTGAGTTTAATGTTATATACCCATTCCACTTCCTAATGATATGAAATGCTGCATACTGCTTTAAAAATCTACAGTGAAATTGCAGCTGCCCTAAAAGAATGAAGTAAGTATACCTATTAATCTTATACTTGATCTATAAACTTTCTTCTCAAGGCTACTTAAGCTATCAAAGGCACTTTGAGGAAAACATCATTGATAGAATGGAGGAAGCTTAAGCTCTGGAAAATGAATCCACTTTTAAAATCCCCACAACAAGAAAAAAAAACTCTAAGATTTATTGGCTGGTAAAAGGAAAAAAAAATGCTATCAGGTCCAAAATGAAAGATATATATAGATATAGATATAGATATAGATATAGATATAGATATAGATATATAGATATAGATATATAGATATATATAGTTTTTTTCATTCACTATAAAAACTTGTCTCTGACACAGAAATGATTGCTCAAAACTCCTTTGAATGAGCTTACATGAGAAATACTGACTTCAGGCTTCATCATCATCATGGCTACCATCAATTATAGCTCATTACACTGACTCTAAAGAGAAAGAGCCTGGCTTGGAACACCAACGCAGCTGGGAAACACTGTGAAGATTTGGCATGCAGAACACGGACGTAATTTTTGCTGCTTTCTATCAGAAGAGGTTTTATAGCAAAAAGTAATGTAATTGATGTACTTAACACAGTTGTAAAAAAGGTTTAAATTTGAGTTTGCTTGTTTTTGGAATTAAGTCTTTTGGGAAATAGCGAAGTACTCTTTTATTGTATGCCTTTTAGAAATTTCTTAAGAATGAATAGTTTTTATTAGCAAATTAAATGTGTTGGATATAAAGTTTATTATCTTTAAACACAGGAAATTTCTGTTTGGACACATCTTTTAAAATATTACCTTTTGAGAAAATCTGATTTCCCTGTATCTAAAACAAACTACTTCAAAATGCTGACATTTTAAATTTTACTACAATGTTGTATTTTGTGTGTATGTGTGCTGAAAAACTAAGGCAACTTTTCCATTTCTCCAGCCTCATTCTTTAAGCTAAGCTCCTCTAATTCATTTGAATTTCTGTTCTCACATGTAATAGAACATTCATATATGAACATATTCAAATAGAATATATCTACAAGTAAGCTACATTTTTAGCATTTTTGCTTAATATGAAGGTTGCCCTCTTAAGATAGCCTCTCCCAACATTTGTATCTGCAGAGCTAAGAGAAATTGCTGTAATACAAAACATCACCAATACATTTTTATAATGCTGAATGGCTCCTCACATGAACAAGAAAAAGAAAATTGAGAATATGAAACTTTTAATATGTGTTGCACATATTAAGAATGTATCAAAAAAGAAATTTTACTATGAGTTATCATATCAAGTTCTTCCAGAAAGGTAGTTCTCAACCAGAGGTGATGTTGTGCCCCAAGCAAACATTTGGCACAATCCAGAGACATTTTTGGTTGGCATGACCAGGGGAAAGGGACGCTCATGGGCATATAGTGGGTAGAGAATAAGAATGTTGCTAGGCATCCTACAATGCACAGGATACTTTCCCAAAACAAAGAATTATCCATCCTGAAGTGCCAATAATGTTGCAGTTGAGAAACTCTGTCCTAGAGGCAGAAAATAAGTCAAATTACAAAGCCCCTTTAATACATAAAATATCAACAATAAAACAATTGGTAAGAGTGGTAATATACATAACAACCTACACATTAAAACTGTGGTGACAGAGACAGCAATAAACCTTCCCCGCTTCACTTTAATTTTTAGGCTTCTCAGGCTGACACAACAGGGGGCTGAGTCATGTACATAGAAGATATTAGTATACCTTCCTCATAAGGAAGACAGAAAGTCATCTGTGTGGCAGACTGTTTCCTCTGGTTCCAACACCACCAACAACACTACAACACTGTCTCAGCAAAAATTTCCCAGGCAATAGGATGAGAAGCAGTAGAATTGCTGAGAATCAGTCATATAGTTGTAACCTACACTTCTCTGCTAACTCAGGCTCCACTGCTGGATTGACAGACTCCATTTTCCCTTTATCTTTGCAAACTACCATTTGTTGGAGCAGTCTCTTTAACCATTATATTGAACTCTGTTGGGGAACAGAGGTCAAAGACATTTTTCCTGGGCTTCATGACCTCCGTGTACACAAGGAGATGCGAATGGATATTTGAGTTTGAGGCATCACTCAAGCCCAACTAGAAGCATCTAGTGCCCACTATGAATTTTCACACCAGAAGCCACTGAACCACATCACTGTAAGTTCTGATTTAAAGAACCTCTCCAAGTATTGTTAAATGTCCATGCCTTACAAATAAGGCTCTAACTGGTGCCTAAAGTAGAAAAATTCATAGTAGAAATAACCATCACAGAGGCTATCTTAATAAAGTTTATTGTTGTTAGAGTTTGCTGGTTATTCACATATTGTCCACTTACCATGCCCCAGATTCATTTTTAGCCTTTCTCTGTACCCTCTCTCTATTCTTCAAGATTGTGAACCCTACAGACTGCATCTTGCCAACTGGCTCCCATTTGTATTCAGCCAGTAGGAGGTGGCAGTGATCAGAGGGTAAGGGGAGAACGATGTCTGTGTATTCTTCACTCTCTAAGATGTGTTTTCTGACAGTGCTTTTATCCCTTGGTTACAGCAGTTCCTGTCCTGCACCCCTTGTCCAAGGACTCCAGCTGTCACTGGACTACTAATGGCATCTCAATATTGCTAGTCTCTAAATTATTCAACCTCCTTGCTGGTTTCCTTAATCTGACGTAACTCTCTAAATTATGTCTTCCTTAATGTCTCGTGTTATCTAAGTTTTATAGTTTCTTTCTGGGACTCTGATTGTTATAATGAATATTATATATCTGATTGTTATAATGAATATTATATATGTTACACATGTTTACATGCGTTTTAACCACTCTATTCATGTAATAACTTAGTTTCTTCAAGCTGCAATAGTAGGTGAAATTCTCCACAAACAGCACCTATAAGAAGAGGACCAGTCAGGGAGGCAACTCACCGCCAGCCATCACCAAATATATTACAGTAGCTACAATTCAGTAGTTAAAAGGATTAGCTTCCATATTA
Organism: Macaca thibetana thibetana; assembly: GCF_024542745.1. Lineage (NCBI taxonomy): Eukaryota > Metazoa > Chordata > Mammalia > Primates > Cercopithecidae > Macaca > Macaca thibetana. Next base: position 40,961,798 of record NC_065580.1, read on the forward strand.
TCAAGATTAATAGGGGACATGAATAACAAGATCTCTTATGACTTTCTACAATATAAAACATTCACTAACACCAATAAAATTAAACTAATCTCAGCACTAGATCATTCCACATGAACAATCATTTCTACTGATGATGTGTCTGTCAGATCACTGTGTTATTTTTAATATATATTACGACTGGAAATTTATTAGACAGTTTACAGCACTGACAAGTTATGCTGATCTCAGCAGTGGTGCCAAGCAAAAAGAAATATATTATATGAGGGCAGCATTTGTTCTATACAAAAAAAAAAAAATCTAAGCATATTTCTCCCTTATTTAAATTTGTTCATGGAAACCATTTTCCACAGATAAGTGAACAGTAAAAGTGTTTGCAATGTGCTACTTTATTCCTATCCAGAGCAGACAAAATGAGAACCATGTTTTCATAAATAAAAAGCAACAGACCATGTTATTGCCCTCCTCTTTCAGTCCTCTACCCATGAGTGTATGTGCAGTGGGGGAAGGTTCTGCTTCACACTGGACAGTGGAACTCAATATTGATGAAATTTGCTGATGGTCAGTTTTTGGACAAAATGTTTCAGCACAGAACACAAAGACCATGCTTCCTCTAAAGACAGCAGGTTTAATTTGATTTGGCTAGTTAATAATAAATACAATGATTGCAAAAGTAAATCAACTAAGAAAAATACCACAGTACAAGGAACTTATATACTACGTAATTTCCAACCATGTTCTTCCCGGTGAAGAGTTTAGTTAAAATTTTAGTGCACCAGAAGAGTTGCCGAACACCTTTTGTATGCAATTCAAATTTAAAATAATTTAGTATAGCTTACTTACATAAACAAAATCTGGATATATTATCAAATCACTTGTAAATGCTTTGATAATTCATTGGCAGTATGAACTTAGAGGTAAAAGGAAAAAAAGTTGTTGAGGCATGATTAAGGCACCTAACATTTACCCATATTCCCTGCATAAGTCAAATTCATAGTAAATTCTGAAAGACTGTTTGAATAAATTATGATGTTACTTCCATTAATATAGGAATTTTTTCCCTTATGTGCTAATTAGATGCAAATCTTACACAAAACATTTTCCTCACTACCTAGACTTGGCATACACAAATATATTTAAAAGATACCAGTCATCAAGTGGAAATATAGCTAGTGTCCTCCCTATTCTCTATTACAATGCACTACATTTATGTAAAATAAATAACTCTTTATTAAAAGGATTTGACTACAGTAAATCCTTTAAGAGGCTAATAGGAAAAGCTAAAATAAAATATATGCATTGATGTGTACTGCAGAGTTAATAAAAACCATTCTATGGTTGGGTGCAGTGGTTCACGTTTGTAATCCCAACACTTTGGGAGGCAGAGGCGGGTGGATCATGAGGTCAGGAGTCGAGACCATCCTGACCAACACGGTGAAACCCTGTCTCTACTAAAAATACAAAAAGTTAGCCAGGTGTAGTGGCAGGCGCCTGTAGTCTCAGCTACTCGGGAAGCTGAAGTAGGAGAATGGCGTGAACCCAGGAGGCGGAGCTTGCAGTGAGCTGAGTTAGCGCTAGTGCACTCCAGCCTGGGTGACAGAGCGAGACTCCATCTCAAAAAAAAAAAAAAAAAAAAAAAAAGCATTTTGTAATCTAGATGTAAAGTTTAAGATTTTATTTTTAGAGCTGGAAAGGCTAACTTAAGTCATTATTCATTGAGCATCTACTATGTAGTCAGATTACATATTAATCTGATTATCAGTGCTAGACACTCTTAGGGACATGAAAATATAAAGCATTACCATTCAAAAAGCTGTCCTTACAGAGATAAGATATACTCTCATAAAGTTATTAAATATTTGACAGTATATGACTATGATATGATAGAACATTGCTGTAAGACGATGTTTAGTTTAGGTTTTCAACCACACATTCACATTCTTGACTTAGTATTAATAGCAACAACACAACACACACACGCACGCACACACATACACACACACACTTCACAGAGTACCAAAATCCTTCCAACATTGCTCATCTCTCCTGAAGTCTGTCTTTACTTTCTGTCTAGTGAAAATAAACCTTCTTCATGACTGCTTCTGGTTTTCCAAACTCCCACTTTGAAGATTTTATAGTTAATATTTTGGTCAAACAGGTAATACCTTTACAATAAAGAACACTTCAGCCAGGCACGGTGGCTCACGTCTGTAATCTCAGCACTTTGGGGAGACCAAAGCAGGCGGATCACCTGAGGTCAGGAGTTTAAGACCAGCCTGATCAACATGGCAAAACACCATCTCTACTAAAAATACAAAAGTTAGCTGGGAGTGGTGGCACACGCCTGTAATCCCATCTACTCAGGTGGCTGAGGCAGGAGAATCACTTGAACCCGGGATGCAGAGGTTGCAGTGAGCCAAGACTGTGCCACTGCACTCCAACCTAACCATGTGCCACTGTACTCCAACCAGAGCAACAGAGTGAGACTCTGAGAAAGAGAAAAGAAAGAAAGAAAGAAAGAAAGAAAGAAAGAAAGAAAGAAAGAAAGAAAGAAAGAAAGAAAGAAAGAAAGAAAGAAAGAAAGAAAGAAAGAGAGAAAGAGAGAAAGAAGAGAAAGAGAGAGAGAGAAAGAGAGAAAGAAAGAGAAGAGAGAGAGAGAGAGAGAGAGAAAGAGAGAGAGGGGGGAGGGAGGGAGAGAGGGAGGGAGAGAGGGAAGGGGAGGGGAGGAAGAGGAGAAGGAGGGAGGGCGAGAGAGAGGGAGGGAGGGAGGGAGGGAGGAATGAAGGGAGGAAGGAAGGAAGGAAATTTCTACTCTGTCTATGCTGAACACTAATTTCCGAAGTAAAAAAAAAAGAATCTGTTTTTAAAAGTTTCCTGTAGCTTACAACTGCCAGCTATGCCAGTTAGGTATTACTCAAAATTTATATTTATTACTCTATTAACAATAGCTTGAATTTACATATTGATTTCACTTTAAAATTTTTATTTTCAAATGAACAACAAAAAATAAATAAGGCCCCATTGCAGAATGGCTTACAAATGTAATATTTAACCTAAATTAATTCTCACAACAGATTATGTCATTGATAAAAGTGAGCCTCAGATAGGTTTGAAAACTTAACCATAGTTTCTGAGTTCAAAAATGGCAGGGGATGAATCCAAATCCATTTTTTAAAGTGAAAACCTGGCATTGTTTCTATCACTCATTTTTTCAGAGTTCAGGCTTTTATCCTATTGAGCTAGGGAGCTGAAGCCTGAGAGCCAGACCCAGGTAGTTATGGCAAAGCTGGCAGATGGTTTTCGCGGTAGGGTTGTGTGCTGGCAGGCACCATAAAAGGATGAGAACAAAATATAAAGGTATTCAGAGCCAGTATAATCTAGTGGTTCTTAGGAAAGAATAAACTCAACAGCTTTGAATGCATCTCAGAGTTTAGAGTCTTACAGCTAGGAGAAATAACACAAAAGCCTCCACACTTTTCTTTTTTTAAAACTGGTATAGAGGTACTGAATACCTGAAAACAACAGGAAATGATTAGTCTCACTGAGAGGTGACAGTGTGCTAGTAGCCCTCGCAGCCCTCCCTCGCTCTCGGTGCCTCCTTGGCCTCGGTGCCCACTCTGGCCGTGTTTCAGGAGCCCTTCAGCCCACCACTGCACTGTGGGAGCCCCTCTCTGGGCTGCCCAAGGCCGCAGCCAGCTCCCTCGGCTTGCGGGAAGGTGTGGAGGGAGAGGCGCAGGCGGGAACTGGGGCTGCCCGCGGCACTCGCTGGCCAGCACGAGTTCTGGGTGGGCGTGGGCTGGGCGGCCCCGCACTGGGAGCAGCTGGCCGGCCTGTGCCACTGGCCCCGGGCAGTGAGGGGCTTAGCACCTGGGCCAGCAGCTGCGGATGGTGAGCCCAGTTCCCCAGCAGTACTGACTTGCAGGCACTGTGCTCGAATTCTCACGGGGCCCCAGCTGCCTCCCCACGGGGGCAGGGCTCGGGACCTGCAGCCAGCCATGCGCGAGCACCTCACCCACACCCAGGTGGCCTCCGAGCCTCCCTGACGGATGGCCCCCTCTGCTCTGTGGCGCCTGGTTGCATGGACCACCCAAGGGCTGAGAAGTGCAGGCACTGTGCTTGACTGGCAGGCAGCTCTGCCCGCAGCCCTGGCGCAGGATCCACTAGGTGAAGCCAGCTGGGCTCCTGAGTCTAGTGGGGACTTGGACAACCTTTATGTCAAGCTTTAGTCACCCTGTGTCTAGCTCAAGGTTTGTAAATGCACCAATCAGTGCCCTGTATCTAGCTAATCTACTCTGTATGTAGCTAATCTAGTGGGGAGTTGGAGAACTTTTCTAGCACTCTGTGTCTAGCTAAAGGATTGTAAACACACCAAACAGCACTCTGTCAAAATGGACCAATCAGCTCTTTATAAAATGGACCAATCAGCAGGATGTGGGTGGGGTCAGATAAGGGAATAAAAAGCAATCTGCCCTGACCAGCAGTGGCAACACGTTTGGGTCCCTTTCCACACTGTGGAGGCTTTGTTCTTTCGCCCTTTACAATAAATCTTGCTGCTCCTCACTCTTCAGGTCTGTTCCACCTTTATGAGATGGAACACTCACCACAAATGTCTGCAGCTTCACTCCTGAAGCCAGCGAGACCATGAACCCACTGGGAAGAACGAACAACTCCAGACATGCCACCTTTAAGAACTGTAATACGGTAACACTCACCGCGGGTCCGTGGCTTCATTCTTGAAGTCAGCGAAACCAAGAATTCACCGATTCCAGACACATCACCTTGGGTTGTTGGTTCCTCAGGCTTAGAACAGTCCCCAAGAATAAGTTCCAAACTGTGAAAGGGAGGGAAGCAAGAAAACATGTGGTGCCTGAGGTATAAAACAGTAGTCAAAATTGAGAGTCAAGAAGGTTGGTATTTCCAAATAATGTAAGTTTTGTTAGAAAATGAAGTTATATATCATTCATATACTGCATACTTAGATTTTTCTACACAGTTGAATAATGTGAAAGAAAATTAGAAAAATTAACATTCGACATGCATTAGAATTCACTAAATTTTAGTTAAAATTTCCAGTACAGATTTGAGAGTAAAAGTGTATTGTTATACAATGTATAAATTATAACATATTCAAAAAATATTACATTATGAAATCTATGGCTTATTTTCATATTTTCCCTCAAAGCTAGCAAAATTCCTAGTGTTAATTTTAGAAAAAAAAGTATTTTTAATTAATCAATACTTATAAATATAAACCATAATGAGTACTATGTAAACTAAATTTTAAATTAATTTGAAAAATAAAACTGCATTTTCTGATACAAGCATGAATTATCAATTTGTGAAACTCAGATGCCACCTATTGTTTGGAAAAATAAATACATCTTTTTTTTAGTTCTATTTTTGCTAACTTACATGTCTCTGGAAAAATATGAATATTGTACCCACAAAACAGTCTGGGCTCTCCAAAAATATAGAAGAGTTAGTTTTCAAGGCCATAAATATGTAAAGTAAAGTGTCCCTAAATTTATCTTAGGTTGGAAGAAGTAAACTATCCTTAAGTACCCATATCTTCAGAGGAGCATGTTTTAGCCTAGTAACTTTTTTCATATATATATAATTTTTAATTAAAATTTTTTATATTAAATTATTGTTAATTCACATTCAGTTACAAAAAAATAGAGAAATCCCATTTACTCTTTATCCTGGTTTCACCCATGCAAAATGACTAAAATATCGTCATTGACATAGTCAAGATATAGAACATTTTTGTCATCACAAGGATCCCATATGTTGCCTTTTTATAGCCATCCCTACCTCCTTCCTGCCCTGCACTACTTCCTTAACCCTTTGCAACCACTAATCTGTTTTCCATTTCTATAATTTTGTCATTTCAAGAATGTTCTATAAATGGAATCATACAACATAAGAACCTTTGGGCCTTGCTCTTTTCATTAAGCGTAAGTCTCTGGCAATTTACACAGGTCCTGGTATGTACCAATAGTTTGTTCCACTTTATTGCTAAGTAGTATTGTATGATATTGATGTACCACATCCATCTAGGTCATCTGACAACCTAGATTTCCATAAAGGGGTGGAGTAGTATTGTATGATATGAATGTACCACAGTTAAACAAACTTAGGAAAGGATCACAGTTAAACAAACTGTGGCACATCCATATCATACAATACTGCTCCTCCCCTTTAAGGACATTTAGGTTGTTTGCAGATTGTGGATATTACAAATAAAGCTGCTATGAACATTGGTGTACAGGTTTTTGTGTAAACATAAGTTTTTATTTGGTATAAATGCCCAGGAATGCAAGTACTGGGTTGTATAATAGTTGCATGTTTGGTATTTTAATCAACTGCTAAATTATTTTTCAGAGTTTCTGTACCACTTTACATTTCTAGCAACAATGGATGAGTGGTAGAGTTTCTTCACCAGCATTTCACATTGACACTGTTTTTTATTTTAGCCATTGTGACAAGTATATAGTGGTATCTCATTACAGTTTAATTTCCATTTCCCTAATGGCTAATGATGTGGAACATCTTTTCATTTGCTTATTTACCATCTATATATCGTCCTTGGTGAAGTGTCTTTTCATTGATTTTGTCCTTTTTCTAATTGATTGTTTTTTACTAATAACTTCTGAGTATTCTCAATATAATTCATATACTAGTCTTTTATCAGATATGTAATTTGCAAATATTTTCTCCTATAATAGATTGTAGCTTGAATTTTTATTCTCTACAACTAGGTCTTTCACATAGCAAAAATTTCCAATTTCAATGCAATGTAACTCACTGAATTTTTCTTTACTGGACTATGTCTCTGGTGTCAGGTTTAAGAGCTCTTTGTTTAGCCCAAGCCTAAAGATTTTCTCTCTGATTTTTTTCTAAAAGTTTTATACTTTTATGCTTTGTATTTAATTCCATGATCCATTTCTAGTTTATTTGCATACAAAGTGAGACTTAGGTCAAAGTTCATTTTTTGGCCTATGGATGTATGATAGCTCCAGCTCTCTGTTTGTCGTCTATCCTCTGTTGAATTGCTTTTCTATCTTCATCAAAATTCAAGCATATTTGCGTAGGTCTATTTCTGGGTTTTCTCTTCTGTTTCATTAATTTATGTGTCTATCCCTCCAAGAATACTACCACACAGACTTTCTTACTATAGCCATATAATGTCTTTGAATCAGGTAGAATGACTCCTTCCACTTTATTCTTTTTTCAAAATTGTTTTAGCTATTCTAGTTCTTTTTGCCTTTCCATATAAATTTTAGAATAATCTTGTCTGTACCTACAAAATATCTTGCTGGGATATTGATGAGATTGCATTAAACCTACATATCTACTTGAAAAGAATTGTCATCTTCACCATGCTGAGTCTTCCAATCTACAAACGTATTAAGTCTCTCCATTTATTGAGATCTTGTATTTCTTTCATCAGCATTTTGTAGTTTTCAGCATAGAAATCCTGTAATGTTTTCATTTACAAGTATGTCACAGAAGTGTTTCCTTTATGAAAAAATATTTTTAGTTTTGATGCCCACATGTTCATTGCTAGTATACAGAAATATAATTAATTTTGTATGTTTATCTTGTGACTTTGACGAACTCATTACTTTTTTTTTTTTAATTTATTTATTATTATTATACTTTAGTTTTAGGGTACATACATGTGCATAACGTGCAGGTTTGTTACATATGTATACTTGTGCCATGTTGGTGTGCTGCACCCATCAACTCGTCATTTACATATAACTCCCAATGCAATCCCTCCCCCGTGCTGCATAACTCGTCATTTACATCAGGTTAATTCCCCCCTCCCCCCTCCCCATGATAGGCCCCGGTGTGTGATGTTCCCCTTCCTGAGTCCAAGTTCTCATTGTTCAGTTCCCACCTATGTGAGAACATGCGGTGTTTGACTAAGAATCATGCATCCATGTCCCTACAAAGGACACAAACTCATCCTTTTTTATGGCTGCATAGTATTCCATGGTGTATATGTGCCACATTTTCTTAATCCAATCTGTCACTGATGGACATTTGGGTTGATTCCAAGTCTTTGCTATTGTGAATAGTGCTGCAATAATTAGCATGGCCCCTGCGCAAGGATGACACGCAAAGACGAACTCATTACTTCTAGTAGTTGGTTTTTGTTTGTTGGTTTAGGTTCCTTTGAATTTTATATGTAGCCAATTATGTCATCTACAAATCAGAACAATTTTATTTTTTCTTCACAATCTTTATGCCTTTTATTTTCTTTTCATGCCTTTATTATGCTGTCTAGAAATTATATTACCATGTTGACTAAGTGAAGCCATCTGAATCTGGAGTTGTCTTTGTGAAAAATATTCATCTACATTTCTTTAGTATGTAGAAGTCCATTTAGTTTATATGTTTCTTCACATGTAGCATAAGAATCTTCAAACAATATACTTCCATATATTTTCTTTCCTGCATTGTCCTTTATTTTTATACATGTTACATCTCTATATTTACCTATGTTATAAATTTTTAAAAGGTAAACTTCTTATTTACTCTCATATTTCCCATTTCTACAATCTTTTCTTTTTTTTTTTTTTCTTTTTAGAAAGAGTTTCACTCTTGTTGCCCAGGCTGGAGTGCAATGGCACGATCTTGGCTCACCGCAACCTCCCAATCTGTGTACAAGCGATTCTTCTGCCTCAGCCTCCCAAGTAGCTGGGATTACAGGCATGGACTACATTGCCCAGCTAATTTTGTATTTATAGTAGAGACGAGGTTTCTCCATGTTGGTCAGGCTGCTCTCGAACTCCCGATCTCAGGTGATTCACCTGCCTCCACCTCCCAAAGTGCTGGGATTACAGACATGAGCCACTGCACCTGGCCTCTACAATCCTTTCTTTGTTCTTATCTAACTTTCCATCTCTTTCCATACTCCTCTGTCCAAAGAACTTCTTTTAACATTTCATGTCTGCTGGAAAGGAATTATTTCTGCTTTTTGCTGTGTAAAAAAGACTTTCACCTTCCTTTTTTAGAGATATTTTCACTGGGTATATAATTCTAGGGTTTACTTTTTTTCTTTTAATCTGTATTATTAAGATGATGCCCTCTATTGTCTTCTGGATTGCATAGTTTCTAAAAAGAACTCTGTTGTAATTTCTTTCTTGGTTACTCTTTAAGTTAACTTTCTTTTTTCTTAGGCTGCCTTCTGCTACACATATAAACCAACTTGAAAAAATATTTTTGATCTCTAAATTTTCACAAAAGTCAAGTGTTCTTAATTACAGCTATTCATAAATAGTTTTGATATTCCTGTCATTTCTGATACACAAATACATTTGAAGTAATGAATTTACCATAGAAAGTGTACATAAATATGATATTCTCAAAGGTGATGCATTTGTTTTACTTCTCTAAAGAAAATATGCCATTATTTTTAATATTTCTAATTAGCCACTCTATGTGAGAACATAAAGAATCATTGTACTTCCTGCCTGTTTTTTAAGATATTTCTTTAAATGTCAAACAAGTTGCTTCGAAGTGATAGAAACAGATTCCTTTGGTGATATTAAGCTTTATTTTCTCACTGACCATACCTCTAAAATTAAGGAAGAACAAATACATTTATTCTTCTGATACATACTTTTGATATTACACATACAAAGCTCAGGATAGTGTATATGTCAAGATAGACTGTATTTTGCTATGGCTAAAGAAACTTCAGTGGCTTAAAACAACAACGATTTATTTATGTCCATGCTAGACGTCCACTACTGGTTGACTGAAGCTCTGCTCTATGTTGTCTACACTCCAAAAATCCTGGTCAGAGCAAGTGATCATACCAAGCTTCACATCAAGGACATGGCAAGATATTTCTGAAACATACTTCAGTCTACTACGGTTAGACTTGTATGTGGACAAAAACTCAAACTTTCAAGTCTAGGTCATCAATTGTCACACCTGCAACCTACATTTGCCTAGTTTTTGATCCTGTGCCAATAGGTAGATAATATAAACCTCCAACCAATTAAATTGAATACTTTTCAGATAATATAGGAAATGAATAAAAAGGATGGCTGTCAAGAATATCATTTAAAATAAAATTTTGTAATTATGTGTGGGTTTCAATAATCCATGGCATTAGAAACACCCATAAAGATACTAAAGTAAAAGTTAGGTATGTTTTAGCCTAATAAATATTTAAAAAGTCAACATAGTTATTTAATCTTTCCAGCCCAATATCAAAGCAAGAATTTTATACAAGAATACAGTAATATACTTTTTACTTCATAAGAACCTGTTTTTATTTTTCTTTTTTCATTTGTTCTCTTCCTCTCTTGTCTAAATTAGATAATAAAATGCATACTCCTTTCTCAAGTAAACTCTGAGTTAACAATTCTCAAAATCCAGGGGCAGGGTAGCAAAACAGGGAAAATCTGTCATGCCATAATCACTGGTAGCCTTTTAAAACAAAATACCTTCATTATTTTTCTCTCTTCCATTCTCCTCTATCCCCACCATCACCTATTCACACTATCACACATATTTGTCAGCTATTTTTATGTCTTTCTATAGGAAGAGAGCAAAAGTTAACCAGGGATTCTATACTAACTTCTTTCTACCAGCCTGGTTAGAAACAACTCTAAATAATACTATAACCCTAGACTCTGTCATGGAACCTGGGAAGACAGAGTAGATATATACCTAAATGTAGCTACATTTGAATAGATGGTATCTGTCTACAAAACTTTATCTTAATCACTATGGAATATCATTCTTTACAGCCCTCTGAAGTAAGCAATTTATATTAGTTGCTAAAAATATTAGTAGGATAAATATATTGACTGTAAGTCACTACCAGTCAATTTCACCTAAACAAAAACAGGGCTCTAGTGAAGAGGAAAAACAATTTAATTAATAGAAGTTAGGAAATGCTTAAATCCTAGAGCACTGTAGCATAATTTGACATACTAGGCAAATGACATCACAAAGACCTCAAGCATTTAGGAAGAATAGGAAATGAAAGCAAAGAGAAAATATCCACTTTGTAATTTTGTTGTAGTTTCCCTAGGATCACTCTCTCCAGTGATGGATAGTATGTTCCAACATCTACATCTACCTTATCCATAAGGTAATCATTGAAAAACTCACATGTTTTATTTACAGTCAAAAAAATTTAGAGGTGATATCTTAAATATTTTAAGTCCTAAGTTCTATTATTCTTTTCTTATTTACTTTCATGCTGGTTTTAGTCAAACTAAGTTCTATTATTCTTAATGAATGAATAAACCTAGGCCCAAAAGATTGGAAGATTTATTCCCATTCATATTTCTCTGTGATGGAACTAAGTTGGAAATGTTTCCTGACCCTCTAGGCAAGCACTCATTTTCATTACACAACACAAAGTTTTTACTTCCATCGTACCTAGGTGTAACAATTTGGTGATGCTAGACACCGCTCCCACCACAAGTTGTAAAACTGGAAAATCTGACATAAAGCATGTATCTTTTTCTATGAACTATTTGGACACTAACACACTATTAACTGAATACTGATAGAGAATTGCATGTTCATAATATAACTTCCTATAGCAGCTTTTACCTTATGGGACCGATAAGGTACCAGATAATTTATTGTTGCATTCACAGTTTTTCAAAGATTGTTAACTGTCTGTAGAATTCATAGCATGACAATCATGCCTTTTATCTTCTCACAGGTATTTAATATAGATTGGTCAATTTTGTGAGGTTTGGTATGTTTTTATACGTAATCATTGACAGATTTACTGTTAAAAGGCTCTTTCACTTGTAGTGTCTGAGATTTGGGAACAATGTAAACAAGACTGAGACAGATTCAGTGAATAGAATATCACAATGTATTTTTTTTTATCTTATAGTATCTATCAGCACTTTAGGGAGTTTCCATGCCTGACTCAAATGAGGAAATAATTTACAAAATTTGAAAAGTAAATGTGTATCCATACTATATACCAGCTGCAATTTCCTTATAATTCTATGCCTTCTATTACCATAACAATTCAGGCCCTTTAATGTATAGATAGAATCACTATTAAGAGAGAGGCCAAAGGAAAGTGTTGCTATTTTCCTTTTCTAGTATATTACCCAAACTTTTTTTCTCAGGAAATCTTGGTATCCCATTACATATTGGAGCAATTAACTGATAAAATTCCAATGGCCTCCTTAACTCCCACCTTCCAAGTTCCTATTCTTATACTTTGTCTTCTTTAAGATCATACTTCGATTATTTAATTATAATAATAGAAATATTCCAGGGCATCAGAAGACCAACATTTCCCTTAGGGCTTCAGGGCTTCTGCTGGCATTTGGATTCTTCAACAATCCTAATAGTTTTGAGTCCCATAGTAGGGGTGGTTCACTTGGCTATGAAGGCCTTCAGTGTACAGCCAAGTCTTTTGAATGAAGTGGGATGATCCTTCTAGCAAGTGTGTGTGTATGTGACTAAAAGAAGGGTTGGGTACATATATCTAAACCTGAAGCAGAAATCAGAAATCCATCGTGACATTCTATCACATCTTAAATTTATCTTACTTAAATAGAAAGGAGAAACTTCTTACTTTTAAGAAACATAAAAATAAACAAGAATGATTCATAAAACACATGTTCCCCTTCCTTCTTGTCTCTGAATGGTCAATCTCTGGAAAGCAGGAAAGAATACTTACAGTATCATACTTGTAAACAATAGATAATCACTGTAGTCTTTTAATTTCATGTGCTTCTAAGAAGAAGAAAAATTACACTTGTTATGGGTGGGTCAGTTGCATTTTCTCCAGAATCTCCATTATGTATACATTCTTCTCAAAATCCAGCATTAATTCCTCAAATATTTTAGTTACATCGACTACATAGATTTTTATACATATAATTTTTTACTTTACATTTTTATTTATGCCTGAATTATCAGGGACATAATCAACATTAAACAAACAAAAAAGGAATACAAACTCTCCAGATACACTTCTTGTTGACAATTGAGGTTATTTCAAAGATAAAGGCAGACCTATTTTAATGTGGAGCTTGGATCAGTAATCAAAAGCATCTCAACAAAGAAAAGCCCAGAGCCAGATGGCTTCACTAGTGAATTCTACCAAACATTTAAACAAGAGTTAATGTCAACTTTTCTCAAATTCTTCCCCAAAATGAAGAAAAAGGAGCACTTGCAAACTCATTAAGCCAGCATTCCCTGATATCAAAGACAAACAACACAAGAAAAAAAACTACAGGTCAACAAGCCCGATTAACAAAGATGCAAAAATTCTCTACAAAATACTAGTAAACTTAATTCAGCAGCACATTAAAAGATCGTATATCATATCAAGCGGGATTTATCTCTAGGATGCAAGCGTGGTTCCATATCCAAAAATCAATCAGTATGACCATGCCCATTAACAGAACTAAGGGCAAAACTCCCATGACCCTCATAATATATACAGAAAAGAGCTTTTGATGAAATTCAACACCATTTCATGATGAAAACTCTCAACTAACTAGAAATATAAGGAAATTACCTAAATATAATAAAGGCTTTATTTGAAAAGCCTGTAGCTCACATCATTCTCACTGGTGAAAAACTGAAAGCTATTCCTGTAAGATCAGGATCAAGGAAAGGTTTCCCACTTTCAGCACTTCTATTCAATCAAGTACTCAAGTCCTTGACAGAGAAATTATACAATAAGAAAGAAGAGGCATCCAAATCAGAAAGGAGAAAGTAAAATTGTCTGTTTGCAGATGACATAATCTTCTAAATAGAAAGCTCTAAAGACTGCAAAGAAACTCTGAATTAATAAACAAATTCCATGAAGTTGCGGGATATGAAATCAATATAAAACAAGCAACTACACTTCTATATACCAACAACCAGCTACCTGAAAAATAAATTAGGAAAACAATTCAATTTATAATAACACCCAAAAGAATAAACTTAGCTAGGGAGGTGAAAGGCTTACTGAAAGCTATAAAGCATTGATAAACTCAAAGTTTTATATGTCAGAGTCCTGGCACAGGGTGGTGGGCTGTCTGCGCAGGGTCTCAAATCAAGGTGTCCACAAGCTGCTTTCTCAGCTATTCCTCAGAGTTCTCTTCCAAGCTCATATAGGTACAGAAAAAAATCAATAATTTGTATCTGCAGGGTTGAGGTCCCCATTTTCTTGCTAGCTACGGCTCATGGGATGCTCTCAGTTCCTAGAAACTACTCTCAGATCTTGCCACATGGCCCCCTTCATACTCAAAGCCAGCAGGAGAGTTTCCTTCACCTCAGATCTTTCTTACACTTGCATCTCTGACTTCCGTGTCTGAACTCTGGACCTAGATTTAAAGGGCCTATGTGATTAGGTCAGGCCCAAACAGGTTAATCTCCCTTTTGCCATTTAAGGTAACATAATTACAGGAGTGACACTTGATCATATTCACACTTTCCAAACACACTCAAAAGAAGAATACATAAGGGCATAGGTCACAGGGGCACATTTTACAATTCTGCCTATCACACAAGGTATGGGGAACCAAAAAAGCTAAAGCGTAAGTTCTCAAAGAAGAAGTTAAGAGATTTTCAATGTGTTATCTCTCCAATTAGCTAAAAAATCTTATAGACCATAAGATGTTTATCTTAGTACTGTCATGCATAATACATGACCGACATGTAACAGAAACTCAGTATTTGTTGAATGGAACACTTGACTTTCCTTTGTGAATACAGACTTCTAAAACATGCATTGATTAATCTTACTCTCCAGCACCTTCAATTGCCTTAATTGTTCAAGGCAATCAGGTGTCCACTGCCTTGAACTTCCACTTGAAGTTCCCTGCTAGTTGAATATGCCAGCGAAATCCCAAAGGAAATAGTTCCTAGTAAAAGCAGCATAGCTTCACTCACTAGGCCCATGAATTATGAAAACCCTGACTATGAAAAAATGCGAAAGTAGCAAATCAGTCAACATTCATTCACATGTAGTCTAGATGCATAAATTGGTCATGTAACATAGACATTCTTTGGTAATATATGAACAAGTCCTCTGACTTCTAGCCATTCTTTTTGCTAACTCTACTAAATAGAAATAATGAAGTATAAAAATTGTAAATGCTGCAACCACTGAAAGACATGTATAGTTCACTAAACATTTTATTCATTCATTCAACAAATATTCCATTCAATAAAATATTTAATTTCAATAGGTGCCTACTAGGTGCTAAGAAATGTAGTAGATATGGGAGAGGATACAAATTCCTTCAAAATAACAATTCTTTTATATACAAATCAGAACTGATTTATAAATCCCTGTGTACTAAAATAGCTTAAAACTTGAAAACGTGGAAAAAACGTTTTCTCCCTACAAGACATTGTGAAAAGATCAAATTGGAAACTTTATTTTGCAAAACTGAGCAGCATTTAGATTGTCCACTAGATGGCAAATAGTTACACAGGGAAATACACAATAGAACAAATACTTTATAGAATTATAGATTCTGTTATAAAGAAAAGGCAGGGTTTTTAACAAATGAAGCAAATGCCAAATAAAATATTCTAAAAGCACCTTGAATCTTAATCTTATTCAGAATAAAATCCTTTGATATTCCTATTACCTTATCATTGCTTATGAAATCAAAAACATGGCCAAAAAGAGAAAAAAGACAAGAAATGAAGTTATATAAAGGAAATCTTTCTTAACTATAGGGATTAAATACAAGGTGCACAGTTATTTTTCAGTGAAATAGGTATAAATAAGATAAACATGTGCCATAAGCAACTCTGTGAGTAAAACAGTCTAGATTGTAAAAGACTGTAATCACTTAATAATAACTATGTCTAGAAGAGAAATATTAATCATACGAAGAGGACCTATTCAAATATGTAGTAGTTCAGTGAAGAATAAATATATCATTGGGGGTGGAGCTGATTGCTGTAAGAAATCACTGAAAAAATCTGTTGAACCAAAGTTAAATCAACTACAAAGTATGTCATATGCAATAAATGCATATGAATGTGTATTTGTAGTCTTCATATTTTAAGTATTAATGAAGGTAATTAAGAAAAAAACAGGAAAGGATAGGTCAGGCGTTTTATACTATTATCCCAAAAGGAAATCAAATGGCTAATAAATATGAAGATATTCCCCTACTACTAGTATCCAACGGGTAGACTCTGAAGATTGCTAATACCCAGTGCTGCCAGATGAGAAGAGAGGCACAGCCAAGGTTGATGGATAAGTCAATTTATTCCCTTCGTAAGTATATAAATTGATCCAGAGTTTATATTTTCTAATGCATCAAAAGAAAATGGCAAAACAAATACAGTAAAGAACAGCAAAGAATCAGCAGAATCATCAAGATAGGCTACTGGCCAGTAAGCAGGAGGGCAAGAAACTTATTTTTCATATTTAGCATTAGGAGAAGATCATCTCACCTTAGAAGTCCAAGGCATCTCTATGATTGAACAAAAATGACTTCCAAACTTTTGCCAATATTTAAATAAATCTGTGATGTACATCAGTGTATATAAATATTTGCCTTATTTTCTAGTCATTTTCTTAGAATATATGCCAACTCACACCAGTCAGAGTTGGTATCTCACTGTGGTTTTGATTGAGCTTTTTTCATGTGATTGTTGGCTGCATGTATGTCTTCTTTTGAGAAGTGTCTATTCATGTCCTTTGCCTACTTTTTAATGTGTTTTTTTCCTCTCATAAAGTTATTATTAAAAAGTCAAAAAATAACAGATGCTGACAAGGTTGTGGAGAAAAAGGAATGCTTTTACACTGCTGTTAAGAGTATAAATTAGTTCAATGACTGTGGGAGACAGTGTGGTGGCTCCTCAAAGACCTAAAGACAGAAATACTATTCAACCCCACAATCCCACTGCTGGGTATATACATAAAGGAATATAAATCATTCTACTATAAAGACACATGCATGCATATGTTCATTGCAGTGCTATTCACAATAGCAAAGACATGGAATCAATCCAAATGCCCATCAATGATAGACTGGATAAAGAAAATGTGATATATATATATATATATATATATACCATGGAATACTATGTAGCCATAAAAAAAAATAAGATCATGTCCTTTGCAGGGACATGGATGGAGCTGGAGGCCATAATCTTTAGCAAACTAACCCAGGAACAGAAAACCAAATACTGCATGCCCTCAATCATAAGCAAGAGCTAAATTATGAGAACACATGGACACATAGAGGGGAACAACACGCACTGGGTCCTATCAGATGGCGGATAATTGGAGGGAGAGGATCAGGAAAAATAACTAATGTATACTAGGCTTAAAAAAAATCCCTCAGAAAAATAAAACAGAAACCAGAATTGCTAAATATATTCTCTAGAATGTCCAGTCTTTCACCAAAAAAAAAAAAAAAAAAAAAAAAAAACAAAAAAATTAGACATGCAATTCTGAGAAAATTTGAGCATCAAGTAAGTTACACAATCCATTGAAATAGGAAACTATGAATTCAAATTCATGTAAACAAATGGAAAGTGTAATGAGGATCAGGATCTTTACATTGTTTCAAAATACCTCCCCACAAGATACACATTATTACAAATAGAAGAAAAAAAAAAAGAGCAGCTTTACATTGCAGAAGGCTGGCTGACAATACCACCTTAATCCAGTGATCAAAGTAAACTGCAAATTGAAATGGTGTGGCACAAGAGAAGATGCAACAACACTTCTGGGATAATTTTACCAAACACCCATAACATGGACCCAATCATAAAGAATTACCAAACTCAAAATCAGAACATCCTATCAAACAACTGTCTTATAATTCCTAAAGTGTCAAGGCCATAAAAATGAAATGAAAGACCAAAGATTTATTGGAAAGTGAAGGAGAATCAAGAGATAAGATAGAGGCAATATTTGATTATTTTGCTATAAAGAACATTATTGGATCATTTGGGAAAATATGAATGAAATCTGAGAAGTATATGTTAGTACTGTATCAATATTAATCATTCCCCAATTTAGATAGTTATATTGTGATTATGTAGAAGAATGCTCTTATTTGAGGAAAATACACACAAAAGGCTTAGGGGTGATACAACATAAGGTCAGCTACTCACACAATGGTTCAGAAAAAAATTGTACCGAGAAGACAATTTTTCTCTAAATTTGAGATTGTTTCAAAATTTAAAATAAAATCAGTAAGTAATCTCCAATCCACTCCACTGCACCTGTGGGTAGCAGAATAATGGCCTGTCAAAGATATCCATATTCTAACACCCAGAACCTGGGGATGTGTTATTTTAAAAGGCAAAAAAGGTGTAAAGATGTGATTAGATTAAGAGTTTCAAGATGGGAGGCAGGCTATCATGGATTTTCCAAGTGGACTGAATGTAATCACAAGCATCTTTATAAGTGAAAGGAGGAGGCAGGAAAGTCAGAGAAGCAGATTTGAGGACAGAAGCAGAGGTCAGAGTGATATAATTGCTGGGGATCAGGAGCTAAGGATTGTGGGCAGCATCTAGATGCTAGAAAAGGCAAGGAAACAAACTCTCCCCCAGAGCCTCCAGAAAGGAGCTCATCCTGCCAACATCTTGTGGTTACCCTGCTAGATCCACTTTTTACTTCTGACCTCCAAAACTGTAAGATAATCATTTTGCGTTGTTTCAAATCACTGCATTTGTGGTAGTTTGTTAAAGCAACAATAGCAAACTCATAGAACTCCTTAGGAAAGAAATGTCAGGTATTTCTTTTAAGGCAAAAAGTGATTATGTAAAAGTATGATAAATCTCAGTAAAGACTGCAGAATGAAAGCATCACCTATGTAGCACATGAAATGGTTTTCCTTGCAGCTGGTAAAAGAATCTTTTGTGGGGAGAGGCTTGACTTCTAGAGAATGAACATGGGTCGAGATGCACACTGTTGATCTGACAAGCTGACTCCATGATTTCTGTTATCAGTCTTCTTTTTGCTGGGGACAATAAACAATCTCACAGTATCAGTGGTTTAAACTCCAAACGTTTATTTCTTACTTTTGAGTATTGGCTGTGGTTCTGCTGAGTCCGGCAGGGTTCCTCTTATCAGCTGGGCTTAATTCAGACATGACCCATCTGTATCTCATTGGGAGACCAAGGCTGGAGAAGTAGCTGCTATCTAAACATGCTCTCCTTGGAGAGGATGGCAAGAGTGCAAGAGGGTGATGGGCTTTGATAGGGAAAAAAAAAAAAAAAAAGCAACCTGTCACTTCCACTTACCTTTGAAAACTTAAAAAAATGTGACCTTTCTTTGACAGAGGCTTGTGTCAAAGCACATGGTTTAGTCAGCATCACTCCCTCCACAAGGGTGCTCTAAATCTGCACCACTTTATGCCGTAACTCTAAGTTGGTTAGGGGAAGAGATCATTCATGAAGAAATGTATTCCTCCCAGCTGTCCACATGAGTGAGAAAAGTAGTCTACTTACATGGTTGCTTAAAGGAAGTGTACATGTTTACCTAAAGTTGGGTATGTATTAAATAGTTTTCTGTTGTTAAACTTCTTAAAGGAAAAGTAAATGTTCTCTGTTTTAGATATTACCAGACACACTAAAAAGTAATTCACAATTTGACAATATTCTAAGAATTGAAATACTTGAGAGAATTCACAAAAATTTTCCTAGAAAGGTAACAGTAATGGAGAAGCAGAGCTGGCAAAATCAGATCAAATATCTGTGTACTGCATCTGCACTACAGCATACCATTTTAGAGTACACATTTTCCCCAAAGAGTAGTCAACACAAATTCGATTATAAGATACACAAAGTTCTTCATTCCACCTAATCTACTTTTTTTCTTTTTGTGACAAGGTCAAGCTGGAGTATAGTGGCAAAATCACAGCTCACTGAGGCCTCAACCTCTTAGGCTCAAGCAATCCTCCCACTTCAGCAGGAGTCTCCTGAGTAGGTGAGACTACCAGCATGTGCCACCATGCTTGACGAGTTTTTACATTTTTTGTAGAGATGGGATGTCATTATGTTGCCCAAGCTGGTCTCAAACTTCTGGGCTTCAGTGATCCTCCCACCACAGCCACGTAAAGTGTTAGGATTACAGGTGTGAGCCAACGTGCCAAGCCTAATATTTTATTAGATGTACTATGTCAAAATTCCACCTACCCTTCAGAACCTGGTTAAAATCTCATCTACCCCGCCAATGTTAACCTTGTGGTGACTTCTTCTCTCCTCTGATTCTTGGGTGTTTTGCTTCTGCCTCTATTATGAACTTTTTATTATGGTTGAGTAAGTTTTGATTTGGAGACCTAGAGAAACCCTACTTATTCTATGATCCCAGCCAAAAAGTTCCTTTTTAGCTGAAATCACCCCTGACCCTCCCTACTCTAGTTAGTTACCACTCCCTCCTTTTCTGCTAATGACGAAGGTACATTACACCTGTTCTAACTCTCATTTACTTACCTACTAAAAAGACTGGGCGGGGGGGAAACTAAACATTTGTGAGTTCATTTAAGACAGAGTATATAATAACATCTTTTTCATCTTTGGTCCCCAGCATATAATATAGAATCTAGGTCAGAGTTCTCAGCCTTGAAACTGTTGACATTTGGGGCCAGACAATTATTTGTTGTGGGGACTGTCCCATGCATGATAGGATATTTAGCAGTATTGATTTTCAGTCTTGACAACCAAAAATCTCAGCAGACATTGCCAAATATCCCCTGGGGTCAAAATTGCTCCCAGTTAAGAATCACTGATTAAAACCATAGCAGAAATTAAATGTTCTTTGACTTGAAGTCAGGATTGTCTGGGGTTTTTTTCCCTCCATTTTAGCTCTTCAACATCACCTAGCACTAGAAGAAAGTGAAACAAACATACTTAAATAAAAGAGTGATTTAAACAAGTTTCAAATTAAAAGAAAATCTTCCTTCTGAGCCATTAAAAATAGAGCCTACAAGGATGACATACATTCATTCATGAGAGAAGTGACATGGCATATTGGTTTACGGTACGAATTCTAGCATGGGACTGGCTAGATTCAAATCCAGAGAGCATGGGTTTATACACCAGCTCCCAGTGTTCTAGCTCAGTAACCTCAAGCAAGTCATTGAACCATGTTGCACCTCAATGTTCTCATCTTAAAATGAGGATATAAATACTTCCTACCTCAACAAGACTATGCAAAGATCATGAGGTAAGATACATAAGGTTACTGGAACAGGGCCCGACAAGTATCACTTATTATTTAGCAAATTGAATATCTACTATATACCAGGCATTTTACAAGTAGTAGGGAACAAAAAGTTCAAGCCCTCATGGAGCTTTAATTCCAAGATACAAGAGGAGTAGAGAGTGGTGCATTGTAAGTGACAGAATGACAGAGCAGCGACTGAGGTCCCATGAGGAGTTGTCCTAGGCAATAGCTAAAGGAAAAAGGGTCTTATTGGGAACTGTTCTGAAGCCAGACCACACTTGATGTGTTCAAGCTATAGCAAAGAGCACAGTGAAAACTGAACAATGTATTGTGTTTTCAAGAAGAAAAATGTAAAATTGGAAATTCTCTATGAGGAAAAAAAAAAAATCTAAGCAAATTTTAAAATACTACAAAACATGCCAAAAATTTAACAAGTGTTTTGTTTGCGTAATGAGACTTTGAGTGATGCATTTTCTTTTTTTCTTTTCTGTAATACCCAAGTTTTCTGAATATATATTATAGTACTGCAGTGTTTCTAAAAAATCAAAAAGGCTTTACCAGTGAAAATACTTGTAAATAAAAGATAATTTTGATTTATACGGGATTATTTATAATGTTTTCCTTCATTTTGTAGCTGAAATGTATTTTTATTTTATTTAAATATTTTAATGCATGCCTAACACAGTTTATTCATTATTATTCCATTCAATATTTTGACACAAATTTTTTTCTGCTTATATGCTGAACACAAATTATATCTTTTTGGCTGATGGTTCACAATATAGATGTTTATCTTTTAAAATTTCTTCATGTCTTCTAATGTGGAAAAAAATATCCCATCCATTTAACAAACTTTTCTTCAACTGGGTAGTCAGCAAAAATGTTAAAATAGTTCACTTAATGGTTCTTTCAAAATATATTTTTCCAATTCAAGGAAGCAGCAAAGAAATTGTAGAAATGGGTTCCATATCTAGGAAACAAATGATATTTATAATGTCTTTACTTATGACTAAATATTTCCATTTCTACATGTACTTCTTAAATTATATGCCTCAGCTACGACACAATGATAATTTAGCATTTATATATCTAATAGTAATTTTTTAAATGATTAAGTTGTCCCTTTTGAATTTGACATAAATATAACTTTTTACGTTCACCATTTTTGCAACATCTTTTGGTAATTTTCTTGACACAATAAATCTATGCTTTAAAACATTAAGATTAACATTTCACCATGAACTGTAAACAAAGCTTGCCAAAATAAAATGATTGAGCCTGGTTTTAAATGTCTACCCTCAAGAGGCACTCAAAATGCAGCAATGATTTTTCTGTAGTTTCTACTGCTTTAGTTCCCTTAAGAAACGAAGTATAAATCACAGAAATTCTTCACTTCTTACAGCTGCAGAGACATTTAAAAGAGAGAGAGAGATGCAGGAGAAGAGGAAATAAGAGTGTACATTAAGAGTAATTCAGAGGGCCAGGCACAGTGGCTCACGCTTGTAATTCCAGCACTTTGGGAGACTGAGGTTGGCAGATCATCTGAGGTCAGGAGTTCGAGACCAGCCTGGCAAACATGGTGAAACCCCATCTCTACTAAAAATACAAAAATTAGTTGGGCATGGTGGTGGACGCCTGTAATCCCAACTACTTGGGAGGCTGAGGCAGGAAAATCACTTGAACCCCGGAGGCAGAAATTGCAGTGAGTTGAGATTGCATCACTGCACTCTGGCCTGGGTGACAGAGTAAGACTCCATCTCAAAAACGAAACAAAACAAAACAAACAAACAAAAAGATAATTCAGAGAAATTCTCCCTTAAGTTTATTCACCTGGAATTGATAGGACCAAACATTGTTATAAGCATTATCACTATAGATTTGTGGAGATGGAGGATGGAGAGGGCTTGAATAATTGTGAATTTATATGATCTCCTATTGCCTACACACTCCTTCTATGTCCTTTTTATTTTCTTCCATTTTACACTGGGGGTGAATTGTAGTGCAGGAGTCTGCTAGTGAATACAGAGGAGAGTTCTAAAAGTTTCTCTCATCCAATAAAACAAGTCAGTGTAAAACATACTTGTCAATAAAAACTATTTTTTACAGACCTAAATAACTGTATACATTCTTGAAAATGAATAACAAAATTTTATTTTAGTTGATGCACAGTAAATTCTTTACAAATATTGTTTTGTTTTAAATTTTATATAATTATTTGGTATATCTTATATCAACTACTATCAACACTGCTTATTTAATGTATTTTTACAATAAAATTAAAATTTTAATGATAGCTTTTCATCTATTAAAATGTCTATATATGTGCAAAAATTTTGTTTTTTATAGCTAGACATGAGACAATGGGTTAAAAAATGATCTTAATCGTTAAGCATATTTTTACATTACATCTTTACATTTGGACCTCAGTTCAACCTCCCACACAATACTAACACCCCCAGAAATGGGACAAACCTTTCCAACACTTACTTGTTTTCAGAATGGACCGGTTTTACATGAGAGGACTTACTTTATCGATAATGATTTCCAAAAATTTTACTGGGAGACATCTTTACATTTTCAGCCAACACAACGTCGGAATATTTTAAACACAAATATTATTTAGAATAGTTCTTAAAAATATTTGACATTTCAAAATAATAAAAAATTTCATTTTAAAATTAAATGTTACTTAAGAAAGTTGTTTCCTTTCCTAAAAAATTAACAAACGAAAAGCAAGGAAAAAACCCTAATCCAGTTAGCAATCTTCTTACCTTCCTTTAGTCACATGCAGTGCCAAGAATAAGGTGTCTATTTAACATGTTTCTTCTTTCCATGACTTGCAGTGAATTGTGGATATCTATCCATAAAGGAAATTATGTGTGAATGCCAACATGCATAGAAATTTAATTCCTAACATATAAATATCAAATCAAAACCTTAGACACCAGCCAATGCCGTCCCAAGAATGTAACACACTTGAGGACAAGCTTCCTCTTGAGCCAACTCTGTCAACAGACACCACTTTTATTTCATGTACTCCCATTCTCTGGCACCTCTTTTCTTCCTGCTATCACAAATATGATTTTTTTTAAAGCCACTATCAAGGTAGTAAAAATGGCTTTAATTTATACTTGGTGTATTCATTTGCTAGGGGTGCCATAACAAAACACCACAAATGGGGTGGGTTAAACAGAAACTAATTTTCTCATGGTTCTGTCGGCTGCACATTTATTGAGGTGCCAGTGGGGTAGGCTTTCCCTGGGGTCCTTAAGGGAAAAAATGTCCCAGGTACTTATTTGCCTTTTAGATAACTGTTCTTTAGATTAGTAATCCCCAACCTTTTTGGCACCAAGGACCGGCATTGTGGAAGACAATTTTTTCACAGAAGTTGAGGGACAGGGGTGTTTCAGGATGAAACTGTTCCACCTGAGATCATCAAGCATTAGTTAGATTCTCATAAGGAGATCACAAACTAGATGCCCTGCAAAGCAGTTCACAAGAGGGTTCGCGCTCCTATGAGAACCCAATGCCTCTGCTGATCTGACGGGAGGCAGAGCTCAGGTGGCATTGCTTGCTGGCCTGCGGCTCACCTCCTGTTGTGCTGCCTGGTTCCTAACAGGTCTGGTCCATGGCCCAGGGGTTAGGGACCCCTGCTTTAGAAGACTGCCCTTTAGATGACTGGCCTTTTCATATACGTCATCCCTCTGAGCACAAGCACCCCAGTGTCTCTCTGCATGTTCTAATCTCCCGTTTTCATAAGGACCCAGGTTAGACATTAAATTAGGACCCACCCTAATGTCCTCACTTTAACTTAGTCACCCCTTTAAAGGCTCTATCTCCAAAAATGGTCACATTCGCAGGTACTAGGCCACGGGCTTTCACGTGTGAATTTTAGGAGGAAATTCAGCTCACAGCACTCAGGTTTAATAGTAAATTAACAAAGTGAAGACAATTAACTCAGTCAGGGACTGAAACACATCCAGTGATGAATATACTTTTTCTCCATGACAGAAAAGAGCCATATGGCTTCTGAATTTTAATGCGAGAAATGCATGGGTTATGGCTAACCATAAAATAAATACTTAAATATAATTCCTTCATTTGGAAGTGTTTCACTAATTTTTTAAAACTATATAAGGAATATTATCTATGCTTCCACTTTACTAAGCCATAGAATCTATGTAGATTCTACATAGAGAGTCAACAAATGATGCTATGAAGCAGCACATGCTTGAGAACGTTAGATAGGCAACAGCTACGCAAGCAACAAAAGTCACAATTACAGAAAGCTTAGTTCCCACTGCAAAAAAGGGGCAAATACTGCAAAAGAACAAGGGGAATTAGACTGTAGTTTTGAAGAGTCACTTGCAATTTTTATTAAATGTTGATCATTTCCACATCCTAGAGGTAATTGCTTAATCATTAGAAAGTTGCTTCTCTTCCCTTTCACCTCTTTGAAAAAAAGAAAAAAAAATGTAATTCTCTTAGAATTTTCAACATTGAAAATGTGAATCTATTAAGAGGACAAAAACTTCATGGTCAATATGTTTTTATTTTTAAATTAATGATGGAGCAATCTACAAAAAGAATTTTCTGTTCTAAAAGCCATTTGGGGTAGATAAAGGAAGATTGTAAGATTTCCTTCTCATCAAACTATCCAATAATGCCTTCATAAGACTTGCTTACATAGATGTAAATAAGTATTTTAATATACAAGTACTGTTTTTGACCAATAGATAATTACTAAACAGATACATGTGTCTTCCAGTTTCATATACCTAAGCTTTTTAAGTGATGGAAAAAAATTTGTACATAAAAGAAACATTAGGGATCCCTTTTATAGAGTGAAGAATCCTTTTATAGTTTGGATATTCATCAATAATTTACATGTTTATTTCATTTAAGTTTTTATGCATGTGATCTGCTTAAACCAAAGTAAAACAAAGTATACATGTTCCATATTACAAAGATGAAAATACTATATTTATTCAATCATGGTTCATACATTTAATAGAATAAAAATTCTTT
This sequence comes from Macaca thibetana thibetana, assembly GCF_024542745.1. Taxonomy (NCBI): domain Eukaryota; kingdom Metazoa; phylum Chordata; class Mammalia; order Primates; family Cercopithecidae; genus Macaca; species Macaca thibetana. Next base: position 40,987,983 of record NC_065580.1, read on the forward strand.
TGTGTCTAAAGTTAAATTAAGACTAAACATCTGTATCTATATGTGATTATTTTTCTTCCCTCCCACCTATGCTTTTCATAATGGAATTAATGATTAACAAGTATTCCTAGAATGTGAATAAAGCAGTGAAAGAAGAAGAATAAAAACTGAAAAAAATACCTACTTATAATTTTAAATTGCTCTTAAAATAAAATTATAGAGAAAATACTTTGTATGTTATTTAACTTCATTAAGCTATAAATTTAGTTATAAATTATCTATAAGTTAATTCATTAGCTATAAATTAAATTTCTCTATATCATATCTAATTTTCTCATTATTAAAAATCCGAACTTCGTATTCATACATGAAAATAGTTTTTCTTTTGGGTGTAAATAGAGTGTACTTTAGAATTCTGAACACTTATCAAACTAAAGTTAGCTAATGAAATGTTAACAATAATATTCAAAATATGAATAAAATCCATACATTAATAATATCTATATCTAAAGACAATGAAAGGCTTTGTGTGAATGAATCATCTTTTGTCCAACTCTATCACCTTTTGTTTTTTAATGGCTATGTTACAAGTGTCTAAATCCCTGTCCTGGCACACTTCCACTGCTCGTGCCTCTGGTAGTTTATTTGCATATTCAGCCCATTTGTAGCCCTTACATTGATTGAACTCACAGAGAAAATCAAGAATCCCTGCACAGATTTGTATGTGGTTACCCCTACTGTTGAGCCTATTCCAGGCTTGTACTTGGGGGCTTAGGCTTCGATCCTTACAATCAAACCCCACACAGTTGTTAAAAGACATGCAGTATCACTTACACAGTAAAACCATTGAAATAAGCATATTCCTCAGCTGTGAATCCACAAATATCTTGGCAAGATAATTCCACACCTTGCTGAAGAAGAAGCTTTACTAAACGTGTTGGTTCACCACTGACAGCAAGAATAAGGGCTGTTCTGGAGCAAGAAATAGAAACGAATGCCCATTTAAAGATCTTAAACATGCCTCATTTTAAAAAGTCAGTCTTCTCAATTTACTATTCAAATGTAGGACCTCTATCAGAAAGAATCAAGGCAAGAATGTAAAAAGTACAGCAGATCTGCTCAAAAAAGGGTGCCAGTCACAGATCATATCATGGAGTCTAAACTGAACAGTACCTAGGAAGCAGCTAGCTCAGTCATTTTCAATCTCTTCTTCCTGGAAGCCTAGAGTTTCCAAAAACATGTCTCAAAATTCCATGAAGGAATGTGTCTTAGGACTTTGGGTCCCCTGATCCCATTTAACTACAACAGTTGGTCATCTATGTAAGAGTCTAACGTTAAATTCTAATAATAAATGATAAATAAATAACAACAATAATAACCAATTAGTAGTTGGTCCAACTGTTTGATTTTACAAAGGGAAAAACAAATCCTGAAAGTTCAGATAATCTGTCCAAAAGCATGTGAGCATACATCCTATGGGTCTTATGGTTCTATATTTTCTCGTTATCATATCCCTGTGTTTCGTGGACATACACACACACACACACACACACACACACACAATCCTATTAGGTAGCTCTAGTTACGTGCTATCTTATTTATTAATTATACCTTTGATAATTATCTGAAGCATTCACATCAGCCCCTTTCTCCAGAAGAAATTTTACCATTTTTGGATTGTTGTTAATAACGGCAACCAACAGTGGAGTATAACCATCCTGAAAAAATTATTTCAAAATGATTAAAATATTGTAGCAAATTTTCATGCTCTTTAGATTTAAGTTCAACTTAAAATACGTGTGTATAAAAACTTCTGAATATACACTGTAACCCTTAAAAGATTTTAGTGCATAAAAAAATGTGATTTCAAAGACCAATAAAACAAATCAGGGTTGAGCCAGACAAAAAATTAAAGTTGCTATTTTAGGCTTAATTCAAATTGTAGGTTAAGAGCAGCCTAGAATAAGTAAGTGATGAGCACCTAGCATTTAATGTAAGTATTGCATACCATCAATTCACATTTCATAATATTGTCATATTCAGATTTCCATTGGGTTTCATTTAAACCTCCAAGGCTGGCACTTATTTTGGATGTCATGTAGACAAAATATCAGTAAAGTATCAATATGCTTTTTAAAAAAATTCATTGGTTATTCATAATGCCTTAATAGAAGAGTTAGATTAATTTTAATATTATGTGATTTGCTATTTCAACCCTATTATTATTATTCATGAGTATATCAATAAAATAGAAAAAAGGTGGGTTTTATGTTTTTATCAATACCCAGTTATAAGAGAATTAAATATTCCTCATTTGTTAAGGCCTGTTAAACAATTATAATTGTTAAATATAGTGTTTCTTTGGAGGTCAGGATTACAATCTGCAATAAAATAAAGAAAGACTTTAAGAGAAGAAAAATTTTATCAGTTTTTGATAATCTCTTCTCTTTCTCCCCAATTTCAGTTTGGAAAATTCATTCTTTATATAACATATATTTCAACATAGATGAATTATCTGAAATATGCTCTTCAGTTGCTTTCTCAAATATAGGATTTTTTCCTTTAATAGAAAACTACCTTATTTTTCGCTTCAAGATCAGCTTCATAATCAAGCAGTTGTTCAACTAATGAGAAACTTTGACCACAAACAGCATAGTGAAGAGCAGTATTATAACGAACATCCCTCAGATTTGGGTCTGCACCACAGTTTAGAAGAATAGTAGCACAATCCTCATTTTGACACTGTACTGCCTGTTAATGCAACAAGAGTAGATGAGTAACAAATTTACTATTTGGGATATGATAAATTAATGTTTGATACTATGTTTTAAAACATGAAAAATCAACAAAAGTTAACTAGGAGAACTCAAACACATTCCAATTGAAAACGAAAAATTATGGCATACCTTAATCAATGGGGATTTGTTTTCACTATCCCGGATATTTATTTTGCATTGTTGCTCAATTAAGAAAAGTACAACATCTCTATGTCCATTCGCACAGGCCAGGTGCAAAGGTGTTCTATGTCAATAAAACAAAACACAAAGTTAGAGATAAGCCTCCGTTTGAGAAGTTACTTATTTTACTCAAAAACAAGCCAGATTGTACATTGCTAAAGTACGTGATGCATGCACATATTTCTATTTAAACAAATGTACATTAACTACAATTACCTTTTATTGAAATTTCAGGGCTATGCCAGTGTGTTGAAGATTAAGTATTTAACTGATTTCACTTCAAGGAAATGTAACTACAATTAGATGAAAAATAGATTTTTTAAAAAGTACCAAAATGATATCTGGGCTTGGAAAAGATAATAAAGTTATGCATCACAATAAAATTTAGAAATTATATTTAAAACCTGAGATGCATCTAATAGGTAACAGGAGGAAAGTATATTACTTAATGACATGTTATCCCTAATTGTGTGTTTTTCTTTATTAACTCAGTGATTAATGTTGGCATTTGTATCTGAGGAGTAAAAGGTGAATGCCTAAGGACTCTCTAAGTTGTAGATCTTAAGCCTATTTTAAGTTATTACACTAATTTCCACTTCTAAAGAACCATATTCTAGGTAGCCTGCCAGAAACCAGACACACATTCATGAACTTTGACAGAAGACTAATTAGATCCATTTAAATTTTGCAATTTTTAGCCTGGACTGGCCCTCAATAAACATTTATCTTCTCCTAAGGTGATATCATTATAGCCTTGTTTTTAGATAATTTTATAATGCCAAGGCCACATATAAATAATCCATTTAAAACAAGAAGCTTAAATATATTTTCCTTGTTTCACTCTAGCTCCTCAGAAGTACTCTATGGGTACCTAAATAGACCCGCTATTGACACACAGGAGTAGCAAAAAGATGAACCTCAAAAATAAGATAACTACTTAAAAATAAGGCAATTTTCAAAAAGATAAACTAACTAAACCTATTCACAATAACTTACCATCTCTAGCAGTAAACCAAGGAAATATAAAAACAGTTTGAAAAAATTGGAGAAAGCTAAAAATCTAATTAAGTTTACCCGAATGTAATCTCTGGAAGGCAGGACTGTAATATAACTACAATATAAAAAGCCAAATTTTAACCAGTTATATTATTATTTAGCTAAAGAGAGAGCACAGTCAGGAAGAGGACAGTCAGCTAACATAACAGAATAAAACCAGAAGTTATCCATAATTAACGTACTTCATGGAAAAGACAATCTGAACTTAAGGAACAAACAAAGAAGAACTTTGTTGTAGGACAAAAGTGATTCATCAAACACCATGGTCTAAATTATGTTTCCCTCAAAACTATCCACCTTACTTTACTGTGATTCCATCCTTACCAAGCATTTCTGATGACTAATTTCTCAGTAATCCTGATACAATGAAGCATTGATTAACCTTTCTGCTCACATTTACAATTTGGTTTAAGGATGAAATTCCTTATGTAATAGGAGTTTTTCAGAGCCCTCAATCCCAACACAACACAGGGCTAAATAGCTTTAAGCCCACCAAAGATAAGTCTTTGCAGTAGATAGCAAATCCTGGCAAACATTTTGATGTGTCCCCTTCATCTGCCATTACACCTATCTTGAGAATTTAGTTCCAAGGAACTTTGGTGGTTTCCACCCAATTTTTAGATCTGCCTCTCCCTCCAACTCCAGTTTTATTTTTTACCTAATTTAAAATAAATACATAAAATTACATACACACACAGAGAGAGAGAGAGAGAGAGAGAGAGACTGTTCTTACTAAGAGAAAGTAAATGGATTCCCAATAGGTCCTCCAAAAATAGCTGCTGCATCCTGCTGTATACCTCACTCTTCGACCAACTGAATCTAAAACCTTCAGTAACAAATCTACAAAAAAATTTCATGGCCCATATTAAACTCCAAGAACTTAGGAAATCAGCCACAAATTCAATAAAATAAAATAGCCTTGAAAGATTGCACCTTCAAAGGAGGTATTGAACAATGCAGCCTGGGGTCATTTATACAAAATCTGAAAACAAGAGCTAATCTAGCTTGAGCATGCACAAAACACTAAAAAGTTGACAATATTCACTCAAACTGTCAGTCTTGTAAAGAAGATTTTTACTTAGAATATTTGACATCCTTTTAAAGCAGTTATCTTAGTTTAAAAAAAAGTTTTAAAAACATACAGATTTAACATTTACATTGATTTTATTTTAAATTTTAGATTTAAGTGTAAAATTTTAGAGCTCACAATTGGAGCAAGCAGCAAAAGAAAAAAAATTGTCATGGCTTCTCTATATGTTTACACATATAATGTAAATGCCTCAAGGCCAATAGGAATGCTTTTCCACTTAATGTCAAAAACAAAGGCCATTCTATTTTTTGAAATAGTTGAATGCAAAAAGTGTATTTACAGATATCTTGGAGAAACATTTTTAAATCAATGTTATTCCATTTGTCAAAAATCCTTAACTTTCATCAATACATTACACTCCAAATTTAAGACTTTATATTGTTACTTCTTAACTCATGGTACTTAATCTAACCAGAAATCTAAATTCCTGTGAAGCTTAATATTGGTTACTAGGTTTTCAGGCTAACTGGTGTCATTTTGTTTCATTCAAGTTCTGTTTTCTCCCAGACTCCCACTCTCTTTTATATCAATGGAAAAATTGTCAGCATAGACTGTGGACAGGTGATGAATGATCAGATACCAGAAATCTCAAATTGAACTTCAGCAAAAGGCATGACTCAGATGAGTGTCAAGGCTGAATGATTACTTTGAAAGCTGAAGTGAAAAGTGTTATCTGCTAGACAGAGTACAGGGCCAGGGCATAGCTGTAGCCTTCAATTGAGTCTCATCATGAGAATGTCCTTTTTAAGTAATGTTCTTGGACTCTTGATAACTTAAGAGTTCAGGGTGAGTGAAGGAGAAGTAACCAAGGAAGCTAACTCACCCTAGGTCATTTATTTTCAACTCTAGACTGGGCACTTTCGATGTAATCTAGGTTTGAGTAGTACGGTTGAAGGTATTAATTTAGAATTGGGCCTCCACTCACCAATTTATGAAGGTGATCTGAAGGGCTTTTTTATTAAAAACCATAAAAGTGATTTTATATCAGGAGAGATATCAAACATCTCCAATTCATTTTCAAACTTATTAGGCACAGTGCTCTTGAAATAAAAACAAAAATAGAAGCTAACTATGCAGAGCACATTAACAGGGAGCTATTCTGATTTAATAAGATGCCTGCAACAGAGCTTTGCAGATCTTTGTTTAAAAAACACTAATCGAGTAGTAGCTCTAGTTTGAAAGATGAGACTGAAGGTATATCCGCATTATACAGATGTAGAGAAGGCCTCAAACTCAGATCTTGACTCTCAGAACAATGTTTTTCCTACTAGGCCACTATGGCTTCCTGAACAATCTGCTAATGCTATTTCCCTTGTCCCTTTTTTTTTTTAACCAGAAATTCCAATTTTCAGTATCATTATTTTTACTAGAAAACATATATAAAAATATTACTTCCATTAGGCCATTAATATGCACATATGCTTACATGAGGTTTCAGAGACCTTAAGCACAATGCTTCCAAAATGAGTCTGTGAAACATTTGATAAAACATTGTAATTTACCTTATTAAAAATTCAAACAAAACGAATAGTTCCCAATGACCATCTCACTCTATCTACTTTCCTCTCCCCACATTTCATCTCTCTCAGAAATAGCAATTTAAGTGTATGTTCTTTAAGATTTTATCTTTCTCTGGCCGGGCGCGGTGGCTCAAGCCTGTAATCCCAGCACTTTGGGAGGCCGAGACGGGTGGATCACGAGGTCAGGAGATCGAGACCATCCTGGTGAACATGGTGAAACCCCGTCTCTACTAAAAAATACAAAAAACTAGCCGGGCGAGGTGGCGGCGCCTGTAGTCCCAGCTACTCGGGAGGCTGAGGCAGGAGAATGGCGTGAACCCGGGAGGCGGAGCTTGCAGTGAGCTGAGATCCGGCCACTGCAACTCCAGCCCGGGAGACAGAGCGAGACTCCGTCTCAAAAAAAAAAAAAAAAAAAAAAAAAAAATTATCTTTCTCATTTTTGGTATCTCTCTCTTTACACACACACACACACAAATGTTCAAACAGAAATATACAGTTTGAGATTTTTTCATTCAGCTTTATCGAGGTGTAATTTATAATAAAATTAAAGTGTACAATTTTATGAAGTTTGACTAGTCAATTTACAGTCAATTCTCTGCAGTCAATTCTTTCACCCGCCCCCATATCTAAAACCACTGGTAACTATTAATTTGCATTATGTCACTATCCTTTTTTTTTTTAGATTCGGGGTGTACATATGTAGGTTTGTTACATGGGTATCTTGCATAATGCTGCGCTTCTGCTGAACTCATTACCCAAATAGTGAACATAGTATCTTATAGGTAGTTTTTCAACTCTCATGCCCATTCTAACATTCCCCCATTTGGAGACCCTAGTGTCTATTATTTCCACCTTTATGTCCATGTGATAGAGATAATTTCATATCCTCTTTGACAATTTTGGATGCCTTTTCTTTCTTTTTTTTTTTTTTTTTTTTTTTTTTTTTTGAGACTGAGTCTGGCTCTGTCGCCCAGGCTGGAGTGCAGTGGCCGGATCTCAGCTCACTGCAAGCTCCGCCTCCCGGGTTTACGCCATTCTCCTGCCTCAGCCTCCCGAGTAGCTGGGACCACAGGCGCCCGCCACTTCGCCCGGCTAGTTTTTTTTTTGTATTTTTTAGTAGAGATGGGGTTTCACTGTTAGCCAGGATGGTCTGGATCTCCTGACCTCGTGATCCGCCCGTCTCGGCCTCCCAAAGTGCTGGGATTACAGGCTTGAGCCACCGCGCCCGGCCGCCTTTTCTTTCTTTTGCCTGACTTTTCTGGCTAGGACTTCCAGTACTACGTTGGATAGGAGTGGTGAGAGCAGACATCTTTGCCTTATTCCAGTTCTTAGGAGGAATGCTTTCAACTTTTCCACATTCAGTATGATGTTGGCTGTGTGTTTGTCATAGATGGCCCTTATTATTTTGAGGTATATTTCTTCGATGCCTAGTTTGTTGAGGGTTTTTATCATGAAGGGATGTTGGATTTTATCAATGCTTTTCCTGCAACTATTGAGATGATCATCTGGTTTTTGCTTTTAATTCTGTTTATGTGGTGAATCACATTTATTGATTTGCATATGTTGAACCATCCTTGTATACCTGGAGTAAAACCCACTTGATTGTGTTGAATTATCTTTTTGATGTACTGCTGGATTTGGTTTGCTAGTATTTTTGTGTCTATGTTCATCAGGAATATTGGACTGTAGTTTTCTTTTTTCATTGTTTCCTGTATGCTACAATGCTTTACCTTTTCTAGAATTTCATGTAAATGGAATCATTTGTGTCTGGTTTCTTTCAGTCAGCATGACACTTTCAAGATTCACCCATATTTTTTGCATATATCCATAATTCATTGCATTTATTACTGAATAGTATCTTTAAGTTATCCTATTTATATGTGTATGTATGTATGTATTCATCCTTTCATTCACGTATTTTTAAAATATTGAGCACTCACTACGGCTAGACAGGGTTCTAGCTGATGAGGATATATCAGCAAACAAAGCATGTGCAAATACCTGCTTTTATAAATCACACGTTAGTAGAAGAGGTAAACAACAAACAATTTAAAAGATGAAAAGTACATCAGACAATATTAAGTTCTAAAGAGAAAAGCAGGGAAGAAGGATAGGAAATGTCAGTGAGGAGAAAGGGTACAGTTTTAGGTAAAGAGTAGCCAGGAAAGGCCTCACTAGTAAGGTACCAATTGAATAACACCTAAAGGAAGTGAAAGAGCAAGTGATACGACTATCTGAGGGAAAAGCACCCCAGGCAGAGGGACCAGCAAGTCCAAAAACCCTAAATGCATGTCTCGCATTTCTGTGGAACAGTAAGAAGACCAGTGTAGCTGGAGGTAAATGAATGAAAGGAAGAGTTGCAGGAGGTAAGATCAGAGAAGTAACAGGGTGAGGATGAAGATCATATAGGGTTGTATGAGACACTGGATGGATATCGCTTTTACCCCTAATAAGATGGGAGTGATTCTAAGTTATGAAAACAAGGAGTAATATCATTTGACATACATTATACAGGATCATTCTGATTGCTGTATTGAGAATAAGCTGAAAAGGGAAAAGTGTAGTTAAGTGGGCACTGTAGTAATTCTAGTTAAGACATAATGGTGGCTTTGACTATGGTAGTACTTATAAAGGTGGTAAGAAATGCTTGGATGTTAGATATATTTTGAAGGAGGAGCCAACAAGATTTCCTGTTTTATCAAATGAAGGATGTGAAGGAATTAGAGGAATCAAAAATATTCTAGAATTTCAGCCTAAAGCAATTGAAAGACAACATTTGGCATTTATAGAAAAAGAAAAGGCAGGTCAGAAATGAAATAACAGGATCTTAGTTTGGGAATGTTTGAGACCTCAGTTTGAGAAAGTTAAGTAGTGATGTGATGGAGCTCGTGGTTCTTGCAAGCTAACTGTTAAATTTTCAGGAATTTTGCAAGCCAGTTGATATCACATTGGTAGCTTAAAATTGGCCACTATTTACAAACCCTATGAATCAGGGTTTTCCCTCTTTCCCTCCCCTACCCATTAAGAGCCTGTTATTAAACATTTATTATCACAGCAGTGAATATCAGATATCCAAGTATAAATATAGGCAGGCAAGAGGTCTCGTTGGCTGGAGATTAAAAGTTGGAAGGCACTGGAATATGTATATTTAAAGCTAATCTCTCTTCACTAGGAGAGTGAAGATCAAAATACAGAGAGAAATCATTTCTGGCGGAACTCCTTAAGTATTTACAAGTCAGGAAGATGAAGAGAAACCAGCAAAGGAGTCTCAAAAGAAGTGTCCACAGAATTAGGAGAAATGCCAGATGGCCCCAGTGTTCTGAAAGACATTAATTCAAATACTGCTGATATGGCAAATAAAATACTTTGCTGACATGCCAGCAAGGTAAGACTGAAAAGTAACCCCTGAATGAAGTCATGTTGAAGTTATCGATTACCTTATAAAGTCATTCAGTGGAGTGGTGTAAGATAAAAGCCATCTAGAAGATTGGACAACACTGTTTTTGTCTCAAAAATAAAAAAAAAAAAGACATAATACTACCAGTAAGCTAAATACAAATATTTTTTCTAACCATATAGTTTTCACTTAGCCTATTGTGATGAAAGATGATGCTTTTCATACCCTTTGACTTGAAACTCCCAAAAATATTTTAAGGCAGCCACAGAGAGTACATATTTACTGTTACTAATGCCAAACACATAACTTTTTTTCTTAATATGTATTAATTTTTGCAGCAAGTGGTTGTTAATGGGTTTGAAGATATTAGGTAATTGAGGAAATCTTTCATAAGTGATCCACATTAAAAAGATTAACCAGAGGGATGTCAGCAATATGACAGAGTAGGAAACCCTGAAGTACCCTTCCCCACAACAAACACACCAATTCAGCAACAGCATAAGGACAAACTCCCTTTGTGAAAAATCAGAAACTAATTGAAAGTCTCCTGCACCCTGGGAGAATACAAAACCAGAGGTAGTAGAACTTATAGACAGATTCAGAACACCCTCTCGCTGAAGATCCTGCCTCCAACACAGTGCCATATGATCAGAAAGAGACTCACTAGCTCCCAGCTTTACCCAAGGGAGCAAAGAGGGTGGCTTGCCAGCACCCCAGCTTCCCCATAAACTATATGAATACATGTTAATTATGACAACAAAATTTGTGGGAGAGATAAAATTTAGAATTTTTACATGCTATTGGACTTCAATTGTTAGCAACTTAAACTACTATGAGCTATTTTATGTAAGTCTCAAAGTAACCACAAAAAATCTGTAGAAGTTACACAAAAAAAGAGAGAGAAAGGAACCAAAGCACATCAATATCAAAGCACAAAATCAAGAAAATACAAAGGAAGACAGGAAGAAAGAAAAAGGAACTATAAGAGTAACATGAAAGCTAACAAAATAGCAATAGTAAAACTTTCCCTATCTATAAATACATTAAATGTAAATAGATTAAGCTCTGTAATCAAAGAGTGGCTGAATAGATAAAACACAAGGTGCAACTACAGTTGACCCTTGAACAGCAGGTGTTTTAACTGTGTAAGTTCACTTATACACAGATTTTTTTCAATAGCTATATTAGAAAAATTTTGGAAATTTGCAACAATTTGAAAAAACTTCCAGATGAAACAAGTAGCCTAAAAATACTAAAAAATTAAGAAAAGGTTACATATGCCATGAATGCATAAAATATATGTAGATACCAGTCTATTTTATCATTAACTACCATAAAATACCAGAGATACTATGATCAACCCCTCCTCTTCCTCCCCCTCCATCTACTTAATGTGAAGAAAACAGGATGAACAACTTTATGATGATCCACTTCAACTTAATAGTAAATATATTTTCTCTTCCTTATAATTTTCCTAATAACATTTTCTTTTCTTTTGCTAACTTTATTTTATTGTAGAATACAATGGGTAATACATATTACATACAAAATATATGTTAATCAACTGTTCATGCTGTTGGTAACACTTCCAATCAACAGTAGGCTATTTATAGCTAAGTTCTGGGGGAGTCAAAAGTTATTAGCAAATTTTTACTTCACAGGGGGTTGGCTCCCCACCCCAATCCCTATGTGGTTCAAGGGTTAAGTGTATATGCTCTCTATCAGAAACTCACTTTAGATTTAAGGAGAATTTGATTAAACAGTGAGTTCAAATGCCTGTTTGGAAGCAGCCATTGTGCTCTCAAGTATGCCAAGATAGAGTCTAAAACTGTACTTGTTATAAAGCTAACCTGGGTATGAAGCTATCTGGGGAGTCCCTCTCTTTGTCAACCCCAGCTAAACAGCAATTCTGAGTTTGGAGACTCTCAAAGTCTCTTTTAAATTGTAACTAAAGTAAGCACAGTGGTTTAACAGAGTTCATATAGCTGATTGTGTTGCATCAAGGCCCCAGGGGGCTGCAAGGGACCTTTGTGACTTGACAAGTTCAATGGTAATGAGTGTGGTTAATGAATAGTATGGCTTATCATATTATCCCAGAATCTGACACGTTTATACAGTTGTTACACATATTTGCAGCACATATTTGGTGAGAAAATGAAATCAGATTTAAGAAAATTGGTGATGAGTAATGGGCAGCAATGAAGGGAGAAAAAAATCATCCTCTGTCCAAATAAGTTTGCTAAGCATCAATAAACTCAGCAAGCTTCTTTTTCACAAAATTAAAAAGTTACTTGTTTTGATGTTTCCAAGTGTTAAAATCTGACTAACCAATGTTCTAGTGGGTCGTCTCTACTCTTTTACTATTCTCCAATTAGCAAACTTGTGCATCTTAGTGCCTGGGGACAATCAATTACCAAGAAGCAAAACAACAAGGTGGGGAAAAGATGGATTGCCAGTGGAGACCAAGCCAGTGAGAGGAGGGGATGGATTCAGGAAGGGCAGAAAATATTCAAGTAAGTATTCCTTTTTTTTTTTTTTTTTTTTTTTTTTTTTTGAGACAAGCCTTGCTGTGTCACTCAGGTTGGAATGCAGTGGCCCGATCTCGGCTCACTGCAACCTCTATCTTCTGGGTTCAAGTGATTCTCCTACCTCAGCCTCCCGAGTAGCTGGGATTACAGGCACCCGCCACCATGCCCCACTAATTTTTGTATTTTTGGTTAGAGACGGGTTTTCGCCATGTTGGCCAGGCTGGTCTCAAACTCCTGACCTCAGGTGATCCTCCCGCCTCGGCCTCCCAAAGTTCTGGGATTACAGGCATGAGCGACCGCACCCGGCACAACATTTAAAAATAAATAAATAGCCGAAAGTTGGAGTGGGACCCTCTGCCAATAATCACCAGACAATCTTTCTTCTTTGGGAAACCCTGAGTGACAATCAGGGTTAAACAGCCCCTACTTGTCTTATTTCTGGTTGAAGGACCCGGGCCCCAATCCGTCCTCCCCCGCTGGCTCTTCAGTCTGGTCACCTGTATTTTTTGTCCTGCATGTTTACATCGTATTTCTTGAGCTGAAGATATTCCTTCAGCTTCTTCAAATCCCCGACTGAAGCAGCTCTGTGAAGTTTCTTTAAATCCTTTTCTCGAAGGTTGTAGCCCTGGCCTATGGACGGGTCTGAGGAGGTACGGCTGCGGGTCTCATTCTTCCTCTTCCAGAAGCTGAAAAGCTTATTCATGGCGGTGCAGGCTGCAGTCTTTCCGTCAGACCAGGATGTTCCTTGGCCTCCTAGCCGTCCGCCCTGCCACTCTGCCCTAGCACCCGGCCAGCGGCTCTCTCCATTACCTGACGAAAGTGGAAATGCTGGAAGGGCCTTGCGCAGCCGGCCGTTATGGCAGTTATGGTCGTTATGGCTGTTAAGGTCGTTATGGTCCGGTCCCAGGGGCTCGCAGACCTGCATTCTCACCTAGGACTTGGGCCTGACAGCCACACCTGCAGTCTTCCTATCTTGGAATAGAAACTTACCAACTTTCTTACAAATAGCCTCTTCTCCTTCAAAAGTAGATCTAAGGGCTTGAACTCTTGCAAACTAATATTTACCTTCCTTGTGATGGGGATGGGGATGGGGATGGGGATGGGGATGGGGATGGGCATGGGGATGGGCATGGGGATGGGAATGAGGATGGGGATAGGGATGGATCTCTTCCAGTGATCTTCCCTCCAACCTACTCCCAGCCTCTCACCTCCCTGGCCACATGCTACAAATTGTCTTCATAATAACTGCAATTCCTCAATAACCTCAATTTCATACACACTTTTTAACACCACTTCTCATATTCCAGCTCATTTTGTCTGGTCACAAAACTCCAAAAGTCCTTTGAAAATCTAACTCACTGCACCTACAGTCCATGAGTCTCATATCCTTTCGCTGGCCTGGACCACCACACCCTGTGTCCTCACTTCACTACTTAACTAAATTCCACGGTCAATCATCATAATCACTCCCAGGCAGATACCTTCAACAAGTTTTCCCCCATTCCCTTTCTTACCTATCTGTGCCTAAACCAAAACCCTCATTAAATCTAAACTGTTTGGTCTGCCCTAAGCCACTGAAATGTGACTGAAGGAAAAAACACAGTCCTGCCATCATCTTTCATTTCCAGTTCAGGAAAATCCACCTCAAATTGTATGTTATTCTTCCTCTCTCTTCACACCTCCTTGGTTCATGGCCCTTTTTCCTGATCCATTGAGAAAAAGATCCAGTCAAAAGAGAAACTGTACCTGCTCCCAAGATATCTACCCACTTACCTGCAAAAACAAAACAAAACAAAACAAACAAAAAACCCTTTACCTCTCTCTTGTTCATATAGATGATATGTTTATGTTCTTAGCAAAGGTCAGCACCATTCTTGCATGTACTAGACCCCATCCTCTCTAGCCTATCCAAAAACATTATGCAGTAAACCCTTCTTCCCTGCTTTCATATGTATTTTTAAAGTTTCCCTCTCTGTTAACCAATTCTTATTAGCTTAAACACATGCTAGTATTTGTCTCATCCTAAAAAAACAAACAGGAAGATTGACCACATCTACCCCTGAAATCATCACCGCAATTGCTCTCTTTTATGGCAAAATTCCTCAGTAGGATTGTCTAAAATGTTATAATCTCTGCTACAATTTTTCTCCTTCTGTTCTCACTTAAAGCAGTTCCCATCATCATCTTTTTGCTCCCATCACTCAAATTGACACTACTTTTAAGCCAGATTGACTATGATGTCTATCACATGAAAGCTAATGATCATTTCTGAGTTTTCATGTAAATACAGCAGCATTTGACACAGCTGACCATTGCTAACTCCTTGAAACACTTTTTTTTTTTTTTTTTTTTTTGGCTTCCAAGATATCACACTTGCCTGGTTTGATTCCTACCTCTTTAAATATTTTTTCTCAATCCAATTTGTTGGTTCCTCTTTATCTTCAATTATTGGAGAGCCCCAGAATCAATCCATCAACAGCTTTTTTTTATTCTTTATAAATCCTTGGAGACATTCTCAAATTTTATCTTTTATACCTACATTTAGACAGCCAGCAAATCCTGTCAATTGTAGCTACAAAATACATTCAGATTTTTTTTTTTAATTTTATCCATATTCCCTTCTGGGTTATCACAGTCTTATGGTTTTAAATGGCATCTATATGGTACTGACACTCAAACTGAGAGTTCCAGTCTGGTCCCTCTCCTGAACTCCCAACTGGTATATCCACTTGCCTATTCAATACCTGAATTTGGTTGTTTCTATTGTAGACTCAAAAAACATCTCACTCGCAACAGGTCTAAACTGGTCTCCTGACATTCCACTCTTACTGTCTTTCCTACTTGAGATCGAGTAATCCTATTCTTCCAGTTGATCAAGGCAAAAGCTTTGATGCCATCCTTGACTTTTCTCTTTCTCGAAGGCCACATCTAATCAGTTAGCAAACCCTAACTGCACTATTTCCAAAATATAAACAGAATTTGACCACTCCTGTCAATGTTTCCCAGACTAATATCATCTCTCCCATTTGCATTACCTTGCTTTAATATTTTACACTAGAATCCTGACTGATCTTCATGCTTCTGCCTTCGTACACTTCCCTTGCCCTGGTCTATTCTCAACCTAGCCACCTGAATTATCCAGTTAACATACTGTCAGATGAAGTTAATTATTTGCAAAAAACTCTCCAATCGTTTCTCAAATTCCTAACAGTAAGAACTAAATTTCTTATACTGATCCACATGGCCCTATGCAATCTGTGACCCCAATCCCATATGCCCTGCCTCCACTTTTACTTTTCTGACCTCAAGTTCTTCTTACCCAAGCTCAAATAGCTTCAATCACAGTGATTTCTTTATTTCCCAGCACACTAGGCATGTTCCTGTCTCAGGGACCCTGACCTTGTTGCTCCCCTTTCCTGGAATGCTGGTCCTGCCACAATAATATAAGCTCTGAGAAGGCAGCCATTTTTGTATGCTTTACTCCAGGCTACTTTTCAACTCTCAGAACAGGTCTTGGCACATTAAGTGCTCAGTAAATGTATGTCAAATGAACGGATAAGTATATGAAAAATAGCCTCTGCTTCTGTTTGCCCTTTGAATTCTTGGATGCAATTTTGGGCACAGAACTTTTCCTATGCTCAAACTTTTCCTACTATGGAACACTAAAAACCAGGCTGTAGTATTTAATAAAAAACTTGAGGGTATCAGATGCAATGAGACTACAGAATTTAATGTAAAACTGGCCCATCAGATATGTCTACTTTCCAAGACCCCAGACTCCAGTCCATCTCCATAAGCGCCTCCAGAAGGCAGTGTCCTGGCCATGGGAGACTGCCAGTTCCTATTCTACCCTTAGGGTGCTCCTGAGAGCAGGAATCTTTAAAGAGCAGTGCATAACACTCAAGTGATAAAAAACAGTGATCTGCCGGGTGGGAAAAAAGTATCAGAACTTCTTCATACCTATTTCTACATCTTCCTTTGAAAATAATTTTGTGTGCTCTACAATAGACATGATATATTAGTGCACTGACACATGAACTCATATATTTAGTATGTAAATCAAAAAAATACAATCATGTGCCTCATAATGACATTTCAGTCAACAAGGGACTGCATATACAATTATAGGCCCATATGATTGTAGTGGAGCTGAAAAATTTCTGTGATCTGCTGATGTCTTGGATGTCTTGATGATCCTGACCCTCTGTAGGCCTGGGCTAATGTGCACAATAACTAGACAGTTTAAAAAGTTAAAAAAAAAATAGAAAAACCTTGTAGAATGAGGATGTAAAAAAAGAAAGTATTTTTTTACGGCTGCACAATGTGTGTTTTAAGCTAAGTGTTACTACAAAAAGTCAAAAGGTCAAAAAATTTAAGTTTATAAAGTAAAAAAATGACAGTATGCTAAGGTTAATTTATTACTGAAGAAAGAAAAAGGTTTTTCTATAAATTTAGTGTAGCCTAAGTGCACAGTGCTTATAAAGTCTACAGCAGTGTACAGTTATGTCCTAGGCCTTCACATTTGCTCACCACTCACTCACTGACTCACCCAGAGCAACTTTTGGTCCTGCAAGCTCCATTTATGGTAAGTGCCTATATTTGTGTATCCTTTTTTATCCTTTATACTGTATTTTTACTGTATCTCTTCTATGTTTAGACAGCTTAGATACACACTTATCATTGTGTTACAACTGCCTACAGTATTCAGTACAGTAGCATGATGTACAGGTTTGTAGCTTAGAAGCAATAGGCTACACCATATAGGCTAGGTGTGTAGTAGGCTATACCATATAGGTTTGTGTAAGTGTACTCTAGGATTTTCACATAATGACAAAAGCACCTAACAACATATTTCTCAGATAATACCCTGTTGTGAAGTGGCACATGATTGTACCTATGAATGTGTTTTGTTTTGCTTTTCCAAGGCCATCAACTTAGAGAATATGCCCTCGTTCATGTCATAGAATCTTCTGAGTCCAGCACTAAGAGACTAGTGAATTGTTCTACCATGTGATAAAGAGCCGCAACTCAATCCTTCATTTCCTCTTCCAGGATGTCTTTTATTTGGATGATTGCTTTTTAAAAATCCACTATATTTAGGGCAATTTACCCTCTGCTTGACAGAACAAGTCATCAGAACACAGGAGTCCAACATCCATATGAGGGATATAAAGACATATGGAAGGATTCTTTCCCTCAGGAGCTCCCTTCCATCTCTTCTACTCGGAAATAGTCTCTCCTATTTCCAGTACCTTAATTTAGTCTCTTTATCTCTTGCCTAGATTACTTCTGTGACCTTTTAAATAGCTTCTGTACCTTCACTTTAAACATCATTCAAACAGTGGTGAGCTGGAGGTCATTCATATCATACCTAGGGTTAGATTGCTAAATATACAAGAACTGTTGGAAGCTTACACTCAGAAATGAGAGTATTTACATAATGAAAATAGGCGGCCAGTCTCGGTAGCTCACGCCTGTAATCCCAGCACTTTGGGAGGCCGAGGCTGGTGGATCACGAGGTCAGGAGATCGAGACCATCTGGCTAACACGGTGAAACTCCATCTCCACTAAAAATACAAAAAAATTAGCCGGGCATGGTGGTGGGCCCCTGTAATCCCAGCTACTCGGGAGGCTGGGGCAGAAGAATGGCGTGAACCCGGAGCTTACAGTGAGCCAAGATTGCACCACTGCACTCCAGCCTGGGTAACAGACGTTGTCTCAAAATAATAGTAATAATAATAATAAATAAAAATAAAAAATAAAAATCGGTGTAAATTCCAAATTTATATATTGACTTATATATTGATTTTTACCAGATGACTCAGTCCCAGAGTGGACAGTGTGGACAGTGGTCATCAAGAAAATTGACAAGAACTACATATCAGGGCTTATTTTCAATACTTACAGTATGCCTATTCCAAGAAGTATTAAAAAACAGATAATATAAATTTAGAAAGAATAATAATTGAAATCAACTGTTGAAGTATCCAAGCAAGATTTATGAAAAAAAATGATTCTTAATAAAAGTGACAATGACTTATGTGTGTTTAAAGTGATAAATGGTTGTTTTTCACATTTGTTTATGGTCACTATTTTTATCTTTTTTCATCAATTTTCCTACTTTCTATAATCAACATTAATACTCATATACAAAATTTTCCTAAAAGTTTAGTATAAAGAAATTGTTCTTGGGAAGTACAGGAACAGAAATCTCATAAACCTAAAGATTATATCTCTTTTGTTATAATATTAGTAGTTTCTTTGAATTACTTGAAAATATATAATTCCTTTTCCAAATTAAAGAACGTATATTTTAGTATACTCTGTAGATTTTACAAAGATTAGAATCAAGTCCTACTTAAGAAAATTGGAAATTAAAAATAGCAAAATTGTGAGATATTTCTACACCAAAATTATTACCTTTCTTTCTGAATTTTCTTTAAAAATAGTCCTCTAAGGGCCTTTATCCATTAATTCTTTCATTCATACATACCTCAGAGGTGAATTGAGCCCTGTTGTGACATTTACTCCCATTTCTCAGGACCTATCTATACTTCTTATATAGATACCTCCTTGCTATAAACAATTTTTATCTACTTCTGATCAGTGTGATTGAAAAATGTAAAAGTGGCCAGGTGTGGTGGCTCACACCTGTAATCCTGTAATCCCAGCACTTTGGGAGGCTGAGGCGGGCAGATCATGAAGTCAGAGGATCGAGACCATCCTGGCTAACATGGTGAAACCCCATCTCTACTAAAAATACAAAAAATTAGCCAGGTGTGGTGGCGGGCACCTGTAGTCCCAGCTACTAAGGAGGCTGAGGCAGGAGAATGGCTTGAACCCAGGAGGCGGAGCTTGCAGTGAGCAGAGATCAAGCCACTGCACTCCAGCCTGGGCCACAGTGCAAGACTCCATCTCAAAAAAAAAAAAAAAATGTAAAAGTATTAGTACTAAGTGCCAGTTGAAGATTTCTCTGTTTCTCTTCAAAGTAAAGCATTTCTGAATAAAGGCTATTATACTAGACGATCTTTCAAAGCTCCATTTACAATATTAATAAATTCTAAGTGAGTCACTGAAAATACCTGATGTGTGTATATTTTGTGAAATTTCTCCTCTACTTAGTTTAAATGTCACTTGGCTAAAATGATAGTTCCCTGATCTACTGACACTTCCATCCTTGCAGATCACTATTTCTTATCTTCTATATCTACCTGTCTCCTACTCTGATGACTTTGTATTTCACTGACGTGAAAAGCCAGCAGAAGGCAACTTACACAGTCTTCCTGGACCACTCTGACCCTCTTGACTGCACCTTGCCCATTGTTCCTTTATTCCTCTTACTGTGGATGAAATGCTTCTGCTCCTAAGTAGGCCAGCCCTTGAGAAACAGGTCATCACCTCTTAACTTCTGAAGGATATTGCTCCACTAATTCTCCCTTTTCTAATTTGAATATGATGTTTTCTTTTTCCTTCATTCAATAGATACTGCAATTTCTCAATGCTTTATGGTGTGCTTATGCACACACACACGCGTGCGCGCACGCACACACACACACGCACAGCTGCTGCCTAGATCTCGTTTTCTCTTAGCACAAAAATTCCTTAATGGAGTTGTGTGGAATTATTTTTCTAGTTTTTCTCCTCACATTCTTTCTCAAACCTGCTTCCACCAGATATCTGTTCCTTCTCTTCGGGAAGATAACACCTCTATCCTATAGGACCGCCCATCAGAACCTAGAGCCCAGGAGATCTACATTTATGTGAGAGGTACACAGACACAGAGAAGGGTATGGACTTCTATCTCTAACGATCTGTTTTTTATCTTTTCCCTTTTTCCCTCGTCTCCCATTCCTGTTGCCTTCGTCCAGGCTCTTCTTTGTTCCTTAAACTATTACAACAGACATCTAAATGATCACTGAGCCGCAACTTTTATGACTAGTCTTGCCCATCCTCCACACTGCTGCCAGCATTAACTTTATTAAAAACTTCGATGAAAACTTTCCAATATATCTTCACTTCCTACAACTCAAAATATAAACATTAGCCTGATGTAACCTAGAGCAATTTCCCCAAGCCCTGTAACACACAACCTTGAACACAGAAGAGAGAACACAGAAGAGACAGAGCTGGTTTGGAGTATTTTTCAGATAATTTACTGAGCTCTTGATATCTGCTTATCTTATAAGACCAGGCTGTGCCTGAGAGAAGAAACCTTTTAGATAATTCTTATATAGATACTTCTTTCAAAATATGAATCAAATTGTGTCACTCTCCTTGCTTAAAACTCTAAGTTGTTTCTTCATGGAGAAAAATGAAAATTTCTTAGCAAGTATATTTAAGCTTCTACATGATCTATGTTCTGAGTATATCTTTAAACCATTCTCCCTTGCTCATTTGTGCTCATGCCACAAACCATTTGTGATCTCAGGGCTCTCACACATGTTGTTCTCTCTGCCTGGGACATATTTTAGCTTCAGTTTTGTACTATCAGTGTTTTTTCCTCCATGGTTTAAAAGTGTACATGTAAGAAGCAGCAGCTTTTCCTGGAGAAGGACAGAATTTTGATTTAGATGATTCCATCCATAACAGTTGGCAACAGTCAGTCTAAAGTGAGGACTAAAAATAAAATTCTAATCCCTGCAACTGACTGAATGGACCAAGGGACCCCAGAGAAACCTTAAAAACTGAGCTCCCAGCCATGACAGTACAGGAGGCTCAATATGCCTCATTATACCCCCTCCCTTTTGTGGTGCAGACACAATAACTGATCAGCATTAACGTCAAAACAGAGATCATAAGAATGACAGAATGGACTCTTTGTAGCAATAAGATATCAAATTGGAACAAGATACCTAAGCAATAAGATATCTATGTCCTGTTTTTAATTTGGTATCTTATTGCTAGAGTCATGCCAGGCAAGGGTTAAGTGACACACTGCTACACCTAAAGAATAAACTGTTCTGTCAGGAGACGTTTTTTTTTCTCTAGCAGCTAAACAAGCACTGACCTCATGATAAGCAATATTCAAACAATTGCATTTCACCAACCGACAGACACTGAATAACTGACTCCTCTGTTCCACAAGCCATAACCTCTGCTTTGATTGGACAAGAGACTGATTTCAGTAACTTTCTTCTGATAAGAGATCGCTGACCATAGACTGGCTCTGGCCAGTTTACAGAGGCTCTGTGCTTGAGTGCCTTTATATCCCTGCTTCACCTTTTGACATATGGGCCTAACTGTAATGCATTTAAATGCAAAGTGAACATGGAATGCATGTAGCATGCATGTATGCTCCTCATTCATGTGTCAGGACCCCTTTTATGATTATTCACAGCTCTTCCTATCACCTGTTAAATATGTAATCTTTAGCCAACCCGTGCAACATAAAGTTCCTGCCCCAACACTTCCTCCTTCAAAGTGCCTGCTAACAGTCTTTGCTAAAGGCTAGGCTTCCCAGCCTGTCAGAATGGCCGGCCACCTTTATAGGCTGCAACCTTTTATAAGAAATAAAGTCTCCTTTCTTAATTTATGCATTTGTGATTCTTATGTTGACAAAAGTGATGCTTGTACACTTTGTACCTCAGGTACCCGATCTGATGGTTGACCTGCTCCAAACACAGATTCTACAATGTGTCCCTCTCCCAATCCCCTGACAGGTGGAAAATCAGAAACAGTACTCAAACTCAAGATCTCAGGATAAAAAAAAATTGACGCCTCATCCAGTTTTATTGGTGATCAAAAACAAAGTCTGTCCAAATAGGATGCCAGCCTGGTGCATTCACTGGTCTGTGAGACCAGCTTAAACACCAGGCTTACAAAACATTGGGTATGTTTTATCTTGTGATTCTCCTTCTTATGACAAACAACACTTTAGACAACACAATGTAAAATGAAAGTCCAAATATAGAGCAAGAAGGAATAAAAGAGAATGGCCTGATTTCACCAAAGATGCCAAACAAATGAAAGTCAGTAGCAAAATCCAGATACCAAACTAAGAAACCAAGAAAATCGAAGAAAAAATAGTAGAGGAACTGAACACACACACATAAAGCAGAATGCAGAGTTGTGCTGACTTAGTCACATCAGCAAAGACTCAACAAGCCATGAAAAGCAAGGTGCAAGGAGTCTCCACGGGAACCACTGGTTGAAGGATGGGGTCTGCAGTAACAAGCAGTATAGACCAAATCTCACTGGTGGTCTACGGAAACTGTGCACATAAAGATAACCCAAATAAGAATAACCAGAACCTATTTATTCAGAGTTTGCATGCCACCATTACTTGCATCTGACAGAGACTCAAAGGCAAAAAGGAAAATGAAAAAACTTTAATGGTGAAAAAAAGAAAAGACTCCCAGTGTGCTCTGATTGGGGGGTTGCTGGCATGGGGAAGCTGGAAGTTGGAGAACTAGAAATGGGACAACTTATGTGATTGGTTTGAGGATCTATTTGGTTTTCTCTGGTTGGTTCTGGTTGGAGCGAGGCAAAATATTGGCAGTCACTGGCCATTCTGGGCTGATTGCTGCAGAGGTTGTGGGTCAGAGGTCTACTTTCATACATGGTCTGGCCATTGTCTATTTGTACATTCACTCTCTGACACATATTCTAATATTATGTCTTTGCCTCCTGATTTTTAAGTTTTAAATCTTTGGAAAATGTGTCTATTTAATAAGAGTTATTATTAAAGCTTTTAAATTATTTTTCTGTCCTCTACAAACATAAGAGAAAAACTCTCCATATCGTATGCCTCCTTAATATATTTACTATTTCCATTGATAATCTTAGTAATAGAATGAAAATGATATAGTAGATTCAAATTCCTACCTAGTCACTTAGAAGCATCATAATTTTCAAGCTTCTTAACTGCTAGGGTTTGAATGCATCCCCTCCAAAACTTATGTTGAAACTCACTTCCCAATCCAGCAGTATCAAGAGGAGGGGCCTTTTGGAGGTGATTAGGCTATGAAGGCTCTGACCTCATGGATGAGATTACTGTCTCATAAAAGGTCTGGAGATAACTACCTTGGCCCTTTTAACTCTTTCCTTCTGCCTGTCATGCGAGGACACAGTATTTATCCCCTCTAAAGGACACAGTGTTTAAGACATCATCTTGGAAGCAGACACTGGGCTCTCAGCAGACACCAAAACTGCTGGCACGTTGATCTTGGAATTCCCACCCTCCACAACTGTAAGAAATAAATTTCTATTGTTTATAAATTATCCAGTCCCAAGGAATTTTGTCATAGCAGCACAAACAGACTAAGACATTAACCATAGCTCCACTTCCCTAGATGTAATATAAAGATGATGTACTGGTCACTTCCCAGGATTGACCTCATAAAGGAGAACCTTTTCTCCTTTACCCTACGTGTATGTTACTTCAGCATCCTTGGAACCATGTATCTTTGATATGAATTGCATACGTTGGCTACAAATTTGAATTCTTCAAATCTTGTATGTGTATCTCTGTGACTGAATTCATGACACTCATTTGACATTAGGGTTAACATTTAAAGGTAAGGTTTAATGGAATGAGACAGAGCCAGAAGAGGAGAGGAGGAGTGATTCTGCAGAATACCCTTTTTTCTTTACATCTAAACTGCGTACTTCTCTTCTTTCTTATAAGTTTCCCTTGGAGATGTGCTGCCACACTCTGAAACCACAGCCGCGACATGGGTTGCTGAATGGGCTCTCAATCATTAATAATCTCCTTTACTTTCTAGAAACATATGCGGAAGAGCCCAGAGGGGAGTGGGAAGACAATATGCTCCGGGACTGAGGTGGGATAAGAAGACTCTTTAAAAAAAAAAAAAAGTTAAGTGCGAGATGCCAGGGGAAGCTTACTGCGACGAGACTTTCAGGGTCCTGGAGCCCCGGTCGGCACGGTCCAGGTCCTGTGCAAGCCTGCTTGTCCACAGACATCAGCCTCCCTTTGAACGCCTCCCCAGATACTCTACCTCCAGACCTAGCAGTGAACACCACCGCCACCCAGTTTAGAGCCTAGAGCCGGCGTGCTTGGTCTGCGCGTGCGCGCTTGGCCTGCGCCGACCGAAAGGGCGCGCGCAAGAGCAGACCTGCGGAGTTGGCTGTGACGTCCTTTCCTGCCTCGGAAGCCATGGTTTGTAAGCAGCAGGGCTTTGCGGCGGCGGGGCCACAGCGAGACCTGCTTCTGTGACCCAGCGCTAGTGTAGGGGTTCCTGCGAAAAGCAGAGAGGAAAATTGCGCGTCTGGACTTGTCTGGGCTGTCCTCAACCCTCTCCCCAGAGACATGAAACGGTTTATTCTCCCGCAGAAGAAAGGGACAGTGGCCCCCGGCTCCTCCAGGACTAGAGGAGAGGCCTCAGGGCGCTGGCTGGAGACGAGGGATGGGAACCGTGCGCCATGACAGAGCTCGAGAAAATCCACCGGCGTGCCTCTTGGGCAACGTGGCGAAAGTGCAGCACAGTGTTTTGCTGGGGATCTCTGGTCTCAACCTAGGAGTCAAAAAGGACAGGTAACAGGACGGCGCGACAGGAGGCACACAGGCCCCGTGGGTCTGAGCCCGGGACAGATTCCGGGAGAGGCGCGCTCTGACCTGGAGTCCACCACTGCAGAGCTGGTCAAGTCCTCAAGTTCTGAGAGGCCTGTTCTGTCCTTCTAAGGCTCCTTCAGCCAGGGACACCGAAGCACCTAAAACAGTAACTGCACACAGACTCCAGGCCAAGTGTGCCTGTCAGTCTTTCATAAATCAAATCTTTAAAAACAGCACAAAGAATGGGGGGTGGGGAACCGGGGGGTCGGGGGACAACACACCTTTAGCTGGATCCTTGTCTTTTTACAACTCACCATTATAGACCACTTGACTGACAACTTTAAAGTGGTTTCATTAAATATAAATAACAATAGAAATAAAGTATATACACCGTCATTTCCATTTTAGTAGACACACTTCTGATGATCAAATATTAGTATATTATAGAAACGTATGTAATAAGAGAAAAATACTCCCATAACATATTCAATTCTGAATTTAAAATATTTTTGACGAAGTCAACATACTTTTTTCTTTTTTGAATAGCCTTTTTTTTTATTTTGAGACGAAGTCTTGCTGTGTCACCAGGCTGGAGTGCAGTGGCACGGTCTCGGCTCACTGCAACCTCCAACTCCTGGGTTCAAGCGATTTTAGTGCCTCAGCCTCCCGAGTAGCTGGGATTACAGGTATGCACCACCACACCCAGCTAATTTTTGTATATTAAATAGAGATGGGGTTTCACCATGTTGGCCAGGATGGTCTGGATCTCCTGACCTCGTGATCTGCTCACCTCGGCCTCCCAAAGTGCTGGGATTACAGGCGTAAGCCACCGCGCTCAGCCGATAGACAATTTTTAAAGCAGTTTTAAATCCACAGCAAAATTGAAAAGAACATACAAAGATTTTCCATATGCTACTTGGTCTCACGCATGCATAGCCTACACTATTATCACCCCATCAGAGTTGTACGTTTGTTACAGTTGATTAACCTACATTGA
The DNA here is from genome assembly GCF_024542745.1 of Macaca thibetana thibetana. Taxonomy (NCBI): domain Eukaryota; kingdom Metazoa; phylum Chordata; class Mammalia; order Primates; family Cercopithecidae; genus Macaca; species Macaca thibetana. The sequence goes on from NC_065580.1 coordinate 41,014,018, forward strand.
GACATCATCATCACCCGAAAGTCTGTAGTTGACATTAGGATTCCTCTTGGTCTTGTACTTTCTATGGGTTTGGACAAATGTATAATGATGTATCCCCCATTATTTTAGTGTCATATAGAATAGTTTCACAGGCCTAAAAATTATCTCTACTTTGCCCTTTCATCTCTCCCTCTCCCCAACCACTGGCAACCACTGATCTTACTGTCTCCAGGCCCTTGCCTTTCTGGAATGTCATATACTGTAGTTGGAATCATACACTATGTAACCTTTCAGACTGGCTTCTTTCACTTAGTAATATGCATTTAAGTTTCCTCCATGTCTGCATTAGGTCGTTCTTGCACTGCTATAAAGAAATACCTGAGACTGGGTTATTTTTAAGAAAAGGGGTTTAATTGGCTCACAGTTCTGCAGAATTTACAGGAAGCATACCAGCATCTGCTTCTGGGGAGGCCTCAGGAAGCTTCCAGTCAGGGCAGAAGAAGGCAAAGGGGGAGCAGGCATATCACGTGGCAAAAGCAGGAGCGAGAGAGAGAGAGAAGGGAGGTGCCACACACTTTTAAACAAGCAGGTCTCATGAGAACTCACTCACTCACCAGTACAGCACCAAGAGGATGGTGCTAAACCATTCATGAGAAATCCACCCCCATGATCTAATAACCTCCCACCAGGTCCAACCTCCAGTACTGGAGATTACAATTCGACATGAGATTTCGGCAGGGACAAATATCCAAACTGTATCACTAGCCATGTTTTCATGGCTTGAGAGCTCATTTCTTTGTAATACTCAATAGTATTCCATTATCTGGATGTGCCACAGCTTAAGTATACATTCATGTGTCAAAGGACATTTGGTTTCTTCCAAGTTTTGGCAATTGTGAATAAGGCTGCTGTAGAAACCTGTGTGCATGAAATTATAAACCACAAACAATAGGCTACCTAATAATCAATGTCAGGATTTACAACATTTTGTGAAAACTGCAAAACTTTGAAATCATAAAACCTATGTTAAAATAGACAGTGGGTTTTATTTGGGGTTCTAGAATAGTTTCAGTAGTAAAGCTCAAGAGCAAATTCTTCTGTTACTTCACTACCTCACAAAATAGTAGTATATGCTATCTTGTTAAATCCTTGCAACAACTATTGTAAGTTAAGAAGTACAGATAAGATCTACACCTGATAGAAGACCCTGAGCCTAAGAGAAAGTACTTAACCAAGAAAATGCCGGGCGCGGTGGCTCACGCCTGTAATCCCAGCACTTTGGGAGGCCGAGGCGGGCGGATCACAAGGTCAGGAGATCGAGACCACGGTGAAACCCCGTCTCTACTAAAAATACAAAAAATTAGCCGGGCGCGGTTGTGGGCGCCTGTAGTCCCAGCTACTCGGGAGGCTGAGGCAGGAGAATGGCGTGAACCCGGAAGGCGGAGCTTGCAGTGAGCCGAGATCGCGCCACTGCACTCCAGCCTGGGCGACAGAGCGAGACTCCGTCTCAAAAAAAAAAAAAAAAAAAAAAAAAAAAAATACAGCTACGTGTAAGAGCCAGGGCAAGAATTACTAAACTATTTTGACTTCAGGACTCTTTCCATCACATCATGCCACCTCCACTTAAAGAGTTATACCAACTTCAGTTTAGGACTACTCAGCCATAATTTTTCAATTGCATACTAATATAAAACTCATACAGCTCAGAAATTTGAAGTGGATAGATATATACTAATTTTATATAATTATTAATATGGTTATGAGCTGCTGTCTCTTCTGTCAGAAATGAGTGTTATGTAATACGGTTGTTATGTTAATATCAGTATTAAAATAGTAGTGTTATTTATCACACTTTTTTTTTACTTAGCAATCACCAAGTAATTTCTCAGGAAAAATAAGAGACTCAAATGTTCTTTTTTTCAGACACAGCAATCTGGTTAAAACTTCTGATATAGGTTTTCTTTTGGTAGTCCTGCTAAAGAGGAAAGTAAGATTATGAAAGTTTTGACAATGAAAGATCATTTTTAAAATCATTATGTAAATTTATTAGTTTCTCTTAAAAGTTAAGAATTTTGGATTATTTAAGAAGTGATTTGTCAAATTATGAAATAATATCTGAAGCCAAACTTACTTTCATAATAGTTGAAGATTTTAATCACTCCTCTCCCAATAAACAACTAGACAAAAGGAAATCAGTAAGTACACAGAAAATTTGAACAACACTACCAGTCAGCTAAACCTATTAACATATATGGAACATTACACCTAATGCCTGAAGATTATACATTATTTTTATATAGTCATGAAACATTCACCAAGGTAGACCATTGGACCATAAAACAAGTTTGAATACATTTTAGAGGTCTGAAATGCAACAGTAAATGTTCTCTGATCACAACAGATTGACATTAGAATTCAGTAAAACGTATGTTTCTGGAAAACCCACAAATATTTAAAAATTGTATTTTAAGATCATTTTAAATAAGCCATGGATCAAAAAAGAAACCATGAAGGTAGTTAGAAAACATTTTAAATGATTGGTAGTTAAAGCATAACATACGAAAATGTGGGATGAAGCTAATTCAGTGATTAGAGAGAAATTTGTACCTTTGAATATTTATATACAAATGAAGAAAGACTTACAATGAATGACCTAAGCTTCCAACTTAAACTTTAAAAAAGTAGAAGGAAAAGAATGAGAGTAGAAATCAATGAAGCATAAAATGTACAAAAGGTAGAGAAAAATAAATGAAACCAAATGTGGTTCTTTGAAAAGAATAACTAAATTGATAAACCATAGCTAGCCCATGTAAGAGAGTGACAGAGACAGAGAGAACACAAATGACCAATATCAGGAATGAAAGGGGAGATCTCCATAGACATTTAAAAAATAATAAAGTAGTATTATGAAAAACTTAATTCCAACAATTTTAACAACTTAGATAAAGTGGATAAATTCTTTAAAATCTAAAATATGCCAGAACCAGAATGAGTAGAAATATAAAATATGAATATCCATTAAATAATAAATATTTTTTCCATTTTTTTCTACCTCATGCCTTTTTTTTCCATTATTTTTGATGCTCTTGTTCTCCTGTCAGTGAGTATGCTTGGAAGATGGTACAACTTTTGTGCTTTTTGAGGTTTTTTTAAGTTTTCAATTAACAAATTATAATTACACATATTTATGGGGTACAATGTGATGTTTTGATGCATGTGTTTATTGTGGAATGCTCAAATCAGGGTAATTAACATATCTGCCACCACAAATATTATTATTTATCTCCGGTGAGAACATTCAAAATCTTCTTTTATCCATTTTGAAGTATAAAATACATTATTATTAACTGTGGTCATCATACCGTGTAAAAGATCGCCAGAATTTATTCCTCCTGTCCAACAGAAGCTTTGTACACTGACCAACATCTCCCCTTTTTCTCTCTACCTCCCAACCACCAGGAGCATGTGGTAACCACCGTTCACCCTCTACTTCTGTGAGTTCCAATTTTTTAGATGCCACTTATATGTGAGATCATACAATATTTGTCCCTTTGTGCCTAGCTTATCTCACTTAGCACATGCCCTCTAGGTTGTTACAAATGACATCTAATTTTTAAACTATTTATTATACTTATGAATAGTTTTAATTTATAAATTATATTTATATTTATAAATAGTTTTAAAAATTAAATGCCAATGTTGTTTCCTGCTTTTTAAAGCCTGGATAGTATTCCATTGTATATATATACATTTAGAGAAACGTTTAGGTTCTAAAGTTCACTATGTTCAAAAAGCCCATATAGTACCATTATATAAGTAAAAAACAAATTAAGTATAGTATTTGTTTTTACTTAAATTAAGTAAATTATTTTAAATACATATATACTTTAAAAATAAGTATATTATTTGTTTCTCTATAACATTAGATTTGTTATAAAATGGATCTACTGCTTTTAGAAGTGAATTATTACTGATAAATAACCATTAAATATAATGACTTATTCATAATAAAAATGCTTGTCTATTTAAACTAAGACTGTAAACAAACAGAAGAAAATATGAACTACAATAAGAAATGTCAGATTTAAAAGAAAAAAAAAGACATGTCAGGTTTAGACAGTGTACATTAATGCCAAATTATATTTTCAGTTTACTCCTGTGGATTCTTATAGAAATTAAAAGCAACTTTTTACTGAAAATCACAAGTTATTTTACACATGGTTGTAACATGTTGTATTAACAGTCTACTAATATCCTTTCCCTTTCATAAGTTGAAAGGAATGATATATGTTGACTCCCATTAGAACAAAATACTTTTATTTCATCTGTTGGTTAATCGTCATGATTTACTAATTTTGTTACAACGAAGATACTTTATTGGCATTAGCCAGAAGATGTGCATTTGTTTAATAAATATACAAAGAGACCATCTCTGGACTCTACTCAGAGTTTTAATAGATGTACAAAAATGTGTCACAAAAACAAAAATACAATACTACAGTGAAAATTGTGTCTCCTTAGGTGTGGTAACTTGTGTAGTGCATGACCTGAACAACTGCATGAGGCCACCATGAGTTTAGCCTACGTTTAGTGAAACTCCTATGAGTCAGGCATTTTGCTAGATGCCAGAAATGCAAACATGAAATAGGTGTAGTTCTGATCTTCAAGGTATCCATACAGAACAGTTACTTTTAATGGTTTTTCAAATCAATTTCATTCACTTATTCATTTAACAAGTAATTATTAAGTATCTTTCAGGGGTACTAGGTTATGACCTAATATTGGGGAATAAAACATATTTTTCTTACCTAAATATACTTTTTAAATTACTTTATATATTACATATGCTTCTACTTTGAGGGTGATATCTATGTTCCCTTACTTAAATCTTTAATTATATTCAATTTTCAAGGCAGCTAAGTTTTGTTACAATATACCATAATAGAATAATCAGCAAATCGCTTTTTCAATAGTTTAAAAAATTAAATGCCAATTTAATGGATTATAGCCATTCAAGTTTGTTTGTTTTTGTCCTTTGGCATAGGTCTTGTCATAATGCTTGATAAAGCATGATTATGGAAAGGGTTAGAAAAGTGACATCATATGATGCTAACTCTTTGAACCATCATGCCATAAGAAGTAGTCCAGACAGCTTCTCTGCCACCTAAAAGAAAGAATCCCAAGAGATCATCACTTAAAACAAGAATCGCAAACCCTTTATTAGAAATAGAGTTCAGGGCTGGGCATGGTGGTTCACACCTCTAATCCCAGCAGTTTGGGAGGCCAAGGCAGGTAGATGACCTAAGGTCAGGAGTTCGAGACCAGCCTGGCCAACATGATAAAACCCCATCTCTACTAAAAATACAAAAATTATCTGGCATGGTAGTGCCTTTCTGCAATCCCAGCTACTTAGGAGGCTGAGGCAGGAGAATCACTTGAACTCGGGAGGCAGAGGTTGCAGTGAGCCGAGATCTTGCCATTACACTCCAGCTTGGACAACAAAAGCGAGACTCCTTCTCAAAAAAAAAAAAAAAAAAAGATACAGTTTTGCTTACATGATATGAACAAACATTTATCCCACTGTGGGAGGGACAACTGATGACAGACTCTGGAAGCTTGAACATGTTGATATGAGTTGCATCTCCAGATGGTCCCACTCTGGCACATGTCTCCACTTTCTCAGAGGTTCCTCTTCAACTTAATTCATTGAGTGTAACCTCCAAGTCGTTCAGAATATATGAATTCTTAACATGGGACTTTTTCATTTGTTCTTTCCAAGAGAGAGAGAAATGGCCACGTTTGCAGGATTCAGTCAAAGGATAGATAAAATGGCTAGGACTAAATGAATTTATGAACATCTTCCTGAGAAGAAGAATAGAGAGAGTAAGTAAGTACATTGGTCTCTCTTGCACATCTCTCCCCTGGTACCTTGAAAGTTTTTGCAAGGGTTGTTATCTCTTACCTGTTTTCTATCATCTGCTATTTTGTACAATACAGTGCCTCTAGACCTTACAATGGATGCTTTCTGCTACACTCAGCGGTGTCTACCAATATTCCCTCCTTGGACTTAAGGATTAAAGAGCAAAATAAGTATGCTCTCTGACCCTACTGGAATAAACTCAGAAACATCACACTATTTAAATTTGTCATTGTCCAATTGTGACACCAATTCTGTTCATGATGACATTTTCTGTTAGTTTGATAGGGTCAGGTTAGGATTATGATAACTGTAATTCACTTTTAGGTATCAAATTTTCATAAATCACATCCTCCCTTGCATATGATGGTGTGCCACGTGAGACATTTTAATGCATTAATTGTCTAACAAGAGTATAATGAATATTCACTCTGGAATATTGTTCAAGTATGTTCCAAGGGTTACTTTGTAGCAAAGCCTCAGAACATTATATTCTTAATGTTGTTATATATTTGTTTAATTGAATTCCTTATACTTTTTAGTAATGGATGAGAATTCTGAAGAATAGTCTTTAAGCTGGCAAAATTTTATGATTCTTTTATTATCTTTTAAATAAGAGAGTGGGGAGACACGGAACTAGTATTTATTCAATGTTTTACTACGGGTTAGACACCATGTTATGTGCTAAGCATATCTTCTCTGCATAATTATAATCACTCTACAAGGTTGCCATGCTGTTCATAGAGATTGATTGGCCCAAGATTCTACAGTTAAAAAAAATGGTTAAAGCATAATTTAACTCCAAGCCTGCCTGGCTCCCAAATCCATTCTCTTTCCTCTCTCCATGGTATTTGTACAGCAATAGTATCAAAATGTGGGATCCAATAAGATCCACTTGAAGAAGTGAGATTTAGTTATGTTTTCACTCCAGTTGAAATTTATTTCTGAGAAGATTGATTAGACCTAGAGTTTGTTCTAGTTGAAGTGATAAGCCTTGTTTTCCTCATCCAGTGTTTGAAGGCAGACCTCAGTTAACCATGGCCTCAGGACCATAGATGAGTTGATTGGCTTCTTTATCTTCATGAAATTGACATAAGCAATATCTACTCTGGCAAGTCTGTTCTTCTAGAAATTACAATACATATTTCGCAACACAATGTACAATGCAAATATACTATGCATATGGACTATGTTACACTAATTAGATTCAGCATCTATTTAGAGAGTGTTTCTAATTGGTTTCTCTACTTAGGAAAATAAGTCAAGGGTAAGGAGTCTTACTGTGAATTTAAATCAAATTAATTGTAGCCTTTTATATCAGCTATACCTAATAAAATGTTATTTTCTTGAATTAATTAATTACTGCAGTGATCATGAAATCTCCCTGGTACCTCTCAGTTCCAAAACTTATATATATATATATATATATATATATAACCTAAATTTATATATAATATAAATGTTTGTATATTATATATAAACATATTTATATATGTAATATATATTAGTAATTATATATAGAGAGAGAGAACTCTATGTATATAAAGAGAGAACTTTTTCTCTATCTTCATTACTGGTTCTATACTTCGAATGAACAAAATCTTAGAAATATTGCTTATCTTGTAAGACGAATTTAAATTATCTTCCCCGGACCAATATTACAAAGGAATTTCCCTGTACTTCCCAAATATATTCATTAAGAGTATGGTAAAAATTCTTCATCCAAATCCCAGAATGCAAGCTCTGCTAAAATAATTCCAGAAGCAATAGCTCTTGATAACCACATTCTAGAGCTCCCCAACCTCAGGAATTTTTGTTTCATAGTTATTTTATACCCATTTTATATCTCCTGCATAATTTTAAGCTGTTTGAGATCAGGAGTCATATTTGTAGATTTCCTGGAGTACCTGGAATAATGTCCAGCACATAAAAGGCATTAAAATGCAATGTTACAATAATGTAATCTGCATAATATGCCTAGCAATATTTTTGAATTTCTAAATGTATGGCATACATTTATATTCCCTATTGATGTTTATGATGTGTAAGTTCAATTAAGTTATGTTGAAGAACTGTAAATAAAAAAGAAGAACACAGTATGTTCTCTGATATTTTTTAATTGTAAGCTTATACAGGGAATTTTAGACCATAATTTCTCATTTTTTAACCCATGCCCATGTATCATTAAATATATATTTCAAACCATATATAGAGAGAAGTATCAGATTTTATTTTAATAATTTATCTATTTTTGCACCTCTCTGTCTTCTAGCTCTGTCCAGTAATCTACAGCTGTCAGGTAGTAGTAATAAGCATATGACAATTTATAGTTATAAAATTAAGCTATTATTATTTATTACAATAAGTGTTTATAAATAAATAATTGTAAAATAATATACATGACTTTAATTATAAATGTCTATGAAAAAAGTTTCTGATATGTATTGTCATAGACTTTATTATTCTTACCTTTTTCTTTTACTTCCTTGGCTTAAGCTCATACCTAATTGGTTTGTCCTGTCACACCTCTGTCTCTACCACTCCTTCCTTCCTCTCTCACTTGCCTCTCTTTCTCCTCTCCTTCTCTCTCTCTTCTTTTTCTTTGATAATTATTATAAGCGAAATGTCCACCTCACAGAATCCATTTATTCAATGTCTAACTCTCTCAGTTCATCTCCTTTTTTTCATCTCCATTGTCAGTGTATTTATTTACAGCTTTCTACTTAGTAGCTATATGTAAGTGCAGACACTCTTCCATTGCCCCCACAGCGTGTGTGTGTGCTTTTTTTTTTTTTTCTTTTCTTTTTCTGGGAAGGACCTGAACTTACACAATCATTTTTCTTTAGTTTTTTAAACAAATCAAAGTAACCTGTACCATTTATGATTTCATTTATCTAAATGACTTCCTACCAATAATTACATTTAACTATTTTTTTCTGCAAGAGATCATTTGGATGGCATGAACCTGGCATTTCAATGTATAATGAATTAGATTCATTTCCAAAAACTAATATTCGTCAATAGTACTCTAAATGGTAACCTAATGAATACCCTATTCTATGTATAGTCATAAAACAGGGGGAAGGAATGTAATCTTTTGTGGATTATGTACATTTAATCTCATTTGATCTATACCCTAGCCTTATAAAAAGGAGTTAGTAATAGACAGAACATGGAATTGATCTCAAATATGTCTGACCCCAAACCTGTACTCTTTGAATTAGATCACATAGCAAAGATGAATATTATTATTTGGCCCAATTTGATACTCATTATTCTTAATATTTTTCCAGAATATACTAAAACTAAGTTTATCAAATTAGTAACTACCTCTCAGCCATATAGGAAAGTAAGGTATTTGAAATCTGTCAGTTGAGTTATGTAACAATTTGAAATTTAAATTTCATATACTTTTTTTAAATTTTAGATTCAGGGGATACATGTGCATGTTTATTACATGCATATATTGTGTAAAGGTGGAGATTGGGTTTCTAGTGTACTCATCACTCATAGAGTGAAAATTACCCAATAGGTAATTTTTCAACCCTGAGCCACCTCTTATACTCCCCCCATTGTAGTCCCAAGTGTCTATTATTTCCATTTTTGTGTCCATGTGTACCCGTTCAGCTCCCACTGATAAGTGAGAACATGTGATAGTTGATTTTCTGTTTCCAAGTTAGTTCACTTAGGATAATGGGCTCTAGCTCCATCCACGTTGTTGCAAAGGATATGATTTAATTCTTTTTTATGGCTTCATAGTATTCCATTATATATATAATTTTATGTATTATATATTATATATTTATCTATTATATATATCATGGGATGTGTGTATATATACACATAAACACATTATATATATACACTATACACGCTATATATACAATATGTATACAATAAATGTTATTGTGTATATATACAAAAATGTTATATATGCGTGTGTGTGTGTGTGTGTGTGTGTGTGTATGAATGAAACATTTTCTTTATCAAATCAACCACTCATGGACACTTAGGTTGGTTCTATGACTTTGCTACTGTGGATAGTGCAATGATAAGCGTACATGTGCAGGTGTCTTGTTTATAGTTTCATATGCTTTATTTTTTACTGTAGTAAATGAAAAATATAGCCCCATCAAATCAGAAAATTGAATCTTGCTTGAGGACAATAATTAAAATTCTTCTTATATCATCAAAGTCCAGGGCTTTCTTCAAATGTAAACTTCTGTTTTTTAAAAAAGTGTGTCCTTGCCATTTTTACATACCATCCCTTATCCCCATAATTACATATCACCCTTAAAATATGGCAAGACTCTCAGAAAAAACATGGACATTCTTAGTAGCCTCTGTAAAATAATTTATTTTTAGATGTAATAATTAACAGCAATACATCTATAATATTAAAATTTACAAATCGTTGTTAGAACTAAACAATTCATAGGTAACCAATAAGGGAGGAAAGGAATTCGAAAGCAACCAAGAAAAACAGCTATAAGAACATGGAGATATACTTCATATTCAATAAGGTGGAAAAATTATTCAAAAAAACATGATAAATATAAAGGATGAGTATGTTATACATGTGCACATATTAAATGTTTGAAATCACAAATTATGATTTATTTTCTCGACTCAACAGTTACCATAGAATCATAAGAAGGAAGAGAATATTGATTTTTCCATTAGAGTATACCATGTTAGATCTGGCAGATGACCTTTCACTTTTTATAGTGCTCAAAAATAATGGTACACTTCCCTTTGCCTTTTGGAGACATCACTGACTTTGGTATTCAGGGTAGTAAAATCATGATATACAAATTCTTCCCCATTAAAACTCAATTATCCTATTTACTTGATTTTTGGTCCCTTTCTTCATTTTCCTTATTTAGATATTAATCTCTACCAAACAACCATTACTCTATTTAAAAAATTTAAGTCTAAAGCTTGAATAATCACAGCTCTATTAATATTGGATATTAGGACCTCCCCTCAATTTTTACTCCTATGTCATATCAAAAATATTAGTATCTTCTTTGAGGGAAATGGGAAAATTATATGAGTTTTAAAAGGGGTTTATATTTCTTTCTTAAATTAGTATTCAGAATGCCCCATAATTCTGTACTCATATATGCATTTCTCCTGTACAATTTTAAAATCTGTTTTTTAAGATTAATTTTTTTAATGAGTCTTCTTAGAATATCTTGCTTTGGAGTTTAGGAGTTAAATCCTTTCATTAAATGTTTAAAAAGAATATATATTCTGAAGTCTTGGGATAGAACGTTCTATAAATGGCAATTAGGTCAAGATGGATGAGAATATTGTTCATGTCTTCTAAATCCCTACCGATTTAAGGCTACAGTTTTTAAAGACTGATAGGGAGGGACTCGATGCCAGAATCCTGAGGGATAAAGTAAGGTAAAAAAGTGTGTAGAAAGACAGTATAGATCAGTGCTCCTCAAACTTTAATGTGCATATGATTCACCTGGGGAATTTATTAAAATTCATATTCTGCATTTTATATCAGAGATATAAAAAGAATCCTGTTTGGGCATAGAAGTTGTTTTCACATGCCTCTGAGGTACTTGCTCCTATACTAGCACAATGGCAGGCATTGCTGGTTGTCCATCCCATCCCCATTCTTCTCTTTTTCCTAACAGCAATCCTTTTTTTATTTGGAATGGGAAAATGTCACTATAAAAGGAAAAAAGTCCCTCACCTTCCTAGCCTCCCTTGTAGTTAGGGTGACCATATGGCGAAAATCTGGCCAATGGCATTCAAGCAGTGTATTTTGCCAGTATAGTCTGCTGGTTATAGTTGGAAAAGCATTTATTTCTCCCATGTGATAATCTCACTTTCCTATTTCATCTTTCTTTATTCTCTCTAATTAGATGGAAAATATGAGTCACAAGATGTCACAGACAAATTATTAGAACAAAAGGATGGCAAACAGAAAATAGTGGCCTGGGTACTGGGTCACTTCTTTGAGTAGCTGCCCCATTCTGAACTGCCTTCCTTTTCACTTTTCTATTCTTTTTTCTTGAGATAAATGAACTTCTGCCTGTTAAAGCCACTGGCAGTCAGAGTTTCCAGTGGTTATAGCCAAATACCATTCTAACTGATGTACTCACCAATGATAATCATAACTTCCTTTCATATGACACTTTATGGTTTCTAAAGTACTTTCCATACATTGTCTCATTTAATCTTCACAACAACCCAGGGAGAAGTCTGGGCATTTGTCTAATTTTTTACAGGTTAAAAATTTGAACGTTTATGAGCTTAAATTATTTGTACATTTAAGTGACACAGCCAAGATTAAAATCCAGTCTCCTGTTTGAAGAGTAAGCCCATATTCCATCTCTAAGAGTCCCCTACCTTCCATATATCATGTAACCCGAGAAGCAGAAATGATAAAAGGCGAGCAAGGAATAGTCGAAAACCTAGATAAAACAGTATTCACACGTGAAGGCATCAGAACTTGAGTCACCAGTGAAATGGATCCATTAAGAAGCTATCCTGGACCTTAATCTAGGAGTGCAGATGCCCTTCTCTCCAGCCAAGAGACCTCATTTAAAGACTTCTCTATCCTCACCCCAGAAAAATCCATAGAGGTTTGCAGAAATATTCCTTAGTGGGTTTTCAATTCACAGCCTTATGCATGAAGAAAGGTATTGGCTGATGCATGAAATACCACTACCAGTAGGCTTTGCTTGTTTAATGAAACAAACCCATCAGGAGCCCGAAGATAATTCACCATATTGGTGGAGTGATGGCAACAAAGGCTAACTGTCTAACACCCCGTAACAGTGGCAGGGCTGAAAATGCTAGAGGCCCATTAAGAGGGTTTGCTGACAGCCAGCTGTACTTGAAGACTTTCTGCAAAATGTGAGCTGGCGAAATTTCAGCAATGCCCCCAGAATCAGAAACCCTGAGACAGAGTCCTAAGAATAGAAAATTCTTATTTGCAGAAGAAGGACCTAGAAAGTCTTTGTGTCCTGAAGAAGTTTGTGACCAGGAAATTTCATCAATATAAATGTGTTTTGAAGAAGGGACAGACATCACTGTCCAAGGGGTAAGCTTTTAGATGTCACTGATTACTTCATACTGCTATCAGAGTCAAAGAAAAACCCAACTGGACTCATGCTTTTCCTGTAAAGCCATTGACTCAAGAAGACTGATATATGACTCCCACAAAGAACTTGAAATTAGCTCCCTACAGAATCTTTTATTTCCTAGAATATCTGAGTTTGCTAGAGTATCTAATGCACTCAACTTATTAGGTGAGTGCAAAAGTAATTGCAGTTTTTGCATTGTTGGAATTTGCCGTTTGATATTGGAATACATTCTGAAATGTCGTTGTTATACATCATTTTAATGAGCTTTTCTCGCTTTATGTTTGTTTGCTAATGACTTATTACTTGTTTATTTTATGTGTATTTTAGACTATGGAAATGATGTTAGACAAAAAGCAAATCGAGTGATATTCGAATTCAAAATGGGTTATAATGCAGCGGAGATAATTCGCAACATCAACAATGCATTTGGCCAGGAACTGCTAACAAACATGCAGTGCAGTGATGGTTCAAGAAATTTTGCAAAGGAGACGAGAGCCTTGAAGATGAGGAGCACAGTGGCTGCCCATTGGAAGTTGACTGCAACCAGCTGAGAGCAATCATCTAGCAATCCTCTTACAACTAGCTAAGAAGTTGCCGAATAACTCAATGTCAGCCATTCTTTGGTCATTCTGCATTTGAAGCAAATTGGAAAAGTGAAAAAGCTCAATAAGTGGGTGCCTCATGAGCTGAGCGGAAGTAAAAACAAATTGTTTCGAAGTGTCCTCTTATTCTATGCAGCAACAACGAACCATTTTTCAATTGGATTGTGATGTGCAACGAAAAGTGGATTTTGTATGGCAACTGGCGATGACCAGCTCAGTGGCTGAGCTGAGAGCAACCACTTTAGGAAGCTCCAAAGCACTTCCTAAAGCCAAACTTGCACCAAAAAAAGGTCATGGTCACTGGTGGTCTGCTGCCATTCTGATCCACTACAGCTTTCTGAATCCTGGTTAAACCATTACATCTGAAAACTATGCTCAGCAAATTGATGAGATGAACTGAAAACTGCAACTCCTGCAGCCGGCATTGGTCAACAGAAAGGGCTTAATTCTCCACGACATTGCCCGACTAAATGTCACACAACCAATGCTTCAAAAGTTGAACGATACCACTGCGCTCCAGCCTGGGCGACAGAGCGAGACTCTGTCTCAAAAAAAAAAAAAAAAAAAAAAAAAAAAAAAAAAAAAAAAGTTGAACGAATTGGGCTACGAAGTTTTGCCTCACCGCCGTACTCACCTGCCCTCTTGCCAGTCGACTACCACTTCTTCAAGCATCTGGAGAACTTGCAGGGAAATGTTTCCACAAACAACAGGAGGCAGAAAATACTTTCCAAGAGTTTGTCAAATCCTGAAGCAAGGATTTTTACACTACAGTAATAAACTTATTTCTCATTGGTAAAAATGTGTTGATTGTAATGGTTCCTACTTTGATTAATAAAGACGTGTTTGAGCCTAGTTATAATGATTTAAAATTCATGGTCCAAAACTGCAATTACTTTTGCACCAACCTAAGAAAAAGGGATATTCTAACAAGCTTACTACTAAGCAAGTAGATTGCTTTGCTGTCGTATTCATACTATTTAATTTCTTAATTCATCCTATTGTAATTTTGATAATTGCTTTGCTTTGTATTTTGCTATTGCTCAAAGAAAAATAGATATGGCAAATGGCATTATTTAGAAAGTTATGTTATTATAAACTAGTAACAAAATGGGAAAATTGTAAAGGTAAAATGGTGAGATTTTCTTTGAGGAGAAAGGCTGTCTACCTTCCTCTTATTAGGGTGTCTCTTTGAAAACATAATAGGCCCAATAGGAGACATGACCTTTTGATTTTACAATGCAAGGTATGGACCTTCTGGCCTTTGGAGGAATAATCACATTCCTCCAAAATGAACTCTTAAGAGGTGTACAGGAGACTATCACGAGGTGCATCTATGTGTCTCCTGAGAAATTAAGAGAAGATTCAATTGTTCTTTCTTCTACCTTATTGTATAAATTTGTTTGGAATTCTGTCCAGACTTGTGGACACCTTTGTGCTATCTTTTTATGCACGTAGAACTGTAATTATTACTAGTAGAGTTTCCCCTTTCTCTTTAAATGTCTCATTTGAGCCTACTTATTTAACCTACCCCAATACAGCCATTAGGGATTTATTTTACAAAAGATCAAATAAATCTGAGATTCTAGCCCTTGTTTAGAATCAGTATGCATATTTTCTTAATTGTGAAACTTGCACCCTAAACAAATTTCAGAATTCTTAATCAGCATTATGTGTGAGACAAGCAAAAACAAAAACCAAAAAACTGCCAATGTATGTATTTCAAGACATCCACAGAATTCTGTTATTAAATAGCATTGATGTGGCAGTCAGCCAGAATGTTTAAGCTGTCCAAAATTACTGCCTCCTCTGTGTTTAGGGAGTCTGCTCTTGGTCTTACAAGTCCAAAAGCAGAATATCACAAATTCACATAGAAGTGATCAGGATCTAGAGTGCCATGCAGATTCACAGGGCATTTGTTTATAAAATTTGTGCTAGAAGATTACTTGTGAACTAGGGACAAACCCTTAATTATAAATAGGGAAACCCAGAAGATAAAGCTGCATTCAAAGTCTGCTTGATGGAAACAGAAATATCAAAAGATAGCCTTACAGGGAAAAAGTTAAGGTGTTACCACAAATGTATACATGAAATGGCCAATAATTTTATATTTCAAATAACTAGAATTGTACAGAGTTTAATTTTACAGCTTTAGGGCAAGGATAAACTCATTTTTATTTTTGCAGTAAAAGGTATAAATATTGAAAATTATGTAGGTTTCAAACTTAACTATGATACAGACACATTCTCAAATTAATGAATTTTACTGAGATTTTTATATCAAACTTACTGATATTTAATGCAAAATAATAAATATTAAGATTCTTGGTTGTACATTATAAAATGCATGCAATTTATTGACACAAAGGAACCATTTTGGCTCATGTAATTGAAAAGTCTAGGAGTCACATCTTCAGGCATTGCTGGATCCAGGTGCTGAAATGATGTCATCAGGCCCAAAATGTCTCTTTATTGCTTGATTCTGCTTTCCTGAGTTGGTATCACCTAGGAGACCCTCTCTACTTGCTCCATGGCTGCTCCAGGCTCATACATACTTAGTATTAAGATTTTCTCCTCCTCTTTAATATAAAGGAAATTCAGCTAGATGATCTTTACCTTTAGTTCAAAATTCTGTAATATATAAATAACTCTAAATAACTGGTAACAGTTAATGAAACATCTCCTGATTCAGTAAAGATAATGGTTATTTACAATTGAGTATTTCATATTAAAAAGTTCATTAAAGGTTTATTCTTATAGTTATTTCAAATTTGCCCTTTGCATTTTTAGTAATTCTTTATGAGTGATACAAGCAAAACTACAACCTAGCACAAGTTGAAGTATCACAAATTTCAAGTCAATTGCTACCATATTACAGAGATTTTAATATAATTTAGATACTAATATTAGTGTGTAGTGAAAAGTGTTTGCTAAGGGGAAACTTGGCCCATTAATTGTCAATCAAGAGTCAAGATTTAGAAACCTCCTTTTTTACAAGAAACAAGTAAAAACTGGGATGGGAGAATAACATTAGCAATTGCAAACCTCAGTTCATTCCATTAAAATGTTGATTGCCTTGGGAATAGATTCTGTTACAGGAGGAAAAAAGTGTAAATTCAAACACTTAAGGAATAAACTACTATAAAGTACAATGTGCTTTATCAATTAATTAAATTTGAATTTCACGGAATGAAATATAAGTCAACAAATATGACAGTTTATGTTTGTTTATTATGGAAGAATCATTAATAATTTGATAATTAAATGGCCCTGAATGGTTAGACATGTTCTCCGTATTTAAATAAATAGTATGAAAATATTAAAGTAATTTCAACTTGATAGAGACCACTTATTTTTAGTTTAGGTAGAGTTCCAACCTAATGGTAATAAGATTCCAGATCCTAAAGATGTCATGTGAATATTGCTCTGAAAAACCAAAATTAAAGCTTTCTTAAAGATGCTATGTAGGGCTGAGAGGTTTTTCACTTGTACCATTAACAGTCTTTAAGTTCAGCAAGTTCTGCCTCTAGAGAGCACCAGAACAGCTACTTATGATTTATTTCATGACTCTGAAACTATTACTCCCTCCAAGGGCTGTACAAAGCCAATACAATGTGCACTTGGATACCTAATCCCTCATGGCTACTGCACAATGCTTAGGTTGTTTATATTTGGAAGTCAGAAAAACATGTTGCTTGCAAGGCATTAAGATGCATGAGGTCACTTAAAGCTATTGATTATATTTTCATTATCTGTTGGCACTTAGGGAAGGCATTTCCAGATAATTGTCTTCAGTATGGCTGGTCATTAGTTCTCTAATCTGTAATTTAGACACTGCTGTCAAACTAAAACATACAGTCCTTTGTTAAGCTCTATTTTTTATCACTTGCCCTAAGCTATGAGCAAAATGCCTACAGTGGCAATAACACGTTTATTAAATTGCTATATCAACCCATTCACCACTCAGTCCAGCCTAGTGTTGCTATTAAACTTTCTCTAGATGTCTATCCTATGGGCTCTCATATCACCCAATACATATCTTCACCATGTCAGTATTTACCTGCTAGGGAGATGGCCTTACCCTACACTTGAAAATTTCTTAAAGCCTGTCTTAAAGACTAGTATCTTGTAAGTCTTTGGTTACATCTAAGTTCCCAGCACTTAGCAGTGTCTGGCATTTGGTAACTCTCATTGTTTTTTGAACAGATTGTTGCAAAGTTAGTTGTTTTTCTTCCTTGGCACCAACCTTAAAGGTTAGAATCACCATTCCAAAATTTCCTTTCCATAAATTTATATACGTCTTTTGAAACTCTGTACTGCCAGCCTTTATCATACCTGAAAATGTGTCAGCTCAGTTTAATTACTGCAATTACCTCCTAACAATTTGCCTCCAGTTTCTCTTTCAGGTTACCAATACTGTTCAATGCATCCAAATTCATGTTCCTTTAACACACCTTACATTTTTAATCCCCTAAAAGCAACTTGCTGCTCTAAGAATAAAGTATTAACTTTGCACTAGTATTGAAGGCCATCTTTTCCCTTCTCACTAATTTTCAATGAAAAATTTATTTAGATAGTGAGTTGGGGGTCCCCAAGATCATACTGAGGTTCAATGATACACTTGGAATCATAGGACTCAGAAAAGCTGCTATGCTTCCAGTTACAGTTTATTACAGTGAAAGGATATAGATTAAATGGAAAAGGTGTGCAGGGTGAAAATCAGGAGAAACCAGGCACAAACTTTAAGATGTCCTCTCCCAGTGGAGCTGCACAGACAGCACCTAATTCAGCAACGGTGTTTACCAACACATGCAAAGTATTGCTAATGAGCTCTCTTGAGCCTTGGTGTTCAGGGTTTTTATCGGGGTTCAGTCACATAAATATTCAGCTCCCTCATAACTGACCTTAGCTACTGAATCTCCAGTTTCCCAGAGCTTAAACTGTAACAGCAAGGCCCATGGTCTCAGGCGTACAAAAGCACTTGTAACAGGTAAGATATCCCAAGGACTCAAGAGATTTTCTTCCAGGAACTGGTGAAACACAGGTCCGTCCTTTGCAATATTAAAGGATTTGAGCCTTTACTGTACAGAGAGGTCAGTCTACTCCTTATTAGTCAACCACATCTTACTTCTTCCTGCCTTCCTGTCTGCCAATCTGAAGTTTTCGTAACCATCTATGGAAATCCTTACTATCCTTAGACTCCAGCACAAGTCATCCATTTCCATGAAGATTCTCCTCCAACCTCTCCCATATTGCTATGCATAGAGGCAAATGCACCTTTGCCATGCATGGGAAACTTTTATATATTGCCTTCAAACACCACTTTACCGGGCATGTCATCTCTGTTATTGTTGTCATGCAGTAAATACTCAGGAAATGAAGGATTACTAATGAGTTAAGGTTTATTCTTCTTTCTTTAATGTAGAATTTCATTTTGACCTAAAATTATCCTTCCTGTCTTCATAGAATACTTGGTTTTAACATACAAAATTAGATATGCAAGCTTCTTATCCATTCATTTCAGATCTCTGGCATATTCTTATTTCTCATTTATCTTTTCACACTAAAGAAATCTTAACCTTTTTATAATTTAATCACTTTGACTTTGGTTGCTCCTTTCTGTACTTTCTCTGCCTCATGTTACTTTTAAAAATTTGATCAAATTTTTAATTTTAAAAAATGTGATAAAACATCACATTACTTTGCACAAGGGAAACATACTTTCATTTCCAATACATTTCTAAGTCTGTCCAGAATTTTCATAGTTTTTTTTTTTTTCATCAAAATTATCAGGGAATGCTATCAATTACTTCTTAGTACTTTTCCTAGGCCACAGTAAATAATTTGGAGTCCCTCATTCAATATCAGGATAATTGTTAGCTATCATTAATATTGACAAATTAGTATGTTCTAAGGAGTGCTAACGCTTATCTTGACAGTACAAGGAGGTAGGTACTCATTTTCATAGCAACTAAGACACAGGAAGATTAATATGCTAAACTCTACAAAATAATCTGACTCCAGAGTGTGTGCCTTTCACTGCCATGCTACACTGGACTAGCTCAAGACCCTAATTAACAATTTCCTTTTAAAAACCATACCTCCTATTAGTGTGAATTGAAGTGTCTCTGTAATTGGCAGAAGCACAATTACAATAAAGTTTATCCAAGTCAGATTGAGACAGCTACT
Organism: Macaca thibetana thibetana; assembly: GCF_024542745.1. NCBI lineage: Eukaryota > Metazoa > Chordata > Mammalia > Primates > Cercopithecidae > Macaca > Macaca thibetana. The sequence goes on from NC_065580.1 coordinate 41,033,814, forward strand.
TTTTAAAATAAAATTTTAAATTTTAAAATACAAAAATTTAACTTTTAACTATCATTGTGATCACTTTCAGGGCATTTGTTTTAAAATGTTAAATAAGCCATAGTGCAGCATGTTCTGGCAACTTGTATCAGTTAATGAGTTTTCTAGAGTACGATTTATTATAACCATCTTGATATGAGATGAAACATAAGATAGCTTGTGCATATTTTCATATATCAAACAGAAACACATTAGTTTCCTGCCTGTTCCCCACCCCAACACACACTAATTTTTAATACAAGACACAATGTATTGTGTCCCCCTGGAGATGTCTCCCACCCACCCTGACTCCTGGATTCTTTTTAGCATATTTCAAATGTAATAACAATTTGGTACCATAGTAATTATATGGCATTTGTAAAGCCAGTATATCCAGGGGTGGGGGGGAACTACGTAAAAGCAAAATATTTACAGTATAGTTGAACATTATCCTAAAGAGAAGAAAGCATATCATATATGGTTGAAAGGACATTGATGGGAATTTGATACTAGTTGTAGCAATGCTTGATCTGTGCCACTTCCGACAAGTAATACTCTGTAAAATAAAAGGACTTTGGCTGGGCACAGTGGCTCATGTCTGTAATTCCAGCCCTTTGGGAGGCCAAGGCGGACAGATCATGAGGTTAGATCGAGACCATCCTGGCCAACATGGTGAAACCCCGTCTCTATTAAAATACAAAAAAATTAGCCGGGTGTGTGGTGCGAGCCTGTAGTCCCAGCTACTTGGGAGGCTAAGGCAGGGGAATCGCTTGAACCCAGGAGACAGAGGTTGCAGTGAGCCAAGATCACGCCACTGCACTCCAGCCTGGCAACAGAGCAAGACTTGTCTCAAAAATGAATAAGTAAATAAAAATTAAAGGACTTTAAAAAAAAAGAAACACTAAAAAAAAGAAGGAAATAAAAAGGCATAACAAAACCTAATACAAAAATTGAGTTTTAAAAAAAAACTTAATGCCAAAACCAACAAGAGGTCTGAAAGATACCTGGCAGAACAATTCTCAGCTCCTTCATTCCACAAATGACGCCAGTAGGCAGCAGATGGATACTGCTAACTAATGAAAGAAATTCTCCTGGTGAAGTCTTATTTCGCCTTTATCCTTAGAATTATGCAACCTACAGACTTAGCCATCTTAAAAGAAAAAAAAATAGATGGGGAAAATAATTGATTTGAATTATATTCATTTAAACAAGACTATTTCTAGTTGTTTTGAATGAATCCAGAACCCATAAATTATATCGCAGAACACTGAAAGAATCTGATGAAATAACACATGACCTTGGACAGTAAATCTGAGTCAAGATGATTTGGTTGAGATAGATAGATAGGTAGAAGCTTCACAAGGTGAAGAATATTGTTCCCTGGCTTATCCACAGCTTTGAGCGCACTGCCTGGCATGTATTAATGGCTTAATAAATGTCCCTGACAAAATTCCAAAATCTAATTTTTTGAAGCTTGTGGACAGGTAGAAAAGAAAGCAATGGCCACTAGGAGGCAGCATCGATTTACGAAGACTAAGCACGTCTCATAGTTTCTCACTATACAGAGGAATGAAGATCACATCAAAGCATCTGACCAAATCTCACATCAATAATCCCTATAAACAGGATGAAGCATAAGTACTAGATATCTCACAATTAAATGAATTTGTCGCTAGTTTAATGGGAGCACTATGCTATTTAATGGGTATCAATCTAAATGGAGATAGCTTTACCTTGTCATTTTTTTCAGTATTACATGTAGACAGAAAGCAATTTTTATCAAATTTGCCCATGACTTAAAACTGAGATTCACAGCCCAAGTTTTTTTAAACCCAAAATAAGTAAAATTCAATTTAATAAAATTGAATCTATATGAGGTAATGACTATACAAGTACAGAATGGAGAGGTTCCGCTTTACACGTGAAAGACCTTTGAGTTTACACTTTCAAACTCCTTGAGTCAAGAGTATATGCTGACATAGAAACAAATTTTATTGTACATTTGTTAAAATAGTGTAAACTTATACATACTTCCCACACAACCTGTATTCTTCATCTGTTCTCTTGTAGAGATATGGTAGTCAGTGGGACAGACATTTAAAAAGCTAACCTGACAAGACCTGTATTTGTAACTTTTATACATTGGGCCTTTGACTACCTGGAATAGTATTAAATAGCTGTTTACTGTTAGGTCCTCAAAATCATACCAAATGTTTAAAATGCAGCCTAATGTTACTTTTTACAACCCAAGAAGATAGATGTCATTATCCTTATCTGGAATAAGATCCTGTGTTTGAATTCAATTCTGTGGGGTTAGAGACTCATGCTAGCACGTAAGTGCTAGGTCTTTTAATAATTCCACCATGCTTTCCTTCGCTGTTTAGCGACTATTCCTTTTTCCTCCATTACACAGCTGCTGAACCACAACGAGTAGAGCCCAAGAAAATTTTTAAAGCACCTTAGGTAATTATAATGAAAATGACCCACAATGCAGGTTTGGGAACTGTGTTAGATCATCTGGATATTTCTCATCAGGCTTCTGATAGATGCTTGATAGCAGATGTTGAGACTATACTTTCTGATAACAGGCAGTAGTATAAAGAGCTGAAAGACCTAGTTGAATTTGAGCAGTTACTTACTAGTGCTACCTCTTATAAGGCACTTGACCCTGCTGAGCCTCAATTTTCCCATATATAAAATGATCATTGTAAGCACTCAGCATCAGGCTTGGCACATGATATGCACTCAATAAATGCTACCTACTAATTTTAAAGATGAAGGCCCAGAATATACTATATTGTCAGTTAAGAGTTGCTTTACAACCCTGGCTACTAAACTGTCTGGTTCACATGCCATTATAAAGGGACTTTACTTTCTCATTCACATGATGAATCTTAGGTTACACGGCTGAGGAAAATGCTGACATTGTTATTCTGTATTTGCATTAAATAACGTTCAAAAGTTGTTTTTATCATACTTGTATCTCACATTATTAGCTTAAAAATTAGGAAGGATGTTAAACAGGATGTTTAAGCAAATATTAGTAAAACTTTCTCTCTTGTTCTTCTGGGATCAAGATTTGTAATATTTAAGCCAAAACTGTCAGCATGTGAGGCCAAGTTACCAAAGTGCTTTGACCTAAAAGCAATGTTATTTTAAACTATTATTTTAGATAGTATCTTGTCAGTCAAAAAAAAAAAAAAAAGTCCTTTTTGCAGTTAATTGCCCTTTCCAAATAACTTTAATGAAAATATCTTGCCAAGAAACATCTCTGATTCATCAAGCTCGGTTCAGATTGTGCCCGAGTCACAAAGCACAAAGGTAATTACAGGTTGAAATTGATTTGAGCCTCTTTATAAATAAAAACTGGTTATAGAATAAATGTCTCATTAAATATATCTTGACACTGTATATTAATTATGTTACTACTCATGGTTGTGGCTCCCTTACAATTCTCATGCAAAAATAAATCCAATTTTAATCAGTCATAAGCATAAAAAGTTGACCATGTGCTTGTATCCAGGAATAAAGAATTACATAGATCATCTGGCATATTATCATTCACAAGCTCCATAACTATTCATAAAAACAATAATTCACATTTTGGGAATGCTTTTTCCAACATCAATCAGGAAAATACAGCTTTATAAGGTGTTTCAGATAGCCAAGAATACATCACATTAGAAACTCATTATCATGAGGGACAGGACTGGTTTTTATTTACTTGTTTATGTGTAATTTCTGTTGATATGCCAAGGATTTTGAGAAAAGATCTGACTCTGGACTTCATTTGTACCATTAGAATGCATTTTTCTTAGCAATTGAATGATGTGTATTCTTATTTAATTTTTGGAATTACTTTACCAATTAAAAATGCCATATACTATTTCATTCAGTCCCTAAATTTGCCGGTTTGCCTTACCCACTTTCCATCATTTTATTAATAAATTGATTATAAAACATTATACTATAAAAGCCAAACATTTATGAATAGCCAATACTAGCTAACTTCTCTAATCCTCCCAGAGACAGCCCTTAACATCAACCAAATAATTCTAGGGAATAGTGCTTCTCCCCTTACAAGGCTGATTTGAGTGAAGATATTTTCCTCCCCCAAAAAGCTATTATGTTTAATAAGTATGGAGTTTAAACTGTTTTAAAATATGAATGAAACCCACCTCTAAACTCTCTATAAGGATCTATTCCAGAATTTATACAAATTGTTCATTTTTTATTGAACTTGTATTGTTTAAACCAAGGGACAGCAACTATGCCTTCAAGCTCAATCCAGCCCCCACCTCCATTTTTATAGATGAAGTTTTACTGGAAGACAGCCACTATTCATTTATGTATTATCTATCGTCATTTGTATGCCACAATAACCGAGGTGAGTAGCTATAACAGAGACCATATGGCCTTCAAAGCCTAGAAGACTTACCATCTGGATCTTCATAGAAAAAGTTTGCCAACGACTATTTTTAAGCACTTTCATAAAAACAAAACAAAGAAACTATTTAAATTTGTTTCAAGTACAAGGATGTAAATATTTTTCTATTTTCTTCTCATCACAAAGATACACACTTTGGCCTATACATGAGTTGATCAGAAATTTTGTGGACTAGCCTGGATATCTAAACACTACTTACAGCATTGTTTCTATCAATTATTTAAAAAACTAAGTTGACGTCTTCTGAAATCAGGTTTATGGATAATGAATCATGTAAAATTGCTGACAATAATAGCACTACTTCAATACAAACTTCGAGTTTATTTACTCACATTTATAAACGTTAATATTAGAAATTCTCCAATTCTTAAAAATTAAAAATTGAAGACTACACAGAATCAATTTTTTTCAGATAATATACTGTCTGTGAAATTCAACATTAATGTGTTCATATTACTTTCATACCTAATCAATTGGGCATCAAGAGACTTTACCAATCATCTCTGTCAATTCTACCATTGCTAGTCATTCTTAATATTCAAGTTGGAATTTTGGGCCAATCTATTAAAACCTTGTCAGCATTTTTGCTTTTCACAAGCAAACACATTTTTACCTACCCACACCTCAAAATGCTAGGAAGCAACTTTTAGAAGCACTAGCAAAACACTACCAGTGGAATTGGATAAATGCCGATGATTCAGATAACTCCAGGAAAGATTTGCCCTCCTGTGATTTTCCTAAATATCAGGGAAATAAAACACACATATCCTGTACTACTAATGTTATTTGAATGCCTGATTTATATAGCACACTAATTTCTCTTTTCCACTAGTTTCCATAAATACTAAAGTATCAAAAAGTACTACTTTTTGCTAAAAGTTTTCAGAATGACCATTATATTTTCACACTATTTAATTAAAAAAAAGAAACCAAGCTACCAAACTTATATTTAGGCAAAAAAAAAAGTTTTTTCAATAAAATGTAGAAATATTTTAATTTACACATTACAATGAATCAACAAGGAGTCAAAATCCAGTTACGCATTCATAAAAATTCCATATATCATCCTCAGAATAATCAGTTTCTGTACAAAGATTTACAGATGTCCAAGCATGTAGTTTTTCCTCAGTGTGCTACAGAATTTAAAGGCTCTGCTCGAATATTCCCCAAATCAAGCGCAGAATCTGTTTCTTCATCAATTTCTCCAATGACTGCACTAAAAAAGTCAGAGTTAAAACAATCACATTTCTGAAATAAATTTACATGTGTTTCAAAAATCTTATTAATCAAATCAAAGCACTGAGTACCATTATTCCAAAACATAAAACTGAGAAAGCATAGTAAAAAGAACTAATTGAGGTAAAAAAGCAAACATTGGCATGAGTCAGTGAACTGCATATTTAAATCACAAAACTCAAGAAATAATTTGAAGGCACATTACAGGAACCAATATTAAAGGACACATTGTACATAGTGATTATATCATGAATCTTTAAAGGAAACAAACACACAGGGACAGATACGGTAAAAAAACTCTCAAACTTGCAAATCGTATTATTTCAATTCAATTCTAGGACTGTATTAAAAATAAATTTCGCAAAATCCCTCCTAAAATAATTAGTAAATAAAAGTATCAATTATTTGAGTAACTTTGATGAATTAAATCAATGATACAGATAACAGCTATTAGATTGTTTTCCTAAGTTTTCAGTTAAATCCAAAGCCAGTTCTTCATATACAAAAGTAATAGTAGGACCAAGTACTTTGGTATCTAACAAATCATTTTTTATGTGATTGGCTCAGGTTAAAGCTAGAAAATTTTTTCTTGTTCAACACTAACATAATATCTATAACTTTAAATTCATTAATACCATGTTAGATAACCAACCCATAGCCCTCTAACTGGAAATATTCAATGTTATCACTCAGACCACAAGATGACTATGAAATATTATTTTTAAAAAGTATTTGTTGGGTTTACATTTGTTTGGTTTTATTAAGAGTAAAATTTATTATTTTTTTTCTTTTTTTGAGATAGAGTTCTGCCGGTCGCACAGGTTGGAGTGCAGTGGCACGATCTTGACTCACTCCAAAACCTCCGCTTTCCAGGTTCAAGCGATTCTCATGCTTCAGTCTCCCGAGCAGCTGGGATTACAGGCGCCCGCCACCACACCCACCTAATTTTTGTGTTTTTAGTAGAGACAGGGTTTCACCATGTTGTCTAGGCAGGTCTCCAACTCCTGACCTCCGGTAATTCGCCAGCCTCGGCCTCCCAAAGTGCTGGGACTACAGGTGTGAGTCACCGTGCCCGGCCAAATTCTCAAGACGAATACTAGTAATAAGCGATTTGCCCAATTTTGCTTCAAAATATATAAAGTCTTAAGTCCTCTAATAAATGAAAAATATCAAACTCTGGTAGAATAAATTAAGTTTTCTCAAAATAAACTAAAGACCCCAATTCCACTCTTAAATATTTAGTATCATTTAAAATCCCTATGGTAAGCAGTGAAATGCTGATAAATGTTTAAAAAACAGCTCTCTGGAAAAAAAGCGGTAGCCTGATTTGCAGCATTTACTAATATCCCTTGTGCAAACACTCCTACCACAGCCAATTTCAAGCTACTAACAAGACATTAACTACCTTGTAAAATTCCTTAAAATATAACAATCTGCTTTCATAAGCCAGTACGAGCTGGCTCTAGCACACCATTTTTTTCACTGAAGCTCAAGAAAAAAAATTGTTTTAAGGAGGAGAAACCTTAAAATCAATTATTATGCACAGCTCCCATATAAACAGTGTTGTTCTGATCCAGAGACCTGGGCCCTATCTGCTCTGCCTCTCTCTCATTACTTATAGCTCACCTTGTAACTCCATCTAAAAGTCATCTCTATAAAATATTTTATAAACTCTTGATTTTTGATTACAGATCAAATTATTTATTCATCTAAAGGTGATGCTAACATAAACAACTTAAATGAGTAAATTATTCCTGCACTTTTTATTTTAAGTTATTCCAGGGGACAGTTAGTCCCTTAGAATGTGTTAATGTATCTAGCTTAATGTATCTTAGCTTAAAATTGCTAATGCATCTTTTGCTTCTTTCCAACTATATTTTGATTCAGTGTAGTACTCTCTAGAAAATTGATTTGGCATTCTTCTAGCCTCTATAACTATTCTAACACTGGCCACATGTAACTATTAAAATTAATTACAATTAAATAAAATTTAAAATTCAGTTCCTCTGTCACATCAGCCACTTTTCTTTTTTTTTTTCAAGATGGAGTTTCACTCTTTTTGCCCAGGCTGGAGTGCAAAGGCGCAACCTCGGCTCACTCCAACATCCATCTACCAGGTTCAAGAAATTCTCCTGCCTCAGCCTCCCAAGTAGCTGGGATTACAGGCATCCATCACCACATCAGGCTAATTTTTGTATTTTTAGGAGAGATGGGGTTTCACTATGCTGGCTAGGCTGGTCTTGAACTCCTGGGCTCAGGTGATCCACCCACCTTGGCCTCTCAAAGTGCTAGGATTATAGGCGTGAGCCATGGCACTGGAACCACACCAGCCACTTTTCTTTTTTTTTTTTTTTTTGAGACGGTGTTTTGCTCTTGCTGCCCAGGCTGGAGTGCAGGGCTCACTGCAACCTCCACCTCTCAGGCAAATTCTCTTGACTCAGCCTCCCAAGTAGCTGGGATTACAGGCTTGCGCCACCATGCCTGGCTAATTTTTTACATTTTTAGTAAAGACGTGGTTTCACCATGTTGGCCAAGCTGGTCTTGAACTCCTGACCTCAAGTGATCCACCCACCTCCGCCTCCCAAAGTGCTGGGATTACATGCGTGAACCACTGTGCCCGGCATTTTTTTTTTTTTTTTTTTTTTTTTTTTGAGAAGGTATCTCAATCTGTCACCCAGGCTGGAGTGCAGTGGCATGATCTCGGTTCACTGCAACCTCCACCTCCTGGGTTCAAGTGATTCTCCCACCTCAGCCTCCCGAGAAGCTGGAACTACACGCGCACGCCACCAAGCCTGGCTAATTTTTGTATTTTTAGTAGAGACAGGGTTTTGCCATGTTGGCGAGGCTGGTCTTGAACTCCTGACCTGATCCACTTGCCTCAGACTCCCAAAGTGCTAAGATTACAGGCACCACGCCTGGCCAATTACTCTTAAACTTTTATATCTGTCTGTCCCAAGTAAACTGAGGCCACAGGGACATCGTAAGTGTGTCAATGATACTAAAAAATTAAAAGAAAATGAATAACAAGTAAGTACTTATTTACAAATACATCTATGTTATTGAGCATGAATTAGTATTGTTCAAATGAGAGATTTCAAAATCATTTTTCAAACTTTGGCCTTGGACTCTAGAAATATGTTCCTCTAAAATTCTGGGTATTTCTAAGAACATTTGAAGAAGCCTCTCTAATGAAGTATTTAATATAAGGCAGGGCCCTTTCTGGACTCTACCCAGGCTACTTAACTAGTAGAAAAATGGGAAAATCTCAGGTAAGTTTAATTTGTAGAGAGAAAGCTTTGGTTGAAACATAAAGTGTTGACATAAAATGTATAGCTATGCCTTACTTTATGCAAATATAAGAAACACTGTATTTACAAAAGAAATGAATGCAAGATTCTATTAATTACATATGGACAATACAATAGGGTATTTTGGGTAAAACCTCTTCTCCATAAAGTAAGGCAGTATCATTTATAATTTTAACAGATATATTTTACTTACACGTTGTCACCTCTTACAATGTATAATCCTAGTACCACTTGCTCTACTCCCTGTGAAGAGCTGAATACTCGCTCATGGCTTTCATCCAAAATCAAATTAATGGTCTGGTCAAAACCTTTCAGTGTTCCCTGTAAAGAAAATATTCAGGAGAAAAAGAGAAATATTCTGGTTTACCTGAAAGTGTAAATTCAGCCTCACAATCATTTCAGTTGCCAAGTATTCCAATACAAGTAACAATACAATGTCAAATAAAATACCTTTTTTAAAACCAACAGTATTCAAGGGTACACAATTTACCTCTTGGTTGTTTGGCTGGGGTGGGGGTCCTGCACCACACATCTCACTCATATGCAGAGTTGACGACAGTTAGAAACGACAACTATGTACTAATTTGAGTATCTCCAAAAACTAACTAGCATAAAAGCTTACGAAGACCAGCAGCTAAAGGTATAAACTAAAACAAAGGAGATTTAAGGGAAACTGATGGGCAAATATACATAAATAAGGAAGAACCATACATACCAACTACAGCAATGTAATGTATCACTATATGCTACATACCAGCACTAAGCAGTGTGCTAAACACATCGTACACATTGTCTCAACTCATCTCTACCCTTTAATACTATAATTAGCCCCATTTCAAAGAAGAAACTGAGGCACAGAGTGGTGTGTCTTATGGGCACATGGGTAGTAAGTGGCAGAGCCAGGAGATGAACCACAAAATGCTAGCTCCTGAGTCAGACCACTAAACCGTAACATTCTATACTATCATACACAAGTAAATATAATTTGCCATTTTTCAGAGATTCAAATCAGTCCCATAAATATTTTAAAAATTTAGTAGTTACATATAACACCTAACGAGTACTTACTAGTTACCGGTGCTCCGTCTGTCTCACATGTATTGTTTAATGTGTATCAAATGGATGTATTATTGAACTCTCCCAGTAAGGTACATACAAATGTGACTATACTAATTAGAACCAGAACTTGAAGGAAATAATCAGGGAGAGTTTTATGAAAGTTTAGAATTGAATAAAAGAAGGCATGGGTCTAGCATAACAGAGTAACTCAGATGGTATTCAAGTTTCTGAAGAATTATCAACTAACATTGGTTTTGATGGTTAAATCTCTCAAGCTCTTAAACTGTTTTATCCTCTGAAAGTCAAAATATATAAAATGAGAATTAAATAAAAAGAAATCTATAACTTGGAAGAGAAACAAAATATGGAGTATTTATTGAACTAGTTAGCAAATGGTTATTATTATAAACACCCATTCATAACTTATTGGCTTCATTTTGCCCATTAACTATCCCATCAAATAAATTATGTGTCAAAGAAATACAGAACTATTGAACTTTAGAACTTAAGATGCTCTTTTTATATCGCTTTCCTTCTTCTTTAAAATTAAAAATAATTTCCCAGTTTATTATCTATCCTGTTAACAAAAATAAGAAAATTTAAACGTAAGGTTTTCACTAAATAAAAAATAATGCAAACATCTATTAATAGCAATAGGCTTCTTGAAGTGTTGAGGTTAAAATATGTCAAACTGTCCACATTTGAAAAAATACAATGTGAGGTGCCTAAGAAAACATGATTGCTTCCTTAAGAAAGAAGCCAGGCAACTGGCCTTGGCTTTGATGTCAAACCAAATTTAAATCCCAGTTTGGTTCTGTCACCTGCTACCCTTGTGACTCTGAGAAAGTGAGTCACCTTCTCTGAACTTGTTTCCTAATCTAGAATACAGGGGTACTTATTCTTCACAAGGTTGTATGTACATTAATTAATGTAACACATATGCACCTGGCACACGATATAAATTTAGTAAATGGCAAAGCTAGAACTTTGACTAACAATAGTCACTAAGAACAAACGAAAGCAAAACTGCAGAATGGAAAAATAAGGGATCAAATTATTTAAAGAAACTAGGTAGGGTTAGAAAAGTTTAGTAGCCTTAAAATTCTTTTGAAAGCATTTGGAGTAGGAATTATAAGTGAAGAAATAATCAAGTACCCAAAAATCTTGAGATGAATTCCTCAGATCAAATTCCAAATACAAGTATCACCATAGGAACGTTTAATCTTTGTTATATGACATAAATTAGCAAGGGAGAAACAACTTCAAGGAACAAGCCAATTTTACGTAAATATGTGTATATAGAGAGAGTCAATCATCATAATGTGTCCTACAGAAGACATGTCACACAACCTAAAAACAAAGAATGTTAAGATTGTATACAAGCCTTAAATGTTGATATGTAGATGTTAATAGTATCTAAATCATTAAAAAGTTACTAAGCATATGCAAAATTTCAAAAAATTCTGATTCCTGTGGTGCCGAATGAGGAAGGAAATAAAAATGGAAGAAGAAAAGTAAGTTTAATGAAGGTCTGCAGACTAGGAGCTCTCTGAGGGCAGAATCTATAACTCTAGCTCCTAGAAGCCTTGTAGGTAACACGCCACGTTTATGAGTGAGGAAAACGTGGATTGACAGCAAAGTGATAAAGAGCTGAATTATAATAAAACTGCACTACAGGTGTAATGTGCTGTCTAGGCATTAGAGATCAGAGGTTTCACATAAAACTTGCAACCAATAAACCTACAGGAAAGCAGAGAATGAAAATTCCGAAGACTTACCACAATCATCCTCCCATCAGATGTAATAACGGCAACAGTTCCTGATAACTGAATAAAGGAAAGTGTTTCTTAGGGAATGCAAATTGAAAACAGACTCTGGCAAGGTAATGATTTAAATTATTAGAACAAATATGACAATTAGGTAAAAGTGTTCAACACAGCCACTAAGTTCACTACATAAAAACGTTGAAAGATTTTGGGACGCCAAGGCAGGAGGATCACTTGAGGTGAGACTAGCTTGGGAAACACAGTGAGACCCCCCCATCTCTACTACCCTGGCCTGGTGACCTATAGTCCCAGCTACTCAGGAGACAGAGGCAGAGGCAGGAGGATAGCTTGAGCTCAGGAGTTCAAGGTTGCATTGAGCCATGATCAAGCCACTGCACTCCAGCCTGGGCAACACAGTGAGACCCTCGACTCAAAAAAAGAAAGAAAAAAAATTTTTTAAAAGCTTGTTTTAGTTTTGTGATAATTACATGACTAAAAAAAGGAAAAAGTAGAAAAAGAAAACCTCTTTCTGTATGTGATCGGTGTATCCTATCTCAAAATATCCTGGATTTTTGACACTTTTCTACTAGGAATGCTGCCAATCTATTATTTCGGACAGGATATTTCGTTTCTTGGGCCTGTTTATATCTAAAATGAAAACTGGATGAGTACTAAATTCATCGATGTTGGACGATTTTCAAGCATGTTAAAAAACTGTCTTCCGGGGCAGGCTTCTGTAATTCAAAAGTAAACTATATAATCAGTGTCACAAGGTACTAACAATGCCTGTAACATTAAAAGCATTCGGTATTTAATTTTTGTCACCCAGTTTGTACCTGAACTTAACATAGTGTTTTTGTTCTGAGACTTTAAAACGGTAACACGTGTAAAGTCTATTTTAAGACTTCCCGTGGGGTTGTTACTTGCTCCTCACTATAATCCATTACAACAGCAAGCATTTTTTTCATTCCACCACCAGGTAGGGTCTTCAAGTGGTAAAGGGACAGAAACAGTCTGTGAACCATCGTTAAACTTTCCGCTATCCTCGAACTAATGAGCATATTATGTGAATAAAACAAGTACACAGATTTGCAAAACTGTTGTCGCAGCCAGGACGACTGTTCATCTTATTTACAAACTTGAACACTTATGCCCTAGGGAAATAGTAAGGAAGAATCAAGAGCGTAATTTTTTTTAAGACAGAAAAGTTCGGAAAAATCACACTGGGTTTTTATTTGGCTTTTGTAGACAAAATGGAAAGGACCCCTGGGCCCGCAGCAGCTGGCAGGCTCTAGGCGCCGCCGCCGAACTCTGGGTCATTCCGGGGTCCTCATCTCGCCCGCCCCCAGGATCCCGCCGCGGCCGGGCCTCCCAACTTCCCACCGATCCCCGAGCGGCGGCCTCTCCGCGGCCCCGGCTCACGCCCGCGGCGGCCAGCTTGAGGATACGGTTGATGTAGTTCTCCAAGGCGGACGTCATGCTGCTCGGACCGGCAGTTCCGGATAACGCAGTGGTGCCGGCCACAAACAGAACTGAAAGGGCGCGCCAGAACTCGGCAGCGGCTCGCGTCTGCGGGCCGCCGCAAATATCGTGAGAGTTGCTGCTCCGCAGCCCTTTGACTCGGAAATTGGGACGAACTAGCCAACCAAACAGAAGCAGCGCCGCTCTGACGACAGAGTGCGCGTGCGCAGTGTGTTTTCGCTGTAATTCTGGGCCGTGTTCCGGAAGCCGTGTAAGACAAAGAGAACGAGAGGCGGAAAAAAGGAGGACGCTTCCTGAAGGTGGGGTACGAGAGAGAAGTTGGGGGAGAGTGGGTTTCCAATCCGAGTAAAAGCCAGTGTGGTGGAAGATAATAAGTGAAAATGTTGAGGTAGAGCAGGAAGGAAGAAACAGGATAAGGCGTTTTTTATTAGGAGTGAAGGAGGAGAGTAGACGAGCGCTGTTGTGTGAAATGCGGGTGCGGGTAGTTGAATCCCTAGTTTTCTGCAGCAGGAGCCGAAAATAACACTAAAAATAAGTCCAGTTGGCCGGGACAAAGTTGCGCACGTTATAACCACACGGTGTAAGCGTCTTAAGAACTCAACAATGAAATGCACGTTCGTATGTTCTGCTTTTGTCTCTAAAAGTGGTCCAAAATGGAGGTGTTTTTACTTTTTAAAGAAACTAAATGCAAATAGAAAAAGGTGTGTGACCATCCCTTAGAAAACGAATGTTCACGCTTCTACCACGCTGGGATGGTCTGCCGGAATTCTCCAGGGTGAAATTAATAAGTAAAAGGCTCCTTCAGCACCAAGAAAGGACTGATGCAGGAAGGCACCAAACTTGGTTCTAATCTTGGCTCTGCTAACGTATTGGTGTCATTGCACAGGTCACTTCAATTCTTCTGGGCCTCAGTTTCCTTATAGTGCCATAGGTATCATTTCAGATATTTCCCAATGTGATACTGTTCCCACTTTATTTACTGTGTTGCCCTAACTTGAGAGAGCTTGAAGTTAGAAAGAGATTTATACACAAAACATCAGCAGGAGCGATTTCCCTTTTTTTACAAAATATCTTTATGATTTAGGTTAAACATGTATTTTCTTAAGAATTGTGGCTTTGGAATAACTCTTGCAATGTCAGCAGTTTTCCTGGGAAAAGGAAGCATTTCTTAATTAGAGCATACCCACAAGATACCTACAAGATGACTCCCAAATAGTTAATATTTTATATTCTGGAAGTTATTCCGATCTGTTTGAAATCAAATGTAGTCAGGAATTAGATTGTGAATGTCTCATATTCTCAGGGTAACAAATGAAAGTGTCTTCCACAAATGAAAGAACAAAGATAATTGTGTGATTTGCAAATGTTAGGAGTTGAATCAAAACCCAAAGACTAATTAATGATTAACGAGGTGTTAAGAGTTTTGTTTAAAACAAAAAAATTGCTGGGAGTGTTGGTGTGTGCCTGTAATCCCAGCTACTCTGGAAGCTGAGGCAGGAGAATCGCTTGAACCCGGGAGGCGGTGGTTACAGTGAGCTGGGATCACGCCATTGCACTCCACCCTGGGCGACAAGAGCGAAACTCCATCTCAAAAACATAAAAACTAACCTCTGTGTGATCTTATAAAAATAAACCTGGGTACAGTGACTCACACCTGTAATCCCAGCACTTTGGGAGGCCGAGGCGGGCGGATCACTTGGTCAAGAGATCAACACCATCTTGGCCAACATGGTGAAACCCCGTCTCTACTAAAATACAAAAATTAGCCGGCGTGGTGGCGGGTGCCTGTAGTCCCAGCTACTAGGGAGGCTGAGGCAGGAGAACCACTAGAACCTGGGAGGCGAAGGTTGCGGTGAGCGGAGATCGTGCCACTGCCCTCCAGCCTGGGCGACAGAGCGATGCTCCATCTCAATAAAATAAAAAATAAAAGTAAAAAAATAAATACTCCCAACAGCTTTTCATCACTTAGAGTGTGCTTTTGTTTTGAAAATGTTTAACATTATATGGTAGCTTACGAAACTACTTTCATCATAAATACATTGTAAGTCTATGGCCTTGTGTAGTTATTAAAGTAATATGCCAGATAAATAACAGATGTACAGTATTTATGGAGCATCACAAAATCTCTTTGGCTGGAAACTTTTTTGCATGTGTCTTAAAACTGCTATGTTTTCTGTAGTCTGTAAGGATCACAGATGTAACGAGAAAGCCTCTGGATAGATAAAAGTCCAGTTATTAAGACAAAAAATGAATTACATCTGGATGCAAACATTACATGTATGATTTATCTGTATTAGCCATGTACCCTTGGGAGTATGTGAATGTAGAGAGCTTAGCATCTCATAAAGGAGAATTACGTTAAAGCTCCAACAAGGGAAAACTGATACATATAAACATCTGACTACTAAAAAATTAAGAGTTAAGGGTGAAACTTGCCCCTTAAGTCCAAATCTCTCAAAGTAATGCGTATTTAAATGACATATCACTGATAAAGTATCAACCAAAGTATGCTTGTAATAGATAATTTTATTCCATTACTTCTGAATCTAACTCTTGAGCAGAAAACATTAACCTAAAGGATCAGACTTCTGGTAGAATCTGAGGAAACTGAATTTGCCCTTCTCTGAATAGTTTATGGAAAACTATACAATTTTTTAAATAAATTTTTTAAAATAAAATAATATTTTTAACCTTATGTGATGGGAACTTTTATTTCCTTTTATGTGTTTATGCTTTACTTCCCTGCAAGTTGCAAGGGTGTTAACCAATCAGTAATATATATTGAATAGATCTAACCAGAGTTCTCCTAGGCAGAAAAGGACATAAGTAGATCGTGCGTCTCTACTTACAAGGAAATTCCTGAATAGTTACAGACCTTTAAGTATAAAAGTGAAATAATTATTGCATTAAAAAATGAATATTCCAAATTACAAATAAAGGTTATTAATAGTCTCCATTTAACACTATGCATTACAAAGTGCTTTACTTATGTTTTTCATTTAGGGTAATAAAGACAGGTAGATTTAACTCCATTACTTAAGGGATGGAAAAAATCAAATATAGGTGATTTGGTAATTGAGAAGGAGTTTAGGATCATTATTAAGAACACTGACTCAAGAACTGCCTGAATTTTTATTTGTGTGACTTTGAGCATACTTAACTTTCTGTGCCTGTTTCCCCATCTGTAAAATGGGGAAAACTACACAAAACTACATGTAATTGTTGAGGAACTAAAAGTAATACTTGAAGAGCCTGATATATAATAAGTACACACTATTCAAGGACATAGGGTATACCATAAAGAACCTTTTTTTTTCTTTTTTTTCTTTTTTTTTTTTTTTTAAGTCCCAAAGCTTATTCCAATACGGTGTTTTGTTCACTGCCGTTTTTTATGATTGGACAGATGCAGCTGTGCACATTTTAAGTGCTTAAGGAAGGGAAAGATGGATATGAGTTTGAATCTTAGAAGGTTTTACAAAAAAGATAAGACTTAAATCAGTGCTTGAGAAGAAGTGCAAATACACTAAATACACTTTAGGAAAATAACCTCACATTAATGCTTTTTTTTTTTTTTTTTTTTTTTTTTTTTTTTTTTTGGAGTCTCATTTTTTCACCCAGGCTGGAGTGCAGTGGTGCGGATCTCAGCTCACTGCAACCTCTGCCTCCTGAGTTCAAGCAATTATCCTGCCTCCGCCTCCCGAGTAGCTGGGATTACAGCCATGCACCACCACGCCTGGCTAATTTTTGTATTTTTAGTAGAGACGGGGTTTCACCGTGTTGTCCAGGCTGGTCTCAAAATCCCAACCTCAGGTGATAAAGTGCTGGGATTACAGGCGTGAATCATTACGCTTGGTCCTGACATGAATATTTAGCAGAGGTAAAAACTGAAGATAAAAAGGCCAGCAGGAATTGAAGTATGAGTTTCTGATTTGTAGCAATAAGAATGGAGAGGCATATTCTGTGCTGACAGAGGTTATTAAGTAAATAATAATAAAAGGATGGAGAGGCAGAAAAAAATGTGATGTGAAGACAGAGCCTAAGAAAGGTAATGAGGCCAGACCCAGTGACTCCCATGTATAATTTCAGCACTGTGGGAGCCAGAGGTAGGAAGATTGCTTGAGTCCAGGAGTTTGAGACTAGCCTGGGCAAAATGGCAAAACCCCATGTCCACCAAAAAAAAAAAATATTAGCTGGGTGTAGTGTCATGCACCTGTAGTGCCAGCTACTTGGGAGGCTAAGGCAGGAGGATAGCTTGAGCAGGGAGGTCGAGGCTGCAGAGAGCCATATTGGAGCTACTGCCCTCCAGTTTGAGCAATAAAGTGAAACCCCATCTAAAAATGAAAAAGAAAAGGCAGACAGCAAATCCTCGGTGGCATAGTGATGGTAGTTGGTGAATCAGAAGTTAGCAAGATTAGGGAGACACAGGAAAAGGCAAGACTGCTTGTTAACAAAGTAGATAGGGCCAATCTGTAGAACTATGTAAACATGATGTATTTTTTGATCTGATGTATTACATAGTTCTGTAGAACTATGTAAACTTTGCTCACTAGCCAATGGCGAGGCCACAGAACATACTGGTGATACTTTCATGGGCATATACTTTACCTTAAAGATCTGGAGAACCAGTATATCTTAGGAGGCCCTCTGTTTCACCTCATAAAGGGCAATATATACTAATAAAATACTTACGTATGCTTTTATGCATTCTTTATGGTATTTTTAAAATTGATTTTTATTATTAAAATTTTTAGACCAGGTGCAGTGGCTCACACCTGTGTTCCCAGCACTTTGGGAGGCCAAGGTGGGCAGATTGCTTGAGCCCAGGAGGTCAAGACCAGCCTGGGAAACATGGGGAAACCCCATCTCTACTAAAAATACAAAAATTCGCTGCACATGGTAGCCCACACCTGTGTTCACAGCTACTTGGGAGTCTGCAGTAGGAGGATCACTTAAGCCCAGTGAGCCGTGATCATGCTGCTGCACTCCAGCTTGGGCGACAGACTGAGACTGGTCTCAAAAAAAAAGAAAAAAAATTTTTTTTTTTAACTAGCCATTTTCACTCCCCAAATCCTGCTATCCCTTTACATTATTTTTATTTTGGAAACTGGGCTGCTATAACAAAATACATATAGATCGGGTAATTTATGAACAACAAAAATTTATTTTTTTCAGTTTTGGAGGCTGAGAAATGCAAGATCAAAGCAACAGTAGATTCTGTGTCTGATGAGGGCCTGTTCCTTATAGATGACAGTTTCTTGCTGCATCCTCACATGGCAGAAGGTGGCAAGGCAGCTCCTTTCAACCTCTTCAGTAAGGGCACTAATCCTATTCATGAGGGCAGCGTCCTCATGTCTTACTTCCCAAAAGACCCCACGTCTTAATGCAATCATATGGGATATTAGGTTCCAACATATGAATTTTGGAAGACACCAGTATCCAGACCATAGCAGAAACCAAAAAATGACAAAACATTCTGGCTATAATATGCTATGTATAATGTATTCCTGAAGATCTTCACATTTTAAGAAAATGGCTCACTTAAGAGCCTAAGGGAAAAATAAGTCTGGGAAAGCCCTCTGAAACTCTGAACAACTGAGTGGTGGTTCCCAAACTTTGCTACTTACTGATACGATCTTTAAAAACTGATAACTGGCTCCCACACTCAAGACATTCTGAATTAAATGGAATGAGGGGAGAAGCTGGGCCTCAGTATTCTAAAACATCCCTAGATGACTAATACACAACAAAGTCTGGCAACGACTCAACTGTAGTATTAACAGACAGTAACAACCCAAATGAAAATAGTAGTTCACTTAAAAGGACGTGTAAAACTCCTAACAAATAAAGCAATGTTATATTAACTTAAAGAGTTTTATCTTTTTTAAAAAGTTGACGGTTGCTTAAAGAATGACAATTTATAGAAGGGTAGACACTGATGAGTGATGGAAACAAGGGCAGCAGATCATCAGAAGTTGCAGATGGAAGCAGTTGCAAACTGCAGGAAATGTAGAGTTGCCAGAGATGGATGGCTCTGACTCATTGTCTGATGTCGCTTTTGCCCAAAAATGTGAGGGAGCTGCAAAATAAGCACTATCAAAATGGAGCACATGGCTGAACCAAGCCCAGGGAAGAATGGGGTCCCACACCGTGAAAGCTCATCATTTGAATGCTGTATTCTCCCAGGCCTGGTGCAATCACAAAACAAAGTGCAATACTTGTGCTTCAGCTATCGTGTCTTTGTACTACAAAGCATTAAAGTGCTATGAAAAATTATGTATGAACCAACCCACTTTCCTTATTATTCTAACATTACTTTCCTATTTAGCAATCTCATGTGACCTCATGTGTACTATAAAAAACAGTGCTCGGCTGGGTGCAGTGACTCATGCCTTTAACCCCAGCACTTTGAGAGGCCAAGGCAGGAGGATTACTTGAGCTCAGGAGTTCCAGACCAGCCTGGGCAATGTGGTGAAATCCTGTCTCTACAAAAAATTAGGCATGATGATGCACACCTCTAGTCCCAGCTACTCAGGAGGCTGAAGTGGGAGGATGGCTTGAGACCAGGAGGCAAAGGTTGCGGTAAGCCAGGATCTTCTCACTGCACTCCAGCCTGGGTGACAGAGCCAGATCCTTTCTCAAAAATAAAAAATAAAAAAGACAGTACTGTAGCATAACAGACTATGTTAGTATTCCACTGAGAATCTGGAATTTAAATAACGTCATCCTGCCCCTGTTTTACTTACCTCCCTCTGTGGTTCACACTGTCCTTTAGCACCAAGTAATTCTTTAGGTAGACAGTTCTTCCACCTCTGACTTTGCCGTAGAAAGGTACTTGAATTCGTATAACTTGGGACAGCTTTATTTAAATAGCACATACAGCATATGACTAATCCAAATGGAACACCCACACCTGATCATTTTTCAATATTTATTTTTAAAAAATAAATTACCATGTATGTGTTATCACTATAGTGAACCAGATTAGGGAACTTTATTTTAAGCTGAGTACATTTGCTTTCTTTTTTTATTGTTTTGCTTGGCTTTTTAAAATTGTCTCTAGTAGCTTGGATTGCAATACAGGTCAAATTATATTGTCATTTCCATTGAATTTTTGCACGCCAAAATTGGAAAATAATATTGATGTCAGAAATTACTTAGGTTGCCAGGATCTTCAGTCTGAATTCATTCCTTAATGTTATAATCCACACAGAAGGAATAGATTGATTTGGACTTGTTGCAGACATTGTATGGCAAGGGAGAGCAAAGCTAATTTATTGTGGGTTTTTTTGTTTTTTTTTTTTTGGAGAACAATACTGAGGTTAGGCAATGAGAGATGAATAATGTAAGAAGGTATAGAAATGCAAATAGAATAGTGAGAGTGAAGTATAAGAATTATATTGACAAAAGCTAAACATAAATAACCCTGAGTGATCAATGGAAAGCAAATGCCTGAAATTACATTAAAACACATGGGGAGCAAATGAGGGTTGAAAATTACTTATTGTGTACAACGTTCACTACTCAGGTGACGTGTGCACTAAAAGCCCAGATTTCATATATGCATGTAAGAAACCTGCACTTGTACCCCCTAAATATTTTTTTTAATTTAATTGAAAACATGTGAGGCAGAAAAAATATCAGAGCTTTCCCTTATTTCTGATAAATTCTCATTATATAAGTTTTGTTTCATTTTTGTAACAAAGCAGAATGACTCTCCCACCTCCACCCTTTTTCTTTCAGACCATGGATCACAGATATTTAGAGCTAAAAGGGAACCTAGGAATTTTCAAGTTTACATTCTGTGTCATGTGGATTAGGAAACTGAGTCCCAAATAAGTTCAGTGACTCTTTTAGGGTTACATAGTAGAACCTACAATCAAGGCCTCCTGGATTCTAGTTCAGCGCGTCTTACAATAATTAATAAAAGTAACTGTTCTACTTGAAAGACAGAATTTTGAGTTTATATGTACATATGATTGGCGCATATCCATGGATATATCATTGCAATCGTATGTAGACTTTTTCAGACATCTCAAGGAATATATATACCTTTGAGTCCAAATACTCAAAGGTAGGTTGACATTTTTCAGATGTCACTACCGATGGGAAGAATAGGAAAGGCAACTAGGATATTCTGGAAGGTAGAATAATCTCTCCTACCCCCACTAATCCCCAAAGATGTCCACATCCTATTCCCTGGTAACTGTGATTGTTACTTTACATGACAAACAGCACTTTTCAAATGTGATTGAGGGTAAAGACCTCGAGATGGTGAGGTTATTCTGGATTACTCAGGTGGCCCCCTCTAGTCATGAGTCACTAAATGCGGAAGAGGGAATCAGAAGAGTGGGTCTGAGAGATGTGACATGAAAAGACTTGTCCTGCTGTTGATGGGCTCTGAAGTTGGAGGAAGAGGGCTATGAGCCAATAAATGTGGTTATCTTTAGAAGCTGAGAACAGCTCCTAGTTTATAGACAGCAAGAAAACAGGGATCTTGGTCCTACAACAGCAAGAAACTGAATTCTGCCAAAATCTAAGTAAGCAGGAAATGGATTCTTCCCTAGAGCCTCCAGAAAGGCATACATTCTGCTAACACCTTGATGTAAGTCCAGTCAGACCTATATCAGACTTACAGAATTGTAAGTTGATAAAGTTTTGTTGTTTCAAGCCACTAAGTTTGTGGCGATTTGTTATGGAAGGAATAAAAAGTGATACACGTATGCAACCTCTTAATTTATTGTCTTCCTGGATAAAAGTCACTGACCGCTTTGCGCCGCTGCCCCGGGTCCCGATGCTGGCCGTGGCCCGGCCTCTCAGCACCGGTCTGTGCTCCGTGGGGACCCAGACGAGGCTCGGGCCTTTGCAGCCGGCCTTAAAGCTCGCGCAGGTTCCTGGTAGAGTTACACAGTTGTGCCGCCAGTATAGCGACATGCCCCCTTTGACGTTAGAGGGCATCCGGGACCGTGTTCTTTACGTATTGAAACTCTATGACAAGATTGACCCAGAGAAGCTTTCAGTCGATTCTCATTTTATGAAAGACCTGGGCTTAGACAGTTTGGACCAAGTGGAGATTATCATGGCCATGGAAGACGAATTCGGGTTTGAAATTCCTGATACAGATGCTGAAAAGTTAATGTGTCCACAAGAAATTGTAGATTACATTGCAGATAAGAAGGATGTGTATGAATAAAGTATCAGATGGAATCTTGCTCTGTTGCCCAGGCTGGAGTGTAGTGGCATGATCTCGGCTTACTGTAACCTCCGCCTCCTGGGTTCAAGCGATTCTCCTGTCTCAGCCTCCTGGGTAACTGGGATTACAGGCGTGTACCTCCACGCCCAGCTAATTTTTATATTTTTAGTAGAGATGGGGTTTTACCATGTTGGCCAGGCTGGTCTTGAACTCCTGACCTCAGGTGATCCGCCCACCTTGGTCTCCTCAAGGGCTGGGATTATGAGCATGAGCCACTGCACTCAGCCAGATGCTGCATTTTTAGCACCTGAAAGATGTCACTTACCATTAGTAAGAACACATCAAAAATAACATTGAACTTACTTTATCTTTTCTAGACCCTTTGGCTTTGGGGAGAGAGGACTCAGATGATAGTGGCGAATGTCTGGCAGTGAGGACACATTTTCGCATTATTGCTGACTCTGACAGAGTGATTCTGATGGACGTGTATTTAAATTGTATAAGTGTTTTACTCTTTGAAAATAAATCCATAAAACCAAAAAAAAAAAAAAAAAAAAAAGTCACTGACCAAAGTCACCGAGAAAGTGTCTATACTGTACATAGGAGATTTTGAATATTTTTTATTCATTCTAAGCAACTTAAGTACTATTGCTCGTGGCAGTCTTTCTCTGTGGCACAAAGTCTTTCTGAATTCTAAATTCCACCCAGAATTTCCTCTGTGGTGATATTAAGTAAAAGGTGAGTTTCTTCAAAGTATTATTTCATTTGTGTGTTTTTCTCATTATACTGTCATTCTTATGAAGTGGATGCTCCACTGTCATGACAAGTAGGAGTGGTACATGTTCAGTCTTTACCTAAATCTTAAGTCATCTTCGTCAAGTACCTACTGTGTTCCACACCTCTGTCACTCCAGTGGTTTCTGCTGGTTTTTTCTTTAGGTTTTGTCTCTTGCCAGAAGTCATTTTGTTGGTAATTAACAGAGCCAGTCTTTGAACCTAGACAGTCAAGCTCCAGTGTACTGCACTGCCATTGAGATTGTTGCCCAAGAAGAATTCACAGTAGTGTCAAGAAATAAAGAACATATATAGACAAAGGACCACTTAAGGTTATTCAGATTTGAGCAGTTGTGACTTTTTCTTCAGACTCCTGGGCCTAACTCTTTACAAAGAGGAAGAGACAGATTCGACACTTTTCTGCCTCTGTTGCATTTTTTCCATTTCTTTAATATTAAGTATCTGTATTATTACTATTTTCTATTACAGGGGTTGGCAAACTACAGACCTTAGGGAAATCATTCTGTTAGTAAATATTATTGGCACACAACCACAACCATTAATTTGTATATCATCTATGGCTGCTTTGGGGCTACAACAGCAGAGCTGAATAATTGCAACAGAGGCCCATAAGACCTAAAATATTTATTATTAGGCTCTTTACAGAAAGTTTGCAGACCCCTGTTCTCTAATGTTAACAAATGAGATTTCCAGAGCTTTTATATTACCAAATTCATCATTCTGACCAACCTCATGTATTCTCATAATGCCCATTTTTGACTAGCTTTGAGATATGATTCTTCCATTTTTCTGAACATGACCTTTTGCACTGAGAATAAACAGACATAACAAAACCTCAGAGGACTTCAGAGAAAGCCTGTATTGTTTCCTCCCTACCTACCCTACTTCCTATTGTATTTAGAATTTCTATCAAGGATATGCAGGAAAAGAAATGAAAAACAATAACAAAAAGAATATGCAGGAACTTTTCCAAGACTTTATCCCAGTGATAATAACTCACATAAGGAATTTTTCATGCATGTGGCATGATCAAAAATAAAGAATGATCTGCATTTTAACATATGCACCAGAAACTAAATTGAAAATCACCAACATGTCAAAATAATGCAATGAATTGAAACAAAATCTCAGTAGAGATTTTTTGAAAACAAAAAGATAAATCTAATTAAAGACAGCTATTTGTTGGGGACATTAGTCATTGCCTTTTGGCTGCTTAACATCAGTCTTTTTATTTCTTGAGAGTTCCCTATTTTACAAGTTTTGGTGATAGAGCTCAATATATCAGGCACTTTTTTTCTGATGTTTCTTGCAGTGAAAGAGGCCTAGGCTCTGCTTATGACTACCACAGTTACTGAATTGAGGACTGGTGCTGCATAGCAGCAAATCCTGTAGAGAAACAACTCTGATGGTCACACCAGTTGTAGCAAGAGCAAATTCATAAAGGAGCATGCCATTGATGCCTGTGGTGACATCCAGGGCACAGTGGGCAGTGTCACTGTGTGTTGGGTCAGAAGCTTCAGTCTGATTGTTTGACAGTAGTGTTCAAAGGTTCAAAGCTGGCTGACCCAGTTTTACTGTGCATTTGACACCTGCCACCCAGCTACCTAACCTCTGAATCTTATTCTCCTTTTTAAAAGGATATTGAGTAGCTCACATAATTGTAAGACAATTATAAGCTATTTTTGCTCATATGGCTTCTAAATTTTAACTAAAAAAAAATTTAAGACCCTTTTATGCATACTTACTTTAAAATGCTAAATTTTTATGTAGTATATTAATTGCAAAGAATGGAATTTCTAGCACATGGTATTTTGTTTATGTGCTTTAAATATATTTTCATTAAAATTTTGTAGCTGCAAATTTAAGTCATATTTATGGTAGAGCCCATATCCTTATCAAACCCATTAGCTGACTTTATTTTTCTATTTAAATAAATACCTTACCCTGCATCCTGTGAGAGCTGTTGGAGAGTCAATCCACCATGAACCCTGAAAATCACTGCACATTCTTTCCAGGGATGCTGCTGGTGCAAAGCCCTGACGACTCCTTACCTAGTCAAGTTTTATGTCTCTTCTAGGTATATTAGTATATAATAATATCCATTTCCCATTTCTCTCAAAATCACTTTGCTCCTGTGTACTTTCAATTTTTGATACGTGCATCTCCGCATTCGAAGGCGTTTTCTGCACCCCGTCCATGTGTGGCAGGCTAGGAATTCTGGGGAATTAACACTCCCTCAGGGAGCAGTCTTCAGTCAGTGACTGAGTTTGTAAATAACAACCTCTTCATCAACAAGGTGGGATAATCCAGGGGCTATATCTCTGCTCATTCAACAGTAGCTGGCTTAATTGTGCACATTTTATTGGCTCACTTCCTTTCCTTATAACTCCACTCCCGTACTGGTTTTCCCTAAATAATCTACTTGCACTTAAATTCTTGCCCCAGGATCTGCTTTTGGGAGAACCCAAACTAAGATAGAGATCAAAAGATCTCTTCCTTTAAAAAGGTCTGTATCTTGAGTTAGGAGCAGTAGTCTAGCCCCAGTCCTTGTCATCATTTGACTTCACCTGATTCTCTTTTTTTTTTTTTTGAGACGGAGTCTCGCTCTGTCGCCCAGGCTGGGGTGCAGTGGCCAGATCTCAGCTCACTGCAAGCTCCGCGTCCCGGGTTCACGCCATTCTCCTGCCTCAGCCTCCCGAGTAGCTGGGACTACAGGCGCCCGCCACCTCGCCCGGCTAGTTTTTTGTATTTTTTAGTAGAGACGGGGTTTCACCGTGCACCATGTTACCCAGGATGGTCTCGATCTCCTGACCTCGTGATCCACCCGTCTCAGCCTCCCAACTGATTCTCTTTTATGTGAAGCAAAGGACAGGTGAAGATGGGAGTTCTGCCCATCTTCACAGATCTGCACAAGCCTCCCTAAATATTCCTGGGTAGACAATCTTTGCTACCACCAAAGTTGGTCTAAAGTGGGTTGTTCACTCAAAAACAAAATTCCTGTCTTTAGTAGACCATAGTCTGTCTGCTGCACCAGACTTCAACGTGGCCCAATTATGTAGCAAGAAATGATACAAAGAAATAACTTAGTTATCTGATTGTGGCACAGAAAACATTTATTTTATCGTGTTAGGACAGACTCTTGACTGCGTGTTACCCCTTACCTCATCAAGCCGGAAATGTGAAAAGTAGAGAGTGAGCCCACATTCAGAGCTGCTCTGACCTACTGATTCACTCCTCTGGGAGGGTGAGATCCCCAGACTCTGAGAGAACCTCCCACTTGTTGCAGCCACAAATCTATATTCTAATCTCATGTATATCATTTGCCTTGCTTGCTTACTGGTTCAAAGCAAGCCAAGGTGAGAGCACTGTTAGGTGAATGTGAGATGCCATTCTCACCTGTCCTCCAGCAATAACAGCCACTGTCTCTGGACTGGCATAGGTGGTCACCACCAAATAAACCTGAACATCCTGCAAACTTATTGGGCTCTTCAAGCAAACATTTGACAAATTTGATCTCACCTTCCTCCCCAACACCACAGTGACCTAGTGGCTTTCAAGAAGCCTGAGCCAAACTCACGGTGTGGTGATGTCAGTTAGTTGTGGAGATGAAGGAATAAGCTACCCAGACCTTTTACCTGGAGTAATTGGGCATGGGCTGGTGAACTTGCAAGGACCTGGAGTTTATGGAATTTCACTCTTACCAATTTGGTTAAAAAAAAAAAAAAAAAAAAAAAAAGTATGTTTCCACAGAGCATCGTGGTGTGAGCCTGTGATCTCAGCTACTTGGGAGACTGAGATGAGAGATCACTTGAGCACAGAAATTCAAGGCTATAGTCAGCTGTGATCACACTATTGCACTCTAGCCTGGGAGAGAGTGAATCCCTGTCTCCAAAGTAAATAAATTAATCAAAAGTGTGTTTTCATTTCTTAGAGAATCTTTGTGAAAATAGCTCTTCCTGCTTCTGTTGTAGCTGGCCCTCCTTTGCCTTCCCCAGTGTTTAGATGGAAGACCAGAAGACCCTGGGGGATGAGTGAAGAAAAAGACCCTCTTTGTAGTCTTTCATTCCATACAAATAGATGACTATAAACACATTAGACATTACCAGTCTAACCTAAATTGCAGCAATTGACACAACTTACCTGAAATTTTCCTCCCCCAGCACACCTCTCCAAAGAAACTTACACAGAAAACCTCTCTAAATATAGATGTTGCACTGGACTTTAACCTTTTCTACTCACTCATTCAGAAATCTTTAACGAAAGTTTGACATGTAAAAAAAATAGAAAAATTATTTTCATATAGAGTATTAGAAATGAGTAAGACACATTTTCTTAAGATTTTTACCTTTTTTGTGGAGTGTGTGTGTGTGTGTATACATGTCTATTTGTATGTATATAACATTAACCACCAGAGGAAAGCAGAAGAAAATATGCAGTGGTGTGTATTGCCACACAGATACTGCTGGGAACAGTATCTCTCTTTGCACAGAAACTTTTCAGTTTCTCTGTGGGTGGTGTCTCTTGCCCCTTTCAGTTCCCAAGATAATTGGGTATCAAGAGGTCACTACTAGACAGAGAGCCTTATTTCCCGACCATTATCACTTCTACAAACGGTGGAGCAAAGTGCAGAATACTGAGATAGTCATTGGCTCTCTGAAGCTAAATAAGATACTGTTCCTGCTTTTGAGGAGTTTACATTGTAATGATATCTTTGCAATAAATAGAACTAGCTGAGGTGGTTCTCCCTATATTGAGTTTGGGTTAGCAGGCAAGGAAATGGAGTTATCCACAATTGGCTCAACTTTCAATGGGCACAAAATCTTAGATGAAAATGAGAATTGGAAGGATCCTGTTTTAGCATTAGTGAATTATTTCTTGTATCCAGTAAGTAGAGTGATGGACAAAGGTCTGTCTGGGACTAGTTAGGAGAGACAAAATAAATCCAATTTAGAAGGCTGATATAAAATTTCCAGATTGGCTTAAGAATCAGTTTAATCAATGAATGTCTCCTCCTGCCTGAGATAGTGGGATAACTTGCCAACATTGATATAGAGAAGTTTATTGATGTCTCTTGGTCATTTCACTTCTTGACTGGCTCCCTTAATATGCCATACCCTCCACTCAAGGCTCTGCAGTGGATTCTCATCTGCTGAGAGATAGGTTCAAGCCCTTGCACAGGATGCCTTGATTATTTCATCCTGAATTGTAACTCCCTAGTCTACCCCATTTGTTCAAAATTCTAGGAGAGCTATTATACCCACATCAGACTCCAGGTGAATACGAAATAAATGTTGTATAACAACAAATTGGGAGTATTAAAAAATAGCAGTTAACTATACACTAAGATCTTTTTTTCATTTTGTAAATGAGGTTTAAATTAGGGTGGAGGTTGCAAATCATGCATAATTTCTGTTAAAATTTATTAGTGAAGTAATTCTGAGACAGTTTCATGAGTGCAATTAATAAATATTTTATCCAGGAGAAGTTTTCCTGGAAGAACAGAAATACATTGGAAAGTTTTCAGAATGTTTTGTAAATATTTTGTGAAAGTTGAAAACTTGGAGGAAGAGGGTATTGAATCCTAGTAAAAATCAGAAATCCCTGATTCTGCCATCTTCAGTATTTGGCCTCCATAGTCATCGAAGAGAGGGAAGAGGGGATTTTGGAATCATATGAAGTAAAAGGCCTTGGTGTGGTTTTCATCACTTTGGTCTACATCCCATCTTTTAGAACTGAATCACAATTCCCCAACTGAACTAATTGGAGGCCAATAAATAGAGTCCACCTGTACACTCAGAAAGATATGTGGATTTGGTAGAATATAGCCAATTTGTTCTATGTTATATTAATAGAAATCATCTAGAATGAATGCTATTGTAAAAAGGATACAGTGGTTAAAGGGTTTTGTTATAAAGAACTTGCTTAAGATCACACAAATAATGGCAAAACTAAACCGGAACTCAGATCTCCTGACCTCAATACTTCCTCCAGTGTTCCAAATTACCTTCCTACATTGACTGGGAGGGTTTTGGAAGTAACAGAAAACCTGAACCAAAGTGGATTATGAAAGAAAAAACTTGGGGAGTATGAGTTCATGTAATTGAATTGTGTACACACTGCTCTAATTTTAAGCTTTATGAAAGGGAGACTTAATTCATCAGTTCATGTTGCCATCTGGACACTGAGTCCATTTTGATTCTTGTAGCTCTGTCTTCCTCCAGATGTTGGACTAGTTTTCATACTAGATCTTCTCATGACATCATTAAGGAACTTCACATTCTTCTCACACTGTTCATGGAAGGTTCCTGGAACTCCCGCAGCAGCAAGGAAACTTCACTTGTAGGAGTCCTTAGCACATCTGTAATGTTTTATTGGCCAAAATGTGATACATCTCCATTTCTGGATCAATCACTGTGGTCAAGTGCAAGACGCTCTGCAGGACTCAACCTGGGGATGAGGTCTGTCCACTCCATCTGCATGGTCACTTTGTACTGAGGTTGGGTAAGTACTCCTAAGGAAATCAGGTTTGTTTTGGTTGAGAAAAAAATGGAAATGGATGCTGAGGTAACAACCAACAAATATCCACTATTTTGTAAGATGTGTTTGAAACTAATGCAAAAAATCTCTGAGATTAAGATGTGTACGTAGCTCATCAGTTATATTAAGTTTAATTGTATTCCCTATATCTAATATTTATAGTACCTAAACTGTTACTAAGATGTTTATTATTTTATTTAAAATTTGGTTGAAGTTTTCTATATCACCCTAAACCAAGTTTGGAAATAAAGATTTAATACTATATGACATGTACAATTGCTCTCCTTTAGTGAAAAGTCCTAAAAATCTTATGGTTGAGAATACAATATTTACTTTCTGGAGACTCTGCTCACAAACTTTCTGGACAAAAAGCATTACCCACAATCACTGCTAACTAAAAGGATAGAGAAACTTTTCTTAGGCTTTCCTCCAGGATTGTCTGTGCTTAATCAGCTTCCCTATATATTCTCAAATAGCCTCTGAAAATATAGCCTTTGTCCCTTTTTCAACAAATCCATAATTATTTATTTATTTTTTCTTCTTCATAGTTATTTTCAGACATTTACAATGTCTTAGAGTGTTACATAAATTGAATAGAATGAATTGTGCAAAATAACAATATGTTGAAGGTCCAAAAGAACTATACCTTTTTATGTCTGAGAAAAAGTTTTAAAATCAGAACCTACACAGCAATAAGTGGTTTAATGATAGCCCTTTAAGTGCACCGTCAGAGCTCTTTTATAGAATTTTGTGAAAGACATGCTAGATAATTTCCATGGAAATTGATCTCATTTAAATGATATTATCCTAAGGAACATTTCATATAAACAACTCATATTTTCCTTAAGTTTCTTTTAAAGGTTGAGCTGACATTCACATCAGGATTTCATAAGTCAGTGCAGTGCTGATGTTATTACAAGGTAATACTTTTGCAATCATCAGCAACAGGATAGGATTGCAGAACTGTAACAAACTGCATGAAAAAATACAAAATAATATCATGTTTGAGTAGTTGTGATAATAAGTGATGGCATATCAGTGTACAGGTAGTGGTGAAACAAATGAATTATTAAAGAATATAATTGTATCCTTATTATGCTTATCTTTTTGGTTTTTTTACTTTTGTCAAATAAATTGGGTTGGTAATTGATGGTAGTAATATAAGGTGTCCTTTAAAAAATTTAAGTAAAGAAGTAAGTTTACCTGAAGAAAAATAGAATAAACAATGAAATTATAGTTGTCCTCAGAAATGGTAAAAGTCATCATTACAAATGAAATGTCATCTATATTGAGTGATCATAGATGTCCTCAAAGAACTTTGAAAGCTAAGCAATAACATGCATAATGCATTCAGTGCAGAGAAAAGCAGAACATTTTAAAGAGATGTGTCTGTTCCTAGGCAGAAAGGTATTAACAGTGGTAAGGCATGGATATGTACTTCAAAAGGAAATTTAGAAATAAAGGTGCAGAAGAAGCAAATCTGTAAGAGCATGCCTTCACTTCAAGAGGGAATGCTCTGTTAGGCCGATTCAAGAATCCACTCAACAGGAATATAGCTATTTCAGAGACTGTCACATCAAAACCAGATGTCATTACACATTCCAATAAGTAACTCCTTAACTGCTTCCTTGCTTCCCAAATACCCTAGGGATAATTGGGCTCACTGGTTAGGGCTAACTATGTCTAGAGTGCTTGGCAATCAAACTCCTTATTGTAAATAAATAAAATGGCTTAAATATCAGACCCTGATGAGCTTCGTTAGTATGAATCACCTTCGCGAATACGCTAAATGTGTTCACATTGATGAAATTAAGTTGTTTTTTTTTTTTTTTTTTTTTTGAGACGGAGTCTCACTCTGTAAGGACAGATCCTGGACTGGTTGGCTGCATCAAGATACATACCACTTTGTGGGGATCTATCTGAGTGAGCAGTACACCTAGAAAATCCCTACGTCTCATGACTCACATTTTCTCAACTTTTGCAAGACTAATGTTCATGTTATGTGATATGAACCAAGCTCTTAATGTTTTTTGTGTCATATTAACATGTGAGTTAGGGAGATAATCCCTTAATGAAAAAACATATTTATTTTGCTACTATAAGAACTTGAAGTTTTGCAAAGGAAAAAAAAATGAGTTATTTGAGGACCTAGCTGGCCTGAAATTGAAGCATCAGATAAATTAAATGTTTCTCATTTAAACTACCATGTATCTTTCTCTTTTCTTTCCTCTTTCCTTCTTCATTGCCAGCCTTTTTGAGTGAGCCGTTTGCTGTCACTGCCTCCACTCCTTCGGTGCCAAGTATCTCCTCTCCACCCCCCACCATCTGGCTCCCACCCTCATTATTCTGCTGAAACTGTCTTAAAGGTTTCTGACTGATAATAGACAGCTTCTTAATCATTATTTTACTTGACTTGTCTGCAAAGTTGGATGGTATGTTCTATGCTCTTCTTTTGAGAACATACCTCCTCGCTTTCCTAATGTCCAGGACCTGTATTTTCTTAATTTTTCTCATGGCAATTTATACTTTTCTCTCAGTGCCTTCTACTGGCAGCCTTTTAAAAAAGAAATATAATGTGGCAGATCAAGCTAGTGTCCCCTTCCTCTTCTCTTCCTCTCCTACCTGTTATCCTAATATTCTGAAGTTGTATTGTCATCTCTATATTTGTATGTCTGTATACAACATATGTCATTTTGTTTTTAAAATTTCCCATATACAGCATCGTAGCATCCTTTGCACCTTGCATTTTGAAAATTCATCATTATGTATTTTGCAATTATCTATTTTGATATATCTGGACTTAGTTCATTTACTTTAACTTCTCTGTAATCTTCTGTGGTGTTAATTAATGACAGTTTCAACAACTGTTTATATATAGATGTTCAGAGAACTTATTTATTTTACATTTCCTTTGGTGGCTTCCTAAAATACCAGCTACCAATTATAGACCAGTGACCCCCACAACTACATTTGCTTAGAGATCAGTTTGGGGATAATTTGGGCAAGCCCCATGCATTTATCTTACAGGTGTTTAGCTTATCCAAAATGAAAATCACTGTTGTTTCTGGACATGTTTCTTTCCCCCATTGTTTTTCTTCTACCACAATTCAGAACACCACCATCCTTCCAATCACCAAAAATATAAAATTTGGAATCTTTCTCTTCTTTAAAAAATCTTTTTTATATATATTTTATTCTCTTCTCTAATTTTGCATACAAAATGTCTGTCTTCTTTTTTCGTTTTTTTTCCATGCCTACCTACTACTATTGCCTTCGACTAGGCCTTTGTCATTCTTATCTGAAGTAGCACAGTTTCCTTCCAAATATGTTTCATGCACATAATTTCTCCCTAATATTAATCCTTCATCCAGCTGCCAGAGTTATCTTTTTAAAACAGATTGGCAAATTTTTCTGTAAAGAGACAGTAAATATTTTGGGCTTTGTGGGCCATTGTGGTCTCTGTGGCACCTATTCAACCCTGCCATGATAGCATGTTAGTTTTCAGTTGTATGAGTGGCAATACATAAATAAATGGTTGTAGATCTATTCCAATAGAAGTTTATTTACAAAAATCTGAATGGACCAGATGTGGCCCAAAAGCCATAGTTTGCTGACCTCTGCTCCACAACATAAGTTATATCGTGTATCTCCCTATCAAAGCCTTTCTATTTTCTACAGAAGATAGTGTTCACCATCCTTTAAAATCTGGCATCATCCTCAATTTACCACTTAAGGTCAGTGCCTTAATCTCTGAGATTCTAATTTGTATTCTAACTTGTTCTTAATAACTCTATTATTATCATATCATGTAGTTGATACAAAAGCTTAAGATAAATATAACCTTTTTTTACAAATCATTAAGAGAAAATTTAACACTCTAACTGGCAAACTAGACAAAGGGTATGAATAAGCGTTTTACACTAAAAAAAAGAGAAATTCCCAAAATGTATTTGCAAAAAAGTGTAACTTCATTAATAAATAAATGAATATAAATTAAAATGATACATCTTTGCTTACAAAATTGGCAATTTAAACCATGATAGCATCCAGATTTGGCTACTATATATATATTATATTTATATATATATAAATGCTATAGAGAGAGTCCCAACTTACAATGGTTCAACTTACAATTTTTCAACTGTAACATGGGTTTATTGAGACATAACTTCATAATAAGCAGAGGAGCATCTGCAGAGGAGGTGCTTTCAGTAGAAATAGGGGATATGTTTATTCAAAACTTCTAGGGGAAAATTTTATAACAAATATTAAAAAGCCTTGTCCCAGCAATTCCATTTTTAGGGATTGCTCGTGTAGAAATTATTATGAAAGTATGTAATAATGTAGCTGCAGGGATAATTATTACAATGCTACTTAAAATACCAGAATATGGCTGGGTGCATTGGCTCACACCTGTAATCTCAGCAATTTCGGAGGCTGAGGTGGGTGGATCACGAGGTCAGGAGATTGAGACCAGCTTGGCCAACATGGTGAAACCCCGTCTGTACTAAAAGTACAAAAATTAGCCAGGCGTGGTGGTGCACACCTGTGATCCCAGCTACTCAGGAGACTGAGGCAGGAGAATCGCTTGAAACTGGAAGGCTGAGGTTGCAGTGAGCCGAGATTGCGCCTCTGCACTCCAGCCTGGGTGAAAGAGCGAAACTCCATCTCAAAAAAATAAAAAATAAATAAAATAAAATACCAGAATACTTAAAATAACAAAGGTCCCACAAGAGAGGATTGATTAAAGAGTACAAGTGTTAAAATTTCTATAGAAGACCAAGTAGGATTTATTCCAGAAATGCAAATCTAATTTAACATTTGAAAATCAGGCAACCTAATTTACCACATAAACAGAATAAAGGAACATTTTCCACCTAAGACTGCTAACAAGGCAGAGATACCTACTGACATGATGTCTGCTTGCTGTGCTGGAGTTCCTAGTAGGTTTTCTTTTCTTTCTTTCTTTTTCTTTCTTTTTTTTGTTTTTTAATTGAAACAGAGCCTCACTCTGTTGCCCTGGCTGTAGTGCAGTGTCAGGATCTTGGCTAACTGCAACATCCGCCTCCTGGGTTTAAGTGATTCTCTTGCCTCATCTTCCTGAATGGGTGGGATTATAGGTGCACACCACCACACCTGGCTAATTTTTGTATTTTTAGTAGAGACAGGATTTCTCCATGTTGGACAGGCTGGTCTCGAACTGCTGACCTCAATTGATCTGCCCGCCTTGGCCTCCCGAAGTGCTGGGATCACAGACGTGATCAACACACCTGGCCTGGAGTTCCTAGTTAGTGTTATAAGGCAGAATAAAGAAATAAAAAACATAATCATTGTAAATAAAGAAGTAAAGATATTCTTCAACAGTTTCAGGACTGTGTATGTAGAAAATTCAGAGAAATCCATAAACCAACTACCAGAACTAATAAATGCATTTAGCACTGAACACAAATTTTAATATACAAAAATCAATTTTGTTTTTATATACTATCAACAAAAATTTCAAAATAAAATTTAAAAGCAATTCAGTTACCATTTTTAGTAATACACCAATAAAATTTTCTTAGTTTGACAAAAATAGATCAGAAATGTAATATACTAACGATGAGAGTAACTGGGTCAGGAGTATACCAGAACTCTACTATCATTCTAACATTTCTGTAAATCTAAAATGTTTCCAAACTACAACGTTTATTTAAAATGGAAACCCAGAACCAACAAACAAGCAAGGAAAAAAGCAATACCAATGACAGTAGCCACAAACCCCTCAAATACCTAGGAAAAAAATAACAAAATATATGCAAGACCTCTAAATTTAAAACTACAAAACATTGCAGAGGAAACCAAAGAAGACTAAAACAAATGGAATAGTGTAGTAATGTATTTGGAAGATTCCATATTGTTAAGATATCAGTAAATCCCAAATTAATCTGTAGATTCAGTGCAATTCATTTGAAAGTCACAGCAGATTTTTTATAGGAACTGACACACAAATTCTAAAATGGAATTATATAGTAGTGCAAAAGATGTTAGATAGATGACAATCTAAAAAAAAAACAGATTGGAAAATTTATTCTACCTTCCTTTATTTTTCTTGAGGTATAATTGTTATACAACAAACTGTACGTCATTAATGTGTACAGTTTGATGAATTTGGAAATATGCATACACCTGTGACATCATCACTACAGTCAAGGTAATAGACATATCTGTCACTTCAAAAGTTTCTGGGTGGTGCTTTCATCTTTGTTAGTTTTTTGTGTCTGTGTAGTAAGAATACTGAACATGAAATCTACTCCAAACAAATTTTGAAGTGCACAATACGGTATTCTTAATTATAGGCATTATATTATACAGCAAATTTCTAGAACTTACTCATCTTGCATAACTGAAATTTTGTGCTCATCAAACAACTCTCTATTTTTCCCTTTGCCTAGCCCTGGCAACCACCATTTTCTATGAGTTTGACTATTCTCTGTGAGTTTGACTGTTTTAGATACCTTATATAAGTGGAATCATATAGTATTTGTCCTTCTGTGATTTGCTCATTTTACTAATGCCAATTCTTCTTAAACTCTTCTAAAAACTAGAAGAGAGAACAATCCCAAACTCATTTTATCAAGCCAGTATCTCCCTGATTTTAAAGCCTAACACATCACAAGAAGAGGAAACTACAGGCCAATATCCTTGATGAACATAGATGCCAAAATCCTCAATAAAATACTAGCAAGCAGAATTCAGCAGCACATTAAAAGGATCATAAACCATAATCAAGTGGGATTTATCCCTGGCATACAAGAATTGTTTAACATACAAAAATCCATCAACATGATACACATTAATAGGATGAAAGAAAAAAACACACGGTCATCTCAATACATGCAGTATCAGCATTTGACAAAATTCAACATCCTATCATGATTTTAAAAGCTCTCTACAAAATGAGTATAAAAGAAATGAACCTCAATACAATAAGGGTATGTATAAAAACCCACAATTGGCTGGGTGTGGTGGGTCACGCCCGTAATCCCAGCACTTTGGGAAGCAAAGGCGTGGGGATCACTTTTGGTCAAGAGTTCGAGACCAACCTGACCAATATAGAGAAACCCTGCCTCTACTAAAAATACAAAAATTAGCCAGGCATGGTGGTGCACACCTGTAATCTCAGCTACTTGGGAGGCTGGGGCAGGAGAATCACTTGAGCCAGGGAGGCAGAGGTTGCGGTGAGCCTGAGCCAAGACTGCACCATTGCAGTCCAGCCTGGGCTACAGAATAAAACTCCGTTTCAAAAAGAAAACAAAAACAAAAAACCCTCAACATCATAATCAATGGAGACACACTGAAAGCTTTTCTTCTAAGATCCAGAATAGGGCAAGGAAGTTCACTCTTGTCATTTGGATTCAACGTAATACTTGAAGTCCTAGCTAGAGCAGTCAAGCAAGAATAAGAAAAGGCATACAAATCAGAAGAGAAATTTATGTTTGCAGATGACATGATCATAGAAAACCCTAAGGACTCCACAAGGAAATCTGTTAAAACTAAAAAATATGTAGTCCCAGCTACTCGGGAGGCTGAGGCAGGAGAATGGCGTGAACCCGGGAGGCGGAGCTTGCAGTGAGCTGAGATCCGGCCACTGCACTCCAGCCTGGGTGGCAGAGCGAGACTCCGCCTCAAAAAAAAAAAAAAAAACTAAAAAATAATTCAGCTAGGTTGCAGAATACAAAATTAACATACAAAAATCAATGATTTTTCTATAAATCAACAATGATCTGAAAGGTTGAAAGAAAACAATTCCATTTACATCACCAACAAAAAGTAAAATACTTAGGGATTAAGCTTAACCAAAAGATGAAAGATTTGTTCACCAAAAATTATAAAACATTGATACATTGAAAAAGACATAAATAAATGGGATGATGTCCTATTTTCATGGATTGAGTCGTGCAAGAAAGTGCCTTTCTTTTTGTTCCTAAGGAAATAACTACAGACAAAAAGTTAAATGTCTCCACAGGTAGCTACTCTATGTTCCCCTTATGTTATGTAAAGTGCCAATTTAGTGAGTGCGAGATGAATATATAATTGACTATCTCCTACCTGCTCCTTTCCTCTTGCAACATGTGGATTCAGTAGTACGACCATACCCTCCCTCTTTCCTCTAAGATTGCTTTTTCCCTTTAAATATTGAAGCCCCGCAAGTCATCTTTGGAGAAAGACACAGACTTCTCTCCTGGACATGTCCTTAAACTTGGAAAAATAAGCTTCTAAATTGATTGGGAACTGTCTCAGGTACTTTTTGTTCTGCAAATTGGTGACCATCAGAAGGGACTCTGGGTGGAGGTGGCCCTGACCTTTGGTAACTCTCCCATCAGTGCTTGGGACCAGCTTGAACTATCTTTTTTTTTTTTTTTTTTTTTTTTTTTTTTGAGTTGAAGTCTCGCTCTGTCGCCCAGGCTGGAGTGCAATGGTGCTATCTCCACTCACTGCAAACTCCGCCTCCTGGGTTCACGCCATTCTCCTGCCTCAGCCTCCCGTGTAGCTGGGACTAGAGGCACCCGCCACCACACCCAGCTAATTTTTGTATTTTTAGTAGAGATGGGGTTTCACCGTGTTAGCCAGGATGGTCTCGATCTCCTGACCTCGTGATTCGCCCGTCTCGGCCTCCCAAAGTGCTGGGATTACAGGCGTGAGCCACCGCGCCCGGCCCTTGAACTATCTTTATTGCTCAAACCAGTAGGAAAATTTGCTGAGGTATAGAAGCTCCCCACTCCAGAGAATCTCTCATCTCCCAAATTTGGTTGAGATCTGAGGTTTATTTTGCTGTACAACTCCTTTTCTGGAGTTTTACTCACAACAAAGAATGAGAGTTTTCCTGCTTCCATGATGTTAGAGGCAGGCAACTCCTTTCTGGAGCTTTAGCTCACTTCCTACAGGGAAGGCAAGTTTGAAAGTTTTTTCCCCTGCTTCTAAGGTGTTAGAGAGCAGTCTTCAGCCTGGGCCCCATTTCTGGCTAAGTAGCTGAATTGTGGTTTTTGTCTTGGAAATTCTCCTTAATGACTAAAAATTAACATTAACAAGCGGGTGGTCTTAATTTCTCTTTACTATTAGAGCACTCCATAATCATATAAATTGTGTGATCACTTATTTGTTTTACTTGATTTTTTTTATTTGTTTCTGTTTTTGTTGTTTTATTTCAGTCTTTCTCCCACTGAGTTTGAACAACTCTACTTGACTTGGTTAAATCTGAAGGAAAGTTCCGAATTATGGGGAACACAATCTTTGAATTGCCTAAATTCCCACAGCTGTTTACATAAACAGGAAAAAGGAAAAAAAAATGGCCAAGAAAAAGAAAAAAGAAAGATTTTGACTACCTGAAGGGCTTTATTTATGTAACAAGGACACCTTTTGCTAGCAAAGCCAAACTCAAAGATCAACAACGGTGGTCACTCCATGCTACAGTTCAGTAGCTAAGGTTCTGCCCCTCTCTCACCATGGCAGCCTGAGTTTGGTTTGTAAATCAAATCTTTTCTGGATTGGTATTTGTGTTACTTTTGAAAAATCAGTTTGTCCCAGATAAAATATGGTAATAAGAGATTTAAAAGGATATTTTAAAGAGCTCAATGATTAAAAGTCAGCTTAATTAAAAGCTAATATCCAAGATGTATATGTGTATACATATGCATAATACTGCATATATATGTATTACATACATATGCAGGGTTTAAATATATGTATTTAAAAGGCCTTTATACTTTTGTTCTCTCCCATTATCTTGTTTCTTTCTGGGGGAGGGTAAAAGGTTTTTTCTTCTTCTCAGTTGACTGAATTCTGTTTTCTCCATTTACTTCTGTCTATCTCTCCTTCCTCTTGCTACGCTCTGCTACATAAGGGACCTAAAATAATTTCTAACAGTCTGGAATTTCTTAAAGAAAACAGTGAGGACCCCAGACTCCATTCTGGTAAGAAATCTCTGTTTTTCATTATGGAACTCCAAGACTGCAAACAGACAAGTTCCTCTAAGACCTTAAGCTGCTTGCGTTTGTATTATGTTACCTGATTTCTTTCTTTTTTTTTTTGGTCTAAAATAGTGACTACATACAACAGGGGCTATTCTTGGCTGTTTAAGACAGAAGTGACATGGTTTAGACACTTAAGAGAGATGTCCTTGTCACAAAGTGCACTGTAAAAACATTATGTGGTCTAGTTTCATGATATGTCTCTGTTTTTGGAGATCCAGGCTTCATTGTGGGCTCTGCCCAGAACTCAGAGGTCCAGTTAAAAGAGACTAAATATAAAACTACCTAAATAATATTGGCCTCCTTATAAAATCCTAGGGTACATATCTAGAATTCGATGTTTGACTTGGAATTCATTTTTAACTCCCTCTAACAAACCAGTCTCTCTCTCTCTCTCTCTCTCTCAATCTCTGTGTGTGTGTGTGTTTGCATGTGTATATATGTACTTTGAGATGTAAATTTCACTTTCTGATTTTTACCTGAGTTTCTCCTTTAGTATGCAAATTTAGGGCCATCTGTCTGACAGTTGCTTAGGGTAGTGAAACAGGTTATCAAGAAATTGAAAGTCTCAAATAGGCGGAAAAAGGGTCTTATGAATCTATAAGAATCTTTAAGATCTAATACTACCTGTGTATCTAAAACGTCTGCATATTTACATCTTGTATATGCTTCACTACCAAAGTATATAAAAGAGCTCTAATTAATTGACTTAAAGAAAAAAAGTTTATGTCAAATACTTTATCAGAAAAATAGAAACCTTAAGCCCAAATACTTTTTCAAATTCACATGACTTAAGTAAACTTCTAATAAATAAGCTGGTTTTTAAATTATTGGTAAAATAAAATTAGACATGTCTTCAGATTTGTCAACATATATTATTGTTTAGATTTATTGGTCAAATAGTGTTATATTTATTTCTGCTAGATATTACAAGGTGTCAACATTTGTTATGAGGATTATAAAGCTATAAATACATCCCAAAAGAGAATTATCTTTGTTTGTATAATTTTTTAATCAAGAAGTCATTAAATATTGTTGGTTTAATGAAAATAGCTAAATCCTGCATTGTTGGCAAAAACAAAAAACAAACAAACAAACCATCTTTTTAACCTTAAAGTTCTTTCTTAGGTAAACACAGGAAATTCACAGGCTATAAAATGGTTAACAGGGAAATAACTTTAAATGTTTTCATAAGTAATCTTGATAAACTATAAAAAAGTTAGGTAAATGGAATAGACTTGTCATATAATTTGGAATGTGAACTTACATTAAATTAAATACTAGATACTTATTAAATGGCTAGGTCATTTCCAATTTTTTTTTAATTATAAGAAAAGATTTTTCTAAAAATAAAGGAAAATAATTTTTGTCTAATTCAAAGGTTATTTAAAGGTTATTTTTGAAACAAAGTAAAAGGAACTAGTAAATAAGAGAGATGTAAAGAAAGTAATAAATATAAAGAGGTATTTTTTATAAGAAAGGTTAAAAGGAAAATAATTTTATATGAGAAAGAATCTTGTATGGTAAATTTTTGTCCTAAAGTAAACTCACTGGTTATTTAGGAATGAGGGATGTTTAGGACAAAACAGCACGTCCAAGCATGTTGTAAATGGTATGTATAAGTTGTAATAAGGTTTGTAAAAGGAGAATTTATGGAAAAAAATCTTTGTGTTTAAGTTGGCTATAATTAAAAGGAAATTATTTATAATAGTCTTTTAGAGATTGGGCTTTGATATTAAAAATACACTAATATGCTAAATATTTGGTCAGAACAACAAGATTTTCTTAAGGTATTTATTTATGCTTAATAAAATTACAAGAGATTTTAATTTTTTTAACCTAAAAGTTCAACTTTTATCCTGTCTCACTGTTTTCAGCTCTCTCTCCTTCAAGATGGCCTGAGATAATACCTCTCTCCTTCAACATTTTTGTCAGCTCCTGTAATTTTTTCCCTCAGCTTCTAACTACTCTTGTGGCCCAAAACTAAAAATGTTTTACCTTAAAGGTCTAAAGGAAATGTTTTCTTCCAATATAACATTCTGTGCTCTTGGCTTTAAACGTGTTCTATGAAACTTAAAACTTTAACTTATGACCCAGGACATATTCTTACTATATCTAACTAATTCAAGTACCATTTTCATTAGTTTTGACTTGCACGCTAAGTGGACTTCTTCTAGGGAAAAGCAATCACACTGCAGAAGATTGATTTTCATTGTT
The DNA here is from genome assembly GCF_024542745.1 of Macaca thibetana thibetana. NCBI lineage: Eukaryota > Metazoa > Chordata > Mammalia > Primates > Cercopithecidae > Macaca > Macaca thibetana. The sequence continues at coordinate 41,075,878 of NC_065580.1, forward strand.
TTGTTTTGTTTTTTGCCTTTTGGTAACTGGCCTAACAGATTTTACATTTTATCAAAATAAGTCCTGGGTAATTGTTACTAAATTTTGATTTGCTTAGGAAAACGGAGATTTAAACATTTTAAAAATGAAGGTTATCTCATCCATGTAACTTTCTGTATTGCTTTTAAAGTCCTTGTGCTGTTAAGTTACAGGGTTTTGATGCGTGGGTCTAAAAAGCACACCAAGTCATGCTAAATCCTAACACTGACAACAATTAAAACCTCATCTTCAGACCTGAGAGAATATGACAATCAAAATACTCCATGTTCATGAGACACAGAACCAGAAATTATACCTCTGGGCCCAGGGACTGTTGCAGAATAGGTGGACATGTGAGGTTGTAAGGGCCAATTTTGAGAGACAGAATTAGTTCAGAGCTTCTCTATAAATTAAACATTAATATCAAAAGCACACTAATGCAAGATCAGCATCTGGGCCCCTGTGTCAGCTTAACAAGCTTTTCTTGGAGCACTAACCAACTATTTAATAAAAAATTAGATTATATGCTGGGCGCGGTGGCTCAAGCCTGTAATCCCAGCACTTTGGGAGGCCGAGATGGGCAGATCACGAGGTCAGGAGATCGAGACCATCCTGGCTAACACGGTGAAACCCCGTCTCTACTAAAAAATACAAAAAAATAGCCGGGCAAGGTGGCGGGCGCCTATAGCCCCAGCTACTCGGGAGGCTGAGGCAGGAGAATGGCATGAACCCGGGAGGCAGAGCTTGCAGTGAGCTGAGATCCGGCCACTGCACTCCAGCCCGGGCGACAGAGCAAGACTCTGTCCCAAAAAAAAAAAAAAAAAAAAAAATTAGATTATAAAAAAGTATATGAAAATTATGTCTTATGGTCAAGATAGTTAAAATTTAATAGATTTGTTTATAAGATGTGAGAGATAGATTTAATTGGCCTCATGCTGTCTTTTCAAGGGCTTGTTGTTTGGGAAATTAAGGCCTCCTCTCTCAAAGAATAAAGATTTTTGCCTTTTCTTGGAAATCTTTGACTTATCATTTTGGCTAAATGAATGACTTATTTTACAATGAGCTGTGATTCTATTATGTGATATGAAGTGTTTTAAGCTTTTTATATTTGATAAACTTTCCAGTATCAAATTTTAAATTCAGTTCTGTTGACTTCATTAATTTTTGGTATTAGGTCTTCTGAAGCCCAAAAGAGACATGTTCAGCTTATTTGGTATAATAAAAATCATACAGAAAGCGTTGTCAAATATAAAATGGTGTTTAACCTTATTTGGATTATATTTATATAAATGGGTTATTAGTATGTGTTCCAAAATTGTATGAGATTTCTGTGATTCTGTTATGTCTTAATATATGTTGTCAGTAGTGATTATGATTATTATGTAAAATTGTTGTATGCCACAGAAGTAACCAAATTTCCTTGTCAACTCTGTCTTTAAGTATGACTGTTCTAAGACCTTTGTCATCCACAATTGTTGTTTTATTTTCATCCTTCTATGGGGTGATTTATAATCAGAAATAATACTGAGAAGTACTCTTAAATATAGGTTTCTGGTAACTAGAAATTGTGCCATTGGAGTAGAGAGAAAACTTCCAGGACTGTCATGGAGAGCTGGTGTATTAATGAGGATTGTTGATCCAATCTGGAGCAGGCTGACCTACAGAGTTGATAAAAGCCCCTTGGAAAAACTGACCTCATACCTTGTCCTTTACAGGGTCCTGACTTGTCTTAAATAAAGAATATCCCTTTCTGATAGGCCCAGGAACCCCAAGTTTTATTGGGACCTCAAAAAGAGAGGAATTCACCCAATTCAAACAGGTATCTGCAGGCACAGATAAATTGTTGGCTGGGCATGAGGTTTATAAAAGGTCTAATCTTAGATTCCTTATGGAAAAGCTTCCAGCAAAGCCAGTTTCAAAAAAGAGGGAGCCAGTATGGTAAATGATTATTCTTGCTGCACCTTATGCAAATAATCAAGTCAAGTATAATATGACTAAAACTTATTTTACAGATAAGTTTGTCCTATTATGATTTTTGTCTTTTATAAAATTAGGGAATTAGAAAAAAAATCATGTTTCAGAATAAACTATAATACACTTGTTATTAGATTTTAGCCTGGTCGAGTGTTATTTAATTTTTATTATTTTTCTACAATTTGGACTGAATTCTAAAATCTTTCCTGATCAAAAGTCTCCAAAATCATGTTTTCAATTTTTTCTTCCTTCTTTTCCTTCCCCCCACCCCCATTTTTTCTGATTAGAAATACGGAAGCTAGACAACTTAAATTTTGTTAAAAAAAAAAATAACAGCAACCTATTTATAAGCCATTTTCATACCTGCAATCTGATGTATAGGCTTCAGAGTAATATTTATTAATTTTCCAGAATTGTTCTCCCTTTGTTGTTTTTGGGATTTTTTCATTATTTTTCTCCTTTTTTTCCTTTGTTTTCTTTCTCTCTTCCTCCTCCTAGTTTTTCTTTGTGGGAGTGAGACTACAACATGGTAAAAGTGAGCTTTCCTAACATGAGACCTATTTATCTAGGAATAAATTGCCGTAACCACAAGAGATCAGACAAAACTTGAGACAAGAGACTAATTTTCTTCCAAAATACTTTCTCCAAAAGACTTTTTTTAAAAGGAGGGGGAGAAACGTGAAAGGAAAATAAATACTTGGGACCCCAACTCACTATGCCAAAAGAAAAAAATTAAGCTGAATGCTGAGTCATGTAAGAAAGTATCCTTCCTTTTGTTTCTACATACATAGCTATAGAAAAAAAGTTAAATATCTCCATACATAGCAAAATGAGAGGTCTAAAGCAGAATGAGTTCATCCATGGATTGGGTTTTTTGTAAGATCAGCTCAAGTGAAGCAAAGAAAGGACTGGGAGTTGAAAGTATTTCAAAAGGAGAACTATATTGATTATGGGATCTGTGTTGAACAGATGGGAAGTAATGGCAGGAGGGGACTGATGGATAAGAAAGTGGTGAGATGGAAGAATTGAATGTCCCCACATCATTGAGAAACTATGTGGTTGTATGGAGTACTTGCATCAATGACCTGAATGCATAGGAAGCTGTAGAAGGAAAGTTAGATGTTATTATTTGAATTTTTTGAAAGGGTTGCTGCTTCTTAAGAGAGGAAAAGATCCAAGGTGTGACATAGAATGGATGACTGAAGTGGAAAAAATGAAAATGTCATCGGAATATGGAAGTAAAAAAACTAAGAGGCTGAGAGTTTTTGCATAATCTAGTCAGGTATGGAAATCACCAAGGATAAAGGAAGGAACTGGGTTAGAATGGAAGGTCTTTTGCCAGGAACGGAAGACTTCAGTAATTGAGGAGATTTGACTAGGATGTTGGCAGAAGATAGTGAGAAGGACTAAGAAATGGTGGTATATCCAGATGACATAAACATCAAAAGAACAATGATTTTTGCAGGAGGGAAGGGGTGAGCTAATTTGAAAGTAGCAATGGGAGGGAGCAAGGAATGCACCTACCTCCAATCCTGGCCCTGACATTCTCACAGGAACCAGATAGGTTTCAACTAAGGTAAAGCAAGGAGGTGATGGGGAAAATGAGGGAAAGGGTACTGGTGAACACAGATGAGAGTCACATGAGACACTAGAAGGGTTTATTTGGGGAGGGGGAGAAGTGGAGAGAATAACAGATTTGTGGATTATGAGTTTATGAGAAAAGAAGGACTTAGGTTGGAACTTCTACAGATTAGTGAGATACACAGGGATGTGAAGTATGATGGGCTTGAACCTGGTAGTCTCATCTTGTCATCCTCTTAGTGGTGTGTGCAGCCTAAGGAATTATATTACGGTGCAGCCTCTGGGCTAATAGTTATTCTCTCAACAGTGGAGAGTTCTACAGTCATTTGCCATAATTAGATACATTACCTTGGAGATGGTGCTAAACCCTTCAAAACCCCAGTTGCTTCATCTATGCAATGAGGAACTGATCTAAGTAATTTCCTAAACTTCATTAGACATGTTAAGGATCTGACAGTGAAAAAGTGAGGTCATGTCACTGGTAAGTTTGCAGTATTAAAAATAAATATTCATCTTTCAAATCAATGTATGAGGAGCTAATAGGAAGAAAGAGAACTGAGTGTTTATGCATCTGCTGCATTTGACTTCAAAGTGTGTTAATGATCTCAACAAAACAGATAAGTGAAAGAACAATTCAGCTTATTTTAGAGACATTTGGTTATGCCTTCCTGCTGAAACAAATACATTTTGTAACTCATAAATATGAATTAATAATTTATGTTCTCTCAAACGCTAAATAGTAAAGTTGAAATTGAATTGACAACCTTATGTCACATCTTCCTTCCATTCTGTTAGACCCCCATCCAATCTGTATGTATTATTAATTAACTCTATTATTGTTTTTCTAACAGTAGGAGAATGCATGAATGAGACACTTGAAAGCACACAATCATAAGTGGTGAAGGCATTGAGTTAGTGAGAGGTTCATTCAATCAATAATGGAGATGCTTCTTCACAATTAATTTTTTAAACTTAGACTCATTTCGGATTAACCTTGTTGGCTGAACTGATGTATCAGTTCAGTCAATGCAGTAACCACACTAATAGCCTGCTTCACAAAACTGCCTATTTCAGTCCAAATAGTGGAACCACTTTGGGCTGAATCCAACAATGAATCCTACTCTCTGGGGAGCTTTTCTTTAGGTCTTACTTCTCTGAGTTCTGGGTCTTGGCAGGTGTTTTGTTGAATGGTTTAGTTTCTTCAGGGAGAGAGGTAACTGAGGGAAAAAGCAGGAAAGGGAGCTTGATTAGGAAAGGATATTGTATAAAATCAAAGGGGGATAATGTAGACATTACATCAGTATATATTTACTCATTTGCAAAAAAAAAAAAAAAAATGTTTTATATGGGAGGTAAAAGCCTGATACAGGTGAATTAATTTCACTCAACTAGGAAAAGAGTTAAAAATTAGAATATTTCAGTAGTTTATGTGAAAGAAGTTCTGAAGCTTCTTTATCTTATGACAGTGAATGTAGTTTTGCATTTTTGTATTTGAGAAATATGGCTTGTTAGCTTATTTCATCCCAGATGTTGTACCTGTAGTTTGGGTAATTAGCCACTAGATGGCAGGGCCGTGATGTGAATAAAGGTTACAAAACAATACATGGGTATTCTGTACTCATAGATCATTTAAAAAGCCAACACATGGAATTCCTCCCAACACAGTTTAAAAGTACAAGTTGAGCACATAGTATGTATTAGGATATTTGCAAGTATTGGAGATGCAAATTACATGACCTCTGTCACCAAAGAGATGCTAGTCTTATAGCCAAAAATATGTATGGGATATTTGGGTTTCTTAAAGCACTATAATTAAATGTGATAAATGTTATTATAGATTTATTTGTTTCAAAGTATAATGGGAAGATAGGGACTATTATAATGAATTTAGACTGAGACTTTAATTGTGGATAAAGTGGCAATATAAAATTACGGAAACATTTTCAAAAAACTAAAATTAACTTTAATTTTTACTTCAAATCCAGTGTTTCCCAATCAGGAAAGACTTTGCCTCCCAGAGGGCATTTGGCAATGTCTGGAGCTATTTCTGTTTGTCACAATTAGGGTAAGGGTGCCACTGGCATCTAGTAGGTGGAGGTCTGTGATGCTGCTAAACAGCCTATAATGCACAAGACATGCTTCCACTATTGAAAAAATTATCTGGCCCAAAATGTCATAGTGCCAGGATATTATAAATATAGGCAAAGGTATTCAGAGGTTTAAAACTGTACAAGAGGACATCAGTAAAATTCAGTGTTGCAGAATGGGTTAAGATTAAACCATGAAAACGAAAGTTTTTGTCCCAAGATCAGGAGCAGATGAGGTCTAGTGGTTGGAAAGAAAGACTGGAAATGACACCTTGGACTAAGGATATTTGGGCAAGCCCACATAACAGCATTTGAATATGCAACAGTTAGAGCTGGGACAATGAAAGCTTGATTTTGGTTTTGGCAAATAAGGGCTAGAGAGTGTGGAGCTGTGGCCAGAGTCAATTCTGTAGGGACATGTAGAAAAGGGCTTGGATCTGAGCCTATACTAGCTGAGCAACTCATTTTCCCTTCTAAATTTTCCTTCCTTTAAAGTGGGGAAACTTGTTAAAAGGATTGGAAATGTATGTTAAATGCCTAGGACATAAAAAGTGCTCAGTAAATGATATTGAACATTATTGAGATACTGTTGAAGCTCTAATTATACCTCTCCTTCCATAATTGTCTTTGCCCCCTTTTGCAAAATTAGTCAGTGTACAACTATATTGCATAACATGGAAAATAGAAAAACATATGAATTGTGGGATGGGAAAGGAAAAGTGAACGACAACATACAAAACATTTGCAAGACATCCTTGGGCAAAATATTGAAAGCTGAGTCAGAATCACCAAGATCTCTGAACAACATTCCTCTGTTAGGAAGAGAAAGCAGATATTTCCATGAGAATGTGAGGGGGATGAGGAGAGTGGAGTATGCTGCTGTGATTAATTAGCCAAACACAACCTGGTTAAATCCAACTCTCTGTGGCTCCTGCACCCACACAGCTACATGTTATGCAGGACACAATGATACTCACTGCTTCCACTTGAACTCATGACCACTGTCCTTCAACGTCCTCAGTACTGTGCTGCAATGATGGTATATATTCCCAATTCATGCTCTCCTAGTTGATACTTCATACTTTTTGAACCTCTTTGCAAACCTCCAACACCTCTTTTACCATAATCACTCTTAGCTAATGACCTTGATTCCTATTTGACTGTCAAAATGGAAGTCTTTAGAGAAGAACTTCCATGAACTCTCCATCTCATCTACTTAACTCCTACATCTGTATCCATTCACTTCTTTGCTGTCATGAAGAGTTAGCTTGAACTGTTCATACTGTTAGCTAAGACCAACCCCTCATTGATGCACTATAAAGGCATCCCTTTACACCCACTAAAGCATGACTCTAGTAATTCTCAATGTTTTCTTCGACCATAATCATTCTCTTTTGGGTAATTCCGATCAGCCTACTGTCATTTCTCCCACCTTAAAAAAAAAAATTTTGCTGTGCCAGTTTTATTTTGCTTCTTCCCTTTAATACAAAAGCCTTAAAAGAATTCTCTATAGTGACTGGCTCTACTTTCTCTACTCAAGAGAGAGTTCATTCTCTATCTTAATCCATTAGGCTTTCACCACCTCTGTTTTGCAAAACTGCTCTTACCAAGATCATCAATGCAATTTGTGTTAGTAAATCTAATAGCTCTCAAACCTCATCTTCCTTGAACTGTGTGGAATTTGACAATTAATTACATTCTCCTCCTTAAAATACTTTATTTACAGTTGACCTTCCATATCCACGAGTTCTACATCTAATACGTCTGGGATTCAATGAAGCCCAGATCAGAAATATTTTAAAAATAGGCCAGGTGTGGTGGCCCACACCTGTAATTCCAGCACTTTGGGAGGCACAAAGTGTATGAATCACTTGAGGTCAAGAGTTCAAGACTAGCTTGACCAACATGGTGAAACCCCATCTCTACTAAAAATACAAAAATTAGCCAGTCGTTGTAGCACACACCTGTAGTCCCAGCTATTCAGGAGGCTGAGGCAGGAGAATTGCTAGAACCCAGGAGGTGGAGGTTGCAGTGAGCTGAGATCATGCCATTGCACTCCAGCCTGGGCAACAGAGCAAGTCTTCATCTTAAAATAAATAAATAAATAAATAAATAAATAAATAAATAAATATTTTAAAAATAAAAATAAAAAATAATACAATAATAAAAATAATACAAATAAAACCAATTTAGTATAACAACTATGTAGCATTTACATTGTATTAGGTATTATAAGTAATACACAGATTATTTAAAGTATATGAAAGGCTGTGCCTAGGTTGTGTGCAAATAATACACCAATTTATATAAATGCCCTTTCTCTACCAACCTCTACAGTTTAGAGTACCCAATACTTAGTCTGTAGACCCCTTGTCTTTTCTAGCTATACTCAATCTCTTAGTGATTTCAGCCAGTCTTATGGTTTTAAATACCATATGCTGATGATTCACAGATGTATGGCCCTAGCTTGAACCTCTATCCTGAATTCCATTCTTGTTGATAAAACGTCCTCCTCAACGTCTTCGGTTGTATATTTAATAGCCATCTCAAAATTAATGTGTGTAACAGTAAACCCTCAAACATCCTCGTGTTAGTTAATGGAAACTTCATTCATCCTGTTGCTCAGGCTCAAACTTTGGAGTAACATTTAATGCCTCTCTCTTTTTAATCACACCTCACCTCTGATCTGTTAGCAAATCCCATTGCCTGGCTGTATTTTCAGTTACATCCCGAATCTGTCTAATCTCTCTACCTCTCACCACCCGTGCTATTACCGTTCTGGTGCAAGTCATTGTCCTCTTGCCTGGATGATTGCAATGATCTCTTGATTGATTTTCCTGCATCTTCTTTTGTCCCTTTACCCATATCTGTTTTTAACACAGAAGCCAGAATGATCTTTTAAAACACTTAGATCATATTACCCTTCTGCCCAGACTCTCCAGTGACTTCCATTCTCAACCAAAATTAAAGCCAAAATCCTAACTATGACTAAAAAATCCGGTATGATCTAGTTCCCCATCAACTCTTAGATCTCATCTTTTACTGCAATTCCCTCACTCAGCTCCAGCCACAATAGCCTCATCACTGTTTCTCGAATACATCAGGCACAGTTTTGTCTGAAGTTCTTTGTTCTTGCTGTTCTCCCCGCTTTTAGATTTCCTTGTTGTTCCGTCCTCTTTTCCTCAAGACCTTTATTCAAATGCCATCTTCTCAATGCCATCTTGGGCCACTACACTAAAATTTTAACATCCACGCTTTAATATTTTCATCATCCCTTCCCTGCTTTAGTTTTCTTCTTAACACTTACCACTCTCTAAATACTGAATATTCCCTATATTTATTCTGCTTTTTGTCAATCTCCTGTTTTCAAGAAAACAGGGTTTTTTCTCTATTTTGTTAATTTTCATAACGCCAGTACTTAGAATAATGCCTGCCACATAGTGTGTACTCAATAAATATTTGTTCAATGAATTTTAAATGACTTTTTGTTGAATGACCATTTAATGAATCTGGTAACTCTGTAACCATCCACACTGAGGAAGAAAATTAGAGCATACATAAAAATCTATTACACAATAATGCTTAACTAAGTAGTTTGGCAAGATACATCAAAAGTATTTTCTGTCAGAAGCATTAAAATTATTCTGAATCCTCCACAGCTATAACTGATAAGCAAGGATAAGATAAGGGTTACCATATGACTAAGTAAGAAATAGGCAAAACTAGAAAATGCAGTTCTCCAATGGTCATGTTATAGAAGACATAGCTGTCCCTTCTAGCGACTTTGGGAACACTATTTTATGCAAGGTTTCTTGACCAATATTTTGGCTATTGATTGCTGGATAAAATAAACACCATAAAATGTAATGGCCTAAAAGAATGTTTTATTATAGCTTGTGAGCAGTTCTTCCGCTGCACATGGTATTGCCTGTTGGGACAACATTAGTCATCTGGAGGATTGACCAGGAGCCCTGCTAGAGCTCTAAGCTAGGGGGCCTCAAGTCATAGAGGCTGGGTTCCAAGAGTAAGTATTTTAAGAAGCAGGAAGTAGAAGCTACCAGATCAGTTAAGGGCCCAGCCTCTAATGGGCACAGCATCAGTTCTCTTGTATCCTATTAGAGCAGTCACAAGCTCAGCCCAGAGACAGCAGAAGGGCTAAACTTGTGACTGCTCTGATAAGAGCCATCTAAGAGGTGTGGTTCACTGGAGGTCGCCACATTAACCATCTACTACCACATTTGGGTGCTTTTAGACACCCCTGGAACACTGAATTTCATTACCTAGGCCTACCTCTGATTTTAGCTGTAGTTGTGGTATACATGTCTATGCAAGCTTAGATTGACTTTGCATTTCCCACCTCAAGGAAGCCAGTATTTTTCTGCTTTCTGCCTCAAGTCCTTCCCTGATGCTGGAGAACCTGAAAGTACAGGTGAGTTAATTGTCAGGATTGCTTTAAAGCAATAGGAGATGGAAGCTGGTGGATCGATGTTCCAGCCACTTGTCCTTTAGGAATATGATTCTGGGAAGCATGATGTGTGCTTTTCAATAGGTCCTGGTGAATTGAGCTAATTTTGCCCACAGTGAGATCTGTGGCAATTAACCATTATGCTGGCTTTTCCTATTTTCTGAACTAATTTTTCTGGTCTCTCACTCGTATGTCCTAGGATCACCACCCAAATAAACTACCTGTACTAAAAATCTCCTCTGTGACTCTTCATCCTGGGGGAAAATAAACTTAGAGAGGTATTTTGTCGGATAATGAAACAAAAAAATCCTTTCATGTTCTATTTCAAGAACCAGGCCCAAAGTTAGGACTGGTGGAAATAGTTGAACTTGTGACTGTAAGTTTTAGTCTTACCCTTTTAGTAAAAGGGCTCACAGTCTGAGGACTAGACATTAGCTTCAGTGTATCAATCTAATGGAAGTGAGGGGAAAAGTTTAGCCATTTGTCAGGTAGAAGACCAGCTGGGGAAGATGACTTACTCTGTATTGGCCATTCCTGCAAAGAAGTATGATATCTCCAAAATACTTTAAAATAGTGCATTGAGGTGCATGCAACTTTCTTTTCTCAATATAAAATTACACTTTATTGGAAAGAGAATACTGTCTTCTTAGGAAAGGTGGCTATTGCAAATTTCCTTTTTTGAGAAAATAAAATGTTTAGTATTTAGAGGTTTTAAATATGGTTTGTAATCCAAGATCTGGAGCCTTAGATTCAGCAAACAATTTAGTTGTTCAACTGAGAGAACAACTTCTTATGCAAATTTTGGTGACATTTCAGTGTGTATGTGTGTATGTTTATGCCAGCAATTGAACTTGTATTTGAAGAAATATAAATATACTTGAACTAATATATTAAAATATATTTAATTTCTTTTACAATTTATTTATACCTCAGTTTCTTCAAAAAGTGATTTATAGTTATTTATAATAAGACATGAAATGTGACCAGATGGGATATATTAGGATTGGAATTTAAAAAAAGTAAAAAGGGTATGGTGCAAAGCAGATATGTACCCACTTATATGTACTACTCTGCTGGTCTTTCTATCTCTTCCCCTTGAGGCGAGTTAAGAAAATACCTGCAGAGGGCTAAAGTATTCCCCAAAATATAATTTTAGATTAGTTCCAGCATGCAGATTAATATCAAATCAAATCCAAAAGTTCTGCTCTGTGTAGCATGGAAACAATTGATTTAGCTTGAAAGCAATTTAAAGCAGTATAACCGGATGCTGTATTCAGAAAACAACCACAAAAGCAAAAATTTTTTAAACTGTCCTTTCACCATCCATACATCATCCAACTTTAAGCAGCTCTACTTCCTCACATACTCTCGAAGGAGATTCCCTATTTGTGAAATGTTCACCAGGATAACTTGTTGTATGGGCTTGTACTTTATAAACTGGTTAAAAGTTCTGGGACATCCTTCTAAAAGTGATTATTTTCATATTTGAAAAGTTGAGCTACAACTCAGTTTTATGGCAATAATGAGCTTGCAGAGTCAGTTGTTTGTTCAGGCCAGTCACGAATTAAGATAATATAACCATATCATTGGAATATAAAATAATATTTCTCTGTTCTATGTAAGTCTGTGTCCAGCTCATCTGAAAGTAGCATTCAGTCATTTTGAATCGAGTTATAAAGAATAATGGGGGTAATTTTGTTTCACCCTTATGGAAAAGTTTAACTCTTCTATCAGACAGACCATTTTTTATACATGTAAGAATTGTTCTAGGCTGCTATTCTAGTTGAAGAACTTGAATTCATTTTGTTATGTGATTTTTGAAAATAGTATGTTTAATCATTATAATTCTATCAATTATCTGAGCAGCATCAGGATAACATTTATAATAATCCCATAGCACTTTTCCAAATTCTAGTTTATCTAAGTTGGTACTACAGTGTCCCCATGACACCAACTCAATAAGCTTGGTATTGGCTCTTTTTTTTTTTCTACCTTTAACCTCTAACCCCAATATCCTAAACTATCATTTCAACTCTAAAACTTTTTACTTCTTTTCCAAGCTGTGCCAGTTTAATAACAATGGCCTTAGCTAAATCATGTACCCTTCCCAGGTCTTATTCTTCAGCTGAAAGCACCTATTTTTAAGTGTTGTGTTGAGGATTAAATGAGTTGATTTAATACTCTCATACACAAGAGCATGTAACAATAGTAAGGGCTCTCTGAGTGCCTGTTGCTGTTATTGTGATGATTACCATGATGGGATTCAGCTTTGCCTGTGCTAGAGCCTGTGTTTTCTCCTTTTTGCACCAATTGAGAATAGACAAAAGAAGGCAGCAGTACTGGATGACACTAAGACAATATGGATAGAATTGGAGCTCAGAGTCTCTGGGTCTGCCTTCAAGGTGGGTACTTGAGGCAGCACAACTAGCCAAAAGCTATGCAAAGTCCAGGACTCCTCTCTAAGAGTCCAGATATTAGCTTTACATTTAAAAAATTAAAGCTAAATGTGTTTCTGTAGAAGCAGAGTGTTTTTCTTTTCTTTTTTTTTTAATTCATTTTTTATTATTATTATACTTTAAGTTCTAGGGTACATGTGCATAACGTGCAGGTTTGTTACATATGTATACTTGTGCCATGTTGCTGTGCTGCACCCATCAACTCGTCAGCACCCATCAACACGTCATTTACATCAGGTATAACTCCCAATGCAATCCCTCCCCCCTCCCCCCTCCCCATGATAGGCCCTGGTGTGTGATGTTCCCCTTCCCGAGTCCAAGTGATCTCATTGTTCAGTTCCCACCTATGAGTGAGAACATGCGGTGTTTGGTTTTCTGTTCCTGTGATAGCTTGCTAAGAATGATGGTTTCCAGCTGCATCCATGTCCTAACAAATGACACAAACTCATCCTTTTTTATGGCTGCATAGTATTCCATGGTGTATATGTGCCACATTTTCTTAATCCAGTCTGTCACTGATGGACATTTGGGTTGATTCCAAGTCTTTGCTATTGTGAATAGTGCCGCAATAAACATACATGTGTATGTGTCTTTATAGCAGCATGATTTATACTCCTTTGTGTATATACCCAGTAATGGGATGGCTGGGTCATATGGTACATCTAGTTCTAGATCCTTGAGGAATCCCCATACTGTTTTCCATAATGGTTGAACTAGTTTACAATCCCACCAACAGTGTAAAAGTGTTCCTATTTCTCCACATCCTCTCCAGCACCTGTTGTTTCCTGACTTTTTAATGATTGCCATTCTAACTGGTGTGAGATGGTATCTCATTGTGGTTTTGATTTGCATTTCTCTGATGGCCAGTGATGATGAGCATTTTTTCATGTGTCTGTTGGCTGTATGAGTGTCTTCTTTTGAGAAATGTCTGTTCATATCCTTTGCCCACTTTTTGATGGGGTTGTTTCTTTTTTTCTTGTAAATTTGTTTGAGTTCTTTGTAGGTTCTGGATATTAGCCCTTTATCAGATGAGTAAATTGCAAAAGTGTTCTCCCATTCTGTAGCTTGCCTGTTCACTCTGATGGTAGTTTCTTTTGCTGTGCAGAAGCTCTTTAGTTTAATGAGATCCCATTTGTCAATTTTGGCTTTTGCTGCCATTGCTTTTGGTGTTTTAGACATGAAGTCTTTGCCCATGCCTATGTCCTGAATGGTACTACCTAGGTTTTCCTCTAGGGTTTTTATGGTATTAGGTCTAACATTTAAGTCTCTAATCCATCTTGAATTAATTTTCGTATAAGGAGTAAGGAAAGGATCCAGTTTCAGCTTTCTACTTATGGCTAGCCAATTTTCCCAGCACCATTTATTAAATAGGGAATCCTTTCCCCATTTCTTGTTTCTGTCAGGTTTGTCAAAGATCAGATGGCTGTAGATGTGTGGTATTATTTCTGAGGGCTTTGTTCTGTTCCATTGGTCTATATCTCTGTTTTGGTACCAGTACCATGCTGTTTTGGTTACTGTAGCCTTGTAGTATAGTTTGAAGTCAGGTAGCGTGATGCCTCCAGCTTTGTTCTTTTGACTTAGGATTGTCTTGGAGATGTGGGCTCTTTTTTGGTACCATATGAACTTTAAAGCAGTTTTTTCCAATTCTGTGAAGAAACTCATTGGTAGCTTGATGGGGATGGCATTGAATCTATAAATAACCTTGGGCAGTATGGCCATTTTCACGATATTGATTCTTCCTATCCATGAGCATGGTATGTTCTTCCATTTGTTTGTGTCCTCTTTTATTTCACTGAGCAGTGGTTTGTAGTTCTCCTTGAAGAGGTCCGTTACATCCATTTAAAGTTGGATTCCTAGGTATTTTATTCTCTTTGAAGCAATTGTGAATGGAAGTTCATTCATGATTTGGCTCTCTGTTTGTCTGTTACTGGTGTATAAGAATGCTTGTGATTTTTGCACATTAATTTTGTATCCTGAGACTTTGCTGAAGTTGCTTATCAGCTTAAGGAGCTTTTGGGCTGAGACAATGGGATTTTCTAAATATACAATCATGTCATCTGCAAAGAGGGACAATTTGACTTCTTTTCCTAACTGAATACCCTTGATTTCTTTCTCTTGCCTGATTGCCCTAGCCAGAACTTCCAACACTATGTTGAATAGGAGTGGTGAGAGAGGGCATCCCTGTCTTGTGCCAGTTTTCAAAGGGAATTTTTCCAGTTTTTGCCCATTTAGTATGATATTGGCTGTGGGTTTGTCATAAATAGCTCTTATTATTTTGAGGTATGTTCTGTCAATACCGAATTTATTGAGCGTTTTTAGCATGAAGGGCTGTTGAATTTTGTCAAAAGCCTTTTCTGCATCTATTGAGGTAATCATGTGGTTCTTGTCTTTAGTTCTGTTTATATGCTGGATTATGTTTATTGATTTGTGAATGTTGAACCAGCCTTGCATCCCAGGGATGAAGCCCACTTGATCATGGTGGATAAGCTTTTTGATGTGCTGCTGAATCCGGTTTGCCAGTATTTTATTGAGGATTTTTGCATCGATGTTCATCAGGGATATTGGTCTAAAATTCTCTTTTTTTGTTGTGTCTCTGCCAGGCTTTGGTATCAGGATGATGTTGGCCTCATAAAATGAGTTAGGGAGGATTCCCTCCTTTTCTATTGATTGGAATAGTTTCAGAAGGAATGGTACCAGCTCCTCCTTGTACCTCTGGTAGAATTCAGCTGTGAATCCATCTGGTCCTGGACTTTTTTTGGTTGGTAGGCTATTAATTATTGCCTCAATTTCAGAGCCTGCTATTGGTCTATTCAGGGATTCAACTTCTTCCTGGTTTAGTCTTGGAAGAGTGTAAGTGTCCAGGAAATTATCCATTTCTTCTAGATTTTCTAGTTTATTTGCGTCGAGGTGTTTATAGTATTCTCTGATGGTAGTTTGTATTTCTGTGGGGTTGGTGGTGATATCCCCTTTATCATTTTTTATTGCGTCTATTTGATTCTTCTCTCTTTTCTTCTTTATTAGTCTTGCTAGCGGTCTGTCAATTTTGTTGATCTTTTCAAAAAACCAACTCCTGGATTCATTGATTTTTTGGAGGGTTTTTTGTGTCTCTATCTCCTTCAGTTCTGCTCTGATCTTAGTTCTTTCTTGCCTTCTGCTAGCTTTCAAATGTGTTTGCTCTTGCTTCTCTAGTTCTTTTAATTGTGATGTTAGAGTGTCAATTTTAGATCTTTCCTGCTTTCTCTTGTGGGCATTTAGTGCTATAAATTTCCCTCTACACTGCTTTAAATGTGTCCCAGATATTCTGGTATGTTGTATCTTTGTTCTCATTGGTTTCAAAGAACATCTTTATTTCTGCCTTCATTTCGTGATATACCCAGTAGTCATTCAGGAGCAGGTTGTTCAGTTTCCATGTAGTTGAGTGGTTTTGATTGAGTTTCTTAGTCCTGAGTTCTAGTTTGATTGCACTGTGGTCTGAGAGACAGTTTGTTATAATTTCTGTTCTTGTACATTTGCTGAGGAATGCTTTACTTCCAATTATGTGGTCAATTTTGGAATAAGTGCGATGTGGTGCTGAGAAGAATGTATATTCTGTTGATTTGGGGTGGAGAGTTCTATAGATGTCTATTAGGTCTGCTTGCTGCAGAGATGAGTTCAATTCCTGGATATCCTTGTTAACTTTCTGTCTCGTTGATCTGTCTAATGTTGACAGTGGGGTGTTGAAGTCTCCCATTATTATTGTATGGGAGTCTAAGTCTCTTTGTAAGTCTCTAAGGACTTGCTTTATGAATCTGGATGCTCCTGTATTGGGTGCATATATATTTAGGAGAGTTAGCTCTTCCTGATGAATTGATCCCTTTACCATTATGTAATGGCCTTCTTTGTCTCTTTTGATCTTTGATGGTTTAAAGTCTGTTTTATCAGAGACTAGTATTGCAACCCCTGCTTTTTTTTGTTCTCCATTTGCTTGGTAAATCTTCCTCCATCCCTTTATTTTGAGCCTATGTATGTCTCTGCGTGTGAGATGGGTCTCCTGAATACAGCAGACTGATGGGTCTTGACTCTTTATCCAGTTTGCCAGTCTGTGTCTTTTAATTGGAGCATTTAGTCCATTTACATTTAAGGTTAATATTGTTATGTGTGAACTTGATCCTGCCATTATGATATTAACTGGTTATTTTGCTCGTTATTGGATACAGTTTCTTCCTAGCCTCCATGGTCTTTACATTTTGGCATGTTTTTGCAATGGCTGGTACCAGTTGTTCCTTTCCATGTTGAGTGCTTCCTTCAGGGTCTCTTGTAAGGCAGGCCTAGTGGTGACAAAATCTCTAAGCATTTGCTTATCTGTAAAGGATTTTATTTCTCCTTCACTTATGAAACTTAGTTTGGCTGGATATGAAATTCTGGGTTTAAAATTCTTTTCCTTAAGAATGTTAAATATTGGCCCCCACTCTTTTCTGGCTTGTAGAGTTTCTGCCGAGAGATCTGCTGTTAGTCTGATGGGCTTCCCTTTGTGGGTAACCCGACCTTTCTCTCTGGCTGCCCTTAAGATTTTTTTCCTTCATTTCAACTTTGGTGAATCTGGCAATTATGTGTCTTGGAGTTGCTCTTCTCGGGGAGTATCTTTGTGGCGTTCTCTGTATTTCCTGGATTTGAATGTTGGCCTGCCCTACTAGGTTGGGGAAGTTCTCCTGGTTGATATCCTGAAGAGTGTTTTCCAACTTGGTTCCATTTTCCCCCTCACTTTCAGGCACCCCAATCAGACATAGATTTGGTCTTTTTACATAATCCCATACTTCTTGCAGGCTTTGTTCATTTCTTTTTCTTCTTTTTTCTTTTGGTTTCTCTTCTCGCTTCATTTCGTTCATTTGATCCTCAATCGCTGATACTCTTTCTTCCAGTTGATCGAGTCGGTTACTGAAGCTTGTGCATTTGTCATGTATTTCTCGTGTCATGGTTTTCATCTCTTTCATTTTGTTTATGATCTTCTCTGCATTAATTACTCTAGCCATCAATTCTTCCACTTTTTTTTTCAAGATTTTTAGTTTCTTTGCGCTGGGTACGTAATTCCTCCTTTAGCTCTGAGAAGTTTGATGGACTGAAGCCTTATTCTCTCATCTCATCAAAGTCATTCTCCGTCAAGCTTTGATCCATTGCTGGCGATGAGCTGCGCTCCTTTGCCAGGGGAGATGCACTCTTATTTTTTGAATTTCCAGCTTTTCTGCACTGCTTTTTCCCCATCTTTGTGGTTTTATCTGCCTCTGGTCTTTGATGATGATGGTGACGTACTGATGGGGTTTTGGTGTAGGTGTCCTTCCTGTTTGATAGTTTTCCTTCTAACAGTCAGGACCCTCAGCTGTAGGTCTGTTGGAGATTGCTTGAGGTCCACTCCAGACCCTGTTTGCCTGGGTATCAGCAGCAGAGGCTGCAGAAGATAGAATATTGCTGAACAGTGAGTGTACCTGTCTGATTCTTGCTTTGGAGGCTTCCTCTCAGGGGTGTACTCCACCCTGTGAGGTGTGGGGTGTCAGACTGCCCCTAGTGGGGGATGTCTTCCAGTTAGGCTACTCAGGGGTCCCTGACCCACTTGAGCAGGCAGTCTGTCCCTTCTCAGATCTCAACTTCTGTGTTGGGAGATCCACTGCTCTCTTCAAAGCTGTCAGACAGAGTCGTTTGCGTCTGCAGAGGTTTCTGCTGCTTTAGTTGTTGTTTCACTGTGCCCTGTCCCCAGAGCTGGAGTCTACAGAGACAGGCAGACCTCCTTGAGCTGCTGTGAGCTCCACCCAGCTTGAGCTTCCCAGCGGCTTTGTTTACCTACTTAAGCCTCAGCAATGGTGGGCGCCCCTCCCCCAGCCTCGCTGCTGCCTTGTGGTTAGATCGCAGACTGCTGTGCTAGCAATGAGGGAGGCTCTGTGGGCATGGGACCCTCCTGGCCAGGTGTGGGATATAATCTCCTGGTGTGCCTGTTTGCTTAAAGCGCAGTATTGGGGTGGGAGTTACCCAATTTTCCAGGTGTTGTGTGTCTCAGTTCCCCTGGCTAGGAAAAGGGATTCCCTTTCCCCTTGCGCTTCCCAGTGAGGGGATGTCTCGCCCTGCTTCAGCTCTCACTGGTCAGGCTGCAGCAGCTGACCAGCACCGATTGTCTAGCACTCCCTAGTGAGATGAACCCAGTACCTCAGTTGAAAATGCAGAAATCACCGGTCTTCTTTGTCGCTCGCGCTGGGAGTTGGAAACTAGAACTGTTCCTATTCGGCCATCTTCCAGAGTGTTTTTCTTTCCTGCAGAAGGTTATAATTCTTCCACTCTCCTTTGACTAAGGAAAAGTTGAGAATGAACCAATTTGACATCTGTGTTAGCCTGATATCACTCCCCTATTTACTAATTGTGTATGAGCTAAGTCACGTCACAGAAATACATGTGGCACAATAAAATAGCCTAAAAAGGTAGCACTCATGTTTGCTCTTTCATTTTAAGGTAAAAGTCCGTCATTGACTCCTGCTGGAATAGAGCAAGTGGAAGCAGGTCTCATGTGCCTCAGCACCTGGAGGTGGGGTCCTGCAGACCTGCCAGCAATGGGAGGGAGTAGGCACACACAAGTGAACAACTCCACCAGGGGTGGGTTTGTGGAATAAATTAAGAAACAAAGTAAGCCATATGTCCAGCTTTTTTATTCTCCTGGTGTTTTTTTGTGCATATATTTTAAATATTTTCTGTGGCAGCCTCCAGCCATGCTGAGCTGCCTCTCTGGGCAGTCCAAGTTTTCTCTGAGATGCTGATTATTGTTTTGTTTTCATTGGCTTGTTTATTAGCATGTTGGTCACCAAGTTTTGAGTGGTCTGCTCTATTCTATTTTCTCATAAGCTCCGATAATTTTACTGAGCAGTTTGTTTTGAGCAACACACATATTTTATTATATAATATAAAGATACACATATACACACAATTATCTCTCTGACAAAAACTGCAGCATATCATGAGAATTTGGAGAATCTGGGCCTTCCTACTTTGTCTTCAGCTTCTTGGTCCAAAGGTAGGACTGACCTACTAGGTCTTTTTACTATATGGAGGCCAGAAGTAACAAAGAATTCTGATCCTTTTTAATTTACAAGGAAAAGGGTATAAAAGAAAGTGAAAGACATAGAAAGAAGGCCATGTATGAACTCCTACAATGTCTCCATGACACCAACTCAATAAGCTTGGTATTAGCTTATTGAGCACCTATTTTGTAGTGTTCTTAACATCATGGTTAGGATTGTGGAAACTATAATCCAGCTTCCTGGGTTCAAATCCTGGCTCCTCTACTGATTAGCTCTGTGACCTTAGAAAGCAAGCCCTATCTCCCTACTGGAAAAATAGAAGTGGTATTTTGAATACCCATCTTCTCGACTTACGTTGTGAGAATTTAGAGAGATAACCCGTGAAGGGACCATGAAGGATTGTCCCAAGAAGATATGTCCACATCCTAACTTTCAGAACCTGGGAATGTTATCTTATTTGGAGAAAAGGTCTTTGCAGGTGTAATTATCTTGAAAAAAGGTGGCCATCCTGGATTATCTGGGTAGGCCCTACATTTTAATAAATGAGTATCCTTAGAAGTGTGAGGCAGAGGAATATTAGACAAAGAGGAAGAGGCAAAGTGACCATGAAGTCAGAAATTGGAGTGATGCAGCCACAAGTAAAGGAATGGTAACAGCCACCAGAATCTGGAAAAGGCCAATAATTGATTCTCCACTAGAGCTTCTACAGGGAGTGCAGCCTTGCAGACACCTTGATCTCAAGCTTCTGGTGTACAGAACTGTAAAAGAATAAATCTCTGTAGTTGTAAGTCTCAAAGTTTGTGGTAGTTTGTTACAACAGCCACAGGAAACTAGTGCACCATAGAGAAACATGTAAAGTCGCTGACAAATAGGAAATACTCAATAAATATTAGGCATTACTATTATTACCCCTGATCAATTAAGAAGTGTGGCCTTATAGATACTGGTTTCTCCCTAGTCTACCCAATCAGTTAAGTCACTCCTCTTTGCATGACGAGTTGCTAGTAATTGCTAAGATCCTTCCTTGGCAGTTCTGAGAGAGGGCAGAAATGTTAAAGTAGCCAATGCTTTCCCTAGAGAAAGGAAACAATGCAAATCCCTACATTTTGAGCCAAGGCTGAAGCATGCAGTGCACAGACAATGAAGGTTCTATTTGTAACAGACTTGTATAGATTTATCTACCCAGAGAAACCAGGGAGTTGGACTACAAATCCCACATGTGTGCAAATATATTTTGTGCAGTGTAGCCAGTGTCAAGACTTCCTGGAGCTGCAAACGGAAGCATCGTCCTGGCAGGAGTGACACAACAACTTGTTTACTGAAAGCTGCTTCTGCACGTTTCCTTTTGGAGAGGGAATGTGCACATTATGTGCACATGCCTGTGCGTTCTGGTTTATCTGGACTGTCCTGGCATTCTCCTGATGTACTAGCACTCCAACTGGTGTAGCATTTGTCACTCTCAAAAATGTTCCAGGCTAGGTGATAAACTACATGCTTACTTTAACATGGAGACACACGATATTCAGACTGCCAATAAGATCAAAAATCACAAGAAAATATTTCTTTCCGGATGTGTTAGGCAATTTTGCAACAGTAGCCCTAAATGTGAAAGAAGTAAGGATGGTGGATTGATCTCTGTCTCTGGAAAGATTTTTTTTCCTATGGTGGCTAGAGAACTAAAAGGCCTAAAAGGCGACATATAGGGAAATGGATGATGTAAAATTCAGAAGTTTAGCAGGCGATGAATATTAAAAGCTCTCAACATTTTGGAGATGTTCATGTCAGATTCCCAACCGACTGAAATCCAAGAGGGGACTTTTAGAGCATGCAGATCATGCTCCAGGTCTACCAGGCTTAAAAAGCCATACTCCTTGGTGATGCTGTGTGGCTATGGCCTGCCAGAGTGCCATCTCCTGAAAACCAGTGCACTCCACATCCACCTGGCTTGAGCCCACCTGGGCAGAGGTGGTGGGTGAATCTGTAGAATTTCTGACTATTTCCCCCATGGGCTGGTGACACGGCAGGAGTCAGGCACTGGATCAGATCTCTCCATCTGGAGACAGTGAAGTGACTGCCCACTTTCTGAAACTTTGTGGTATGTTTGAGATGGCAGAGCATCAGAGGTAGGAAGAAGACAGATGGTTATTTGATATTGGAGAAGAGTTCTTTCATGGGGAAAATCTGTCCCTCAGTGGAGGAAATAAAGCCAACAGGAGATAGGGAATAAGGAGGAAACTGTTATCAGAATTATCATTATGACCTGTACCCAAATTTGATAAAGTATCCCTTGAGGGACTCTAGTGTTCTCAGGATAACATCCTTTTCTCTCAAGGGAAAAAGGAAAGGGACTGGAAAAGTCTAGTTTGGTTATTTACTTGTAATTCTGTTTATTCCAGAATCTGGGGGACTAAGGGGATTTGGGAACAGGGTAATAGAGGTAGAAGGGAAACATGGATCATCTGAAAGTGGGAAAAAAGATACCAAATACATAAATAATATATAATACATAATGATACTAATATTGGAAGACATGCAGATAATAAAATTATGTGAACATGCATGGGAAAAATGCATATATGCTCTGGGGAAATAGTTATCCCCAGAAGAAAGAAAGGACACAAAGATGGGTAATCATGGGTATTTTAGTTGTCTCTACCACTGTCCTCCCAAAGTTTTATTAAAAGTGACTGTTTTAAAAGAAGTAACAGGAACCTGACTTGTACCATAGCATTCCCAGGGGATCATCTGGGAACTCCATTACCCCTGGCTCCTCATAAGAGTAAGGACTTAACAGTGTATTTATTATTGGGTATGAAGTTCACCTTGCTTTTCCCTCCTGGCACACATAGGCTAAGGTTTTCCTAAAATCCAATCATTATATATTTTGGATACCATGGATTCAAAGTCACAGATTTTCTCATAAGGGGGATGGTGTGAGGTCTGAATAGATAACTTTTCAGTAAATCGATGACTCACACACACAGGGTGGCTAGGAAAAGTCCACACTGAGCAGGGAGTGGAATATGTTGGGAAGAATAAAATAAAGCATGTTGGGTTTATTTGGTTAAATAAACTAAACCAGTTCTAACCACTGGTGAAATAAACCAAACCTCCATGGGCGAGGGTACATGGAAAGGGTTTTCTCTAGTATAATAAAGGCTGTCTCCCCTATTCACACTCCCTCAGACCAGTGGTTCTCAGAATGTGGTCACCAACCGATAGCATTGGCACCGCCTGGGAACCTGTTAGACGTGTTAGTTTCTGAGTCAAAACTCTGAGCATGGTGCCATCAGTCTACTTTAACAAACTATTTAGATTAATCTGAGACACATTAAAGTTTACTAATCACTTCTCTAGACTGCTTTTTGATCATAATTAAAACAAATTATTAAAAATCACCACCACCATAACAATCCACATGTGCCCCTGCCAACACCACCACCAATCCAACCAACGAAAAAGAAAAAGAGGAAAATAGAGGGTGTCAACAAAACCTAAGTAGAAGAAAGGCCTACAACTAGCAATTAAAATAAACGATTGGAAAACTCTAACAGGAAAGTAGACCAAATCAAACATAATGATTTAAAATAATAGACTTAGCAACCTGAGAAGAGAAAGAAAAAGATGCAAGATAATGCTAAAATTAAAATTCAAGAAAATACGTGAAAGTTAAAAATCAGAAAAAGGGAAAAAAGTGAAATTTCTTATAAAAATTATAACATCTGACCCATATAGCACTTCCTTCATATCAGGCACTGTTCTAAGAATGGTGTGTCTTCTATCTCATTTAATCCTCCCCAAAACCCTGTGAGACAGGCAGTGTTGCCATCTTTATTTTATTGCTAGGAAGGGAAGACAGAGTAGAAACATTGCTGAAAATCAAACAGCTGGTAGTTAAAGTGAAGAGCAGAAATCCAGCTAGCAGAGCAGTAAAAAACATCTATTAAGAGAGATCATATCAAAAATAGAAGTAAGTCCATGAGGTTAATGAGTTAATGAGTTTAAAATGCAAGGTCAAGAATTAAGCCATGCACATATGCAGGTGGGGCAGGAAACAGAGGAGAAACAAAGAATGAGGTCTCTAATGGGTTGTGAAGATGGGTGTGCCTTCTCAGGGTCAAGGCAAAGGTCTTACTGTTCCTTGCAGAGAAGTGAGAGGTGGAGAGTTTGACAGACCCTCACACCTTCCCTTTCACGTAACTCCCTCTCATGTTTAGCTCTACATAGAGGTCAGATGCAGATTTTCTTAGATCCACAAAGATCTACAGTACAAATACTGTACCTGTTACAGTGATAGGACTTCCTTTTATTCTTTTTTACCAAACGTCGAAAACCTTTGGTTTGTCCTGGCTAAGTAGGAGTCATTTGACTTCGAATAAATTGAAGATTTTGTTTTGCTTTATTTCCACTGAATCTGTATATAATGGTTTCAAAATTTTGGAGGACCTAAATTTTCCACTAACTGTCCGGTAGCAATGAGAACCCGGAAGCCATTACTATAACTACTGCTACTACTTGGGGTTAAGGACAATTAAAATAGCCTTGATATTGTAAATTTTGTTTTTTCCCCTCCTAGTCTTATTCTGACTCTAAAATGAGGAGGCAATATTAAGAAGTTTCAAGAACAAGGACAGAATATCAGGGCGGTTCACACTCCAGCAGTCTCCCACTCTCAGAGGTGAAGAGAGAAGAATGAGAGCTTCAGCTTGCTGTGTCCAGATGTGTCCTGGGTGCAGGCCCAGGATAAACTGCCTAAAGCTGTGACTAATAAGAAATAGTTGGCTTGAAAACCAGTAGAAAGTTTCTTTGTTTTTTCTCTTTGGGGAGAGATCCAGAAGGGAGGTGAATTCTTTCCTAACCTCAGATGATCAAAGTTGGGTAAAATGTTTAATCAAATTGAAGGCAAAACTGAAAGGGTAGCCACTTTTCTGGATTGAAAAACTGATACTCAGCACTACTTTTGAAAGGGAATGTTTAGAATTGAGTCCGTGTGCTCTTCTGCTAAAATAGAACAAAGAAATGTTGGGAATAATAAAACTGAAAGGGGCAATAAATTGGGCAATATTAATATAATTTTAGTTCACTAATATAATTCAGAGTGGATGTATTTTAATTTAAAACATTTTAAATAAGCAATATATGCATATAATACAAAAATTTAAAACTACTAGCAAATTCACCATTAAGATGAATTTTCTCTTTTACTCTCGTTCCTTGATTTTCTAGTTTTTCGCAACTAAGAAGGCTACCAAATATATATTGTTAAATTTAAAGATTTTTAGCTGTTTTAGGTTGTCAATGTTTAGGTTATTTTATATTTTATTTTTATTCTCAAGTAGGGGACACGCTATAAGTTGCCTTTTGGTAAATTTCCTGTGCTTTCAGCCTATGCTCTACATGGCAGATGCCAATAAATGAACAAAACCTTTCTTCTGCATTCAGTAAGCACTGTAGAACCAGCATGTTCATGTAGGTGTGTGCTTTTTACTGATGGTACCTTTAAAGTGAAATACGATTTTCTAGATTTTGGGATAGGCAAGTGGGTGAAATCTGTAATTATCTTCTGCTATTAAATAAAGTTTGACAAAGAGATTTTTTAATAAAATATATTGGAGGATGCCATAAAACCACTTTTTGTTTGTTTGTTTGTTTTGCGACGAGTCTGGCTCTGTTGCCCAGGCTGGAGTGCAGTGGCGCAATCTCAGCTCACTGCAAGCTCCGCCTCCCGGGTTCACGCCATTCTCCTGCCTCAGTTCCCCCGCCACCACGCTTGGCTAATTTTATTTTTGTATTTTTAGTAGAGACAGGGTTTCACCATGTTAGCCAGGATGGTCTCAGTCTCCTGACCTCGTGATCCGCCTGCCTCTGCCTCCCAAAGTGCTGGGATTACAGGCGTGAGCCACCATGCCCAGCCCATAAAACCACTCTTAAGAAAAAATAAAATGAGAATGAGAATAATAATAATGATGAGCATTATTTATCCAGCACCTATTGTGTGCTGGATCTTTTAATGCATTACTTCAAACTTTAGGCTCAAATACTCATAGCAACTTTGAAAGATAAACATCAACATGGCTATTAAAAGATTAAGACGGGCGGGGCGCAGTGGCTCACGCCTGTAATCCCAGCACTTTGGGAGACGGAGGCGGGCAGATCACGAGGTCAGGAGATTGAGACCATCCTGGCTAACACGGTGAAACCCTGTCTCTACTAAAAAAAAAAAAAAATACAAAAAAAAATTAGGCGGGCAGGGTGGCGGGTGCCTGTAGTCCTAGCTACTCGGGAGGCTGAGGCAGGAGAATGGCCTGAACCCGGGAGGTGGAGCTTGCAGTGAGCAGAGATCTCGCCACCACACTCCAGCCTGGGCGACAGAGCGAGACTCCGTCTCAAAAAAAAAAAAAAAAAAAAAGATTCAGACATATCCCTATAGTTAGTGACAGCCAGAGTTCAAACCTAGGCATTTCCAGTTCCAAAATCTGTGTACTTATACACTGTTGCTTCTCACTCTGGTCCATGCAACTTTTTTTTTTGTTTGGTTGGTTTTTAATTGACAAATAAAAATTGTATATATATGTCATATACAGCATATTTTTTGAAATATTTATACATTGTGGAATGGCTAAATCGAGCTAATTAACATGTATTATCACCATCCTTTTTTGGGGTAAGAACACTTGGCTGGGTGTGGTGGCTCACGCCTGTAATCCCGGCACTTTGGGAGGCTGAGAATGGCTTAGGAGTTCAAGACCAGCCTAGGCAACATGGCAAAACCCCATCTCTACAAAAAAATATAAAATTAGCTGGGCAGGTGGTACATGTCTAGTAGTAGTTCCAGCTACTTGAGGAGCTGAGGTGGGAGGATGGCCTGAACTCAGGAGGTCAAGGCTTCAGTAAGCCGAGATCGCACCAATGCACTCCACCTGAGAGACAGAGCTAGACCTGTCTCTAAAAACTTTTTTAAAAATAAAAACACTTAAATTTACTCTTAGCAATTTTGAAGAATATAATACATTGTTATTAACTCTAATCACCATGTTTTAAAATAGGTCTCTTTAAATTATTTCTCCTATCAAACTGAATTTTGAATTTTGTATCCTTTGACTAATATCTCCCCAGCTGCTCCCATTCCCTGGTAACGACCATTCTACTCTTCAATGAGATCAACTTGTTTTAGATTCCATGTGTGTGAGTGAGATGATATGGTATTTGTCTTTCTGTGCTGACTTATTTCACTTAACATAATGTCCTCCAGGTTCATCCATGTTGATGTAAATAACAAGACTTTCCCCCTTTTAAAGATTGAATACATTTTCTTCCTTCATTTATTGATGGACATTTAGGTTGATTGAGTATCTTGGCTATTGTGAATAATGCTGCAGTGGACATGGGAGTGCACATATCTCTTTAACATCCTGATTTCATTTCCTTTAGATATACCCCATAGTGGGATTTCTGGATCATATTGTTGCTACATCATATGGTAGCACTATTTATGCTTTCTTGAAGAACCTTCATATTAATTTTTTTAATGGCTATACTAACTTACAGTCTCACCAACAGTGTTTGGTGTGCAATGGTTCCCTTTTCTCCACATCCTCTCCAACACTTATTTTTTGGCTTTTTGTTAATAGTCATCCTAATAAATGTGAGGTATTTTAATTTACATTTCTCTGATGATTAGTGATTTGGAGCATTTTTAATATACTTGTTGTCCATTTATATGTCTTCTTTTGATAAATGTCCATTCAGATCCTTTGCCCATTTTAAAAAATAGGGTTATTTGTTTTCTTACTATTGAATTGTTTGAGTTCCCTGTATATCTTGGATATTTACCCCTTAGCAGATATCCGGTTTGCAAATATTTTCTCTCATCTGTTTTTTCTTCACTATGTTGATTGTTTCCTTGGCTGTGCAGAAGCTTTTTTGTTTGATGTGGTCCCATTTGTCTATTTTTGCTTTTGTCACCTGGGCTTTTAGGTTTATGTCCAAAAAATCATTACACAGACCAATGCCATGGAACTCTTCCATGCCATCCCTTAAGAGAGAATGGGTATGGAATTGCTGAGTGCAAAGAAAAACTAGAAACAAAAAACAGAACTAGTGTATGACAACATGTGAGAAGAAACCACAGGATTCAAACAGAAGCTGGGTTATATGCAGCAGATCTTGGGTTGCATTAAAAAGTTATTCTATGATTTATGTAACATCACATTACAAACTGATGTTTTCCTTTTGCTGGTCATTTTCCGTACTACTTGTAAAAGTTGTGTTGTCACACTAGATCTTTTGGAGACTCTCTGGAAGGATGTTTTTTCTTTCTGAATTGTTGTGCTATTTTGCCTGCTTAGTTTCTAGCGCAGGTCACCTTGGCCTGGATACTCTAAAACCTATTTCTGGACAATTGGGCTGAAGGTCAACAATATTGAGTGCAAGATCTCCATACTGATTCTAAGTGGTTACTGGAGAAACACCTGTGACAGAATATATTAATGGATTTCCAAGAAAAAATATATAATAGTTGTTATCAATTTTTGCATAACTAATTACCTTAAAGTTTAATGGTTTAAAGAAACTGTATTATCTCACAGTTACTATGGGTGAGGAATCCAGGTGTCTTGGTTCCAGGTCTTTCACAAGTTTTAAGGGACTGTCTGAAGCTATAGTCATCTCAAGGCTTGACCTAGGAGAATTCACTTGCAAACTCATTCATGTGGCTGCTAGTTGGAGACATCAGTTCCTTGCTACATGAGGCTCTCTATAGAGCAGCTTACATGGCAGCTGGCTTCCTTCAAAGCAAGCTTGCGAAAGAATAAGAAATGGTGTTCAACAAAGAATTTATAATTTTATATAATCTAATATTGGAAGTGGCATTACTTCACTTCTGTGCTATTCTATTTCTTGCCTACAAATCAATAAATCCAGCCCATACTCAAGGAGAGTGGATGACACAAAAGCATGAATATCAGTATATTAGGATGCTTGGGGTATCTAATATGGTGCCAATAAATGTTTAATAAATAAACAGGTAAAAGGATACATTTTAAATGTGTAATACAAGTGGCCATGTATCAAGCCTTCTATTTAACTCATTAACTGGTAAGAAAACATGTTATAAACCAATCAAGTGAAAACAAAGTACCAAACAGTTATTGTGAGATAAGAAATGCTGAAATGATTTTTATAAACGGCTGTCATATTAGTCTGTTTTCACACTGAGATAAAGACATACCCGAGACTGGGTAATTTACAAAAAAGTTGTAATGGACTTACAGTTCCACATGAATGGAGAGGCCTCACAATCGTGGCAGAAGGCCAGGAAAAGCAAGTCACATCTTAAGTGGATGACAGCAGGCAAACAGAGAGAGTGTGTTCAGGCAGACTCCTGTTTTTAAAGCCATCAGATCTTGTGAGACTTATTCACTATCACGAGAACAGCACAGGAAAGACCCGCTCCTATGATTCAATTACCTCCCACTGGGTTCCTCCCACAACACATGGGAATTGTGGGAGTTCCAATTTAAGATGAAATTTGGGTGGGGACACAGCCAAACAATATAATGCCGCCCCTGGTCCCTCCCAAATCTCATGTCCTCACATTTCAGAACCAATCATGCCTTCTCAACAGTCCCTCAAAGTCTTAATTCATTTCAGCATTAACTCAAAAGTCTGCAGTCCAAAGTCTCATCTGAGACAAGGCAAGTCCCTTCTGCATATGAGCTTATAAAATCAAAAGCAAGTTAGTTACTTCCTAGATACAATGGGGGTACAGGCATTGGGTAAATACAGCTGTTCCAAATGGGAGAAGTTGGCCAAAACAAAGGGGCTACAGGCCCAATACAAAACTGAAATCCTGTGAGGCAGTCAAATCTTAAAGCTCCAAAATGATCTCCTTTGACTCCATGTCTCATATTCAAGTCACACTGATGCAAGTATCAGGTTCCCATGGTCGTGGGCAGTTCCACCTCTGCTGCCTTGCAGGGTACAACCTCTCTCCTGGCTGCTTTTGTGGGCTGGTTTTGAGTGTCTGCAGCTTTTCCAGGTGCACAGTGCAAGCTGTCAGTGGATCTACCATTCTGGTGTGTGGAGGACAGTGACTCTCTTCTCACAGCTCCACTAGGCAGCACCCCAGTGGGGACTCTGTGTGGGGGCTCCTACCTCACATTTCCTTTCTGCACTGCCTTAGCAGAGGTACTCCATGAGGGCCCCGCTCATGCAGCAAACTTCTGCCTGGGCATCCAGGTGTTTCCCAAACCCCAATTCTTGACTTCTGTGCACTCGTAGGCTCAAAACCACATAGAAGCTGCCAAGACTTGGGGCTTTCACCCTCTTAAGCTACAGCCCAAGCTTTATGTTGACCCCTTTCAGCAACTGCTAGAGCAGCTGAGATGCAGGACACCAAGTCCCTAGGCTATACGCAGCATGGGGACCCTGGGCCTGGCCCACAAAACCACTCTTTCCTCCTAGGCCTCCAGGCCTGTGATGGAAGGGGCTGGCGTGAAGACTTCTTGCATGCTCTGGAGACATTTTCCCCATTGTCTTAGGGATTAACATTTGGGTCCTCATTACTTATGCAATTGCTGCAGCTGGCTTGAATTTCTCCTCAGAAAATGAGTTTTTCTTTTCTATCACATTGTCAGGCTGCAATTTTTCCAAACTTTTATGCTCTGCTTCTCTTATAAAACTGAGTGCCTTTAACAGTGCTCAAGTCACCTCTTGAATGCTTTGCTGCTTAGAAATTTCTTCCACCATATAGCCTAATTGATCTCTCTTAAGTTCAAAGTTCCACAACTCTCTAGGACAGGGGCAAAATGCCAGCAGTCTCTTTGCTAAAACATAACAAGAGTCACCTTTGCTCCAGTTCCTGACAAGTTCCTCATCTCCATCTAAGACCAACTCAGCTTGGATTTCATTGTCCATGTCATTATTGGCATTTTGGTCAAAGCCATTCAAAAAGTCTCTAGGGAGTTTCAAACTTTCCTACATTTTCCTGTCTTCTTCTGAGCCCTCCAAACTGTTCCAACCTCTGCCTGTTACCCAGTTCCAAAGTCGCTTCCATGTTTTCTGGTATCTTTTCAGCAGCACCCCACTCCCAGTACCAATTTACTGTATTGGTCCGTTTTCACGCTGGTGATAAAGACATACCCAAGACTGGCTAATTTACAAGAGAAAGAGGCTTAATGGACTTACAGTTCCACATGATTGGGGAAGCCTCACAGTCATGGTGGAAGGCCAGGAGGAGAAAGCCACATCTTATGTGGATGGCAGCAGGAAAAGAGAAGTTTGTGCAGGAAGAGTCCTGTCTTTAAAGCCATCAGATCTCACGAGACTTATTCACTATCATGAGAACAGCATGAGAGAGACCTACCCCCATGATTCAATTACCTCCCACTGGTTTCCTCCCACAACACATGGGAATTGTGGGAGTTACAATTCAAGATGAGATTTGGATGGGGTACAACCAAACCATATCAGCTGTAAAACTGGCAAAACTGATCAATATCTACAGGGTAATAATCACTGACATTCTACTGGATGCAATTTACATTTCTATGGACAGAAAGTATTCTCATTACCCCCAGTTTTCTACAATTAACTTCTATCTCTACAGTGTTGTAAAATAATATAGTCAAAGGCAAAGGCAGAGACAACCTGGATTGCTGAAATAGACAATATTCCCACTAAATTTCAAAATCTTCCATAATTTTTCCTAGCAAATGCATGGTACAAACTGGGAGAATGTGCACCCCAGGAAAAGGCTAGGAAAGAGTAAAGTCTTACCTCTTTTTAAGTTCATACACTGTTTGGGTCACTTCACTGGAAATCTATGATCCTTGATTTTTAGGGTATAAGACTTTCTGAATATATTAGAGTATCTCTGATGTATCTCTGTACCTTCACAATATGTTCCTGGCTTCTTACACATCGTTCTTAATCTTGTAGAATATAGTGTATCTCTGGTGAGAGAGATTGAAGCCAAACCATTCCAATGATCCAGGGAGTGATGGGCTCTTGCAGGTAGATTCCGAGTTCTCATGGCTAAATGAGATCCAGGGTTCTAGCAGCAATTGCCAAACACAGGTGGGCCAGCTTCCTCAAAATCCTCTGTGGTAGGAGTAGGAAGATGGGGTGATGTTCTTGTCAAAAAGTTTGACTCTTGAACTCTATCCTGGACATACTGAATCAATATGGCCAGTTTTATGATCCACTGGCCTAGATCACTTCTCACTGAAGGCATTGAGCAAACTGCAACTAAAGAGTTTATGGAGGCCTCTGTATCTACCATGGAGTGGTTATGAATCCTGAATTTCTCCAGGTGACTATGGAGACAAAGATTTCTCCTCTTCTGGGTCATTAATAAAGAAAGCTAAACTTTGAGAAAACATATACCATGCTATACACTTAGCTCTAAAATCATTACAGAAAAAACTAAACAAAATAAGAGGTACAAATACACAAATGTTTTCCTATATCCTCAAACCACAGAGTATGGTATTATAGAATTACCTCATTTTCTCCTTCATAGCCTCAATAAAAAAAAATCTTTTGTTTTTATCATCAATCAGTGGACCTTTCCATAGATATTTTCAGTGTCCTGCTGAGTCCTATTGCAATAGTGAAAAACAATTATGTACATTTTTCCTACTATGCAAATTTTGCTGAATCGGTTCACTACATTTGAAAAGCTGCAACTATTTGAAATTCAAATGAACATTTACCATCTGTGGTCTTCATTAACATTATAATAGTATCATGATTTCAGACATTTCTGTTGATGAATATTAGTTTGCTTGAGTCTTATACTGTGACTTTTAATTTTGTAGTCCATAAAATATAACAGATAATCTGTTATTATATATAAACTATTGAGTGAGAAGAAACTTTAGAAATGATCAATTCCAATATCCCTATTTTATGAGAAAAGAAACCAAGATTCAGAAAGGGGAACTCTTATGGGCTAAATTGTGCACCCCTGAAAAAGTTCATATGTTGAAGTCAAACCTACAGTACCTCAAAATGTGACTGTTATTTGGAGACACCTTCATTTCAGACTTCCAGCCTCCAGAACTGTGAGAAAAAAAAAAAAATTCTGTTGGTTAAACCACCCAGCCTGTGGTACTTTGTTATGGCATCCCTAGCAAACTAATACAGAAACCAAACTGCTCAAGGTTACAGAGCTAATTAGTTGTAAAATTGGGACTAAAATCCAGGTAGGTCTTCTGCTTTTCAGTTTGACATATACTCATGTGCTGTATAA
Organism: Macaca thibetana thibetana; assembly: GCF_024542745.1. NCBI lineage: Eukaryota > Metazoa > Chordata > Mammalia > Primates > Cercopithecidae > Macaca > Macaca thibetana. The sequence goes on from NC_065580.1 coordinate 41,108,748, forward strand.
TGATGTTTTGGTCAATGACAGACCACATATACAATGATATACGTAAGATTATAACGGAACTGAAAAATTCCTATCACCTAGTGACACTGTAGCAGTTGCGATGTCATAGTGCAACAAAGTACTCTCATGTTTGTAGTGAGGCTGGTGTAAACAAACCTGGTGCACTGCCAGTTGGATAAAGGTCTTGCCCATACAATTAACTATGGTACCTAATGCTTGATAATAATAATAAACAACTATGTTATTGGTTTATGTATTATACTATACTTTTTATTGTTATTTTAAAGTATAATCCTACTTATTTTTTTTTAAAGTTAACTGTAAAACACCCCCAGGCAGGTCCTTCAGCTTAGGTTAACGTGTGTGCTTGTGTCTTACTTTTTAACAAAATAGTTTAAAAGGGAAAATATTTAATAAAAGTTTATGGGATAAAGATGTAAGAAAGAAATTATTTTTGTACAGCTATACAATGTCTGTTGCTAAGTGTTATTACAAAAGAGTTAGAAAGTTAAAAATTATTAAGTTTTCAGATTAAAAAATTATACTGAGCTAAAGTTAACCTATTACCGAAGAAAGAGAAAATTTAAAATTAAATGTAGCATAACCTAAGAGTTCCATCTTTATAAAGTCTATAGTTGTGTAGGGTTATATCCCAATCCTTCACATTCACTCTCCACTCACCCAGTGGCTCACCAAGAGTAACTTACAGTCCTGCAATGTCCATTCTCAGTAAGTGCCCTGTATGGGTGTACCACTTTTTATCTTTTATATGGTATTTTTACTGTTCCTGTTCTATGTTTAGATATGTTTGGATACAGAAGTACTTACCATCATGATAAAATTTCCTACAGTATTCAGTATGGTAACATGCCTACAATAACATGCCTACAAGAACTGAATACTGTATTGAACAGTATTCGGCACAGTAACATGCCTAAGCCACAAGGAGCAACAGTCTATACCATACAGCCTACATCTGTAGTAGGCTATGCCATCTATGTTTGTGTAAGTATACTCTATGATGTTCACACAACAACAAAACCACCTCACAACACATTTCTCAGAACGTATCCCCATCTTTAAGTGACACATGACTATATTTTTCTCTGTCACTAGACTACATAAAAGATAATTCTCAAAAAATTATGTTATGCAGAATTATAGTACTATAACAGAGCAGTTTGAAGATTGTTCTTGTTCTTCACTAGCCTTGAATATTAGGTAGTCTCAGTAAATATTGTATATTAGTGTAGGGTTGAACATTAGCTATAACACGTTTATGCCCTGAAATCCAGACTAAGGATTCATATCATATCAATACATGGACCTATAGGACATGAGAAACTCTCATTTTTTTATTATAACTATAATAATCTCATATTTGGCTCCAACTCTTAATCCCAATCTCACAGCTGTTTTCTTACATACTATGTGTAGTGTCTGCAATTCCATGTCTCTTTCTACATATAGTTTGATTCCAGCTGTCATTCTACCATGACAGATAGCTTTTAGCCTGCAGTTATAGCTGAAGCCTTACAATTTGGTGCTAAAAAATTAAAAATAACAGAAGTTTTAAAATTCTTTGATAGAGTCAGAGTTTTTAAATATATTTGAAATTTTGCTTTTTTTCCACTTCATCTATAATTTGCCTACCAAACTAAGGAACCTAAGGTAACTACTGTATTCAGTTTTGTGAAGTGATTGGCATATTTCAGATTAAGAATAATAAGCAAATGGAAAAATCTTTGTTGTTAACGTGGAGCCGCAAGTCGCAGTACAGGTTTTGTGTAGGGTTGCTTGATAAGACACAGGACAGGACAGGACCCCATGCAATATTTGGGATACACTTATAATTTGAAATTACTTATTGTTTCCTTGAAATTTAAATTTAACTGGCTGTTCTGTATTTTTATTTGCTTAATATGGCAACCCTAAGTTTATAGAATTTAATGATAGATTGAATACCAAGATTTCTCCTTTTCATGAAAGGCCCCAGAACTTTTTCTTGCTAACATGTACAGAAAAGGTCTTATCAAGCACATGTGATCCTTAGTTTTTCAAGACAGAGACCTATTTATTGAAGAGAGAATGATCTAAATATAAAACAGATTATCTGTTGCCATCTACCAGACCAACCCATTTATAAAGGAAAACCAAGTTTATTTCTTATTGCTCTATGACAGGTCACTAATATCAACAGTTCTCTAGTAGTGACTTAGGAAGAGAAGGTGAAAGACAAGCTATTCATTAGAGATGGAAAGTCTAGTTTACGGTGGGTCTTTCAATATGATATGAGGGTTGATTGAGATTCAGCAAAGTTTATGAAATAATTGTTTAGGATTCGTGGACCCAGCAAAGCAAGGGTTTTGAAGTTGGTCTTGAAGAATAAACAGCTTTGATGAGACCAATGAATGATCTGTTACCCTGATGGGGGTAAGTTTAGTGGTTGAATATTTGGATAAGCAGATTTCCGTAACACTCTTGTAACAAATAATAAATAGCAAATAACAGAAACAATAATAACAGTAACAAAACAAATGCTAAAGTTATTTACAACTTCATTTCCCAGAGTGAGAATTTTGTGACATAGTTAAGTCATGTTAACACAGACTGTCCAATAACAAAACCATCTTAATATAGACAGTAAGCTGTGTGGATATAGATCAACAATTCTCTAAGCATGGTCTAAGAACCACTCAGATCCTGAAATCCTTTTAGTGGATTCACAAGTTTGTCTCTTTTCCAACTATATGTCTGTGTGAGACCAGATTTTCATCATATATTTCAACCAAAACAACATATTGCAAGAAGAGAATGAATCAGATATGAGAACTCAGCTCTCTACTACTAAGCCAGACATTGGAGATTTGCAAGAAAAGATTAATACTGCTTTTCTCATTATATCATTTTGTTGTTGAAAATATAGTTACTGTCAAGAGCTGTAAAGAGTATAAGGTTTTATACTATTTGCAAGTTAACAAGTTAGCTTACCACAGTTCAGTGAAGGCTGACAAAAGTCATAAGACTCCTGTGTCAGAGCTGAGAGACTTCGTTACCACAAAACAGTAGCCAGCATGTCCACATGTTTACATCTGTTCCCCCCAGTCAGTACCAGTTCCTCAAGGGGGGCACAGATGAAACTAGGTGGATGCCAGCACACACAGTGGGTTGCATGATAGGAGAGGAAGACTGAGTTTGAAGAACCTGCAATTTATAGCAGGCAGTAAGCAAGCCTGCTATTTGTCTTGGAAGGAGACATTGCCTTATCTCTCAAGGCTTCCTGCAGCCTTTGTTACCATGAGAAAACCTGGGTCAAGAAAAATCAAAAACTTGCATTCTTGGTATATACTGCAAGATGTCGCAGAGCATGAGACACCTAGGGAGACAGGTCACCCAATAGTTATTTTTCATAAAAATATATCATTTATGGCAACATGCCCTAGATATATTCTTGTTATTTTAAATTAAGTAATATTTAAACTTTTTCTTGGTTTTGTTATTGGTAGATATCAATAGCTATAATAGATTTGAACAAGCTCTCTGGGGTCTCAGTAGTTTTTGAGAGCATAAATATGTTGTGAGCAAAAGTTTGAAAACCACTACTGTAGATGGTTTCACTTCTCAACTTTATATCCCTTTCAGTTATTTCCCTTCCACTTAGTCCTAGTGATAAGTTATTCACTGCTGCCAAGGGAATAGTGCATGCTCTACAGAGTGTAATAAACTTTTTTATAAATAAACATGTAATAAACTTTTAAAAATATTGTCTTGATAACTCACCACTGCTGATCCTCACTGCGCTGTTTGCCCCAGAGTACATGAAGAGTTAGGTGGCTTCTGACCTAGATGGCAATATTTTGCAGAGGATCTTCTAGTTTTTTCATTCTCCATTCCTTGATTTCAGGATGGAAAGAGTCAATTCTGAACCTTGGCTGACTGCTATGTGTGCCATTAGTTAGTCTTCCGTTATCTTTTACTAGAAATCTTCTGAACTGTTTTATGGTTTTCTTGAAAATTCCTTGTTCTTTTTGTGTTTATGCAATAAATATTCCTTTCTTTTTATTATTTATTTAATATAATTTAAGTTCTAGGGTACATGTGCACAACATGCAGGTTTGTTACACAGGTATACATGTTCCATGTTGGTTTGCTGCACCCATCAACTTGTCATTTGCATTAGGTATTTCTCCTAATGCTATCCCTCCCCCAACCCCCAGACCCCCAGACAGGCCCCAGTGTGTGATGTTCCCTGCCCTGTGTCCAAGTGTTCTCATTGTTCAATTCATGCATATGAGTGAGAACATGCGGTGTTTGGTTTTCTGTCCTTGTGATAGTTTGCTGAGAATAATGGTTCCCAGCTTCATCCATATTGCTGCATAGGACATGAACTCACCCTTTTTTATGGCTGCATAGTATTCCATGGTGTGTATGTGCCACGTTTTCTTAATCCAGTCTATCATTGATGGACATTTGGGTTGGTTCCAAGTCTTTGCTATTATGAATAGTGCCACAATAAACATACATGTGCATGTGTCTTTATAGTAGCATGATTTATAATCCTTTGGGTATATACCCAGTAATGGAATTGCTGGGTCAAATGGTATTTCTAGTTCTAGATCCTTGAGGAATCCCCACACTGTCTTCCACGATGGTTGAACTAATTTACACTCCCACCAAAGGTGTAAAAGCGTTCCTATTTCTCCACATCTGTTGTTTCCTAACTTTTTAATGATCGCCATTCTAACTGCCATGAAATGGTATCTCTTTGTGGTTTTGACTTGCATTTCTCTGATGACCAGGGATGATCAGCTTTTTTTCATATGTTGTTGGCTGCATTAATGTCTTCTTTTGAGAATTGTGTGTTCATATCCTTTGTCTACCTTTTGATGGGGTAGTTTGTTTGTTTGTTTTCTTGTAAATTTGTTTAAGTTCTTTGTAGATTCTGGATATTAGCCCTTTTTCAAATCGGTAGATTGCAAAAATTTTCTCCCATTCTATAGGTTGTCTGTTCACTCTGATGGTAGTTTCTTTTGCCATGCAGAAGCTCTTTAGTTTAATTAGATCCCATATGTCTATTTTGGCCTTTGTTGACATTGCTTTTGGTGTTTTAGTCATGAAGCCCTTGCCCATGTCTATGTCCTGAATGGTATTGCCTAGTTTTTCTTCCAGAGTTTTTATAGTTTTAGGTCGCACATTTAAGTCTTTAATCCATCTTGAATTAATTTTTGTATAAGGTATAAGGAAGGGATCCAGTTTCAGCCTTCTACATATGGCTAGCCAGTTTTCCTAGCACTATTTATTAAATAGGGTATCCTTTCCCCATTTCTTGTTTTTCCTCAGGTTTGTCAAAGATCAGATGGTTGTAGATGTGTGCTGTTATTTCTGAGGCCTCTGTTCTGTTGCTTTGGTCTATAAAACTGTTTTGGTACCAATACCATGTTGTTTTGGTTACTGTAGCCTTGCAGTATAGTTTGAAGTCAGGTAGCATGATGCCTCAGGTTTGTTCTTTTTGCTTAGGATTGTCTTGGCAATGTGGGCTCTTTTTTGGTTCCATATGAACTTTAAAGTAGTTTTTTCCAATTCTGTGAAGAAAGTCATTGGTAGTTTGATAGGGATGGCATTGAATCTGTAATTTACCTTGGACAGTATGGCCATTTTCGCGATATTGATTCTTTTTATCCATGAGCATGGAATGTTCTTCCATTTGTCTGTGTCCTCTTTTATTTCATCATAGTTATCCTTGAAGAGGTCCTTCACATCCCTTGTAAGTTGGATTCCTAGGTATTTTATTCTCTTTGTAGCAATTGTGAATGGGAGTTCACTCATGATTTGGCTGTCTGTTATTGGTGTATAGGAATGCTTGTGATTTTTGCACATTGATTTTGTATCCTGAGACTTTGCTGATGTTGCTTATCAACTTAAGGAGATTTTGGGCTGAGACGATGGGGTTTTCTAAATATCCAATCATGTCATCTGCAAACAGGGACAATTTGACTTCTTCTTTTCCTAACTGAATACCCTTTATTTCTTTCTCTTGCCTGATTGCCCTGGGTTTTTAGCATGAAGGGCTGTTGAATTTTGTCAAGGGCCTTTTCTGCATCTATTGAGATAATCATGCAGTTTTTGTCATTGGTTCTGTTTAAGTGATGAATTAGGTTTATTGATTTGTGTGTGTTGAACCAGTCTTGCATCCCAGGGATGAAGCCGACTTCATCATGGTGGATAAGCTTTTTGATGTGCTGCTGGATTCGGTTTACCAGTATTTTATTGAGGATTTTTGCATCAATGTTCATCAGGGATATTGGTCTAAAATTCTCTTTTTTGTTGTGTCTCTGCTAGGCTTTGGTATCAGGATGATGCTGGCCTCATAAATGAATTCGGGAGGATTCCCTCTTTTTCTATTGATTGGAATAGTTTCAGAAGGAATGGTACCAGCTCCTCTTTGTACCTCTGTTAGAATTTGGCCGTGAATCTGTCTAGTCCTGGAATTTTTTGGTTGGTAGGCTATTATTTATTGCCTCAGTTTCAGAGCCTGTTATTGGTCTATTCAGAGATTCAACTTCTTCCTGGTTTAGTCTTGGGAGGGTGTATGTGTCCAGGAATTTATCCATTTCTTCTAGATTTTCTAGTTTATTTGTGTAGTGGTGTTTATAGTATTCTCTGATGGTAGTTTGTATTTCTGTGGGATCGGTGGTGATATCCCCTTTATCATTTTTTATTGCATCTCTTTGATTCTTCTCTCTTTTCTTCTTTATTAGTCTTGCTAGCAGTATATCAATTTTGTAGATCTTTTCAAACAACCAGCTCCTGGATTCATCGATTTTTTGACGGGTTTTTGTGTCTCTGTCTCCTTCAGTTCTGCTCTGATCTTAGTTATTTCTTGTCTTCTGCTACCTTTTGAATGTGTTTGCTCTGCTTCTATAGTTCTTTTAATTGTGATGTGAGAGTGTTGATTTTAGATCTTTCCTGCTTTCTCTTTTGGGCATTTATTGCTATAAATCTCCCTCTACACATGGCTTTAAATGTGTCCCAGAGATTCTGGTACATTGTGTCTTTGTTCTCATTGGTTTCAAAGAACATCTTTATTTCTGCCTTTATTTCGTTATTTACCCAGTAGTCATTCAGGAGCAGGTTGTTCAGTTTCCATGTTGCTGTGTGGTTTTGAGTGAGTTTCTTAATCCTGAGTTCTAATTTGATTGCACTGTGGTCTGAGAGACAGTTTGTTGTGATTTCTGTTCTTTTACATTTGCTGAGGAATGCTTTACTTCCAATTATGTGGTCAAGTTTAGAATAAGTGTGATGTGGTGCTAATACGTCCCATCCCCAAAGATTAACAGGGATGCACATAATTAGAAGTTGTAGAACTGCATTTCTTCCCTCTGAATCACAACAGGTTAGGGAGTACTTGCTCTGCTTGGCTGTGTGTGCTTCCCCGATGCTGACAATTTTTTTGTTTCTGAGTGACCCAAGGCCAAGTTTCTGGCCAGTTTTGATCACTAATGATCAAAGTATCCACCCCTGCATCCAATAAGCTAGCAAAATTATTATTTCCAATTTTTAAGGTAATCATGGGTCTCTGATCAGTGATTAATTGATTCCTGTATTCTCCTGTGGCTCCTGTGCTTCCAAAACTTCCCTTTCCCCTTTCCTTTCCATGGGTGTTGGGGACCCAGTATGGTAAAAGCAGTAACTGAGCTATCTTTGATCCAGGGGCAAGAATATGCAGACCTTTACATTTCATCATAACTAATATCTCACCTTGATAATCACTATCAGTTACCCCGGTGAACACATTAATTCCTTTACTGGATAGGCTTGATCTCCCTAGGACTAATCCCCGACTGTTCCCAGAGGCAGTGGGCCCCGGATCCCAGCTGCAACCTTTTTAGGGTCTTCTCCTTCTTTTAGCACTAATTTGTTGGGGCAAAATAAGTCCAGCTCTATGCTGCCAGTGGTGGCTGCTCTGAGAGAGAGGACTGTGGGCTTTCCATCTGACTGAGGAAAGCCGCTGGCATTGCCCCAGTTTTTAGCGGAGCCTGGGGCCAGCCCCTCATGAAGTTTCCCACCTGGTTATTTATGGGGTTGCTGTTTTTATCAAATTTGGACCTGAATTGATTTTCCCATTGTTTCTCCTTTTTATATTGGGGGCAGATAGAAGGGGGTTCTTTTCCTGAGTTACCTTGGTCTATATTATTGGGGCATTCCCTCTTCATATGAACCTGGCTTTCCACATAGACAACAATTTGAGTTTCTCTCCCTTTTCACTTTAGGAGGCCTTAATGCCATAGCCAATATTTTGACTTTGTGTGTTTCAGTCCCCAACAGTGGACATGCTTGTATAAGTTCCTCGACTGTGGCTGCCTTTCCTCTGATTGTCTGCATTGCTTGTTGGCAATTGACGTTAGCATTTTCATAAGCCAATTTCAAAAATAAGATATCAGCAGCCTGAGCGTGACTAATTTGTCTCCTAATTGCCTCAGTTAACTGATTGATAAATTCAACAAATGGCTCCTGAGGCCCTTGTCGAACATTTATAAAAGATCTCTGTTGAACTTTGCTTTCAGGAATTTGTCAGGCCCTAAGATCGCACAAAGACACTTGTGCAAAGGCCTGGGGATCAAAATTTAGTTGTTGTACATCGGCATGAGGACCCCTTCCCTGGAGCATATCCGCTGTTATGTCTTGCCTGGCCAATTGATTCTGGTTGGCTTGTTGTTCGCACAACTCATCATATTCTGCCCTCCAGAGGAGGTATTGCCTGGACTCCAAAGTTGTGTTAGCTAGCACTCACCAGTCCCATGGGGTCATACGGAAGTTGTCTGCCATGGCTTCAATCATTCCTTTCATAAACGGGCTAGTGGCTCCGTTTTCTTTAATGCTTTTTCTTAACTCTTTATAAGCATTAAAATAAATGGGTTAATGTACCTGATTGCCTTGTTGATCTTGCACTACTGGGCAGGCTAAGAGCTCCCCTTCTAATGCCGCTTGCCTAAGATGGGATCCCATAGCTGTAGCGTATCCCTTGTCTTTTTTCCAATTTATTGGAGGAGAGGTCTCAGGCAAAACCTTCGTTTCCTCTTTGTTATTTTGGCCCAGTGTTAGGGGGGCTGAGGGATAAGGAGATGGTAACGTAGGTGATGGCTCCTCCTCCCTTCCCTTTTTAGGCTCTTCTGCATAGAGCAGGACTAGAGCCACCCTAACTAAAGCCCATAACGTTAAAGATGTTACTGGGACCTGTTGCCGTTGTACATGATGTTGTTTAAGATTTCTCCCCATTTGTTCCCACAGCTCCACGTCTAGCTTACCTTCTTCCGGGAACCATGCGTTATGGGAAACAACAGTTTGCATCAGGTCCCTTAATTGAGCCTGAGGCTCCACTAGCTTTAAGCAGCTGTTTAAATACTTTTATATACTGTTGCTGTTGAGCTGATAACTGTTGTCCCTTGATGAAACCCTAGCCTGAACAATTCACTCAAACTTGGAAATCCCTAGTGGGCACCAATGACTTACTGACTGCACAGTCTCTTCACCTTTGTTTTCGAGGGTTCCATCTTGAACCGTTGCAGCGTTCCTCACACGGGCCACCACTTGCTGGGTTCGACCTGCAGATCATGACCAAGCGAACAGATGAAAAAATGCACTCAGACACAGGTATCCAGTGAAACTGGGCTGCTCTCAGACACCGAGGAGGGGGCTGCAAAGAGTTGTAGCAGCCATGGTCTTGACAAGCTGGTGCTGCAGGCATTTATTTGGTACAGATTTAATGACAAAGGCCTTGAGTCAACACACTTGTGGGTAATTAATATGGTTGCCCTCCAGAGTAGTCCTGCGTGTGGATGATTAAAGGCCAGGTTCCAAGGCCTAAGTAAACTAACTTATCTAGATCGGTTTCTTTATATCCCCTTCCTATCTAACCTAAGCTCTTAAGAGAATTCAGCTGCCTTCAGCCAAATTTTATTTCAAAGCTTTTGCAAAACCTCCCAGCCTTCCAGGAAGGTTTGCTTTTTTCTGTAATTTCCTCTTATAATTTCTCCCACCACCCTGACTGTACTCCTACAAATAATTAGTTGGTAGCACAGACTTTAAAGCTAATGTTTCCATTCAAATTCAAATGGAATATAGGCCATTGGACTGCAAGTTCCTTAAGGTCATGAGTTACATCTTATTCATCTTTCTATACTGAACACCAAGAAAGTGTTTGAGCACCCTATAGGTGCTCAAAAAATGTAGTATTGAAGAGATGAATAATAACACAAATGTATTAAGTGCTCGTATCATGGAAATCATAGACATCCGCATGGCATTATCTTCTTATGAGATCACTCAAATATCCTCATTCCAACCTCTAAATCCCTGAACATAATTTTTCAATAGATTTCTACCATAACTGAATATACCCAACTTTTCTGTTGAACCACATAAAATTCATGTTTCTGTAGAATGGCCAAATAATAGCTATTACCAGTGGGTTATCCTAAATAGATTTAGGTCAATATTAATTTTTTTGTTATATATAATTTGGCAGGGGTAAAGTAAAGAAAATGAAACAGGTGGATGGTCCCTCAAATGAAATAACCTCATCATGTTTCCATATTGCTGGAAAGTGGTTGGATTCAGGATGGGGGATATTATCACTTGTTAGAGACACAGGAGAAATTTGTGAGTGGATCAGCAATCCCTAATCAGATATACTTTGTTTCCGAACCACTCATGCAAATGTTAATGGCAGTCTAAAGGGAGGAGAATATGAATTTGGATCAGAGTTCTGAAATAAATACAGAATGCTGTAGAGTTATATAGTTCTCTCTGAAAATTGAAGCATATAGATGCACAATATTTCATTTTGTACTTGGAATTTTAAAAGACACTACATAGTTCCATTTATCATAGGAAATGCAATCTAAGAAAAGGAAGTTCTAATTGAATCAGTAATAACCATTCTGGCCAGTGATTACTCAACTAACTGGCCAATCTCTTGGTTTCAGTTATCCCACTGAAACCTTTCTTTCTGGAAATAATATGCTTTATGGCTGGCATCGTTTGGATTCTTAGAAATGTCAGATTTTCCTACCTTTTGTCGCAAAATACACAAACATGGGAGTATTCTATTGGTTAAAGCAAATGTTGGATACAAGATATGCAAGTTTCTGGGTGGCTTGAGGCAGCAAATGTGCTTAGAACAATGTATTTCAAATTTTTTACTGCAAACTTCAATAGGAAATTTATTACATATCATGACCCCAACACACACACACACACACACACACACACACACACACACAACTGAAACAAAAGTTTCATAAAGTAATATTTACCTTTGATACTCAGGATTCATACTAATAACATTAGCCTGAATTAATGTTTATTTTTATTTTATTCTATTTTATTAAAAAATAGCCACAATCCACTATATTAGTTTCCTGAAGCACCAATAATTCCCCACCAATAATTGGCAAACAAGAAACAATTCATATATAAACCCATAGCATTTGTATTTCAGTAAGAGCTGATACAAAAAAAAATGTAAACAGGTACAGTTTTCTACAGAAATGAAAACTTGTGGCAGAACCTCCTTAGTGGAACGGAAAGCCTCAGCAATATTTTTTGAACAATTGGAGGAAATTTAAAAGGACTGCCTAAGGGTGGGATTTTGTTGTTGGTTAATCTAGGTTGTTTGGCAGCAGATGTCTTCTATAACTTCTATTTACTATGTTTCAAATCTACATATGTAATGTTATTTTGATTATTTTAAAAATGTATCTTCTATTTTTCTGAGACCTTGTTATTGCTAATCGTGGTTTTAATAATCATAGTATTTTTTCAGAAATGCATTTCTCATGGCTGGCAAAGGATTACTAACGATACATAAAACAATGTATTACTGACCCTGTCTATACATATGCGTACAGTCAGCCCATAGTATCTAAAGGGGGAATGGTTCCAGGACCCTTGCAGATTACTAAAAGCTGCAGATGCTCAAGCCCCTATATAAAAGGGTGTGGTATTGTATGTAACTTACACACATCCTCTCATATACTTTAAATCATCTCTAGATTGCTTTTAATACCAAATACAATGTAAATGCTATGTAAATAGTTGTTATATTGTATTATTCTATTTATGCTATTTTTTATTTTTGTATTATTATTTATTTTTATCTTTATATTTTTAATCCTCAGTTGGCTGAAACTACAGTGGTTGAATCTGGGTTGGCTGAATTCACAGACCTGAAACCCATGGATATGGAGGGTTGACTGTATCTATATCTATATTTGTATTTTTCTGTATATAAGTAAAAAAAAATATATATATATATATATATATACATATATCACACTAAATGGTCATAAGTCTAAGAGTAAGGCAGGGAAAGGATATAAGGAATGCTGGAGGGAAACAGTTGCAATTTTACAGTGGTCAGGAAAGGTCTCAATGAGGTCACATTACCTAAAGTGAGAAGAGCAAGCCATGTGAATGAATATTTTGAGGAAGAGTTTTTAAGGCAGAGGGAACTGTGACTGTGAAGAACTTGATACAGAGGTTGTCTACTGTGTTGAAAAAGGATCAAAGAGGCCACCTTGGTGAGGTAGAGTGAGTAAAAAGATGACTAGTAGGAGATATCAGAGAGGTCACGCTGGGCCAATTGTACAGGACCCTGTGAGTCACAATAATGATTTTGGCTTTTACTTGGAGTAAAATGTGAAGACTCTGGACAGTTGGGAGCAGAGGAATCATATAATTTATAATTTATCCTACAGTTGGATAGGATCTCTCTGGCTGCTGTGTGCTCTATAGACTGAATAAGGGATAAGGGCAGTATGGGAGAAGGGAGACCATTTGCTTGGCCTTGCAAGAATCTATACAAAAGATGACATTGGCTTGGCTAGGTGGTAGCAGTGGAGTGGGGAGAAGTGGTAGGATTATGGATTTATATTGAAGGTGCTGCTGAAAGTATTTGCCTACAGATTTGATATAAGTGTAATAAAAAGAGAGGAGTCAAGGATGACTCCAAGGATATTGACTTGCTGGAAGAGCTCTAATAGATCAATTAAACAATAATGAACACCTCAGTGACAAAAAGCAGCAAAATATAACTGAAATATAACAAAGAGTGATTTTTCTTTTTAAGCAGTATTTTCTAGTACACTTTAATTGAGGAAAAGTGCACAAATCATAAGTATACAGCTGAATGAACTTTCACAAACTAAACAAAACACAGCGTGTAGCCAGAACCTAGATCAAGAAACAGAACATCACCTATACTCAAGAAGCACTCCAAAAAGTCATTATTTTTAAAATAACTCTCTATTTATGTTAAACTTTTTCTAAATAGCAGTTGATGTATAGCAACAAACCACAGAGCAGAGGAATCTTCAGTAATAAGGGGAAGAAGTGTTAAGAGAGTCATCGTGCAATCCTGTGATGGGAATTAGTCACCCGCTTCATCTCATGAAATTCATACTGAAAAGTTCTTTCCTAATAATACAATGTGAGAAAGACAGATGGTAAAAATAGATACATTTTCCTGCATAGGTTTCAGAGTTAGAAAGTTCGCAGGAGTTGCTAAAAAGAAAAGAACCCTGAGTTGACAAAAAAAAAAGCTTTAAAAAAGTCAAGTTGAATATACTAAGGTCAAATGATTTTTACTTTTAAAGTAAAATATTGTCTAGAAAGATTGGTAATGATGAGCATCCGAATAAGAAGCTTTAGATGCTGAGACTAAAAGCAGAACATGCAACACAGAAACTATGGTTTTCTCAGAAGTTACATATGAAAAAAAAAAATGAGCCAAATTGGGTGTGTGAGAGGCTGGGGAGAGAAGGACAGGAAAAATAGGATATAAAATTAAGTTCCTAGGTGACTACTTGAGTCTCCTACACCAAAAAAAAAAAAAAAAAAAAAAAAAAAAAAAAAAAAAAAAAAAAAAGAGTACTTTGGAAATAAAAATATTACATTTTGAAATTGAAGATATCTTCTGTAGATTCTGAAAATGCAAACTAATTATAGAAATTTATTTCCTTGTTTTGGTAGCATTGAAAATGTTAAGTACATCTAAAAAGTCACTGTTTTTATGTTTGATTAAAAAATATGGCTGTCAAAACACATTCATGCGACCTTTCAGTCAACAATGGACTGAATATACGATGGTGGACTCCTAAGATTATAATACCATATTTTTCTGTACCTTTTCTATGTTTAGATGCATAAATACTTAACCATTGTGTTACAATTGCCTTCAGTTTTTAGTACAGTAACAAGCTATACAGGTTTGCAGCCTAGGAGCAACAAACTTTACCATGAAGCCTAGGTGTGAAGTGGGCTGTACTATCTAGGTTTGTGCATGTACAATCTATGATGTTTGCACAATGACAAAGTCACCTAATGACATTTCTCACAGTGTATCCCCGTCATTAACTGATCCATGGCTGTAACAGAAATTTAGCGTTAAGAAGAGCAAATCTTGATCCCTTTATTTAAAAAAAAAAAAAAGAAGAAAATTATCTGCTACAATTATTATATTGGGGTTTTTATTTTTGTTTACTTATTTTCACCTCCCAGTACTCATTAACCCTTCTTTGGGTAAGACAACCCCATTTTGTCCCGAGGAAATTATTTATTCCTGATTGTGTACAATCTGTAAGGGGGACGTTAAAGTACCTTGAACTTCCTTGGTAGCAAATGGACCCGTGCCCCAAAGGAAGTGAATTATGCTCTCTCTCTCTCTGGGATATTAATTGTGAGCTAAGTGACTGAAGACAATATGTGATTAATGCTGGTTCATTGAAGAGGTTGCCGCCCGAAAACAGTGTCCCTGATTTCCTGAACCTGCTGTTTTTGAGATCGCTTCCTCAACTTTTCTTTCACCTCTGGGAGCCACCTTATGTCCCTTAACTTTCTTTATTTTGCCAGAGATAATTAGTTGTTTTCTATATCTTGCAATCAGAGAACACCAACTGATAACATTCTAATACTATTCATCACAGAATGACTCCCTTTCCAAAATTTAACTAGCAATGACAATTTGGCTGAATGCTAAATGAACATTTAGAAGAAGAAGAGGAATTTTTTTTTTTTTTTTGCTATTTATTTATTTATTTATTGTGCACGACGTGCAGGTGTGTTACATAGGTATACATGTGCCATGTTGGTTTGCTGCACCCATCAATTCATCATTTACCTTAGGTATTTCTCCTAACGCTATCTCTCCCCCAGCCTCCCAGCCCCCAACAGGTCCCAGTGTGTGATGTTCCCCTCCCTGTGTTCATGTGATCTCATTGTTCAACTCCCACTTATGAGTGAGAACATGTGGTGTTTGGTTTTCTGTCCTTGTGATATTTTGCTCAGAATGATGGTTTCCAGCTGATGAGGAAATATTTTATATTTATAAATAGAAATGTTTTAAGTAAATATTAATTAGTGACATCCTATTTGAGATACATAAATAGTTAAGAATAAATTTGATAATTATTAAAGTAATTTATATGTATACACACATGTGTATGGATGTGTGTGTATAGTAAATGCAGCTATGAAGTTTTTTTTCATTTTAAAAAGACTAAAAGCAGTATGAATTATATTGTTTTCATATTACCACAATTTCTAGAGGGCAAGATCTACCCTGCTCTTTATGCATAAGAATTTGATATTTATTCTTTGATGGTGATAAAGATAGTGAAACTAAACCATAATCCTGTCAGAAAAAAATCCCTGTTGAATGTTTGTGGAGTCTATTTCTTACAACGACTGAAACTTCATAACTACAACATGAAAGTATTTCAAATAACATGCAAGCAGCCATATAAATTTTTGTTCAAAACAAAACCTTTTTGGGCAAGTACGTGAATTTTGAAGTAAGAGACTTAGGTTCATACCCTAACTGCTAGCTCTGTAGCAATGAGAAAGTTAATTATCTGCCCTGGGTCCAAGTTTTCTCAACAGGAAATTGAGAATACTTACCTTATTTCTAAAGTATCCTTGAAAATGATCACTTGTTATTATTAATAATTATGTTCATAGATAAAAACTAGTATTTCCAGACACTACTTGTATCAGAAATCAGTTTATAAAATTTGCATGTTTATAGGATAAACTTCAAAGCAAAAAGATGTTCATATTTAAATTCAAAGTGTGGGTAGATAGAAGTTGAGATTTTTTTTTTAAAGGAGAGTTTTTATTTTGGAAATAATTTAGAAAATTACTTATTTCTGATTAGAAAAAAAGACATCTGTAAGTATTTCATGCTGACAACACAGGATGCAGCTGTGCAAATATAATTTTTTATCATTCTTCTCAGGCAATATAGAAAAAAAATTAGAACACTAAGAAATGACTAGAAGCATTGAAAAGCCAACTAAAGTCCTTTCCATAATTGGCAGACAGCAGATAAATGAGCCTGTGAATTACAGCCAAACAAAGACTCCTTCGTTTTTGATTTAAATATGTATTGATCTTATTCTGCCCAGAAAAACTGCTCTACTCAATATACCTAAATATTCTTGATATCATCATCCTTAATTTTACAAGCTGTAGTTCTATTACTTTGAGTCTGATACTGTGTCTTTTGATGTCAGTTAACACACTTGACAATTCAAAACCAGAAAACAGAGACTTCAGATATGTAATACTTTGCCAAATCATCTAGATATTTTACTTTTAAAAAGCTAACTTAAAAAGACACTCATGCTTGGAATCCTGGATTCCTGAAATTAGGTCTCCAGAAAATGAGAATTCCAAATTCTAAACAAACCATGATCATCGGGCTTTCATGAATCACCTAAATAAGAGATCTATTATGTAGAAGGTTTTATATTCAGGAAATCTTTCAACCATTCTAAACTTTGTGGTTAATTTTACCCATTTAAGTGATAGTTGTGGCTACATATTCATATGCATTTTATTGCAAAAGCATAATTGTCATCAAATATTTTAGGTATCCTCAGTGGATGTCTGCTCACCCTCAGCTACGTTCATGGCTTTGTCCAGTCTTCTTTTATTGTTACTGTCCTAATCACCTTTTTAAGAACTAACTTTCTGACACTAGAATGGCTCATATGTTCCATGACGGCAAGAACCACACTGACTTTGTTTACTGCCGTATTCCAGCTAGTAACCATACGGTCTGGCACAAAGTCAGTGCTTAATCAATGTTTGTTGAATGATAAATTTCAAACTTGTGGAAGCCCATGCACCTGGTGAGAAACCGATCATGACAGTACCCCTAGGTTTGTCTTCTTTTTCCTCAGCAGTCTTCTGGTGTTGACACTATCCACTTACAGCATTCTGTCAGGAGGCCTATATGATGACTGGGAAACACGAAGGCTTAAATTATTCAAACACTGTTTGCCATGTATTCTTATGCCAAGCCTAGCAATGTACCTGGCTCTGCCTCAAATATTCATGTGTTACTGCAGACACATAATGGTGTGGGTGGGATTACGTGCAAACATGCTTTTGAAATTGTTGAACTATGAAATATTTCAATGCAATCACATTCACCCATCTTTCACTTTATCTCAGATATCTATATCTGAAAAATGTAGTCTATTTTATAGTCATACAATTTTTATCAAAAATTAAATAAGTAAAAGTACAGATGGTGCCCTACCATCCCTGCAGCCAGCTCTATACATTGTCCACCTTAAAAAAAAAGAGAGAGAGAGAAGAAAAGAAAAAAAAGAAACAGAAAAGAAAGAAGAGACAAAAAGAGAGAAAGCCAGTCAAAATCATACAATGAACATTTCTAATATTTTGATTCCTCCTGTCTCCCTTCCCCCAATTATTCCTCAAGAAAGGAAAGGGGACATTCAACATTTAAGTGTCCCTATGTGACAAGATGCTTTATGTGTAGGATATAATTTAACGCTTACAGAAATGCTGGCATATAGATATTGCTTACACTAATTTACACATGAGACTACTGGAAATGAAGCAAACTTCCCAAATTAGTAAATATCAGAGCTAGAATTTCAATCTTTGCCTGTTTGATTCTAAAACCTATGTATTACATCTCAATATAATAAAAGTGCAATAAAGTTTACACACCCTTAAAGAAATACCAGACCTGTTTAATCATTTTTTTTCTCACCTGTATTTTAATTACTGTTCTGTTTTCAGACTTTTTCATGGTGAGACCAGAATAGTGTGGGAACACCATTAAGGGAACTTTTCAAAAAGGGAATTTATAATGTGTAGATAAAAACTATGTAAGTGTTTAAGTATCTATTTTGCTACTTCAGTTTCACAGCTTATATAGTTCCAAATGTCAGAATTATTGAAATAAACTTTTCACTGTGTAGAAATTTTCTCTCAAGAAAAAAAGCTCCTTGCTTTTTGAAAGTATTATTTAGAGCAACCTAAAGGGTACTACAGAAGCCTGTTAGAACAGATTACTTGAGTCGGCAACTCTGTACAGACACAATCTGAAAGATTTGTGAATTTGGGTAAACACTTCTGGATACCGAATATTTCTGGGTTCCAGCCTGGTTTAGGGGCATATTTTAAATAAACAGGTATCAGTCACTGCTCTTTTCTACCTGTGACTGTAATTTATTAAACTGTTGAAAGAATGAGCTAACATTTGCACACAGCACAAACATAATCATTCCCCGTGAGTTATGTGGGTTGGGGATTAGATATAATTTTGTTGTCTATTATTTCATGAAATTCAGGTTAAAAACCAATAACAGTATGTAATATGATGTTTACTTCTAAATGTTTCCTGGAAGGGGTAGTGGAGGAAGAAAACAGTACAACTGTAGTAAGTGGGGAACATTTTATGAAAAATCACACTCTAACAGAGTAGGATCACAACTGGTGAAAAATATGTGTGTAGATCCATGTTTAATCTATACCCTGAGGATGAGTCAGTGCCAGATTAGCCATTTGAAAAATGTTTAAATCCCGTAGACATTAGACATTTACAGTTAAATATATTTTTATTGAATGTTTTCTTTATACAAGCATAATGAAGAAAGCTTACTTTTTATTCTAATAATTAAAAATTATCAAAAATTACTCATTCATATTTATATGTCCACTTTGCGTTATTTCTTTACTCATAGTAAGTACATATATATTTAAGTGAATTATATTTATATTTATATATATTTAAATGAATTATAGTCTTATGCCACAGTTGGACACAAATTGCAATCCTTTCTATTCTAATCAGATATACTACATCTAAAGCAGAATGGACTTTGTATATTTCATTAATTACCTTTTTCACATATAGGGATTTATTTTAAATAAATTGAATTTGGAAACTTTAAGCCATTAATACTATTTATTTTTATTTTACCTCCAGCAAGGAGAAAAGAAAGAAAACCAACTTTTATTGAATACTTACTATGTGCTATTCCAAACAACTTGCACAAATATTATCAGTCATGGCATTGTTCATACACCAGTAGATGGTGCTATTATTACCTAACTTCACTAAAACCATACCATCTTGCTTTTGCTTACATTCATTGCAGTGGGTTTTAGATTGTAAAGCTGATACATCCAAATAATGATTAGCTATTTTGTTAATATGAAATAAACATTATATTTTAGAACTATGGAATTTAGAATAGTGTCCAAATAGCAACCTACGTCTTGAATTTTCTTCAGACAAATTCTTCCTAATAGAAGACGCAAGAATCTTTTTCCTCTAAACCCAGTCCCTGGTCTTGAATTGATCCCTGGGGGTCATGTAGAAACAATCTGTTAATTTATGATTCAGTAATTGTTCATGGAGTATATTCATTTCCTAGGGTTGTTGTAACAAAGTACTGCAAACTGGGTTGCTTATAACAACATACATTTGTTTTCTCCCAGTTCCAGCGATTAGAAGAACAGACTCAAGATGTTAGCAGGCACATCCTTTCCCCGAAGGCCTTTTTCTTAGCTTCTTGTAGTCCCAGCAATCCTTGGCATTCCATGGCTTATAGGTGCATCACTTCCATCTCTGCCTCCATCATCACATGGTGTGTGTCTGTGCATTTCTCTTCTTATAGAGACACCAGTTATATTGGATTAGGGCGCATCCTAACGATATCATCTGAACTTCATTACCTCTGTAAACATCCTATTTCCAAATATCACATTCACAGCTACTCTGTGTTAGGATCTCAACATACTTTTTGGGGAGACAATTCAACTCAGAACACCGAGCCTCTATTCTACTACAGGGTTTGCATTAGTAACTGAGGAGCAAAAAGGAGAACATAGAGATGAAATAACTCCACTTTAAAGGATCTCAGTGGAAAGAAAAGTCCATAAATGATTAGTACATGTTTAAAATAGATAAGCCAAAATGTTACGAGAATATAGAGGAAGAAGTAACCCAGATTAACTAGGTGAGTGGACCAAGACTTCACAGAGGAAGATCATTCTAGCTGGGTTTTGCTTCCTGTCATTAATTTTCTGCTTGATTATAAAATAACTTCAAATTCAATGTTGATCATTGGAGAATATGAAAAAGATAAAGCAAACAAACATTATGTATCGAATTTTCACCCAACAATACAATAGTTACTAATTTAGTGAACATTTTTCGATGTTTTTCCTATGCATAAATAAAAACTTTCATACAAAAACGCCAGATTTAACATGTTTTATAAGCCTTTTTTAAATTTAATAAGACCCCAATAATATATTTTTAATTCATTAAAATATTCCTTTTAGATGTTTTTTAGTTATATAGTAGTCTGTTTTGCAGATAGATCTCAATTTACTTAAACTCTATTACAGAAATAAAATACTGTTTTAAATTTTTTATTCTTAGAAATAATGCAGAACTTTTCATCATCATGATCAAAATATTCCATGCACCACTGAATATTTTCTAAGAGTAAACTATAAGCAATTGAATTATTGGATAAAATAATTTAAAAACTTATTTAGATAACTATTACCAAGTTGTCCTCCAAAAACTACCTCTAATTTCTCTTACTGGCAAAGAATCTAATTCACTGCCTTGTCAACATTGTGTATTTTTTAAAATCTTGGATGTTTGATTGGTCAAAAATTATATATTGATTTGATTTTTATATCTTTGACTTTTACTGAGGAAATTGTTTTCGTGTCTATTGATCGTATATATTTTTGCTTTTATCAATATTCCAAAAGATAAGATTCATGAAGTCGAATACTTTACCTGTCTTTTTAGAGGCAGATACTTCTACACAGCAAAAGAAACAATCAACAAAGTAAACTGACGACCAGCAGAATGGGAAAAATATTTGCAAACTATGCATCGGATGAAAAGCTACCATCTGGAATGTATGAGAAACTCAAACAACTCAACAAGAAAAAAAAAATAACCCCATTAAAAAGTGGGCAAAGGACATGAAACAAACATTTTCCAAAAGAAGACATACAAGTGGCCAACAAACATAGGAAAGAATGCTCAACCATGACTAACCAGAGAATGCAAATTAAAACCACAGTGAGATACCATCTTACACCAGTCAGAATGGCTATTGTTAAAAAGTCTAAAAACAATAGATGTTGGTGAGGATGTAGAGATAAGGGAATGCTTATCCACTGTTGGAGGGAATTGTAAATTAGCACAGCCTTTATGGAAAACTGTATGGAGATTTCTCAAAGAACTAAAAAATAGAACTACCATTTGATCCAGGAATCCCATTACTGGGTATATACCTGAAGGGAAATAAATTATTATATCAAAAAGATGCTGGCATTCAGATGTTTATCACAGCCCTATTCACAATAGCAAAGATATGGAATCAGCCTGAGTGTCCATCAGTGGAGGACTGGATAAAGAAAATGTGAGACACACACACACACACACACCATGGAATACTGCTCAGCAATAAAAAATAAAATCTTGTCTTGTGCAGCAACATGGATGGAGTTGGAGGTCATTATATTAAACGAAATAACTCAGAAACAAAACATGAAATACCACACATTCTCACTTATGAGTGGGAGCTAAATAGTGGGTACCATGGATATGCAGGGCAGAATAATACACATTGGAGACTACAAAAGGTGGGAGGGGCCCAGCCCAATGGCTCACACCTGTAATCCCAGCACTTTGGGAGGCCAAGGCAGGCAGATTACTTGAGGCCAGGATTAAGACCAGTCTGGCCAACATGGCTAAACCCCATCTCTACTAAAAATACAAAATTTAACTGGATGTGGTGGCATGTGCCTGTAATCCCAGCTACTAGGGAGGCTGAGGCATGAGAATCGTTTGAACCTGAGAGGCAGAGGTTACAGTGAGCCAAGATCTACAGTCTTGTTGACAGAGTGAGACTCTGTATCAAAAAAAAAAAAAAAAAAAAAGGAAGATGGGACGGTGGGAAAGGAGCGAATATTGAACAATTCCTTACTGGGTATGATGTTCACTATTTGGGTGATGGGTACACTGAAAGCCCAGGCCTCACCCACTATGCAAGCGTGTAAGAAACCTGCACTTGCACCCCACGAATATATAAAAATTTAAAGAATTCAAATATATATAAATATGAAGCTGGAGGCCATTATCCTAAATGAAATAACTCAGAAACAAAAAGGCAAATGTCACATATTCTCACTTATGAGTGGGAGCTAAACAATGGGTACCATGGACATGTAGAGTGAAACAATAGACATTGGAGACTACAAAAGGTGGGAGGGGCCGGGTGCAGTGGCTCAGGCCTGTAATCCCGGCAGTAGGCATACTGCATTTATTGAGTAAGTACTAAACAAACATTTATTGAATGCATTCAGGCATTATTTAATTTCTTTTTTAAGAAATTAAAAAATCAATGTGTTTCGATTTTTAAGCAATATGTTTTTATTTTTCTTATTAAATAGTAAGTTCTGTGTATGTTTTACAAATACTTAAATTCCCAATTGTGTTGTGAATATTTTCCCCACATTTTTGTTTGCCATTAAGTTTTGCTTAATATGTTTTTGGTTGATTAAAAAATTTTATTTGTATTTCTGTGTGGCAAAATCAGACATTATTTTCCCTATGTATCATGTCTTTGGCGTTTTCTGAAAAAGACTATTCTGAGGTTAACTATCACTATCAATTGCAGGAAGTAATTTAGAAAGCAATGGTCAAAAACTCATTTTCTCTCAAATTCTTAATATTATAGGATAATTTTCTAAGTGATTTAAAATTCCAGCTTCATTATATCAAAGTAATACTTTGATAATAGTAATCCTACAGCTAGGAATTATTGGTGCTTATTGTGTTAATCATTAAATATGCATTAGCCTGCTTAAAATTTATAATGCTTTAGTATCTTGTATTATGTGTTATATCATCATCATCTGTGCTTTACAACCAAGAAAATAGGAACTAAGAGAAATTAATAAAACTCATATATATTTAAGTTTGTTTCTGAAATAGTGCTTTCTGATCATTGTTGCATCAAAACATTGATTTTCAGATGCTTTGATTATTATACCTTTATCATCTGCACATCAAGTAGAAGGATGGATGAGCTTTTTAAATACAGGTTTCTGTTGGACATGTTCTCCAGACACAGTCTAGCCTAGCCTTCATCCCTAGTGTTTTGTTTGCATTTTTCCAGTTGAAATAGCAGCCTAAGAACTCCAAGAATAGCTCTTATTATTTTGAGGTACGTTCCGTCAATACCAAATTTATTGAGCGTTTTCAGCATGAAGGGCTGTTGAATTTTGTCAAAAGCCTTTTCTGCATCTATTGAGATAATCATGTGATTCTTGTCTTTGGTTCTGTTTATATGCTGGATTATGTTTATTGATTTGCGAATGTTGAACCAGCCTTGCATCCCAGGGATGAAGCCCACTTGATCATGGTGGATAAGCTTTTTGATGTGTTGCTGAATCCAGTTTGCCAGTATTTTATTGAGGATTTTTGCATCGATGTTCATCAGAGATATTGGTCTAAAATTCTCTTTTTTTGTTGTATCTCTGCCAGGCTTTGGTATCAGGATGATGTTGGCCTCATAAAATGAGTTAGGGAGGATTCCCTCTTTTTCTATTGATTGGAATAGTTTCAGAAGGAATGGTACCAGCTCCTCCTTGTACCTCTGGTAGAATTCAGCTGTGAATCCATCTGGTCCTGGACTTTTTTTGTTTGGTAGGCTATTAATTATTGCCTCAATTTCAGAGCCTGCTATTGGTCTATTCAGGGATTCAACTTCTTCCTGGTTTAGTCTTGGAAGAGTGTAAGTGTCCAGGAAATTATCCATTTCTTCTAGATTTTCCAGTTTATTTGCATAGAGGTGTTTATAGTATTCTCTGATGGTAGTTTGTATTTCTGTGGGGTCGGTGGTGATATCCCCTTTATCATTTGTTATTGCGTCAATTTGATTCTTCTCTCTTTTCTTCTTTATTAGTCTTGCTAGCAGTCTGTCAATTTTGTTGATCTTTTCAAAAAACCAACTCCTGGATTCTTCAAGGAAAACTACAAACCACTGCTCAGTGAAATAAAAGAGGACACAAACAAATGGAAGAACATACCATGCTCATGGATAGGAAGAATCAATATCGTGAAAATGGCCATACTGCCCAAGGTTATTTATAGATTCAATGCCATCCCCATCAAGCTACCAATGACTTTCTTCACAGAATTGGAAAAAACTGCTTTAAAGTTCATATGGAACCAAAAAAGAGCCCGCATCTCCAAGACAATCCTAAGTCAAAAGAACAAAGCTGAGGCATCACGCTACCTGACTTCAAACTATACTACAAGGCTACAGTAACCAAAACAGCATGGTACTGGTACCAAAACAGAGATATAGACCAATGGAACAGAACAGAGTCCTCAGAAATAATACCACACATCTACAGCCATCTGATCTTTGACAAACCTGACAGAAACAAGAAATGGGGAAAGGATTCCCTATTTAATAAATGGTGCTGGGAAAATTGGCTAGCCATAAGTAGAAAGCTGAAACTGGATCCTTTCCTTACTCCTTATACAAAAATTAATTCAAGATGGATTAGAGACTTAAATGTTAGACCTAATACCATAAAAACCCTAGAGGAAAACCTAGGTAGTACCATTCAGGACATAGGCATGGGCAAAGACTTCATGTCTAAAACACCAAAAGCAATGGCAGCAAAAGCCAAAATTGACAAATGGGATCTAATTAAACTAAAGAGCTTCTGCACAGCAAAAGAAACTACCATCAGAGTGAACAGGCAACCTACAGAATGGGAGAACATTTTTGCAATCTACTCATCTGACAAAGGGCTAATATCCAGAACCTACAAAGAACTCAAACAAATTTACAAGAAAAAAACAAACAACCCCATCAAAAAGTGGGCAAAGGATATGAACAGACACTTCTCAAAAGAAGACATTCATACAGCCAACAGACACATGAAAAAATGCTCATCATCACTGGCCATCAGAGAAATGCAAATCAAAACCACAATGAGATACCATCTCACACCAGTTAGAATGGCGATCATTAAAAAGTCAGGAAACAACAGGTGCTGGAGAGGATGTGGAGAAATAGGAACACTTTTACACTGTTGGTGGGATTGTAAACTAGTTCAACCATTATGGAAAACAGTATGGGGATTCCTCAAGGATCTAGAACTAGATGTACCATATGACCCAGCCATCCTATTACTGGATATATACCCAAAGGATTATAAATCATGCTGCTATAAAGACACATGCACACGTATGTTTATTGTGGCACTATTCACAATAGCAAAGACTTGGAATCAACCCAAATGTCCATCAGTGACAGACTGGATTAAGAAAATGTGGCACATATACACCATGGAATACTATGCAGCCATAAAAAAGGATGAGTTTGTGTCCTTTGTAGGGACATGGATGCAGCTGGAAACCATCATTCTTAGCAAACTATCACAAGAACAGAAAACCAAACACCGCATGTTCTCACTCATAGGTGGGAACTGAACAATGAGATCACTTGGACTCGGGAAGGGGAACATCACACACCGGGGCCTATCATGGGGAGGGGGGAGGGGGGAGGGATTGCATTGGGAGTTATACCTGATGTAAATGAGGAGTTGATGGGTGCTGACCAGTTGATGGCTGCAGCACACCAACATGGCACAAGTACACATATGTAACAAACCTGCACGTTATGCACATGTACCCTAGAACTCAAAGTATAATAAATAAATAAATTAATTAATTAATTAATTAATTAATATATAAAAAAGAACTCCAAGAGATTCAATCTCCACTACTTTTGAATATTGTTGAGCCCTCATAGCAAAAGAAATTCTTGGAGGTCTGTTCCTTGCCTGTATCATGAGGAACATCTTGGATCTCCTCAACTTGGTCTTTGAAATACCCGCTACCTTAAAGGAGGAAAGTGGCAGATTGGTTTTGGTGTATTTTCTCTACCTGGGCCCACATGCGGTATATCTAACAGGCATCCCTATAATTTCTGGCATGTATCAACTATTCGTCCCTATTTTTCAATCCCAAGTTAGGTTTTTTTTTTTTTAATTTTTGTATTCCTTTGGTCATTGATTTGGGTGTACAATAGGAAGTTATATATTTATACAAAACCAAAATTATGTTTTAAGGATGAGTAAGTGTCCATTAGGCAGAAAAGAGGATAAAGCATTCTGGGTAGGAAAATAATATATGGCAAAGTATAGGAGTAAGAAAGAAGTCTGGAACTGATGTAGTTGCAATTAGAAAGACATAATTTGGAAAACTGGAATCAGATTGTGCAAGATTTCGTATGCCCAACTGAGATGTATAGACTTTGTTCTTCTAGAAACCAGAGCCATTAGAATGTATTCTCTCTGCAAATGACGATCCTGCCAACACATAAAACAGCTATCATATTTCCCTTGAGATTGTCTTGGCAAACTAATATGCCTGGTTTCTTTCTTTTTTCCTCACATAATATAATTTGATTTCTTCATTTTTCAATAGTTCTTCTATAAACATACTTGAGTTTATATGTGACAGTTGCTAAATGCAGTTTTTCCTGTATCCTTCCACATTTTAAAAATGCTGCTTTCTCATATAAAATATCTTGGAAACAGAGACCTTAGTATTCTCCTCTTTCATATTCTCTCTCCTCCCACCACACATAAAATGCCTGAATAATCTTATTTACTGAATAGACATTTTAATAGTTATTTTTCAGTGAATAAAGAAGTGTTTTATTGCTAATATTACCAACAAATTTATATATGGCAGTGATGCTGCAGACCTCTTATTCTCTTTCTCTCTGTCCAACAAAGTATCAGAGTAGATGTTTTTATAAGTGTCTGAAATGAGGTGATACTCAAAGAACAAAAGTAGGAGAGAGTCAAGCTCTCAATCAGGCCCATCAATTAAATACTGACTTCTAAAATTTCGATGTTTTTATCTTAAATGCAAAAGGACAATTTATTTAGAAATTGAAAATATTTTATTCTACTGTTTTCTGAAAGCTGGGCTTATAGCAAAGCTAAATCATTACCATGCACTCATTAAACCAAAATAGAGTTCAATTTTCCAGAAAAACTTTCTACTTGTTACATCCCTTAAATTGTCTCCAGCCATGCAGAGTATCTTTAATGGCTTTGTTGTTAACTTGGACATGGCATGGAAAAACTTTTGCAGATGTACCAACTTAATTGGGAAAAAAACAATGGCTAACTGTGATACAAAAAAGGGCGGGGTAAAAACAAACACACCCCAAATACTCTAAGCAAATTTCCTGAAAGTCATCCAATGGAAATTTGGAATGTTGTCTAATTATCTAAGTGCAAAACCCACCATTCTTGTTCAGGGGTAAAATGTAACATATTAAAGTGATTTTCTTTTCTTTTTCTTTTTCTTTTTTTTTGAGACAGCGTCTTGCCCTGTCACCCAGACTGGAGCACAATGGTGTAATATGGGCTCACTGCAATCTCTGCCTCCCAGGTTCAAGCGATTCTCCTGACCTAGCCTCCTGCGTAGCTAGGATTACAAGAGCCTACCACAATGCCCAGTTAAGTTTTGTGTTTTTAGTAGAGAAGGGGTTTCACCATGTTGTCCAGGCTGGTCTCGAACTCCTGATCTCAAGTGATCCACCTCCCTCAGCCTCCCAAAGTGCTAGGTTTACAGGCATAAGCCACGACACCCAGCCTAATTCTGTGAAAGTGAGCTTTTACCGAAATATCTGGCTCAAGAAGAACTTGGAGAAAATAAAAATCTCCTTTTGAAAATGAGTAAGGAAAGACATACTTTAGGAATAGTTGGCAAGTCCGCTATAGCAAAGGATAGCTCCCTCAAATTTAAAGTCATCTGTGATTGTAAGGGATGCTGTGTGAGTACATCTGGGTGGAGAGGAGTCTTGACAAACACCTCACTGTGCTGTCCTATCATGGTCAGTGGGTGGCATCATTTTTGATAATGAAGCTTGTTAATATAAGCAAATGAGAACAATGATAAAAAATTCAACAAGGAATATCAGAACATGGTGAAATCTGAATTTTAAGAAGAATGTAGATGAGTGCGATTATGATTGAATGTTAAAATAAAAGTACTTAAGCCTTAGCTTTGTCTGAGTCCTTAACAGGTATGTGCAAACTACTCCATGCTTTAAAATAAGATGTGGATTACTAGACGAGGCTTGCAAAGGACATGGTCAAACGCTAGTTTTCTGTAGGAATTCACCCACACTGAAGTTAATAAAGTGCAGAAATGGAAATTAAAAGAGGTTTTATGGGAAGAACTATCAGAGAATTGTGAGTCCTCTACCTCCCACCCCCTTATTCTGCCCAGGAAAATAGGCATTAAAAAAAAAAAAAAGAAGAAGAAGAGGAAGAAAAGGAAGAAGGAGGAGGAGGAAGAGAAGGAAATCATGCCACTGCACTTCAACCTGGGCGACAGAGTGAGACTCCATCTCAAAAAAAAAAAAAAAACAAAAAACCAGTCTCTCATCTACCAGATAAGAGAAGGAGTGAGAAAGGAGAAGCAGGTTGAGTAACATTTATCTTCTTCAAGAAGATTGCCTGGAGACATGATCGAACTAGAGAAGAGAGAAGCAGGAAATGTCACATGGATGTTTAGAAGCTGAGGACATGCATTGCCCTGCACCACAGGAGCTTTGAATAAATGATCCTCAGCAATGTGCTTAACTCTAAAGAACCTTGAAAAGCATCTCAAAAGAGAAATAGAGCTTTAAACACTTGCCAAGCCCAGAGAACGTCAGTTACAGTTCTCTGTCATTGTCTGACAAGCAAAACATTTTCCCTTCCCTCATCTTTTCCCCAAACCCCAGCAGCTTCATCTTGAATGGAAACCATGGGTTAGCAAGCTGGGAGAAGAGAGATACAAGCATAAAACATGAAAACGGAGAGGAAGATGACCCTCCCTTAATATGAAATAAAGCATATTATGTCACCAGTCTAGATTATCCTTCATTATTACTCACTTAGACTCTTTTAATAATTACCCATCTCAAACTCTTTCTCTTAAATATATTGAAAACATCACAACTGGAAAACTTTCCCTGAAATGTAATTATGATAATATACTTCTCCATGTAAAAACCACATGATTTCCCTATTTCCTATAGAAGAGAGAAGAGTTGATATAGCTGTAATTGGAAGTTTTTACAATTACACGGGGATTGGTTATTTTAGTATTAGAACTGTGACTTAGGAAACTAAAATGACCAGAGGTGATTCTGAGAGTGACCAGAAAAGTCAATAATATTTGTTCTAAAGTGCATTTAAAGCCAGAGTCGAACCAGCCTCACAGAATGAGTTAGCAACTATTTCCTGGTTGCATGCGAATCCTTTTTGTTCAGTATGTGATTAGCTGCCTGCCTCTCACTAAAGCCTTCTAGGTTTTCGATGTGAGGCCAATTGGATCCCCTTCATGGTCGCAACATCTTTCTAGACCCAAGAATAAAGGGACCCCTGCATCCCTACATAGCTCAGTAGCTCAGGATCCAGTTATCTTATTTATCCAAGGGAAATATTGCTCTAAGGCCCCTCTAACCTTGTTCTTTATACCTGGTCTGAATAGCTAGTCTTTTGCATCCTTCCTCATCACCAAGCCTCCATTTTGTTTTCCAAATCTAAGTTCAGTTTGTTGCTTGTCCTGACATTCTCCGGCTATTCTTACTAAGGCCTAAGCTGGAGTCCCTCTGGTTAGACTAACACCACACGTTGCCAATCCACCTGCCAGCCGGCCCTCCTCACAGCTTTTTTCTAGACTTCTTGAACTCTGCAGAGTTCACCTACCAGGACACCCTACTCCCTTAAAAACCTCCTTGATAAAAGATTTCTGCCCAAACTTCTCCCTGTCCCTGGCTCTACATTCCATGTCTTTAGTGAAGCAGACTCTTTCTGTCTATGTTGAGCCTCTCTGACAATCTTTACTTGCTACTTAAATAGCCCAAGTTACTGTCCCATGACAATGGTTCTACTTCTTCTCCTGGCCCAAGAGCCCCTAATCACCACGCACAAGCTCCTCCTTCGGTCTGCTATGCTTTGATTAAGGCTATGTAAGACATTTTCCTCAATTTAAGAAATACTTAATTAGTTCCTCCTCTGGTTTAGGTGTTTTGGAGTAACAAAGAACCGTATCCTTGAGTGCCTTATATGACAAATACCCATTTACATATTTGTAAATTGACTGAAAGAAAGTTCAGTTTAAATAAAAATCTACTTCTTAATTAATTGCTCTTATGCTTTTCTATTCCGTTCTCACCAAACCCTCCTGAATGACAGTTACAACAGAGAGAGGGCTTTTCTAGTATCCCAGGCCAATTTACCAGGTACCAGGAAAATAATCCTCTTCCACATCCGAGGCTGCTTCTAGGCAGCAGTGACACCTTGTAGAACAGGTATACCAACATGTCTAGATTCTATTGTATACTCATATTTATGATTTATTACCTACACCAACTTGATCAGCAGCAGAAGCAATATATCTGTAATACTAAAAATGTCAAAAATACAGGCTTGGATTTACACATTTGTACCAAGCAAATTCTCTTCCTTTTTATTCTTTTTCTGTTCCACTCAGATTCTATCCAATATCTCCCTATAGCAGTTTTATAGTAAAGCCTACCCTGTAACCATATCCCACATTCTGGGTTCCTTCAGTTCTCAAGGCATTTGACAATAAAGTGCTAGAACGATATTAAATTAAAGATCAGGTTTGGCTGCAAGTGATGGGAAAACCAAAACAACAGTGATTTAAGCAAGATTCATTGTTTTATTTATCTGATATGTATTCTCCATGAGTACTATGATGATTCCATGATCATCAGAGATCCAGACTCCTCTTAGATTTTTGCTTTGCCATCTTCAATACTTGGCTTTCATCTTGGGTGCAAGGTAGCTGCTTAGGTTCCAGCTATGAGGTCCACAGTCCAGCTGGCAGGAAGAGAAGTGACAGAGTGCATTCCTTCCCTTTAAGGACGTTTTCTAGAAGTCACACAGGACAGTTTTGCTAAATCTCATTCACCAGACTTTAATGGCATGACGCCATCTGGCTACAAGGAAAGCTGGGAAGTATATATAACCTTTATTCTGGGGGAACACGTGCCTTGATAAATTTGGGGGTTTTATTACTAAAATGGAAAGGGAGGAAAGATTCTCAGGTGACAATTAGCAGTTTCTAAGACAATTTTCCATTTTGGCAGAAACCTGTTTTCCTTAGATTGCTTTTTAATTTATATCTACTGTCTTACAAAACACTATGAGATTTTTAGTTCTCTCATATTTTATTTTATACCCATGAATTGAATATCATGTCAGTAATGGTACAATTATTTTTAATTTTATTGTCACCATAATTAACCTTTAATATGACATCTTGCCTGGGTTTTAAGTAAGGAGATACTGAATAAATATGTTTTATTTGTTTGTAATGCAAAACATTGTATTAAGTATGCAGATATATTAATAAAATAAAGCATATTATGTCACCAGTCTAGATTATCCTTCATTATTACTCACTTAGACTCTTTTAATAATTACCCATCTCAAACTCTTTCTCTTAAATATATTGAAAACATCACAACTGGAAAACTTTCCCTGAAATGTAATTATGATAATATACTTCTCCATGTAAAAACCACAATGATTTCCCTATTTCCTATAGAATAAATCAATTTTCTTAGCCTAGAATTTACTGCTCCTCATAATCTGATCCAAACAGCTGCCTTTAGGTTTGTTATAAAAAACTCATCCTTAGTGGAAATGTTCCTTACTCCCCATAAGTGCCTGACTCTTGTGCTCTCTCTAACATTGCTTGTGAAGTTCTTTTCTGCTTTGACTAAGCACCCCATCCCATCGCCATCACCAGTTTCTTCTCCCTCTACATATTTTATCATTGCTTTAAGGATCCGTGAAATGCCACCTTCTCCACTATGTCTCTGGCTCACTACCAATACTTCTTGTAAACATATTACCACAGGAGTTTGCACATCTCTTATTCTCTTACTGTATCACACATTTATTAAGTAAATACATTTCATTTAATTTTAATTCACCCCACAGCACGTTGTAGATAAAATGTATGCAGTAAATATTTACTGAATGAATGAACGAATAACATAATTCATTGACTTTGTCCACAAGTTAGAACTGCTTAGAAGCAAAACCTGTATCACAAGTGATAAAGGAGCATATTTAGTCTCTCAGTTTGTACATTCAGTTTAAATTTAGTACCAGACAATAGGAAGCATTACTACTTGATATCAAATGAATGATTTACAAATGAATTTGGAATCAGTCTAGCCTCTTTTGCAAGAACAATAACAACAACAAAATTACATTTCAAACTCTACATATTTTGTCCTCATAAACAGTGTATTTTTATTAGTCATGTTATTCCTTCAACAGGATAGTTTAAATTTATAGGTAAATATTTTATCAACAGTCAAAAAAGAAAAAAAGGTGGAAACCATCAATTTGGACGAAGCTGCTTGCCATCAAATTTGCGAGGCACTCAGCATAGGTAATTGAACAGATAACTTGTGAACAAATAGAATGTGGTAGTGATCCGAAGCCATAAAATACAAGTTACAACAAATTAGACTTGGTTCCTCTTTTGATCAAGCTATCAAAACAGAAAATCAGGGAAACATTTTTAGTTATTTTAAAGTTTTCTTTATGTGATATAGAAAATAGTACTATAAAAACAATAAAAGAAATAAAAGAGAAACTAATATTACCCCCTTTGTCGCCTAAAAATCACTTCTCTTTATCTTCTCAAGTTCTTTCTAGTTCCTAATTCATTGATTTATTTATTCACCAAACATTTGTTGAATACTTCTCTATATTACATACAGAATGTTTGAATATTAACAGTTAATTTGACTTCCTATTCATATGGACAGCATGGTGAAATATGAATGTAACAATAATGTGGCCAGATTAATTCCTGGTTTGTTAAATCACACCTAAACTTGTAGACTAATTACTGATTTGTTTCAGTCTGAAGGAATGCCAAAATCTTTATTCCAGGCTCAATTTTAATCAATATGTCCACCATAGTCTTAAATATTGAAAGAAATAATGCTTATCATGTATGCAGACACACAAATGAAACAAAATTTTAAGTGATAGGTAACATTATAGAAAATAAAACGAGAATTCAATTTTTCTCCCGTTATCATGTTATAAGCTCCAGGAATTGAGTCGATATTATTATTAATAGTAATACTGATGGGAGTTAATGCTTTTAAAATAGAACTAATTACGTATCGACTATCAACCATTGGGCTAAATATTTTACCAGTTTTATTTCATCCTTACTAGAAATTTTGGGGTGCGGTAACCATTTCATAGATGAGGAATAAGGGTCAAATTGATTAGGTGACAAAATTCCCAGCTAGTCATTAGCAAATCAGGATTCCAGTCTGTTCTTCTGATCATAAAGTCTATCCTACTTTTTCTGCAATGTCTTTTTATCTGAGTACACCTAAAAAGTTCTCTAACTTCTCAGTTTTTTCCCCAATCTTTAATTCATTCTGCAGGATTTCTGCTCTAATCATATGATATCTATAGATCTCAGCCTTCTTGACCTTTAAAATAAAATAAAAAAAAAAAGGATGAATTCAGCACGGACCTCCCTATGTAGACATCGATGACTTTATGTGCTTCTCTCTCTCCTCTCCCTCTGAAGGAATTCTTTTGTAATGGTGTTCCTACTCCTTCTTACTCTCCTTAATTCATCATGAGTGACCACAGAGGGGCCAGTCTAGTTTCTTTAAAGTTTTTGACTGTTTACTTTTTCAAAGACTAGTGACCTTAGTGCCTATGCCCAATACAAGCTTTTTTGACTGTTACACATTCTAAAATGTCATGGTCCCAAGGTTTCTGTCAGTTTCTCTTCATCAACCCTCTGCAGTCTTTGTAACTGGGTTTATTGCTTTCTCTAAAATTTGAAAAATGAAATTGTTCTGAAGACAAGTCAAACATTTACCAGATGCACTGATTTTTAGCAGGATGTAGCTTTAGAAAATGCCTGGGCCATTAGCTTTTTCCATTAGGCGTACATTTTGTTTCTGGAACAGCTTTGTGATTGCCTTTGGCAGCACCTTCCGCAACTCCCATCTGACTAGATAGTCCCAGTTCATAGTTATCACACCATAGCATCATCGTTCATTTTTATCTTCATCAAGATGTGGTCCTCTCATCTCTATTCTTAGAGGACATCCAATGTTTCTTCCAAAACAAGATTCTATTATTTGTGTTTTCTACCATTAAAAGCATATCACTAAGGGGAGATGTTCTGAAGGGATAACTTTGATATTTATTTATTTATTTATTTGTGGTTTTCTTCTTAAGTAATAATAATCATTATTAATTGTATAATTATGGTAGGACAGAGGAGTAGTATCTGCAAACTTATTTTGAATATTTTAAACAGATTGCTACTATGTATTAATTGCATTTATCCATGTGAATATCTAATTGAATTTCCCTAAATGAATTTTTCAGAGAATCACAAGGCAACCTCTCCTTTAGTAAAAAGAGACTCAGATTCATAATGTCATGAAGGAACCCAGGATTTAACTCCAAACATACTGGACTCAACACAAAGACCTAATTCTATATCCTTTCCATAATTCCTGTAGCAGAAAGTGCAGGTTAGATGTTACTATTGATAAGATCATTTTCTGTGCAATTTGAATAGCCTTATCCAATCAACAGTGAAAGAGTAAAAAGTGCCTGGAAAATAAGAATTATTTTTGATATTTAAAAAATGTGGTTCAATATTAATTGAGTTCATAGATATACACAGAACTAGTTTCCAAAGCAACAGTAACTCAGTTGCCCCTAGAAATTCAACTTTTGAATTATTTATTTCTCAGAGAGTTTTCAGTAGGGAAAATAAAAACATACCAATAATAATATAAACTTACTACTACTAATAAAAACATAAGTACATAGTAGCCATCCCATATTTACAGCAGCTGATATTTGAAAGAAAAATAATGTTGCATTAGAATAAATAAATATTCTGAACCACTACAATTTGTACATGATTCTTCCTATTTACCTCATCTTAACTGTATGGAAAATTACATGCAAGAGGAGAGATGGATGTTGGGCTTTTTATGTCACGCACAGGGTTAAGCAGGGATATTGTGTTCAGCAGAGATACATAGCTAATGGGGAGTAAAATATCTAAGCACCGTTCTACCAGAAAGCCTCTCTATTTGGGTGGAGAGGGAACTCTTATTCTCCATGAAGCAGGGCCATTTTGTCCACTCTGCCTACTGATGAGTGGGTAGTGATTCAATAGGTAATAGACAACAGGAGTGCGGAGGTGATTTCACCAGCTGACACCAAAAAGATTCAAGTTTTAGATGCATTTAAGCAACCTGTGATATCTATCCACCATCACTGACGGATGAGATTTTTCTCTATAGTCCTTCTATAAGGTCCCTCAGAATGATCTCTGAGAATATATTTTTGTTTTTGAGAATATATATTTTGCTTTTGAGAATATATATTTTGTTTGGGTTTATTTATTTTGTTGTTCTTGTGGTTTTTGTTTTTTGGGTTTATTTTATTTTTATTTGATTTTATTTTTTTGAGATGAAGTCTCACTCTGTTGTCCAGGCTGGAGCATGGTGGTGTGATCTTGACTCACTGCAACCTCCACCTCCCAGGTTCAAGCGAGTCTCCTTCCTTAGCCTCCTGAGTAGCTAGGACTACAGGTGTGCAGCATCATGCCTGGCTAATTTTTGTATTTTTAGTAGATACAGGGTTTCATCATGTTGATCAGGCTGGCCTCGAACTCCCGACCTCAAGTGATCCGCCCACCTCGGCCTCCTAAAGTGTTGGGATTACAGGCGTGAGCCACCGTGCTCAGCCAAGAATATATTTTATTCTCTTCAAGCCTGAACTTTTGTTCCTTTAAACCTGCTTTCTCCATAAGCAAAGCTGAGTGACAGTGCTGAATATTTAGCATTTCCTGTATTAGCACCCCTTAGGCATAACTTAAAATGTTAGTTTTAGGGTCTAACATCTCCTCTCAATCTGTAACTTTAACAAAAATTATATTGTAGCATGAGGCTTTCTATCTAGCTCAGTTTTCTGACAAGGACATGAACATGATGCCATGCTTTCCTCAGGCTGTTAAAGGGCTCCCATTCAGCTCTGTCACTGGTTCAATGTTACTAAGAACAATAGATATGAAAGGCTGAATCAATGACTTCAGTCTTGGTGTTCTCTCTTGGACAGAAAAAAGCAAAGGATGATGGAAACATAGCATAGCTGCTCAGAAACATCTAATACATATGTTGTCCTAAAAAATGTAGTTGAATTGAGCAAAATGCAACCTCTATCTGTCCTGGACTGTGTATTGGAAATACAGGCAAACTATTAAAAGTAATTTTAATATTTTGTAATTGTTCTTTTTAAAACTGCCTTAATGATGAAAAACACTTCCTTTCTGTGACATAGAAAATTGACATTTATTGAAGAAAGTTTGTACTGCTTGTTTGTTTCCTCAGTGACATTCCATTTATATTTAATTTTCCAAGGTGTGTTTATTGATGTTTAGCAATTAGTTAATTAGTTATAATCATTTGAGTAATTAGTCTCCCCAAAATGATGATAAATAGTTCTTCTTAAAATGGAGTCTACCAGCAACAATACTCCATTGAAGTTATATGACTTTGACACTTAATTAAAAGGTAGTAAATGGGCATCTATTTCACTACTGGCCTAGGATTCCAAAAATTAAAAACTTCTCAACTTTCAGCAATTCTAATTTTCCTACAAATTCCATGGGCTGAGTATCACAACCCAAACTAATTGGTTCTCAAATAGATGCTATCGTCTCTAGATGTCTCTACTCCTAGACATAGTATCCCAGTATTAATTATAAGAGAGAGTAAAGATCTGAAAACATATTCCAAATCTTTTGCTGGCAATGGATCAATACAGACTTTGCTTACAACTGTCATAAATACTTTCCTGTACCTGTCTCATTCCAATAAGGTTTGCAGGCATTATTTTATAATCACTGAGGAGAGGAAGAAGGAGGAATGAATAAAAGCTGATTACAATTAGTTACCCAATTTACTACCATTAGGATGCAACAAATATGAAGAAAAAATTGTTTTAATTTAATAATCTGAATTAGTTCTGTGCTCAGCTAAGTACAATATTTGAACACAAGATTAATGCTTAATGATGGAAAGAATGTCCACCATTGGACGTTGGAATGGTGGAAAGAAGAGGAAAGGGCTCCTGGAGAGAGAAATGGAGCCAAAGTTAGGGAATGGGGTGGGTGGGTTGCCAAAGGCATACTTCCCCCCTTGAAAACTCCTGGATTGAGGAGAGAATGGGGAGTCATATTATGGCACATATTAATCATAGTTGTTATGAATGATTCATAGAAATATGATGAACTCAAATGTAAATGAAAACCCTATTCATTCACTTGAATTTCAAACTTTCTTATTTTTCTGTGCATGCATAAATTTTATTCATTGCATGTTTGCAGTAAATTCACTTGTTCATTCATTCATATATTTTAAGAGCCTTACTGTGTTTCAGGAATTGTGCGAGATACAGGAAATAGGGAAACCCTGTTCGCCCAAGGTTTGCAGTAGGGTAAAAATGTTATGGTAGAGATCAACAAATAGTGGTGGCGGTAGGGGGAGGAATCCAGGAAAATTTAACTTAGGAAGAAACACATGAACTAGTGAAGAAGAGTTAAGAGAGAGGAAGAGCATTCCAGCTCAAGAAAACCACAGATGAAACCCCAAACCCATAAAGATGATGTGATGGGGGAGTACCCCAAGGTACAGTTACTTGGCAGGTTTAGGAGCATAGAAAGGAGAAAGAAAGAAAATGCAGCTGAAAAGGTAGGCTGTAGAGAAAGGGCTCTGCAAGTCAGGGTTTGGCATTTTATCATTTGGGCACTAGGGAGACCCTACAATTTTTTAAAGCAGAGGAATAAAATGATAAGATTTGTATCTTTGGACAAAAGGTAGACTTAAAA
Organism: Macaca thibetana thibetana; assembly: GCF_024542745.1. NCBI lineage: Eukaryota > Metazoa > Chordata > Mammalia > Primates > Cercopithecidae > Macaca > Macaca thibetana. The sequence goes on from NC_065580.1 coordinate 41,147,149, forward strand.
GAGGAGAAAATGAGTGAAAAGAAACTAGTAGTCAGGCTAATTTTTGTATGTGTCTTATTTGGTGCAATGTATAGGCTCAGTGGATAACTGAGGAAAGAGTAGATAGTCACTGGTTAAAAATACAGATGTGAAGCTCAGAAGAGACATGGAGATATACAGGAATGGCTGATAATATCAGTTGGGTGAGGTGCCTAGGAAGAGGAAGAAAACATGGGATAGGACTCTAGAAAACACCAACATCGGGCAGTAGGCAGAAAATGAGAAATCGGCCGGAGGTCTAGTGGAATGGGGAAAAACCAGGAGACTTTAGTGCTCATAAGCCTGATGGAAGCAAATTTTAATTAAGAAAAATGAACAAAATAAAATGGCACAGCAAGGTCCAGTAAGATGAGTGTTGGTTTAGTTTTTCGAAGGCCATTGATGACCATAATGACAGTGGCTGAAGCAGAGTGACTACAGAAGGAAGCAATCTGTGGTGAGGCAGGTAGGAAAAGAAAGTGAAGGTATATATAGTGGAGGGAGGAGAATGATGGGATTGCAGCGGAAGTAGGAGAGAGTGTTAAGTAGTGTGAAGGCTTTTTTTTTTTTAATTTAACGTGGGAAGAGCTGGACCTGTTTACAAACTGAGATGAGTGGTCAATGGAAAACGAATAACTGAAGAAGGGAGAGAGAGACAGAGGCAAAGACAGAGAGGAGAGAATAATTGATGGATCAAATCCCAGAGAAGGCCATATACTTACCAAGCAACTATATATCACTAAATTGATTGAAAGATGTTTTATGAGAAGGATATCAGCTTGAAAAATGTTGGAAATGGAGGAGGAGTAGGGGACAGAATTGAGCCATGACAATTCATTCATACATCTGACATCAAAAAGTTGATCGAAATTGAATCCCTAATTCTGGTAAGAAGGGTAAAACACTCCATTTGAATGGCTATTTTTTATCTTATTAATTATTTGCAGATTCGTAGATTTTAGATTTGAAAGGGACTTTAGAGGATCTCTTAAAGCTCCTGTCAGGTCAGAGAAGCATTGGTAATGGAGGGAAATCATGACTTCAGGGTCTCTTTGTTTTTTGAATCTTGCTTCTAGCGGTTGCCACTGTTAATGGACCGGGGGAGGTGCTCCTCTCTGCCTTCTCCGGCTGCTCCGGTAGCTGCAGGGAGGTCCAGATGGTAGGTGGGAGAGGATGGGGGCTGAGATCTGTCTGGATCTGCTCCTAAGTGCAGTGAGGATTTATTTTCATTGCTTTCGATTAGTGGTCTCTGTTGAAAAAGGGTTCCAAGAGTCCTTTGGGCCTCATAGCAGAAAATCAAAACCACTTTTTTAAAAACTTCAATGGGAATAAGATAATATGAAGTTAGAAACTATAAGGTAGAAATTTCAGATGCAAGTACAAAGTGATGTCACCATAGCAACTCAGCTTGCACACAGGAAACTGGGTATAATGTCAGGAATTTCACAAACACCCAATATTTTAAAAAGCTAAATATTATCGAGGAACAAAAATTAATTTTAATGTTACTTCATCAAAAAATTGATTTGCATTAAAAACATACTTTTTGTAATATAACTTTCAACACTGAAAAATAATGAATGTTCGAAATGTTTCAAGATCTGCTTTTCAATTAGCAAAGAAAATTATTTTTCTTGATTATACACTATAATTAAGACATCAAATATGTATTACAATAATACAAAGAATGTTTTTAAAAATTGTATAAAATACCACCACCTAGAGATAAACACAATTTTTATTTAGGTGAGTATCTCCTCAGATATATTACTGTAAAGCACACAAACATAGAGTTACCATAACTTTACTAAATAATTCTTTAATGTTTAATGACCTTATGAAGCATTCAAGAATATAAATTCCTGGGGAATGGAGACCATAGGTTCTAAACATCCTCAGTATTAGGTCCTATACTGAAATGTGGATATTCAGAAACATTTTGCATGTAAGGATATTTTATTTTGGTCACATTAGTAGCCATTGCTTTTTTTTTTTTTTTTTTTTTTTTTTTTTTTTTTTTTAAGACAGTGTTGCTATCTTGGCTCACTGCAGCCTCTGCCTCCAGATTCAAGCGATTCTCCTGCCTTAGCCTCTGGAGTAGCTGGGACTACAAACGGTACACCACCATGCGTGGCTAATTTTTGTATTTTTAGTAGAGTTGGTGTTTCACCATGCTGCCCAAGTTGGTCTCAAACTACTGACCTCAAGTGATCTGCCTGTCTTGGCCTTCTAAAGTGCTAGGATTAGAGGCGTGAGCCACCACACCCGGCTGCCACTGTTTACAATTAGAAAATGACCAGTTCAGCAGAAGTTCTTTTGTGTTTCAAAGTGATTCTCCTTCACCACCCACCCCGACCCTTTTCATATAAATCTTTATGACACCTTCTGTATCCTACCAGCCGTGTTTTTCATCAGTAAAGAGAAAGAAGGGCACAGCACTCAACAATGATGATATTTATTTTCCATGTCAGGACATAAAAATTTGTCATGAAAATAATTGTATTTGCTTAAACTAAGAAGTTTTAATCACAGTTTGAAGACATGATGTGGGGAGACTTACTCAAAATGAAAAAGGGAATCATATTTTTGTCTATTGAAGAGATTGTAGGAAAAAAAAAGTCATTACCATGTGACTTAGGAGTTGTTCTCTGCCAGACAAAAGGAGGAACCAAAAGACATCTGGGAAAGGTGGGGGAGGCTTTCTAAATTCCCAAAGAGAGATGATAGTGCATCCTCTTCAAGGCAGTGCTTCAAGGAGAGCACTATTTTGTACTTCAAGGAGAGAACCTATTTTGGTGGAACAGCTTAAAAGAGTCAGGAAAATAATGAAAAGTGAGGGAGAGCAGGATGATATAAAAGAAAAGAGAGGAGAGAGAGAAAAGAGAAGCAGAGGTGGTACAGGGGAGCCAGCACTGCCAACTCCCAGGACCCCTAGTTCCTTTCTCTGTCTGGCAGGGGTGAGCTCCTTGTTCCAGGATCTAGTCCTGAAGCAATCGCTTCTGATCATTAGACCACACGGATTTGCTCCATTTGTGCCAGTATTGACAGTGTTTTGATTTGCTGTCTGGTCTTAGATTCCTATTCTTCTCTTGGCCTTTCTTGTGTTTACCAAGAAAAGTAAGATTAAAGGCCTTAAAGATACGAGTATCAGGATAAAATACCTGAGGACGACCAGACATCATGCATGGCTAGTGTAGTGACCCGTGTGCATCTCAAATATCTGTTCAGATTAAGTCTCCTGACTTCCATCTTGAGCCAAATAAGCATCGAGCAGTGACCCTTAGCCGTCCTAGATAGGATGGTGGCCAGGAGCAAAGAGTAAGAAGATCATTGCAAAAGTTCCATCTTTGTTGGACACTTAAGTTATAACTCTACCACAGTTTTCAGTATTTGGTGTCACATATTCTGGCAATATTTACCCATTTGTACTATTTATTGTTTTTTTAAAAGAGACTCTTGAAAGATATTTGTGAATAGCCTGTCCTTTTTCCTATTGTAGTTTCAATTGAATAGCACCTTTGAAGTAGCTTTTCTGTGGATTTTAATCAAATGGAAACAACAGGAGAAATAAAGTGCTTTCTTAGAGTTTTCTAATATATGAAAAGAATTGGTGCTTTGGCTTTTCTACAGAAACCAAAACAAAAATTTAACCCTTTGACCCTTTCACAGGCTAACTAAATCATGCTCTGCTGAAGTAAACATGCATTAAAGCTAAGCCCAGAGGGTTATCACCCCAGTCTCTGGGGTAATCTTACACTCTCGGCCTGATTATTTCTAATTTAAGTGATGATTAAATGTACTTCAGTATATAGCCTTTGCCATCCTCCTCCTTTTCTTCAGATACACATATACACAATAATTTTTACAGAAAATAAAATGTTATGAAGTAATATTTTGCCCCAAAAAATGACTGAAAGTAAATAAGACAATATTAGTTGTTATTTATTCTAGTTGGAGGGAATATAGGCATTGTGTTATTCTTATGCTTTTCTAAGAATTTTAAATATTTCAAAAGAACTTTTTGCTGATTTCAGTTTTTTATTTTAACATCATTTCATAATTAAAGAATAATTACAAGAATAGTACAAAAGTTCCTATATACCCTTTGCTCATATTATCAAAAATTAGCATTTTATCACATTACCTTTAGCACTTAGTCTTTATACATATAGAGGTTTATATTTCCTGAACTATTTTAGGGTAAGTTGTATATATGCCATCCTTTTTCCCATAAATACTTCAGTGTATTTTACTGAAAATCAAGGACATTCTCTTACATAACAGCAGCACAATTAAGAAAAATCAGAAAATGAATACAATATTAGTATTATGTTGATAAAATACTAGTTGCTAATCTACAGACTGTACTCAAATTTTTCCAACTGTCAATAATGTTCTTTGTAAAGAAAGGAAATTCTGGATTATGAGTGTATTTGACTATCAAATCTACTCAGTCTTCTTTAATCTGGAAGAATTCTTCAGTCTTCTCATGTCTGTTATGACTCTGCCATTTTTAAAGAGCATTGACCAGCTATTTTTTATAAAATGCCCTTAAACTTGGGTCCTCAAAAACTTTTGTTCTACAGTTTTAGAGACAGTTTGTTGCTGTTTCTCAAACTATTAAACCCGCATTTAAAATTGCATGCCTTTACCCTCCACCAGAACTAATTCTCTCCATATCTTATTTCCATAAAAGTTTTTATCAGTTTCCAGTTGTTCAATCCAAAAACCTAGGAATTACCCTTCTCCTCCTCATTCAGCCCTCATGGCAGAGATTATATCTTATAAGCATGGTTTTGTCATCTTCTCCTCTTCTCCCTCCCCACCACTATTCCTGAGTTCGGGTCTGCCTCCCTTCCAGTAGCCTCTAGGTCATCTCTAGTCTGCACCAACTCACCCCATGTGAGTGCTACATCCCTAGAGCTGTCAAAACAATTCTTTAAATCTCAAATAGAAGTCTTTTGGTGTTTCCTCACTATTTAAGATACTTCAAAGATTATACAGAGTTTGTGGAATAAATTACAAATATCTTTTTAGTGCATCCCAAGCCTACCTTGCTGGCTTTAACTCCCAGCCCTCCCTTCACACCTTCGATGCTCCAGTCATACTGAACTTCTTGGAAATTCCAAAACAACCCCATTGGTTTATGACTCATAGTCTTTGCATATGCTGTTCCTTTTGCCTGAAACATGCTCCTCCCTCCCCACCCACACATTATTTTTTATACAGCTGTGTTTTTTTTTTGTTTTTTTTTTTTTTCTATTAAAACTCACCTCAAGTAGCACTTCCTTAGCCACGACTTCCCTATCTTCATCCTCCACTGCTAATCCATCCAATCCAACAGAAGCTTGTCCTTTTTTTTCTCTGATATCTGGGGGAAAAGGGAGCAAGTTTATGAAAGTAAAACCATCAAAGAACACTTCCTCATAGATGAAACCATACCTGAACCAAACTAACAATCCAGAAGCCAGAACTCAACTGTGTCACCCTAAAAAGCATAAAGGGTTTATTGATTTGATTCTCCCTATTTTGCCCTGCAAAAGTTAGCTTATTTATGACTACTCTAAGATATATTTACCTGTATGTCTGGTTAGGTGAAGTGTCTTATGATTTTGCTGTTATACTTTAAGCTCTCAAACTGAGGGTTTTCCTCCTGGAAGTGGACTCCCGTTTGTCTTTTTAAAATCACTTCACTACTAATTGTCGTAGATATTGGAATTGTAAGAATAGTGAATGGTAGCAGTGTTACCACTGTAAAGATTAATTACCTAGGGAAAAAGTTCCATGTGATTATTATTGTCAATGTGTTTTGGAAAGCACAATTGGTTGATATAAATGGTTTATGGGTACCTGGCTAGGCTTTCTCTACTCTACGTCGTTTTGTGCCTAGCAAACTGCCTAGAACACAATAAATGTTTGTGAATAAACAGTGCCTTTGTCAAGCCTAAGATACAATCAAACCTGTGAAGAAATGGAGAAACTATTTTTCATGTTTTCTGCATCAAAGAAAAGACTCAGTGCTGTAGGTATTAAAACCAATTTTGACATACTTTCACCCAGACTCCTGAAACTGTGGCCAGAGTCTTGTACTGAGCTTGTCTTTCCTGTAAACTTACTCCAGCTTGTGTTTCATTTCTAATTTTCTTTCCTGTAAGTCACTGATTTTCTGCTTTCACATGAGAATCATCGAGGACGCTTTGAAAAAAATAAAGTACTGATGCCTGGGACCCACCGCTAGAGATTCTGATTTGACTCTCTCCAGCACTAGTATTTTTGGAAATTGAGTATTTTAATATAAAATGCCAGTTGGAAATGATAGCTGGAAAAGAATCTATATTCTTTCTGTGTGATCTTAGAAGAAAAAAATCTTTTATAATTTCACTGTTGTGTAAGTCGAGTTTATTTTTTAGAGTTTGCGTGGGGCTACCATGCTAGTTAGACCTTGCATAATCATCTTTTATGTAGATGTAGACATCACTGTGTTTAGCACATGGAAACTCTAGAGAGATTTGACATTTAATCATTTGAAACTCCACATAAGAGTTCTGGAAAAACATCAGTATAATTTTAACACTGAAGTTATCAATGCTTAAATAATGATACATCCTAAACTTCTCCATTTTTTTGAGTTATATTATGAAAACTACTAACTGGGCTTTTCTGAGTTCCAGGAAAAATAAAATAGCTAGGCACTCGAGCAGCTGAGAATCTGAGCACAGTTTAAAGTAGATGGAAGACCTTTAACTGATGAATGATTGTTGAGTCATCTAGTTCTTTTTCAAGTGGCCACATGTCTAGTCTTTCATGAAATGAAGAGTTTTCATTGATAGAACAATAAATTAAAACAGTTAACTTTCAGTTTAAGCTATCAAATTGCATAGCAACTGCAAACAAAACTTGTTAAATAACACTGGTTATTTTGCTGATGTATAGTTTAGATGTCAATCCAAAACTTGAACTCGGGAAACATTCTTTTTACTAGATTTCATTGTTTTTCCATATTGCAGTTGCTTTTTTGTTTCTAAAATTTTACTCTAAATTCATAGTCTATTTCAGCTGGACACATGCAAAGATTAAAGAATGTGTGAACAAATTATAGTTAGATTTGGCGAGGTTTGACACTAGATTAATGTATTACAAAGTAAAATTAGGGTTATGAACATTTTTACTATGCTTGAAGTAACTCAAACTCTGTACATAGGGAGAAGTGAGAGTGCTTAAAATAATTCATAATGGGCCAAATTCAAGTCCCTGGTTCTAAGATGCTAATAGGAAAACTGTCTTAAATAATATTATTGTCTTAAATAATATTATTGTCATATACTTGTAAATAAGTTGGAAACATGTATTCTGTTTTTATTAAAATACAATTATTAAAAGACTGGCAAAAGTGTAGAAGATAAAAAGGAGTGACCAGTCTTCAACTGACACTTGTGCACACACAGATGCTGGTCTTGATTTGACCTTTTCTACTGGGCCCAAACTTCTTAGCATAATGTTCCAGTGGAAAGACTGTTTCTAAGTATTCTCTGCCAGCAAACAAGGAAAGTACTGGTAAATTGATCAATTGTTGTAATACACATACTGTTTACAAAAAATAATGGGAAAGTCTCCAATGTGTCCTGTATCACCAAATTGGAACATAATGATTGTAAATACACAATTAAAGAGCTGCTTCAGAGGTTGTGTGACTTATTTGACAATGTGCATCCTGTGGGAACTCGCTTGCTTGGCACCCAGTTATCTTCCCCTTTTGGCTCTGACTTTATGGTTGAGAGGTATAAGAGACAATTCGCCACCAGGATTTCAAATTTTAAATCACAGCTCATTTACAAGAGGAATTGCTGTTTCTGTGGCTCTGCCTGCAGAGTTTTCAAATATCCCCTTTTATTTGAGTATTCAAATATCCCCTCTACAATTATTTCTAAAACAGTGATGATTGTATGATTATGACACAGGGAGTATGAGAATTGTATTTTACTTACCAATGGCTCTAGGAATCTTATTTTATATGATGTAAATATAACTAGCCAAATTGAAAACTTTATAAGCTATGGAGCAAGTGTCAATTGACATTCCTTAAGTACAAAATTGCAATGCCTCCTAGGCATATGTGACTTTTAAACAACAGTGAGGTCATGCTTAAATTTTTTCTGCAGTATTTCTGTTGCCTGAGCATGGGAATAATTGTCATGACTCCTACTTACTGAGAGCTTCTGCTGGAGAGTACCAGAGTTTCTCTTCATCCATAATCAGGGAGAATCCGATTGTCTAAGACCAGAGGCAGTGTAAGTTAGTGGATTTTGAGAGCATTCTCAGTGATGTCTTGGAGGGCTCCTCTAAAGTGTTCTGTGTTCATAGGAATTAAATATTCAGACATGACTTGATATGCTGGTGTAGGAGATTTGAAATGGAAATTGATTTTTTTTTTTTTAAAGAAAGGCGGTTTTCATTAGTCAGTCTGTTCGTTCATCCCCTACCAGTTATGATACAATGGTGAAGGGTATTAATGGCATTACATGTACTCATTTGCTCGAGGGAAGTAGGTACAGTTGTGATAACTCAAGTGGAAGTGATTTTGTTGACATTTTTGCACAGTTGAAGGCAAAGGAGACTTGCTGCCACTCAAAGAGGAAGAGGCTGAGGAGAACATTGCAGTGGCGGTGGGTTCAAATGCTAGGAGAAGAGAAAGAAACTCCATTTTCTATCCTCAAATCTGTAAAATGGGACAAGTTGTGTTTTGGTCAATTTTTTAAAAAATAAAATAATTTCAAAATAAAGTATTATTTTTAGGAGTCTGAGGAGAAATGTTTAAATTTAAGATTTTGTAGAAGAGTTTACATACATTGGCCAAAGTAGGAAAGTACTCTTCTCAGTCAGCCGCCTGAGCTACCTTATATTCATCACCACAAAACATGGCTTCACCAACACTCAGAGAAAGAATGACTGAGCTTTCCACAAAACCCCTAGGAGTTGCTATCTGTTTCTTATCGAGCATCATAGAATTTTAATCTATTTAGCAAGGAACTGTAGTAACAATGGGTACTACTCCATTATAAGAAAGATTTTTTAATAGACACAAGACCATCACCTAAAGGACTTCCATATCTATTGGTTGTCTGCTCACCACTCTGATTTTAAAAAGAAAGAAAGAAAACTGTTTTACACAAAAAAGAGTGCCTCTTCATCTTGGCTATTTTAAAATAAACATTTATCACAGCATGTTTTAAGTATCCTGACTCCTTCCCAGATGAAGCATCCTCCAGTATTATGAATTCAGATATGACATAAATTTGGATATAATGTGATCAGTGATTGGCCAGCTTTCACCAAGCCCCTCATTTCATTAACCTAGAAAATCATTACCCCCACATTTTACTCAACTGAAGGTTTTGGACTCCTCATAATATATGATGAGTTTCTACTGTATTGCTAAATTATGTTTCAGAACTAAATGCTAAAACTGAGGATGTTACATATTGCTCATTTTCCTCAAAAATATTTGGAAAGGAAGAAATCGTCATACAGAGTGTTAGATAAAGTCATTGTGATTTATAGTCATTATGATTCAGATGGGAAGAACTGGAGTGCTAGTGTTGTGTAACTGAACTGTACTCTCTCTGAAGACCTTGTTTCTATATATGAGTGAAGGCTGGAGGGATTGGGGATGGGTAGGAGAGTCCTTAATTTTTCTTTTTTTTTTTTGAGACTGAGCATCACTCTGTTGGCCAGGCTGGAGTGCAGTGGCGTGATCTCAGCTCACTGCAACCTCTGCCTCCCGGGTTCAAGCAATTCTTCTGCCTCAGTCTCCCAAGCAGTTGGGATTACAGGCACGCGCCATCACCCGGCTAATTTTTGTATTTTTAGTAGAGACAGAGTTTCACCATGTTGGCCAGGCTGGTCTCGAATTCCTGACCTCAAGTGATCCACCCGCCTCAGCCTCCCAAAGTGCTGGGATTACAGACGTGAGCCACGGTACTTAGGCCCATTTTTCTAATTAAAGGGAATTTTCTTTTTGAAAATATGTCTCTCCCAGATTAGTTCATCTTATTGGGAAAAATGCTCAGACTTTCATAGTTCTTTCCCCTCCTTTTCCTCCTTCTCTTGAGCCAGAGGCATGTGAGCACCAAGAAATTTTGAAACCTCATGGCCTCGGAGGGTTGTCTGACACATGCTGACCTAGGGTGTTCTCTGGCCTCCCTGGGGTATTTTATCCCCAGGGGTCTTTACAATACTCTGTAGTCATGGATGCTACATGTATTTGGGGCAAGTCATCCAAATATATCCAGCAGTTGTTGCCTCTGATGTCTGTGGTCCTTGCTGTGGCTTCTGGCAGTAACATCTTCACTCTACTTTAACTCAAGAATCTTCCAATATACACGCCCTCTTGGCATTTTTAAAAATCCTCCCTGGGATGAAATTCTGGAGCTTTCCCTGTCGTGGGGAACCCAGAGCAGATACTCATGAGACCTCTGTGTACCTGAACACAGCTAATCGCTATTTCTATTCAATAATAGCTATCCCATGTCATCACTGTTTGCCAGCTGGGAGGTGAGGCATAAATCCTATCTGCCCTTAGATTCCTCTGCCCCCAGTACCCTGCTCATCCCCAATCAAGGTTTCATTCTAGAAGAGGGGGAGGACTAAGCCCTTCTCAGAAGCACCACATTCACCTCACAGACTCTCATCACTCTCCAGGCTGTCATCCCTGTGTGACAAAACATTGTCTTCAGAAAAATCATAATGAACGTCCTCTCTCTTCCACAGCTTGCAGCACATTTCTATGCTCTGTGATTTTTTTTTTTTTTTATATTTAAAGGGGAGCTTTAGGAATTTAAGGAACACTTTCCCTTCTCAGGCGCAAGGCTGTTACAGGAAGCCTTTGTTTTCGTGACTATCTCTAGTTAACTTCCTGTTAGTTTATTTTGAAACATTGTTCTTGGTTGGTTCTGCTCATGCTCTCAAGTAATGGCCACTTCATGTTTGATGAGTAAAGGGCTGAGGACAGCAAAAATTACTAGAATGGAAAATTGTATTCAGTGATATTTTAAAATATTATTTATAACACAGTGATTAACAACTTGTAATTATTCCCTAATAAAAGTATATTCTTTTCCAGGGACAAGCATGATAGGCAAGTTACAAACAATGAAATGACTATTTGGTGATAGACTGAAACCATCCTATGAAATAAGCTTAAGGAATGCAGGGTTTCTGCTTCTTAAACCATATGGGCCCAGTGGAGGAGGGGGGCGTAGGAAACAGACTGTATTAGTGTGTTAGCAGGTATTACATAACTAGTTACAACATGAACTTTATATGTTGGCCAAATTACTTTATTCACATTATTCCTATTCCCTCAAGACTTTTTTTGGGATCCAAATGTCTGGATTTAGTGACAGACAGCTGAGAGCAGTAAAATGAATGCCTCACCAGGAATAACTTCGTTAATCAGCTTGAAGCAGAGATCAACTTCGAGGCAACCATCTTTGCCATCACTACAACCTAGAAGTTCCCATTTATAATTGATATCAACGTGAGGGTGGAAATAGCCAAAAAACGTTTTAATCTCTTATTTCTTAACCTCATTATCTTTTAAAAGGTAAGCAACTCTAAGCAGCAACTTGACTTGTTCTAAAAGAACTACTGATATGCTGATATATCTATGTTCTCTGATTGCTTCACAAGAGAAGGTTTTCCCTTTATAATAAAATTAAGAGACTTTAAGAGTAGTGACCATGTTATAGATATATTGTGCATCTTTGGGAATGTCCAACCAATACTAGGCATGTTCTAAAACAATTGTTATATTATACTCAGCTGATAGATTGATTTTTCATAATTTCACAGTGGATACTCACAGAGGAATCATGGAAATCATTTTGCATGATGTATGGAAAGTAAGATAAGATTTCCCTTGTACTTTGAACATTGATAGGCATTAGTTAAGGAGTGAAAGGACAGTGATATTCAGTGAGAAGGCTGGGGAAAGTGAATGCAGTGCATTAAGAGAGAGCGTGCACATCCACTTGAATATAGATGGGACAGAACAGAATTAGAAGCCAACTGTTGGAATGTTCAAATATAGACGTTAAAGAGTAGTGAGGTGACATGATGGAAGCAGGTAAGACTCGTATTTCCCACACTTCCACCTACATGGAGGATTAATGGGACCCCAATAGTACAAAAGAAATAAAGAAGATGCATTCTGACTTTGGTACCAGCTTTCCTCAAGTCATTTAGAAAGATTCCGGGGTGCATTATGAGTAACTCTGATTGGCTTCTTCCTGCCTATTTGTGTTCCCTCCAACTCCCTGTGATAGACCCTACCAATGTCTGCGCGCGTTCTGAACCATTGCTAAGACATCACTTGTCATCTCTGATGTAGACATTGTGGCACCCAGATCGTGGTCATCTTTTCTGCTTTTAATGCACTTCTGGTGGCCATAATATTCAGCTCCTCCCTAGTCCCTTTGCTGAAGTGGGATAACTCCCACTTATACTATACTCTGTTACTTGGTCCATGAAGTAGCAGGTTCTCTCTTCTCAGAGTCTTGTTGAAAATTATTATCGCAGCCTATTGCCCCCTGGGCTCTGACCACAAGTTGTAGCGGATAAGGAGAAGGCCAGAAAACAAGGTGGACTTACACATACTAAACTGTTATATTAGTTATCTATTGTTACATAAAAATTATTCTGAAACTTAGAAGCTTGAAACAATAAGTATTTATTATCTCATGGTTTCTGTCAGTGAGGAATCTAGGCATGGCCTACCTGGGTCCCCTGGCTCGGGGTCCTTCGAAGGTTCCAGTTAAGGTATTAACAAGGGCTGTAGTCATCTCAAGGCTCAACTGGGGGAGGATCTACTTCCAAGTTTACTCACATGGCTGTTGGCAGGGCTCGGGTCTCCTATTGACTAGACACCAGCTCCTTGCCACATTGGCCTATCATACAGTAGCTCAGAACATGACAGCAGGCTTCTCTCAGAGCAAGTGAGGAAAAGAGAATGAGAGCAAGCAAGAGGAAAATCATGGTTTATTTTTTGTAAATTGATCTCTGAAATGACATCTCCTCACTTTTGCCATATTCTCTTTGTCACATGCAAACCAGTAGGTCCAGCCTACGTTCAAGGGGAGGGAATTACATAAGGGTATGAATACCAGAAGGGAGAGATCACAGGGGCCATTTTAGAGGCTGCCTATCACAACTATTGAGAATTTCCCTTCTTTTCAGGTGACGGTAACCTTTGAAGATCTGAAGTTCCTTATGTAACTATTAGGCAAACTCAGACAAGTCTGAATTTGTCTAGGTGTTCACTCTCAGACCCTGGTTTTACAATTTTTTTTTTTTCAGAAAAGGAATCTAGCAAAAAGGTACTAGATGGATTAAAGAGAACTTGTGGTTGGGGATGTAAACCAAGGGACTATTGTAACAGTCTTGACATAAAGTAATAAAAATCTAAACCAGGATGCTGGTAGGAAACTTGAATGAAGGAGAGGGACACAAAAGAGACAGAAAAGCAAGAATCAAAAATACTTCATGCTAGACTGAATACTGAAAGTGGTAACAAAGGAACAACAATGCCTTGGATTCCCAGGTGCCTCCAGAGTATGGGCAGCATTTATGAAAAATGAGAAAGTTTGGGGAAAGAAAATCCAGGTTTGGGGAAAAATGGCTAGATTTGATGTGTTAAATTGAGGTTTAATTTAAATTATGAGTGAGCAAATACAATCTCCCTAGTTTTGTCCTGGTTGGTTGGTCTGAGACATGTGAAGACATAGAAAACAGTTCCATGACCTTGAAGATGTTATAATGTCTAGACAGCTGAGCCGGTGACTGAAGCTAGAAACAGAGGTCACGATAGGAGTTTTATAGTTATTTGTCATCAATACAGAAACTTTGAGAGAAGATAAGGTAAAAAGGAAGGCTCAAAGTTGGGAGACAGGAGAAAGAAGGGCCCTTAGATAATACCTTAGATTCAAAATCACTCTGTGATTTAAAACGTACTCTAACTTAAATTGTTTTTTTCTTTGATATAGCTGTTACAGTTATATCCATGTTTTGCATGAGTAGAGAAAGGATGGATCAAAGGTTAAGGAGTGACCTCCCTAATGTCATACAATTTGTAAATAATAAAACTGGGATTTGACTGCAGATCTTTTGATGTCCTGCCCAATGTTTTTTTCCACTCCCCTGGAACCACCATTTTAAAATATGTGGTAAAATAAAAAAGAGAAAAGAAGTATTTTAGCATAATATGGTGTTAGGGGAAAAAAAAAAACAGAAAGCAGAGCAGTCCTCTTTGTAAAGGAGGTTATTATTAGTCACAAACATTGTAGAAAATTTGCAGAGAATTACTATGAAAAAAGACCACTGATGAAAATAAAGACTTCATTACTTGAGGAGTGAAACAATCTAATCTTTTACACATTCAAAAAGCAGCAGATTGGGAGTGCGTGGTGCAAGCTGTTAGGTCACTCTGATTCTTAGGAAGAGTAATTCTTACAAAAATGTTCTCAAAGCTCTGAGTGGTGAAGCCAGAATTGTGAACAGCATATTCAAGGAGTGACTGTAGGATTTGATGTTTTTCATTACAGTAGAAAAAATATCAATTACAAGGCATACACACCAATGGGAAGTATATTTCACCAATGTTATAAGTTCAGAGTTTGAAACATGTTTGTATGAGCTAAATCCATGAATATTTCCTTTTTTTTTTTTTTGGTACTTTAAGAACTAGAATTTGTTTTGAACATTTAATCTTTTCTATGTCCTAACTGTTACACAATTCAAGATTTTTAATATTTCATTGACAAAGAAGGCAGCCATTTCTTTCTTCATAGTATCAATGTTGCTTACATATTAAAGTTGCATCAGACCATAAGAAAATAAAATAGAGTTCCATGGCACTTCTAACAATGACCTAATTGGAAATACCACATAAAAAATAAGCAGGAGTATTTTCTCCTTTGGCACATAAAAAAGTTGCATATAGAATTGTATCTATACCATGAAGAACTAAATGCCCAAGAGTGGCTTATGAATCAGTTTCATTAAGTCAGCATGTCCTAGTTTTGAAGGAAGTGTCAATATCTGGAATTCTTTTGGCAGCAAGGGAGAGTAGCAAAGCTCTTCACCCTTTCTTCTTCTATTGGCCCCTCTCTCCCTCACAGACCCCCACTTTCAAATCCAGCACAGCTCCAGGAATAAAAGGCCTCTGTCTACTGATTCCTATATGACTTTTGACATTTCATGTTATTGTAAATTAAAACATCAGTATTCTTACTTTTGAAGTGATACAAAATGTTTCATGATTTAAACAACCCAAAGTCTGAACCATTTATAACTTGACTTCAAAGAACATTCACTTAATTATTCAATGCATGAAAAAGAGAAACCAAGGCCCAGAGTGCAAGTCTAGACCACTGCTCTGCCGGATGAGCCAGTTAGCATCTGTGCAATGGTGTGGTGAAGCTGCTAGGTAACAATGATGCTATGTCTAGTCAGACACTTGCCAAGTGAGTGGATTATGAACATGACAGTGATGACATGAGCACAACCAGAGCTGCATGGTCATTCCACCTGCCTGCAGGGAAACTAACGAAGATGAAGAGGAGCAGAAATGCTTTATCTGAAAGATCTCCAGTTTGCTATTGATAGAAAGATTGCAGTCCTTGCAGCAAAAGGGAAATAAAACAGCCCTTCTAATTAAAAAAAAAAAAAAAAAAAAAAGAACCAAAACAACAAGCTAAATGAAACTAACCAACCAAACAAAAAGCTCTGAAAGTTTTTTTTTTTTTTTTTAATTTATTATACTTTAAGTTCTGGGATACATGTGCAGAACGTGCAGGTTTTTTACGTAGGTATACACATGTCATGGTGTTTGCTGCACCCATCAACCCGTCATCTACATTAGGTATTTCTCCTAATGTTATCTCTCCCCTAACCTCCCCAACCCCCAACAGGCCCCAGTGTGTGATGTTCCCCTCCCTGTGTCCAAGTGTTCTCATTGTTCAACTCCCACCTATGAGTGAGAACATGCAGTGTTTGGTTTTCTGTTCTTGTGTTAGTTTGCTGAAAATGATGGTTTCCAGCTGCATCCATGTCTCTGCAAAGGACATGAACTCATCGTTTTTATGGCTGCATAGTATTCTATGGTGTATATGCGCCATATTTTCTTTTTCCAGTCTATCATTGATGGGCATTTGGATTGGTTCCAAGCCTTTGCTATTGTGAACAGTGCCACAATAAACATACGTATGCATGTGTCTTTATAGTAGAATGATTTATAATCCTTTGGGTATATACCCAGTAATGGGATTGCTGGGTCAAATGGTATTTCTGGTTCTAAATCCTTGGGGAATCACCACACTGTCTTTCACAGTGGTTGAACTAATTTACGCTCCCACCAACAGTGTAAAAGCGTTCCTATTTCTCCATATCCTCTCCAGCATCTGTTGTTTCCGGACTTTTTAATGATAGCTATTCTAACTGGCGTGAGCTGACATCTCATTGTGGTTTTGATTTGCATTTTTGATAGGATTAATTAAACAAATCTGAGAACAATATTTGGATGCAGCTTATTTTGAACTCTTCCTTATTTCTCCCCTCTCCTACCTCTTTATCTTTTTCACTGTTTTCTCTCCTGCCCCCTCATCTTCTCTCTTTCTCCTGAATTCTCCTCTCCTTCCTTCCCTTCCTCCCCTGCAGACATTCCTATCCTTCAATGTCTAATTCCCACAACCAACTAATTTTGGGGTTGAGCCTCTCGGAAGTGAAGGTGGGTGGGTGGGGAGCAGACTCAGAAGCAAGATCTTAACCATGGACTCTGTCCCATTAGGGTAAGAATCCTAAGCTCTCCTGGCAGCTGGCAAGGAGAATATTTACAGATTTTCTGTTCTCTCTGAACTCATTTACAGCAGAGTTGAACAAATGGTAAATAAAAGGTTTTCTGGAGAATTATAAACTATTATAAAATATAAATATAAAATATTAGACAATGCTATAAAGGTGGAATACTTCATTTCTAATTTCTTTTGTAAATGGATTGTTAGTATAAGGAATATTCTTTAGACAGCTTTTCTTAAAAAATTGAAACCTTATAGAATATGGAAGTGATCAAAAGCATTAACATAAAATTTAATTATGAATATTTTGTAGGAAATAATTCAAAATGTCAAAATTATTTTTAGTATAGCGCTTTTAGTATAGCAAAAAATGTGTTACGGAACTGTGTAAAAATGGAGCTGTAGATCCATAAATCATGGTGTATACATACAATGAAATCTTGTGCAGCTTCTAAAAATGATTCTTTCCAAGTTTTCAGTGAAAAATGGAAGTGCCTAAGAAGGAAGAAAAAAGTGTGTATACATTATACAGCCAGCTAAAAAATGTCATTAATCTATATGTATTGATCTGCAGCCATCTTCAAGACAGATGATGTAACAAGATTTTCATACTCACAAGCTTTGTTGAGCAAAAACATAATTTTACTTCTTTCATTGCTTGCTATAATATCTGACTCTTATTTCCCATTAGAGTTGAGGAAGATATAATCTAGTCATTTCTAGGTAGCCTCCATCAAAGGCAGTGATTTCTTAGTCATTTCAAAATTTAGACCCAAGCAAATCAAGTAACTAGAGGCTAAAACTCTGCCATGGCTAACTCTGAAATACCTAGATGCCTTCGCCACTGTACTTGTCACAAGGCACATGTCCATTCTCTCATGCACTCACTTCTATGTCCAAATCTCACTGTGGGTTCATCTGATTGCCAATTAAGCTACACACCTGCCAGTTTCAAGAGGAACTCAGGATATAATATAATTTGTTGTTTTGTTTTACTTTCCAGCATTTCTGGTAAGGAATGGAACCCATAAGAAGTTGGAACCATTTGGTAATAGAACCATAAGTGACTTCAGCATCATTTCAATTAAAATGGCCAGACTGGTCTACTGTTTGCAGTTACCCAAAGTGTACCAGCCCCTTGTTACCTAATAATTGATATTAATGATCAAATCTGATTATTCAACTGACTGCAAAAAGAATGACTTTAGTATATTTCCCTTTCCAAATACATCCTATTTACCCCTGTGAAATTATAAATCATTCTTAGAATGATAACATTTGTCAAATGACAAGCTTTCATTTAGCAATCATCAGTATCCATTAACCACCACGTGCAAGACAATAAAACAGAAATTAATCATGCCTTATATATTGTACCATGTTTTTATAGAATACACCTGTATGGTTTCCTACTTGATCCTAAAAATAAGTTTGTGAAGTGGACTGGGTAGAGATCCCATTTTATAGATGAGGAAACTAGGAAGAGTCAGAGTTGAACCACTTGCCCTATGTCAAATTGCTAATAAATGATGAAGTTGAGGCCAGGAATCAGTGGGTTGTACATTGAGTACTGTTTCCAATATACCACATCGTCACACTTTCTATTGACTCTATAAAGAGGTTTTGTTAGGGACACCAGAAATCCTGAGGAATGGGAAGGGGAATGAGGAAGATGAAGGAGGGCACCTTTTAGAAAGAGAAGGCAGTGGAGCTGAGTGCTATGCTTTCACCAATGTCCCAACATGCCCAAGACCAGCTCTGCTGGCTCCCGCTGTGAGTAGGTACATTTCCAGCTTAGGCTCTGTTGTTTCTTTTATTCTGTTCGTTTTTATGACTAGCTGGCCAAAAATAGCCTGATTGTTAGGGAAAAAAAAGTTACAAGATGCAAATATGAGATCCCACAAGATCCCACTTTCAAAGAGCAATGCTTATAAAAAGCTGTGGCACATTGGCCTTGGGGAGGGTGCTTTTCTTCGTTTTCAGAATAACTCAGCGACCTTCTACCTCTGGGATCTGCAAACACAGCATTGTCTTTAAAGCCAAGGATGTCTTTTGAGTGTGTTGAAAGGATGATAAAGACTGTAAACACCAGCCCTCTAATTCTGATGACCTAAAAATTACAGTTTCCCTGCTAATATTTGTATTTTAATGTTTGTCACAGTGGTTGGGAATAATTCCAGAAGGTTTCATTAGATTTAAAGACAGCAGGCTTTCTGAAATCACAAGTGAGGAGTGGGTGGGAAAAAGAGAGGTGAATAGAACAAAACTGTCTTTGCAGCATAGTGTAAGCCAAACGCGAAAAGCAATGCACCTCTTTTGCCCAGTTTTCTATAGAAACTCAGTATCCAATGCCAGCAAAGGAAAGGAACAAAGGGATGAAAACAAGAAACACCCATCTCTTTCACGGTAGAAAGGAATGAAGAGACACATTATGTTAATAATTTTAACTGTGTTCTGTCAGTCTGAAGATAGAAACACAATTGACCTGCTTAGAAAATCCTCCTTCTTCTCTTGATGGAGCCCGGGTGGTAGTGGTGGTTCTTCCCATGCATTTGGTTTGGGAACGTGTTTTCACATCAGCGGTTGCTAAGTTTAGTCAGCACATTGTGATAGTGAAGCCAAAGTCGTGGGTTTGGTTGGTTACTTGTTTATTCATTTACACCTTGTCTTGTTCCAAAAATGGTCTGAGGTGGCAGTCTCCAATAATGAGTTTTACTTTGTGCCTCGTTCACATCTAGTGAGTTATTAAAAGCACAGGTGATCATTTCAAAGGACACTTGGGTGAATAGAAGGGTACAGATTTATCACTATGATTAGGAAAATAAGCCAGATTTTTAAAAAATTAAACTAATAATAGGTCTGTAGCATTTCAGCAATAGATGAAGGACAGCAAATTTTAGTTAAATATAATAAACAGTGTGCTGTACTCTGAGGCATCAGGAAGGCCTGCTGAGACCAAACTACCCCAGAAGTGTACTCCTGTGAGCCTCAGCCTCAGAGAATTTTAACCCAAATCAGTGCCTCTTATACTAGAAAAATTATAGTATAGAGACATTGGATGTGTCACTAAGGCCTGAAGTAGATTTTTGTATAATTACTGATAATTCTACGCAAGCTAATTTTAATTTCATACTAAATCAGGATCTCTCTGTCTGATGTTCAAGAACAAAACATTCATTATGGCAGAATTGGAAAATCGTTAAAAGTGAAGTCTCTATCTTTAGAGAGATGAGATTGAGGACTGCTGCCACCATTTTCTACTAGTTATATGGACTTAGACAAGTCACTTAAATTCCCAGTGCCTCCCTTTCCTCGTTTGAATGTGATAGTAAGAGTACCTGCTTCATTGCCTTGTTGTATCACATGAAACAACACTTTTAAAATGCTCAGAAAATTGTAAAAGCTTGTTGATGTTGACTATTTTTACCATGTGCCTCATAATGTCTTAGGCCTTACAGATGCCAAGGTGACTAAATACAAAATATTCAACAAGCTGGTAACATGGTATAGACAGATGTGTACATAAGTCACTACAATTGACTGAGGAAAGTGCAATAATGAAAGAATATACAAAGAGCTTTCATAGTCCTGAGAAGGAAGATCCTAATCAACCTGGGGTAGTTGGACAAGGTCTCTAGCAGTTATGTATTGACCTTGCAATTTGGGGAGTTGTTTTCTGTGTCCAGTGAATGGAGGGACACATAGAATTCTAGGCCATTTCTTGCCTACTTGGTTGCTAGCCTGCCAGTTCAAGTGACCATCATTTTCACTACACTCTTTCACTAGACTTCTAACTGGTCTCCCTGCTTTGATTTTTGTGCCTGTACAATCAATTCTTCATACAGTAGCCAACAGGAGCCTTTAAATCCACAAATCAGCCCATGGTACACCCTGCTGTCAATACTCCAATCATTTTCCACCACACTGGGTAGAAAATTCCTAACACTACAATGCCCTATATAATATGACACTTCCTAACCTCTCCAACCTAATTTCCTGTAACTTTCCTTCTCTGTTGCTGGCTTCAGCTACACCAGACTCCTTCATGAGCCTGACAAACTTGCTTTGCTTTCAGGGCATTTTTTTTCTAATGTGGAACATTTATCCTATAAATATTCATATAGCTGTCTTCCTCACTTCATTCAGGTCTCTGCTCAAAGTCGGCAGCTTTAAATGACACAATATGCCTGTTAGCAACCTATCCTTCTTCCTTTAGTTTTGCTTGTTTTTTGTTATTATCGTTTTGCACACCTCTAGAAAGTTTCTAGCGTGAGGTGATGTTTGACTTGGATTTTTAAGAATGGGTTAGCAGGTGAGAAAGGGAGAGAAGAGAATCCTAGGTCAAAGGACCAGCATGTGAAAAGGCTCAGCAGCAAGAAACAGAATGGCACCTTGGGGAAATGCAGGTGATTCAGCTAGCACAAAAGGTGCTGTCAGGTGACTGAGTGAAAGGAACCTGGAGAGGAAGACAGGACCATTTGGTGAACATGCAAATATGGATGCCTATAGGTCCTGCTTCTCTTGTCCATGTCTGCCAGCACCACATCCTTCTTTATGAGGTGCTAGTCTCATATTTCATGTGTTACAACAGTGTTTCTCAACTTCTTTTTCATATAATTCCCCTGAGTTTATTTATACATTTTTTCCTAATACCACCTTCTATGAAATTTGAACACCACAGATACACTGTGTATCTATTTATGTACTGTATGTATATCTGTACTTTACACATTAAAATGATAAGATTTTTCATCTCCTCCAGAGGGCCAGTTTTCACTCCCGTTGAGTTTATATGTCTTGCACATCTTACAGATTTTACTGACAGCATTGTTATGTTTCTTTCTACCTTTATTGTTCTGTCTCTCTCTATCTCTTTATCTCTCTTTCTTGATTTCCCTCAGACATAAGTTTCCAAGGAGCACCTGAATATTGCAGAAAGTCATAGCATCACAAGAACTGAGCCACTTTTGCATTTAAATTCACATAAATCATGGTATGACTTTTCTTTTGCTACTATAAAAGGTTAATGATACTTTGCTAATTCTGCCCCATCTCCCATACATGGACCTTATTCTATATCGATGCTTCTTAAGTGGCATTTGGGACTCTGAAACATTCCAAATGATAACAGATACCAGACTCTTAGAGTTCTACCTTCAGTGATAACTCAATCATTTGGAGGTTATTCACCCTCAAAGTCACCCTCTGCTCCCACTCAGGTCAGAGCTGAAGATGCATGGCACAGGAGGGAAGCAAAAAGGACTGGGAAAAACTAGCCTCAATACCACCCTGTCCATGCAGCAAAGGTTGTGTATTTCTTTTACACCAATTGTTTACACAATATTTATTTACATTTAATGCACACACAATCTTATTAAGATTGGTAATCTAAACTCATGATTGAGTTGAGGTAGCAAAATAGAAAGGAGAACAAAGGGCTGATGGAGGCACACATATGACAGTGAAAAGTGGCTGCTGATGACAACCGGAAAAATAAAATACAGAAATGCAGTGAAAAATCACATCTCATAATATAAAAACACATCAGTCTCAGGCCAGTTTGTATAGGTGTAAATGTTCCCAGGGATGTTAACAAACAGAGCTTTACTGGTATATATAATGGTATTCCTAAATGATCACCATATTACCTCTAATTTAGGAATGCAGACCATGTGAAACTTATTTTCTTAAATTTACAACTAAAATGGTTAGAACGAAGTACACTGCTTAAAGAAATAATGCTTCATCTAACTGGAAAATTTTGTTATCTATAAAGACTTATGCAAATAGGTGGATGGTAATCAAAGCTCCCATGAGATAAAATATAGACCTCGTTCATTTTGAATAATTACTTATAGTATGTGTGAGTCTAAAATGAAAAGTTTAAAAATTATTTGGTTTACATAATCCAATATCACAAGTAGCTATTGCTGGTCAGCACATGCTGTGATGAAAGCTGTCACTAATTCTCTTGATAGTGGTAATAGAAACTAAATGTGTACAGAGATTTACTTATATTGATATATGTTGATGAGTTGACTCAGTGATTGAGCAGTGTTATGTGGCTAGCAGAATTGTGTTCACGGTAAGCACTTTGTCAAGAAGAATGTTGCCTGTAAAGATAATAAGCCGTTAGGATAAATTCATTTCCAATTAATCTAATACCTGAGTTTCACTGAGAAAAAAAAAATAAAGCAATGCCTTAGTGGCAGGAGGATTAGCCAGGTGTGGTGGTGGGCACCTGTAATCCAGACTGCTTGGGAGGCTGAGGCAGGAGAATTGCTTGAACCTGGGAGGTGAAAGTTGCAATAAGCCAAGATCATGCCACTGCACTCCAACCTGGGCAACAGAGTGAGACTCCATCTCAAAAAACAAAACAAAACAAAAAACTGTCGTCCCTAACATAGAGCAACATGGTAAACACCCTCAGTGGGCCTCAGGGTCTCAGGGAGAGTGATCGTAGGTGGAGAAAAGGGAACAGACCTAAAGGGAAAAATGAAAGACTATTGGTTCTTCTTGCTCACTCTTCAAAAACTGCTGCTTTCCTCACCAGCCTGCTTACTAGACATGAGACTCAGAACGTTCTGAAGAGCTTCTTTATTTGGAGGAGACGAAAATGAAACTTTAGCCAGACATGATGGCGCATACCTACAGACCAGCTGCTTGATAGGCTGAGGCAGGACAATTCCCTGAGCCCAGGAGTTTAAGGCTGTAGTGTGCTATAATTGTGCTTGTGAATAGCCACTGCACTCTAGCCTGGGGAACATAGAAAGACTTCGTCTTTAAAACAATGAATAAAATAAAGGAAACTTTGAGGAGAGGATGTTTGGCAATCTAACATAAAACCTTGACAATGACTGGCCTAAAAGTTACAATCACATTGTATTAACAAGAGGCAAATTCACACTGGTTAGGCTAATTGCCCTGACCATTTCCTTTATTTCTATTTTGCTATGATCTTTCTAAATCGTAATTTTTGGAAGAACGTCCAAACTTCAAAAGTTTTTAAATCTTGGAGAGTGATTCCTGTGTAGACAATCTTTGAATTCTAAGCAGTCAATTTTAAGAGGTAATTTCATGAGTTAATGTTTTGAAAACACAGAATTTGAGGCTCTGCTCATTTTCCTTAAAACTTTCTTTTCCCTGAATTACATCGCACCAATTTGTGGTTCTCTCCTCCCTCCCTGACTATTACTACTGTTTACATTCACAATTCCTCATCAGAGCCCACCCGTGGATTTCCCATCTTTGTATCTTTGGCAATTCCTCTCTTCTAACTCTAAATACTCTGTCTTGGCAGTTCAACTTTATGTTATTGATTGGACTCTTATCCATATTCTGTGAGTATTCTATACAAAAAGAAAAAAGCTTTCCAAAGAGTATTCCTTATACTAACAATCACCAGTTATAAGAGAATCTAGAAATGAAATATTCCCCTTTATGACATTCTATAAGATAGAAACTCTACAATAGTTTCTATTTATATTTATATGTGTCCAGAGAGCATTTAATTTACCCTTTTTTTTGACTCTGCTGTAAATGAGTTCAGAGAGATCAGAGATCCTATAAACTCTCTCTGTCATGATTGATGACCAGCTAAGATCTCGTATACAAGTTACTCTTAGGGTATACCATAGTAGAACCACATAACAAAGTCATCTGGTCTTTATTTGGATAGTACTTTATTATTTTTAAAATTCAGAATCTATCTTATTTTTCTTGATCTCAGAAACCAAAGACTTAAAATACTAAAATTTATAAAACTTTTACAAAATAAAATAAAAATATAGATGTTTAAAAATAGAAGCTCAGTGGTTGAACTAGGAAGGTGCAGACTTTTCTGATATGCTTACAAAGACAGCCCAGATGGTGACTCAGTGCCTGGGTCCTGGCAACTCATGGGGTTGGGTCCTCCTAGACCTGGCCACCTTCGCCACCCTGAGTGATTTCCTGTCAAGCACTAGACCTGCTTATCTTTCAAGTACCAAGGCGCCAAATCCAAGCTGGGAAGGAAAAGGTTGCCACTTGGTGGCTGCTGGGACCAGATCAGAATTTCCATCCCCACCAGATTCCTGGGGATCAGAGCCCATAGTTCATCCTTTCACACAATCCAGCCCTGGAGGGGATTTAACCCAACTTCATCCACACCCACCACCTTACATTAGTTACTTGTAGGAAGTAGAGACTGGAAGCAAGGAGAGGAGGTATGAGGAGGGAAGAGAAAAATGAGGGGGCAGGAGAGAAAAAAATTCAAGAAGGTTAAAAACATGAGAGAGGGAAAAAGGGAAGGACTATGAAGAAGAATCCCATCTCTGGTTTAATAATTTTGAGGATTCTTTAAAAACAATTTTTGGATTTCTTCTTTGGTTGGTTGTTGAGTTTGGATTTGTGTGTGTTGGTTGCTTGATTTTATGTCATTTTAAATTTTAAGAGTTGTTTTATTTCGTTTTGTGACAAGGACTGCAGGAAGCATTTCCTGAAGCCCCATCTAATGAGATGTCCTTATCTGTGACCCACTGGAGTGTACCCCTAACACTACTGTGGCACTTACGGCTCTCTGTTCTGCCATGTTTGTTGTCAATTTAAACCACCAGGAAAGCAGGGGCTGATCTGTCGTGTGTGTGTGTGTGTGTTTGCTTTTTGTTTTTTATGTTATGAATTCATCAGAAAATAATCTTTTCTGCAATGTAGAACCTGCCCATAGAAATCCTCATTACATAATATGCGAGGAATGAGAGGAAAGTACAAATACCTGTGGGTGTGTTTATTATCTCATAATTCAGTTCTACTTCATGTGAACATGTGGGTATTATTGTGGCTCGATGAAAGACATACTCAAATTATATCTCTTTGGTCTTCCCTTTGAAACCCTCCCTAATTGATAACATATTTGGCTAGCCCCTCTACTAGGTTGTGAATACTTTGAAACTGGAAAATTTTTTAAACGTTAGCAGAACATCTGGGTAGTTGTGAAAATTGATTTTGGCTGAATTTGCAACTGTAGGGTCTCTCTGCTTTGTTCAAGAGTGTTTGTTCCCATATGGTTGCACTTGCATCTAACTTCTACCAAACCTAAATAACAAGGACTTTTACCTATAGCAGCAGTCCTTATTTCCCGTCCAAAACCTAGAAACCTAAACACCAATTTTTCATCCTTATTTTCGACTTATTTCCAATCTTTCCTGCTTATTAAGCCCATTCCTGAGCCTTGGCATCTATTACTTTCTCATGCTATAACATTTTAATCCATATATAACTTTGCTTATGTCTTTAAGTTATGCCATCCTCTAATTCATTCTTTTATGCACACATTCATTCATGTGTTCAATAAATATTAAGGAGTTGCCTTGCCACCACTAGAGATAAAAGTCATGGTTTCTGTTCTCAAGAACATCACACACCGGGGCCTATCATGGGGAGGGGGGAGGGGGGGAGGGATTGCACTGGGAGTTATACCTGATGTAAATGACGAGTTGATGGGTGCAGCACAGCAACATGGCACAAGTATACATATGTAACAAACCTGCACGTTATGCACATGTACCCTACAACTTAAAGTATAATAATAATAAATAAATTAAAAAAAAAAATAAAAAATAAAAAAAAAAAAAAAAAAAAAAAGAAATTTGCTATGGGGAAATAGTCAGATACACAGCCCATTACAGTACAGTACCCTAAGTGCTATTAATATTTATTCAGTCAAGTAGTTTCTGAGCTCCTACTCTGTCCAGACACTGTGCAAAATAGAAGTTATGAATAGATTGCCCACAGAAGGGGTATTTTAATGGGGGTAGAGAGAGTCTTCAGAAGTCCTCCCCATGTTTGGTACTAAATGATAAGGAGGCTTTAACTAGAAAGATTGGGACAGGGGAGGAGGGGAGGGATGGGCATGTTCTAAACAAAGAGAGCAGCACCGGAAAAGTTTTAGAAGCAGGAAAAATCTGCTGGGGCACTGCAAGCTCTTGGCTGTGGCTGGCCCTTAGACAAGTAGGAACTGAGTTCTGGGTCCATCATAGCAGCATTTTTCAAATGTTTGTTGAATGAAGAAATAGAGCAAAATGAGGCTAGAGAGGCAAGAAAGAATGAAGTCTTACAAAGCCTCATAAGCCATGCTAAGGAGTTTGGACTTCATCTTGACAATTAGAGGGCTTCATTGAAAAGAATGGTAGCATGGGTGGAGCTGGAACTGGGGGTAAGAAAGAGATGTTATCAACCTTATATTTTAAATTTCTTACCTTTGGTGTTACTGTTAAGAATGACGTAGGCAAGGGTGGAATCAGGGAGCCCATGAAAGAGGTTATTGCTGTAATCTAGAATTTAGTAACCCAAAATGTGGTCCTAGAACAAGAGCATCATTTGAATCACCCTAGAACTTGTTAGAAATGTAGAATCTTGGACCATAGCCAGACCTAATGAGTCAGATTCTGCATTTTAATAAGTTCATCTAGTGATTCAAATTCATATTAAAGTTTGAGATGCATAGGTCTAGACTTTTTCATGTTAGTGGTAGGAGGGTAGGAAGAATGGAAAGATTTGATAGGTATGTCACTGTAACACTTGACCAGACTTTGGGAATTAATGATGAGGAGAGGAAGATGGGTGGCCACATATGATGACTCTAAGTGAAGAAAAAGGGTTAGGGAGAGAGCTGATAGTAATAATCTCTTGGGCCTGTACTTTTTCAAATTGATTTGCAATCTATACATAGTAGTAGTAAAATTGATATATCGCTCATCTCTACTCTAAAAACTATAGCCAGGGGAATGTTTAGAATGGTAACATAGGAAGTATCATGGAGTCAAAAGATGTCAGCTCAGTAGGGCAGCATTTTTTAGATTACACCTGCCTCAAAATGTCTCTCTTCATGGCAACATATCAGGGGCTGAAATAATATTTTGTCTTAGTTCAGCTTAGCAAGAGACAGGCAGATCAGAGAGGGAGAAAGAAATGAGAAAGAAAGAAATAGACCAATCAATGTCTTTTCAAAGCCATAGCTACAGCTACCATTTTTTGAAGTATGTTGGAGAAAAGTGGACTTCCTCAAACATAAAGTTGACACAAATTCTAAATATAAGGTAATTCCTCCTTAAAAACTGAAGGTAATTGATAAGATACCTAATGCCTACTATGTGCTCATCACTGCCAAGTCACTGTAGGTATTTCATCTCACTTATTTCTCTTAACAATCCTGTAAGATCAGAATTCCCATCCCTCCTTACAGTTAAGGAGCTTGAATATAACAAGTGTGCAGGTGTTTGCCCAAGGCAGATCAGCCAAAGGAACTTCAACCCCAGATTTCAACCCAGGAAGTGCAACCTTTCCCTATCATGTCACATTGCCTTTTAAAACAGATAGCTCCGCATTTGACAAAACAGAAAAACAAAAATGAAACAAAACATGTACAAAGAGCAAACATTCCAGCAGAGGCAAAGCAGGACATGGATACTATGTGCAGAGGGACACTTCCAGCCCAAGACAAGATGATGCAACCAGACACAGTCAGAAACATTCCCCTTATCCACAGAACTGCAAATGTCATCAGTTCCTAAGAAAGCAAAGGTTAGAAAAGTTAATGCTAGATCCATAATGCATATTATTTGAACTTATATATAATTGTATTTTATTAATTATATGTCACTATCATTGCCTTGTACATTGTTAGTCTCAACATTTCCCTTTGTAGTCTTTGTATTGTCTCCATGTAACACAATGCTGTTAATTTAATTAAAGCAGGTGAATTCAATTGACAATTATAGCCAGGAATTTGGAAACAGAAAAAAGTGGAATGATGCTTTCACAGGGCTAATTCTTGTCCATGCTGGAATTTATAAATTCACTCAAATTTTGATCACATTTTAGGGCAAGGCATTGTGGAAGACACAAAAATCAATAAACTATAGGTTCTGCCATCAAAGACCTAGTGATCTAGGATGGGAGATATGATATATTTAGTAATATCAATAGTGAAAGAATAGGTTAAGTACCAAATGCAAGACAGAGATTTAAAAAAGTGAGAGTTTTAATTATTAAGACTGTGTTGCAAGCTGTCCCAAGACTTAGTGGTGTGCAATACCCACTTATTATTCTGTGGCTTAGGAATGTGGACAGGGTACAGCAGGGACAGTTTGTCTCTGCTTCGTGATGTCTGGGGCCTCAGTTGGATGACTCAAAGTCTGAGGTCTGGAGTCCTTTGAAGACTTGTTTGTTTGTATGTCTGGCAGTTGAGGGTGACTAGGTTCAAAGGGCTGGTGGGCTGGAATCGCTGAGGCTCCTCAGGCATCTCACCCTGTCTTTTTGTGGACTCTTCACCTGTTTTCTCCAGCTTGGCGTGTGTCTGGAGAGAGAGCCTGATGAAAGCTGTATGACTTCATATAGCCTTACTTTATAGTATGACTTTATAGTAACATCTACCACATTCTGTTCATTAGCATCAATTCAATAAGGCTACCCCATGTTTAAAGGGAAGGAAATTAGACTCCACCTTTTTTGGGAGTAGTAGGAAAGAATTTGCAGGCATGTTGAAAACCACCACACTGGGGGATCAGAAAAGCTTCATGAAAGTACTACCACAACTGGTAGTACTGGGTATTGAAAGACGAATGTAATTTGAATAAGCAGAGGTGAGATAACTGGAGGTAAACACGGGGATCTACCTCATCAGCAGGTAAGTAATGCATGAACAGAAAGACTAGTTAGGCCGGGGCACTGCAGATGTAGGAAATGAGGCTGTAAACATAGATGGGAGCAAGCTGAGGCAAGATGGAAATGCCAAGCTAAGGAGCTTGGATTCAATTCACCTGGGAACGGAAAACTACTATGGTAGTGGTTTCCAGCCTTGGCTACCATTGGAATCATCTGGGGAGCTATAAAAAAAACTAAGGCCTGAGTCCTACCCCCAGAGATTCTAACTTAGTTGTTCTGAAATATGGCCTAAGCAGCAGGACGTTTGAAGGCTTCACAGGTGAATCTAATCTTGGCCAAGGTTGAGAACTGTTGCATCCAAGGATTTTCAGGAAAGGAGTGACATTATCAGAGATCATTTGGAACTTTCTCTGGAAAACCAGTAAGTAGTTTACAGCGGAGCTGTTTTATTTGTTTGTTTGTCAATAAAGCCAGACTCCTGAAGCCTTTTATGGCGGTTTGCATGAGGTGTCCCGGGGGTCAATAATTCTGAATTCACTAAAATGTAGGCTTCTCCTTTTAAATATGAGATATTATAGTTTTAATGTAATCTTGAAGAAAAAACCTACTAGTGTGTTGCACTTCTCCAAAGCCAGCATTTCTGAGCAGCTCACTCCCTCACCAGGACCCTGGCAGGTCTTCTTAGCCCTGAAAATGAAGTGCTCATTCAGTAAACTTTATACCACCCCATTGTATCACTCATCTCAGGATTTTTAGGAATTCTGATATCCTCAGGCATTTTTTAAAGCCATCAGAATCCTCACATTTTCCCCTCTGTATTAGGGTTCTCCAGAGAAACATTTATTATGAGGAATTGGCTCACATAATTATGAAGGCTGAGAAGTCCCAAGATCTGCCATCTGCAAGCTGGTGACTCAGGAAAGTCAGTGGCGTCATTCAGTCCAAGTCCAAGGGCCTGATAACTAAGGGAGCTGATGACATATATCTCAGTCCGAGGGTCTATGAGATGATGATGAGATGTCCCAGCTCAAGTCTGTTTTTCAATTCAGGCCGTCAATGGATTGACTGGATGATGCCCACCCACATTTGGGAGGGCAACCTACTTTACTGAGCCCACTGAGTCCAATGCTAATCATGTCCAGAAACATGCTCACAGACACATCCAGAAATAATGTTTAATCTGGACACCCAGTGGTCAGTCATGCTGACACATAAAATTAACCACCACACCCACCTACCTTACAATCTAGCTCCACATTCTAAGAATAAAAGGTAACTGTACTAAGGTACCCATGGAAGAGATGCCTAGTGTTATAAAGTAAGTGTATTCTTAAAAGACTGCAAATTGGAAAGCTGATAAATGGAAACTTCAGACACTGAACTCAAGAACCATCAATGTGATATTGGGTCATTCTGATATTCTACATCTCAGTGGTATGGAGGATATTATTTCACACCTTATGTATAAACATCAGTTTGTGGTTAATATACTTTCAAGTGTGTTATATGTATTATTCAACAATTCTCTAAGGAAACTCTTATTATCCTTCACAGATGAGAAAAATTTAGACTTATAAGGATGTAACTCGGTCAACATCATAATAAGTAGGTGGCAGAATGAAATTTGAGTACAGCTCTTCTGACTTTAGTGTTCTTTATAGCATAGCATACTTTATGTGTTGAGAGAATTGGAACATAATTTTTTTTACCATTATAGCAATCTCAGAAATGTAGTGACACAAACATTCTTGTTTTCTTTAATATGTTTTTTAGATTATATTAAATCCTATTAAAGTTTCATATACATTTTCAGCATATCTACTTTATAAAGTAATGAGATATATAAATTTACTGTGTGCTTTTGTAAGTTCTTTTTATTTGACCTATATTTATGTCTTTTAAATCTCAAAAAAATACCTCATATTTATTACACACTGAATTTTGGGGGAGAGAAAATCCATTTGTGTTATGTGCCAGTAGCTATGATGAGTAAATCTGTAAAGCTTTTCCAAAATGACTCTCTTTCTGGAGATAAAATGACAGGAAATTAATGAGGCAGTTCTGGTGAGGCTAAAGCTGGTGTGGACAAGGAGTTGATAAGGATTTCTGTCTGATAGTCATCCTTACTATACTCATCTCTTAGCCTTCTTGATTGTCAAGTTAATGCCTTCAGTAAATGGCCTACAATGCATTTTAGATGATTTTCTTATAACAAATTAATAGGTCAAACATACCTTCCTGTAAATCATAATTTTAAAATTGTATAAGTTTAATTTTTATTTGATCATTAATGAGTAATCTTGCATTTTCCCATATTAAAACTATTTTTGTCACTTTACCCACTGACACCACCTTGTGCTATGTAGTAGCCCAAATCCAGAATAACCTGTTGTTCTTTTAATTGCTAAAGCATGATTATCTGCTCCACTTACTTAATTTTTAATTTTAATTTTTAATTTAATTTTATTTATTTATTTATTTTTGAGATGGAGTTTCACTCTTGTTGCCCAGGCTGGAGCACGATCTTGGCTCCCTGCAACCTCCGCCTTCCGGGTTCAAGTGATTCTCCTGCTTCAGCCTCCCACGTAGCTGGGATCACAGGTGCATGCCACCATGTCCGGCTAATTTTGTATTTTTAGTAGAGATGGGATTTCACCACGTTGGATAGGCTGGTCTTGAACTCCTGACTTGCCTCGGTCTTCCAAAGTGCTGGGATTACAAGTGTGAGCCACCATGCCTGGCCTGCTCCACTTATTTTATACTGATATATGTTGCCAATTACTTTTACTCATCTTTTGATGAAGGTACTCTGTCATTCCTGCTAGATCTCAATCTTATTATAAAGGACCATGTCAGGCTGGGTGTGGTGGCTCATGCCTGTAATCCCAGCACTTTGAGAGGCCAAGGCAGGTGAAACACGAGGTCAGGAGTTCAAGACCAGCCTGGTCAACATGGAGAAACCCCGTCTCTACTAAAAAAAACACAAACAAACAAACAAAAATTCACTGGGTGTGGTGGCAGATGCCTGTAATCCCAGCTACCTGGGAGACTGAGGCAGGAGACTCACTTGAACCTGGGAGGCGGAGGTTGCAGTGAGGTGAGATCACAACACTGCACTCCAGCCCAGGTGGCAGTGCGAGACTCCATCTCAAAAATAAATAAATAAATAAAGAACCATGTCTTGGCTTTCTCTCTGTCCTCAGCATCTGGCTCAGTGCCCAGCACACAATCATCACTCAGTGAAAGCTTATTGGTGGTGATCTTACATAATACCATGAGAATCACTTAAATATTATTGACTGCATATTATTTGAGAGATGTATTGTCTGAATGTTTTGACAAGAGCACCATTTCTTCATTCATAAGGAAATCAGCCTTGCAACTTTAAACACTAGCTAATGGATGTCCAGAAGTTGAGTCTACTGAAATTTGACTTCTGGATGTCCAGAAGTTGAGTCTACTGAAATTTGCTCTGGAAACGGTTTTAGTAATTGTCAAAATGACCAGTACAAGTTACTTAGTAGATTTCACAGAACTTATGTGTTTTTTAATCCTGGAGGTATTAAATGTCACCAAGATCCCTAACTGTAAGTCTGCCTCTATGTTAGTAAAAGGAAATATAAAATAAAAATAGGTTACATTTATAGAATATTTTACATATACTTATTTAATATTGACAACAACCCTTGGAGGTAGGTAATAATATTATTGCCATTTTATAGATGAAGACACAGGATACACAATGGTTAGGTGACTTGCTCAAGGTTACACCGCTGATAAAAAAGAGAGCTGGGATTTGACTAGACAGCCTGACTCCAGAGTCTGTGCTCCTAACTACAACATACTGCCTTTGATAAATAAAATAAAGGATTTAATTCCCATCCTCAAGAAACTCATAATGTAATAGGGTAAAATGAATACACCATGAAATATTTTGGTTTCTCATATTTCAGAATAAATGGTCAGACATGAACTAGCAAAATTTATTAAAGAAATTTGAGTATTAGGTAGGTGCCTCTTTCAATTGGGAATGAAGACCACATGAGTGGTGAAAAAGCCCCTGAGAGGAAATGCATCACACCAGCTCAAGGTCAGCCTGTGATACTCAGTTACTTTCCCATCTTTAAGTTATTTTCCATCAGTGTGAAAGCAGAAACAGAAGCCCTGGCTGAGGTGAAGAGGGCCTTTCATCTTCTCAGGCAGGGGACCACTTGGGAAGCAGGCTGATGAGAGCTGCGGGGGAGCTGAGCCATTTTAAAACACATGAAAGTAAGAGCTTAAGAGAGAATTTTTATGAGGATGGCAAAGTCGAGGGTGTACGCTTCTGCACGCATGCAGGAAACGTGGGTTAAAACTGATCAGTGATTAAAATTCCTTAGACCTTTAAAATGCAAATGATTTGAAAAATGTCATATATTTGAAAAGTAAGCATTCTCGTTTATGGGAGGTTCAACGTGGCACTCTATTTTAGAGAATACTTGAAGTTGCATGGAATTCACCAGGTCTCCAGTACAAATTATCAGATAAAAATATTGCCTGCTGGGCTTGGGAAATAATTCTATTGATTTCTCATCCCTACCTTTTTATCCTTCAGAAAGTGGTGGGGCAATTAAACTTTTCCTTTTTTAACCTTTATGCAGATAATGGCATGAGTGCTTCGGTATAAACTGGGAAGACAATGTCACAGGCCCCTGCTTTTCAAAGCAAATTTCAACTTACTGCTTTGGTTTCTTGGAGATCGAAGTCAGGAACACAACATTTTCAATGTCTCCCATTTTTTATTTGTCCTTCTGGACTTGCTGCTGCAGTTTTCTCTAGCTAATGCACACTGCCAGCCAGGTTCTATGTGAATAGCGACTGCTCCTTCTTTCTCACTGGGAACCTCTAATTATAAGGCTAAGTTTGAAGATTTCAACTTATTTTGTCACACAGGGTGGTGACTCAAGATTTAATTCTCTCCTCAGGCTATCTAATTAATAAAACTCTCTAATTTTTGTCAGGATACATTCAGCAGGGGTTTAAATAACTAGTTCTCAAAGAGCCATATTTTGCTATTGTCTAAAACTGTTCTTTAGATCTGCTAAAAATATCTCAGAATAAAGTAAAAGGAATGCACAGCTTCTTTCCCTTGTGAAAATATGGAGAGTTTCTTTGCATTTGGCCGTTTTAAATATATGTCAAGAGGAGAGGGAAGAGGAGGTGGGGAATTTGGGGCACCAAAACTATAGGGCTCAAATGACTAAAGTTGTCCTTCATCCAAAGGAGTTGGGAGAAGTTTTGAATTTTTAGGCATGTCCTTTCTTCCTTTCTATCCTTTATTTGAAATCTGCACATTCTATCTGAACAAATGTTTTTTACCAAAAAACAAGTTGCGGTTGCATTCTTCTTCCAAGAAATAAGGTAGGGAATTTTCCCTTTGGTTTTGCCTTAACTAGATTTTACTATAATTAGCAGTCAAGGATAGGAAATCAAATCAATCACTGACCAACAGAAATTACATGTGAGGGTCAAGAAATATACTATTGTTTTGAAAATATCTACATTATGAAAAGATTCCAAATCTTTATGGTGCTTATGATTCATCTACAGAATGATATACTCTGTGTAATTGCAGTGAAGCAAACAGCATTTCATGTCTCTGGTTCACTGCAGTGAAATTGGCTCATGTATATTTCTTAAAATTCATCTTAGGAAAATAATTCATTAATTAATTCAATGAATATTTATTGAAAATTTTATATGTGCCAGACAGTAAAATTTGGCTGTTATGCTACTTTATTTCAGAAAAGTTATCCATTCAATGAATATCTATTGAACATCTTCTATGTAATAGACAGCATTCTAGGTGCTGAAAAACAGCAGAGAATAAAACAGACAAAAATCTCTTCCTTCACTGAGTGTGCATTATAGTGGGGGAGACAATTAACAAGCAAGCAAAATACAAGTTAATATTAGACAGTAACAACTGCTAAGGAGAAAAAATAGGGAATGGGGAATACAAAGTGTCCTAGGGAAATGTTACTACAGATAGAGAGAGTGGCCAGAGAAGGCCTAGTTGAGAAGCTGACATTTAGATAAAAACTGGAGAGAAGTGAGGGGAAGAAGGTTCCCTGCAAAGGAACCAATGCAGAGACCCTCTGAAGTTGCGGCAAGCCAGGTGGTCCCAGATATATCAAGGGAACTGTGATTGGCACAGAGTAAGCAAGGAGAGGAGAGGGGATGAGTCAGAGAGGTACTGGGGGCCTGGGGGTTTTATACATAATTATGAGGACTTTGTCTTTTGCTCAGAGTAAGATAAGATTTTTGAGCAGATGGAGGTTTGAGGCAGGAGAACAATATGATCTGACAGCTTTTAATAAGATTGCTCTGGCAGCTGTTTTGAGAATAAGGTGAAGGTAGGGCAGAAGCAGGGAAAGCAGATTGGAGATTTCTGCAATAATGCAGGTGAGAGATGTTGATGCATTGGACTAGCATGGATCAAGGGAGGTGGGTCAAATTACATATATATACATGTGTATATATATGTACGTGTGTGTATAGATACATATATACATATATGTATGTGATGTGTGTATATATACATATATACATATATGTATATGTGATGTGTGTATATATACATATATAATATATGTGTATGTGATGTGTGTATATATGCATATATACATATATGTATATGTATGTGTGTATATATGCATATATACATATATGTATATGTATGTGTGTATATATGCATATATACATATATGTATATGTATGTGTGTATATATGCATATATACATCTATGCATATGTATGTGTGTATATGTGCATATATACATATATATGTATGTGTGTATATGTGCATATATGTATATATGTGTATATGTGTGTATACATGTATATACAAACACATATATGCATGTGTGTATACATGTGTATATACATGTGTGTATATATGTGTACATATACATATATGTATGTATGTATATGTATATACATAT
Source organism: Macaca thibetana thibetana (assembly GCF_024542745.1). Classification (NCBI taxonomy): domain Eukaryota; kingdom Metazoa; phylum Chordata; class Mammalia; order Primates; family Cercopithecidae; genus Macaca; species Macaca thibetana. The sequence continues at coordinate 41,183,638 of NC_065580.1, forward strand.
ATACACATATATATACACACACATATATATATAGAGAGAGAGAGAGAGAGAAGTTATAGATGACAGGCTCTACTGATGACCAGCAGTGATGAGAGACAGTGAGCCTAGAATGGCCACGGTAACTAGAAGGGTAAGATTGCCTTACGAGATGAACTGCAAGAGGATCAAGTTTTGGGGAAAACGTCAGTTTTGGAAATGTTAAATTTGAGAGGTTCCCGTCACACATCTGAGTGAATGACATATTAAGTCTAGAGTTCATGTCTTTAATTTACAGATGGTATATAAAGCCATAAGATTGAATCAGATCTCCAAGCGAATGAGTATGGAAAAGAGAAGTCTAAGGACTAAATCTTGGGTCATGTCAGCACTTCAAATTCAGGTAGCTAAAGAGTCAACAGTCAAAGAAACTGAAATGGGGTGATGACAGAGGTAGGGGTGTGTCAGGCAAGTGTGATGGGTTAACCCAGGTCCTCTCTGCAGAAGCCAAGACAGAATTAAATATGCAAGTATTTTATTAGGGAAAAGTCCATGAGCGAAAGTGGAGGAGGGAACCACACAAGACCAGGATATCTGAGAGACCGTATTGCAAGTCTGACCATGAGTGAAGAAGAGAAGAAGGAAGGTTAAGTGGATGCAGTTTACAGAAGGTTCAGTGGTCCACTGGAAAGTCCTCAAGCCGAAGTCATCCATCTGGAGAGTCCTGTGCCTCCCAGGAATGAGTCTGCTTAATACCCCTGCCATATCTAGCCATTGGGAAGCTTAGTCTTGATGCCAACATGATACTGTATTTCAGAGGCAGCAGTTTGGGGCCCCTGATCAATTAAGCTTCCTCTAGTTGGAGGCATGTCTTCATGCCTGCCAAATGTGTTGACCTATTTATTTATTGCTGTCTGATAAACCAACTCAAAATTTTGTGTCTTAAGCTAACAATGTATTATTATATGTAAGGGCTCTATGAATTGACTGAGCTCATTAGGTGATTGTTGCTTTAGATGCCTGTCATCCAGTTGCAGTCAGATATTGGCTGGATCTGGAGTTATCTGACCCAGCTGATCTTGACTGAAATGCTAAAATGGCTTCTCTAGCCACATATCTGGCACCTCACATGTAACTCTTCCATGTGGTCTTCCTGGTTTTTCTACATGGCAATTCAGAGATACAGGAGGCAGGAAACAGGATCTTCCAATCCTCTTAAAGGCTAGATCTGAACTTAAAGTGTTATTTCCACTGTATTCTATTTCTCAAAAATCAACAGCCCAACCCAGATTTAAGGGAGTGGAGAAATGCACACCATTTCTCAATGAGGATGTGGTATGCACTTACAGGGAGGGAAAGAATTGATCATAGCTGTCTTTGGAGACAAGCTACCTCAGCAAGTAAAGAAAATGTTTGAAGGAAGAAGAGAGTAATCAATTATGTCAAATGCCACTGAGAGGTGGTTAACAATGAGGGAAAGATGTACTTTGCAATGTAACTTTGTTAAGAAAATGTTCCCTGTGATAAAATAGGTAAAAGTTGACTAAAGTGGTTTGAAGAGAATATGGGAGGGAGAAAATTGGAGCTAGATAGTATAGACAATTTTTTCAACGAGTTTTGTTGGAAAAGGAATGAGGAAAATGAGACAGTGGCAAAAACAGGAAGAGGGATTAAGAGAAGGTTATTTTAAACTCTGAGAAATAGCATCATGTTATGCCCATGGTAATGATCCAATAGGGAAAGGGAAATTGACAATGAAGAAAAAGGAAAAATTGCTAAGTAATTTCTTAAGCAGGCCAAGAGAGTGGAAATAAAGTACAAGTGGAAAGTTTGGCCTCAGGCACAAGGACAGCTTATGAGCACAGATGTAGGTAGTTGGGTAGATGTAGTTGAGTTGCTGGGGGATTTCTTTTCCGATTACATGTATGTTCTCAATAAAATAGGAAGAAAGGTGATCCATTGTGAATAAGAATGGGGAGAAGATATTCAAGTTTTGTGGAGAGAAGAGAGACATGAAAGTTATCCCAAAGAGCGAGAGAAAAGATGATTTAGGAAATAGAATGATTGCTGTTCAACTTTAGAGAACCTCTGAGGTTCATGATATTAAAGGGTGACCAGTCAGCATAGGTTTGTATTTTACTCATGCATATCAGACGCACAGTGCAGGCATGGACTAGTAGAAGAGATAGACTTAACCAGGGTTGTGGCTTAGCCAAGGGGGTAAGACAAGGCTAGAGTGAAGCAAGAGAATTGTATGCACATGCAAAAGGGTGATTATAATGATTGTGCAGTTTAAGATGTTGACTTTTATCACCAAAGTGGTGTCCATCTCAAAATGCTATACTTGTGACTTTTCACATTTTGACTGTGTTTTATTTCTTCCTTGAGTGAATTAAAACTTTCAGCAACTAAATGAGCATGCCCAGAAGGCAATGAGTTACTTAGCTTTGGAAACATCCATGCAGAAACTCAGCAGATGCCTTGTGTGAGATAGTTAAAAGAATTTATATTTCAGAAAAATATTGGACTGAAACATTTTTAGGAGTTTCCTGGGGTTCAACTCTGATAGTCTATGTTTCTCCTAAAGATTGTGCATCTGTTTTGTGTAGTTCTGCATGGTGGGGGGAGGGTGCTACCAGGACTTATAAAGATGTATTGGATATACCATCTGACCACAGAATGGTAATAATTTAGTATGTTTAAAGTAAATTTATATTATAGGTATACTTAAGTATTGAGCAGTTGATAAATGTCAATTACTTGTCGATCTATTATTTCTGCTCATATGCAGCTTCCATGGTGGGTTCACCCCATGTTTGCCCTGGCCCTACCACATTATTAGTCAACTCCAGGGTTGAGTAATTTTGCCTCCCAGAAACCTAGACCTGGGGGTTGGGTTGGGGGAACTGGCTGGTTTTACTTTAAAAATGTATCTCAAAAATGGTGGATTCAAAGGATTTGTTCATGCAGAATCAGTGGCAAATGTGGGGCACCCTGATGACCCTAAGAAGGAAAGAACATCCTCCTTTTGCTGCCATGTAAACAGAATCATAGTCTTCTTTGTATGGAAAAAAATGTTGGCAGTATCTAGGCCATTTCTATATTCAGCCCCTGCATTGAACTGGGGCACAGCTGATGCATTCATTTCAGACAGTACCAATTGCTGCAGATGGACTTTTCATTATCGGTTGGCATATTCATTAACTTGGCAGAAATGATTGGTTTAATTGTGCCACATTCTGGTTGTTTTATGTATAGAGTCCTGGTGTTACTTTAGATACATTGGACCTTCAGGCAGAAAACATCATCAATGTAGAAGTTTATTACTCTTGACATTTGTATCATCCAGAAGACACCAATTTGGTACTAAATACAGTGTATGCTTGCAGGACTGAGGAGCCGTAGGGAGGGCTTTCTTTACTATATAGAGGTTTTATAGTAACAAGTACTATAACCCAGTTAGGTTGGAATTATTCTCCTTCTGTAGACAAGAAGGATTATAAATGACACAAGTTATTCTCAGGTTACTGGAGTGTTCTACTTTAATAAAATTTAGTCTAAATGTATGAAAAATATACATTGGGGAAATGATTCATAGTATATAAAAGAATCATGTATAATGTATAAATGTGTACTCTGGAAATGCTATAAATATTCTATTAGAGCTATATTTTTAAGTTTCCCAATTTACAAAAAAATGATTTTTTGTATTTATTGCATAACATGAATTGCAGGAGAACATCGAATGTCACACTTATTACTTGTAATTGAAACTTTAAGAAAAATGAGATGCTGTGGGTTAAATTGCATACTGCAAAGCTCGTTCTATTAAAAATCATAATGTGTCAGAGGGGCAGACAAAGCCAGATTCATAGTTCAGGTAAGCAGGTGGGCAGGCAGGCAGGTGGGTAGGTGGGTGGTCCCAATAAGTGAAGAGGTAGATACGTAAACTGGTAGACTATTCCATCCATGTATGAGGAAGTCTTGATAGGCAGGGTCCAGAGAGTGGCAAGACAGATTGGTATCCAGAGAAGCCTCAGAAAATATGTTTGGTGGATGTTAATATTAAGACAAAGGTTATTTGCTTTGTGCTTGCTCTGTGTGGGCAAATCACCTGCTACGTGTGGGCAGTCCTGACCCACAGGGCTATGAAGAGCCAGAAAATGTCAGGAGCTCAAGTGATTTCTACCCATGATGAGAGATGCTAAAATTATCCTCAGAATAGCCTTGTGACTGTGAAGGAGTAGATCACTAACAGAACTCTCCCTGTGCCTCTGGGAGTGGATGATAGCAGAAATAACTCTGCATTCTCTACCAGGGACTTCAGTCATGCAACAGGTGTGAGGAATTTCAGTCACACAGCAGGTGTCACCAGATACTATGAGGAGAGCATGGCCCAAGAGGCTAGATGGACTTCCTTGATGTTACAAAAGACCCTGATGGAATTGGAAGTCAATTTCACTTGAGTCTCTTGCTCGGATATGCCTCAATTAATTTATTAGTGAATATATAAACCCTATGGCTAATATGTTTTAGTTTGTAAGAAAAAGATTGATTAAACTAGAAACAATTAAAAAAAGTGTCAGTTGTCAGGTTGATTGAACTAGAAACAATAAAAATGAACAAACAAAAACTGTCAGGTGTCAAGGAGATTATTGGTCCCTCAGTAATGAGGCAGGGAGGAGGTATGGGGTAGTTGCTTTTCCTTCTGAGACCAAACACCATCTTTAACATCCTGAGGATGCAGAGGGAGCTCACCACCAAGTACATAATAGAAACAGAATCCAGTGGACCAGATAAGGCTAAGTGATGCCTGTATCAAAGATTGTCTGCATGTTGACAATCCTCAGTGATTTTGCTGGATGCTCTACTCCCAGATGGTGGTGAATTTCCAGAGTACATTTATTCATTGTTTTAATGAGTTTTCTTAGAACTAGCTATGGCAAATTCTGTAGGGCTACAAAGACTTATAAGAAGTTGGTTGAACTAATACCTCTCACCTAACTTTCTTCATTCCTCTCAGTCTTGTCACTTTCTTTTGGGAACTCTAAATCCTCTACTGGTAATTTACATTTTGAAGTTCACCAAAGCTTCATTTTTGGCCTACTTATGCTCCCATTCCTGAGTAATCTCATCTACTCCTATGGCCCCCATACTCCTATGGGCCCCCATACAATCTCATGCATTAAAGAATCCCAGATGTAAAGATCTACCTCATTGGTTCTCAAAATGCAGTCCCTGAACCAGCAGCAAGAGCACCACCTGGGTACTCACTAGAAATTCAAATTCTCACCTCTCTATTCCCCATGCCCCTAGTTACAAAATAAGAAACTTTAGGAGTGAGGTCCAATCATCTATGTTTTAACAATCTCCACAGGTGAATCTGATGCTAACTGAAGTTGAAGAACCATTGCTTTGGTCTGCACTATTTTTCTGAGCTCCATGGTGGGGTAACCAACCAACTACAACTTCATGGGTGTCTAACAGAACATATCCAAAGTGGAAACCATGATCTTCCTCTATGCATTCCCCAACTTGTTTCACTTTTAGTATTCCATACTTCAGTAAATGGTATCATCGCTTAGTTTCTGAAGCCAAAAACCTGTCATCTTTGACACTCACATCTACCTGACTTCCCACATTCAATTAATCATCATATCGTGTTTAATTTTATCTCCAGGATGTATTTGGCACCTATTCTCTCCATTACCAATACTAGCACCATCCTTTCCCACCTGGACTACTGAAATAATCTAACTGGTATCCCTATTGCCTCTTTTGGCCCAAAACAACCCACTCTTCATTTGCTCTTTCTGCAGTTTCTGATCACGTCAGTCCTTAACATAACTTTCAAGGGCTCTCATTTGCACTTAGAATTAGGACCCAAATATTTAATAGGTTCTACAAGCCAGTGTTGCTCAAAGTATGGGCAGCATACAACTAAATTAGAATCTCTTGGGATAGGGGCTAGAAACTTGTATATATAATATTAAGTAAAGTACTCCTATTATAGTTAATCTTCATAAAATTTCATTTTATACAATGTTTGATGTTATAATGTATAATTACTTTTTAGCAGTAAACATTATTCTCTTTCGCTAAAAGCCTAAGGAGATTTTATTGTTCATCTCATTCCAAGAAGCTTTTTCATTAAAAGCTTACTTTTATGTTTAATTTACAAAAAAATTAATATTTTTGTTATTTTGAACAAGACTATACTATTAAAAATTATATTGGTAACTCAACCCAGAAAAACATCACAACATTTAAAGTCTCATGGTTAGAGATAATTACAAAGTAAAATTTAAAACTATATGTACCATTTGTTACAGATAAGCATGGTATGATGATCAACAAAATAGATTTTAAGCACAAAATATATTACATAAGAATGAATATCTGGGAAGTATAGTAAATTATTAATATGAGTTCACAAATAAAGAAGGAAGAATGAATATTTATAAATGTTAAGGAAGAATTTATAAATACATTTGAAATGGATTATGGTGGTTATCATATAGCACTTGATTTCTCATAAAATACTTACAAGAATGTTGTAATAGTTTTATTTGCTAAAGTCCAACTTTTACAATGTGCCAGAAGTTAAATGCTTTACACTTACTTAATATTGTGATGATTTTTTTCCTGCAAACAAACTTTGAGGAGGTAAATTGTATCTCAAAATCTTGGAAAGGATTTATGAGGAAAAATATAAAGACCACTATTCTAAGTCAGAGTGGTAGTGTTTGACATGAGTTTCTCCATCCCAGCTCGTTGAGTTCTCAACTGATGTAAAAGTGTGTGACCAATTAATTTTATTTGTCATTAAAATAAAATTTTTATTTCTCTATCCCAGCTAGTTGAATTCTCAGCTGTTTTAAAAGTGTTTGACAAATTAATTTTATTTGTCATTAAAAGTAATAACAAAAACTCCAATTACTTTTGCACCAACTAATTGGCATTGAGACTCCTATGGAGTATTGTGCATAAGGATATTCTTTAAATTGGAAAAAGTCTAATAAGGGCCCCTCTTATTTATTTATTTTCCCAGAATAAGCCTCAAAAAAAGGCTGTGGCCCCAAAGTTGTAGGTTAAAGAATGGTTATATAACCAATAAAGTATATTTAATTCCCAAGGGCCTGGAGACTTAAGGAAAGACAATCCTTCCTATCTTGACTTAAAATGACTGTCACATAGACACATGTCCGAATAGATAAGAATCTAGGAATATGCAGAAGAGTAGACCTAGACAGGAAGTATCTGAAGACTGAGAAGTCTGAGATTTCCTAAGAGTTATGCCACTGTTGAGAATTTGACCAGAATTGAAATTCTTTGTTTTCACAGCAGGACTCTGGAGTTCATCTGTTGTGGTTAGAATTTTTCCCATCCATTTTCTGCATTAAACAAAGTTCTGCCTTCTGTTATCCTGCATTTCTTTACCTGTTAAACAGAATTACTGTGTAAAAACTTATTATCCTTTTATCTTAGAATATTTTCCTTCCCACTCCTTTACTAGTATACAGGATTGTGTGTGTGTGTGTGTGTGTGTGTGTATGTGTGTTTCTGAAACTTGTTTAGTCTACTGAAGATGGGCCTTGAGCAGGGAGAGGGATACAAGTGATAACTTTGAGGCAAAAATGTCAAGCTGATTGCTTCAAAGAATGCCAGATACTAATAAGATAAAGAAAAAAAATCACAGGGCAAACATGGAAATTAGGGGGAAATTAAGCTTGCATTATAGTGGAAAAGACAATAAACAATATAAATAACTAAAATATATAGAGATAAACACTAAGGAGAAAAAAGTGTGGAAGAAAGAATTTGCAAAGTAGGAAGTAAGCCATGAGACTCTCAGGGAAATGCAATTAAAATGAAAAAAACAGCCAGTTAAAGATCTGGGTGGTGGCAGCATGCCTAGTAAACATCGGTAACATAGGAGAAAAATAAGGGTTGAGGCCAAAGAGTTGATCGTGACCAGGTCATACAAAATATTATGAATGACTTGAGGGAATTCAACTTTTATTCTGAGTAAGCTGGGAAACTGTTGCTGGATTTTCAAGCAGAAATGTGATAGGTTATGACAGAATTGATTGAGATCTGACTGATGTGGAGCAAAGGTAGACTCCAAATGCAAGTTAGACAAGGACATTAATACAGGTGAGATTTGATAGTGATTCAGACAATGGGAGTCACAAACAGAGGTGGTGAGAAATTGTTGGAGTGTGGATAAGATTTGAAGGTATCAAGATTTTACTAAGTAGAAAAAATCATAAACAGTTTATAGGTCTGCTGAAAATAGCATGACATGAATAATATCTAGAGACTTTTCAAGCTGTGCCCATCTATTATATTCCCCCGATACCTTAAAGGCAAAATATACTGAAAAGGGAGTTTATCCTTGTAGAAATCAAATGCCTAGAAACAGGTTGTTGGCTCTTTTTGTAGGGAATGCTGGACTGTTGCCATTGCCTGGGCCAGAAGACAGTCAGTGGTCTACCTGAGCCTGGCACTGGGAACAGGGAGATAGGATTATAGGCCAACCACCAAGAAGGCCAGGTGGGAAGCACCTGATGCTGCCTAATGCAATTAGCTCAACGATAAAGATGCACAGATATGTGGTAGGGGTGAAAATTTGAATTTGTAACCATATGTGTCCTTTTTATAGTGATATTTTCTCAGCAGGCAGGAGCCATGGGTTGGAGAGGTGAGGTGAGGGGATTGGTGCAGAAAGTCAGAACACATGGAGTTGAGCATTTGCTTCTGAGCTGAAACAGTCAGATTTCTTTCCAACTGACAACACACCCAGAGCTCTCAATGTTGTTCCAGAAGGTTCTTTGTTCTCCTAGTTGAACATACATCTGCTAGCTGACAGCTTGGGAATTTGAGCATTTAATTCTCTTTCCTGCCAGAAACCAGCCCTTCCTGCTAGACTCAGGACTAAGTGATTGCCAAAGTAGCCAATTAGTCTTATATCCTTTCCAAAGAGACACCAGCTACATTTTCACATAAAAGGGAGCATTCCCAGTTACAAAATCCACAGGAATATAATTACAGTATAGGTGGGTGGTGGGAGAGAGGTGATTATTTAGGAGAGGGAAGGTGAATTATAGAAATCCAGTATAAAAAGTTAGATGGAATATGCCGAGAACCTAATCCAGGTCCCTCTGCTCACATTTTATCTTGAATGATAATTGTTCATCAGAAAACCATAAAGGATCTAATAAATGCTGTTTCAGATGATTTTTACATAGCAGTGAAATATTCATATATCTGGTTACAGAGGGCAAAGAACCTTCCTTTGAATATTACTGACCACATTTTTTTTTTCTTGCACTGGCTCTCATGACATTATAGATCAAATTGACCACAAATATCTAACTACCTCTTCAAGATCATTTGCACTTCTTCTTTTTACCTTTCCCACTTCCCTCTCTTTAGTTATTTTAATGTACTCATACACAATTGCATAGAATTATAACACTCTATTAAGTGAAATAACTAAGCAACAAACTTTACTGTCACTAGGTCAAAGTCAAAGGCCATTAAACTCTCTCAGGATATTAGGCTCTTGGAGAAATATACAAATACATAAATCCTCAGACAAGAGCCATGAGGCCTCTAAGACGATGGTGTGCGTTGCCAATCTACTGTTAATAGACTTCTACTTCAGGTTCCTAGGTAAACTTTCTGAAAAAGTAGCTCAGGCTCCAGTCTCCTGTATAGTCCTCCTGAAAAGATAACTAGGACATTTAAAATGTTAAAGCACTAAGAAAGGCTACATAATGAAGAGACTTTACATTTTTCAATTTATAATCCCAACTTTTGAGATCAGCACAAGGCGGGGTGGGAGGGGCGGGCAGTGCACCTGTCCATGGTTCTGAAAGAGTTGTCATTTTGAAATAATTCATTTGTTTAACAATGTCTACTAATGTCTAATAGATTTTCAATATCCCTTGGTGTAGCATGTATCAATGACTTCCCACAGCTCTTTGGTTTACCACTCCACTGTGAATAATTGATATACAGATTGGTCTGAATTGGTTTGAAAATTTCCCAGTCCTTAAGAGAAAGATGCTACACTAAGGCTGAATCCCCTGAACTACTATGAAAATGAGGTTTAAACAGTAAAGAAGTATGATAAACAATGAAAGAATGTTGAAGAATGAAAAGTAAATTTATGTGGGGCAAGACTGACCACACAATGCATTAATATGTTCAAGTTCAAACAGAATTTTATAAGGAAGACTTTAAAATCTGAAGATAAGAAAACTTAAACTAAAAAGGGAATCAGAAGTTCAAGGATGATGAAATATTGATATCAATTTGATACAAAGTGATATTATAAGATATAACAGGAAGTAGTGTCTATCTTTTTGTATGATTTAGATTTAAAAAACATAATATGGTTTGTACACATTTGGAATACAACTGGCTAGGAAGGGAACTACTTCAAAGAACTATGCTGAAGCCAAATGAGATTATCAAGGACAGCAAGTGACTTCCTTTCTTGCAATGTCACATTGGTAAAAGCCTAAGTGCAACACCAAATTAGGGACTTTTTCACTGAAAACCTGCGTGGAGTCAAAAGACAGAACAAAGATTAAAATGATCATGGGTTTTGTATAAATATGTAAATTTCTAGATGAAGAGAAGACTATCCTTGGAGGAAAGCTGATTCAATTTAGTGACAAATAAACTTCTAAATGATTTTATTCATCAGCAAGTATTGTCTGTTTTCATTGCCAGGGAGAGAGAGACCCATGTAGATGCTGTGGTATAAAATAAATCATTAAATTATTTAATACACAATAATTCTACCACCATCCATGTCACTCCCAAGTGCATGAGCAAGAAGGAGATGAAAGGGAGTGTTCAGGATGCAACTGACTAAAACCTTTAAGAACACTAAATTTTTTAATGTTCTAAAACCTTACTTTTTGCCTTCATTAAAATAAGGATTACAACAAACCAGAAAACCAGTGAAAAATCCTATTGGATATTTGCTAGGTTGGACCAGATCAGGTATTCTTGGCAATTCACACACCCTTCAGTGTTTAGGATGCAAAACTTAGACACACGCCCCATGCAAGATAGTTCCTGCACCAGCACACAATCCTTCAAGCCTTCAGGTGGACATAATAATCCCGCCACTAAGATACAGTGCACCAAGTGCCTGCACCCTTTATCTCTATTGGTTGAGTCTAAGCAAAGAAAATCAACTTGTCAGGACAAGGATTTCCTCTCTTTCTGGAGTCTAGGATTCAAGGAGATGTTCTGTGATCCATGAGATGCTAAAAGGGAGTGCCATCTTTTTGCACAAACCTAACCATTTCACCCTATGAGTTTGTTTGAAATTGAAGATCAGGAGAAAATGTATTCTTGAAGAACTTCCCAAATAAATGCTGTATGTGGAACAGACTAGGAGAAGGCCATGTGCATCTTGATGTTAGAATTTTTAATGCATTGGTGGTACTTACCTGTATTATCCCTATGACTGTCTTCTAATATCAGGTCATCCATGATAAGGGGCTCCCAATCAAGAGGTAATGCCTCAGCTGCAAAGATCCCTGGTCCCCAAATGTGGCCATGGCCATGGTTACTGGTTGGCCTATACTGAGTTTTTTCAGAGGAAGTATTATTCCATGTCTAGATTTTCAGAAGAGACTACTGCTTAATGTGTTATTCTGCTTGCTCTGCAGCTGGAAGCCTCCCTTCTGCTGCTCAGTTGTGTGAGCTTCCTACACCCCTTAAGGTGAGCTTTCAGGGAGGCAAACCACAAAGTTCAGAAGAAATCTTGTTTCTAAATTTTAAAAAACACTGTAAAATAATTGATTTAATCCAGTGTAACAACCATCTCAATCAGAATAGACTCATGAATAGATACCTAAGACTAAATTAGAATCCTCCCAAAGTTATTTTGTTCTTTCTAATACTTCTTACAGTTCTTACAGTTCAAGGAAGGATAGGAAAATAATATTTTTTCCACCTCACTCAGACCAGTGCTGTCTTGGTAAAGTAATACAGGTGCTGGATGTGTGTCCATAGCTCATTTCAAATTCATGAGGGTGTGCTTTTAACCAATATTCCAGCCAGAGGGTCCATCTGGAACCAGGTTCATCTATCTTAACCAAGAATATTATTTGAGAATATACAGGACCTTTCTAAATAGTAGAGTAGGACCACCAACAGGTAGAAAGTTGGTCTTAGAGTTGAAGCCATATGGTTCCCTCATTGGCAGGTTTGCATAAACACAACCTGACTCTTACTTGTTTTTCAGTACATGTAACCAAAGCAGTTTTTGTGTGGGGAAAAACGATTTGTCTAAATTCTATCCCTGTGAATTGGCTTGTGGAAATGAGACTTGTTATTTATACGAAAATAGCATCCTCAATGCAGCTGTTATGCTACCACTAACTGTTCAGTAGCAGTGAAATTCTGCAAGCTGAGACACACCTATTCAAAGTTCTGTTCTTTGTTTTATCTGTATCCATGTCTGTTCTTTTATGCATGTCAAAAAGATTGTTCACATGTTTTATATTGGAATAAATACATTCTGCAAGTGTGAACATCTCAGCTGAGGAGCTGGTAATGTAAGCACAATTACTAGTATATATCTGTAGAATAATTGTTCCTATGTACATGGAATAAAGGAGAAAAACCCAGAATTTTCCATTTGCTTTGTATTTTATCCTACATATACTTACCAGCAGGAATGGAATGTAACTACAGCCAGAATCTGGGACAAATCTGGCTCAGAATCCTAGTCCCAGTCATTTGCTTGTTTGCTTTCAGCTCTGCAGTATATTACAGGATGCTAAACCCTGCAGATTATGCATCCCAGGATTCCATACAAACTGGCTTCCTGTTAGGTTCAGCCAAGGGAAGTCACAGGTAGGAGACTGAAGAGCAAGTAAGAAAGGAAAGTTTTCTCCAAGGGGAGAAAGGAAAGTTTTCTTCTCTCAGCTTTAGAAAGCATCTCCAGCAGAGGCTGCATCTGTATGGTTCCAGCTGCTGTTAGGAAGCAGCTCCTTTGAAGACCTCAGCTCCCAAAGGCAGCCCAAGCTCTTACTTGCTAGTACAGTTGACACTTGGGTTCAACCTGGATTTAAATTATATGGGTCCACTTAAAAATAAATACAGCCAGCTCCTTCATATCCTTGGATATTGCATGCATGGTTGCAACCAAGCACATATCAAAAATACAGTGTTTTCAGGAGCAAAACCTTCAGATATAGAGGGTTGACTTCCTGTATTCATAGATTCCACAGAGCCAATTGTGAGAATTGAGCATGCGCACATTTTGGTATCTGTGGGGGTCCTGGAATAAATCTCCTATGGATACTGAGGGATGACTCTAAAAATGTTTTCTCCTTTATCCCTCAAGCTCTACAAGGTGGTATGTAGCTTCTTTTTGTCCATCTCCAAGTTGCCTGCCCAGACTGTTTTTCTTTTCAGCACTTCCAACACTTCTAAACTAGTATTCACATTCAATTCCTTTTGCTGTACTACTGGGCATAAGTCTATTTTCCCTAAGTAGACTCTGACTATTATCATAAAGTAGAATGCAGGCAGTTAATTTCTGTCTGAAAAGTCAAAAATCGCATTTGGCACTGATAACTGGAAGTATATATATGAACTTTTGACCATTTAGAGTACACTGCTTGCAAAAGTGTTAATGTGTACGGTAGTTTTTGCTAATCGTCACATAAAACAAAGGCATTCTCTGGCCATTCCGGATTATCCCACAACAATCTACTTGCTAACATGAATGCAGTCTCTTGAAAGGTACATAAAGGTACTAAATCATTGGTTCAACCTCAGTTGCATATTAGCATAACCCAAGCATTAAGAAACTCCCATGCATTTAAGAAAATCACAATGTCCAGTTTGTACCACAGAAAAAATGAGAGACACTGGTAATGAAACCTAGGCATCACTACATTTTAAAACTTTCTAGGTGATTTCAACATGAAGCCAAGATGAGAACCACTATATTAAAGGCTGTTGTTTCTCCTGTTGACCCAGTTGTTTGTAGATGTAAATAACTCAGTGTTAGCTGATTCAGGTAGTTGCTCTCTATCTGCTGTCAGCATTATCACTAGGACTGGTCCTTCGCATAGGAGACAAGTGGTGGTCACTCCCTTAGTAGTGCTTGTGACTTGAATTGAAGTCGTTGGGGTTGTAGCAATTGTGATAACCTGCCACCATCATTGACTCACTCTCCTTGATCTTTATAGCTGCAGGAAGGGTGAGGCTGCCCGGAGAGAGGGTAAATGAGGTTGTCAACACGAGAGAGAGGAGAGCAGGGTAGAATTCAGTTTCAAAAGATTTAAAAATTATATGTTCTCACTTTGATAAAAAAAATCTGGGTCTGTTACAAATATTTGAAAAATTTGTTGTTATATGTAACGTATTTATTCTATTCTATGGTCTATTACTTCCGGAGTTTATAAGTCTTCTCTTACTCTTGTATTTTTTATCCTGGCTAATGATGCCACTAATTTCTCAATCCTCTAAATGAGAAACCTAGGATTTATCTCAAATCTTTCCTCACCTGTAGCTTCACCCCCATCACCACCACCCACATATCCAATCAACCACCAAGTCTTGTTGACCCTAAGTCCTGTTGAGCCTAATTTCTAAATAATACTCAAGCTCATCTCTTTATTTCTGTCCCCATTGACTTGGCTAAGGCAGTGGTTCTCAACCCTAGCTGCATAATAGAATCACTTGGGGAGCTTTAAAAATCCTAATGGCCAAGTCACACTCCAGACCAATTAAAAGAGAATCTCTGAGTGTGGTACCCAGGCATTATAGTCACTTGGCCCTCTATGTCTGCACTCAGGGTCCACATCCTGGAACTATTATCACATGGATACCTAAGGACCACTGCAGGTTTAAATATTTCCCAGGTGATTCCAATGAACAGCTGACCATGAGAACTACTAACCTAGGTGTTTTTTTTCCTCATCTGAACCATTGTAGTTAAGTTCCTAATTGGCTTCTTAGTCCTGTATCACTCTCAGTTCATCCTCTACATTGCTGCCAAAGAAATCCTTCCAAAGTGCAAATCTGATCATATTACATGGCAGTGTGAAATTCTCAAATGGCTTCTTATTGCTTATAAGGAAATAATCTCCAAACACCTATATGTGATATAGAGAAAAGAAATGCATGCTTGAAGACTAACCAGATCTGCAATCAAATTCTATCTATATCCAAGCTATGTAACATAAGAAAAAATACTTCATCTCTCTGAGCTGCAATTTCAACTGTAAACTCCCTCACAGAACAATGTATGTAAAGTACTTGACACAGTACCAGACATATATTGTCAAGTAAATAAAAAATGGTTGTTGCAACAGTAGTGTATAAACCCGTGGCTGCTACTGACTTCTTCAATCTCACTTTTCCCTCTTCTCCTATTGCCCACTAAACTCCAATAGTATTTAGAATTTAGACAAAGGTTGGGATGCAGACTCCCAATATCAAGCCATTTGTGACTGCATTCCTGTATATAAGTGCGGTTCCTTCAGCTTAAAGTGCCTTCCCCCATCTTGCTGCCCAATCCTACTCACTACTAGACCCCGTTCAAAGTGTCACTTCTGTGAGAGCTTCTCTGTCCATCTTCACCTTTGCAAACTCCTCTTTCTATTGTGCAACTCCATTACATTACATTATATTAAGATTATCTACATGCTTCTGTCTTTATCACTAGATTATGAGTTGTTTTGGTTCAGAGGTCACCTTATGCCTTTACATACCCAGTAGCAAGTATAGTGCCTGGCACTTGGTTGGTACACCAGTGTTTATTACATGACTGTATACCAGAGAATAATCAATAAATTACATAAATTTAAGAGTAGATTAAAGAACTGACAGGATTGTATAGCACAGACCTCTGAGGGCAATGCAGTGCAGTGCAGAGGAACAACCACCTTCTTCCACAAAGAGATTCTAATATCCTTTGAGAGAGAACACTGGGCTGTCAAGACCATGGTTCATATATCTTGTGGTACAAACCATGTGTTTTTATTTTGGAAGATGAGATTCTAAGAGTCAGTGTCAGAAAGATTTCCTCTTAGCTCCACTATTTGCTAGCTCTATGATGGTGGGTAAATTACCTAACCTCTCTAAAACAAAGTTTCCTTTTCTATAAGATGAGATAATAAAAATAATATCTACTTTGTGGTGCTGCTACAAGAAAGGAATGACATAATATGCATAAAGTATTTGGTATAGTAAGTCCCCATTAAATGGAAGTTATCATTGTTATTATTATCATCATTAGAATAAAAGCATCGCATCTGCTTTCTTTCTTATTTTGTTTTACATGACAAAACTGGGTTGATTTTCTGGACCAGGTGATCTAATAGAAATATTCAAGTTGGTTAATGTGAATACACAAAACCCACATATAGGTAGTTAATGTGGGGAGCTGCTATGCCCCTGCATTTATTTGTGAGGGCATAGTAATGTGTTTGAAATTATTTAATTTAGAAGTCCTACCTAAAACAATCTGAGCTTATACAAACATAGCTAAGAGTATCATTTGTTGGTAGTTAGGACTTTTTTCCTCAACTGATGCTTGGTTCTATTCTCTGCCTCTACGGAGACATCTTGTCCCATCTCAGTGGTTACCATGGTAATAGTGTATTTTTTCAAGAGATAAGGTAGCAGGCCCCTTCCATTGCTACTGCTAATATTCCTGAATTATCTTAATGAGGAAAAAATAGTAGTTTCTCTCCCCACAGAGAGAGACAATATTTAACATTCTCTGTAACTTAATTTTTCTTATTCTTTTTTACTCACATATTCCAAACTTCAGACACTAATATATTTGTAGATGGTTTTAAGAGATTAGCAACTTCTGTTTACTCTCCTCTGAAAGGAAGTGGCTAAGGACTTGAAATTTAGATCACATAACTCAGAATGAAGTGTGTAATTTGCAATTACATTCTTTACCTATATATTACGTAAGCAATATTTCCTAAACCTGAGTAATGGTCAGAATCAGTTGGGGAACTCAAAAACACATGTAGAGTCCCCAAGCCTAGGTATATCAGAATCTCTAGAGGTGTGGCTTCAGAATCTATGTTTTTAAAACCTCGTCAGGTGACACTAATGATCCAGTCGGGTTTAGGAAATTTTGCCCCATAGAATTTAATACATATTTTGCACATAGGAGATGCATAGTGAAGATTTACTGAGCTGAACTGCTGTGCAGCAAAATGGGATATATTACTCAAGACAAAACTATGTTTTTGATTCTCAAGCCCATGATGGTATCACATTTTTAATTATTCAGACCAAATCAAAATGTCCTTATTGTTTATCAATCTGGAAGTTTCTCTTCAGATTTAGCAAATATTTACAGAATACCTAGTTTGTGCAAAGCTAAAAATGGATCCTTGAGATGGGAAATAAAAAGAAGGGTATTAACTGGGCATGGTGGTGTGTGCCTGTAGTTCCAGCTACCTGGGAGGCTGAGGCAGGAGGATCACCTGAGTCTGGGAGGTCAAGGCTGCAATGAGCCTGATTGCACCACTGCATTCCAGCCTGGGCAAAAGAGTGAGACCTTGTCTTAAATAAATAGAGAGAGAGAGAGAGAGAGAGAGAGAGAGAGAGAGAGAGAGAGAGAATGGGTGACTCTTGCTCTTAAAAGTTTATTCACTTTGGGAGGCCAAAGCAGGCAAAGTGCTTCAGCCCAATAATTTCAGACCAGCACTGGCAACATGGTGAAAATTCCATTCTCTAGAAAAAAAATGGAAAAATTAGTTGCAGGTGGTGGCATATGCCTATAGTCTCAGCTACTTGGGAGGCTGAGGAGAGAGGATCATCTGAGCCAGGAGTTTGAAGCTGCAGTGAGTCGTGATCGTGCCAATGCACTCCAACCTGGGTGACAGAGTGAGATTTTATCTCATTAAAAAAAAATTTTTTTACGATGTGCTAGAAAGGAAAGCTATATACCCAAATAATACAAGGCTTATTACAATAAAAGTTTGGGGAACACTAAGTTTAGGAAATACTAAGTAAGGTTCCAGATTGGATAATTAGATCAACGGTCTGGGTAAAGTCATTTTAAAGTCTCATCCCAGCCATGTTGCTCATGAAATACCCTCCTATGGATAAAGCAGCAGGTTGGAGAAAATGATACTTTTGATAAAATAAAGAACGTCTGCTCCCGTCTCTGTTTTAACATAGATTTTTGAACATACCTCCTGCTTGCATTTAATGCATTTTTTTTGTTATTTATTTGCATGATCTCTTCAGTTTTTCCTATCTAAAAAATGAGAAGCTAGACTCTTGATTTTGTTTTCAGTTTAATTCTATGATCCAATTAATTTTAATAGTGAAAACAATCAAATTGAATCACTAAAATAGAAAATAAGTTTTCCTCTTGATAAAGCAAAAATACTAGATTGGGAGGGAAGCTAGGAAGCTATCTAAGCTCATTCAATATTTTACAGATGAGTTTCTTAGACGTGGAAAGAGCACAGAACATTTTCCAAAACATGCAACTGGCTTACTGGCAGATCCATGACCAAAAGACAAATCTTTTAGTTCTCATTTCCATACTTGCAATCATACCTGCTCTTTTAACTATGTTGTGTGTTTGTGTTTATGTGTATGGCTGTTAAGCCAGGCTACAAAATGCAGAAAACAATTCACACTATCTACAAAATAAGAAATGTATCTACAAGTTCATTTTTCATCTATTTATGGAGCATTTGCAATGAGTGCTTTGGGCTAGATGTAATAG
Source organism: Macaca thibetana thibetana (assembly GCF_024542745.1). NCBI lineage: Eukaryota > Metazoa > Chordata > Mammalia > Primates > Cercopithecidae > Macaca > Macaca thibetana. The sequence goes on from NC_065580.1 coordinate 41,202,377, forward strand.
CATAGGAAGTTATGGGGGATGCGGCATACCAAAAGAGTATCTCATTGAGTTTTTTGCAGATTTTTCTGTGTGAACTATAGCCCCAAGATTGATAGATCACCCAACTTTTTAGGAGAAGCCAGAAATATAGATTTTGTGTGAAATATCTCGCTTTTTAAATGCATCAAAAATGTTTAACAGTGTACAGGTCGAACAAAACACATTTATAGGTTGAACCTAGCCTCTTGGCTATAAGATTTAAGACTTCTTGTCCATACACTAATAAACTTGATATGTCTCACCAAGTGTGCAGGGCTCTGACCACGAAAGTGGCTCCTGTATTGGTCACCATGTAATTTGACAACTTAGTAGGAGTTTTGCAAACCAAACTGGCTGAAATGCATGGAACTATTCTAGAAATAACATTCCCTGTCTTTGGCTGTAATTATTTAATTCTGAGAATAGTCTAAGTATATAGTGTTTAGATATGTTAAATTATTAAAGTTTACCTACAAATATCCTGAGAAACTGCATTTTCATGTAATGAAATGCAATGTAATGTAAATGATATGGCAACTGTAAATAATACACTATGTGTTACACAAGGTAAACCAAAAGACTTAAAGATTCATCCTTAAGGTCTTAATTATGGTTTTCTCCCCATGCCATGCTCACATATTCTATCTCTGAACTACCTGTATAGAGTTTATTTTTTCTGGCCCTGAAACAATCCAGGCAAAAATTATGTCCTGCAAGGGAGAACTACATTTTGAAGAAGACAAGAAAGGGGACATAAAGCCAGATAATGCTCCTTTGCATCTAATATCTAAGATCAAGGAGTTTAAAATTATGTTCGAGCACTGGTTATATGGCTGACTAATCCCTGATATCTTTTCTGTGTCTATTTCATCTACCTCCTCCTTTATCCTGCTTCAAATTTATCTTCTAGTTCAAAGAAACTGTCTAAGGGATAAAAGGTCCCTATGTTATGAAAGAACCTTTGTAATCCTCGACTTTACTTTAGAAAGCCTTGAACAAATATTTATGGCAGCAAAATGGGACATATTTTCACAGTGGGAGTAAAGAGATTTCCCAAATCGAGTACTATGACTGTTATGTCCCAAATCCAGGGGAGCTGAGAAGTGATGACATTCCTGGTCTTTTGCCTCTGATTCAATGAGGAACCACAGGGCACTTAGCACCACGGCTGAGACCTGGGTAACCTTCATCCCTGCCTGAGCAACTGCAATCCCTTGGTCTGGGCCAGATTTCACTTTGTGTTACTACTCTCTTTGGAATATATGCAGCACCAAAACGCAGGCACTAATCCAGAGCACTCACTCTGGGCAAGCAGGCTAATTAATATGTTTCAGTGTGGCAACCTTCCATGATTCCTGAAGGGTTTGCCGACATGGACAGAAGATAAAACGGTAGGCCAAGCCAGATCTGATTATGTTTTTCTGGCATGCAACGTGACTAATCTGACACAAAGATGGGTGCCCATTTTCTTGTAATGGTGAGGGTGGTGTTAATTTGCTTTGCTGGCTCAACTAATATCCATGATCCTAAATATATTTGAAAATTATTTGCACAGATAGGATAGGATGGGGTTTGTCAAAATTACTTAATAAGGATTCATGCTGACAGTGTGGTCACTGACAGTATTATTTAAGAGGTTTTTGAGGATCTGTGCCAAGCTTTTTATGTGAAAGGGGTTCAGGAATGCTGTTTTTCATACTTCAGCTGTACAATATGGCACATTTACAGGAAACTATCACTAAAATCCCTGAATTTAGTGCATTTAGTGCAAAAGATACTCTACACTGAAGTTCTAAAAAGTAAAAAGGCAATTTTGTCTCTCTTAAATGTACACAGTAAAGTGAACCTGGCTGTTTTACTAAATAAAGATCTTAGGCTACATTATCAAACAGATACAACTAGTATATAATGAGCATGTTCCATGATGATAAATTCTTTTAATATCCTTAAATACAGTATTTTTTTTTCCTACTGGCTTAATCAGTCTCCCTATAATCTTTTCCCATAGCACTGTTTTGGGGATTTTTTTTTTTTTTTTTAGCATTTGATTCTTTTATAATTACAAAAGAACTTAGACCTGACATTCAATTTTCCCAGAATTTGAATCTGTTAAATTAATGAGTTTTTTGTTCTTTCTTTGCATCAGCTGACAATTACGTCTGCACCTCTCCCTACATCCTCCATTTATCTCAGTCATACAATGGTCTTCCTTACCACCCAGTGACTATAATAGTGGCAATATTAAGGGAACACAATCAAGCACAGAACTAAATTATCTTTATGAATTACCTTGCTTAATGCTGAAAACATCCCCATGAAGCAGGTACTATTGTGATTCCATCTTTAGTGGATCAGAAGCCTGAACTGCCCATGGTCACAGAGCCAAAAATAGCAGTGGTCACTGCCCATGCTCTTAGCCCCATCGTTGGCTCTTCCCTACTCTTCTAACAGCACCACAAGAGGGGAAAACGTTTTAAAATAATTTTTATCCCATGCCACATCTCTAGGGACTACACACTCCCTATGATAGATCATGGAAAGTGCTGGTAAGGGACCAGAAAAAAAATGAGGAGAAATGGTGTCCTGAGCATAGGTCGCATATTGGTAAATAAATAAATAAATAAATAAATAAATGTATAAATGTTATGACTGTTTTAAGACTTAGACCTTCACACGCACACACAAATTTGAAACTGCAGAAACAATATAAACTCTTTGGTATATGAGTAGCAAGTTATATTCTCTTTTAATTCAATTAAAATAAAGTACAGTTGGTAACTCTTTCAGACAGAAACATACTTGGGAGAATAAAACACACCCAAAGAACACTTTCCCTTGAATTGCCCACCTCTTTGTTTTAATCGCTATCCCTTCAGTGAGTGGTTCTGGAAGGAAACACTATTCCCCCACTCCCAGCTCCCCCACCAGCTGCTCATTTTCCTTGATTTTTATCATCTAGTTTTAATTCCAGGTTTGACATTTCACAATTTGCTGTAATGGAACAGATAAGCATGTTTAAATCCTTGCACAATTCAACTTAAACTAAATTAGCCAGTAGGTACATCCGTTTACACCTTGCAAAGCTCTTTTTCACATGCATCATCTCATTTAACTGTCACAAAACTCAATTAGGAAGAAATGATTGGCAGGAAAGAATTGAACCTTTGCTTAAAGCACAGATGTACTGGTAAATCAATAACAGAAATTATTGCAAAAGAAAAATGATAATATTTCTGTGAACCAGCAACAGATTGTGGATGTTTATTGATGTTGACCTCTACACGTCAAAGTTTTCCTTTGGCTTTCCCATCAGTATATAAGCAAGGTAGTTGATCTAGATTCCCCCCTTCCCATAAAAAAGCTTCATTTATTGCAGTTGCAGAAATAATTGGCCATCTGTTCATTTTACTCATTGTGCCATGATAAATAATAATGGATCCTAGAACAAGTGTCCCTTTTACTTTCCACTTCAGGTGAATTCTGTGGGTTGAGAGGATGTAGCTATTGCTGTACCAGCTGTGCCATAGTAATGGTTTCAGAAAATATTCAGGTGTATTCTCATTTAATTCCTTTTAAATCATGTTATTTTTTCATTGATAATTTATTTTGATTGTGCTTCAGACAAAAGGTATTGTTTTAGCCTCATGAAGTGATTCTTATTTCAAATGTCCACACCTCTCCAGACATGCTTGCTTGGCTATCCTGTGTTTACTCAAGGCCAATCTCAGTAACGGGACAATTATCATGCTTGGAACTTTAAGCGCATCACCTCATTCAGTCTTCATAGTAATCTCAAAAAGTAGGGCATTTTATTATCTCCATCTAGTGGAGGAAGACCCTGAGCTTAATAGTTAAAAGGGACTGGTATAACAGTGATAGGATTCCAATCCATGTCTACATACTCCAAAATTTGAATTAGTAATCACAACATTCTTCACAACTGATTAGTGAGTTCAATATTCACCATCACTTAACTGATTAAAAGTATGGAAGAGGCTGGGTGCAGTGGCTTAGCACTGTGGGAGGCCGACGTAGGCAGATCACCGGAGGTCAGGAGATCAAGACCAGCCTGGCCAACACAGTGAAACCCCTGTCTCTACTAAAAATACAAAAATTAGCCAGGCGTGGTGGTGGGTGCCTGTAATCTCAGCTACTCAGGAGGCCGAGGCAGGAGAATTGCTTGAACTTGGGAGGTGGAGGTTGCGGTGAGCTGAGATTGTGCCACTGCACTCCAGCCTGGTGACAGAGTGCGAGTCTATCTCAAAAAAAAAAAAAGAAAAAGAAAAAAAAAAAAAAGTATGGAAGAGCTAGGAAATTAAGATATACCAGTTTTTGTTACAATAATACTAGAAAACAAATCAGTAGCTTAAAACAATAATTATTTATTCTTGCTCACACACTTACAGATGAGCTCATGCGTGGCTGATTGAAGCTTGGTTTGGCTGGGCGTGGTTCCATGCTGCAGACTAGGCCTTTGTCTGTTGCACAAATCTTTTATCCTATCCTCCCACCAATGAGATACCTGGCACATATTCTTCTCATGGCACTACCAGAAGTGAAAAATTGGCAAGTAGAAACACGTAATGTCTCTTAAGGTCTAGACTTAGAACTGGCACACTGCCATTTCTGTCCATGTTCCATGGGCAAACTAAAGCAACATGGTAAAGCCCACCGTCAATGAGATGGTAAAATATACTCCATCTCTAGTTGGAGGAAATGCAATGCCACATGGCAACAAGTGTGAATACAGGGAGAAATGAGGAATGAGAACAATTTACACAGTAACATGAGGAGATAAGCAGTTAAGAAAATGAGCTCTCTGTGTTGTATGAATGTTTGTATGGAAGAAGAGAAAGGAATTTGAACTCAGCTGAACAGAGGATAGGATCTAATGTTCTATTCCTGTTTCTTATATTTAGAGATGAAAAAGAATATCCAAAAGGTCTCTGGGACTATTGCCTTAAAATCTACCTGCTGAGCAATGATTTTAAGGCTAAGCAGGGCAGCAGGGAAAATACTGTGTTACAGCATGTGTGCTTCTAAGATAGAACTGGCCGACAAGTAAGATTATAATATATATGAGAATTGAAACAATTGTAATTGGGAATACATGAAAAACTGAGGCCTTACAGAACCCATAGTCTACAGAATACTTTTAAATGATGTTTAGCCCCTCCAATCTAAGCATACAATTCTAGACTCTGAGTTGAAAAGGATCTTAAAGGTCTTCGAATCTAAATACCTACTCAATGCTTGAATTCTCTCTGTAACATGCAGCTTATATTTGAACATGTCCTGTAACATTACTTTCCAATTCCATTTTGAAAATTTCCATTTTCTTTTTCCTTATCATTGTCATTTAAATACAGTCCACGTCTCCACACTACTCATCAGTGAGTCCATGAGCAAGTAAGAACCACCCAAAAATGATAAACCCAGGAACACTCCTCTCCTTCCTGGTGATGACCTATTGCTATGCCAGGCCAGTTTCAAAGGGCCTTCTGCATGACTTAATACTCTGCTGTCACAGTCTTGAAATTCTTAAGTTCTTAACAAGCAACTGCATTTTCATTTTCTGGGCTTCACAAATTTGGTAGCTGATCTTGTTCCTAAGTCATCACCAGCACTGTCTATACCTCAGTCAGGTCCCCACCTCCTGACAACTTCTTCTAGCCATTCCACTAGGGCAACTCCACTCTCTATCTTACCAGATTACGTTCCTGATTGATTCTCTGTTCTTCATGGTTTCTGGATTTCACTGTTACTCAGTTTTGGTGGAACAAATCCCTCAGTCTGTCCCAGCTGGACCAGACCCTCACTGACACCTTACTTCCTCCCCCAGCAGAAAGAGATTTTGACCATAGCTCTCAGATACTTCTTCCTAAGCTAAATTTTGATCTGGGCCATTGATGCTCTCTCTCCTTCTTGGAGCTATGCAAAATAAATCTTTTTGATTCTTCATCTACTTTGAAGCTAGCCCTTCAAAGCAGAATGAAGGAATCACTTGATAGGGAGACATAGTTGAACTTTGGGGAAGGAGCAGGTGGCAGCTGGTCATTGATGAGTGGTGAATAGAATGTGCTCAGCTTGAGCTAACATTATTCTCATCTTCCTACTTTTCTTACCATACATCAGCTGAACTGATTTGGTGCCCTCTTGCGTAAGGTTGGATGTGGTGGACTCCATCTTTAAATGGCTGAGTCATACTACCATTAACAATCTAAATTCAACAATCACGAAACCAGGTGATTTGTATTGAAGACCATATCTTCCCCATAAGTATGTAAATTATTCAAGCGGATCCTTTATGTTTATGGTAGAAGGAACAGTGTAAACATGAGAATTTGACAGACTTTTTGAACATACTTAATTTGGGCTTTTATATTTCATGCCAAATTTTGAAATAATATTTAGTACTTGGCTTTCTTTTTTTCTTGTTTGCAAAAGTAGCACTCGTTTTTGTAGGAAACTTAGAAAAGAATTTAAAACCACAAAGGAAAATAAACATCTCTTACAGTTCTACCTACTAAAAATAACTACAGATAACATACAGTTTAATATCTCTTTATCTTTTACCCTGAACACATACACATATATATCTTAAAAGATCATATTAACTGCAGTTAACATAGTTTAATATCATTATCTTTTACTATGAACATATATACATATATATGTACACTCATATATGAACATATGTGCATATTATATATATTAAAATACACTATTATAAGCGTATTATGGATAGTGTTTCATAACTTACTGTTTTTTACAATTTTTGTCAAAATGATTTTTCTATGTGATAGGATAACTGGAAAGCAAACATAGTTAAAGCTATCCAGTGACACAATTGGATAGTTCTGTAAAAACCAGTCGATTCAGGAGGAAAGACATTAGAGGGATGTACTTCTAGTTATGTAGGCCAAATAGCAGGTTGATTTTCTCACTATCTACTAACACTAACATCCACAGCCAATTGACATGCTGGTGATGTGTGATGAGAGTAAAGACTTAAGATTTAAGTTATACATTGTTTTAATAAATACTTAGTGCTTTGGATCCTTTTTACACCTTTCAATAAAAGAAGTTTGCTGGGTGATTTTATTTTAAAATAAAGGGCTCAGTTCAGAAGGAAAGAGTTTTATCTTCTTTAATGAGTTGCAAAAACATGCAAAATAATATCCTGAGCCTGTTAAAATTAGAATTTCTAAGCCTAAAGGGGTCAGAAAAACCCAGGAGTATTTTGATGCCCTGAGTTTTTTTTGTTTGATTTGCCTGGAGGTATATATTTAATAACTAAGTGCCCTTTCTTCCCCTTTTAAGCTTCTCATCTTCAAAGATTGTGATTATTTGTTCCATTGCTAATCTGTTCATTAAAAAATATGTTTGAAAGCACCTGAATCCATTATTTAGTGAATATTCTTTAAATTTATAACTGTAGATAAAAAATCTCTATTCAAAAAATAATTCCTGTACACATGGATATTGATAGTCTCTCTGTCTCTCTCTCTCTCTCCCCCTCCCCCTCTCTCCATCCCTCCCTCCCCACCTCGCTCCATCCTTCCCTCCCCTCACTCCTTTTCTCTCCACCTCTCTTTCTCTCTTGTGCACGTGCCACATTTTAATCATCCCTGGAGTTTTTTCAAAGCTTATACTAACAGGTATCTTCCAAAGAGTTAAATGTTGTGTTTATTTTATTTTTGAAAGTGTGAAGCAACTTAACATTTGCCTTATCCCATCTATATTCCAAAATCTGTGTAGCTTAGTTGATTTTTTATGTTATTTTTACTAACTTTACATTGGTCCTCAGATGTGATACTTTCAAAAATAGGCATGATAGTAAGTGGTCTACAACAGACTGTTGACAGTGAATGAACTGAAAACCTCCTGCAATCTTCAGGATAATCATAGAACAAATGCGAAAAAACAAAACAAAACAAAAATTCAACATTTCTGGACATTGACTTCTGCTTTACCCTATCACCTGAAAAACAGAAGAAAATTGAAAAATATGACAGACGAATTCTCAAACCTTGATACTGAGCATATTTCACTTGCAGGCCTCTGTTCTTTCCTCCCTACCCTTTATTGTATTCTTAATGTAAGTTTGTTCAATATAATGAGAGAAGCTGCTTTCCTCAATGTCCCTAAGACGATGCACTAAGACTTCCACACTTATTTACTGAGTGCACACTCTGAATTTATAGTTACAGATTATCACCTTTACCTCTTGCTGCCATGTATGCACTGATTCATTACATTTTTTAGACTAAGTTTTACCCAAGATACCACAGGCAGTATATATCCAGATTTGAAGAGCTTGAATTATTCTTCAAAATGCCTTGAGATTATGGTCTACTTACTCAAAACAGCCCTAGATCTTATTTTGTGGAAGACAAGTTGGTGGCTTAGACTGAGCATTGGTCTGGTGCCAGGTATACCTGGCTTCAAATCTCTGTCCTCCCTTTATGACACTTGGGGCTCTTAGCATCTCTATTCACATTTGTAAATGGAAGCATGAATGTTACATAATTAATTTGGTATAAATTAAATGATACATGAATTATGAAAATTAAGTGAAATAATGTACACAAAGCATTTGAACTGATTAAGTGCTCAAATTGTTAGTTCCTATTATTTTTACATCATTCCAGATTAGTTCATGAGTAAGAGAGTGACCTCGTTGCTTCATAGTCATATTTTATTATAGTCTTACAGTACTAGTCTCCAGACTTATCAGCCATTTTATCTATGAGATTTGTCTTTAAATGACTTTTTACTGTGCTTAAGAAGCAAATTTACCCTTGCATTTAAAAAATAAAAAACAAAATGTCACGAAGTTTAATGAAAACTCAAGGCATTCTGAGGCATGACTCAAACGCACTCTCAAGACCAAGCATATGAGTAAAGAAAATAATTGTGATATCAGGAGGTAGAAAATGGGAGTCTCCTTTAACTACTTCAATTCTGCAGGCATTCAGTGAGTACCTGTGCTTTGGCCACCTAAGTACCCAAACTCCTCCAGAAGTATGTAAAATTCCTGGAGAGTGGAGTCCAGGTCTTTTTCAGCATTTCATTCTCAATATTTAGGGATTATGGAGGAGAAAATTTAAGGAATTGGTCTTGGTTCAAAGGCATGCGTATATATGTATATAATAGACACACACATATATACACACACACATATATATATACACATACAGACATATTTTTTTCATAAGAGTTTTTGGGGAACAGGTGGTATTTGGTTACATGAGTAATTTCTTTAGTGGTGATTTGTGAGATTTTGGTGCACCTATCACCCGAGCAGTATACACTGAACTCAATTTGTAGTCTTTTATCCCTCACCCCCTTTTTACCCTTTCCCCAGTTTAATTCCCATTTACCAGTGAGAACATACAATGTTTGGTTTTCCATTCCTGAGTTACTTCACTTAGAATAATAGTCTCCAATCTCATCCAGGTTGCTGCAAATGTCATTCATTCATTCCTTTTTATGGCTGAGTAGTATTCTGTTGTATATATATATCACAGCTTTTTTATCCACCTGTTGATTGATGGGATTAGTTCCACATTTTTGCAATTGTGAATTGTGCTGCTATAAACATGCATGTTCAAGTAGCTTTTTTGTACCATAACCTCTTTTTCTCTGGGTAGATAACCAGTAGTGGGATTCCTGGATCAAATGGTAGTTCTACTTTTAGCTCTTTAAATCTTCACACTGTTTTCTATAATGGTTGTGCTAGTTTACATTCCTACCAGCATAGAAGTGTTCCCTTTTCACTGCACCCGCGCCAACATCTACTATTTTTTGATTTTTTGGTTATGGCCATTCCTACAGGAGTAAGGTGGTATCACATTGTGGTTTTGATTTGCATTTCCATGGTCATTAGTGATGTTGAGCATTTTTTCATGTTTGTTGGCCATTTGTATATCTTCTTTTGAGAATTGCCCATTCATGTCCTTAGCTCACTTTTTTATGGGATAGTTTGTTTTCTTGCTAATTTGTTTGAGTTCACTGTAAATTCCAGGTATTAGTCCTTTGTCAGATGTATAGATTGTGAAGATTTTCTCCCACTCTGTGGGTTGTCTGTTTACTCTGCTGACTGTTCCTTTTGCCATGCAAAAGCTCTTTAGTTTAATTAAGTCCTAGGTATTTACCTTCGCTTTTATTGCATTTGCTTTTGGGTTCTTGTTCACAAAATCCTTGCCTAAGCCAGTGTTTAGAAAGCTTTCTCCAATGTTATCTTCTAGAATTTTTATAGTTTTGGGTCTTAGATTTAAGTCCTTGATCTATCTTGAGTTGATTTTTGTGTAAGGTGAGAGATGAGGATCCAATTTCATTCTCCTACATGTGGTTTGCCAATTATCTCAGCACCATTGTTAAATATGGCGTCTTTTCCCCCTCTTTGTTTTTGTTTGCCTTGTCAAAGATCTGTTGGCTGTAAGTATTTGGGTTTATTTCTGAGTCCTCTATTCTGTTCCATTGTTCTACATGCCTATTTTTATCCCAGTACCATGCTGTTTTGCTGACTATGGCCTCATAGTATAGTTTGAAATCAGAAAATGTGATGCCTCCAGATTTGTACTTTTTGTTTGATCTTGCTATGGCTATGCAGGCTTTTTTTGGTTCCATATAAATTTTAGGATTTTTTTTCTAGTTCTGTGAAGAACGATTGTGGTATTTTGATGGGAATTGCATTGAATATGAAGATTGCTTTGGGAAGTATGGTCATTTTCACAATACTGCATGGGATATGTTTCCATTTGTTGTGTCATCTATGATTTCTTTCAGCAGTATTTTGTAAGTTTGCTTGTAGAAATCTTCTACTTCCTTGGTCAGGTATATTCCTAAGTATCTTATGTTATTTTTGCAGCTATTGTAAAAGAGATTGAGTTCTTGGTTTGATTCTCAGCTTAGTTGTTGTCAGTGTATAGCAAAGCTACTGATTTTCATACATTAATTTTTTATACTGAAACTGCTGAATTCATTTATTGGTTCTCGGAGCTTTTCGGAGGAGTCTTTAGGGTTTTCTAGGTATACAATCATATAATTGGCAAACAAAAACAGTTTGATATCCTCTTTACTGATTTGGATGCCTTTATTTCTTTCTCTTGTCTGATCGCTCTGGCTAGGATTTCCAGTACCATGTTGAACAGAAGTGGTGAGAGTGCGCATCCTTGTCTTGTCTCAGAGGGAAAGCTTTCAACTTTTCCCCATTCAGTATTATGTTGTCTGTGGGTTTGTCATAGATGGCTTTTATTACATTGAGGCATATCTCTTGTATGCCAATTTTTCTGAGGGTTTTAATCATAAAGAAATGCTGGAGTTTTTCAGATGCTTTTTCTGCATCTATTAAGATGATCATGTGATTTTTGTTCTTAATTCTGTTTATGTGGCATATCACATTTATTGACTTGCATATCTTAAACCATCTCTGCATCCCTGGTATGAAACCCACTTGATCGTGGTGGATTATATTTTTAATATGTTGTTGGGTTCGGTAAGCTAGTATTTTGTTAAGGATTTTTGTATCTGTGTTCATCAGGGACATTGATGCGTAGTATTCTTTTTTGCTATGTCTTTTCCTGGTTTTGGGATTAGGGTGATACTGGTTTCATATATTTATTTAGGGAGGATTCCCTCTTTCCCTGTCTTGTGGAATAGCATCAATAGGATTGGTACCAATTCGTTTTTGAATGTCTGGTAGATTTCAGCTGTGAACCCATCTGGTCCAGGACTTTTTTTGTTGTTGGCAATTTTTAAATTACCATTTCAAACTTACTGCTTGTTATTGGTTGGTTTAGAGTATCTAATTCTTTCTGCTTCAAGGTAGGAGGGTTGAATCTTTCCAGGAATTTGTCCATATCCTCTAGATTTTTTAGTGTATGCACTTAAAGGTGTTCATAGTAGCCTTGAATGAGTTTTTGTATTTCTGTGGTGTCAGTTGTAATATCTCCAATTTCATTTGTAATTGAGTTTATTTGGATTTTCTCTCTTTTTTTCTTGGTTAATCTTGCTAATGGTCTATCAATGTTATTTATCTTTTCAAAGAACCAGCTTTTTGTTTCCTTTATTTTTTGTATTTTTTCATTTCAATTTCATTTAGTTCTGCTCTGATCTTGGTTGTTTCCTTTCTTCTGCTGGATTTGGGTTTGGTATGTTCTTGTTTCTCCAGTTCCTCGAGGCATGGCCTTAGATTGTCTATTTGTGCTCTGTCAGAGTTTTTGATGTAGGCATTTAGGGTTACGAGTTTCCTCTTAGCACCCTCTTTGCTGTATCCCAGAGGTTTTGATAGGTTGTGCCACTGTTGTCATTCAGTTCAAAGAATGTTTTAATTTCCATATTGATTTCATTGTTGATCCAATGATCATTCAAGAGCAAGTTATTTAATTTCCACATATTTGCATGGTTTTGAAGGTTCCTTTTGTAGTTGATTTCCAGTTTTATTCCACTGTGGTCTGAGAGAGTACATGATATAATTTCAGTTTTCTTAAATTTATTGAGACTTGTTTTGTGGCCTATCATATATGGTCTATCTTGGAGAAAGTTCCATGAGCTAATGAATAGAATGTATATTCTGCAGTTGTTGGGTAGAATATTCTGTAAATATCTGTTAAATCCATTTGTTCCAGGGTATAATTTAAATTTTTGTTTCTTTGTTGACTTTCTGCCTTAGTGACCTGTTTAGTGCTGTCATTGGACTGTTGAACTTTCCCACTATTATTGTGTTGCTGTCTATCTCATTTCTTAGGTCTAGCAGTAATTATTTTATAAATTTGGGACCTCCAGTGTTAGGTGCATATATAGTTGGGATTGTGATATTTTCCTTTTGATTAAGGCCTTTTTTCGTTATATAACATCCCTCTTTGTCTCTTTTAACTGCTGTTGCTTTAAATGTTTTGTCTGATACAATAATAGCTACACCTACTGGTTTTTGGTGTCCATTTGCATGGAATGTCTTTTTCCATCCCTTTAAGTTAAATTCATGTGAGTCTTTATGTGTTAGACGAGTCTCTTGATGACAGCAGACAGTTCGTTGGTGAATTCTTATCTATTCTGCACCTTTTCAGTGCAGCATTTAGGCCATTTACATTCAGTGTTAGTATTGAGATGTGAGTTATTATTCCATCCATTGTGCTATTTGTTGCCTGTATACCTTGGTTTTTTTAATTGTATTTTTGTTTTATATGTCCTGTGAGATTTATGCTTTAAAGAGGTTCTGTTTTGATGTGTTTCCAGGATTTGGTTCAAGATTTAGAGCTCCTTTTAGCAGTTCTTGTAGTGCTGGCTTGGTACTTGTTACTTCTCTTAGCATTTGTTTGTCTGAAAAAGACTATATCTTTTCTTCATTTATGAAGGTTAGTTTTGCTGGATGCAAAATTCCTGGCTGATGATTGTTTTGTTTAAGGAAGCTGAAGATAGGGCCCAATTCCTTCTAACTGGTAGAGTTTCCGCTGAGAAATCTGCTGTTAATCTGATAGGTTTTCCTCTATAGGTTACCTGGTGCTTTTGTCTCACAGTTCTTAAGATGGTCTTAACTTTAGATAACTTGATGACGATGGGCCTAAGCAATGATCTTTTTGTGATGAATTTCCCAGGTGTTCTTTGAGCTTCTTGTATTTGGATGTCTGGGTCTCTAGCAAGGCCAGGGAAGTTTTCCTCAATTATTCCCCCAGATATGTTTTTCAAACTTTTAAATTTCTCTTCTTCCTCAGGAACACCGGTTATACTTAGTTTGGTCATTTAATGTAATCCCAAACTTCTTGGAGGCTTTGTTCACTTTTTCTTATTCTTTTTTCTTTGTCTTTGTTGGATTGGGTTAATTTGAAAACCTTGTCTTTGAGCTCTGAAGTTCTTTCTATCCTTGTTCGATTCTATTGCTGGGACTTTCCAGAGCATTTTGTATTTCTCTAAGTGCATCCATTATTTCCTGAAGTTTTGATTGTTTTTTATTTATGCTATATATTTCACTGAAGATTTCTCCCCTCATTTCTTGTTTCATGTTTTTGATTTCCTTAAATTGGACTTCACCTTTCTCTGGCACTTCCTTGATTAGCTGAATAACTGACCTTCTGAATTATTTTTCAAGTAAATCAGGGATTTCTTCTTGGTTTGGCCCATTGCTGGTGAGCTAGTGTGATTTTCAGGGGTGTCAAAGAGCCTTGTTTTATCATATTACCAGAATTGTTTTTCTGATTTTTTCTTATTTAGGTAGCCTATGTCAGAGTGAAAGTCTAGAGCTCAAGGTTGCTGTTCAGATTCTTTTGTCCCACGGGGTGTTCCCTTGGTGTAGTACTCTCCCCCTTTTCCTAGAGATGTGGCTTCCTGAGAGCTTCTGGATCTAGTCACCCAGCAGGTCTACCAGGCTCTGGAGTGGTACTGAGGGTTGTCTGCACAGAGTCCTATCATGGGAACCATCTACAGGTCTCTCAGCCATGGATCCCAGCATCTGCTCCAGTGGAAGTGGAAGGGGAGTAAAATGGACTCTGTGAGGGTTCTTAGTTTTGGTTTTTTAATACACTATTTTTGTGCTGGTTGGTCTCCTGCCAGGAGATGGCGTTTTGAAGAGAGCATCAGCTGTGGTAGTATAGGGAGGAAACCGGCAGTGGGTGGGGCCCTAGAGTCCCCAAGAGTATATGCCCTTTGTCTTCAGCTACCATGGTGGGTAGGGAAGGACCATCAGGTGGGGCAGGGCTAGGTGTGTCTGAGTTCAGACTCTCCTTGGGTGGGTCTTACTGCAGCTGAGTAGTTGGGGTATCTTCCAGGTCCTGCAAGAGCAATCTGCTTCCTTCAGAGGGTCTTGGGTGCTCTTGGCTTTCCTGGTTTATTCCTGCAGTAATTCTGGAGCAAAAGTTCGAGATGCGAGTCTCCACACACTGCTGTGTCTATCTGCATGGGAGCTGCAATCTAGTCCTGCCTCTTGCCCACCATGATCCTGGGGTTTTTATCTCAAAGGCATTTTTCTCTTCAGATAAAAAGAGAGAGCACCAACAATTATTTAGAGATTTTGATGGGGTAATGAGTGGTAACTACAAGAAAGGAGCAATATCTCTGACCTATTCTCAGCAGAGCCTACTTTCTAGGAACACATTCGGTAGTGTTAATGAACTTCAAAGTCTATTGTGACAATGCTGCGATCTGGGTTGGGCTCCCCATGTGAGAATTTTGGGATATATGTCACAGACCAACTTAAAGGAGGAATGAACCCACAGAGCTGGCATCTTGTGAACCATGCATCAAGCTAACATCTATCAGTCTTCAAAGACTGAGCCTACCAATTGCCCAGCACTGAAAAACACTAAAGGAGATAGAAAAATATAACCCATAATCATCACTTTCAGCCATATAGCAGTTTCTCACCTTTATTATCTTTTCCAATAGGTAGTCTCAACTAACAGGCTTTCCATCTATGCAATGAGGATATTTCCAGCTCACTCACCTGCCATTTTAATGACTTTTCTCTGAATATTCTGATCCTCTCACTGAGATTTCCCTAAATTCCCAGCTTCACACCTACAAAATGCCACTGTGACTTCAGAGCAAATTTCAGTGACTTTCATCACTACCAACAGAGCTGGTTAATAGGGAAGATGAAAAGTGGGAAAAGGAAAAACACACCCTATAACATACAAGTATCTGCAAAAGTTGTCTAATTTATCTTACTAACTTTTAGTGCTCCATTTGTGCTTTGCAACGTCTTTCATATTTATTAACAATGTTTATAAACATTAAATTAATAATATAAAGCTAATGAACATTAACATCCAAGAGAATGCCAAGCAAGTGGAGAAAGTTAGATGCCCCCATTACAGAACATTAACAGCACTGGAGTTGCTTTAGATGTGGCAGCTGCAAATGAACTGTTGCTTCCAATCTGCAGTATTTTTCAGTCCCCAAGTGAAAATAAACATGCCACTTGAAAAAATAAGATCAGTATTATAGCAGGATAAATTAGAGTGGTTATTAGTATATTAATTGAATACCAGATAGAAAAGCAAAACAAACAATAGCCTGCCAGTGTCTACAGGAAATGTCTTCTAAATATTTTAGAAGAAATTCTAAAACAACATGTGGTGGTGAGGTATATGGGTATATATTTTCAGTTACCCTGAGCTTATTAGTGACCAAAATAGCCCATGTATTACTCCTCTAGGGGATGTGAAGTCGGAAATTGTGGAAAGCTCTGCCAGCAATTTAATTGGGAGTGACCTTTCCAGATGCCAAAATGGATACTAAGTTTTTGGTGTAATTGTTATTAGTTTAATTATCCTGGAGGTGTATTGCCATTCTTGCCTTGTACAAAACTATACACTGTGGCCACATTGGTCCTGGTGGAAGATAAGTGCAATTCCAGGGGCCCAGAAGCCAGTGGGTGAGTGTGTTCCAGACTGGCCTGGCCAGGGACTGTAAGTTCCTTCCTCTAAGCTGTCTGCACTGTCCCCACCCACAAATGAAGTCTGTGAATGCTAAAGTGTCTAACAGCCCACAATTTAGCAGCAACTGTAAACATCGCTTAAATCAGCCACGTGCTATAAAATGTATTCAAACATAAGAAAGCATTTCTGAGACCTTGCTTAGTTCTATAGGGAATTGTTATTTTTTTTTTATTTTTTCAGTGTATTTTTTTCTAAAGTATAAAAGAATTTTGGTACAATAAAAGATACTCTTGGAGGTGTTATGTCCCTACAGATGTCTTACATATTTTAAAATAGACTTTCAAATGTTAAAGCTGGCTTACAATCATTCTTTGTTAAACTGAATTATTCATCAAACTTGATTAAACATATACTAAGTATCTGGTAGGTTGGGCACAGATACGGATAAGGACACCTTCTCTACCCTGATGGAGTTCCCAGGTGAGGGCAAGGCCAGTGTCTTTCCCAGTCGCTGTGATGCAATGGGATAAGAGCAGTAATATGGATATGAAAGATGTGCTTCAGGTGTGCTGCAGGTGAGAGCACATTTGACTCTGCCTGGGAAGGTTAGCGGGAAGCCTAAGAGTAGCCCTGAAGGCTGAATAAGAATTCTCTTGGAAAGGAGAAAAGATCTTTCAAAGGAGAGAAGCTAGTCTAACTTTTTGACATCTTTCAGCTCTTGCCATTCCCAAATGTCTTCTGGAAATCTACTGCTACTTGAGGCTTCCAAGCGGGATTAGGTACATTCCTAGGTTGTCTCTTGACCATCACTCATAGCTATCATCATTCCGTGTTTTAATCATTTGCTTCTCCGTACCCCCTCTAGGTATTACTTTTCTAGGAGTATCAAAATTACTCATTGTGGAACCCCAGCCCAATGCCTGGCTATGTAGTAGCAACTCAGGAATGTCAAATAAAATAATGTTTGAGATAATCTAACATGATATGAATGTAGGGGACGTGGTGGTCTGAGTCAGATTGCAGTGGGACTTATGTGCCCTGCTACACGATGTTACAGACCTTATCGTGTGTTGGGAAGCAGAGATTCAATGTCTGCTTTGAGTAGCAGAGTAGAAGGGTGCTTCTGGTGGCAGGGTGGGGTGTGGGTTGGAATGGGGAGCAGCTGCCAGCTGGGAGATGTGTCCCCGATCTCCCTCTCTGAGTGGACAAACACAGTGGGTAAGACTGGAGCACACCAACCTACAGCCTGGTTTGGGACTGGGGGTTGGGGGTGGTGCAGGGAGAGGACAGGTTTTGAATAGTAACATCCTGTGGGATTTCTAAGTTAGTCACCAAGCTGGCAACTGAATCTAGGTTACTGAGTTCCAGAACATGAAGTGGAGGCATGGGAAGGCCAGGAATAGGAGGTCAGGAAGTGAGGACTGACAGAATCCCCCTCACTGAGCAGCACGTGGCCACCATTGTCATTTATTAGATATGACTTGCAGTTAAGTGGTGGTGAAAGACAGGTGAGTAGAGACGGAAGAAAAGAGAAATCAAAAAAGATCTTAGTTGGGGTAACTGGGTGAGTGCTGACGCATTAACAGGCTAGGGAAGGAAAGCGGAGGAATAGCAGCAGCTTGCCAGAGCCACAAGAGGAACGTGCAGCAGGGAGAGAGGGGCAGGTGGCAGATAGCAAATGATTTTTGTTGAGTTCCAGTTGGGGAACTTAGAAGAAAATCAAGATTTTACATTGTGTTTGAAAGTTAATCTATAAGAATCACTTTATTGTCTTTGCAAAAGTAGCTTTTTGTGAACAGAAATGCCTTTAGCTACATTTCTAATTCTAAGAGAGGCTATTCAACTTTTCTTATACTAATTTAGTTTATTAGAACCAGATAAGGGAGGTCTGAGTCAGTGAATTTAGCATACCAAGGTTGGTGAATAAGATCAACATCCCAGAGCAAATGGTTTAAACATTTAAGTAAACTCTTTTTTTTCTACAACAAATATTTTCTTCAGATTCCTATGATAAACATGCATAGTCCCAAGATTATAAGTTAGCAGAACTTGGAACCACCTACAAAAACCATTCAATATAAGAAGAAAGAAAATAGACTTAAATCAAACCCTAATTTTATAATGACAAGATCTAGAATAAGTGTAAACTTAAGATACATTTTATGATAACCAATACATAAATATTCTCAAATCTTCTCTCTTATCTATCTAAACAAAATGTATTTGTTAAACCAGTGCTTTGCATTTTCAAAATTACTTTTACCAACAGCTTTTTAAACTTTCTCTCAATTATTTTTGCCAAACTAATTATGACCCATGAATTTTAATAGAATTTTACACTGTTTTGTCAATTAGCTTAGCCAAGGATATTTGAGGCTTATCATACTTTTGTCATATTGAATGAAATGTTCTGTTACTCTGCTTCTTTTTCTTACAGTGTTTCTTTTTTCCTCCCAGCTCAGAATAGGAGTACTCACTGCTGTGCCAGAGAGTATGAAAAGTCCCAGGAAGAACTTGTCATTTTTTTTCCTAGAGTATACATTTTACTTGAGGAACTTGAGGGTTGCAAAATGGGTGGTGGGAAGGAGGCTAAGTAATTTAACACATTTTTATATTAAAATAAATATGCTATATTATGCTAGAATGAAAATTCACGTGAATTTATACACATTAAAAAAGAACAGCAACACAAGGCTTCAACCAGCCATTATGCTGGCTGCCAGCATTTTCAGCTTCTCACTTCATCTCTTGGTGAGACTTCATGCTTTCTAAAGATGGTCTCACACACGGGGCATTTATACCCGTCACTCTGGGTGCTGTTCTAAACAGGCCTCAAGAAGATGTTATGACAACCCAAAGTAGTGCTACATTCTGTGTACACCACCTCACTCCTACCACCTCTTCCTGATAGGGTCTGAGCACCTGTGAAGATACGGTGCTTACCTCACTGCATAACAGTTACTGCATGTCTCTCTGAAGTGGCAGTGCCTTGTGAGCAGGTGTGGCCCCCTCCCCAAATCATTTCCTCTATCCCCAGTTCCTAGCTCCTGTCACAAAGTATTCAATAAATGTGTGTCAAGGGAATGGGTGGATGAATGAATGAATGAGTGAGTCTTCAGAACTATCCAGGACAGACCGCAATTCACATACTCACACACAGAACACTTTGATAATGACCCTGGGGTTACCCTCATGTTTAGTCTGAGATGAGACTGATCACACTGTGAGGTGACACGGGAGACTGTGGAATTACCAGGGAACAAATCTCATCATCAGGGGCAGAGACAAGGAGAGTCTCCTGGGAAATCAAATTTTGATCCAATAACCAAGGAAACTAGATTTGTTATATTAACGAAGTGTGTATACTGACTGCAAACTGGCTGCAAGGAGAGACCCTGTCAGAAGATTTTCCACTCTTCTTGCAGCCTAGACAAAAGAGCAGAAAAAAATACCATAAAAAGATATGCTTCGAAGACTGTCTATTGACCACAACTGAATTGCTCTTTTGCAGTCAATGCATTTGTCATCATTCCAGTAATCCATTATGTCCAAATATATTACATCATTAAGCTCATAAAAATATCAACCCATCTTTGCCACATCCCATTTTATCAGGCATTCAGACATGGTCTGAGAATTAGTGGGTTTTGTAAATGGTAAAAAAAAAAAAAAAAATGAGCTGACAATGAAAATAAAGTGAGTTTTGCTCATGGACAATAAACCTAAACCAATGGGGCAGTTGACTATCACAAAACTTGAAAGAGAAGGGGATTTCATTCATTCAACAAATACTGAAATGCTATATACATGCCAAGCACAATATTTCAAGCACAGTGAAAGGCAAGATAAAAATATGAGTAAAAGGCCAAATAAACATAAAAATATTTTCCTTTCAACAATGTGTCAACTTAAGAAATCTGAAGTGTGAATAATATATTTTGCTGTTTGTACATTTACAATAGATATCATGGTAGGTGTTTAATAAATGATGTAGTAGCTACATACCTCTCTAAAGTGTGAATGTGGACATTTTCCCTATCCACACTGCACTCTTCCGATGCAGCCTCTCATAATAAGGAGGCAACAGCGCAGTGATAGAGCAGTGACTTTCACACTCCTTTTGCAAATTTGAGTTGCAGACAGAACAAGGATGGACAATGAGCTTAGTATGCCTTGGTTGCTATCCTACTTTCAGCAGTTACTAGCTGTATGATTTTTGGGCAAAGTATTTAAGCTCTGTATGGCTTAGTTTCTTTATTAATAAGTAGAAGCAGTCTGTTTATCATCCCACTGATATGGTTTGGGTATTTGTCCTGCCCAAATCTCATGTTGAAATGTGGTCCCCAATGCTGGAGGTGGGGCCTAGTGGGAGATATTTGGGTCATGGGGGTGGACACCTCATGGCTTGGTGCTGTCCTCATGATAGTTCTGGTTGTTTGAGAGTGTGTGGCACCTCCGTGCTCTCTCTCCTGCTCCCACTCTTGTCATGTGACGTGTGTGCTCCCGCTTCTCCTTCCATCATGAGTAAAAGCTCCCTGAGGTCTCTCAAGAATCTCAGCTGATGCCAACGCCATACTTCCTGTACAGGCTGTGGAAACCTCTTTTCTTTATAAATTACCTAGTCTCAGGCATTTCTTTATAGCAATGCAAGAATGGCCTTACACACCCACCTACCTTCTTATGGTTATAATGATGAACTGAGATGATCTATATAAAATGCTCAGAGCAGTTCTTGGCACACAGGGCATATTCAATAAAGGCAAACTATTATTTACCTGGAATCTTGGCAGACAGAAACATTTGACTGAGTAGATAAAAATACTTTACTTGGAAGTGGATTAAAAAAAAAAATAGAAAATATTCTAGAAAGGGAAGTTAAGTCCAGAATGAAAAGAGCTAAAATCCACAAATGTCATTGGGCATTTGTTATGTCCACAACATTGCACAAAGTGCTAAGAGGATGCAAATGGCCCAAAGGCTCATTTCTGTCCTGCAGAAAAATTTCATTTGGAGCAGCAAGACAGTAACAGATGGAAATAGTCAAATAGTAAAAGACTGAAACAACCATTTAAAGTCCGCAATCAAAGAAATGTCACAATATTTTTTTAAATCTGTGGAATCCCACAGTTAAATTATATCGTAATTTAAACTTAAATATGTATAGCCATAAACCAGGTATACTCCATATGCTTATAGTTCTTAATAGCTATGAAGCCAAAACACATTTATAAATTAAAGATAACAAAAGAACACCACAAATTCCAGTTAACAATGATCAGTGTAATGTGGTAATACTGTTTTCCTGAGAATAATTGCCCCTTTCAGATGAATGCAGTGTTGACTCCATGGCACCAGTTCTTTTGAGTTTGACATGCTCGTACAACTGTGTACTGAGTAATGACATCATTCTCCAAGTGCTTTTTCTCTTTGAATGGTGAATGGCCATTTCTTTCCAGCATGTAGAATACCTTACTCTCATTTAGCTTTCACTTAATGCAAGAGCACCATTTGCATATTGTCTGCCTATGTTCTTTTCTTAATTAGCTTGTTACAATTAAAGTGGTACTAATCGGGACCAAAACAGTCATATACACAAATAGACAGTGAAAATATCAGGCAGTTCTCAGTTATAAGGTATTCATCAGGTGATGCAAAGCATGCTTATAATATTTTTTAGAGTATCATGAAAATGAGGCTGGGTGCAGTGGCTCACGCCTGTAATCCCAGCACTCTGGGAGAACAAGGTGGGCAGATCACAAGGTTAGGAGTTCAAGACCAGTCTGGCCAACATAGTGAAACCCCATCTCTGCTAAAAAATATAAAAAATAAGCCAGGCGTGGTGGCAGGTGCCTGTAATCCCAGCTACTCAGGAGACTGAGGCCGGAGAATCACTTGAACCCAGGAGGCAGAGGTTGCAGTGAGCCAAGATTGTGCCACTGCACTCCAGCCCAGGCAATAGTGTGAGACTATAAAAAAAAAATGAAACAAGCAGATAGTCACCTACAAATTCTCATAGAGAACTAATGGTACCTGAGAATAGGTTTGAGATTGAGAAAGGCCACAGTAAACAGTTAATTTCCAAGTGGATTTTACAAACAGGAAATATAAGTGCTATAGAAATTGAAAGAAGGAATGATCATTTTGTGTTTAGGTGATGAATGAGGTAGGGCTTGTGGAAAAGACAAGACTTTGGAATATGATTATTATTGTGGTATAGGACACATTTAGGCATGCTCTTGGAGACAAGTACCTGGGTGATGGGAGGTACAGATCTTAGTTTTTGATCTGTGGATTTCTCTTCCTTTCCCTCTCTCTCTCTCTCTTTTTTTTTTTAATATAGATGAGGTCTTGCCATGTTGCCAGGGCTAGTCTGGTCTCAAACTCCTGGGCTCAAGTGATCCTCCTCCTGCCTTGGCCTCCCAAAGTGCTGGGACCACAGGCCTGAGCCACCATACCTAATCTGGATTTCTTAAATAGCACACAGAATTTATATGACACAGTAAAGTGAAAGACTGCAGGACAATGTGATGTTGGGAGAATTATGTTTGTAGGAGGGTATCTTAATGAACTGCATAAAGGATTTAGATTTTCTCACCTGTGGAACTGTTAGACAATGGCTCTGGCTGATTCATAAGTAGTTTATATTAGGAGAAACCTTTATGTTTAAGGGAGAATCCTTGATATGACAAGAAGTGTTACACATTTATTAGACCCAACTTTGACCTATCCTTGTTATTAACCAAATGAGAGAATGTTTGCTTCCAGAATGCAGGTCCAAGTTACCCTTTAATAAGTTCCTATTTCTCTAGCACATGTTGAAAGTTTTAAAGCCAATAAGAATACTTAAATACTATGTATTCACAATGCAGAATTCTTACACTAAGGGAATACATCTGCTGAGTAACTGTAGAAGATTCCTCACAGGTGTTTCCTATGAACTGAATTGCGTCCCTCTGCAAAATTCATGTGTTGGAGCCCTAACCCCCAATGTGATTGTATATGGAGATAGGGTCTTTAGGAGGTAATTAAAGTTAAAAGGTCACAAGGGTGGGGCCCTAATCCTATAGGATTGTTGGCCTTACAGGAAGAGAAAGAGAGAGAGAAAGAGATCTCCCCAGCCATGTGAGCACACAGCAAGAAAGCAGCTGTCTGCAAACCAAAATGAGGGCCCTCCCCAGAAAACAGCCATGCTGGCACTCTGATCTCAAACTTCCAGCCTCTGGAACTGTGAGAAAATTTCTGTTCTTTAAGTCACCCAGTCTACAGTATTTTGTTATGGCAGCCTGTGCTGACTAATACAGTGTTAAACAAAACACTGATCTTCTTTCTGATCAGTGCTGTTTTCACTTGTTTCATTTTCTTCACACATACTTTTGTCTAGTAAAAAAGACTTCCAAATTGACAGCGTGGATGATGGTATGGTAATTTTTCCTGGTTTGGTTTCATTTCAGATTGTCTTATGAAGGCAAGAAAGTACATTACAACTGACCTCTAGAATGTCATTTGCAGTACAGTTTTCTAGGCTGCAAAAACCTGTATTCACTGGTGAGACCTGATTCTTGTTTCTGGCACAGTTTGCAAAATTGCTCCAGGTGCCAGGTGAGTTCTTTCACTCAGGGGGAAAATAAATTTCACAGGTTTTATTTTGCATGTAAAATCTAATTCATGCCTTTAAAAACAATAAGATGGAGCCTCACTATAGTCTATCAAGGGTATGAGATATGAATGAATATCAATGGAAACCAAATTTGTAAAAGAAAACAGCTGAAACAGAAGCTTTTAGCTGATTCAAATTCTCCTTATTACATTCACAGGCGTCTGTCTGAACAGCAGAATAAAATTCATGACTATGGAAATTGGAAGAACACAAGTGTGGGGCATGCTCTTCTGTGTGCTTTCACAGAGGGGTTGTCACAGGTTTAATTGACCTTTTATCCTGCTGTGGGCTGTCACTGGGCTATCAGAGAAGGAGTCTTCCAAGCACAAACCACAGGAACTTTGTGGAGGAGGGCCAGTGCTGTCTTGCAAGGCAAACAGCCCTGAAGCTCTGGATGCTTTGCCCAGTCTCACCTTTAACACATTTCAATTCACTTTGTTACAAACAACCGTCACAGGGTGACCTTTCAAGATTGGGTCCAGATTGTTTTTGAAATTTCAAACAGGTCAATAGTGTGCAGTTTCCATCCTCTTAAAGCAAGAGGCCTTTGGCTCCTAGCCTCAGAGGGCATTCCTGATGATGCGCTTTAGGTTAGGGTCAATGATGATGTGGCAAAAGGTGGGTGTTTTTGTAGGAATGAAATTTAGTCCATAGACTAAGTTCCTATTGCACTGCAAGGTTGAAACAGCTCCCTTGGCTGAGGTTCTGTCTCATTCTGGGGTCATCTTTAGTAGTGAGGCATGAATTGGGGGGCTGGTAGCTGGTGCAGGTTGTCCTCTCTCTTTACTGGTGTTCAGGTTGATCCTTCCCATCTAAGTTACAGTGGTGTCCACTCAGGAACCCATTCCAAGGCCGCTTGGGTCTGGCTTTCTCTGAGTTCATTATGGTGACTTTCTCAGGGTCATGGCTCGTGCTGCTGTGACTGTGAAGCACAGGGCTGTGAACAGGTTGGTGGCCCTTCATAGTCCTCATCACCTTTGTGCTACGCCTAAGCACACAGGAATTATTCCCCTGCTCCTGGCTTTGGAAGGCGGTTCTAGAGGACTGCTCAGGCACATCTCCAGGGTTTTTCTATTCTCAGGTCTTGCTGCTTCTCTGATTCTATATTGGAAGATGGGTACGGTTCCCCTCTGAATTCAGACCCAGAAACTCATCTATGTCTTCTCTCTCTGCCCCATCTCTGGACTTGCAGTTCACAATCCCAGCCAAATCCCAATGCTTAGTAACACATGATAGCCACTCATTATTCACCTCCTCTCTGTCTCTCCTCGTCCCCAGCCCTAGAAAACCACACATCTTGCTGCTCATGGGTTCTCCATTACTGAGTCTATTTAGAGTCTAGTTTTTTTTTGCTAGTCAAAGCCTTTTTCTGTATATTTTGTAAAAGTACCCTTCCCTGATGCATAAATGCCTCACAATTTATCCAATGAATTATCATCTCATTTTATTATCCTGCTTATGTTCAATCTTTCAAATGGATAAAGTTGATACTACCTTTCAAAGTAACTCAAATGAATATCCCAAGTCTCCTTTAAAATGGCATTTCATTTTCTGGAAAAAGAGAAGAGCTGGCCATCAGTACAATTATAGCATTGATCATACTCATCCTCAGTATTCATTGTCTCCTGTACCCCACTTCTCCTTAGAATTTCCAGGCTCCCATTAACACCTAGTTCCCTCTCCTCTTGTGGTTTCTCTCCTCTTCTCATCCATGGGTTGCTGTACTACAGAGCAATGCCTACTTTATCCAGAACCCTCAGCTAATGATGTGCTCCATACTGACATTAATTTTCCAGGCGATAGAAGCTTACCTATTTAAGGGAAAGCTTTTAAAGTTGTAATGGCTTCAAATAGAAACTTTCTCAAATTCCTTTGCATTGTTTCCTATCTGTGAAAACATGAATTTAAATTCCTATCTCTTTCTCTTGTAATATATTAAATCAATAACCATTCATTCAATAAACATACCTTGAGTATCCCTTATGTGAGAGACTCAGACATACTCAAAGATGAATACAATAAATGCCCTTCCCTTTAAGGAACCTACAGTCCAATTAGGATGAGGATGCTGAAGGCAAATTCCTAAAGTCCAGGGCAAGAGAGGCTAGACCTGAGCTGCGAACAGGGCAGGGATGGGCATCTGTGAGACACAGAGGAGGAGTAATGACTGCCAAAATGGGTGAGAAGGTGCCAGGATAGGCTTCTCAGAGGACTCGTAATCTTTGTTAGGGATTCTGTGTTTCGGGGGGAGTCCAGACGGTCTGCAGTTTGAGTTCTTCTGTCTGGTCGTTATGGTGCTTGCATTTTCCCCTCCTGCAGCCAGACTGTCAGCTGTCAGGACTTGCTACCAGCAGTGTGCTTGCTCCCTACCAGCCTCTTCTAATTTGCATTTTAATCATCTTAGAGCCAAGCTCCTTAGAACCAGGGCTGCCTTTGTGTAAATAGGCTCTCAGCGAGGCTCCCACAGGCTCTGCTAGGATAATGGGCAAGACGGTTGTTTGATTGCTTATTTCCATTGGATTATTTTGATTGCTTTGTGCTTCTGTCCTGATTCTTAGGTTGCTTGTGCATTTGGTGGTAAGCAACCTCTAAGAAAAATGAGGAGTCATTTTGGGTTCATAATAGGAAGGGGTGAGGAGAAGGGTTTTATTATTATTATTATTATTATTAGACAGGGTCTTTTTCTGTTGCCTAGGTTGAGTGCGGTGGCTCGACTATAGGTCACTGCAGCTTCAACCTCCTGGGCTCAAGAAATCCTCCCACTTCAGCCTCCCAAGTAGCTGGGGGAGTATAGCCATGTGCCACCACTCCTGGATTTTGTTGTTGTTGTTGTTGTTGTTGTTGTTGTTGTTGTTAGAGATGAGGTTTCACTATGTTGCCCAGGCTGGTCTCAAACTAGGGGAAGGATTTTTAATCTAAAGGAATTATAAATAATATATCTACATAGTGAGCATCTATTATGTGCCAGATTTTTTACCTTTATTATTTCTTTAATCCTCATACTAGCCCTGAAATGTTTAAAAAAAAAAAAAAATGATCCCCATTTTATGGAAAAAGACACTAATACTCAGACTATATGACTTTCTTCTTTTGTGATGTTAGACATATTTCCTGACCTGTTTGTCCTTCATATTCTTTCCCTGTAACATGGGTACCATACTGCTATGTAACTCTCAGATGAGTTGCGAGAATTAAACAGGTGAATAAATGTAAAGTGCACATGAGAAGTGCCCAGTGCAAAGTAAGATTCAGTGGCATCTGCTGTTGTTGACATCCTCCTATTGTTGTTACCAAAACCATGTAGTTACTAAGAAGCCAACCACAATCTAAAATCTATCCCACACCAGGTACTCTGACACCAGAAAGTAGAATTACTTTGGAGCAGGTGAACTTTCTCTGCATGGCTCATATTACACATGGAGGCAACAGTCTGTCCTGCCTGAGTAATATGAGGACAGGGTTATACCCTTACCTCTGCTGTCCTTATCATGGGCACTTTCTCTGCCCTTCCCCTAAGACTCAGTGCAAGGACACTGGATTTTGACAGCTTTGGAGAAGGCTGCAAGTAACTGCCTACTGCTGTTTTCGAAGTTTGTCCCAAGGTCAAGTTTTGGTTTGGTTTGAAGAAGCAGAAGAGGCACTAACATCTCCATAACCACAGCCTTTCCTCCCTTAGGGAGATGCTTTCCAAGACCTTTCTCAGACTTCTTTGGAACCTGAAAATGCATAATCCCAAGCAGTGTGTTGTTCATGTTCGTTCAGTGTATTAGAAAATAAATCTTTACCATGATATGTGAAATAATCAGTCATGACCCAGATTGTCAGATTAAGAGCAAAGAGAATATGTTTCCAATCATCCCAAGTTTCTGTTCTTAGAACTATTTACATTATGGATAGGACTTGGAATAATTATTTGCATGGATTTTAGTTGGTTATTCTCTTTAATTTATGGAAACTTTGAGAATGAATATTAGCATGAAGTATGCCTTCCACAGTAATGCTTTCTTCCACCATTTTTTTTGTTCCAATAAAAAATAAAACCAAACACTTTATTTGAAGGGTGTCTAGAAGTTCTCTGAAATACAATAGTTTGAAATTTCAATAAAATCATGATTTGTTATTGAAGAATAGTGATTATATTCTCCTCTCTTTTCAAAACATCCTATAACAAAAATTAAAGGCCATCCAGCATAGTATAAAATAGGGTTCTCATCAAAAAGCACTTATTAGCTATTATTCTTGCATGATTCTATGCAAAGATGTTACTATGCATATAGCCCTCACCAAATATTTATGAAAGTGAATTGAATTAAATCTTCTTACCTTCTAGAGATCTAGTATAAATGAACACAGCTAACATGGCATGAATGACATCAACATTTACATTATGAATTTAACATGGAGCGTTTTCACAGCCCTGAGTTGCAGACATGCATGGAATTTGTCATACTTAAGTGTTCAGTAATATCACTTTTTTACTAGTCTGTGAGGGATTCTAAGGTGAAATAGGACTTGAAGTCACATTTGAATGAAGCAGGGAGTACTCCTTGGTTAAGAAGATGAAAGGAATGTGTTGGGGAAGGGTGGCACTTCAGGGAGGCAGGGAGGCCGAGTACTCTGGAGACGGCCTAGAGGCTCCTGCAGGAAGGACAGACTGACCAGTCCTCAATTTTGTGATGTGTAGCACATTTTCAACTTAAAGAAAGCTGGGCTGCCAATACACATCAAAAAAGTCATTTCTTGTTTTATACCTTCCCACTACAGATACCAACATTCTCAGGACAGAGTGGGAGATGGGGGGAGTCTATATGTTATTTTCAGAAGAATTCAGCTACCTGTAGAAAACAACTGACTATTCCTGAAATTCCTGGAAAGTGGAAGCTGACCGTTCTGAAGGTCAGTTTGATGTGTGGCTTTTCTCTGAGTTGTGGGGCTGCTTGATGTTAGATGCTGTTAGAGGAGGGCGGTAAGAGAGTGCACGGTGGAGGAAGCAAAGAGGCTTTTCATGTCTGGAAATGCCTCATGTAAAACTTTAGGAGAGCATTTTCCAGGAGCATCTGCCACGGAAGGAAGGGTGCCTCTCCATGGAGGTAGGATGCAGAGAGAGGGGTGCTTCAGGCAGAGCCTCTGCTAGTCACTTCCTCAGCAGCTTGAGCCGTGATAGGGAACTGTGTGGGGGTGAGAAACAGACCCCGCAAGGCTCAAAGCCAGCCAAGAGGAAGCTAAGTCAAAGCAGAGGCTGTTTTCTGTTTCCTTGTAATCACTTGCTTTGTTGAAAGCAAGCCAGGCTGAGGATCCAGTTAGGATTTGTGATTTGGTTGGTTGGGAAATATCATTAGCATTTCTGAGAAATGATGCCTCTTTGCAACCACCTGAAACATTAGCCAGCATGAAGAACTTAGGAACCAGAGACTAAGGAACATGAAATGAAATCCAGACACCTTTTCACTTTAAAAGACACCTGGGCTGAGCAGGCAGAAACATGGTATATCTCTGGACCAGAAGAACTGTTGTTGGAGACAGCTGAGTTAATCAGGTAAAGAAGAGCCAAGTGATAAACAAGCAGGATGTGTCCACTCAGGAGGCTCCCTGTGTTAATCCCTGATCTTCTTACTTTCCCAGGCAGAGGGGCCTGGGAACACAGCACTGCTCCCTAATCTCCCTCACAACCATGTCTTTGTAATGAGTAATCAGGAACATTGCACTCAGCCAAATGATTTAGAGTGCAAGAAACTACTTTGGTACAGGTGAGTAATCCCAGGGTAGCAGACTACAAACAGGTCAGCATATGACAGGTTCTTGCTTGGCGCCACTAGACGTGTGATTTATTTTTACCCCATCGTACTTCTCTGTCCTTGAGCAATCTCTACCTTAATGGTGTAAGGAAAGCAGACTTTCTGCTTAGCACATTCTCCCCGAGTCAGGCTGAAACTGCTCTCTCTAGGTCCTTCTCTAGCATCCTAAGCCAGATGCTCTACATCACCTGGTCCTCATGCCCTCAAGTCTCTAGAAAGTTTTGTTTCTAGGAACTGAATCTAATTCAGCTTTTTAATCTACTCGCTTTCAACCTTTGCTTTAATGAACCTAACTCCCTTCCTTCTGTAGGCACTGGTCTTTTTTCATTATTCACTTTTTCTAGTTTGCTTCACCTTTGGCTTCCTACGTTCATTTCCTCCCCAGAGCTTTTCCTTGTACCTTGTAAATTTAAAACAAGGGTACACCTGTAACACACAAGACATTGGAGAGGTGGACGTTCATCACAAAGATAGTGGAGGAGTCAGTGAAACAAACCAGTTACTGATAGTCAACTGCAAAACATTTATGAATGAGGTGTTGACATAGAACCCAAGAACTGTAGAACTGGAAAACAAATTGTCTTTCTAATCATGGTCTAATATTTGATCCCTCTCTTTGAATGTCCCCTCCCAAAGGTCATTTAGCCTATGCTTGTACCTTAAGTGACCGGGAACTCATTACCTTCAATTATGCTTGTTTGATATTTGGGAAACTCTGGAAAAATAGTCTTTTATAGATAGCTGAAATTTGTCTCTCTGTGGCTTCTGTATTTTGGTCTTTGAGAGTTGAGTGTGGAATCCTGGAGAAGGGGCAAGATCCTTTTCTCCACTTTACTGGATGTAGGAGATGGGACCTTCTTTAGGAAATAGGTGAATTAATTAATGAATGCCAACGAGTGAGGAAAGGAACTGAGGGGCTCTTTGGGAATCTAGCCCAGGCTCCTATTATAAGACAGGGGCAGGCTTCCTGTTACCAAAGATAAACGTTATTAAAATTTCTGCTGCTATGGGCTGTTTGTGCCCCCTAAAAATTAATATGTGGAAACTCCAATCCCCAATGTGATGATATTTGGGGAAAGGGGCCTTTAAGAGGTAATTAGGTCATGAGAGTGGGGCCCATGTTATGGGATTAGTGCCCTTATAGGAATAGACATGAGAAAACTTGCTTCCCATCTCTCTCTATTCCCCACCATATGAGAAGCAAGAAGTCAGCCATCTAAAAACCATGAAGAGAGCACTCATCAAGAACCTGACAGTGTTGGCACCCTGATCTCGAACTTCCAGCCTCCAGAACTGTGAAAAGGAAATATTTGTTTTTCAAGCCACCCAGTCAGTGGTATTTTTGTTATGGAAACCCAAATGGTTACAACTACAATAGCTGCTTTGTTGGAACATTTTCTAACTTGTATTACTTTTACTTTTAGTTGAGTTAGAAATTAGTTACATTAGGGACCTAATTTCGATGATAAGCAACTGACTATGGTGCCTAAAGCATATAAGTGTCTATTTTTATTCTCATGCAACAAGAAGTCCAGAGGTAATGCAGGTGTTTGTTACTGGCATGGGCAGAGGCACATGGATGTCAGGACAGGATCTCTGCCACTCTCTGGGCCTTTCCGTTGTGATTCCAGGATGAATGCTGAAGCTCCAGCTGCTTCTTCTATATTTCAGGCAGAAAACAGGTATAAAGAAGATGGTGCCTATATCAGGGAAGTAAAGCTTACCCAGATATCCTCGGTTGACATCTTTTTGGCTAGAATTATTTCTGCAGTCATGCTTAATTGCAAGAGAAGCTGGGAAATGTCATTTTTTTTCAACTGGAGACATTGCCTACCCCCTACAAAATGGAGTTCTGTTAAGAAAGGTGAAAAGGCCAGTTGGATAGGCGACTAGCAGTGTTTAAGTGTATCAATAGATGTATGTCCTCACTATGTAGCATTCCTTATACATGCCTAGACTCTTACAGGCAACAGAATCAGCTCTCACTAGTTTAAGCAAAATAGAGTTGATTAAAGAATGTTAGGTAGTTCACAAACTTCTCTGGGAGGGCCAGAAAAACAAGCTTGTATGCAGTCAGCCACGGAAACAAGTATGAAAAATGCTCAGTTGCCTCACAGGGTTTTTATTGCTAAAACGCTGCTGCCACCCCCACTTCTCTGTACCCGCAACCTAACATGCTAGGACCAGACCCCAGAAACGCCACCATGGCTGCCAAGAAGGAAGCAAATCGCCCTGTACCTGCCTGCTTGAAGAGCCTTTCTCTCCTCACATTGCTCACTTCCACATCACTGTCTCTCCCAGGTGGATTGCATGGAGGACTGAAATGTAATCCTAAGCTTTCCAGCCTCTCGAGTACACAGAGCCAAACTAATCAGGGGTTGGGATTGGTGCTGAATGAGCCAACCTGGTGTATCTATCACTACGCCTTTAAAACACAAGGAACCAAAAGACCTACTTAGTTATGCTTTATCAAGGACTGATCAATAGTTTCCCATGGCTCTGAGATATGGTGGCCAAAAAAAAAAAAAAAGAGGCTTCATCTGGAAAAGAATGGTTTACTGTGAGAGAAAGGGAATGACACAATTTTTCCAATTCTATTTTTGCTTTTGCATTACATGCTGCATTTTTGTAAAGATAACAGATGGGAATCCTATATTCATTAAAAAGTAAAAAAGAACTCTTCGTCAGCTAGTGTTTTAAATAAGGGAAATATCTAGTATTTACTGCCACCCTTTGAAGACCCTTTAAAGGTTTAATTAACACCAAATATGTTATTCCATCTGCTTGAATGAGTAGGCCACATGGTCACGAGGCCTCTCATTGCAGGCTGGTAAACCAATCCATGGGGTCGTGTTAGTTGGAATAGAAAAACCTCAATTAAAAAGATCCCATAAATTACCCAAAAGTTATCTTCATTTTAAAAAGATTTATTTAAAGATAACTTTTGCATACACACACACACACACATACATACACACACATATAAATACACACACATACATATAAATACACGCACGCGTGCACACACACACACACACACAGATGACAAAAATTAAAAATGGCCAAATATGTGCATGTTTGAATTCAACAGTGCAATGGTTCATGTGTTTGTATTGACATGACTTTTTTTAAAAGAATACTTTTCTGGCACTTTAAATTTCATGGAACACTTCCACATATTGTTGTATGATTCTCTCTATCCTGTGAGGTAAAACAGAGTAGATAGTATTTTCTCTAATTAAAGATAATAAAATAAAGGCTTAGAAAGATCTAGTGATTTACCCTGGCCCAAAAAGTTCAAAAGAGACTTGCCTGACCCCATAACAGAAATTTTTTTATTTCTATCCTGGCACTCTATCTAGCAATGAAAGCTTAGTCATCAAAGGAAGAATCTTTCCATCTTTAGAAGGATTATTTTACACCAACTAGACTTGACTTAGGTTAGATCTGAAATATAACGCCTGGTATAAAAGTGACTTTAATGACCTGGCAGTATGACAAAATGGTTATGATTATTGGGAGGAGACAGACAAATGTGGGATTGAACTCCCATTTCAGCCACTGAGTGACCTTGAGCAAGTAAGAACTTAATCTCCACAGACGCAATTTTCTCATTCATATATAGAGGATATAAAGAAAACCTACTCATACATAAATGCAACACACATTCTGTATTCCCTAGAAAATCAAAACACTCTTGCTGTATATTACTATATATTAATATTGCTATAATACATTGAGGTTTATTTATTCAAAAAAATCAAATATCTTTCATGTGAGGACTATTTGTTCTAGACACTGAAGATACAAAGATTAATAAAATAAATTCCCATCCTTATGACACCAAAGAGAATGTGGCCAATTTTATTTGGGTTAAGTGCACGCTTTTGTGTGTGTGTGTGTGTGTGTGTGTGTGTGTGTAGTGGGGGAGTACTAGAAAGTCTCTATAGATGATTTATTCCTTGAGCCAAGTCTTGAAAGTTTGACTATATACGTCTCCCTAGAGTCCTGTCGTCATTATCTTATCAGTTTACGGGAAAAGGGAGAAACTGGCACATAAAGCAACCTACTGAAAATATTAAAAGTCTCATATAAAAGAGGCTGAAGGCAGCACTCTAGTGCCCTTTTTGCTCTTCTGTGCCTTCTGCCATGTGAGGATGAAGTGTTCAAGCTGACATCTTAGAAGCAGGGAGACAGGCCCTCACCAGATGCCAACCCTGCCAGAGCCTTCATCTTGAACTTTCCAGCGTCCAGAACTGTGAAAAATAAATGTCTATTATTCATAAATTACTCCATCTCAGGTATTTCATTGTAACAGCACAAACAGACTAAGATAGTCTATTATGCTGTTTATACAATACACTTAGGAAAGTCAGGTATTATTTCCATTATATTGGTGAAAAAACTGAGGCCTGGAGAAGTTCAGGCTTCTTCAGATTCACTCAAGCTAAGAGCCAGTTCAGGCACTGAGCTAGATGCTTGAGACACAGATATAAACAAGAAAAAATTCCTACCCTGTGAGAATTTCACCATTGCACTCATGGGTAGATATGTTGGTTAACCGCATATGAGGTTTGTTATAACTTAGGGGCACAATTTAATTCATATATCTCATCATGTATATTAATGACCATTTTTATTTTTTTCCAATTTTGATGCCAAGTACATTGGGAAAAACAAGGCGTGTTTTATTTCTGATGCTGTTAAAGTATTTTCTTGACAATGCCAATTATTGGTTTGTATTTTTGACATTTTTGTTTATTGAGTCATAATCTACCTAACTTAGACCACACACTTTCACAGATCTTAAGAATGCAGATCTTAGGTGTTTCTTCAATGCATTTTTTACAAATGTATATACCCACATTGCAATCACCCAAATCAAAATATAGAATACTTCATTAGCCTCAAAATGTTTCCTCATGGTCGTATTCAGTCAATCCTTCATCGTCCCCTCTCTAGAGACAACAACTGTCCTGATTTTTAGCTTAGAAATATGGATTCGTTTTGCCTGTTCTTGAACTTCATTTAGATGAAACCATAGAGTATGATTTTTTTGCTCAACATGTCTGTGAGATTCAAACATGCTGTGGCTTGTATCAGTAATTCCTTTTTATTGCTGAGTCATGTTCTAATATAAAATATTAGTTGTGTTCTAGTATAAAATGTTATGGTTCTTTTTACACATTCTCTTGTTGATGGACACTTGCATTATTTCCAGTTTTGGGCTATTAGGAATAGAGTGAGCATGAACATTCCCATAATAGGTCTTTTTCTAGAAATCTGTATCCATTTCTTATGGATATATACTCTAGGAATAGAATTGTTGTGTCTAATGTGGTTTAAATTAAAGGAGTATTACTAATAATATCAACAAGGCCAGTTCTCAATTAATTGTACTAATGTGCTTATACAGATCACAAGTAGATAATCTAAAGCAGCCAAATATTCCAGATGATTTTAGATTTGGATTTGGAACTTTCTCAAAGTGTTTGGGTTTGTTTTCTCTAACCCACGCCTAGAAGTGATGAGTTAGAAATCATCTTGCATTTTTTTTTAGCATTCAAAAAAAGTTAGCCCAAGATCAAAATTTGTCAAAGAAAATATGTATGGATGCATGAGAATTAACCACTATTTCTTATTACCAATAACAATAACTATTTGCCACTTTGGCTAAATTTAATAAGGTTTGTGCATTGGAAAGAGTTATGAGGTATGAATATTGATAAAAAGAAAACTTTTTATTTCATTCAGACCTTTAATGAGACAATACCCACAATTTCCCCCCCAAAGAGAGAATACATTGTTTTTAGTTTGAAATGTTTATCTATTTGTTCCTTTCCTTTTCCACATTTTGGTTGTAGACACCTTATGTTTTCTAACCAAAATGTTTTCTTACTCGCTTCATTCAACAAATAACTTTTGAGTATCTACTGTGAGCAAGGCTCTGTAGCACATTCTGAAACTAAAGCATTGAAGATCGATGAAAGATGGATAAAATCTCTTCCATCTCATGAAGATTTCAATTCAATGGAAATAAACATTAAGCCACTAATTATACAATTATCAAAATAAAATGATAATAAGCCATATAAAATATAATATGTTAAAAGAGCATTTAATAGGGCTGTGAAATAAGACCAGAGAGGTGGGCAGGAGTCCATCTGAGCAGCTCTGTCTTCATTCTCATAGCAGTTAGAAGCCGCTGAAGTAAATAGAATGGCATGGTTGGAGCTGGACTTTTAAAGGTTTACTCTGGCTGCAGAGTGAAAACCTAAAAAACCTAGAAAATAAATGAAGGATTGTTCTGGTGACTTTCTGGGCATCACGCTTCATTGCCACGTTCCACTATGCTCAAGGCCAGGAGTCCATTGTCTTCATGCTGCCCCAGCCCACCTAGTAGGGCTTGCCGTTCCAGAACTACCCTGATTCTTCTGCATCAGAGCCCATACAGGTGAAGGGACCTAAAGTGACCTAAACAGCTTTAAGCTATGGCTTTAATGGCAGAGAGCAGACTGAGGTGTTACCACTATCCCCCACCCTTTTTCCTTTGCCCCCAATAGAGTAGAAATCTTGCTTCAGTAAAAAGGAGTGAGAAAATGGGAAAGTTTAGTCATCGAGGTCAGCCCAGCTGGAAAGATATTTTGAATATAGGGCATCAGGATGTTCATCATGCCATAAATTCTGTCAAAATAAATAGATGAGGGCCAGGCGCGGT
Organism: Macaca thibetana thibetana; assembly: GCF_024542745.1. Classification (NCBI taxonomy): domain Eukaryota; kingdom Metazoa; phylum Chordata; class Mammalia; order Primates; family Cercopithecidae; genus Macaca; species Macaca thibetana. Next base: position 41,238,944 of record NC_065580.1, read on the forward strand.
GGCTCAAGCCTGTAATCCCAGCACTTTGGGAGGCCGAGACGGTCGGATCACGAGGTCAGGAGATCGAGACCATCCTGGCTAACACGGTGAAACCCCGTCTCTACTAAAAAATACAAAAAACTAGCCAGGCGAGGTGGCGGGCACCTGTAGTCTCAGCTACTCAGGAGGCCGAGGCAGGAGAATGGCGTGAACCTGGGAGGCGGAGCTTGCAGTGAGCTGCGATCCGCCCACTGCACTCCAGCCTGGGCGACAGAGCAAGACTATGTCTCAAAAATAAATAAATAAATAGATGAGGTATTTAATATACAACTTATGGTCCTGGAACGTGTTTCTTTGTTGGCCATTCTAGGAAGGTTTGAGTGGCAGGATCAGTTTCCACAGTGAATGTTCATCATACAACTGTCTACCTCGTCTTCACATCACACTTGAAGAAAAGTGGCACATTTCAGGGCATGTACAAATCCCATTTGTGATGCTGCACAGGGCATCTGCTCTCCCTCGTTATTAGAAGTAAGGACAGCCCATGTATTAGTTCATTTTCATGCTGCTGATGAAAACATACCCGAAAATGGGAACAAGAAAAGGTTTAATTGGACTTACAGTTCCACAGGACTGAGGAGGCCTCAGAATCAAGGCAGGAGGTGAAAGGCTCTTCTTACATGGCAGCCACGAGAAAAAATGAGGAAGAAGCAAAAGGGGAAACCCCTGGAAAACCCATCAGACCTTGTGAGACTTACTCATGATCACAAGAATAGCACAGGAAAGACTAGCCCCCCATGATTCAATTACCTCCTCCTGGGTCCCTCCCACAACACGTGGGAATTCCGGGAGATACAATTCAAGTTGAGATTTTGGTGGGGACACAGCCAACCCATGTCATTCCACCCCGACCCTCCAAATCTGATGTCCTCACATTTCAAAACCAATCATGCCTTCCCAACAGTCCCCCAAAGTCTTAACTTATTTCAACATTAACCCAAAAGTCTACATTCCAAAGTAGCATCTGAAACAAGGCAAGTCCCTTCTGCCTATGAGCCTATAAAATCAACAGCAAGCTAGTTACTTCCTAGATACAGTGGGGGTACAGGTATTAGGTAAATACAGCCATTCCAAATGGGAGAAATTGGCCAAAACAAAGGGGTTACAGGGCACATGCAAGTCTGAAATTCAGCAGGGCAGTCAAATTGTAAAACTCCTTTAAAATGATCTTCTTTGACTCCAGGTCTCACATCCAGGTCACATTGATGCAAAACGGGGGCTTCCATTGTCTTGGGCAGCTCCACCCCTGTGGCTTTATAGGGTACAGACTCCCTCCTGGCTGCTTTCACGGGCTTGTGTTGAGTGTCTGGCGTTTTCAGGTGCATAGTGCAAGCTGCCAGTGGATCTACCATTCTGGGGTCTGGAGGACAGTGGCCCTCTTCTCACAGCTCCACTAAGTGGTGCCCCAGTAGGGACCCTGTGTGAGGGCTCTGACCCCACATTTCCCTTCTGCACTGCCCCAGCAGAGGTTCTCCATGAGGGTCCCGCCCCTTCAGCAAACTTTTGCCTGGGCATCCAGGAGTTTCCATAGATCTTCTGAAATCTAGGCCGAGGTTCCCAAACCTCAATTCTTGACTTCTGTGCACTCACATGCTCAATAGCACATGGAAGCTGCCAAGGCTTGGGGCTTCCACCCTCTGAAGCCACAGCCTGAGCTATACATTGGCCCCTTTCAGCCATGGCTAGAGCAGCTGGGACAGAGGGCATCAAGTCCTTAGGTTGCACAAAGCATGGGGACCTTGGGCCCAGTCCAGTAAACCACTTTTTCCTCCTGGGCCTCTGAGCCTGTGATGGGAGGGGCTGCCAGGAAATTCACTGACATGGCCTGGAGACATTTTCCTCATGGTCTTGGGGATTAACATTAGGCTCCTTGCTACTTATGCAAATTTCTGCACCTGGTTTGAATTTCTCCCCAGAAAATGGGTTTTTCTTTTCTGTCACATTGTCAGGCTGCAAATTTTCCAAACTTTTATGCTCTGTTTCCCTTTTAAAACTAAGTGCTTTTAACAGCACCCAAGTCACTTCTCGAATGCTTTGCTACTTATAAATTTTTCCACCAGATACCCTAAATCATCTCCCTCAAGTTCAAAGTTCCACAAATCTCTAGGGCAGGGGCAAAATGCCACCAGTCTCTTTACTAAAACAACAAGAGTCACCTTTGCTCCAGTTCCCAAAATGTTTCTCATCTCCATCTAAGACCACCTCAGCCTGAATTTTATTTTCCACATCACTATCAGCAGTTTGGGCAAAGTCATTCAGCAAGTCTCTAAGAAGTTGCAAACTTTCCCACATTTTCCTGTCTTTTTCTGAGCCCTTCAATCTGTTCCAACCTCTGCCTGTTACCCAGTTCCAAAGTTGCTTCCACATTTTCGGGTATATTTTCAGCAATGCCCCACTCTACCAGTAACAATTTACTGTATCAGGTCATTTTCACACTGCTGATGAAGACATACCTGAAACTGGGGACAAAAAAAGGTTTAATTGGACTTATAATTCCACATGACTGGGGAGGCCTCAGAATCACGGCAGGAGGCAAAAGACTCTTCTTACATGGCGGCGGCAAGAGAAAATGAGGAAGAAGCAAAAGCAGAAACCCCGGATAAACCCATCAGATCTTGTGAGACTTACTCACTACCATGAGAATAGCACGGGAAAGACCAGCACCATGATTCAATTACCTCCCCGTGGGTCCTTTCCACAGCATGTGGGAATTCTGGGGAATACAATTCAAGTTGAGATTTTGGAAGGGACACAGCCAAACCATATCAGCCCATGATTGTATTTGTGATCTCAATCTCATTTTCTCTTCCTGGATGTTTTCTTTTTTTTTTCCCCTCACCCTCCCCCTCAAGGTTTTGAAATGATTTATCTATGTTAAGCTAATCTTCAGTAACATTAGAAGATGGAAAATAAGAATCAGAGAAGGAGATAGCCAGGAAGAAATTTACCCAAACTGTAATTATCCTCCTGCCTTTTAAAGGAGCAACTACAGCTGAGAATTTCAACCACTGAGGACAAGGAGCGGAGGGAGTAGAGCATCTTTGTTGAGCAAGTCTTTGCTGTGTCCTTCCAAAGCTTCTGCTGCTGCCCCTACAGGAAAGTCATTGAAATGCACACCAATTAGGACCCTGTGATCTGGAAGGAAAGCTCTCCAGAGCACCCTTGGGCAAGGGAGGAGATTGCAGGCACAGCCATTTCAGCCAGTGTAAAGCTGTAGCATTATTTCTCTCTAGGGTCTGGGAGAGTGATTTATTATAGAGAATAATACCAGAAACAAGTCTGAGCTACACAATTAGCATCCACCCCCAGTAGCAGCTTTTGGTTTATTTGTTAGAAACTCTATCCAAGGGAAGGCATAATTCACTTCTAAGCAGCTTGAACTAATATCATTGTTTCTGTCTAGCTTATATATCAACTTCACACTAGAATTAGAGGAGATAATCTTTTCTTTTTTCTGAAGCAAGCCAATCATGACAGGTCTCCCAGTGCCTGAGCATTCTCAGCATGATAAAATGTGTAAGAATGGAGAAGGATGCACCTTGCATTCTGAGGGTGGTGAGGTTTCCAGATGGTGCTAGGGAGGAGGTGCAGATAATAGCAACACTGGGCTTCTAGCAGAGGACTGTTCACATGCAATGCATGGAAGCTCATCCAAGAAAAGGCAGGCATCCCCTAATTGGATTGGGCAAGTCATTAGTGACCCACTAACTGGGAAATTAAAGGAAAACAAATGTACGTGTTAATCTGTTACCAATAAAATCTAGCAAGTAGCCTCTCCACTTTGCCACCTTAGAATTAGAGGTGCAAGTCATGGAAGTGAAAATAGCACACTTGTCAAAACACTCAGTGCTATAGTGACAGGAACTAAATAAATGAGGCTGAGAAAAAGAATTGCTGGGGCAGCAGTTCAGGAAATCACACTATTTTCTGCTCTTCTGTCTCTGCTATGACATAACTTCTCAATGAGGGCTAGTAGAACAAATTTATCCTGAGGTCCTAGTAGAAAGATGTGCATTGAAATCAAATCATTTGCATTCAATTCTGCAAGAAAAAGTCATACCTTCATTGTATCATTTATGTAATTTATTCATTGGTTGATTATGATTATTATTGATTATTCATTTGCTGTTTCAAATATCGATCACACCTTATAGGTCAAAGACACTGCAGAATATCTGGATACCAAAGAACAACCCTCAGGGACTTTATTCTAGAGTAGCAGTTCTTAAACTTTAGCATTCCTCAGAATCACAAGGAGAGATTCTAATTCAAGGTGGCCTGAGGTGAGCCAGGGAATTTGCATTTATAACACATTCACAGATGATGTTGATACTGTTGTTTGGGGACCACGCTTTGAGAACCAATGATCCACAGCAGTGGTTTTCAATCTTGGCTGTTCATTAAAATCACCCAAGGAGCTATTAAAATTCTTCATGACCAGTCTGCAATTTCAGAACACACAAATCAAAATATCTTGAGTAGAACCTAGACACTCATATTTTAAAGCCTTTGAGAACCAGTGGCATTCTGGGAGAGACAGACAAATCAGAAAACCAGCTGATAGTTATAATGGAATCAAAGGGCAGTGGTGGCGCCTGGAAATGAGAGCCTAAGATGATTAGGAAAGACTACTCTGTTGACCTGAAGCAAAAGACAACAAAAATGTCATGAACCATGGAATGAATACTTAAGGTGGAAGAACCAGCAAGTGCAAATGCCATAAACTGGAGAAATTTACATACTTAAGAGATTGAGAATGGGCTAGCATGGGGCTGGATCATCTCGAGTGAACTCCAGAGTTGCCAGGTTGTATCTGTAGAAGTAAGCAGTGATATGGAGACTTGTAGGCCTCGATCAAAGTTTGAGGAAGAGTAGGAAGCTATTCACTAATCAGATTTACATTCCACGAGTGCCCAGGGATGAACATAAGTTAAGAGGAAATGTGGACATATCTAGAATTAGGTGTTTAAAACAATCTTTTCTAGATCTTCATCTCCTGATGCCTAGGTAACATTTTCATCTCAAATGGAGGATGCAAGAAAAGATGAGTGAAGGTCATACTTGGGATAGAGGGAAGGGAGGTGAGTCTCCCATGCCTGGTCTTGAGAGTCCTTTCGATCTTTTCTCCTACACCTGAGCTCTGAACCTCACCATAGAGTGCCTCTTCTCTCTCCACCTTCAATGCTAATAAAGTTTCTACCAAGTTCTGAAGGAAACATTACCTGAAAACCTTAATTTTGTTTTGTGGCATTCTGAACCTTTCAGTTTAGATTTCTTGGAGAGGCCTCAGAGAATAAAAATGATCATTATTAGCATGAGAGATTTATATCCTTACAAGGAGAAAGACAAGGAGCTTAAACTCTCAACTACCAAAACAGCATACTCAAATCAATGGTGTGAATGAATTCCAAGCAAAACCAGTGTATGGATATACTAAGTGAAACAGGCACAATGAATTGTTCAGTTTCTAAGTACTTGCCTATTTAGTGTCTTCAAACCAACAGAGAAATTCTTTGGAAAGAGAATAGAGAAGTTCCCCTTAAAATACAAGGGGAACTTTCAGTAGTTCCTTGTCCTTTTCTGGCAATGCAATATCCAACATTTTCAACTGCAATGAACTCTCTAATTTGTTTTTCCACTGGAGCTTTGTTCTACTCTACTGGTATGATCAATATTCTTTTCAGATTTGGAATCAAGACCTGAACTTGAGGCTAGTTGTTTGTCGTAGTCAGTTGTTTGACTCCAAGACATAAAACTCCACAAATAACTCTATGATTCATGTAGCTGAGATATTAGAAGCTTATCCACATCCTCACGCAAACCCCACACTCCAGCAGTACTGAAACACTGGCTGTTTCCTAAACATTAAAGGGAGAGGGACAGAAAACGGATTCTGCCCCATCTTCCTATTCTGCCCCACCCTCCACGATCACTCTTACTTGTCCTTTAGTCATGGTTCATGGCTTAGATTCCCCTATAAACCTTTCCTTGTCCCTTTACACCCCTTCAAGTCATATAGTTTCCTTCTCAGATTCTCTCTTGTATTGCAATAACATCCTGTGCCTATGCCTATGACAGAATTTATTTCACTGTAATGTAATTTCACTGTAATGATATTCTTATCTGCCTCTGCTACTAGACCGTGTGCTCATAGAAGACCAGTACTAGGTATTGTTCATTATTTACATATCTACTGCCCAATATATTCTAGATGTGCAAATATCATGATAAATAAATAAAAGAGGAGAATTGTGAATTAGCTAGGATAATAAATAATGGACATTAATTTATGTATTATTAGAAATGCTACATAAATTTTTTCAACCGGTTTATCACTGGTGGCAAACTTTTTCATTATGTTCTTAGTCTAGAATTAAATGCTAGATACTACAGTTCACCCTTGAACAATGTTGAGGGTTAGCAGTACTGACCCTCACACAGTCAAAAATCCATACATAACTTTTGACTCCCCCCAAATTTAACTACCAATAACCTACTGTTGACTGGAAGTTTTACTGATGACACAAAAAGTCAATAAACACATATTGTGTGTGTTATATGTATTATACACTGTGTTCTTACAATAAAGTAAGCTGGAGAAAAGCAAATGTTATTAAGAAAGTCATAAGGAAGAGAAAATATATTTATTATTCATTAAGTGTAAGTGAATCATTATAAAATTCTTTATCTTCACTGTCTTTATATTGAGTAGGCTAACAAAGAAGAGGAAGGGTTGATCTCACTCTCTCAGGGGTAGCAGAGGCAGAAATCCATGTTCCATGTATAAGTGGACCCATACAGTTCAAACTCATGTTGTTCAAGAGTCAACTGTGTAAGTTTATTATCAAAAGTTTAATTCAATATAAAAAACATGAATTAAGTCCTTATGTGTCAGATATGATGGTAGACACTGGGGAAACAAAGACTAATGACACATACCCCTGCACTCGGAACAAACAGGTGAATTAAAAGGTGCATAGACGATGCCAGGAACATCAGGAAGAATATGGTATTCTGAAAAAGTTGCTTGTCCTTTGCTGCCAATGCAACATCTAACATTTCCACAAAGATAGGAGGGGTCAGAAGAATCTGGGCTTGGAAAACTTCCCAGGGGAGGTGACACCTGAGCAGGTGATGGCAAGAATGGGCAAAGGGCAGAGTATTGTGGATCAGAGACTTACTTGCTGACAGAGGGCTTTCTGTCTTGCATCTTGGATTTGCCATAGGAAATCCATCATTATCATTGTAACAATGCCCAGAACCCATTCAGACGTTTTGGGAAATGTCTTCTCTCTCCAATCTCTCCTTTTTACAATTACCTCTTTCCTCTCATGACCCAACCATGCTCAATTTTCTCCTATCCTTAAAAATGAAATAAATATCAGGTGTAAATTGTTCCCTGGCTCTTAAAGTATAAGAAATGCCACATTATTTTTCTAAATCAAATTAATTTCAACTGGAGGCCTCACTATCAAAGTCCAATACCAGTCATTAGGTGCAGCTCCCCCTCCCACCTCAGGTCTAGAGGACTGGGTGGTCCGCTCACAGGCCAGTGCCTCCACTAAAGGCAAGCACTCTTTCCTTGCTCAGCTTAGCCAAGCTAAGCTGACAACTCAGCTTCTCAAGGCCTCAGTTCTTAGTGCTCATCACTTATGTTGGCTCCACCATCTTAGGATGTTGCAACTCTCTTTCTGACTTTCAAGATTCAATACCTCCTTGAAGTTAGAGTGCCTTCCTTCATGTAACCCTCAAAGAATAAAACTTTCAAATGTAGTTATTGAACCACCTGAATCAGAGTTACCTGGTGTGGTTGTTAAGATGAAGATGCCAACATCACCTCAGTCCTATGCCTGCAGAATCTCCCTGTGGAATCTGAGCAAACCTGCCCTCAGTGATTTCTCTGGATGATTCTTCAAGATCCACTAACCTATATTCTGACCACCAAAGCCTGTTCTCCTTCCACCCTCTCCAACTATTATTTTATTATCATATACTCACAGACACATCTATTTCTTTTCCACGGGCAAAAATCTTGAGTCTGGGCCAGACTGACTGTCTTGAGATATTTGATATCAGCAAGGGAAAAGGAAAGACATGATATTTCTCTTATGATGAGCATGTGGTAGAAAACAAATAAACAGAAACTACAAAAACAAAACCAAGAACCCAAAGCACCAATAGATTTCTTAGCAAGTCAATCCATAATAGGAAAGTATATAAACTTCTCTTGACCTTCATCTCTCCTCCCCCAATCCCACACCATCTCCTTCTCTCCATACCCAAACTTTCAGAAAAAATAATTTACACTCACTCTCTTCACTTCAATTCTCTCCTTAACTCATCTCAGTCTCTATCTTCTGATCCATTACGGGGTCTTGGAGTGAAAGAAGAAGCTGTCCACCTTTGAAGGAGTTGTATGAGCCATGAAAGTTATCATCTCAATGGAAATCATAATGAACTAAAGACTGGAGGCCCTTCCATCAATTTTAGGACAAGACGTAAGCCTCCAGGAATTCACTGGGGAAGATTCAGCATTCCTAAATTGACTTTTTTAAACCACTCTGCCAATAACAGTTTCTAAAGAAAATGTAATCATTTAATTCAATGTAGAAAAATAAAGCAATATGATATTTTTATTTCCTCTGACATTCTTTCCTCTGTTCATTTTTATGATGCCAGTATCTCTTATAAACACTTTCCTAAATTCTGTCCTCCATCTTCTTCTCTTCTAAAGCTGTATTATTTCAAAATAATTTTGTCTAAAATTATAGACTTCTCTAACACCTGTACAATGATTCTCAAATCTATATGCCTAGCTCAGCTGACTTCATTCATGACCCAAGTATTCACCCAGTAACCAAGCCAGAAACCTGGAACTCAGCCAAGAGTCACTCCTTCCATCCAATCAGTCACCAAATCCTGGCATTCATGTTCGAACTATAGCTTGAATTTATTACTTCCTCTGTTGCCACTACCACTGACTTTCTTCTTTATTTTTTTTTCTGAGATGGAGTCTCCCTCTGTTGCCTAGACTGGAGTGTGGTGACACAATCTTGGCTCACTGCAACCTCCGCCTCCCAGGTTAAAGGAATTCTCCTGCCTCAGCCTCCTGAGTAGCTAGGACAACAGGTGCCCGCCACCATGCCAGGCCAATTTTTTTTATTTTTAGTAGAGATGGAGTTTCAATGTGTTGACCAGGCTAGTCTTGAACTCCTGACCTTGTGATCCACCCGCCTTGGCCTCCCAAAGTGCTGGGATTACAGGAGTGAGCCACCGCGCGTGGCCTTGCTTCACATTTTCATAATTTCTCTCCTTATCTGCTGAAGTTCCTCCCTAATTCATCTTGCTAATTCCAGACTTGCTTTGTTTCCATCACATTTCCATGCCAGTGCAAGTTATTCATTTATTAAGTAAAAACTGAATGTTTTAAGTCCCTTTCTTAAAAGGCTTACTTGCTGCTATATTTCTCAAGACTCTTAGTTGCATAAAGAGAAATGCATTTCAAACTGGCTTCTACAAAAATGGGAATTTACTGGCTCAGGTAACTGAAAAATCCAGAGGTAGAAACACACATCCAGCTGCAATGGACAACAGGATTCCGTCCCTCTGCACCCTTTACTTTGTTGTGTTTCTGTTGACTTTATTCCAAGGTAGGTGCTCCCAAGTCGTAGCAAAATGAGTACAAGCAGCTCTAAATTTAACATTTCCACCATTTTAGTTCTCTAGCAAAAAGAGAGTACCTCTTTCCTAATATTTCCAATTTAATGTAGGGGCTGTCTTACTGGCCTATCTTGGGTCACATGAACATCCCCATCATAGAGGGAATAATGGCCCCCAAAGAAGTCAATGTTTAAGTCCCCAGAATATCTTACCTTACATGGAAAAAGGAACTTTGCAGATGTGATTAAGTCAAGGATCTTGAGATTCGAAGATTTTCCTGGATACTTCAGAAGGGGCTAATGTGATAACATAATCCTTGTAAGACGAAGGCAGGGAGGTAACAATCATAGAGGGAGACGTTATGACAGAAGCAGAGGTCAGAGAAAGATCTGAAAGATACGCTGAAAGATACCTAGAGCCAGAAGGAATACAGCCCCACTGACACCTTGATTTGGGGGCTTCAGACCTCCAGGACTATAAGATAATAAATTTACTTTTATAGTTAAGCTACTAAATTTGTGTTAATTGGTTACAATTAACAATATGGAAATAATACCACCTCTGAGCCAATCACTCTGGTTAGTATAATGAAATTTGACTGGCCAAGCCTAAGTCATATGTCCATGAAGCTAGAATTATTTGATTCACTCAAACCTGATAGCCTATGTGGGGGATGTATGGTTCTCCAGGGAAAGTAAAAGTGCAGTTACCTTCAAAGAAAACAGATACCTGACATGTAAAAATAACAAATGGCCTTTACAGACCTTCATCGTCTTCCAGGTAAAGATTCTCGGCCAGGTGCGGTGGCTCACTCCTGTAATCCCAGCACTTTGGGAGGCCAAGGTGGGTGGATCACCTGAGGTCGGGAGTTCGAGACCAGCCTGACCAACATGGAGAAACCCAATCTCTATTAAAAATACAAAATTAGGCAAGTGTGGTAGTGCATGCCTGTAATCCCAGCTACTTGGGAGGCTGAGGCAGGAGAATCGCTTGAACATGGGAGGTGGAAGATGCGGTGAGCTGAGAGCACACTACTGCACTCCAGTCTGGACAACAACAGCAGAAACTCTATCTCAAAAAAAAAAAAAAAAAAAAAAAAAGTCTCAGTGAGACAGAGACAAGCAAAGGCGCACCTAAAATCTGATTCTTCTTTCTCTACTGTTTTCTTGTTCCTCTTTTATTTCCTCTGCCTGGATATCCCTTCCTTCATTTTTCACCTAACTCTTTCTTGTCCTTGAAGGTAACTCAGGCATCATCTCTTCCAAGAAGCCTTCCTGGATAGTCTGAGCTACGTGATCCTCCTCTGTGCTCTCAGCATACTCCTACTATAGCATTTATCACACTTGCTTAGAAGTGATATTAAGTCCAATGCGAATTCTCATAACCAATCATAGTAATTGTGCTGGCAGAAATGTGTAAACTTGATTTCCCAAGCAAAACAAAATATTAGCTATTTTTTTGTAAACAATGTTTCCGTGGAAACAAACATCAATATGTCAGGAGGGAGTCATTGTCATTATATTTGAAATAATTCAATGTCCTGGTGTTTCTCTCCCATTTATTCCTCTAAAAAGATTCAAGATTCACTTAGAAATCTACTCTTTATATGATGATTGATAAAATTATTACTTGAGCTTGATGGAACTGGAAACTTGCTGCCTGTGGATAAAATATCTTTCATTTTCTGCCATGACTCATAGACACAATTACTACATGCTTTAGAATGAAATTTAAGAAAAAATAATTCTAATGCTAATATTAAGGGTTCTAATTAGATAATACTTCAATCCTCTCTGCTTAGAACAGAATATAGTAGGTCACAAAAAGGATGTTTTAGTTTTTGTTCCTATTTTCTAACACGAATTGATCTGCTGCATGCCAATAAATCCTCCTGACATTTTATAGTCATGGCACTAAATCACTAAATCATCATGTCAAATGAAAAAGCTGCTGAACGTAATGGTATTAAATGATGTTTTTTAGGTCTTGTCACCAACTTTAAAAAGTATTATTGATAAGGCATTGGATTTATATGTTAATGGCTATATTTCACCAGTCCTGCCTAATATGTCTCTGCTACAGTCAATAGCCAAAAAAGTTATTAAACCTCCAGGATCGCTTTGACTGAGAGAAGTTTTGAAATAAATCAATAAAAATGAGCACGGCCTATTTTCTGAGCATGGCACATCATATTCAGAACAGCATGGCTGTTTGACAGAATGAGCACAGTGTTTGCTTGTTTTTAATCCAATAATATCCCTTAATTTTTGCAAGCTGTGGAAAGCAGAGTGACCGACCCTAGGAAATATATTCAGTTATTTCATGCACAGAATGAGGCATGCATGAAGGGCTAAAAGGAAGAAAAATGCATCTTGAAGAGTCAGTTGTCCTCCTTTTTGAAAAACGAGGCTTTCCTTTCTTTTTTTATTTTAACATCAAACCGAGAGTGCTCTAAGGAGTTTTATATAACAGCAGTGGCAATCAGTGAGATGTGGCTGTTACTGGACGTAATTGTTTTATATTATTATCATTTAATTTGTAAACCTCTAAAAGTTTAAAGTTTAAGGAAGTGAATGAGTAGCAGCTATATTGCATCATGTTAGCTCTGAAGGACTTCTAAAGAACATAAAGTAGTTCTTTTATAAAGTTACTCAATGCTAGTACCTAATGATGGCATGAGATAATTGACCTCCCATTACAGTGTCCTGCCTTTTGTCCTATCCCTAAGCCTGGCACACTTGCCCTAACCAGCTGCTGTGCACATTCTGCTCTGTACCTCTGCTTCGAGAGAGAACAGCTTGACCTGCGCTGTGACACAGCTTCCTCAGCCTCCTGGTAATTATTTTGATGTTTAAATGCTGTGTAAAGTCAAACAGGAAGGGTTTTATGATGTTTTGCTGGGAGGATTTAGTGCAACTGCAACGCGCTTTGCAGATTAGCCTGGGACTGTCTGTGTGGTTCTCTGCCTAAGGAAGGAAGAATCTAAGTACACAGACAGATCTTTTAAATGCAATTTCCAGAAACTTCTAGTGATACACTGGTAAATACTTTGTAACATTTGTTTATTCAGCCAGGGGGAAATCCTGCTAGAAACCCACACTCTGATTGTCGTAGAGAAACATTACATTTGATATCAGGAATAAGCTCTTCCCACAGGAGCGGAATTTCTTAGATGCAGGGTCAATATATTCTCACAAATAGCAACTTGATCAAACCCATTATTCTTAGTCCTCATAACATGAAAATATGCTTAATTGTTGATTGAGAGTTTAATTGATGTGTCCTATTTCAATTTCATACATAGAGAGATTTTTAGATCAAAAGTTGTTTATCCAAGGGTCACATTTCCCGATGTTACAACATAGACATTATTTAAAAATGAGGCAAACCAGTTTGACAACAGCATCCACACCATTTGAGGTATAATTTGGGAAGGCTGCTTTGCTGGAGAGCTCTAGTGTGGGTAGAAGCAGGACCCCAGTCAACACAAGGCTGGAGCTTCTCTGATGATCCACATGAACCCAGCAGCGTTCACAGTGGGGATGGCCAGTCCGGAAAGGGAGCTGTGAAGGACAGCTTGGGAAGGACAGTGACCCTTGAGCATGGGGGCCCGAGTCAAGGCCGCACTCATAAAGCTGTAAGGAAGGTTATTTCAGGAGCAAGTGAGACTCTGTTATTTTGAAACAGGCAGAACCCCTTCAGACTGAAAAGACCAGGCCTGAAATATTGATTTCCTACTCCCCAACAGCACAGCCACAACCCCTTCACCTAGAACCCTTTGCCCCACTGGCAGAAGCAGGGGCTTCCAGGAGAAATGGCAGAATACACCTTATTGAATGTGCTCCATCTGGAGTTCCACAGTCCTCAAGGTCCAGATTTAAGTAAAAGAACTTTAGTTCAGGCAGAGAGCACAATGTGAGTAAAGTGCTGGTGGCTGGTAACATACGAGGTGGAGGAGGGTCCCAGGAAATGGGGCACATGGAGATGGCTGGAATGGTGGGCACCAGGGTGGAGCGGGGCTGAGGGGATGTTGCAAGAAGTGCCTAGGGTGGAAGATAAGGGATGGACTCTCTATCTAGTGTTGCCAAATAAAATACAGGGTGCTCAGTTACCTTTGAATTTCAGATGGACATTAATTTTTTAGCATAAGTATGTCCTAAATATTTCACAGGACATACTTATATGTTTAAAAATCCAATGTTTAAAATTCAAATTTAACTAGATATCCTGCATTTTTTATTTGCCGACCTGGCAACCCTACACACATGCCATACCAAGAGCATGGACCTCTCTGCAGGGAGTGGAGAGACACTGGCAAGTTTTAAACAATGAGACCTCGTGATCAAATCTGAGCACTCTGTCAGCAGTGGAGAGTGGAAGAGTGAAGGTAAATCAGAGACTCTGAGACTAATGTTAGTGTGGAGGATCTTGAGGACATTTTTTTAAAAGTGAAAGATTTCATCATAAAGAAACAAACCAAAAAATATGCCATTGTAGATCAGAGTAGTTATCTATTCAGTCCAATATTCTGTCTCCAAGTAGTGACAAGTAATGCTTTGTAAAACAGAATGACCTGGTCCGAAAAACATCAGTCTCAAGTCTGGAGACCTAACTTCCAGCCCTTTTGGGCCATTTGAACTCATACAAATCAAACATAAGTCATCGAAGTTGCTGAGCATCCTCAATATACACAGGCTTCTATATACAAGTTTCTATTTTATTCTCACATATTAGGGACATTTTTCCCAAAATCCCCTAACACGTTAAGAAGGTTTTCTGGTCTCAAAGCACAAAAGAGATAAGGTTAAAAGAAAGCGATTTATTCTCACTCTCGGAATCCTCTCTTCATCTTCTGCATCAAATCTCTTCCTAACTCATTCAGGACTCTGTGCTAGGCTGCTGTTTCTACTCCTCTTCCCCCTCTGCTTCACAATTGACCTGCTCCTGTGTGCTCATGCCTGGTAAATCCATTTGCTCTTTATTTTCTGGAACTTTAAGCCTCTGTGTGTGCTTTTTCCCTACCTGGAAATGTCATTTTACCCCACCCTCCCCACTAAAGCTGCCTGGTCTCTTTCTTCTACTTAAAGCTCACTTCTTTCATGAAGTAGTTCTTAGCCAGTCCCACCTGGTTGTAATATCGGTCCATTCACGTGACTCATCTCAGGATATAACATGCTTATACAAAATTTAAGCCTAAATTCCTCTATGTGACCGCCTTTTCTTCTATGGTTATTAGTCATATCATTCTGTACCTTCATCCCTTGAAAACCAAATGGTCCTCCCCTCCCTATCTACCAGGTAGGGCTGCATGAGCTCCTTCATGTTTCTGTTCCCATAATACATATCACAGAGCTATAGAGGGTAGGCGTCAAATAGATTTTGCTGATCTCCTAATAGTAATGGTTCATTTATTAAGTCAAAAGTGTGCCCTGGCTTGAATGAGTTAAACAAATCCTAACATAGGCCAAAAAGCCATTTTTCTTTGAGATTGACTTACAAGAAGATAACTCATTAACAAAATGAGCAAGAGAAGCTTGGTCCAAAGATGAAATGGCTATGACAATAGCTTAAAATGTATGAAAAATACAATGTCAAATTTTGTACTCCTAGGGAGTAATAAAAACTCTGGTATAAAATTTTAATGTTGTAGGTATACTGTTAAGAGAGAGTAATATCAGAAACATTAAACAATAGATGAAAAAAATGGAAAAGTTTTGAAGTAATTTTAATTTCCAATACAATAGATTAAACAAGCAAATGATGGCATTTTTAAAAAGTGGTACATAGATTTTTTTCCTCTATTCATAAAAGCATACATATCTGGAAGAAATAGAATCATTGCATTATTTGGGTTTTTCTGAATAGGTAATATGTGTCTGTTATGATCCAGCCATGAAGCAGAAACCACTTTGAATATCAAAAACAGAAGAAATGAAATCTAGAGAACTTGTTCCACAGGGGATAAGACCTAGAAAGACCAGCAAGGCAACCCAGGAAGCAACTTTCAGGAAGCCACTCTCTCCTCTAAAGGGACAGAGGGAAGCCATAGTGTTACCAGAGCCCCATGGGAGAGGACACCCAGAGGACCCTGGGACTATGGTGGCCTGTATGGTGGAAACTGGAGCCATGAAAGGAAAGTGTGATGGTTAATATTAAGTGTCAATTTGATTGGATTGAAGGATGCAAAGTATTGATCCTGGGTGTGTCTGTGAGGGTGTTGCCAAAGAGATTAACATTTGAGTCAGTGGGCTGGGAAAGGCAGACCCACCCTCAATCTGGGTGGGCACAATCTAATCAGCTGCCAACACAGCTGGGATGAAAGCGGGCAAAGGAACATGGAAAAACTGGACTGGCTCAGTCTTCTGGCCTCCATTTTTCTCCAGTACTGGATGCTTCTTGAACGTCAGACTCCAACTCCTTCAGCTTTAGGACGCATGAACCTTCAACTACAGACCGAAAGCTACACTGTTGACTTCCCTTCTTTTGAGGTTTTGGGACTTGGACTCGCTTCCTTGCTCCTCAGCTTGCAGATGGCCTGTTGTGGGACCTCACCTTATGATCCTGTGAGTCAATACTCCTTAATAAACTCCCCTTTATATATATATATCTATCCTATTAGTTCTGTCGCTCTAGAGAACACTGACTAATACAGAAAGTGGCCTCCGTTCACCTGCATTCAAAGCAGAATGGGTAGAGAAGAGAAATACCCTGGTTTCTTCCTTCCTTCGGTCCTCAAGCCTCTTGAGAGTGCCTTCCATTGCCCAGATCCATCCATAATCCAGTAGAGACAGGAACCTAACAAATATTCCTATCTGTGTGACAGAGTTGAGAAGAAAAGGATTGGGGAATGAATCTCAACATGAAGGGCCTATGCCTGACATACAGAGTTTCTAGTGTAGGTAATAATCTCTTAATTAATAACTACTAATTTGTTTACTTCATTTCTCATTTCTCTAGGGATTAGAGGTAGAATCAATACTTTTTTTTTCTATTTTCATATGGGCATTACAGAGACATACCTTAATGTCATAAGAGGAAAAAACAAACAAATACAGTCATGCATAGATAAAACACAAATACTTTGAAAGAAATCCTTGCTTGCACAAAGGAAGTATCAGTATGTGTTAGGTTTAATTTATACAGTTACTTAAATTTGAAAATATGTCTTTAGCTCTTTAATCCCCTGACCGCTTCTATACAGAGATCATGTTTTGAATGTTTCCTTTCTCTAAGTTTGAGTGTGTGGATGTGTGAGGGGGAGAGATGGAGGGATGGTAGTAATACAACTGGCTTTCAAAAGTAAATGAAATACAAAATTCCACGGAGATGTTAGCAGTTCAATATAAGTGTTTCTTTGTCAATGATAAGATTATTTTTTATTCTGTTTTCATGAAGCATCAATAATGCATGAAACCCTGAAAAGAAAAACCTCTGGCTGAGTACATTTCCATTTGACATTGCAGAGGAGAGAGCCAATCAAATGTAAGACTTCAGACACACATGACGGGGCCCATGTAATTAGAGCATACAAAGTTCCGCTCATATCATGTTGTGGTTTATAATGGTGCCTTTAACTGTTAGGCAAAAATTACTAGAAAAAGTTACATTTCCAAGTGATGGCCAGATGTTGAGCAGGAAGGTTTCCCCAAGTGCCACAGAAGTTGATTCTTAGTGAACAGAGCAACATAAGGTGGGGAGGAGAAAGAACAGGGCAGAAGCAAAGAGAATTCCCCATTTAAAAGACCCACTTATTTCTCAGATGGTTAAAGTTAACACTATTGGGGAAAAAATCGTCTGCAAATTTTCATTAAGCTTGAACACTTTTCTGGCACACAGCAGCTACTCAATAAGTGGTGACTGTTGGTATTATTGCAGAGAGAAATTAGGAATAATGAGAACCGAAAAAGAATCACCAAATTTATTGATTCAGATGATGAATATTTCAGCAGTTTGGGTAGGAAAGAGGAGCAGGCCACAATCTAAGATATAAAGAGCAGAATAGATGGTAAGAAATGATAGACAGCCCCTGTAGGTCATTTATTATAAAAGTTTATTAAGTTAAGGAGGGAGAAAACAGAACAATAGTCAAGCACTAGCAGCAAGATCAAGAGATGTTGTTCTTTTATCTCAAGCCTGGGAAAACAAGTGCATGTTTGAACGCAGAGTTGAAAGTTCCCACAGGAAAAGTAAGAATGAGAGAGTGAATAAGAGACCAAAACCCTAGATAAACGAAAAGACGTAGGATGGGAGAGGATTAAGGGCACCGGTCAAATATTCTAGGAGCCAGACTTGGAATGGTGTGAAATCACCTTTTCTTCTATACATAATGAAAAGTGGGGATGGGGATCTGGAATGAGCTTATAGCATCTAAGCTTTCAGAACAGAGCTTATCACCTTGATGAGATTTGGCCTATTGAAGAGATTGGAGACTGAACATGATGACCGGGGTAGGAAAGGACTGTACAACAGAGCCACGTACAGATAGAGAGAGGAAGTGTACACAGGACAGTAGGGCATGGTACCCAGCTTATGATGACAAGATTGCCCAGTACATGGCCACTATCAGGGCAACATAGGGAAGGCAACTAGAGTTCAAGTATACAAAGAACTCGTGAAAAGTCTGGGGACAGGTGTTAAATGGCAAGATACTCTACAGCATAAGGGAATCTAGAAGCAAATGACAATGTTCTAGCAATAGGACGATGATTTAGACAAACCTTAGTAATTGAGACTGGTAAGGGGAAGTGAATTGCTGAGTAAGGCAGTGTCCACTATGAGTCAAAATAACAAAGCAGAAGCTCAATTATTAAAACTAGCCATAATATCAGAGCAGAATTAACAGCACATTTATCCTGGTGAGCAGCTTATGCTACATCCTTTGACAGGGAGCGGGATCTAGCTTAGAGCCTCAGGTTGAGCTGAGCTGGGATCACGTAACCCTTCATGAGGGTAGAAAGGGGTTGACAGGTGAAGTCAGATGATGCAGGAGTGAAAGACTTCAGAACCTACTGCTTTCATCTGGTCAGAAAAGTAAGAGGAAATGCCAATTATTAAAATCTGGGTAGGTAGTTGGGACTCATGTTTGAGACCAGAGAAAATCTGGAATAGCTCTTATGGGTAGAGCAGACAAGCAATCTACAAAAGAGGCCTGAAAGGATTGCCAGACAGCAGAGACCATCCAGGTAGAAGCTGCCATGAATTCCTGGTGGGCCAAATTCACCATCCTTTCACAGATGTGAAAAAAGTCATTTTACCCTCAGACAGCCCCTACTCATGACCTTTTTGAGGAATTTTTCAGCTTTAGTTTAAATCCTTTAGTTAGATTTACATGTACTTTATTCAAATTTTTAAATATTTAAAATCCTTAAATGGTTCTGATATTCTCAGTACAACACTTCTTATCACTTAACAATGATACCAAAACCTTTCAGATTTTCATTTTGTTAATAAATGCAATGCATTTTTATCTTATTTCCTAATAGGTATTCAACCTAAATTACATTTTTTTCTTTCAAAAACTAGATTCTGTTTGTGAGAGGGCAGAGAGCAAAGGCATGATGCTTGTAAACAAAGGATAAAGAATAATGTGCTAACATGGAAATAGGGTGGAAAGAAAAAGAAATCAGATGTTAAATAAGAGGAGAATGCTAAGAGCTCACAACCTTACAGTTTAATAAACACTTGGCTAGATCATATCTTCTGATTGGTTTGAATATAATAGAAACTGGAATTAAATTAATTTCAGGCTCAATGGATCATCACTCAGAAATAGCAAGAAATAAATTTGATTGGGTATGAATTCTTCTTTACAAAGTTGTGCCAATCATTACCATAGGACATGACTCAGTTATCATTTCCTTTCCAGCAAATGATGGAATTGTGCCCAGCCACTTTGGTCCTCATGGAAATTGAGCAATGTAATTTGATATTATTATTTTAGTTAAGCAATGGCAAAAACTATCAAGGCTATGGTAGCACCATGTCACTAATTGCCTATATTTATCAAACAGAAAAACAAACAGAAAAATAGTTAACTCAGTCGTGTTGAATGTTACATACATCCAACTACATCTGGATCTTTTTGTCATTAAATAAGCAAAGTGGCACTTTATCAAAACATCAGTAGTAAAGTCTTTTTAAATCATTTTACACAGTCTGTGTAAAGATGCCAAAAATTGCTTTTATGAGAAACTCATAATTTTGACTGTCCTTCAAAGTTTTCAATAACAACACTTTGTACTTAGGTCAAAATGTCCTTCTGGGGAATTGGGAAGCTAATGAATAACAATTTGCCTATTTCACAAAGAGGAAAGTGCGTATAAAATTACTCCTAATTTCTCGTGTCAACTCAGTTAACTAAATGTATCATTTGAGAAATGACCCAAGGGAATATTAAGGACAAAGATGAGTATTAAATTGAATTTAAGCTATCATTCTGTGGTAAATGCCAGGAAGTTCCTTTTAAGAGACACCAACAGACAGAAAATAGAGGGTAATATGTCACAAAGGCCTTTTTGTCTCATACACTAAATGCTCTAAAAATATACACATTTTCTGGAATGAAAGTTTCAGTAATTGATATAAATTTATATTAAAAGTGGGCCTATTTTGATGCAGAAATGATTTATTTTATATATCATATAAAGATGAGTGTGTAATTATGAAACATTTTGAACATAATTCTGAAAATATCAAATTGTTCTTGGTATTGCTTCTACGTCTGGCTTCTCTGAAATGTGGTTGAACTTTATTTTCTTCACATGATATGAACATTCTGTTCCATTGCTTAAACACCTCTGTGGTTTCCTCTTACCTATCAGATAAAAGCTAACACATTTAGCTTAGGATTCTTCCTGTTCGGTCCAAGACCTACATGTCAAGCATGGCCTCACACCAATATCCTTCACACATACTGAATTCTCCCAATATCCATTCTCCCCTTCTCTGTAGTAATAGAACCTGGATTTCTATCTGGCACACGGCCTTTCAGCAGTCTTCCAATCATAGCAACTAAACCTGTCGTGACATTTAACTAACTGTTTTTAAGACAGAAACAGAAGTGTACATGGAGAAAAAAGCTCTGGGATTTTAACCCAAAACTTACCTACAACATCCTTTCTACATTGCCCCAGGATCACATCATGGCCTTGTTTCTCCTCCAACAAAACCCAAAAAAACTACCATAATTCTTTTCATTATAACAATACATTGAAAGCATTTTGAATAAATGGAATCGTTAGGGTGAGGCAGCTGCGAGTTTATACTCTTTGAGCGTATGCACAATATGTAAAGAAACAAGAGCAACAGAATAGCCAGCACTTTGGCCAACAATCAATGGAGACCAAAATCAGATCCTGTACAGACATAAAGACTGCCAGTTCTCAGAAACTGAAATCTCTTTTAAAAACTTGAGGCCACTTGTGTCAACCAGCATTATTAAAAGAGAAAGCTCAATGGGGACTATAGGATCAGGATGATGACTAAAGAATCTTTCAGCCACTCCCGGGTAAGAGTTCCCTGTGGGATTGATTATTTTGTAGCTTTATCTGTACACTTTGTGCTTGTTTGTACATATGCTTATATTTAAGCTAAACATTTAGAAAACACTTTATAGTTAATCAATCTTCCTATATTTGTCAAGCCCAGAGTTGAAAACTTCCCCATTAGGTACCATTCAGAAAAAGTACCTGACACATGGACATCAAGATGAGAGTGATAGACATTGGGGACTACTACAGAGGGGAGAGAGAGAAGGTGGAAAGACAACTTATTGGGTACCACTTCCAATAGAGTCATTCATACCCCAAACCTCAGCAAACCTGCACATGTATCCCTTGAATTTAAAATGAAACCTGAAGTTAAACATTATATTTTATTTATTTATTTTTATTTTTTTAATTTTTAAAAATAAATGTTATTTTGAGATAACTTTAGATTCACAATAGTCGTAGAAATAATACATATCCTGCAGATCCTTTTCTTAGTTTTCCCCAAATATAACATCTTGCAAAACTATAGTACACTACCGCAGACAGGCAATTGGCCAAGTGCAGGCAAAAGCCTAAGTTCCTCAGAAAGCCTTCACTGGCACTCTCTGAGTCCTTCTTACTGTTAGGCAGAGGTAGCAATTCTGGATCCCCAATATGCCTTCACTAATAACTCCTAGGCAGGGTAGTTGTTTTTTTTTGTTTTTTTGAGACAGAGATTTGCTCATGTTGTCCAGGCCAGGGTGCAATGGTGCAATCTCAGGTCACTGCAACCTCCACCTCCTGGGTTCAAGCGATTCTCCTGCCTCAGCCTCCTGAATAGCTGGAATTACAGGTGCCCGCCACCACACCTGGCAAAATTTTTACAATTTTAGTAGAGACGGGATTTCGCCATGTTGGCCAGGCTGGTCTTGAACTCCTGACCTCAGTTGATCCACCTGCCTCAACCTTCCAAAGTTCTGGGAATAGAGGCGTGAGCCACCATGCCAAAAAAAAAAAAAAAAAAAAAAAGAAGAAGAAGAAGAAGAAACATTTTTAAAAAAGGAAATGTACGTGGCCTTCTATTTTCAACAGTAGGATGGATTAGAGATCTTGAAAAGCTGCTGGTATGAAGCACTGAAATGCTGTGTAAAATATTTTCTAGGCCGGGCGCGGTGGCTCAAGCCTGTAGTCCCAGCACTTTGGGAGGCCGAGACGGGCGGATCACGAGGTCAGGAGATCGAGACCATCCTGGCTAACACGGTGAAACCCCGTCTCTACTAAAAAAATACAAAAAACTAGCCGGGCGCGGTGGCGGGCGCCTGTAGTCCCAACTGCTCGGGAGGCTGAGGCAGGAGAATGGCGTAAACCCGGGAGGCGGAGCTTGCAGTGAGCTGAGATCCGGCCACTGCACTCCAGCCTGGGCGGTAGAGCGAGACTCCGTCTCAAAAAAAAAAAAAAAAAAAAAAAAAAAAAAAAAAATTTCTAAACATCTTTTAAAAGTCATATGTGAATTTTCAAGAAAGTAAGAAAACACCTCTGAAGCGGGAATGTGAAGCAAAGGCATACAAGAGAAGGAAGGGAGCCTTGAGTCCACGCAGCCCTCGGGAGGAGGAGGGCTGCCTCTTGGGATTAGTAGTCAGGCATAGGGCCCAGAGGCAAGGGAGTCATGTGGAGGTCTGCCCTTTACAGCAGAGACTCAGGAATGACTCTGTCCTCCAGGAAAGGGTGAGTTAGGAAGCAGAAACACAAACAAAACCAGCCCTTGAAAACTTGTCTGCCTTGGCTTTGGAGAAAGGGAAAACATCTCCCTTGAGAATTCATAGCTAAGGGTCAGAACGTAGAGAGCTTGGGGCCTGATATTACACTATGTGTCTTCTACAACCTGAAGTCATTAATTGTAACAAAGTGTACCAGAGTTTGCAGGGCCTCCTCATGCCCGGTAGATATAAAGGCAAATCCTTTCTGGGAGAATGCCTCTTAGATCCAGACCTCAAAATATTCCCATATGTAAACCACAATGAATTAAAATCATAATTAAAAAATTCCAAGCCATACCAGGTAATAGCACCATACTAAGAATCAGAGAGAAAAAAAAAAAAAAAAAAAAAAAGAACAAACAACAGAACTAGACATTTATGGAAGCTATTACACAGAGCACATAAAATAAGCATGTTTAATATGCTTAAGACACATAATAGAGAATTGAAACCATGAGTAATGAGCAAAAGAAAACAGTCATTTAAAAAAAAAAATCAAATAGAACTTTTTGAAATGAAAAATAAAATCATTGAAATTTTAAAACTTGGACAATTAAGCAGCAAATCAGACTTAGTAGAAAATGAAAAATGGCCAGGCGCCCAGTGGCTCACACCTATAATCCCAGCACTTTCGGAGGCCGAGGCGGGTGGATCACATGAGGTCAGGACTTCAAGACCAGCCCGACCAACATGGTAAAACCCCATCTCTACCAAAAATACAAAAATTAGCCTAGTGTGGTGGTGCACACGTGTAATCCAGCTACTTGGGAGGCTGAGGCAGGAGAATCACTTGAACCTGGGAGGCAAAGGTTGCAGAGAGCCGAGACTGCAACACTGCACTCCAGCCTGGGTGAGAGAGAGAGACACCTTGGCAGAAAGAAGAAAGAGGCGAG
The DNA here is from genome assembly GCF_024542745.1 of Macaca thibetana thibetana. Classification (NCBI taxonomy): domain Eukaryota; kingdom Metazoa; phylum Chordata; class Mammalia; order Primates; family Cercopithecidae; genus Macaca; species Macaca thibetana. The sequence continues at coordinate 41,262,761 of NC_065580.1, forward strand.
GGACGGAGGGAGGGAAAGAGGGAGGGAAAGAGGGAGGGAGGGAAGGAAGGAAGGAAGGAAGGAAGGAAGGAAGGAAGGAAGGAAGGAAGGAAGGAAGGAAGGAAGGAAGGAAGGAAGGAAGGAAGGAAGGGAGGGAGGGAGGGAGGGAGGGAGGGAGGGAGGGAGGGAGGGAGGGAGGGAGAGAGGAGAGGAGGAAGGAAGGAAGGGGAAAGAAAACTGGAATTACATATTGTAAAATAGATTCTAAAAATTTTTCTAGAATACAGCACGGACAGATAAGGAGATAAAAACTATGAAGGAGAACTTGAGACACGGAGAATAAATGCCTAAAATATGTCCCATTGTAGATCCAGAAGGAGAGAATTAAAAGGAAGGGGAAGAGATGTTATTTTAAAAGATAATTACTGAGCCCTTTCCAGAATTGAAAATACATCTATCTTTAGATTGAGTAAACCTAACGAATTCGAAACAGAATAAATTTTTAAAATTCAATATTAAAACATTCCAGTGAAATCCAAAGAGAAAATAAAAGATCCTAAAAACAGCCAGAGAGCAAAGATAGACTAGCTAAAAATAAACTATATTTAGTCTAATGGTTGCTTTCTCAAGAGCAAAAATGAAAGGCAGAAAACAGGGGAATTAGTAGCACCAATCTGCTGAGAGAAAATAACTGTCAATTTACATTTGTATACTCAAAACAAACACTTAAAAAGGAGAGTAAAATAAAGAAATTTTCAGATGAACAAAAACTGAGTTTAGTACCAACAGATTCTCAGTAAAAGAAAATCTAAAGGATGAATTTTAGAAACATATATTTTTCCCCAGAAAAAGATCTGAGATGCAAAAAGAATTAGTGAATCAAGAAAGCATTAAGGATGAGAATAAATCTAAATAAACATTGAACACAGCAATAACTATTGATTTGAAGAATAAAACAATTAAGCATTGCAAAGAACTATAAAATAATGAACAAAATAGCATGAAACCTAAAAGGTAGTGTATGTGGTGGAAGGAGTTAAATATTCATAGGTCCTGGAGCTATTCAAGAGGAGGATACATGTAATTATTAACTTAAGTCTTGTGAAGTAAGCACAGTAAAATTTCAAGGGTTTGACTAAGAACAAATATAGCATAAGGAACATCCAAACCAGTAGAGGAAAAAAACTGAAATGATAAAATTCTATCAACTTAAAATAGGACAAGAAAAGGGGGATGGGGAGGGCAAAGAAACTGTTGGTAGAAAATAATTTAAATAAATGTAAATAGACTGATTTCTCTCCTGTGAAATACGTAGATTGTCAGAGTAGATTTTTTTTTTTTTTTTCTAAAAAATAGCTAGATGCAGCCAGGCATGGTGGCTCATGCCTGTAATCCTAACACTTGGGAGGCCGAGGTGGGTGGATTGCCTGAGCCCAGGAGTTCAAGACCAGCCTGGGCAACATAGTGAAATCCCATCTCTACTAAAATACAAAAAATTAGCCAGGTGTGGCGGTGTGCACCTGTAGTCTCAGCTACTCAGGAGACTGGGACAGGAGAATCGCTTGAACTCGGGAGGTGGAGATTGCCGTGAGCCAAGATCACGCCACTGCACTCCAGCCTGGGTGACAAGAGTCAGACTCCATCTCAAAAAAAAAAAAAGCTAGATGATATAAGAGTAATATCTAAAATAAAAAGGCACAGAAAAGTTGGAAAGGATGGAAAAAAGATATATCTGAAAAGTGCTCTTTAAAAGAAAATTGATGCCATTAATTTTTAATACAGAAATATAACAAGACAGAAAGATTACTAGAAATAAAGGTATCTACTACAAAATGATCAAAGTTTTAATTCACCAGAAAAAATATAACAATTCTATGCTTTTAACAACAATAACTTGAATTATATTGTACCACTGATAAAATACATTATATCATTAATAAACTAATTATACTATTAAGAAAATAAAATAAGTAAATGTAACTTGGCTGTCAAAAAATCAGTGGATCAATATTCATAAGTGAGACTGGCACCTAACTGCCTTTTCATATCATGCCTGTTTCTGATTTGGTCATCAAAGTTATTAAGCTTCATAAGATGAGTTGTAGAATGTTCTCACTTCCTCTATGCCAAATATAGAATTATGTCCCTCCAATGACTGGAAGAATTTATCTCTAAAAACACATGTGCATGATGTCTTCCTTCTGGAAACATTTTAAAAGATACTTATTTAATGACTTTGATAGTTACAAAGATACATTTTCTATTTCATCTTGAGTCAATTTTGATAAATTTTGTTACTCTATGAAAATATCCATTTCTTGAAAGTTTTCAAAATTTTTGGCATCAGAGCAGGTTTTTTTCTTTTATTTATGCAGTATCTGTAATTTTTCATTGTTTTAAGGATTCCTGTGAATCTTATCTCTTGTTTTCTTGATTACACTTCCCAGAGAGTTGTCTGTTTTTTGTCTCTTCAAAAACAAGCTTATTAATTTTCACTTTATTCTTTTATGATAAAGCATTTAAATCATAAAAGTCCTCATACATACCACTGACCTACCTCTCTAAATTTTTAAGTTACACTATTTTCTTCATTTTTAAATTTTTCCCTTTTTAATGTTTCTTTAAACCACGAGTTATTCAAATATATATATTTTTAATTTCCATTTTTTTGTCCTGCACATGTATGCATGAATGTAAAATTTAAGTTTATTTCCTAATTTAATCTAGTTTGGGTCAGAGATGGAATTCTCTGCAAAATGAATTCTTTGGAGTTTACTCTGACTTGCTGTATAGCCTAAAACATTGTTATATTTTGGTAAATGTTTCAAAGTTTTGGTAAATGTTCCTTGTAACTTGAACTGGGTCCAGAGTTTTTTATGTTTTCATTAGATTAGTGTTCACTAAACCTCCTATATGATAATCACCCAAGGAATACAGCTTTCTGGGTCTCTTTCCTGGAGAGTCTCATTCAGTAGGTCTGGTATTAGGCCATTAGAGAGGTTTGGAAAATTTTGCAGTAGACTGAGCAATTTGATTGTTCTAGTCAAATTTTCTTTACTTGTACTGATTTGTGTCTGTTTGATCTATCATTTATTGAGGGAAATGTGTTCAAATCTTTCAGTTCAATGGTGGATTTTTTACTTTTTCTTTTAATGTTTTCATACATATATATACATATTTATACACACCTATGACAGGTATATTAAATTCTTCTGTTCTGTGTCCTCATTTTATAAAATATAGAAGAGAAAAGTAAAGATAATTATTTTAAAGTCTTAGGACAAATAAATGCAATAAAATTATTTTAAAGTCTTAGGACAAATAAATGGAAATATTTTAAAGTCTTGGAACAAATAAATGGTATGTAAATAAAATGCCTGGTCCATAGTAACTGCTCAATAGGTCATCACTAATATTTTCTGTAAGATCACTTTCAAAACTAAAATTATCTACACATATGTGCATGCAGTCCATCTATTTACAAACAGGCATAGTGTGTTTTATCCTTACATCAAACTGCCCATCAGAACTCTTCCCCATGAACATGTGAAGAACTGTTTCTCCTGGATTGAAATGAGAGATAATGCTCTTGCCTTTCCTCAGAACACACTACTAGAAGTGTATTTGTTGTGGTGATGTTCCCGAGGACATTGTCCTTTTTTTATTTATTTTTATTTTTTGTCAAGACGAGGTCTCCCTATGTTGCCCAAGCTGGTCTTAAACTTTAGGACTCAACCGATCCTCCCGCCATGCCCTCTCAAAATGCTGGGATTACAGGTGTGAGCCACCACACCTGGCCAGCACATTGTCCTTTACAGTCACTAGCGTCCCCAGTACAAAGACCTGTGGGAGAATAGGAGCTAACTGTTAAGTAGAAGCTGTGATTTTCCTAAGAATTTTCTATGCCTTTTTCGTGACATTCATATATAATGAAAACAATTTAATGGTCTGTTTTTATTGTTACTTTGTCAGTGGTAAAGTTCAGAACTAAGTGCGTTGTTCAGCTCTGGGAACTAAATAGAAATTTACAAGTTTCTTAGGCATAATATATTCTCTCTGACACTTTCCCTTAGCCCATTTACATCTCCTATGGTAATTTAGATTTTCCCTGTCCTATTGTTTTGTTGTGTGTGTGTTTGCTTTGCAAATTTATTACATGTATTTACTGTTAGCACCTAAAGTCTTTATGGAATAAACCAGAATATAAGCACATGCATAGAAACATAAATAATAAATACTTGTATAGATAGAAGCATGACTTTCTACATATGTATGAATGTAATTTAGAGACTAAATGGGGAAAATAGCTGACTCTAAGGCCTTCATGTCAGTATCAAAGACCCTCTACTAGAAAAGACAAATGAGAGAGATATTACACAAAATATTTATATTATTCAGAGAAAGAGAAAAGAAATGCCTTCCTTAATTCAGTGCTATACTGATATGATTATAGTTTATAGAGCAAGGTTTAAAAAGCACAGGATTTATGGATTTTCTACTTCTGTCAGTCTTGCTTCAACAGTCTTAGGAAAATTACATCACCTTTTGTATTGAAGGCTTCCTTATGACTCTGTGTTTAGTCAAAATGTCATTTTAAAAAGAAATGGCTTGTTTTCAAAGCAATATCTTGCTTGCATAAATTCGCCTGCCGGGAAAAAGAAGAAAAGCTTGTGTGCATTGGTAGAGTCAGCATTATTCTGGCAATTTCTCTAAATACATTTTTAGAGGACTGCGGAGCTTACTTCTCTTGTTCCAAGTCTAAGATACTCTCCTCCAAAATGTCCTAGTGCTGCTTATGGAGGCCCAGCTGTTCAGGGTGGTTTACGGGAAACATTTGTAAAACAATTAAAACTTTCTTCATGCCTGCTAACCTCCTGTCTTCTTAACATTAAAACTACCCTTTGTAATTTCCTTGTTTTTCTCACATTGACTGGATCTGAAGGGAACATTTATTTATGCCATAGCGAACACAGCTTAACTGGTATTTTGTCTGACAGAACAGCTTTGTTTATGTGCTTGTATAACCTCCTCTTCTGACAGCAGAACTTGGGGAGTTAGCCTTCTTAACAAACTGCCTATGCAATGCCAGCAGAAGACGTAGCAATTTTGTTATTACAAGAACACAACATTGGTTGAGGTTACTTCATTTTTCATTTATTGACTTAAGCAAAAATAACACAGTGTTAAAACCTGAGTATTATTTCAGAAATCAAGAGAGATCACACTCTAGCTAGCTTTCAAAATTAAAGACAATTATTTTACTTGGTAGTAATACCTTCAGGGCACTATAAATTTTCTTCAGTTTCTTCATATGGTCCACAAAGACTGAGAAGGGTAATGATGCATGTCAGTCCTGGGGGAGGCTAGATAAACGTAGTTTAAGATTAAATTGTTTCCTAGCAAAACAAGAATCATTAGATTACAGCTTGCAGAATCAACCAATTATGCAGATATATGAATGGAACAGAAAAAGCAGTGGGCATTCTCCCCCAAATGGAAACAACTGTGGTTTTCAATTTCTGCTGAAAAGGGTCTTGATTTTAAAAGGAATAAAAAGTAAAAACCCTAATAACCAAATGAAAATTATGAAAGCAGGCATTGCTCTTCTTCAGGGACATAATGCTGTTTCAGATGTCTCTGGAATATTGCTGGGGAACAATATTCTGGTTTGAAAGTGCATTGTTAGGCTGTTACTCATCTTGTTTATAACTGCCCTCCCCTCTCCCAGGGAGTTCAGATGACTGTCCTAAGAACAAAAGAGAAGATGTACGACTCTTTTAAAATGACATCTCCTTACTTCCCCGTTATGCCCTAAAATATATGTTATACTCTCTTTTCTATATTTTGAGCAGAAAATTATTTAGAAGGAGTAAATGGTCTTTGAGCCCCTCCATGAATTAAGATTTGAAGTTTCACTGAGAGCCCCTTTGGTAGCCTTCCTCATGGCAAGCTGACAAAAGGTTGGGCAAGGGAGAAGGAGGAAGCCTCTAGGTTCTTCTAAAGAGTACAGGAGCTGACCTTACAGGCAGAGAGAAGAGCTGTGGGTTCATTTAGTCCCTGTTTCCCCATAACTGGACTGCAAACTTGCTATCACATTTGTCATGTGGTTGATGAGTATCTGTCTTTATACCAAAGGTACTTAATAAAATTCTATAGAAAGACACATGACCCCGGAGACAGATTATATTAACTTAGGAGTCTGCGAGCTTGGCCAGGTCCTGACTGCTCCTGCGCAATCTTGAGCCTCAAATTCTCCAAACATAGCAAAACTAATCCTTACCAGCTGCTTACAAGGAAGGGAAAATCAAATTCACGAAGTAATTTGAACTTCTTGTTAACAGAAATCATCTATCAATGTATATTACTCATTATGGAAAAAATAACCTGTCCACAATTTGCTTTCATTTTGCTTTTGATTAATTGTATGTATCATGCATTGTCAACCAGGACTCCACAAGGAAGTACAATTTGCATTACCTATGTTAATCAAAACTAATGGTTAACAGGAAGACAGATGTCTATGCAGAATTCAGAAAAAAACTTGCTGACTCTACTAGCATGATCTAATTTAAAGAAGGCAACAATTGCTCAATTTCCCTAAAATTTATAACTTCAAAGAGCTAGTGTATAAAGCAAACAAAAATGAGAAGTAAAGATGATAAAGGTGCAAAAATATATATATATATATATGCATGAGGAAAAGTGAAAGAAATAAAATGTTTGCCAAGGGACATGCAGAATTGAGACTGACCTAATAAAAATTGTTTGCGGGCTTCTAATGATTCCATTCTTTAGGCCAGAGTTAAGTCACTCTGGGCTACTTTTTGTTGTTGTTATTTTCATCCCATGTCCATTCTTTTGATTAGATCCAAACCACCACCTTCAGTTTTCCACTTATGCACTCATTTCATATTATCTACTGTAAAAACTATCCTAGATGTTATGCAGGATAGAAAAATATACAAGACAGCCACCTGTTCTCAAAGAATCAAAGAATCCAGATTAAGACATAGACACAAATCGCTCCTACTTAAGGAAGTGTGATTAAAAAAAAAAAAACTAATACAAGAGCACAGAGAAAGGAAAAAGATTTATATCCAGCCAGTGTGATCAGGGGAGCCTTTTGAAGAGTGTTCTATCTATGTGACTCATGATATTTCCCATTACTGCTTAAAAAAAGAGAAAACAAAAAGCACTCATTACCTCTTCTACAGATAAATTGAGTAATGCAGAAATTAAGATAAATTGGTATGACAACATCAAGGGTCGGACTATCTCTACGTCTTCCAAGCAGCAGAAAACAGAAACATTCTGTCCTCTTGGCTGGTTTCTATTTTGTGAAGTCAGTCTTCAAGCCCACTGGACATGTCTCAGTAAACAAGTGCTGCTTCTGGCACAGGGATTTGGGTTGCTTCCCTTTTAAATCTGAATGTTGAATGACTTCTTGCTTCCTACTGGATCTTGTTTGGGAGCTAACTTAAAAGGTTAATGTTCCTGGCCATCCGTAGTTATTGTTACTTAGGGTTGTGCTGGATGTCTAAATGACACAGTCAGTTTTTGCCTTTGATGGTGTGAGGGACGGGGACATTTAGCCACTAAGCATCTTAATGAGCATAAGACCTGATAAAGTCCCCCAGTGATAGTGAACTGAGATCGCATATCAAGTATCTAGAGAGTACAATTTTTCCCCCTTAAAAAGGTCTTTCTTACTTCTTTTTAAAAGGAAATACATGGCAAGATAAACAATTCAGTGCAATGATCTTTCTAGAGTAAAAATAACATGGTTTCTTTGGACTTTGTTCATATTCTCACCCATGTCAATAAACACGAGTTTACTGACTAAGAGATGGTGATCGGAAAGGTGCTGCTTAAGATGTCAAAAAGACTGAGGAAATTATGAAACAAGGCTCATCACCATAACTATTCGAACAGGAATTTTTTTTCCCATGGAAAGGTTATTCGTCTTCTTTCTGAAGTTGATATTTCTTCTCTTTGATTGAGGAAAGTAAGAAACTTCTGATAGCAATAAGGAGCTACTTTTTATAGAGTGCCTACTATGCTAAGCACTTTATATACTTCATTGAATTATTAGATCTACTGTACAACATTATCTTCATTTTACAGATGAGGAAATAGAGGCTCAGAGAATGAGTGTCTCAGTTGAGGGAATAAATGCAGCTAGTAAGTGTTGGAGGCACTACTTGAAACCTGTCTCAACACCTACACATGTTCCTGTAGGATGCCATGCCACAGAAACCCTTCAGGGGAACAGCTATACCTGGAAGTTACCTTGCCAGGAAGAGCATTCTCCCAGGTCAAAACTCTGTTAGCATTGTCTTTTGCTAAGTGTTTGTAATGGGATAATGGGATTAAGATATGATCACGGAGAAACATAAATTAAAGAATCAAAGAAATCTGGGCACAGTGGCTCACACCTGTAATCGCAGAACTTTGGGAGGCCGAGGCAGGAGGATCACATAGGTCAGGAGTTCGAGACTAGCCTGGCCAACATGGCAAAACCCCGTCTCTACCAAAAATGTAAAAATTAGCCAAGTGTGGTGGCACATGCCTGTAATCCCAGCTACTCGGGAGGCTGAGGCAGGAGAATCACTTGAACCCAGGAGGTGGATGTTGCAGTGAGATGAAACTGAGCCACTGCACTCCAGCCTGGGTGACAGAGTAAGACTCTGTTTCAAAAAATAAAAATAATAAATGAAAAAAGAATCAAAGAAAATCAGGCCACCAAAAGTGGAAATAAAACCAAGGGAATGGCTTGCTAGCATACAATAACACTTAATTAGGTAGGAGGTATTGTACAGCATTTTTATGTTTTCATGTGCCTAAAATACATTGAAGTATAGTGTTTATGACCTCCTATATATTCCTGTGACCTTATATATTTACTCTGGAAGCCTTCCAGGACAAGCTGAAGAGCCTCAATATTTGTGATGTTTCTGAGGTGTTTGGCAAGGATGAAGTTCATGAGCAGGCTGTTTCAGCTGTCCTTGCTCTGCTGACCTGCTTTTGTTCTGACTGGCTTTCAAATTTCCAGCCTTGAGTTCCATCTTCTCCGTGGCAGATGTGTAATTTTACACAAATCACTTACCCATTTATGATTTCAACTTCTAAATTACAAAACAGAATGAAAATTGTCCTTCAAAGTTTTTGAAGCTCTAACATTTGATTAATTACAACTTAAAGTTCTCTTTACATTTTTATGGAACAGATATGTATGTATTAATTTCAGTTGAATAACGTTTTTAAAAATCATTAGTGAAATTTCAGCAGCCATAGAGTCACTATGAAGAATTTAAGAATTTGGTTATTTAAGAATAACCAATTTAAGAATTGGTTATTCATCAGTTATCCAAAAATTAATTATTCAATGGATTTAAACTCAGTTTATTATTTTAAAATCAACTTGTATGACTACTAAAGATAAAATATTGTGTTAAAATTAAGGTACTGTTTTATGTCCATAGAGATTTTTCTGCATACACAAATCCACTTTTCTGAGGCTAAAAGATAGCACACTCTAAATTGCAATGTTATATATTTAGACTACATATAAAATATATTTTTTATATGGGCAATTAAGAAAAATAATATGAGAAAATCTTTATGTAAGGTTCTGCTTTTCATCCTACTGTCTTCCTTTCTATTGTATTTCACTTTTCCTTCTAAATGAAAATAAAATATTAATAATATCTTACACATGCGTGATTTTTAAGGTTTGCAAAAACACTTTCATAGGCAGCAGAGTCACATCTTATATGGGGATTGTATTGTGAAGCAATTTCATAAGGTAAAAATCACATATGGATACAATTACCCATAGCCCATAAAGAATACCACACATAGTTTTATACAAACAGCCTTTTAAAATATACGTATGTATTAAGACAATATCTACAGAATAAAGAAAGTATAGTATACAACAAAGGATAGTTTGCAAAATTTATTTCTCAAAATATTAAATTGTATAAAAGAGGACATATAGTTATGTATTTTAATTTCATGGGAGAATGCACATTATTTGTATAACATAGATGCAAACATGATGCTATTCCACTGTGTAGCTCTTACAACATCCTTGTGAGCTAGAATTAGGATTTCCCTTTATAAAGAAAATAATGCTTGGAGTAGTTTTAAAACTTGTCCAAAGCCCCAAAACTCGTAAGCAGCAAAGCTAATTCAAACCTTCAGAACTGCAGGCCCAGCTGTCTTTCTGCTTCCTCATAACTGGCTCTGACTTTATGCTTCTCTCCTGCTGAAGTATCTAAAAATTTTTCAACTTTACTAAATTGAGCAGTGTTTTCAAAACAATTAGTTTTCCCAGATAAAGTTATCTTCTTCAATTCATTGATAGAATGGGAGGAAAATGCTATTATGTTTGATTTTAAAAGTATCTGTTAATTAAATGTAATCTGACCAGCTCATGAACTAATATTGTCAATCTGCTACTAAGCTGCTTTAAATGTATGAGACTTTATTGGGGAGAGGTTTTGTTGATAATATGTGCATTTTAAGAGAAAGTAGATATTTAACTGTCAATAAAAAGGTCACTATTTGTTTTTCCTTGACTCTGGCCCAGAAATACATTTTAAAGTTTCTAAGAGAATCTGTATCAGTCAATATAGGTAAGCTTTAGGGGTGAATATTGCACTGAAAGACTCAGGGGAATGATGAATTTTAGTCTGTCCAAAGACCAAGACTTGGGGTTACAGACCTTAACCTCATTCTCCAATTAACAGTCTGGATGTGAAACCAGATAGTTATAACCTAACCTCTTTAGCCATGTCTTCCACACAGGAACTAGCATAGTGGCAGATTTAGACATGTAGAATAAATAAATAATGCAGCTAGAAGTATATTAATGTGAAAGTTACAGATACATACATTAACTGATTATGTATTCAAAATTAAGAAGTTGTGCTTATATAATTTTTCCTATTCTAATGTTGCTTTTCCAAAGCACAGAATGGTTGCTAGAAGTAAGCCCTTACCATCCTCTCAGCTCTTTCTCTTTTAAAATCTTTCTAAATGTTGAACTATACAAACACTTTTAGGCTTGATCGTTACTTCATCCCCATTGTTCTTCAGAAGAGAAATTGAGGCCTCCCAATGTTAAATGATTTCCCCAGGAACATTTAGAACTGAGACTAGAATGAAATTTGTATTAATTCATTGATATATGAAGAGGTACTGAGAACCTACTGCGTGCCAGGAATTTTTACACTTTTCACTACACTCACTACTGCTGTTTTCACGACAACAATCAGGTTGGAATACAGTTTTACTAGAAAATATGAAATAAGGCCTGGCACAGTGGCTCATGCCTGTAATCCTGACACTTTGGGAGGCCAAGGCAGGAAGACTGCTTGAGACCAGCAGTTCAAGACCAGCCTGGACAATGTGGTGAAATCCCATCTCTAAAAATATATGCAAAAAAAAAAAAAAAATTAGCCAGTGTTGGTAGTGTGCACCTGTAATCCCAGCTACTTGGGAGGCTGAGGTGGGAGGCTTGCTTAAGCCCAGGAGATTGAGGCTGCAGTGAGCCATGATTGTGTCACTGCACTCCAGCCTAGGTGACAGAGTGAGACACTGACTCAATTAAAAAAAAAAAAAAGAAACAAAACAATAGAAAAGAACATGTGACTGAAATAATAAGCTAATGATATTTGAATCCAGTATATGACAGATTTCAGATCTCAGTCAATGTGAGTCTTGCTAATGATGATTTTCAGGAAGACAGTTTGCAGAAGCTGCCTTCTAAGCTGCCTGGCTGAAGTAAGACAAAATAAGTGGTAAACAAAGAGATTTGGGGCAAGTAAGCCTTTATTGTCTCACTGTATGTTTCCTTTAGAAGAAAAGAGTCATTTTCCCCAAAAATCGAGCACTAAAAGAAGAGAAAAATATGCAACAAGGCACAGGAATTATAGACTTTATCCTCCTAGTCATGGGCATGTCATCTGGGCAGCCACACAGGATCCAGTGCTTAGAAGGGCCCCACACATGATTTAATGCTCTCCAGTTGCCATCTTGGAATTCTTAATAAGTCCTTAACAAGGGGTCTCTGATTTCCATTTTTCACAGGATCATCTAGTCTTCCTTGCCATTGCTTAGCGGGGTCTGTACAGCCTTGCTCGGCCACACCTCTGACTCTCCTCACCCTCTCCTGCTTTCTTTCCATTTGGGCGCCATTGCTAGGACCTGTTTCTTGTATCCGAACATATCCTTAATGTAGATCTGGTTTGTATAGTAAATTCTCCCTCTGATATGTAACCTCCAGTGGACTTATTTGGAAAAATGGGAGACTGTTATACAACTTGCTTTTTCTTTTTAATAGACATGTGTTTGTATTAGTAAATACAAATCTGCTTTGTTTGTTTTTAGAGCAGTAAAATCTATATGTAGCCCACATATCCCCACTGGGGGTCCCCTGGACCCCTAGAAATCTGGGTGAACTTAGTCCAAACCCCAGCTCCACAGTCCCGTGAGAGAAATTCCATGGTTTCTGCTAGTTCCTCTCCTGAATTCTCCAGGCTCCTCCGCTACCACGCATATGTCATCTGCACATGATACCTCTGTTTGCCATGTATTAGTCAGGATGAAGGTCTCAGCTGCTTCAACTTTTCCACAGGATATGTAATAATATGCATTTTGTGCTTCTTGTGTGTATTTTACTGAAGATTTGGAGATACCCAGGCTCAGGGGAGAAGTTCATATCAGGGATAGACGGTTCTCTCCAACCTATCTGATCTCTGTTCTCTTTCTCCTTCATCCTCCTTCTTTCTCCAAAGTAACAAGTAAATTTGTATTATTGTTTTGCATAGACATTTTCAACAGTATTAAGGTCTTGTCAGGGTCTCATACTCTACCTGAAGCACTTTCCCAATCAAATGTAGTTCCTATCCTAAGAGAAACGTTTATTACAACCCATTTTATAACAATAGTTTACATTGTTAGTAGCAGTTTTCCAAAAAAGGTAAAAATGCAGAGGCTTTTTTCTTATGATTTATACTTCATGATTTTTGGAATTTTTATACAAAAGAAAAAGTGGTATTAAAATCACCTATATTTTCCAAACTGGGCATGAATATATAGTCCAGATATTACTGCCTCATTCTGAAGTCCTTTGTTTTCCTTTTTTTCCTTTGTCTCTGAAAATATTTGTTAGTTATAAAAGAAACTTCTTTTCTAAGTTACAGAGAAACTTATTTTTTATTTTTTTTAAGTGTGAATAAAATGCTGCATTTTTCAATCTCACAAGCTTGGTGGGAAAATATATTGAAGTTCAAAACAATATTAGAAAGCCCTTTACCTGTCAGTTTCCATCATAACATGTATACTAATTAAATATTTTTCATCAATGTTATATTTTGAAGAGATGCTTTCATCAGCTGGTAGCATATTTTTAATTTACTAACCACCTTTGAACTGATTTATTTAGACCTCATTGATACTTACTACTTAATTACAAATAGACATGTGATAATATAGGGGTTTGATCTCATTACACAAATAGCCTTTCCAACGCAGTTGTTTAGGAGAATCAGGCAGTCTGCTGAGAGTCAGAATGCATGATTTACATATCTGTTCCCCATTAGCCAGTACTTCATGCATGGCCAGTCATTTCCTTCTCTTAATTGGAAACTAGCCAATTAGCCTATATATAATTAATTTGCATATCAAACAAATGAACTATTGAATGAAATGCTGTGTAATGTAGTACCAATTAGGGTCAATTTTCTGGAGTAAACAAGCTCATAACCAGCCCCCTTCAGTTCCAAATAAAAGAGAAATACAATATTTTTAAATACTAAAAATATATGTTAACTTCACATCATATCTAAATACTAAAATGAATCATAGACCTAAAGTTATCAGACTTTTTGAAAAAGAAAATTTTTGTGACTTTAGGCTAGGCAAAGATTTCTTAGATACAACATTAAAACCATATCTATAAATGAAAAAAATAAGTAATTGGACTTCAGTGAATTTTAAATTCTGTTTTCTGAAAGACATTAAGAGAATGAAAAGACAAACCATACTTGGAGAAAAAGATTTGCAAATCACATAGTTGATAATGTGCTAGTATGTAGAATGTAAGAGAACTCGAAAATCACAATAATAAAAAAACAAATAACCCAACTTTTAAGAATTGGGCAAAAGATTTGAGCAGACATTTCCCACGCCCCCAAAAAAGTGTACAGAATGCACACAAGCACATGAAAAGGTGCTCAACATCATCGATTATTAGAAAATGCAAGTTAAAACCACAGTGAGCTGCTCCCATGCACATATAAAAATGACTGAAATTAAAATGTGCCACTTATCTATGGCCCAAGCAGAAACCCTTCAAGATAATTATAACTGAAGCTGTACTGCAAGAGCGCTAAATATCTAGAGGTTGTGTACCCCCACAGTATAAAAACTCAAAACTCCTCACTCAGAGTTCTTAACTGGAGGTCTAAGTACCCCTACAAGATGTATGACTGGGCTTTGAAAGGCCCATAAACTTTCTAAGGGTATAAATAGAAGAGTGTGTGTATATGTGTATTTGTATTTCTTAGGGAAAAGGAAACAGGGATATCATCAAGTTTTCAATGGAGTAATTTAACAAAAACAGCAACAACAAAAAGTTTAAGAATCTACCCCAACCAATAGCTTAACTGGGCTAAACAACACAGAGAGCTCAATGAAGCACCGTGAAACCACTGGATAGGAAGAGGTGTAGGTAAAAATAAGCACCCTGGGAAGATAAACCCGTAACTGAAAATTATAAAGCATACAGGAAAATTTCTACTATGTGAGATAGTCAAAAGATCATATATTGGCAGAATTCACAAATGATAAAATATAACTAAGACAGCATTCCTCATTTAATACAAATGTTTAAATTTCTCAGAGAGATATTGCAGTAAATAGCATCCCAGAAACAGGAACATAAAGTTATCAAACAAGAGCAGGAATGCATGAAAATGGGCCAACTAGAAATCATACAAATGAAAAAAAAAATAAAGTAGGAAGGATCTTAATAGATGAAATAAAGAGTAAACTAGACATATTCTTTAATACTGCACACTAAACTGTCTTAGAGTCTGCTTCTCAGGGAACACAACTGGTGACAGACAGCAATCACCAAACATGCCTGTTTGCTCAACTATCATAGAACATAAGGGAGATTGTGAGAAAGGACTACACTCAGAATAGTCAATGGGAAATAAAGAGAGAAGAGGAAGATAGAGCACATCAATTGCTAGGATACACTTCTCTCCCATTGGCCAAAATCTGCTCCACTGGGCAACAACACCTCAACACTACTAAGTCAGATAATTCAACCACTCTAGGTGGCCACTAAGGAAGGCAGATCCTTCTCTTGTTCAGTCAGCCCAGTACATAGGTACAGAGAGTTCTTGTCAAGCAGGAATTCACAAGGGGGCTCCTAAATGGTGGTGGCAACAGCAGCCAGAATTTCTGACCATAGGAATAGCATGATTGATTGATACTGTCACTCCAGTCAGAAAGAACAGCAAGTGACTGAATAGACAGGGTTAGAAAGAGATGGAATGGAAACTAAACTATGATTAGTACAATGAGTAGGAATGTGCCTATGCATATACTGTTCTTTCTGAACAATTATATGTTTATATATACAGTTATATATAGACCTAGTTATCTATTTATCCTAACATGAAGTACTTACATCTCCCAACCAATTGTGGGAGACGGAGAAAACAGAATAGTGAGAGTGGTAAGAATAATAGTAGTAAGAATGACAATAAATTGTGTACTTGTATAGTACTTTGCAGCTAACAAAAATGGAAAAAGATGCTTTCATACAGAAAGCATGTGAGATATTTTATTTCTATTCACCCCAAGGCATTTAAACTTATTATTTCTCTCAGCAAACAGGAGAATTTGATGACTGGGATAGATTTTCCCAGGCCAATGGAAAACTAGGAAGAAGCCATAGAAACCCAGATTTTGAAGACATTGGAAGGGAAACATAATCTAGCTACCTCATTTTACAAATTACGAAGCAGATCCACAGACAGAAAATGAGTTCTGTGTCAACTTTTGATTTAGGAGGAAATGATTATGAAAGAAGTGATTGTATTCGTGTTAAAATTAAGTGATGTCCTCATTAAAACTCCATCTCTTAGGACAGGACAGACATGGGTGGAGACTTACATTTGCTGAATACCTATTATGTTCTATGGATTTCACATTCATTATGTCCTCTAATTAACTTATTAATCTTCACAAAATCCTAGGAGGTAGATACCATTTTACTTATTAATTAAAAGGTTTAGTGGCCTGTACAAGGCCAGGTTAATAATTAGCTGCTTCTGGAATCAAATCCTGATTAAGGACCTCACACTGACTCCAGAGGCGAAGCAGTTAAAGAATACTGAAGCTAAGAACAATGAAATCATATTTTCATTTTAAAATGCTGTTTCCATTTCCCTTTCATTTTCAATGAGTTAGACACATCAAATATTATAGAACAATGGCTTGCTCCAAGTAAATAAATGTTCAATTTTATGTTTGAGTCAGTAAAATGCTGACATATATACAAGCAAAAACATTCAGGAGAGACATATTTCTAAATCTCCTCACCACTGCCTGACTCAGAGGTGCCAAAGTCCTCCTTCCTCAGTATCTCTCTGTGGAAAATGAGAGCATTCTGCTCCTGGTCTTTGGACTCTAAAAAACAGAACAAAACCCAACAAAACAAAAACCCACTACAGGCCTGCATTGTCTCCCCCATCTGCCCCTCAAGGCAAACCTTTAAAACATCCAAGAATAGAAAGACAAATAGGTAGTGGGCACAGATGCACTGAAATATGACCCAATTCAAACACAGGAAGTACAGTTGCTTCAGTGGGTTGGAGCAAGTCACAGTGAGGATTCTGACCCGTTTGCCTCTGGTGTTGAGATTAATTGGTGTACACTGGCCGGTGGCACTGCCCATGGGGAGCTTGGATACTCTTGTTTAGTATTGTACAATTTAGTTATTGTACAGTTCAGATCTAATTCTTTGTATAAATTCTAGGAGTCACTCCTTCAGGGCACTGGTGCACTTCTTTTTCCAGAGGAAATGTGAAAAGAGAGAGTTAATAGGGTGAACTACAGCTTCACTGCTGCTGCTACTCAATTTATACTCATCATCTCCCTTCACATTGTCCATTCGAGATCTCCTTCACCTTCAGCTAGCATCTGTGCTGGTCTCAGTGGCTCACCCAGTGGCATGACTCAGTCCCGCATTTTTTAGAAATCTGAGCCCCTTGAGCATTGTACCCTTTGCAGACCATGGTTCTTGTCTAAAGAGACACTCAAGTGAATCATGTAAGAACAATTGTTTAGCGTAGTCATAACTCAGGTATTCCTTGGAAATCATGTAAGAACTATTGCTTAGCATAGTCATAGCTCAGGTATTCCTTGGAAAAAGGATGAAACGATAACTTTAGTTATGACTGTCTGATCACTCACAGGGAATAATTTTTCTCCTTGCTAACTCATTGGCATTTCCATTCCTTCCATCTCCCATCTCGTCTCTTTTTCTCTCATGCTTAATATGTATCGAGCACAGTTCTAAGTACTTCACATATAGTAACTTACTTAGTTCACACAACAACCCTGAGATAGGCCTATGTTATCCTCATTTTAGAGATTAGCAGTGGTGTGCAAATAAGTTAAATAAGTATCCTTAGTCACACAGTAAGTACATCTGGGGACCAAGATTTGACCCCATACAGCCTGCTCCAGAGTCCATGCCCGTAACCACAGATGCTATTCAGGTATCAGTTAAAATCATAAACTGCACATACTTCCTACTTCCCAGTCTTGGTTAACAATGTGCTTGTGTATTGAAAAAGGTCGCTAAAAATATTTGGCTCAATTCAAAGCACCTTAGTCAGCTTTTAGCTAATTTACAAGTCTGTAAGATAATTGTGGGTGATATTGCTAGTTCCAAACAGCACTGCTTTACTCTGGACTGAATTTCACTTGTGGCTGGCCCTGTGGACCTATTTGATTGACTGATTTATTCTTCATCTCCAGCCTGAAGCTCATCTGCAGACTTTCAGCACTCCCTGTTCCAGCCACACCACTTAACCTGCTGCATGTTTCTGCCTCTGTGCTTGGCCTGTGCTATTCCCACTGCCCATAGTGCCCTTTTCTTCCTCCTGGACCTTGGAAACATATTTCCATCCTTCCAGCCCTACCGTGCCAGCCACTGGGGAGTGATGGTAACATTACAATAACTTACTTATGCATCCTTTGCCCCCTCCAGATTGAACTTCTCCAGAGGATATAACAATGCTTTATTCTTTTAGTATCATTTCCCTATTTAATACCCTAGCACTTTGGGATGCCAAGGCAGGTGGATTGCCTGAGCTCAGAAGTTCGATACCAGCCTGGGCAACGTGGTGAAACCCCGTCTCTACTAAAATACAAAAAATTAGCTGGGCATGTTGGCCTGTGCCTGTAATCCCAGCTACTCAGGAGGCTGAGGCACAAGAATTGCTTGAACCCGGGCGGTGGATGTTGCAGTGAGCTAAGATGGAGCCACTGCACTCTGCACTCCAGCCTGGGCAACAGAGCAAGATTCTGTTTCCGAAAGAAAAAAGATTTAATACCTTAAAGACACCAGGTTAATGCATAAAAATTTTCCCACGATAATTCTAAATGTGATGAAAACCCTTTTGAAGGTGTCTGGCATTAAAACACATTAGGAAAGAGTTGTCCTGAGTCGAGTTCATAATCCTCTTACTTTCACTGTAAGACCTTCAGCCTCTAAGGAAAGAAGCAGTGTGAGCAGAGAAATTAGCTGGGTTGTGATACACTCTCGAGTGACGTGTCAGCCACACCCACAGGAATCTTTGCAGCTTTGATGGCCCTCCAGAATGATGCCAGGTTGGACCATAGAGGCTGGATACTTTTTACTCCTTCATCAACCAGTCATTGGATGTAGGCTATCCTAAGAAGAGAGCATGGCATTGACAATGGCAAATGCTGAACAAAGGTGACATCCAGGGCTGTTTTCTGATAATAATCCCAGCAGGTAAGGGAATAAGTCTGCATCACTCCTGAAGAGGGAGGTGGAGGGCACATCAATGTGCCCCGGTACAGTTCAGATCTAATTCTTTGTATAAATTCTGGGAATCACTCCTTCAGGACACTAGTGCACTTCTTTTTCTGGAGGAAATTTAAAAAGAGAAAGTTAATAGGGTGAACTACAGCTCCACTGCTGCTGCTACTCAATTTATATTCATCATCTCCCTTCACATTGTCCATTCTAGATCTTCTTCACCTTCAGCTAGCATCTCTGCTGGTCTCAGTGGCTCACCCAGTGGCATGACTCAGTCCTGCATCCCTTAGAAATCTGAGCTCCTTGAGCATTGTGCCCTTTGCAGACCATGGTTGCTGTCTAAAGAGACACTCAAGTGAATCATGTAAGAACAAAACATATTTCTTCCTGCCCTCATTGTGAAGCATTAGCCTAGTTAGGCTTCAGTTTCAGTTAACCCTGACAAGATGATTACTTCACAGTGCCCAGGTGGCAATATCAGTTAGAGTTCAGTGTGACTCTTGATGTGTCCTCTGGTAGAAGGGTTCCTCCTTTGGAACCAGGACCTCTAGACACATGGAGTTCACAGTTGTGGGGATGGGAAGCACAAACTCCTCAAATGGGTGCTGGGGAGCGATGGTAAACAAGCCACTCCTGCTTCTCCCTCCCAGCCCTTGCCCATGCATTCTACCTGTTGAGAACACAATCTCATATCATACTTGCTGGTTCAGAGTGTGCACTGTATCCTGGAGGATGGTCATCCATCCTCTGAGCTGGTGCTTCAACAGGATAATCCTCTCAGCTGTGCCTTTAGCAGGGTGAGCCATTGCTCCTCTAGGTCGGCACCTGCTAGGTGGTGAAGTATGTGATATGGCCTCACCCTCACACCTTTTTTGCTGCAAAGTAGGTCCCTTGGTCTGATTCAGGGTTCTCTGGAAACTCATGCTGGTGGATCAAACACTTTGTAAGATCTTGGATAGGTCCTGTGAGCAGGAAAAAGAAACCTATACCAGGAATAGGTCTACTCTTGTCAAAATGAATCGCCAGCCCATCCAGACTGAAGGGGCGTAATGTAGTCGACTTGTCACCGAGTGGCTTATTTAGTGATGATGTTACAATAAAGACATAGAGTTGTTCTCTTTTGCTGGCACATTTGGCAATGGCAATAATAGATCAGCCAAGGTAAGCAGACGTGGATGCTATTGGGCCCATGTTGTTAGGCCCGGCTACCATGGCAACTCCACTCCTGTGCTCCTTTTGCCAGTGTTAGATGGCCAATGACAGTGGCTAGTTGGTGTCAACTGTCTGAGTTGTTTTTGGCTACCTGGCTGTGAAGTGCCTCTTCAGTGATGGGTACTTTCCAGTAGATATTGCATGTGACAGAAAAGTCTTCACATAATGTGCTCACTCCCATATATTCATCCACATGCCTCCTTGTTTCCAATCTTACAATCTTTCTCTTTCCAGACCCCTTATCAGCTGGCCAAAACATTTTCCACTGCCTGTATGTTTTGTGCCCTTGCGGTAGTTCTCTTTGCTCATAAAGTTAATAATCTGTTGCACCAAACTGTGACCCATTGACCACACCCAAATCAGGCTACAAAGTAACCACCATCTGCTTCTGACTTACACCTACATGCTGAGCCATTCCATCTGTGAACCTCTTCTATCAGGTGAGCATGAGATGCCCCCGGCAGCTGTGAGAGTGAACTCAGGGGCCGGGCACAGTGGCTCACGCCTGTAATCTCAGCACTTTAGGAGGCCGAGGCAGGTGAATCACGAGGTCAGCAGTTCAAGACCAGCCTGACCACCATGGTGAAACCCCATCTCTACTAAAAATACAAAAAATTAGCTGGGCATGGTGGCGGGCACCTGTAATCCCGCTACTCAGAAGGCTGAGGCAGGAGAATTTATTGAACCCGAGAGGTGGAGGTCACAGTGAGCTGAGATTGCGCCACTGCACTCCAGCCTGGGTGACAGTGCGAGACACCATCTCAAAAAAAAAAAAAAAAAAAAAAAAAAAGAGTGAACTTCGGGGAGAGGCACTGGAACACATTGATGGGTGACATGGGGGTTCTGGGCCACCTGCTGTACAGCTTGCTTTTACACTCTGGTCTCGCTTGGGCTCAATTCAGGATGTATCATTTCTGTCTTAAGATAGATTGCTGTGGGACCTTCCTGAACCTTAGTAGGTTTGACAGGGTTCAGCTCATAATGACAATTCCAGCCATAGGATAACAATGCTCCATGATCAGGTGTTCCAACTCTACCCCATAGTATGACAGGAGCTGTTTCTGGATAAGTGTATAACTGTCCTCTGCACATGACATGGCATTAGGAGTCTGCATTGCCATTTCCATTGGGTCTTGTCATGAAAGGAATCATCAATCGTGGCCCCTTTCCCACAATTAATGTTGTTAAGACCATAGGGTCTGCTAACTTGCATGACCCTTATAGCAGGCCACTTGCCTATATCATCTGAAGAGCCCATTCCTACTCTGGGCCCCATTTAGCCCTGGCAGCCTCTCAGGTCCCCTGGAATGCAGGTCAGAGCAGTATGCCCAGGTTTAGGATATGCTGGTTCAGACTCTGAGCAGGCCTGTCAAACATAACCATTCTTTCTTTTTAGTGGGAGATGAAAGATACAATAATTTCTCCTTTATATGAAGGAAGTATTTTAGACCCCTGGATCCTAAAAATGTTACTGATGTAATAGGTCCTTGAAGTCTGTGTAGGGATTATCTTCCATCTGATAGGGTCAAAGCCTCCAAAATATTTGCCACTTTTTGTTTTTCTGGTCATATTAGAATGATGTCCTCAGTATACTGAACCAGTACAACGCTCTAGAGAATGTTCAGATGATCCAGATCTCTCTGGACTATATTTTGAGGGCATAGGAGTTAACACAATCCTGGTACTAAATGTAAATGTATATTTTTATAAGTTGAGTTCCTTGGGAAGCAGACTGAGACAGATTAAGGTGCAGGAAGTTTATTAAGAAGCTATCTTGAGAAGGAATGAAAGCAAAGGCAGGCAAGGGGAGAAGTTGGGCTGTGATGAGCCATAACAAAGGCCTCAGCTGACTACATGGGACCTCTGGCATGGAGCTAGTCCTTAGAAGTTGTCAGGCAAGGGGACCAGGACTTTATACTGCTGTTTCGAGAAGTCATTGGTTGAGGCTGCTCTGGGAAGTGCATGTTACCAGCATGAGGCACCTCTCTTCAGCCAAAGCAATTCCTGAAAAGGGCTAACAGCTTGTCTCCCAGCAGCAGTCCCTGTAGCTGAGCGAGTGATCCCATCATTCCCGAGGTGAGGCCTGAATGCTGCATCACAGAATCCACTAAGCTTTCCTTCCTTCCCTGCCTCACTCCTTCTTTCTTTTACTCTTAATTTCCTGGGGTTGCACCCCTATTAAAGCATTAGCATGCGAGTTTTTGCCTCAGGCTCTGTTTTCTAGAAGACTTGGGCTAAAAGAATAAAGAGTTGTATGTGTTTGTTTTGGCTTCTATTTCACAGCCTTAAATGAACATGTGGCAAAATGGAACTCTGTACAAAAATGGAATATATAGAATTAATACCCCCCCCCCCCACCAAACACACACACACACACACACACAGACTTAATGCAAGATGGATTTTGGGCCGAGACACTTGATTTCTAGTGGGGCTCAACTATTCCTAGATATTAGGAACATGGCTTGGTCTCTCAGATTTAGTTTCTGGTTTAATATAGTGAGCATAATAATGCCTGATCTTTCCAGCCCCCAAATAACATCAAGTCTGAAAGAATATAATGTATGTCAGAGCACTATGCACAATCACAAGATCCCTACTAACAAATTCTCTTCTCCCCCTCATATTCTCTAGCAAAGGTACGGAATGACGAAGCAGTGATGCCATGCTCCAAGGATCGTTGTCAGGACCTTATGGTGCAGGGACCTTATCCCTTACAAATGTGTTGATACTAGAATAGCAGGAAGCTACTAATTCAAATGTCTCTCTTGTCCGCTGCCAAATTTCCTAACGCCCTACCACTGGACTCTGAGGTTCTTCTCTCTTGTGATCTCTCAATGAAAGCCACAACGTCATAGTGTTGCCCAAGTCCAAGCACCATTGCACTTAAATCTCAGAATGGGGCCTTGAAGGGTTAGGCTGGTAGACAGATCCCTGAGAATGAGACAGGCATCTTCTCTGTGAGGAAGAGAAAAGAATGGCAGGAGAGATACTGGGAATCAAGGCAATGAAAGGGGAAACTGAAATGTGAAGTCAGGGGAAAGATTTCACCTACTTCTTGATTTCAACAAGGTCTCATCCTGATTATACATAGGTCGAGATCTCTACCAAGGACCACAACAATATACAAGGCTGACACAGGATAGCTAAACCATAGCTGCACACTCCGGCCTATGGCCACTTGGCAGTCTACTCTTTCCATCTCCTTACCTCTGAAATCATCAATGGCTTCCCTCAGTGGGGCTTTCACAGGTCTCTCTTTTGACCTGTGTATGAGAGGGTGATGCTCACAATTATTAGAATAAAAATTTTAGTCCCTTACCTTGAACCCTACAGTTAAAAAGACCTTCATCCTGACTAAGGACAGGAAATGAGAACATGACCCACTCTTGCTTAATTAGGCCCCTTTTTCTGCCAAGATTTAATTCTATCAGTCTTTTGAAATGCAGTATGTTAGAAATTAAATAACACAGAGTCCTCGAGTACTCTCAGGGGAGGAATGGAGAAAAGTCTTTGAAAAATAGCAAAAGTAATGGGAAAATAATTAAAGGAAACATCTCTGACATATTAAAACTAAAATAAACCATATACTATGACAGAAAATTATTTCCTATAGCCCTAGATGAAGGCTGAAAGGGGAGGTCCAGTCTGGACCTAGCGGGCTAGTCTGGGCTAGCTCAAATTGGAAACTCAGGGCCTTATTCCTCCTGACTTGAGGGCTCTAGGTGGCTGTCCTGCTCCTCAGTATCTGCCACTGAGCCTGCCACAGCACTAGTAGCAATTACTGGAATGTTGGGCACCGACCTACTTTCCAGTTTTGTGAACCAGTAAAGCTAATTTAGTGCTCTCTTTTCAATTGCACAGACTTCATTGATTTTTCAGATAGATCAATGCCAGCCACCCTAGACCTAGGCAGCATTGAACAGTCTCTAAGCAGTTATGCTGTGGTGAACTGAATTGCATAGACAACTACATATGTGCTTCTATAGTGTATCCTTTATTTGATCTATGCATTCACTCTGAAATGAAATATCTCTAGGCAAATCAACAGAGTTACAAGTGTCATTTATAATCCATCAACTGAAAGGAAATGGCAAGATGCCAAGGAGTCGAGCCTGGGGCCTGTCAGTGCTGGCCAAGTAGGTGGCTGCAAACTTCAGGTAATTTGAAGAACATCCAAATATTAATTCTGCTCAAATCAGAGAATCGTAAAATATTTTAAAAGGAAGGAACCATAGAAACGATAAGGTTCAGTGATCTTCAACTCTCAGGTAGGCTGTGGGGGTGGAACTGTTCACTGTAATCACTAGGGAGCTTTTTGAACATATAAACAGGCTACGTAGACCCTCCTGGCTCAATCTGAGAAAATATTAGAGTCTGGGAGGGTTGTGGGGTGGCCTCACAAGTGTTTTAGAAGTTTGTTGGGTAATTCTGATAAATGATTTCCCTCATCTACCTGAAGAACCCACTATTTTAGAGAGAAAGAAACCCCAGAGAGGTATGGTTTAGCAAAAACCACACATCTAGTAACATGTAGAACTGGGACTCCCTACCCAGATGTTCTGATTCTCAATCCAAAACTCCTTTTATAAATTTACTTCATTCTGCTTAGAACATAGTCTTTTGTTAAATTTAGGGACAGGCCAGGTGCAGTGGCTAACGCCTGTAATCCTAGCACTTTGGGAGGCCGAGGCAGGCAAATTGCCTGAGCTCAGGAGTTCGAGACCAGCCTGGGCAACATGGCGAAAGCCTGTCTCTACTAAAAATGCAAAAAAAAAAAAAAAAAAAAAAAAAAAGCCTGGTGACGCACGCCTGTAGTCCTAGCTACTCGGGAGGCTGAGGTACAAGAATGGCTTGAGCCCGGGAGATGGAGGTGCAGTAAGCCAAGATTGCACCACTGAACTCCAGCCAGGGTGACAGAGAAAGACACTGTACAAAAAAAAAAAAAAAAAATTAGGGACTCTGTGCATTGAGTAACCATCTGTTAATCTGAAAAAATTGATTATAACATTCTTTCAAATATTAAGATTTTATATGCAAAGTGTGTTTCTTTAAAGCAGCATATAGTTGGGTCCTTCTTTTAATGCACTCTGACAATCTCTACCTTATATTTGGAGTGGCTAGACTATTTGCATTTTATGTAATAATAATATAGTTGGGCTTAAATTTCCTACTTGCACTTACCATTTCAGTTTTTCTTCTGTTCCTGCCTTTTTAGGGGATAATGAAATTAATTAATTCATTTATCAGTTCTATTTTCTGTCTATTTCTTTCTATTTTCTATTTCTTTCTATTATTGGTTTGTTCTCTGTACCTCTTTGCTGCTGCTGTTGTCATTGTCATTGTTTTTTCATGGTTGTCTAGGGTTTAGGTACACATTGTTATTATTTCCACTTTAGAAAGTCAATTATCTTTTAAAGTAAAACATTTTAAGTAGAAAAAGTATTTTATATTTGCCTACATATTTTCAATTTTTAGTGCTTTTTCTTTCTTTATACAGATCCAAATTTTCTTCTGGTATCATTTTTCTTCTACCTGAAGGGCTTCCTTTCATGTTTCTTATGCTGCAGGCAGCAATGTGCTGGAGCCAGCTGACAGAAATTTGCAGGAACATTGTGAGCATCTCTTCCATACTCTGTCTTCAGAAATGATAGGTTGTTAGCATAAAATTGGCCACTGAAGGAATATTTACAGCATGGAAATCACAAAATGCTACAAATCTAGATTTATTTTTCTGGAAAGCTACTTGTTAAACATTTATCATTACACAACTTAATATAGGCCTATTTGGTAATAGATTATCTCAGCTTTCATATATCTAAAAATGCCTTAATTTCATACAAATGTTTTGAAAAAAGTTTATGAGAAGTTTAAAAAAATAGCATAACTGTACATCATACTCAATTGCTAAAAACTACTAATGAAAGAAAACCTTTAAAGTTCACAAAGTAAAACAGATACATTACATATAGAGGAGCAGAGATAAAAATGATAGCAGACTTATCAGCAAAAACATTGTAAGCCTCAAGAAAATGGAATGATATCTTTAAATTACTGAAAGAGGTAAACTATCAATCTAGAGGTTTATACCTAGCAAAACATTCTTTTAAAAATGAAGGTGAAATAGGGACTTTTACATTTATAAAAACTGAGAAAGCATACTAATATCTAAGGAGGAATTCAGAAATATGCTCGTGAATTTGACCTGTTGGTGGGGGTAGGACATCCAAAAGTCTGTGTACAGGAGGAACTGAGGTATCTTTTGGTAGAAAAGATATCTTAAGAAAAAAGGGAAGCAGATCCATCCAGTAATAAAGTGTAATGGTAATGGGGGAAGGGAGAGTGCTATTATATAAGTGAAATATAAAGTCATTTAGATTTTGCACAAAGCCAGGCCCTGAGGGGATTTATATATGAAGCCAATAATAAAAACACAGGCTTGACTGTAATTAAAAACTGAAAGATATGTTTTCCCAAAAATTCTGTGAGACTTTATGGAGTAATCAAGACCATGTTGACACTCTTTTAACAGACTGTTGCACCAGAAGAATTGAAAAACACTGTCCAAATTTACACCCATGTGATTATATCTAGATTTGTTTAAGAACATGGAAAAGACTCATCTGGAAATCACCCAGAATATTAAAGGTATCTTTGCTGAGGGCTGAAATTCTGTATTAGCTGAGGGAGGGAAGTAAGTAAGAGCATTTTATTTGCTGTTGCCTTTTGTCATGAATGTGGCTTGCATCTTTTGAATTCTCCTCCCATTGCTTGGAGTCTATCCCTTATCATGTTTCACCTCTCTGGGGATAGAAGTCAGAAACTCTTTTTTAGCCTTTCTTTCAGCTTGTGTGCAAACAGTCAGATAAGCCATTGTGAAACTTTTATATAGAAAGGAACCAACTTGAGAAGCAGGTACCAAGAGTAATTCATTATCTGGAATGAATGACCACAGAGACAGGTGGCTAGCCAAGACAGCAGAGATGAAAATTCTGGAATCAAATGCCAGGTAGCAGTGAAGCAAGTTGTGTATCTGCACTAAGTAGCAGCAGCAGCAGGATCTCTGTTGGATTAACCTCAATGTGTGGTTTAGTCATTGTTCCTGGTTCCAGAGCTTCCAAGGCCCATTCTATAGACCTCTCAGAGAGTCTGTGAGTTGCCTAATATCCTTTAATAAATTCCTTCACTGTGTAAGCCAATGTGATAGGGTTCTGATGTTTTCATCTTAGATGACCAGCTGATACAATTGGTCATACTCATCCTGATACTCATGGTCATAATCAGTACCTCCTAAAGCATTCCAACCCTCTCTCATTCCCCCACAGTGCTAAATTTTTCAGGATTCTGACTTTGCATACTCACATGCAGTCAACTGGCAGGTAAGATATTTTTCCAATGTATTCCTGACATAGCTCCAAAGAGCCTTGTAAACCCCACAAGACCTCAACTTGGCAAAGATTGAGTATCTTTCCAGGGGCACTAGAGGAATATTGGATAAAAGGACTTATTCAGGCATATCTTCAGGAATCAGATTGTTTCATTTCCTCTCCTTAATGGAAAGAGGACCTTTGATGGGAATTGTATCATTCTCTTGTACACCAGGATACCTGGTGAAACCCCCATTCTCCAACATGAAGACTGCCGCAGGTACTTGGAAGAACAATTAATGTTTTGGTCATCTAAGCGGCCACCAACTATCTTTTCTACAATGTGCACTCCACAAAAACAGGAGAATAATTTATCAAAAAAGCAATCTGGAGTCCTCCCTACAGAGTAGGGAGGGGTTTTGACCAATCAAGGAATTGTATTGAAAAAATTTAGCTATTCAAGTTTATGATATGACTTACATTCCTCCTCTGTTTTTAGAAATATAAAAAGATGTCTTCTTCAACCTGCAAGTTTTTCTTATCATGTTGAAAATAAGTTTGTAATTGACCACGATTTTATATATGTAGTGGCACAATAACTGGAATTAACATCATTTTATCTTTTAATAGCTTTTATCTCCTAGTGCTCCTGAGATTGTCTTTCTGTGATCCTTCTCCCCTCCAGTTGCCCTCCTTCCCTTTTCCAGCACTCAGTAAACCTTCTGCCCTTCACTACATTAGTCTCTGGCAGGAGAGGAGCAGATGCCTTCATGCATACAAATGTGATTGATAATGCGTAACAACTAACTCTTTGACAGGTGTTTGCATTTCAACTTTAAGCCAAGAGGATGGATTGATATGAGAGTCTGCCTGTGGCTTTCTTGTCACTTCTGGATTTATGTCCCTTGTGAGGCAGCCGACCCTACTCACAGCTAGTACGCAGAGCAACACCATAGGTTGGCCCTGCCTGTCTACCTCAGAAGCTAAGTGTACATTTGCAGGTGTGCATTTCCTTCTCTATGGTTTTCTTACTAAGTAATGGGTACAAGAAGTACAAAAATTGAAAAACTATAAAAGCAAGTCTTAGAGGTCGTTATAATGCCTATGGGGTATGCTACTTTGTACACAATATGCTATTTCGTACACATGCACCTTGCTGTGATGTTATCTGCCTCCTGTAGGAACTAGACCTGCTGCAAGGAACATTCACCTTCAGGAGTGGTCTGATAGCTCTCGTTGGTGAGGCCATCGGGGTACTTAGTGATCAAGAAGGTGCACCAAACAGTGTCAGGAGCGGAGCCATTTCACCCTGTGACTCTAGGCATGCAAGAACAGTTATTTGCATTTGTTATATTGCCTAATAATTTCAAACACTCTCATATACAGCTGCTTTGGGAGGACAGCAGGAGAGGAACTTTTCCTATTTGGTAGGCAGGTTTCAGAGTTAAGGCAGTTACCCAGGTGACACATATAGGAATGCTAGAGAAGGAATTCAAACTGATTATAAATCTATCACTTTTTCTCCCACATCCTACCCTTTGTCATGCATCTCCCTTTCTCTCTTGTGTTTCTCCCCCCGCCGCCCCTCACACACACAGTATGAGAGACTGATGAATACCAAACTAGCCCTTGTACAAAGACTGTGTTTATAAGGATCTACAAAAATATCACACTGGCTTGGTAAGACAACAGAACTCCTTCTGCAGAGGGAAGAATTCAGCCCTTCATCCCACAAATATTTATTGATATCACCTATTTAATATGAGGCATTAAAAGAAGTACTGGGATACAATAGTACATGGAGTTGATAGGATCCCCACTTTCCTGGAGCTAATTTCACCATAAAGAAAATTAGAGCAGTTGATCATGTTATAGCAGCTAATGTTTAGGCTCATGTTTGCTTATGATCCTAACTGATTCCTTGTACCACTCACCCGTCACCCATCACATTCTGCCTTATGCTGTAATTTTCTTATTAAAAGCCTGTTTTCTAGCTCATTATCAATCCTACAGGGCAGAGGTCATAGATTTTTATAACCACCAAGTCAAGGGAGGGGAAGGGAGGATAATGTGTGAAAAATTCCATGGATAGCTCCCTGTGAAGGGAGTTGACGGCCATTGAATGAAATGTTAGTTTTTACTTCTAAATCATTCCACCTTGTCCCTCTAGAGTCATATGTTTTCTTTATGTAAAAAAATAAATAAATAAATAAAATAATAAATTTAAAAAAAAAGTTGCCCACAAAAATATAGTGAGTTTGCCCCTTCAAAACATGTTTGGGTCTATCAAAATTGCTTGAGCAAAACATTAGAGTTACTCGTTTCATGTAGGCAAGACATAGATATCTAGCAACTACTATCTAAAGAAAGATGTCTGCATGCTTCACTGTGGTATATATGGTACAAACACCTGCATGTGCAGACTTAATTTCTCTGTAAGCAGGTGATAGTGAACGGTCCAGATGCTCCGTCATGAGGGAGGGCTAGCTTGCCTTCTGCATCTTTTCCTCCGCTCTCTTTCTGGCATCTGCCACATTTGTGTTCTATAACAAATTAGGAAATAATCTGATAGGAGTATTCTACACTCTAATATTTACATTCAACAAACATTTATGCATGTATACTATGTGCCAGCAGCCATGATACTGATCACTTTTCATAAAAAGCTTCTAATCTGTAAGGGAGTTAGGAGACCTGCACACAAAAGTATACCTGGAAAGTTATTAAGAAAGTGACACGGAGGCACATAAGAAAGGGATGGGAACATTGTTAGAGGCAAGTAAATTGGGTAACTAATAGATAACTGATGAATTTTGTCAAACAATAATGTATAATTACACCATGTTTTAGGAACTTTGGAAGTTGCTGGGAATATGGAAGAAAATAAAATAAGCTAAGTCCTTGCCCTGATAAAATTTAAATTCTAGTGAAAGAGATAGGTAATAAATAAGCAAGGAAGTAACTAATGTCATAAGATATTTTGTTTCCAACCAACCCTAACATGTTCTCTATGCTACAGCCCTCCTGAATTACTAGTTATGCTACACGTGAGCCATCTTCATTTGCATCTCTCAGATGATGTGTCCTTATACACAAGGATTTCCTATACTTCTAGTTTGATTTAGATGGTTCCCTCCCACCCTTCAAGGCTCAGCTCAAAAGTCAATTGTCCATTCAAGCATTTCCTCGTAATTCCAGGAAAAGTCAACACTATCTCCTCTGGATTGCCATGACACTCAATACATTGGACCTTGATTTCTGCAGATGTAGCAATGAAGTGCAAGTATTTGCTTATATGCCTTTCTCCCATTAGACAAGAAGTCTCTCACAAGAAGGGGCCATGGGTAATTTATTCTTTCCACGCCTTGTGCCTAGAGATTACCTGCACATGGAGATGAACTATACCGTCAACCACAGTGACAACAGTGACACAAACTAAAAGTACCAACAATGCACTGGGCATTCTGTGAAGCAAGTGAATTCCAAACATTCCTCTGAGTTATATATTTTATTACTCTCTTTATTTTATAAATGAAAAAATTCAGACCCATGAAGGTTATGTGATTTGCCCAAGGCCAGAAAGCTGGTGAGGGATAAATACCTGATGAATGACTAAACAAATTGATTTTTAAGGTATTATTAACAAAGAACTCTGTGCACATGTCTGATCCACAAAACTTAGATATTCATAAGGCATAAGTATCTGCTCAAATCTTTTTTTAAATTTGAGAAATATTGATTATTATCATTAACATAGCTGCAAAATCCAGTTATATAGAATGTTCCATGAACCTGAACAACGTATACGATTTTAAAACTTAGAGAATAAATGATCCACATGAAGGACTTCTGATGCATATAATTCCCAGAGGAGCAACTGAAGATCTTAGCCTTTATTTTTTCTGGACGCATATTTTCTCCAATTCTCCAATTTCTTGAAGATAGCTGTTAGAAGGAAATAAGGCAAGGGATTTAGGGGCAGTCATGAGACAAAAATAGAAACTTGCATTTTTTTAAAGCATGCAGTGTCTTTTTTTTCTTCCACAGCACAATGTACTATATCTGTGACCACATAGCTGATACTCATTACATCTGGGATAATCATCGTGAACACCGTGGCTCATTTTCGTAGTTTACACATAAAAGTTGAATCAGAAATATTGACATTGTCTGACTTACTCAATTTGCCTGTATCACAGAGGCCCAGGGTTCATTGGATTATTGTGCACTCTTGTGCTCATGAGCTTCAGTAGGGACAATAAAGACCAAGTCTGAACATGTTTATTCCCATTGGTCTGAAGTACTACACTCAATTTGTTTGTAGAAGTGTTGAGATCTGTATAGTAAGGATAGCATGAAAAGGTAGGATGTTCTTTTTTTTTTTTTTTTTTTTTTTTGAGACTGAGTTTCAATCGTTGCCCAGGCTGGAGTGCAATGGCATGATCTCGGTCCACTGCAACCTCTGCCTCCCAGGTTCAAGTGATTCTCCTTGCTTCAGCCTCCTGAGTAGCTGGGATCACAGGTGCCTGCTGCCACGCCTGGCTAATTTTTTGTATTTTTAGTAGAGATAGGGTTTTTGGCCATTTTGGCCAGGCTGGTCTCGAACTCCTAACCTCAGGTGATCCACCTGCCTCAGCCTCCCAAAGTGCTGGCATTACAGGCGTGAGCCACCACACCCAGCCAGATGTTCTTTTTAACAATGTCTTCCTGATATCTGTTTCTTTGCCACAAAATTATCTTTCATGACAGGAAGATGGAGAATAAATGAAATTTTGACCATTCTCTCCAGGGTCATTTTAATCAGCCTACTGCCTTAGTATTTACAATATCAACAGTATTCATTTTGAAAAGTTCCTTTCAGTCATCCTAAATAAATGAACCGTCAGAAATGCAATCAGGGATGATGAGCTTGGGTATTGTCAACAGCCATGCTTTCAATCTTGATATTTTTAAGAATATTCATATTTTTGAACTAGAAAAATATTACTTATTAGCAGTATTAAACTGGTTATCATTTCAAATTCATATAATTTTTCCTTTCAGCTAAAAACGTGAGGTAATAGTCAGGGACTGAGCCATCTCTTGGCAGAATGAGGACTGGCCACACAAGACAAAGAGGAATCCATTGTTCTGCCTTGGGTCCAACTTAAAATTAGTAAGAAAGGCCCTAACGAAGGGAAAGATTCTTAGAAGGGACATTTATGAGCCCCTATCAAATCAATAGAAGCCTCAAAGCATTCCTCTTTGTTTCAGACAAAGCCAGGACCTGTAAGTCAAGGGCCACGACTGTTGAGATTTTGCAACCTTCAGGAAATGTTTGTAAAATATGTTAGTTACATTTGTTAGCCCCTGTTCGCTTCTTATTCTGAGTTATGGTGAAACCCTTAAAACTAAATGGGAGGCATGAAGGACACTGGAGGGCTATGGAAGAGCCTCCAAGGGTAAGTGATGGCAAGGAAAGAATGTGACTGAAATCTATAAGGCAGACCACCAGGAAGGGAGGCTGGAAACTCAAGCATGGGCTGATACTGTGGTCCACAGGTGGAATTTCTTCCTCAAGGAAGCCTCAGTTCTGCTCTTAAGGCCTTTCAACTGACTATATCAGGACTACATCAACTATTGAGGATAATCTACTTTACTTAAAATCAGCTGATTATACATATCAATCACATCTACAACATACCTTCAAAAAACACCTCGTTTAGTGTTTGATTGAATAGCTGGGTATTACGGCATAGCCAAGTTGACACACAAAATGTCCTTTGGTCGGGTACAATGGCTCACACCTGTAATCCCAGCACTTTGAGAGGCCAAGGAGGCTGGATCACTTGAGGTCAGGAGTTTGAGAACAGCCTGGTCAACATGGCAAAACCCTGTCTCTACTAAAAATACAAAAATGAGCCCGACGTGGTGGTGCACACCTGTAATCCCAGCTACTTGGGAGGCTGAGACCGGAGAATTGCTTGAACCCAGGAGGCGGAGGTTGTAGTGAGCTGAGATTGTGCCACTACACTCCAGCTCTGTTGCTCTAGGCAACAGAGCAAGACTCCGTCTCAAAAAAAAAAAAAAAAAAAAAAAAAAAAGGGGGGCCTTCATAATGCACCCCTTGTCATCTTGGCACCCATACACATCTCCTTAAACCATACCTAACCTTCAAATAAAGATAATAACAAAGTCATCCTTCCACTTAACTTGATAAAATTATCCTGAATAAAACTGAAAACATAAAGATCTTTTTCCACAAGAGGATGCAAAGTCCTTGTGTGAAGTTCACTTTTCTCTTTGATATGCTGTTACTTAAATACAGTGAGGTAAAGTTAACTTATTAATATATCTTATGTTAGATGATAAGGGATATAGATACATATATATGTATGTTTCTTCTCTCCCTTATCTATATACATATATACACACATATGTATGTACATATACACATATATATATCCCTTATCTATATACATATATATACATATATATATGTGTATAATCTCCTACTGGTTTTGTTTCTCTGGTGAGATGCTAATCCAGATTTTGGTGCAAGAGTAGCGTTCTGGTATTTAAAATGACAGTACATTTCCTGTAGCCTGATAAAATATATCTATTATTATAACTTATGTATCTGAGAGCTTTAAACTACTTCCCTGTTTTTATGCAATCATTTTAAAAATTATGGCTAGATCTAATTTAGGTTGGTTGATCATTGAATCTAAATTCAAGAGAAGAAAGCAACATTAATTCCAAAGGAGAAATTTTATATTTAGAGGTGGAGGTATGAGGGGTATTTTATTATAATGTCCTTGTTATCAAAAAGGGTCTTTATTCGTGTGTGTGCTGCATTGAACAGCAGTGTCTCTCAAAGTTTGTCAACCGGAAAAAAAAAAAGTTGAAACCTATTTTTCTTGAGGAAATTTCGAGATGTCATTAATAATTTATGATTGATAAAAGGTCTTGTTTGTTTGTTGATGATTTGAGCTCTCTTTAACAGTTTGTTTCAAAGGAACAAATACTTTGAATAATAATTACCTGGGTATGTTAAACTAAGCCAGGTGAGGAAAACACGGTGGTGTTTAATTGTCAATAGATTGATACAAGATTGGACCAACACTTGATGTGTATAATTTTAGTACATAGAGGTTTTGTGGGCTTTTTGAAGTTCAGTTTTTCTCTCCAAAAAAAAATACCTAAAATTGTGGAAGCGCGTTTGGATACAGGCTGGAGGAATTTTGAGGACCATGATAGGAAAAAACCTAGGTGGTGGGGTGCAGCAGCTTATGCCTATAATCCCAGTACTTTGGGAGCCCAAGGCAGGCAGATCACTTGAGGTCAGGAGTTTGAGACCTGCCTGGCCAACATGGTGAAACCCCATCTCTACGTAATACAAACAATATGAAAATTAGCCGGGTGTGGTGGTGCATGCCTGTAGTCCCAGCTATTCGAGAGGCTGAGGTGGGAGAATCTCTTGAAACTGGAAAGTGAAGGTTGCAGTGAGCTGAGATCGAGCCACTGCACTCCAGCCTGGGCAACAGAGTGAGACCCTGTCTCAATAAAAAGAAAAAGAAAAAGAAAACAAAAGAAAAGAAAAGAAAAGAAAGGAAAACCCAGATTATATTGAACAGACTATTGATAGAAATATGGATTTCAAAGATGACAATGGTGACGCTGAGAAGGAAGTGAAGAACATCATAGAGAAAGCTTTTATTGTCTTAGACAATACATACACAATCATAAACAGAATATTGGTTAAAAATATGAACATTAAAGGCACTGCTAGTGAAAACTCAGTCAGAAATGAAGAATGTATTATTAAAAGTTGGAGGAAAAGAAATTTTTGTTATATAGTGGCAGAAACTGTAAGTCCGAATTGTGTTCTATAGTTGTGTGGAAAGCATAACTTTTATGCAATGAACTTGGATATTTAGCTGAGATTTCCAAGAAAAGTGTTGACAATGTGACCTTGTTTCCTCTTGCTGCTTTTAGTAAAATGTGTGAGGAAAGAGAAATTTGAGGTAGGAACTATTAAGTAAAAAGGAACCAGCATTTGGTGATTTGAGAGGTACCCAGCCTATTCATATTGCAAAGGACGCTAAAATTAGGAAATTCACTGTTGAGAATACATGCTCTGGAGAGAATTCTAAGAGTTTACTCATGAATTCACTCAATCACTCAGAAAGAGCTAAGAATAGAGACAGGATTATCCAGGAAAGATCTGTGGAGTACCCTGCTCTCTAATGGCATAGATCTCCATAACATACACAGGAGATCCACAAGGTTTTTGATACTGTTGTATAAGCAGAAACCCTGCCAGCACCAACTGAAGGGAAGAGAGGTAGGGCAAGTGAAAAAGGACTGTTGGACTTTTGAAATTCTGTACTCAGGAAATGAGTTGATGGCGCTACTCAGCTTAACTTTGTTTAAACATGAGTCCTTCAGGAAAAAAAAAAAAAAGGAAGGATAACTCTGAGTGCAGCAGCCTGAGTACAGAGGCAGAGGTCAGAGGTGTAGAATCAGAGACTAGAGCTATAGGGACAGAAGTCTGCAGAGTTTCTGAAGGTCCAGAGGACAGAGCCTTGAGCCCCAGAAACTGAACAGAACTTGCCCTGCTGGATTTCAAACTTGCTTGGGGTCAATTACCCCCTTTATTCCTTCTATTTTTTCCCTTTTGAAATGGGAATGTCTATTCTATGCCTGCCCCACCAATGTATTTTAGAAGCAGATAGCTTGTGTCCTAGTTTCACAAGTCCACCGATGGTTAGGAATTTTGCCTCTAGATCAATAATACTCACCCATACCTGACTGGAGGATTTAGATGACGACATTTGGAACTGTTTGAGCTGATAATAATTAGATAGGATTTTGAACCTAGAGTAGATGCCATAATGGGTCAAGATGTTTGGAGGTATTGGAATGACATGAACGGATTTTGTACATACGAAAGATGTAAATTTGGAGGGGGCCAGAGAGTATAGTGTCGTTTGGGGTTAAATGGTGACTCCCCAAAAGTTATGCCCATACCATAATACCTGAAGTCTGGGAATGTGATTTTATTTGGAAAAAGTGTTTTTGCACATGTAACTAAGATCCACCTGATTCTCCAGATGTGACCTAAATTTATTGACAAGCATCCTTATAAGAGGCACACATAAGAGAGACAGAAAAGAGGAGGAGAGCATGTAAAGATGGAGACAAAATAGATGATGGCACCACAAACCCAGGAGTGTCAACAGCCACCAGAAGCTGGAAGAGGTAAAGAATGGGAGCCTCTTCCTAGAGCCCCTGGAGGGGATCAACCCTGCTGACATTTTGATCTCAGACTTCTTGCCTTTGTAATTGTGACAGTGTACATTGTTGTTGCCTAGAGCCACCAAGCCTGTGGCAACTTGTTACAACAACCCTAGGAAACTAAAAAATCATCGCATAGTATAAAACGTGTAAGGGGTTCCCTGACGCAATTTTTCAATAACATTCTGGAATATACACAAAAGAGTGATTTCCTCTTTTCAGAAGTCACCTTGGATCTCAAAAGCATTATGCTAAGTAAAAGAAGCCAGGCTCACTTACAACATACTGTATGATTCCATTAAGGTAACAGTATGCATTTACTCTGGAGAAAGCTAGAAAAATTGTAGTGCAAGAAAAGAGATTAGTGGTTGTTAGGGGCTCAGGGAGGAGGGAAAGGATTCTCCACAGAGGGGTGCAAGGCATCTTGGAAACTGAGGATGATGAATGTGTTCCATATTTTGACCATGATGGTAGTTATACACTTGTATAAGTTGGTCAAAGCTTACAGAACTGTATGCCTACAAAGGGTATATATTACTGTCTGTACATTATACCTCAATAAACCTGACCTTAAAACTTATTACCTTCTGCTGTTATACACTTACATAACTCTTGTTTTAACTGCTTGTAGCAAGTAATTTGAAAACATATAAATGTAAGTCTCACATTGATATTTATATATAAGTGCAACAGACTTGGTTTTACATGAATTTTTTAGTTTTCTGATGTGAATCTACTTACTCTCAAAGGGCAATGATTTTCCTACCCTTGAGGATATACTAAGAAGCATACACATATTCTGCCCTTAGTTCCTAAATAAGATTTTTTAAAAATGTTTTGCTAATTAAGTATATAACATCCAACAGTGACTACTTTGTTTAGTTTAACTTCACAAAATTTTTTTTAGTATTTTATGTAGAAGGCACTATGCTAAGTGTAGGACTGGAAGTAAAAGTGGTTACAGAGAAAATTAAGGAACAATTCTTCAAAATTTAGGTGTATAAAATAAGAAGCAAGTAACTCTAAAAAAAAAAAAAAAAAAAAAGATTCAGGACAGGCATGTTGGCTCATGCCTGTAATCCCAGCACTTTGGGAGGCCGAGGTAGGCAGATCACTTGAGGTCAGGAGTTTGAAACCAACCTGGCCAAGGTGATGAAACCTTGTCTGTACTAAAAATACAAAAATTAGCTGGACGTGGTAGTGCACACCTGTAATCCCAGCTACTTGGGAAGCTGAGGCAGGAGAATTGCTTGAGCCCAGGAGGTGGAGGTTCCAGTGAGCCAAGATCGGGCCACTGCATTCCAGTCTGAGCAACAGAGTGAGACTCCATCTTAAAAATAAATAAATAAAATAAAATAAAAACAGATTCAAATGAAATGTTTTAGGGTCTTGGAAGAGAAAGCAATTATAACCAGTGAAAGTATCTCTTTTAAATAGGTGAAATGATTTTTAAAATGGATAATGTGTGATGTGAATTTCAATAAGAGGGGGCATTTCAGGTAGAAGGAACTGCTTGGGCAAAGGTGCAGAAATAGCAACATACTCTGGGAGCAGTGAATAGTCTCTTTGACCAGAAATTAGAGTACATGCAGAGGAGCGAGAGAAAAACTGGACAGTGGATTTAAAATAGTGTTCTGCATGTCTTAAATGCCAAGTTGAGGCATTTATATTTAAGTAGGTGGTCAGTGGGGAGTTATTAATGCATCTATTTAGCATTTGAGAATTTGAAGAATCTGATAAATGCTATGAGTATATTTCTTTCAAAAAGCACACAGGTATATAAAATGTTGCACACCATTTCAGGAGGTTCAGACATCTGGATCTCCTCCAGATTCTCCCCTCCCTGGATTAAAAAATTTTTAAGAAGGAGCTTATATGAAGGGAACTATGATTTCATGTTATTTTATTTCATTCCTCCATACATGATCAGAATGGAAAATTGGAGACAGTGACACAGCTTAAACTCCAGTTTGAGTTTAAAGGTGTGTACATTAGAATTACCTACAGGGCTTATAAAACATCAATATCCCCAAGTCCCACCTCAAATACACTGAAAGTCTCCAGTGGTGGGGCCATCTGAGATACATTTTTAAGTACCTACCTGACTGTGATGCACATTTAACTTAGAAAAATGCTGATTTTGTGATGAAGAGGGCATTGTAGTGGACAGCCGTGTCTTTTGACTTTCCAGCACCACATGGAAGGGACAGGAAGAACTAAAGCGCAAAATTGTAAAAGATATTTTTTTCAACTCCACTGATTCTCAAGATAATCCTGCCATCAGTACCAATTTAGGCCAAGCATAGGAACATCTTCAGCTACAGTGTGTTAGACAGGACTGATTTTACCCTGGAGAAAGCTGTCTCCTTTACATTAGCCAGAACATTTAAGAGGAACATTAGCATCATATATTCATAGTGTTGAAAGCTACTGATGGGTCCCAGCAGACTAAGATAAACAGTAATCATCCTTAACCTTAAATGATCACCTGCCACAGCAGCCAGAGAAGCTTCTGCTCTGTGTCTTGATCTGAGAAAAAGATCCACAGTTACACTCACATATCAGTCAATCTTTCCAGGAAGGATTTTGCAAACTGGCAGTAATTGGCAAGGTCCTGGAAACAGTAGGGTCTGCTGCTTATCAGGATTTTATGGGATTCTGTTATCTTTTCATTTTTATAAAATAATCCATGACTGTATTCTTAAAAAATACTATTGATCCCTGACATTTTGTTTTTCTTCCGACATTCCACACATTCATTTCCAGTTAGGAAGACAACATTTTCTGATTTAATATTAAACTACCAAATCAATGTATTCTGCATCCTGATCATTTTTTAACCAAAAAAACAACAATATGTGTGAGAAATATGCTGATTAAGGAGTTAGCTGTTAAATGAAACTGCCATTTTCATTTTCTAGAAATTCCAAGCTTGCTCACTGAACATTTACATAGCAAGCACATATAATAGTGTCTGTACCTGAGTTTTCAGTTCATCCAACAATAGTCATAGTACCTGCATAAACAGCCATTTTTATTCTTCCTTGGGCATAGGAGAATGTATACATTTATTGTTTCAGAGTTCCTAGTACTTCTTATCCTCTTCTTAAGAAACGCTTCTTCTTTTGAAGAGCTCTTCCTTCCCCACTCTAGTCATAAGGATTTTTTTAAGCTGTCAGTCACAGAACCCCACTCTGTCCTACACTAAATGAATTGTGTTATCTCACCTCATTAATGGGCCATCTGATTGACCTGAAAATGGACAGTCAGAGTTTCCTCCAAATATTTTTTTGAATTGGAGCTGGGGTAGGCAGGGAGAGCTTGATGGGAAGATGAAGAGTTCTGTCCTCTCTGATGAAGCTGAGAATGTCATTCTAGAGAGGCTAGCAACCATGTGCCCAGGCACACTGAGAAATCAGAAGTGTACAGTAATGAAACCATCTCACAGAAGCAGAGGTGGTTCTTAAGGAACTCTTTCAGTTCTAAGAACCACCCTAATATGCTTTAATACTATGCTATTTAATATCATAGCCAATGGCTACAAGCAGCTACTGAGCACTTGAAATATGACTAGTTCAAATTAAATTGTTCTGTATGTATGTGTAAAATATCACTCTATTTTAAGGACAGTATGAAAAAAGAATGTAAAATGTCTAATTAATTATAATGAATATATATTGAAATTATATTTTTATATACTATTTAAATAAACTAAATCTTAAAATTAATTCCACCTATTACATTTTATCTTTTTATGTGGCTTCTGGCAATTTTCATATTACATATGAATCTCAAATTTTATTTCTATTGAAACAGCACTACTCTCTGGTGAACTTGTGTTTTTTGTTTGTCTTTTTCTGTATTTGTTTAGCTACTTTGGGTGGGGTTTCTGCCATTGGCAACCAACGGAGCCCTAATTGATGCCATAATTGGTAACAGGACCACAGGCATTGCTGGGGACAGATCCAAAATGTGGAATTGTCTGTGTCCAGGTGTAAAGAGGACAAGGAGGTTTCCTCCACTCTGAGTTAGAGAACTCAGTAGCAAAGCAGTTAGTTAATCATTGTTCATTGTTCATTGTTATGTGGATCCTGTGCCTATTCCCACTGAGTTTAGAACTTTATGGGACTTGGTAGAAAGAAAACAGGAATTTGGAAGTATTGGTTACTTCTCACCAACAAAAAGTACGGCTTCAATAAGGCATTGCAACAACAACAACAATAACAACAAAGGACCAAGCAGAGCCATCTAAAAGTGGAGCAGGAGAAAGACACAGCTCTACTCAAAAGGCCCTTTTCTGCTACTGGACATGCTCTGGATTGCAAAAGGCAACTCACTGCACCCAATTCCAGTAAATGTTCAACCAGAATGGAGAAACCAGATTCCCTAGATGTTTCCAAAGCACTTATACCTGGCAAACATCATTCTCCTTTCCCCAGATTATAAAGCATATTGGGAGTACCTGGGGCAGAGGGGTCCTTAACCTTGCCTCATCTCCAGTGCCATCATGCAGTCAGAGATCAAATCAAGTCCCATAAGGATGGGTAGCACCCCTGAAGAGTCACCAAGAAACCACAACTATGAAGGGGCAGAAGCCCAGATTCAAACATCTTGCTCTGACATCAGTTACTAGCAAAAGGAATTCCTAAACAAGCAACCCACTGGGATTTTAAGGAAGTTCTATTGTCACCATCATCACTCCCAAACAAATAAACAAAACACAAAACAACTCTGACTGAAAGAGATACAAGACAACTCATTGTTTAGGGCAATTTTTGAAGCTCTATATCACTGCCAACAGGAAATGCACAGCGAAGAAGTTGTCAGTCCTATGGCAAAGATGCCTGACTGTCCACCAGAATTGTTTCCCTTCTTCAGGCACACTGCTAATCTCCCTTACACTTAGTTGTGGTCCTTTGACTATCTTCAATGGCATATGAGAAGAAGCGATGTCTCCCTCTTCCAGTCCTAGCCTATGAAAACTTTGCACACGTTCTTCATGCTCTTTCTCTCTTCTAGTTAACAGGACTTGAGAAGATCACCAGGTCAACTTTGTAAATCATGCATTGAAGGTGGTAAACACTACAGCCTTCCTGGACTATGATGTAAGCAAGATATAAACTTCTGTTTTGCTGAATATTTACATGTTTGATGTCACAGCCCAACGAAATATATCTCCCAGAACATAAATCCTCCCAAATATCCTTGATGACCAAATCATGTAGGACACTGAGCAAATTAAACCTTTTTGGTAGATAACAGTCAAGCCAACCCAAAATGACTACCTACTAGATTATTTATTTCCATAAAGGGAAGTCTGCAAATAGAGGTAAATTGCTTACCTAGCAAGATAAAGATAGTGTCACTAGGGGCTGCTTCTCTGGCTCCTAATCCTAATTTTAATTTTTTTTTTTTTTTTTTTTTTTTTTTTTTTTTTTTTACCATAGGTTACTGGAGAGCAGGTGGAGTTTGATTTCATGAGTAAGTTCATTAGTGGTGACTTGTGAGATTTTTGGTGCACCCATCACCCAAGCATTATACACTGCACCCAATTTGTAGTCTTTCATCCCTCACTCCTTTTCCACCCTTTCCTCCTGACTCCCCAAGGTTCACTGTGTCATTCTTATGCCTTTGCATCCTCATGACTTAGCTCCCACTTATGAGTGAGAACATAAGATGTTTGGTTTTCCATATCAGGGATACTTCACTTAGAATAATAGTCTCCAGTCTCATCTAGGTCACTGCGAATGCCATTAATTCATTCCCTTTTTATGGCTGAGTAGTATTCCATC
Source organism: Macaca thibetana thibetana (assembly GCF_024542745.1). Taxonomy (NCBI): domain Eukaryota; kingdom Metazoa; phylum Chordata; class Mammalia; order Primates; family Cercopithecidae; genus Macaca; species Macaca thibetana. The sequence continues at coordinate 41,305,489 of NC_065580.1, forward strand.
ACATATATATATGTGTGTGTGTGTGTGTGTGTATATATATATATACACACACATATATCTCTCTCTCATATATATGCCACAATTTCTTTATGTCCTCATTGGTTGATGGGCATTTGGGTTGGTTCCACATTTTTGCAATTGCAAATGTGCTGCCATAAACATATGTGTGCAATTATCTTTTTTGTATAATGACTTCTTTTCCTCTGGGTAGATACCCAGTAGTGAGATCGCTGGATCAAATGACAGTACTACTTTTAGGTGAGGAATCTCCGACTGTTTTCCATAGTGGTTGTACTAGTTTACATTCCCACAAGCTCTGTAGAAGTGTTCCCTTTTCACTGCATCCACACCAGCATCAATTATTTTTTAATTTTTTGACTATGGCCATTCTTGCAGGAGTAAAGTGGTATCGTATTGTGGTTTTGATTTGCATTTCCCTGATCACTAGTGATTCTGAGCATTTTTTCATATGTTTGTTGGACATTTGTATATCTTCTTTTAAGAATTGTCTCTTCATGTCCTTAGCCCACTTTTTGATGTAACTGTTTGCTTTTTCTTGCTCATTTGTTTGAGTTTGTTGTAGATTCTGGATATTAGTCCCTTTTCAGATGTATAGATTGTGAAGATTTTCTCCCACTCTGTGGGTTGTCTGTTTACTCTGCTGACTGTTCCTTTTGCCATGCAAAAGCTCTTTAGTTTAATTAAGTCCAAGCTATTTATCTTTGTTTTTATTGCGTTTGCTTTTGGGTTCTTGGTCATGAAATCCTTGCCTAAGGCAATGTCTAGAAGAGTTTTTCCAATGTTATCTTCTAGAATTTTTATAGTTTCAGGTTTTAGATTTAAATCCTTGATCCATCTTGAATTGATTTTTGTATAAGGTGAGAGATGATGATCCGGTTTCATTCTTCTAAACATGGCTTGCCAATTGTCCCAGCACTATTTGTTGAATAGGTGGCCTTTCCCCACTTTATGTTTTCATTTGCTTTGTCGAAGATCAGTTGGCTATAAGTAATTGGGTTTATATCTGAGTTCTCTATTCTATTCCATTGGTCTATGTGCCTACTTTTATACCAGTACCATGCTGTTTTGGTGACTATGGTCTTATAGTATAATTTGAAATCAGATAATGTGATCCCTCCAAATTTGTTCTTTTTGCTTAGCCTTGCTGTGGCGATACAGGCTCCTTTTTGGCTCCATGTGATAATGGTGGTGGTATTTTTATGGGAATTGCATTGAATTTGTAGATTGCTTTTGGCAGTATGATCATTTTCACAATATTGATTCTATCCATCCATGGGCATGGAATGCATTTTCATTTGTTTGTATTGTCTATAATGTCTTTCAGCAGTGTTTTGTAGTTTTCCCTGTAGAGGTCTTTCACCTTCTTGGGTAGGTATATTCCTAAGAATTTTCTTTTCTTTCTTTGTTTCTTTCTTTTTTTTTTTTTTTTTTTTTTTTGCAGTTACTGTATTGAGTTCTTGATTTGATTCTCACCTTGATTGCTGTTAGTCTACAAAAGAGCTACTGATCTGTGTACATTAACTTTGTATCCAGAAATTTTGCTGAATTCATTTATCAGTTCTAGGAGCTTTTTGGAGGAGTCTTTAGGGTTGTCTAGGTATACAATCATATTATCAGCAAACACAAACACTTTGACTTCCTCTTTACTGATTTGGATGCCCTTTGTTTCTTTCTCTTATCTGATTACTCTGGCTAGGACTTCTAGTACAATGTTGAACAGGAGTGCTGAGAGTGGGCATCCTTGTCTTGTCCCCATTCTCAGAGTTGATGCTTTCAACTTCTCGCCATACAGAATAATGATAGCTGTGCATTTTTTATAGATGGCTTATATTACATTGAGGTCTGTCCCTTGTATGCTGATTTTGCCAAGAGTTTTAATCACGAAGGAATGCTGGATTTTGTTGAATGCTTTTTCTGCATATATGGAGATGATAATGTGATTTTTGTTTTTGATTCTGTTTTTGTGATGTATCACATGTATTGACTTGTATATGTTAAACCATCCCTACATCCCTGGTATGAAACCCACATGATCATGGTAAATTGTCTTTTTGATATGTTGTTGGATTTGGTTAGGTAGTATTTTGTTAAGGAGTTTTGCATCCATGTTCATCAGAGATATTGGTCTGTGGGTTTCTGTTTTTGTTATGTCTTTCCTGGTTTTGAGATTAGGGTGATACTGGTCTCATAGAATGATTTAGGGAGGATTCCCTCTTTATCTGTCTTGTGGAATAGTGTCAGTAGGATTGGTTTCAATTCTTATTTGAATGTCTGGTAGAATTCTACTGTGAATCTATCTGGTCCCTTCTTTTTGTTGGTAATTTTTTTATTACCACTTCAATCTTACTGCTTATTATTGGTCTATTCAGGATATCTGTTTCTTCCTGATATAAGCTAGGAGCGTTGTATCTTTCCAGGAATTCATCTATCTCCTGTAGGTTTTCTTGTTTATGCACATAAAGGTGTTCATAGTAGCCTTGAATGATCTTTTGTATTTCTGTGGTGTCAGTTGTAATATCTCCTGTTTTGTTTGTAACTGAGCTTATTTGAATTTTCTCTCTTTTTTTCTTGGTTAATCTTGCTAATGATCTATCAGTGTTATTTATCTTTTCAAATAACCAGCTGTTTGTTTCATTTATCTTTTGTATTTTTTGCTATTACAATTTCATTAGTTCTGCTTTGATCTTGGTAATTTCCTTTCTTCTGCTGGGTTTGGGTTTGGTATGTTCTTGTTTCTCTAGTACCTTGAGGTGTGACTTTAGATTGTTTTTGTTCTTTCAGACTTTTTGGTGTAGGGATTTAGGGCTATGAACTTTCCTCTTAGCATTGCCTTTGCTGTATCCCATAGGTTTTGAAAGGTTGTGTCACTATTGTCATGTGGTTCAAAGAAGTTTTTGATTTTCATCTTGATTTCATTGTTGCTCATTCAGGAACAGGTTATTTAATTTCCACATTTCAATCAATCTGGAGTTTCAAATCAATTTGGAGTTGATTTCCAGTTTTATTCCACTGTGGTATAACAGGGTGCTTGATATCATTTTGATTTTCTTAAATGTATTGAGGCTCATCTTGTGGCCTATCATATGCTCTATCTTGGAGGAAGTTCCATGTGTTGTGGAATGCAATATAGATTCTGTGGTTGTTGGGTAGAATGTTCTGTAAATATCTTTTAAGTCAATTTGTTCCAGTATATAGTTTAAATCCATTATTTCTTTGTTGAATTTTTGTCTTGATGACCTGTCCAGTGTTGTCAGTGGGGTATTGAAATTCCCCACTATTATTGTGTTGCTGTCTATCTCATTTCTTAGGTCTAGCAGTAATTGTTTAATAAATTTGGAAGCTCCAGTGTTAGGTGCATATTTATTTAGGATTGTGATATATTTAGGATTTTATCATTATGTAATGTCCCTCTTTATCTTCTTAACTGCTGTTGCTTTAACGTTTGTTTTGTCTTACATAATAATAGCTATTCCTGCTCACTTTCGGTGTCCATTTGAATGTAATATCTTTTTCTATTCCTTTACCTTAAGTTTATGTGAGTCCTTATGTGTTAAGTGAGTCCCTTAAAGGCAGCAGATTGTTGGTTGTTGAGTTCTTATCCACTCTGCAATTCTATATCTTTTAAGTGCAGAATTTAGGACATTTACATTCAACATTAGTATTGAGATGTGAAGTACCATTCCATTCATCATGCTATTGGTTGCCTTGGATTTTTGTTTTTTGGAGTTTTTTAAATTGTATTTTTGTTTTATAGGTCCTGTGAGATTTATGCTTTAAAGAGATGCTGTTTTGATGTGTTTTCAGGATTTGTTTCAAGATTTAGAGCTCTTTTTAGCAGTTCTTATAGTGCTGACTTGGTAGTGGCAAATTCGCTCAGCATTTGTCTGAAAAAGACTGTATCTTTCCTTCATCTATGAAGCTTAGTTTAGCTAGATACAAAGTTCTTGTCTGATAATTTTGTGTTTAAGGAGGCTGAAGATAGGGCCCCAATCCTTTCTAGCTTGTAAGGTTTCTGCTGAGAAATCTGCTGTTAATCTGATAGATTTTCCTTTATAGGTTACCTGGTGCTTTTGTCTCACAGTTCTTAAGATGGTCTTAACTTTAGATAACTTAATGACAATGGGCCTATGCAATGATCTTCTTGTGATGAATTTCCCAAGTGTTCTTTGAGCTTCTTGTATTTGGATGTCTAGGTCACTAGCAAGGCCATGGAAATTTTTCTCGATTATTCCCCCAAATATGTTTTCCAAACTTTTAGATTTCTCTTCTTCTTCAGGAACGTCAATTATTCTTAGGTTTAGCCATCTGGCATAATCCCAGACTTCTTGGAGGCCTTGCTCATATTTTCTTGGTCTATTTTCTTTGTCTTTGTTGGATTGGGTTAATTTGAAGACCTTGTCATCGAGCTCTGAAGTTCTTTCTTCTCCTTATTCGAGTCTATTGCTGAGACTTTCCAGAGCATTTTGGCATTTCTCTAAATGCATCCATTATTTCCTGAAGTGTTGATTGTTTCTTATTTATGCTATCTGCTTCATTGAAATGTCTCCCTTTATTTTTTGTATCTTTTTTGTTTGTTTGTTTCCTTAAATTGGGCTTCACCTTTATCAGGTGCCTCCCTGATTAGCTTAATAACTAAGCTTCTGAATTCTTTATCAGATAAATCAGGGATTTTTTCTTGGTTTGGATTCATTGCTGTTGAGCTACTCTGATTTTGGGGGGTGTTAAAGAACCCTGTTTGGTCATATTACCAGAGTTGGTTTTCTGGTTCATTCTCACTTGGATAGGCTGTGTCAGAGTGAAGGTTTAGGGCTCAAGGTTGCTGTTCAGATTCTTTTGTCCCACAGGATGTTCCCTTGATGCAGTACCCTCCCCCTTTTCCTAGGGATGTGTCTTCATGAGAGGTGATTGTTATCTCTCTTCTGGATCTAGCCACCCAGCAAGTCTACCAGGCTCCAGGTTAGTACTAGGGGATGTCTGCACAGAGTCCTGTGATGTGAACCATCTATGGGTTTCTCAGCCATGGATCCCAGCACCTGCTCCAGTAGAGGTGGCAGGGGTGTAAAATGGGCTCTGTGAGGGTCCTTAGCTTTGGTCATTTAATGGACTATTTTTAATGGACTATTTTTGTGCTGGTTGGCCTCCTGCTGGCAGGTGGCGCTTTGAAGAGAGCATCAGCTGTAAGATGCTCTGAGAGAGCATCAGTATAGGGTGAAACAGGCAGTAGATGGGGCCTTAGATCTTCCAGGAGTATATGTCCCTTGTCTTCAGCTACCAGGGTGGGTAGCAAAGGACCATCAGGTGGGGCAGGGTTAGGCGTGTCTGAGTTCAGACTCTCCTTGTGCGGGTCTTGCTGTGGCTGAGTATTTGGGGTGTCTCCTGGGTCTTGCAGGAGCAATCCACTTCCTTCAGAGGGTCTGTATATTCTCTCAGCTTTCCCAACTTATTCCTGCAGTCATTCTGGAGCAAAATTTCACTATGCAAGCCTCCACACATTGCTTTGTCCATCCGAGTGGGACCTGCAATCTAGTCCTGCCTCCCATTTACCATGATCCCCCCATGCAAAATATATTTTTTATTAAAAGCTTTTGTTAACCACTGTGTGATGGTTAATTTTATGTGTCAGCTTGACTGGGTTAAGGAATGCCAAGATAACTGGTAAAACATTATTTCTGGATGTGTTTGTGAAGGTGTTTCAGGAAGAGAATAGCATCTGAATCAGCAGACTGGGTAAGGAAGATCTGCTCCCACCAGTGTGGGTAGGCATCATCCAATCTGTTGAGAAGCTTGATAGGACAAAAAGGCAGAGGAAAGGTGAATTCTTTTCTCTTTCTTCTTAAGTTGAGACATCCATCTTCTCCTGCCTTTGGACATCTGAGCTTCTGGTTCTTGAGTCTTTAGACTACACCAGTGTTCACCCCCATCCATGTTCTCAGACCTTCAGCCTCAAACTGAGAGTTATATCATTAGTTCCCCTGGTTCTCAGGCCTTCAGACTCAGACTGTAATTACACCACCAACATCCCTGGTTGTCCAGTTTGCCAATAGTATATAGTGGGACTACTTGGCCTCCATCATCATTGAGCAAATTCCCAACGTAAATCTCCTCATATATATCATGTTGTTCTCTTTCTCTAGAAAACACTGACTAATACACAAAGGTTTCTTCCACTGATTGGCATACTAGATGTGTTAAGGGTGGCTAAATTTCTTATTTGGAACATAAATAACAGGGATCACAAGAAGCCATATTAAGACCTGAGAAGAATGGACATTAAACAGATATCATGGGCTCAGAGGTGGCTACAATAACTGGGAAGAAATGTGGGTTGTGTTCCACTACAGAGAGAGTGAATGTATGTGTAATTGTAGGTGTAATCATTGCAATAGGTTAGAGGAGGGAATTTGGATAATTGTTTATAACTATAGGAGAATGTACTTCTATTTAGACATTAAGCTAGACAGAATCCAATCTTACGGGTCAAGATCCACATATAATTTCTAGACATCATCAAGAAACAACTTATGGTACACATGAAAGGACTAACCAAGGTTGAAGACAATATTTTTAGCAAATGTCCTTTTTTAAACGTTTTTTATTGTACCTGAGTACAATACATTGATATAATTATCTAGCTATATTCCAAAATGTTACAACATGTGGTAAGTTAGAACCAAATAAAACAAAAGATGGATCTATAGCACTCCTGTCAAACTAGTCTATTCAATGTTTTAAGGCATATTTGGAATACGATGAGGAAAATCACACTATCACCATTGACAAGAGATTATTGGAGGCATCAGCCTCTATTGGCCGCTATTTAATAGAACTACTTTCTGTTGCTTACATATTACATTAAATTTTTACAAAAGAGATGTATATCGTTCCAACTTAAAAACAGTTTATTATAGCACAATTATCATCAGAGATTCTAAAGAAAAACATCTTATAAAAAATTACTATAAACCCTAAAGATAATTAAAAGGATAAATAAGGGAATGCAAGAGCAACCCTATAACCATAAGCTTGACAATGCAGATGAAATGTACCATTTCCTTGAAAGACACAAATTACCAAAACTCACTCAGGAAGAACTAGATAGCCTGAATAGTCATATTAATTAGAGAAATTTAATTCATAGCTGACAATCTTTCAAGAAAGAAAAACCCAGGTCCAGATTGTTTTCCTGATGAATTCTACTAAACATTTAAGAAGAAAAATGACCAACTACACATAATTTGCTCCAGAAAAAAGAAGAAACATTTCCCAACTCATTTTATGGAGCCAACATTGCCCTTTCTATACAACCAAGCACTCCCATTCCTACGTATTTACTCAAGTAAAATGAAAATCAGTGTTCACTTAAAATCTTACACCTGGGTGTTTATAGCATCTTCATTTGTAATCACCAAAAACTGGACACAATATGGATGTCCACCAACTGTTATGTTCATACAATGGAATACTACCAAATATGCAACATTATGGATGAATCTCAAACATATTATGCTAAGCCATAAAAAAAAATCAGTCTCAAAAGGCTAGATAGCATACAATTTCAGTAGTTTCCATGGGATTAGGGTGAGATTGGATACGACCATAAAGGGTGACCATAAGATAATGGGAAATGGAGTGGATAATCACATAGAGATTACCCAACTCTATGCATGTGTCAAAATTCATAGGACTGTATACCTAAAAAGTATGAATCTTACTATGTGTCAATTATATAAATCTCAACAAAAAGTATAAAGATTAATATATATAATTTAAAATATATTTAGGCCAAGTGCAGTGGCTCATGCCTGTAATTGAAGCACTTTGGGAGGCCAAGGTAGGCGGATCATTTTAGGTCAGGAGTTCAAGACCAGCCTGGCCAACATGGTGAAACCCTGTCTCTACTAAAAATACAAAAATTAGCTGGGTATGGTGGCATGTGCCTGTAGTCCCAGCTACTCCAGAGGATGAGGCAGGAGAATCGTTTAAACCTGGGTGGCAAAGGTTGCAATAAGCTGAGATCACACCACTTGTACTCCAACCTGGGCAACAAAGAAAGACTCCATTTAAAAAAAATATTAAATAAAAATTCAAAAACATCAATCAGTGTCATTGACCACCTTTGTAGTTTAGAGAAGACAAACCATACATCACCTAAGTAGTTGCAGACCAAATTTAATAAAATTCAGCAAATTTTTATCATATTTTTGTAAACTGGAAATAGAATAGAATTATATCAGCCTAAGAAAGAGCATCTACAAAAAGCATATCACAAGAATCCTACTGAATGGTGAACAGTCAAAATAGTTTATGTTAAGATCAGGGAAAATAGAAAATACTCACTATCACCCCGCTTGTTGAACATTACACTATAGGTCTGGGCCAGTACAGATAGAGAAAAGCAAGAAAGAAGAAAAGGGTATAAGAAATGAAAGGTGTGTAACAATGAAGAAATTCCGAAGAAAATTAAAGCTATATCATTACAACTAGTAGAGATTAGTAAGGTTTACTAAATAAAAATGAATGCATTAAAGTCAAATGCATTTCTTATATATCAGCAGTAATCAGTAAGAAAAATATAATTTTTAAAAGTACATCATTCACAATAGCAACAAAACATAAAATACTGAGAAAAAAGATATAATTTTCTACAATTTTGTACCATATTTTTCTAGATACTTTATGTTTTGGTACAAAACTGTAAAATTTTATTGAAAATATAAAATATATATAAATAGATGGAAAATGAATATAATTCAGTTGAATAGGAAGACTCAACATAATCAATATGTCAATTTTTTCTTTCTTTTTTTTTTTTTTTTTTTGTTTTGTTTTTTTGAGATGAAGTCTCACTCTGTCGCCCAGACTAAAGTGCAGTAGCAAGATCTAGGCTCCCTACAATCTCCACCTCCAGGGTTCAAGTGATTCTCCTGTCTCAGCCTCCAGAGTAGCTGAGATTAGAGGCACACATCACTATGCCCAGCAAATTTTTGTATTTTTTGTAGAGATGGGGTTTCGCCATGTTGGCAAGACTGGTCTTAAAATCCTGACCTCAAGTGATCTGCCCACCTTGGCCTCCCAAAGCACTGGGATTACAGGCATGAGCCTCTGGGCCCAGCCAAGATGTCAATTGTTTTTAAATTTAGTCGAAATCCAATTTGGATTGCAATTCCAGTGCAAATCTCAATAGGATTTTTTGTTGAAATTGACTGTCTTATTCTAATATGCATTTGAAAGGACAAAGGACAAAGAATAGCTAAACATTCCTAGAGAAGAAAAATAGAGCAAGGTGGGAAGATTTACCCTGTCAGTATAAAGATTTAGTATAAAGCTATAGTAGTTGTTAACATGATATTGCACCATGGTTGGAAAAAAATAGGCCAGAAACAAACCACAAATATATAAATCCTCTATTTGTGACAGAACAGGCTTTGTACATCCGTGGAAAAAATTGATTATTTAATATGATAGTGCTGGAACAACAGATGAAAAAGTGAGATTGTATCCTCACCTCGTACTGTACACAAAAATCGGGGTGGATTAAAAACCTAAATGCACATAAGAATATGGTAAAAACTTTTAGAAGACCATTTAAAAATAATTTTATAACCTTAAGGTAGGGAAATATTTCTTAAATAAGATGAAAAAAGTCAAAATATATAGGAAGAAGATTGACAAATTTGACTGACTAATAATTAAGAACTTAGTTCATCAAAGGACACCAAAGAAAGGGAATAAAAAGACAAGCCACAAACTATGATAGATATTTTCAACACCTAAATCTGAAAAGAATTACCCAGAATATATCTTTGTTAAAAATTCATATAGAACAATAAGTAAAAGACAAGTAATCAACTGAAAAAAAAATGAGCAAAGGACTTTGACAGGCATGTCTCAACAGAAGAAATATAAGTGTCTTTTATGAAACATTTGTATTATATAATATACAAAAAAATCTGGATTATATTTGCATGTAATATATAAGAGTTATGTGTCCCATTAGGGAATTAAGACATGCAAATTAAAACTACAATAAGAATCCATTTCAAACCCACAAGATTGAAAAATTTTTAAAGTTGAACAATTCAGTTTCGTTCTAATTTGCACCCAGATGTGGGGTTGTTGGATCTTATGGTGATTCTATTTCTATTTGATTTCTATTTTCTTGATGATTAGTGATGCTGAGCATATTTTCAGGTGCCTGTTGACCATTTGTATGTCTTCTTTTGAGAAATGTCTATTCAAGTCTTTTACCTGTTTTTTAATCAGATTATTTGCTTTTTTGCTATTGAGTTGTTTGGATTCCTTACATACTCTGTATATTAACCCCTCATCAGAATCAATATGTTGAGGGAATATCTCTACTCCCATGTTTATTGCAACACTATTCACAATAGTTAAGATATGGAATGAACCTATGTGCCCATCAACAGCTGGATGGATAAATAAAATGTGGTATATATACTCAATAAAATACTACGCAGCCATAAGAAAGAATGAAATCCTGTTGTTTGCCTCAACATGAATGAAGCTGGGGAGCATTATGCTAAGTGAAACAGACCAGGCACAGAAAGACAAGGACCATATGATATTACTCATATGTGTAATCTAAATAAATACATCTCTTAGAAGTAGAGAGTAGAATAGTGGTTACTGGAGGCTAGGGAGAGGAGAGGAAAGAGAATACAGAGAGACATTGAGCAACAGGTAAAATGGTAGCCAGATAGGAGAAATACGTTCTGGTGACTATGGTTAAAAATATTGTACTATATATTTCAAAGCAGCTAGAAGAGAAGATTTTGAATGTTCTCATCACAAAAAACTGATAAATGCATGAGGTAATAAATATGCCAAGTACCCTGATTTTATTTTTATGCAATGTATACATGTATCAAACATCACACTGTAGCCCGTCAATATGTATAACTATTATGTGTCAATAAAAACAAAATTTTAAAAAGTTTAATAATTCCAAACCTTTATAAGGATACAGAGCCAGGAAAATTCTCACCCACTGCTAATGGTAACATGTTATAATTTACTAGAAAAAAAAGTATGGCATCACCTAGTATATTTGAATGTGCCTAGGGATCTGTACACCTTTTCTTTCCCTTTCTCTCTCTGACTCTTTTTTCCTCTCCCTTTCTCTCTTTTTTTTTTTTTTTTTTTTTTTTTTTGAGACGGAGTCTCACGCTGTTGCCCAGGCTGGAGTGCAGTGGCGCGATCTCGGCTCACTGCAAGCTCCGCCTCCTGGGTTCACGCCATTCTCCTGCCTCAGCCTCCTGAGTAGCTGGGACTACAGGCGCCCGCCACCGTGCCCGGCTAATTTTTTGTATTTTTAGTAGAGACGGGGTTTCACTGTGGTCTCGATCTCCTGACCTTGTGATCCGCCCGCCTCAGCCTCCCACACGCACACACTAAAGGGTGACATGTTTCTTTTAAACAAAGTATCAAATGCACACAATAGGTTTATGTGTGATTATTTTTTAATGATACAAAAATGCCATAAGAAAGAAATGTTTTTTTTTTTTCCTATCACAGGAAGGCTGGGGCACAGACTTACGGGTAATGAATGATAGTGAGCATGTGGAAGCTGTTTGTAGACTGTGTGATCATTTATTTGGAATAACCAAAAGGCTTCTACCTTAGTATTCAAATCAGTGTTCGAATTCAACATCCAAATTCAGGTTTTCTTTTTATTTTTAGTAAAGCAGAGACCTAACCTGTAGGTGGAGGAAGTCAGGGGGAAAAATGACATTATCATTTTTGCAGCTATTTGTTGAGAAGTTACTATGTGCCAGGCCTGTGCCCAGGCTTATAGATGCTTAAGAATTTGTGCACACAGCTAGGAAGTGACAGAGTGAAACTACCAACTCAAACACTTTGTTTCCATAGGCTTCTCTACCCTTCTACATCCATCTAAAAGACAGTAACAGCATCCTAAAATAGGCTTGCCTTTATTTTTTTGTTTGTTTGTTTATTTATTTATTTATTGAGACGGAGTTTCACTTGTGTTGCACAGGCTGGAGTACAACGGTGTGATCTCAGCTCACTGCAACCTCTGCCTCCCGAGTTCAAGTCATTCTCCTGCTCAGTCTCCCAAGTAGCTGGCATTACAGGCGCCGGGCACCTCGTCCAACAAATTTTTGTATTTTTAGTAGAGACGAGGTTTCACCACGTTGATCAGGCTGTTCTCGAATTCCTGACTTTAGGTGATTCGCCAGCCTTGGCCTCCCAAAGTGCTGGGATTACAGGCGTAAGCCACTGCGCCCAGGCTTGCCATTTCTCAAATAAACGAAAACGTCATAAAGATCCATGAAGTTGAAATTTGCATATAAGGTCTGTTTTTCCTTGTTTCTAGTATTTTTTAAGAAAAATTGCAGTTTATTAGTTGGGCCATAAAACTGTTGTGCCCAACTTTGTTGATTACACTACAAAGATTTATAGTACATGTTTGTATTATCTGTATTGAGTCTGAATGTATATCCTCCCAACTAAGATTGCAGTTCCAAATTGTATGAACATAGTTCCACAGCTGTCAAAAGCTTTTCTAAGACTTCACAGTTCGATGTCATAAATTGCCAGACAGCCTGCTTCTAGAGTTTAGATTATCTCTCTTTGAACTTTTATAATATCCAGTTTAAACAGTGGGGCTTTAGCTATGTAGCACAAAAATAATCTTGATAGACCTCAAATGCTATCACTGTCCTGTAATTTATCTACATTCTGCTCATCATCTAGGCATTTCTAAATATGTAGATTGATAACACAATATAAGAAATGTAGTTGGATGCTTTAAGCATCAACAAACTATGGTTAGTGGGTCAAACCTGGCCTGCTGCCTGTTTTTGTAAATAAAGTCTTGTTGGAACACAGTCACACTTATTTGTTTGCTTATTCTCTGTGTCTGCTTTCACATTACAACAGCAGAATTGAATAGTTGCAATAGAGGCTGCAAAGCCTCTGCAAAGTCTAAAATACTTGCTATCTCTCAGGAAAAATTTGCCAATGCCACTTCATCTGAAATATCTCTGGTTTCTCAGGTTTCCCTTTGTTTTTGTTTTTTTTTTTTTATTTCTCAATAATATCATGTAGATGGAGAAAACTTCCCTCCCTGCTGCCTTCATTTTCTTTGGAGCATCTAACCTCTCTGAACCAGTTATTACATCTTACAAACTGGAATCAACATCACTAGCTGTAAAAATAAATAAATAAATAAAATAAAATGCCTACTTTATAAAGTACATGTAAAAGGCAATGTGATAATAATGAGATACATGCAATTCTTATTAAACAGAGTGTGAGGTGATTCAAAACAGGCTGGAATAATTTTCCATCTCACAAATGTTACCCATGCTTTGAATGACACGGGCCACCAAGGATTGCAGGCAAGGTTGTGAAATCAGACCTGAGTTCCAGCCTTGGCTTTACCAATTATAAGCTGTATGACTTACTCTCTGCCTGCATCCATTTCCTCCTCTGTTACTTGGAGATGATAATAATAGTATCCATTTCCATGCGTTGTTAAGAGGATTAAATCCTATTAAGACATCATGCTTAGCCTTGTGCCTGGCACATAGTAAGTCCTCACACCCTGCAATTGGCCACTTTAGAAGGGAACTGAAGAGACTTAAAGGAATGCATGAAGAAGGGAAGAAAGAATTATTACCAGAAGAATGTGGGCATTTTTCTGCTTTATTGCCTTACATTTCAATTTCCAGAATTAAAAAAATTAGAAACAAGAGCAAATGCTTCAAATATGAGATGCCTTCATAACTCAAATTATTTAGAAACTTAAGCATTTGCTTATTAATCTGAGTAAATGGAATTTGTAAAACCATGAATGTCTTGCTCATGCTTAGGGCTGATTTCAAACTTCATGGATATGAATGCATCCTCAATGCATGTGTAAACATAAGCAAGGGCTGATTTCATAAGCTCAGGAACCATATTTACTTTCAACTAGAAAAGAGCTCTTGCTTGGAAAATTGGCCTGAAAACCCATTACTGCAGTGGATTCATTTTCATTTATTTCCCAACAGGTAATGGAGTTTATTTGGAGGAGTGAGGGATAGTGCTTCTCTGAGGTTGGGTATTGTCTCATTTACATGCAAATATTTTTATCTTCATCTTAGGAAAAAATATGAGCATGCTCTATAAAGTCTGTCATGCACCCAGAATTTAATTAATGATGTGTCTATGCAGAATCAAGATGAAAAGCTGAAATGAAAAAAAGTTTATGCAAGTATATTTGGCATCACATAGTTTCAAACCTTCAATTGTTTTGTAATTTCATTCATTTGTTCATTCAGTTATCTTTCGATTTAATGAACATTTGTTGAGTTCCTACTATATGTTAGACCCTTGTATGTGACAGACACATAGATGGAAAACCATAACTTTTCCTCCAAGAAGGCTACAATGTAATAGACAGAAGCAAACAGAAGGATCCTTCCTGTTCTGATGAAAGTAAGGCTTAAGTACAATGACAGCCTGTATGCCCAGGGACAAAAAGGAAGCTTCACAGACAGATAGTTCCCAAACAATCCTTGAGAAATGAGCAGACATATGCTGAGGGTATGCCAGCCAAGGAACAGAATGCGCCATATCTAGCGGTGTGCAGACAGTGGAGTGTTTGAGGCACTAGAAGTGGCCCAATTTTGGCAGAATATAAAGTGTTAAGTGGGACGGGCTAAAGGTACAAAGAACAGGTGAAAGTGGAGGCTGGATAGAGTCTTGATCATGGAAGACTTTGTCAAGCAAAGCACTGTAGATTTCATCTGAAGAGAATAAGAAGTCACTGCAGAATTTTGGGCTGGAGAGGGAGTAATCAGATTTTCACACTGCAAAATTGCAGCAGCTTTGTGGAGATAATGAGATAAGGCTAAAAGTGGAACAATCAGAAAATGCCCTATTATGTCAAATGGGCAAACAATGCCATTTGCATGGGCGTGAGTCATTCCAGTGACCATGGAAACAGATATGGGGGACTGAAATGAGAATTATTTAGGAGATGAAATCAATGGAGCACAGAGATTGACAAGATGCAGGATTTAAAGGAAAAATTGTAATCTGAGATGATACCCTCGTCTCTGGCTTGGGCAGTGGGATTAAGTGTCATTTATAAGACAAGAAATTCAGGAAGGCATTTATGGAAGCAGGGTGTGAGATTATTGTAGATGATGAATTCTAGCTGGACCACCACTGCTGTGGATTATCTAAGCAGAGTTGCCTGGTAAACAAACAGAAATAAACATTTGAGGCTCAAGAAAGAGATGTGGGCCAGGGGTGGTGGCTCACTCCTGTAATCCCAGCACTTTGGGAGGCCGAGGCAGGAGGATCACGAGGTCAGGACATCAAGACCGGAGAATGGCATGAACCTGAGAGGCGGAGCTTGCAGTGAGCCGAGATCGCGTCACTGCACTCCAGCCTGGGTGACACAGCAAGACTCTGTCTCAAAAAAAAAAAAAAAGAAAAGAAAAGAAAAAGAAGAAAGAAAGAAAGAGATCTGGACCAAAGTTCTAACCCTGGGAGCTATGGACATTTCAGTGACATTTGATGTTGCAGGTATGAATGAATGCATGCAAGGAAAGTGTACTGCAAGAACAGAAGAAGAACTAAAATGGAAAACTGAAAGGATTCGGCGGCCCCCACCTACCAATACAGTGGAGAGAGAGCAAGATACTTGATTGTGAAGAGAAGATCCGGGGGAACAAAGAATGAGAAGAGGCTTATTGTGGAAAGGAGAGAAAGAAAGAATGAATGAATGATGGGAGAGAAAAATGGAAAGGGAGAGGTTGAAGGCTAGGAAACAACAGCTATTTATTAAAGTCCCATGCATTTTGTTTAACTCTTTAAAAAAATAGATACACTCAATTTAAAAATAAACATTTTCATGGAAAAAAGTGGTGGGTGGTTCTACCTGATGTTAAATAATTATATAGAGTGGATTCTCACTTTTAACTGGAATTTTTTGCCTGATATAAATAGCATTTTTAAGTTAATTTTGATATGAGGTAGTGAAAAAACTAGAGTTGATTTACTAAACACCAGGAGCATTCGAACAGTAGAGTCTCCTTCAGTTGAGAAGGAAACAAATGTGTTCTTTCTGAAGCTCATAAACTCTTTTTATGGAACACAAGATCCATCATAACCTTGTTAATGCATGATGACCTTGCTTTCAATTGAGGATTATCCTTTAATGAAGTGTGTTGTTTAATGTGTGTGGGATGCTTACCTAACACCAGAGGCAAGGTCTTCAAGAAGCAACTCTACAAGCCACAATCTTCTAAGAGAAAAGCTTTCTCAGGGAACCTAGTTTTTCAGATACACTGCTGCTGCTGTTGCTGCTGCTACTTCAAGCAGCTCAGTGCTGGTCTTGTTCTTGGAGCAGAAGTGCCCAGTGTACAAAGCAAAGGACAGAAGCCATGGCTAATGACTCTCTCCCCTGGGGCCAGGCCTCGATAGTTTCAAGACCCTAAGATGAGTTTGAGCCAGCAATGAATGGGTTATGGTAGGTAGTAGAAGAAATCAAGGGAAGCAGTACACAGAGAAAAAAACCTATAATTCTCACAGATCAGGAAGAGGACAGAGGATGTAGCTGAAAGGCAGGGGAGGATGAGAGATCCAAGCAGAGAACATTTAGCCATTCAACCAGCAGTTACCAGAAAACTATTGAGTTAAATAATTTGCCTAATATCAAATAAATACAACTGCCTAAGACACATCTCCTAGTATAGAGAATATAAACAATCTACCCTCAGAAAATATGTGTAAAATTTTAAGTAGCAATGCATTTATATATTGTTCAATATACTATATATATTACATGGCCAACCCAACAAAAACCAGATTGTCTATTAACTAAAGGTCTACACTTATTTTAAAATATTCTTGATGAGCTTAGTATTTCTGTTAATACTTATCTATATTACCTCATGCATTCTATCAGTAATTGCAAAAACACTTCACCACAAATAATGGCTGCTTCTAATTTAAATCAAATTGAATGACTATCTCCAACTAAAATCTCTTCATATGTATGTTATTCATGAAAGATTTAATAAAGATTTTAAAAGATTTCCAAATCACAACCTGGTTAATATTATACCTCACGGTAGGTAAAAACATTTTTTATTGTAGGAGCAGAAAAATAAAATGTCAACCAAAATGGAGATCCTACTGTTTCTTTTTAAGCCTGATTGAATTAAATTTTTGAAAAATTGAATTCAAAGATGTGAGGAGAATATGAGAAATCTTTAGACGTTAAGGCTAGGTCTGAAGCAATATAAGAATCAAATTTATATTCCAGTTATATATTTTTGGAGGGCAGATAGCATATATTATCTCAGTACCTAGAAAAGCAGAAGCAACTAAAATGGCAACTGAGGTTTTCTAGACCTGGGGAAACTAATTTGAATGATTCACATCTATTTTTCTGAAAGCTTGGTCATCAAAACAGAAAGGATAAAAGGTCTTTGCCATCTTCTTCTGAATATCCTGTGCTTCTGCAATAAATCATATCATTAAGACATTTCTCTTATTCATACTCTGACAATTTGAGTATGTCAAGAAAATCGCTCTAATCAATGGGAAAACTGGAAATCGCAGTAATATTAAGGGTAAAGATGTAGGTTACATATACCTCTATCTTCTCACAGATTTATCAGACTAAGGATACAAAATGAAAAATATTCAATTAGGGGCATGTGTTGTATTTTAATTCTCATCAAAGGTCACCCAACCAATTTACAATGCCAGCATGTCTTGTTTATTAATTACCTGGACATTATTTTGAGTATGTCAAACAGCCTTCTCGCCCTTTCTTATTCAACTCAGACAGCGCTGGGTGGGGAACTTCTCTAGCCTCATTTATTTATTTGTGTTTTAGCATGAATGTTTGCTCTTTTCCCAAATATGCCTGTCTCCACCTCTCCCTCTACAACACACGGCCTAATAGTGCATTTCAGGTCCATTATTAGAGAATCTCCTTTATTGGAAACCACAATTTCAAGAGTAAGGGGTTAGAGCTAAGTGTATTAGGATGATCCCAAACACTGACTAACACAGTGTATCTGGTTGAATATGACCCCCATAAGTTGCTCTTGGTCTTGGAAAGACAAATAGCTGAATTTTTTAAAAGAAAAAGAGAAGAGTAGCAAAGAGAAGAAAGAAAAAATACAAATGAAAGAATGAACAAAGACAAGAGGAATGTCCGTGCTCACAGAGCAGCAATACTGAAAAATTCTGAAATTGAATTTATAGCACGATAACTGCAAGTATTGTTATACAACATGAAACATTTTGGGTTAGCATATTACTTGTGCCAAGGGCAATATCTGGTGCTATGTTTAAGTCATAACTAGTGGAGAATTACAGAGTTGTCTCGGTCTAAAAGAAATTAGCTTCCTTGTAAAGAAACCAGTCCTTTTGCAGACAAAAAATGCCTAACTCTGTAATAGAAGGATCCCAATTCAACCTCAATTAACCCTCCTCCTTGGTCAGCTGTCCAAAACAACCAAATACTGCTGAAATCTTACATATTCTATAACTACTTCAAGTAGGTTTTTATTGTACCTAATGCAATTAGAATCATTTTTAAAAATTTGTATTCTTACCAGTAAGTTGAAAATAGTATTGACAATACTATTTCCACTGGGCTTTCTGGGCTCACTCTATCTCTTTAGACTGGGCTTCTTTGCGTCTGCTATTTTCTCACCAGATGCCCACATTTCTTGGCTTGCAAGACCCTCTGTTTCACCTATGTTGGTTGGTTTCTAATGACACAAGTTATTGGCACGATATCTAAACCTCCTTTGAGGAGGTTAAATGTGGTACCTCTTACCACATTTAAACAGATCAAAGAAATTGGGTGAGTCCAAGGTCAATGTGATAATTTTGGTTTTTCTTAATATTGACAAATTTCATTTGTGCAGCACTTCACAGCTTACATAGTAATTCTTCATGCATGATCTCATTTGTGCCTCACAGCGACCCAGTAAGAGAAACACTATCATGCCCATTTTCCTTACGTGAACTTTGAGGTTCAGAAAGGGATGTAAGCTGCCCAAATTCACAAAATCAGTAAGTGGAAAAGCCTTCATTCAAATCTACAACTCTCAGTCCTTTCTTCGTCCCAGCAAAGTTGGCTTCGCTGAACAATGAGGCCAGATAACCAGATAAGACTTGTTCCTGGGTTACCTAAGTTGCTGAAATCACAGGAGCATGTTCTGGTCACTTCAGGTACCCTCAGTGTCTATAAATTGAGACATTGCACTTATAATAATTGCATCACTGAATATCTTTAAATATGCAGTGTCCACATCTGGCCATCTTTCCACTTTCCACTTCATAAAACGCCATTTTCCTTTGGGTCTCTCATTATGGTATTTTTCTGCTCTACTGTGCAATTTCACTGCAGAGGCTGCAAGGCAAAATTTTCTCCACGGGAGTCTTCTCAGATCTCACCTGGATTTGTCCTGGTTGTTCAAGTCTGTTGTTTTGTTGACATCACTGCAATTCAGAAAACACTCACCCTGGGGGAGGATGGGGATAGGGGAAGAGAGGCATGAGGGGTTGAACATCACGATGCAGTGACATGGACTTCCATCTCCACAGAGCTACCACGCGTGTTAAAGAATGGAGGATGGTGGGGGTGGCAGAAATGAGTGGGAAGCACCACGTGGCAGAGCGGGGAGCTGTGATATGGATCAAATGCAGGGAGAGTCTTTATGATTTCTAACACTCCATACCATGTATTCTTTCTGCAAGCACAGCTATGCAGACAATGCATGTCTCTCTAGGATTCCTGACTCCTGACAAGATGACAAAAGCACCAACAGCCACATGGGGCCCATTTTTCCTTAATGCATATCATTTAACTTTCGCAATTTGACTACCGTAAGTGGATGCCATAAAGGAATTTTCAAAGCTGTGAGTGGGAGCTGTGAATACTGGAAACTAAAGAATCAACTCACACATTTAACAATTCTATTCTAAACAACCAAGGTGTTTGGAAAGGAACACATAGCTCTGCTTTTAAATTGCCCAATTTTACATAAACATACAATTTTATTAATAGTCCATGTCGCTGGACTGTTCTAGCAACAATGCCAGCCACACTGGGCCTGACTCTGCCCCCTAAATGCACTGCATTCATTGGACATGGGACTCAGGGAAGGAAGAAAAAGAATTATCTGTGATTAAGATGCTTCTAGAAACCTTTTATTCTTTCCAGGAACCCCTCAGGTACACAATGTGCAAACTCATCCCCAAACTCTCCATCTTTTAGCAGGGAATAATGCAACATCTCAGAGCTAGAGAAAAAGAACTAATATATGCAAGACAAAATAAAGGCACTTCTGGTAATCACTAGTTTTCTTAAAAAGTTGCCAATCAAATATCAGAAAACGTGTGTGCACGCACGCGCATACCAGAGAAACTTACGATTATAAAGAAAGCTTTGGATGATGTTTTGCTAATACAGAGTGTCTTCTCATGGCACAAATAAAGTCCCATTTTTCTGTTTTGAAAATTCATATTAGTCTGAATCTCTTTTATTGTTTGATAACAAGGTACATTTGCAACATTGTATTACTGTTTTACAGATAGTAAACGAACAAAAAGGTTGCCTGACTTAATTTTAGTTACATCACAGCTGCCTAAACCCTTAATTTTGTTGTCAAATGGGAAACTGGTAGGAGGGCAGCTATTTGGGCCTTGCTCCTTGTGCTGTCACACTGACATGTGGCTTCTGAGTCACAACTGAAATTGCAACTCAGAAGGATATTGATATTTTGTCCAGGATCTTCTCACTTCTCTAAACCAGAATCATCAGATTCAGTTCAATATTTGCTCTTTGAGTCGTACTTAACTTTTATGAGCCTCAGTTGCTCAACCTTAAAAACAAGGCAAATAATAGTACCTACTTTATCAGGTTGTTGTTGTATGAATTGAATGAGCTTATCCATGCAATCCTGACATTGCCTCCTGGGCCCTGTATACCTGTTCTGGCCCGCTGCCATCCCTCTGATCTTTCCACTGCCATAATTGCCCTCTCATTCCAATCTGGACACACTCTTTACCATTCTTTAAGCATATCAAGTCAACTCCCCGTACAGCGCTTTTGCATTCACTTCCCCTAGTGCTAGAACCCCCAATCCCCTGATAGCTCCATGGCTGCCCTGCACCTCCATTTGGTCATTGATCAAATGTCACCTTGTCGGAGAGTCCTACATAGAATAATGACCCCCAAAGATGTCCATGTCCTAATCCCTGGAACCTTGAATATGTTCCCATACATGGCATAATAGACTTTGCAACTGTGAGTACATGTGAATAAAGAATATTGAGATGGGGAGAGTCTCCTGGATTATCCAGATAGGCCCAGTGTAATTTCAGGGTCCTTATAAGAAGGAGGAGTGAGAGGGAGGGAGATTTGAGAATATTACACTACTGGCTTTGAATGTAGAGAAATGGACCATGAACCAGGGAATGCAGACAGTCTCTAAGAGGTGAAAAAGGCAAGGACCCTTCCCTAGAGCCTCCAGAAGGAATGTAGCCCTGCCAATCCATTTTAGACTTCTGAGCTCCAAAACTGTGAGGTAATAAATTTGTGTTATTTTATGCCACTACATATATGACAACTTGTTGCAGCAGCAATAAGCAGATAATAGACCCTTCTCTCTCTCTACGTAAAATTGCTCACAGCTTTGCCCCCACACCATCACTTTCTATCATGCTTGCCTGCTGTATTTACCTCTGTAGCACTGTCACCGCCCAACATAGGTTTGGTTTTCTATCTCACCTTCCTAGAATGTAGTCTTCATAAGAAAGGGGTCTTTGTTTTACTGTTCTGTCTCCTACTTTGAGAAGTGCCTGGCACATAGTAGGTGCCCCAAAATATTTCTGGGATGCATATAGAACCTAGCATAATATAAGCCTTCCATGGCTGATGAAAAATGAGAACACATCTGCCAGTGCAGAATTTCTAAACAGTGGACTGCAGGCTAAATGTTCCATCTCCAATGAGTTCCAGGTGTGCCTGACATACTGCTCTCCTCTGCCCCCGAGTTGGCAGGTGGAGCAACCATGTCTGCTTATTCAAGTGTACCACACAACTATTATAATTTTCTATGTGTGGTGTGATACACAAAAGGTGTGGTAAAGTGTATTTGAGAGCTTCGGTGATACAGGGGTTAAGAAGAAATCACTTAGGCAGATAGTAAGGGTATGGAAGCCTTGGTAAGGCTTTCCTTTGTAATGAAAAGCAGCCCCAAATCATTTTCTAACAAAGAGCAGCCTGTAAAGTTGAGCTGCAGACATAGACAAGCAAGTTAGGAGGTTGCATGGGTGAATGCCTGCAGGAACTAGAGACTAGACATGTTCAAGATGGCGGCCCCATCTTCCCTTCTCTGCCAGCCACTTGTACAGGAAGGAGCAGACAAGATGGCTCTGCTCAAGGAAAATACATTTGCATAATAATATTAGGATGGGGCAACCAGCCTTCCATGCCTGCTATGTAAACATTTTACCTGATGGAACCAATCTGTGAGCCTTGCATAAATCAGACACTGCCTCCTCAAACCACACTATAAAATCTGGGTCTTCTGTCTGCAGCTGGTCCTTTCTGCTGGAAGACCCTTCTCTCTATAGAGAGAGCTGTTTCTCTTTCTCTTCTCTTCTGCCTAATAAACCTCTACTCCTAAACTTTTCATGTGTGTCTGCATCCTAAATTTTCCCTGCACACGATGACAAAGCCCAGTGTACATACCCCAGACAATGTAGCTGCTTCATTGGCAATGACTACCCTGTGAAAATCAGGTTCTTACTTGTTGAGAGTTAAGAATGCAGGAAGGCTGTCCTCCCCCACCACGCAGTTGTATACTGAGCATGAAGCAAGTTTTAGTTTGAAGGTCATGATGTCAGCAGATATTCCTCTTTGAATCTGGAATGTCTTTATGATTGGGAATGACTTCCTAGAGTAGAATACCTGTGACCGATAGTAGACAAATGTGAACTTCAGGGATAGGACCACATCTGTGGTTTCCATTGGGCTTTCTGGGCTCACTCTGTCTCTTTAGGTTGGGCTTCTTTGCCTCTGCTATTTTCTCACCAGATGCCCACATTTCTTGGCTTGCAAGACCCTCTGTTTCACCTACATTAGTCAACAATTTCAGTGAGCTTCCCTGCCACTGATGTATGATTTCTTTTCTTCTTTGACTTTTTTTTTAAATTGCTCTTCAAGAGTAACAGGATTATTGCTCATTAGCCATTTCATTTGTTCTATTGTTACTATTGTCACAGGAAGAGCTGACTGCTCTAATAATCAGAACTGTTTAATCCTGGAATTTGCTGACCCACACGTCTATGCTGATGGTCAGTGTGCTGTTGGAGAAACTGGCTCATTAGAGTAAAGCCATCTAGTGCTGGCCTTCTATTTTGATTCACTTGTTCATTCATAGTTCGATTAATTAAATAAATAGTTTTTACGTATTTACTACATGCTGGAATAAGTAGAGAATAAGGTAGACACCATCCCTGCCCTAATGAATGTTACAGTCCAGAAAGAAAATTAGACATAGACAACTAAGGACAAGCATGTTGAGCCTACAAAGGAGAAAACCAGGATTCTAAAATAATATATAATCTATTCAGTATTCAGCAGTTATTTAATTAATGGCTTTTATGTATGAAGGACTTTTTTGGAGAGTTGGTGTTCAACAGTAAATAAGACTAGCAAGGTTCTTGACCTTCTGGAACTTTTAATCTAGTAGAGGAAAGAGAAACAACAAATAAACAGATACACAATATCAGGGAATTATAAATACTATGAAAAAGATAAGAAAAAGAGATGAAGGAAATAGTGTGTGGGTAGTCATAAAAAGCCATTCTGAGGAGATTATATTTGAGCTGGTCTCTTAATTATGGAACAAGCCTTATTTTCTCAGGCTTCTTGGGAGACAGCCTTAGGCAGAGAAGGAGTATTCAGAAATGTCCTCAAATTTTCATGTTTCCTTGCAATATCGGTATCATCATCACTTTAAGATGGGTCTCTGCCCAGCCTGCAAATGCTTTTCATGTTCCCATTAGTAATCTAAGAGCATGTTGAGTCCTTCATGTTCGTACAATAATCACACAGTAATTTCAGCTTTCACAAAGACCTATGGAATAGGTTTTAAGAAGTCAACAGTCATCAGACAAGAGTACAAAAGTTAATTCCAAGGAAAAAAATTCAGAGTTAAATATGAATATGCAGGGGGCTTCGATTAGATACAAATGTTAATCTACTAGCAACCTCCTTGCCTAGTCAAACTTTTTTCATGCCCATTTAAGGATAATACTCAATGTGCAGAATCACTGACTAGAGAGCACTATAATGAAGGAGCAGTGGGTTTAAGGTTGACCAAAGAATAGGTATTTAGCACCTACTGCATGCATGGTTATATAGGCTAGGCATCTAGAAACAGAAGATGATTTTCTCCTGTTGATTTTCCCTACCTAGAATGTACTTTTACGCCTCGTACCCCTGGCTAGTTGTATTTATGCTTCAAAATCCAAGACAGATATCATCTCCTACATATGCCCTTCTCTGAGCTATGCCTCCTAGCCAAAATAAGTAAATGATTCCATCCTTTATGCTACATGCTAAGCTTCTACACACTTATAATTTTGCTTTTATCATCGTGAGTTATCACTACTTAATTACACGTCTTCTTGAGGAGCTCTGTCTTATTCATCTCTGTATTCCCTTTGTATTACCTAATTTTTTCCAAACTTCCCTGATTATAAGAATTACCTGGAGACACTTGTTAAATATCTGAATTACCTGACCTTTCCCTAAAAATTTGGATTCATTAGTTTTGGATTACGGCCGAGGAATCTGTTATAATTCCAGGTGATTCTTATCAGACAAAATTGAGACATACTAGTACATAATATCACTAAGGAAATGTAATTGAGTGAATTAAGAGACTGTGGATGAACAGAAGTTCCTATCTTCCATTAGATTAGATAATCATCAAATAAATATAGTATTCCAAAAATGTGTATCAGGTTTAGCTCCTAATTTTGATGAAATGGGGAAGAGGGAAAGATGATGAATTGTTTTACTTCTTTGGCCATGAGTGGGGTAAATTAAGAAATGAAGAAATAGACTACGATTGCTGATGATAACGTACTTATTTATCAGTCCTTCACAATTTTGGCTTTATATTATGCAGTGCTTCTCAATAGGGCAATTTTGCACCCCAGGGAAGATTTGGCAATGTCTGGAGGCATTTGGTTGTCACAAATGGAGGAGTGTTACTGGTGTCTGGAGGGTACAGGCTAGAGATGCTGCTAGACATCCTACAATGCACAGGACAGTCCTCCTCAGCAAAGAATGATCTGTCCCCAGATTTCAACAGTGTTAAGCCTGAATAACTGCATTTGACTCACCTGAAAGCTTTAAAAATCCTGATTCCCAGGCTACTTCCCATACCAATGACCTCCGAATGTCTTGAGGGTGGGACCCAGGCATTAGCATTCTGTAAGCTCTTCCCATGATCTCAATGTACAACCAGAGCTGAGAGCAATGGCAGAGCATAGAGGATGCTAGAAAGAGAAGTAAACTCAGAAATTCAGTTTTAAGTCTGAAGTTTGCCACTTGTTAGGCTGGGAAATTAGACGTGTGACCTTCAAGTTTCTGTTTCTTCATGTGTAAAATAAGAATAACTCTTAATCAGATGCTTATTAAAAGGATTAAAGAGATAGTGCATGTGGTAGTACTTTGTAACTTTACAAGCAAAAGTAAGGTATCATTACTGCTCCTTGTTTGGGCACCAATCCAAGTGGCAGAACTGGGTTGGTTACTTGCTCAACACCACAAATACATGCCTACATGCAAACTCAGTCTTGCATTTTTGCCTGAAATATGTTCTGCATATGCCAAAGTGAGAAAACTCATGTGCTTCAGTGCATTTTTTTCATGTAATGAACAACCTTCTCCTATTCTTCCTACTTGTTCTGTTTGATATATTTGAATTTCTGTAAGATTTGGTAAAGCAATGCCTACATTGTTTCAAAATAATACAGTTGGACCTGCAGTCCACCAGCTACTACATATAACCTAGTGACAGACCTCACTTGGGAAGGCCACCACTGATCTGATACAGCTGAAGTTGGGCTAAGGGTAGGAGAGGCTATAAAGTTGCAAAGACTCCACATGTTTAAGGAGGGCAAAGATGACATTAGCTTTGGCGCATGAGTTAGGATTGCTGAGTTATAGTAAGAGTTCTCAAGAACCAGATTGCTTTAGCGTGTGGTCCACAGACCAGCGGCGTCCACATCCACTGGGTGATTGTTAGAAATGCAGAAACTCAGGACCCATCCAGATATATTGAATCAAAATGTTAATAAACTTCCCAGGTGACTTGTAGGCACATTCAGTTTACAGAAGCACTGTCCCAGCAAATCCTTCATGGGAAATTAGGCAACTCCATTCTCCCAAACATGTAGCTTGCAGTTGCCCTTCCTGAATCCATGTCGATTTTAATTCCTTGCACCTCTCAAAGGTAGTCAGACTGCATACTTAGGGATGCTGCCAGTTTGTTAATTCTCACATCCTTTGCCACCTCTGGGTTTTTAGAAGCCATTCTAGGTTATTAGGTAATGATCTTAGAGTTTCCAGCTTACGTTTAGCCAGAAAATAATCATTAATTTCATCATTAAATTATCTGAAATGTTATTTTTTTTGTTTTCATCATCCTGGAAAATAGTTTGCCTGGCAAAAGAAGGGTTAATTCATGAGCTGCAAAACTGGTTTATTTTGTGCTGAGAGAGTGAGGTGGATCATCCCTCTTGCTGAGAGAGGCAGTTAATCAGTATATAAAGGCCTGTGATTGATGTGGCATAACTTCAAAAGGTGCATGGTTTATTTCTCAATGCCAGTGCCTACTGTCTGAGAAGCAGACCAAGGGAGAGCTGGAGTGGGTCTCTGGGAAGGCCACACTCTCTCATTTCTTCCTCTGCCTTTGTTCTTTTTTTGTTTGATCATCTACAGCTATAATCCTGCAAGTTCTCTGACTTTAGATTCACAATATCCTTTTAAGAGTATGTTTGTATTGGTGAGGCAGTTTGTTTTTAAATGACACTGGTACCTGTAAAAGAAGAAATTATTGATGACAATTGTTGAAGACAGTAAGAAAGACTTTCTTCAAGAGAGTACCATTGTGATAAGTATAGGGACTACTGCAATGGGGTCTTGCAGTCAAGAAGAGAGTTTGGGCTTAACTCTGATTCCAACAAGGACAAGTGGGGACTTATGGCCAAGGAGCAGAAGAGGGGTTAGTGGATGAAAAATCACTAAGAGGAAATATCAGGGGTAAGGAGGGATTCTAGCTTAACCAACCTAACAGGGTTTTTTGCTGAAGGAAGGCCAGGGTGATCAGACATCACCTGGGGGGTGGGGTGGTGGAGGATGAGAAGTCTGATAAGATATTGAGGGTGATCAGATATGGAGGGTGAGAGATTCTGGCAAAACTGACTTAGCAGGTTCTTGCTAAAACTGGACAAACATAAAAGTCCAAAATTCAAGACCTAGTTGACAAGAGTTCAGGAGAACCTGAGTAAATTTTGGTCAACGAGAGAATCTTTGTCATACCCAAACTTAGACTCACTTTTAATGAGCTAGGAATTCCTTTTATTAATTCCTATTTCAATTTTTTTCCAAAAATATTCCTACCTTTGCAATCACATGACTTAATATTGTAAATTATATACAGTCATTCAAATCACCATCCAAGAAATTAAAACAAGTTTTCAGCTATTTGGTAATTGTTTGGAGAAAGAATTATTCTGATGTGAGGGAAAGATATTTCACATGAAAAACCAAATCTAAAAATACTCAGTTGAGAAAGAAAAACATAAATCCCTAAAGAAGACCGGGGAGAAAAATAAGATTTACCTTGTCAGCAATTAAGTAATAAACACCAGAACAGACCTTTGCAAAGGGAGACTAGCTTAGGAAGCCCGGAAAAGAGTTGTTTTTTGAAGTGTTCCAACCTCTTGAGTTAGGAACCCAAACCTTGTCTTAAATTCCTAGCTAAATCACATTTATACTAAGTATCAACAAGGTAACCTCCTATGTAGTATAGTATACATGAGTTAGAGTTCTTACAGCCCATTAAGCAGAGTAATCAGCTCCTAGTCAAATTAATAATTAGCATGATGTAACAAATACATTTCAAATTCAGTGTCTTCCATTTTATTAACAATGCTAAATGCATCAATATCTGTAAGATGTGACCGTGAAGTTACAGTTGTGTTTGGTATCAGGGCTCAGTCCATTATTGTGAAGCCACAATTCATGACAGTTTTAAAACGTAATTATTGCTAAACTCTGTGAGATGCTTTGAAACACAGTCACTAAATAGTTAAATAAAAAGAGTTTATCTTTTGTAAAATATCAACTTTTACCTCAATGAGACTGTTTTTTGTAGAAGATCCTGAAGAGAAGATACTGAAAACAGTTTTGCCATGAACTTTGGGGACTTGAGGGTAAGAGTAGGAGTGGGGCAAGGGATAAAAGACAACAAATGCCAGGCGCAGTGGCTCATGCATGTAATCTCAGCACTTTGGGAGGCCGAGGCGGGTGGATCACGAGGTCAGGAGTTCGAGACCAGCCTGACCAACATGGTGAAACCCTGTCTCTATTAAAAATAAAAAATTAGCTGGGTGTGGTGGTGTGTGCCTGTAATTCCAGGTACTTGGGAAGCTGAGGCAGTAGAATCGCTTGAACCCAGGAGACAGAGCTTGCAGTGAGCCGTGATGGCACCATTGCACACCAGCCTGGGCGACAGAGCGAGACTCCGTCTCAAAAAAAAAAAAAAAAAAAAAAAAAAAAAAAAGACAGCAAACATTGTGCAGTGTATACTGCTGGAGTGATGAGTGCACCAGGTTCTCATAAATCTCCACTAAAGAACTTACTACTTACTTATGTAACCAAATACCACCTGTACCACAATAACTTATGGAAAAATACAATTAAAAAAAAGAACTCAAGTGTCCTACTAGGAAGTTAACAACAAAAACGTGATGGTAGAAGCAAAATGAACTTTCACCCCCTAAAGTTTCAATAATTCCAGCCTACAAAACAAACTGACAATAGGCAGATTAACAGAGAACAGGCATACACATTTATTAGGTGCAAGCACAAGGGAATCCCACAAAATATGAGACTCAAAGAAGCGCCAGATGGTTGAAGCTTAAATGACCTCTTCATAAAGGAGAGAAAAGTGGGGAATGCAGGCAATTCTCAAGGAGGAGTAAATGATATTTAGGGAAGATAAATGGACCCGAAGAACAGACAACAGCCTGGGACAAAGCTTGTCTGGGCTCTGGGTGTGGGGTAAACTCTAGTCTTCCTTTCTGTGAGATGCATCCATTTCCTCCAGTCGCTGTCCTATCTGGGGAAGGGATTCATAGCAATTGAGTATCTTCTGGAGGATCTATTATAGCTTTCAGGTAGATTGGCAAACTTCAGAGAAAGCCAAAGCTCATTTTGAGCTATTGTTTTCCAAGCCCCAACATGGCATGAATGTAGCACAATTTGAATTTTTAAAAACAGATGTTATGTTATTGTGTATGAGAAAAAAAGTGTTCAGAGAAAGGAGAGATCATGGTAATTGGAATTTTCAGAGTATGTTTAATGGAGGAGATGGAATGTACAGCTGGAAACTAAAAAAAAAAAGAGTAAAGTTTAGAATAAGGAAGGCTGGAGGGAGCATTTTAGGCAGGGAAGACTGTATGCAAAAACATGGAGGCAGAAATTGTTCAATATGTATGCAACAGGCCATGTTGGATGGCTTAGCTAACATACTTTTGTAGCCTAGTTGTCCTTGTCGGCCTCTACTTAAGATCTAGAAAATCTAAGTACTTGCACAGCCTCCTTTGCAGTTAGGTGTGGTCATATGACCATAGATTTAGCTCTGACCAGTAAGTCGTATGAATAGAATTCTGCTTGAAGTTTCTGGCCAAGTATTTGCTTTCTTGATAAAAGGGACAGATGGTTCACACTATCCTTTCCCCTTTCTTTTCTGCATGCCCTGGCTATGAATATGACCGCTGGTGCTTCAGTACTCATCTTGTGACCATGAGGGGAAAGCCTAGAGAATTCTAAAAATACAAGCCTTGACACTATTGAGTTACTAAATCAACACCACTTACCACCCAGTCTCTCACAGTGTTGGGGGAAAAAATTAACTCTTATTTGCTTAAGCTATTATAGTCAGGTTTACTTGCAGACAAGGTCATTTCTCCCTCATAGAGTACATGAGAAGAAAAGAAGTGAAAAATTCTGAGTGACAAAGAAAAGAATGTCATGGAGTGATAGAAAATAAGATTGTCTTAGAGAAACTGGCTAGATTCTGGAGAGCAAATGAGTCTGTTCTAGAAACCATGGATGACAGGAAGTCATTGAGTATTATCAAAGGTAAGAGAGAGTATAAAAGAGTTACTATACAGCAGATGCACCTGACTGCAGTAACAAGCATACTCTGCACCCTGAAAATGACTCTGTGGTCTCAGAAGAATGTCTGTTTAAAGTTCCAAGCTACAGAATCTGGGAATGGCCAACCTGGAGATTCACTCCTTATCTATGAGGAACATCTGAACTCCCAGCCCATCCCATGGAATGCAGGCCATATAAGAGAATAAGGTCCCTTGTTTTGGGTCAAATGAAGGATGTTAGCGGGAGGAGGCTATGTGAAAATGCTATATAAACTTCATGCTTTTTACAAGTGATCATGGTTCTCTTGTCCAGCCCACCATCACTGAATGAACCTATATACAAGTCCCTTCAATAAACTTTATGCCTCATTTGCTGGCTCCAGCTCTCTTCTTTGGCCTCTCAAACATGGTGCCATCCCTACTTAAGTCAATATGGGTCTGGTTTGGCATGACAGCCACTTGTTGGAAATCTTACCAATAAATAGAAAGATTATCCTGACAATAACATGCAAGATAATTTGGAAGAAGAATTAGAAGCAGCATTGTCAATATTGAAGATGAGCTTATATATAGTAAAATTTAAACTATTAATATTTTTCATTCCTCTAAGTCAGAATTTGAGATAACAGACTAGGTGTTGTGATTTCATATTATATATATGGCATAGGTTCTAAAATAAGTGTGTTAAGATGAAAATTGTATATAGCTTAAAACACCATGGGAAGTCCCTTAAGAATCGAAGGACAAAACTCCTTGTGTTTGTTTTCACATTTTTGCTGTGGTCTCACTTTCCCTAGAGAAGTGGTCAGCAAGTTTCTTCTATAAAGTTCTAGAGAGTAGGCAAGTTAGGCTTAGCAGACTGTCTCTGTTGCAACTCATCAACTCAGCTGTTGTACAGCAAAAGCAGCCATAGACAATACATAAGTATTAATGAATATGGCTGTGTCGCAATAAAAGTTTATTTACCAAAACAGGCAGCAGGCTGGATTTAGCCTGCAAGGCATAGTTTGACAGCCCCTAACCTAGAGCATTGGAAGCTAATCTTCTTTAAAGTGGAGAAGTGCAATGAAGTAAATTAAGAGTGAAGCCTGGCAGGGCGTGGTGGCTCACGCCTGTAATCCCAGCACTTTGGGAGGACAAAGCAGGCAGATCATTTGAGGTCAGGAGTTCAAGACCATCCTGGCCAACATGGTGAAACCCCCTCTCCACTTAAAATACAAAAATTAGCTGAGCATGGTCGCGCGCACCTGTAATCCCAGCTACTCCGGAGGCTGAGGCAGGAGAATCGCTTCAACTTGGGAGGCAGAGGTTGCAGTGAGCTGACATTGTGCCACTGCACTTCAGCCTGGCGACAGAGTGAGACTCTGTCTCAAAAACAAACAAACAAAATAGAGTGAAGCCTACGTAATTTAACTTACAAAATGTACATGCACATGAAAATCAACCCTATTGTTTATGATGTAAATAGTTGTATGTATTTCTGTAATTTTTAGGGCCTCACTGAGAATAAAATAAACTTTTTCCAGGGTCAGTAACTTTTTTAAACAAAAGGCATTGAGTTTTAAAGAATTCTTAAACTCACTTCAATTTCTAAAAATGTATTGTTTGGATAATTTTTATGCAATGTAGACATTTTGATTTTCCTTATTAACATAGTTCATTATTCCTACATAATGAATATCACAGAATGTATTTCTTTTAACATATTCTCTAATTAAAATTTAACTGCATTTTGTTTTTATAATTTTTCCCAGTAACTTAAATAAAAAATAATTATTTCATTTTCAGTGTCAGTTTGCATATTAGTCAGGATAGGCTAGATGATGCTATGGTAACAAATTACTGCTCACCTCTCAGTGGTGTAACACAGTGAGCATATTTTCTCATGCCAGGCAGCTTTCTAAGGCACTTGTCATCCAGGCAGTGACTCAAGGGTCCATCTTATAGCTTTGCCATCTGGAATTGTTGAAGTCTAGGTCCCTGAGCAAGGGAAGAGAGATCACCACTGTTCTGTGCTTCAGCTGGTATTTATTTATTTATTTATTTAGAGACAGAGTCTCGCTCCGTCGCCCAGGCTGGAGTGCAGTGATGGGATCTCGGTTCACTGTAAGCTCCACCTCCCGGGTTCACGCCATTCTCCTGCCTCAGCCTGCCGAGTAACTGGGACTACAGGCGCCCGCCACCACGCCTGGGTAATTTTTTGTTTGTTTGTTCTTAGTAGAGATGGGGTTTCACAGTGTTAGCCAGGATGGTCTCGATCTCCTGACCTTGTGATCCACATGCCTCGGACTCCCAAAGTGCTGAGATTACAGGCGTGAGCCACCGCACCTGGCCTTCAACTGGAAGTTATATATGTCACTTCTGTTTGTAGCCAAGTACCCAGAACTAGTTACATGGCCCCAACTGAACTATCTGGTGACTTGGGAAATGCCATCTTCCTGTGTGATCACAAGGCATTTGGAGAATATAGAGCATGGCCTCAACTGCACTTTTATCCTGTTGTATAAAAGGCCATCTAAGAGCCAACATTTAGTGTTTTGGCTGAGGTTTAAGATTTATGCAGGCTAAATATCCAACATAATATATAATGACACATGGAGACACAATATGAAGGTTGTTAAAGGTCAAACATTATTACCCAGTTTTGTTCTCCAGTTTAGATAGGTAACTATGTTATAAAGCTTTCCTGAATTATCAAAAGAATAAGGTGAGAATTAGAGAACCGACACTGTAGAAGGACATTTTTTATTCCAATATCATGTTACTTGACAGCCACAGATAAACATGTGGTGGGGCAGTGCTGGGTACTCCAGTCCATTCTTTATAAGGATTTAACGATCATCCTGAGTGAGGCATAGCTAGGGGAATGCCCTTCATTCCAGGCCGTCTTTCTGTTTTACCCCTCAATTCCATTAAACCAGCTGGGAATCTCACAAAATTATTATCCCCGATCTGCACTGTAGTGCTGTTTCTTCAGAGAAAAGCCCTTACTGCTATTGCTGGATATCTTAAATCTTTGATTATGCACATACTCTGAGATTACTTTATGCATCAAAGCTTTGTCAGTAGGGGCACCAAGGATACTTCACTTCCCTCTAATGAACTATCTAAAATTGGCTGCCTGCTTTGCATATGACTCCCAAAGTAGCAGAATGTTACCATAATCTGTCCGTTCTCTCTAATCTGAGCCTTCTCACTCTGTAAATTTACCCTGGGTTTTCTGCCAGAGTTAGAACTATATTCAGCATCTTTTGGCTCAGGAATTCTCACCACGGATGCATGGATTTCTGGGTTTGAAAATGAAAATTAGAATCTCTGGAAGTAAGAACAGTGGGTGTAAGGTGTTTATAGTAAGAAAAAGCATATTTAGCATAACAATGCAGTGTGATATTTTGGAAAACAATTGTTTCTATAATTCAAATCCCTAAAAGTAAAACTCAACCATCTTCTTGGCTGCTGTGAATACACAAATGTTGATGACTTTCATCAGGATTTCGAGGACACATTTCTGAATCAGCAGGGGGTTGGATTTTAAAATTTATCCAAAGAGGAATTGGGTTGAAGATGTGGAGACATTTTTTATTAAGGCAAAAGCTGAGCATAGATCGACCCTCCATGAGCAGAAAAAAGAAAACCATGCCATCATTGTGAGATCTGAGCGTAAGTGGGTCAAAAGGAAGAATTCAGAGCAGCAAGTGAGGAGATAATGTCAGGGAACTGAAGATACCTCTAGGAAATCTTTAAGAACATAAAGGAACGGACTGGACATACCATGGTTGTGTGGATGGAGCTGAAATTATTTCATTTGAATGTTAATAGAAGTCTGATAAAGTTGGGATCCCTAGAGTTGCATTTATGTTTGGAGAGATAACATGTGACCTGCTGTATATCCAAAATAATAAGCCCATCTGGGCCTTGGTTTCACTTCCAAGGATGGGTGACAGACAAGGTCTTCTCCATTCAAAAATTCCATCATTTTATGACACTTTTCCCCACCAAATTCCACCCCCCTCCCACGGCCACACACACACACACAAAATAAAACAACTAGCTAGTCAATGACCATTCATCAAGATCAGAAAATGATCCAAACATTGTGGCTAAGTTCTACAGGTGTTGCAAAAACAGAATATAGACATTCCTGTCTGCAAGAAACTTACACTGTAGTTGGGAAGATATTACTGTAAATGATGCAAAAAGTACATAATTTTGTATTAGAACAGGGATAGGCAAAATGTGGCCCACAGGACAAATCTGGCCCAACACCTGTTTTTGTAAATAAAGCTGTATTGGAACACAGCCATACCCTTTCATCAACATTTATGGGTGCTCTCACATGGCAAGGGCAGAGCTGAATAGTTGAGGCAGAGGGTGTTTAGCCCACAAGCCTAAAATATTTACCCCTGGCACTTTACGGAAAAAGGCTACCAACACATATTTTAAATAGTCAAATAATGTCACGAGATCAAAACGAGACCAATTCCGAGAGGGTAACAGGGAGGTTGAAGGTATTGGAGTTGAGAGACCCAGGCTGTGCAAACTTCAGATGATTCCCCAGCCAGGTCCTGGAGACAGGCAGGAGGGAAAGGACTTTGTTTCTGTAAAAAGAAGGTGGGGAATGGGAGATTCTTATAATTAGTAAGAACATGCTAAAAGTAATTGCATATTGTTTTTGTTACATCCTTTTCTTCTCACTTTTACTATGCTGGCCCTCAAAATAATTAATTTGGAAAAGTCTAATCCTTTTAAATATTTTTCACAATGTTGTTCCAAAGTCAATATTGATTAAAAATTCACCACCCCTCTCCTGAGAAGCAGGAAATATTGCTGCATAGTTACTTTTAAATACATGACATTTTGTGATTCACTCTAAAGATAATTGGAGGAATGTATAAATGAGTTGCAAGGGAAATTAAGATAGGAAAATCTAGAGTTAGAATTAAAATATCAATATTTATTATATATTGGTTGAGAGAGTTCTGTTACTATTTGTCCTTAATTCACAGACGTATTTTCTTAACCACCATAATTTTTACAAATAAAAAGCAAAGATAAATAGTCATGTTACAGTTTCAGGGCCTAATTATTTTCCACTGTTTGAAACTTTGCTATTGTGGTGAAACAGATACTTTTTTTGATTCCAATAGTTTTGGAAGAACAGGTGGTGTTTGGTTGCATGGAAAAGTTCTTCAGTGGTGGTTTTTGAGATTTTGGTGCACCCATCACCCAAGCAGTGTATACCGTACCCAATATGTAGTCTTCTATCCCTCACCCTCCTCCCATAGTTCTGCCCAAGTCCCCAAGTCCATTACATCATTCTTATGAATTTGTGTCCTCATAACTTAGCTCCCGCTTATAAGTGAGAACATACGATGTTTGGTTTTCCATTCCTGCATTACTTCACTTAGCATAATGGTCTTCAACTCCATCTAGGTTGCTGTGAATGCCATTATTTCATTCCTTTTTTATGGCTGAGTAGTATTCCATGGTGGATACATATCATATTTTCTTTATCACTCGTTGGTTGATGGACCTTTAGGCTGGTTCCATACTTCTGCAATCGCAAATTGTGCTGCTATAAACATGCATTTGCAAGTGTCTTTTTCATATAGTGACCTTTTTTTCGTGGTGCCTGTAAACATTTCTCAGTGCCTTAGAGCCCTTTAGATGGTATGGAGTCAGTCACCCACTGTGGGCCACTCTCAGTCCTGCCCTCTCCACATAATGTCCCATGTTCCACAATCCTTACCCTTCTCCCCTACTCCAATCCAAATTTATCTCCCTCTATTTGCTTAGCATCTTGTATCTTGGGGGCCTTGCTACTCAAGGATAATTATATCTTTTTATTAAATATCTACTAGTGATATGATACAGCACTAGGATGTGGAAGAATTCATTTACTCCTAAAACTTCCTGTGCTTGGCAATGTGCTAGGCTCAAGGGAAACAAAGGTAGATATGAGCTTGCAGGAGCTTGCTGTCTCCAGCAGTGTATCCCAAAAGGGGTCCTTGAGTGATCTCTAGATGAAACTCCCGGGCTGCCTGTTAAAATATGCAACTGTTTAGGCTCCAAAAGGGACTTCCTCAGTGGGGATATCTTGGAATCCACATTTAGCATGCTTTAATTTTTCTGTGTATTAAGGACAGAGGGAGATAATTTCTGGATTTAAGGCATCCTTTGATCAGTGGTTGAAAACTGGCAGCCATGGGCAGCTTTGACTTGCAGATATATTTGTTATATTAGGAAATATCACATAAATATTTGATTTCTTCCTTCTCTTAAAAAATTAGAAGTTCTAACATCACTAGGTCTGTATATTTTTGACTTAGCGTGAGGATTTTTTTTCCTCTTTAGTTGGACAGAGCCTATGCACTGCTGTTGGCTCAAGTCTATCATTCCCTATTGTCTTACATCCTAGCCAGCCTTATTCGGATATCTTATACACATGGCCCCTATAATCATTTAATACAGTGACTCTGTGATCTACATTCAAGTGGATAATTAAAAAGAAAAAACTCTGCTGATGCCATCCAGTTTCTCTGTGTCTCAAATACTGCTACACTAAGACTTAATTTCATGCACAACCTCTGAAAGGCCTTAGGAAGTGAGAATTTAAGGTTTGGAGCAGGGAGTGTGGTCAAGATATATGGGGCAAACAGTCATTTTCAGTCTTGTAGCTAGCATGGGCTTGATTTAGCCTATTAAACATGGATAGCAGGAAACAGAATAGAAATCTCTTCATTTCTTTCCAAATCTAGCATTTCTATAGCAATTGTCACCATGGTATCTTGATGTGTTTTGACAGAAGAAATTTCACTTTTTGAAAAATGTGGTAATGAGGGAAAGAGAAACTCCTTCTATGCTTAAACTCCAGAGGCATTTCCTTAATAAAGAGCTCAGAAATATGTGTATATAGAACAGAAGTTCCAACATGGTCTGACCCAACTAAGGGCTGTTGGGGTTTCTTAATGATGAGGCTGTCTATATCCAACTGAAAGAACCCTTGAATGCAAGGGCTGGAAGGTAAATCAAGCCCATAATACTACTTGTGTAGCTGTTTTCAGCATTCAGGCATTTGTCCATATTAATCTCACTGAATCCTCACAACAACCCTGTAAAGTGAGTATTGAAATTATCATTCCCATTTTGTAGAGACAAAACTAGACTCACTGAAGATCAGTGACTTGCGTCAGGTCACAGAGAAATTATGCTCAAAGAGGTCTTCAAGACCAAGTCCCTTGGACTTTCACCATACCAGTGTTTCCTGAGTTTTCCTATTCAGATTTCTGTGGAGCATGAGGATGCCATTTACGTAGACTATCAGATGAGTGGCATCCCCTGAGTTGTGTAGTGTGGGTGATTCTGGGCCCTGCAACCTTGTCAGAAAATGTTTGCATGTAGGGTATACCGGAGGCATAAATAAAACATGCAACAAGCTTTGCACAATTCATGATGGCCTGGCTGTGAATCTTCTTTTTCTTAGACCCATTAAAGTTTGTTCAAAATCAGGTGAATGAGATGGTACAGAAATGAACTTGAATCTTGTAGGACTGAGTGGTCATGTCCCCCTAATATTCATATGTGAAGCCCTTACCCTGGATGTAATGATATTTGGAGAAGTCTTTGAGAAGTAATTAGAGTTAGATTAGGTTGTGAAGGTGAAGTCCTTATGGTTGTACTATTAGTGGGTGGCAGAAGAGAAAAATCTCTCTCTCTGCACATGCACTGAGGAAAGGCCATGTGAGGATGCAGCAGGAAGCTGGCCATCTATAAGCTAGGAAGAGGACCCTCATCAGGAACCATAGGTGTCAGCATCTTGATTTTGGACTTCTGTTTTTAAAAAACCTCTAACTTAAGAGTGCAGTGTTTCTTTTTACCTGATGGCTTGTGTTTCATAGCAGCTTTTAAGGACTGCTTGTGCAACTTAGCTGCATGCTGTATTCTAGTTATGGAAAAAAAAAGTAAATCTTACTTCAATTTTTGCCAGTTGTTTCTGTGTTAAAAAAAAAAAAAGATCACACTTCTGCTGGGCAGGATTTAGAGGTTTATTATCGGTCTATGTGTAAAGTTCAAAGCAAACTCAATTTTGCTTAAGGGAACATTGTAAAGTACAAATTTTTGGTATTTCATGTCTCATATGATCCATTTCAAACCATAGAAAATTACACCTTTGTGTGTCACGGTTTCAAGAGACAAACAAATCTGAACAACTAAAACATCTTTAAAATGAAACAAGTTTAAGAAGTTTCAAATAAAACTTGAATTTTCTGTATATACTCCTGTCAAATGAAGTAATTTCCTGTACACCTCTTCTCTTGCAAACTGGTCGTATATTTCCTTTCATTTGACCTAGATCTGCTATGAGACCTAGAGAAGGATCGGGACAACTTGTGATTTCTCTCCCAAGACAGTGGTCTCTCTCTTCTCCTGTTTCTAGAAAGGAAACTGCTCTGGCTGTGAGAGAAGCTTCTCCTTGTTAGAGATCTGCAGCAAAGTGACAGACTCCTTCTACGATAATCATCTTGAGGGTGAAGCCCCCAAGAGGCAGGTGGGCCACGATTTCTACTTCTTACTTTTTTGTTTTCACCATTTGACAGTTCCACTCCTTTTATTTTATTTTATTTATTTTATTTTATTTTATTTTTGAGATCGAGTCTTAGTCTATCACCCAGCCTGGAGTGCAATGATGCCTTATCTTCTCACTGTAACCTCCACCTCCCCAGTTAAAGCGATTCTTGTGCCTCAGCCTCCCAAGTAGCTGGGATTACAGGTGCCTGCCACCACATCTAGTGAGATATATATATATATATATATATATTTTTTTTTTTTTTAAATAGAGACAGAGTTTCACCATGTTGGCCAGGCTGGTCTCGAACCCCTGGCCTCAAGTGATCTGCCCACCTTGCCTCCTAAAGTGTTGGGATTCCAGGCGTGAGCCACTGTGCCATGCCAGTTCCACTCCTACATGGTAGTCACAGAGTGTTCTTCCACTGAGCTCTCAGATAGCATCAGCTGCATCTCAGGGCTCTCCAAAATTCAAGAAAATCAACCCACATACTTCGGAGTGGTCCATAGTAGCCTAAAGCCTGTTCCAATTTCTTTTTGCCATTGTTTCAAAGATTACCTACATAAACTTCACTGTCCAATGGACAGGAATCATGATGTATTTCCAGATCTAGGGAAGGGGTTCCCACAGCCTGGGTGCCTACCAGTACTGGTCCATGGCCTGTTAGGAACTGGGCAGCACAGCAGGAGGTGAGTGGCCATCAAGCAAGCAAGCATTACCACCTGAGCTCCGCTTGTGTCAGATCAGCCACAGTGTTAGATTCTCATAGGAGTACCAACCTTATTGTGAATTGAGCATGCAAGAGATCCAAGTTGTGGGCTACTTACGAAACTCTAACTAATGCCTGATAATCCAAGGTGAAAGAGTTTCATCCATGAAACCATCCCCCACCCACCCCTGTGAATGACTATCTTCCATGAAACTGCTCCCCGGTGCCAAAAAGGTTGGTGACTGTTGATTTACTGTAAAAATGTGCAGGCTCAAATCCACACCCTCCGATTCGTCTTCCCACTTCCCTCTACCCCAGCACCCACTGATGCTGTCACTCAGCCAGCAATCCATGAAATGGCAGTGACTTTCCAATTTATATGATTCATCCTGAGTTTCTCTATTAAGACTTTTGCAAGCACTTATTGAGAGTTTTAATATTTAATCTAAAATCATGGAATATTTGGTTTAAAATTAAAAATTTATACAAATAGCCTTGTTGGGACTGTTGTGTAGTTGTAGAATCATTTTTATTAATTCAACAAGTTATTTCTTTCTGAAACTCCATGTGTGTATTAGAGTGATTATTAATTATTTAATAAGTGTATGAAGAG
The DNA here is from genome assembly GCF_024542745.1 of Macaca thibetana thibetana. Lineage (NCBI taxonomy): Eukaryota > Metazoa > Chordata > Mammalia > Primates > Cercopithecidae > Macaca > Macaca thibetana. The sequence goes on from NC_065580.1 coordinate 41,345,878, forward strand.
CATGAAAATGGTAATAAGAGCCAAAACTTACTGGGGGCCAGGCGCTATTCTAAGTGTTTTAAATGAGTTAATGTAATCCTCTCAACAACCCTGTAGAGATAAGAGCCATTATGATTACCACTTAACCGAAGAGATAACTGAGACATAATACTTGTCCAAGGTCACACAGCTAGAAAGAAGTTTTAATAATGTAACCTTGAATTTAACTACTACTGTAGAGTATGCGACCTAAGTTGTATTTGTTTGGAGGACAGAGCATTTGGTGATCTTCTAAGCTCTCTTTTACTTAGCATACCCTACTTGACCGATCACATCTAAATTTTAATCTCTCAAAACAATTTAATTAATACATTTAATATGTACATTTTATAAACATGAAATTTTTAAACATGAACTTTTTTAAAAAATTAAAATTAAATATTTTCATGCTTCCTAACCTCTCATAGTGAGCATTTATTTCAATTACAACTTAAGGCAACAGGCCATAAAAGACCTTGTAATATCTGGGACTGTGTCATAGCAGAAGTTACAGATATGTTTAAATCTCGATACAATTGTTGCAGATATCTCAAAATATAATTTACAATCATGGGGTCTGATGCAGTGGCTCACGTCTGTAACCCCAGCATTCTGGGAGGCTGAGGCAGGCATATCACTTGAAGTCAGGAGTTCAAGACCAGCCTGGTCAACAAGACGAAACCCCCCCCCTCTACTAAAAATCCAAAAATTACCTGGGCATGGTGGCAGGCACCTGTGGTTCCAGCTACTTGGGAGGCTGAGTGGGAGAAGTGCTTGAACCCAGAGGCTGAGGTTGCAGTGAGCTGAGGTCACGCCACTGCACTCCAGTCTGGACAACAGAGTGAGACTCTGTCTCAAAAAAAAAATTACAATCATGGAAACTTCAAAATTATATTAATTATGGAGTTCACCACTATATCTTGTTATTTACTGTGCTAATAAACATTTCCACACTACATTACAAATTTGTTTTTTGTATGCAGAATTTTGATCACTGGATTTTAATATAATTGTTTCCTTTAAGATCTTGTGTGTTTTATTTTATATATTTAAAATTTTTTTCTGAGAAGAAATTCATAGGCTTCACTGCAGTGTCAAAGGGGCTCATGAGAGAAGGTAAGAAAGGAGTAATATTTACTTGATCCATTGAGTCATCTATCTTTCCATCTATCCACACATCTGTTCCATTCAATTAATCTGAATAAATATTTCTTGACTGCTGGTTATGTGTTGGGCTCAGTGTCAGATATTACAAGTGTAGAGTGCATGTTCTTACAGACCCACTAATCTTCATTTGACCTCAAAGTTCAGAAAATCTGCCAAAAGTTTTCAGAATGTACTAGAATCTTCACATTTGAGATGGCTTTGTTCTACATGTATTATGTATTATATTCCAGGAATGCAATGTGGTCCTTTATTGCTAGCCTGGTTTTTCATGTCAACTACAGATGAGGTAGCAGATTTGTGCCTGGGCTCTATTTGTCAATGGCAAATAGAGAGTCTAAGTTGGGTTCACCTCACTCCCAGGATACAAAAACAAATAATACAGTCCTGTTTATAATTCAATTAGACAAGGAAACATTAGGAAGTTTTCTTATAAATACTCTCTAAAAGTAAGTGTGATTTTCAGTTCTGATCATGACAGAGAAGCTAGTATTGGGCCAAATCTCCTGCTGAAATAAAAAAGTGGAACAACCTGTATAAAACAACTGTTAAAAGGCATTGGTAAGCCATGAGTGCAGACAGGACTTTAGGAGCTATGATTCTTTTCTCTTTTTTTTTTTTTTTTTTGAGACAGAGTCTCGCTCTGTTGCCCAGGCTGGAGAGCAATGGTGTGATCTCGGCTTACTGCAACCTCCGCCTCCCGGGTTCAAGTGACTCTTGTGCCTCAGCCTTCCAAGTAGCTGGGATTACAGGTGCCTTCCACCACGCCTGGCTAATTTTTTGTATTTTTAGTAGAGACAGGATTTCGCCATGTTGGCCAGGCTGGTTTCAAACTCCTGACCTCAGGTGATCCACCCGCCTCAGCCTCCCAAAGTGCTGGGATTACAGGTATGAGCCACTGCGCCTGGCACTAAAAGCTATGATTCTCGAGGGAAGAGCTAGGATGGGAATGGGGCAGTTGGGGAATAAAGATGACTTTTACTGGGCTAAGAAGATAGAGCTCAGGCTTCAGTAGTTGCCCAAGAGTCTCGGACTTAAAGGACAAAGTTCCAGAGGAGGAAGACACTTCAGAAAAAGAGCCCAAAAAGTATGCATGCAATTTCCTCTCAAAATTAGGCAGAATTCTAAGCTGGGCATGTGTGGGATGAGACTCTAAGAAAACCAGCAGAAAACAGCATCTCAGTGACTTAGGAGCTCAGCAAAAATTTCATAAACAGGACACAAAAAACACTAACCATACAAGATAAAGATAAGTTGGATAACATGAAAATTAAGAACTTATGTTCTGATTACAAGTTCATGAAAATATTTTTCTTCTAGCAGCTTTGTTTCTTTACTGCTCATGTTTGAATCTACAATTCTGGGCCAGGCACAATGGTTCATGCCTGTAATCTCAGAACTTTGGGAATCTGAGGTGGAATGATGGCTTCAGCCCAGGAGTTTGAGACCAGCCCGGGCAATATACTAAGACCCTGTCTCAACCAAAAAAAGAAAAAAGAAAAAAAATTATCCAGGTGTGGTGGCACACACCTGTGGTCCTAGCTATTCAGGAGGCTGAAGTAGAAGAGTCTCTTTAGCCCAGGAGGTTGAGTCTACAGTGAGCCATAGTCACATCCCTGCACTCCAGCCTAGGTAATAGAGCAAGACCTTCTCTTAAGTAAATAAAAATAAAATAAAAACACGAAACTGGCCAGGCGCGGTGGCTCACGCCTGTGATCCCAGCACTTTGGGAGGCTGAGGTGGGCAGATCACCTGAGGTCAGGAGTTCAAGAGCAGTCTGGTCAACATGTGAAACCCTGTCTCTACTAAAAATACAAAAAAATCAGCTGGGCATGGTGGCAGACACTTATAATCCCAGCTACTCATGAGGCTGAGGCAGGAGAATCACTTGAACCTGGGAGGCAGAGGTTGCAGTGAGCTGAGATCGTGCTATTTCATTCCAGCCTGGGCAATGAGAATGGAACTTCGTCTCAAAAAATCCCCACAAAACTATGATTCTGGTTATGTTTTCTTCTATAGTTCTAAAAATGTTTCTGTACAGAAAATAGAACAATGCAATGTGCTATTTGAATATGGGTGCCTTTACCCACTATTCGAAGTCAGGTAATGTTTAGCAGGTTCAGTTCAATTCCTAACCTGCTGCCACCTCAAATTTTAAAGTCTGGGAGTGGGGTTCCCCTCTACCATTCTAATGGCATCTGTGGCCACATTGGGTGAGGATGGAGGGCTGGTCAAGGCAAAAGAGTGTCAAGCAAATGTGTTTTGTGAATCAGATGGCATGGTGTCCTTTGGATGATCAATTATCAGGAGGTGGCGGCTGCAAGCCAACAAAGTGAGGTCCTTAACAGACGTCAAAGGGAGGAAAAAAGTAGTGGTAAAATCCTTCCAAACTGAACTGATTCTTAACAAAGATGCTAATGCTGAAACGGATAGTGAGTGAGGCTGTCATGATGATTATGATAGTAATGACCAGTATGTGGCTATTTATCTTTTGCTATAAGAAAAAAATATTGATTGCATTGCTAGCATAAAACATTTTCAGTAAATTTTTATTTAATTGCCAGAATAAAACATTTGAAGCTGCTTAAACCTTAATTATGATTTGTTAGAAGTATTTTTTCTTATTATTCTACAAGTAATTTCACCTTCCTCAGAATGAAAATAGCAATACCAACGCTTTTTTTCCCTTCCGTTCTTGAATCAAGAAATGAAATAAATTAATCCTTCAAGTCTAGCCATGACATTGTTTTATAAATATTATGAATTAAATTATATTGTATACTTATCGGTTAATTGAACAGCTCCTACTATATATATGTATATATTTTCAAATGATGTCATCACATTTCCAGGTGATTTTTAAATAACCCCAACTAATTTGGATTAATATAAAAAGTCTTGATGGTAAAAAAAAGACAACTGCAAACTATTGCCATCAAGTGAGATTTGAGGAAGGGTAAGGTGAAATTTACATCTCAAAAATTCCAAATGTATTTGAAACTCTATTAATTTGGTATATGACAATTGATTATGATTGTCTAGGACGTGTTAATGTATTGGTTTATTTCACAGTTTGGCACAGGAGAGTTATTCATGTATAGCTTTTCTCCGGCTTTTTGTATCCCAAGTAAATCCTCACTGAGTCAATCATAAATGCCATATGCATATTTATTAAAATCCAAAGACAACATCTTTAGTGTTCTTATTAATTCTTCAAACACTAAATTTCCTTTTGTGTTGAACAGTGCGTATTCCCAAATGAAAGAAAAATCTCAGCTGTAGTTTTACAGCTGGATCCACACTTCTAATCAGAGGAGAAAAGGGCCTGATCTCACAACCTATTTATATAGTTTTTAAACTTTCTAAGAAAAATGAAGCTCCACTGTAATTAATGCCTAATGGTATAAACACCCTGCTTTAATGGTTGCCTAGTAACTATATACTGCAGGCTTGTGAGGTTGCTAAAGATGCTGAATAAAGAGAAATATTCAGGTCCATTTCCAATTCAGGTGGATAAGGGGCAAGAGCGGAACATATTTTTTTGTTGTTGTTAAAATTATTTTTCCATAGCGGTTTTGTACTAAAACATCTTTCTGCACTAAAATTTACTCTTGTAAATGACTTCTGCAGATAAGAGTCCAAACCAACAAGTAATGATTTAAAATGTGAAAACCATGCAAGAGAATGGAACCAACACTACCTCATTGTTTGGTCTTAGCTGGTTTCTGTTCTTAGAGTGACTGCACTGGGGGATGATTTTCTTAATGTGGCTCTAACCTTGCAGTCAAATCTTATATTTGGACATTATTTCAGCAATTGAATGAACAAATACAGTTCCCGGTTAAAGGTAGTATTAAAAGGGCCTGGGAGTGATTGTGATAATTATTTATGTTTCGCTTTGGCTTGCTTCCTACATAGCAGATTTAATTCCCTAATTATGTTTTGCTTTAGCTTAGGTAAAATTAGCTTGCATTCCTTTGGCACACACCAACTGCAGTTGGTGGAGGAGGCCTTCCAAAACCATAGATTGTTGACAAGAGTGGCTAACTATATCAGAATTAAATTTACTGAGTAAAATCCACAAAAAGCTTGAGGCACATGTAGATAATGACAACCTGACTATGAGGGAATGTAGTCAGGTCATAGGAAGACTCGTTTCTGGCAATGGACACTCAGAGCTCATCTGCGGAGTTCCTGATGTCAAGATTTGGGGCTTCCTAGGTTGGTCACCGTGCTGCAGACAGGGACACGCATGGTCTACAATATTTAAATTGTGTAACTATAGGCTTGCGGATACAGTCAGAAATGATTTGCTACTCAGTAATTTTGTCATTTGGCAATACTAAGACATGATGACATATGGTTTGCTCTTTGGAATTAACATAAATGTTGTCATTTGACTGAAATAAAGAATTCTCTTACTCCATGACAGAAACAGTTTTAGACTCTGTGTATATTACTTTATCTTTTCACATGGAAGGAAGCGTCCTGTTTTATTATTATGTATAACTCTCTGGGTTTTTGGTTTAGTGGGCTGGAGCATGTGGTTGACGAAGCCAAGGACATGGTTTAATCAGAAAACCACTTGGCACCCAAACATCTGTCTGCGTTTCTACCTTCAAGAACTCATTTCCCTTGTCATTTCACCCTTAGAGAGTGTACTATAGCTCAGCACAAATACTTCTATTGCAGGGTTCGGAAAATAATTACCCTCAAATTCTTTAGTCAGTGGGTCATCAGCATCATTATTATGATCCAAAAAAAGGATGTAGATAATAGTTTTCTCTATTTGCAATATATTCAGTATTACTCCTTCCATTTTAATGCCAAAAGGAAGTTACTGATTAAGACTCATGATTCATTTTTGTTGTAGGGATTTATTTTCCTTTCGTTTATACTTCTGTCACTCTCCTTTTTTTACCCTGCCTTTCAGTAATTTTCACTGTTGCCCTGGGATATCTTTTATTATTATTATTATTATTATTATTTAGCTGTTTAATGAGGCTTCAAAAGATTTAATTTCTGAAGCCATCAAGTCACTACCCTTTCAGATCTATTTGCTTTGACTGTAATAGAGCCTGCCTTTGTGCAAAGAAAGTCTTAGAAAGAGTTAATTTGCAATAGTAGCAGAGGCTAATTCTCAAGAGGGAATTTAAACATGCAAGTGTCCTCCCGGTGGAGAAGCAGCCCCAGGCCAGGCTACTGGTGAGGAAGTTAACTCCTAGTGTGCCCCGTCTGTGCAGTAGGTGAGATCCTCAGCCAACCTTCAACAGTGCTGGTTTTAAGGTGGAAACAGAAGGCTGTCAATTCTCCTTCCAAGGTCCTGGATTTTGGAGGCTAAAGAATGTGGTGTCCTGTGATTTTTATCACTGTTTTTTATTTGTATTTTTTCCATTTCACAAAAACAAACAAAAAAGGATGGGTAGGGGGGTGGTTGCGGGGGGCGGGGGACAGGGACTGATTTCCTTGTGACATGATCCTGCTTTAATTGTATTTAGGTGAATACAAGCTATTTTTTTCCCAACATTTTTTTTTAATTGGGCTGCATGTACAAAAGGGATTTGCTTCCCAGAGATAGTGTCATTTCATATTTCTCTTAACCCTGAGTAAAATGTATTGCTATTTTTTTTTCCAGAAGTTTGCCAGTTAATTGCTTGGGGAGTATTCAACATCAGAATCAAGAAAATTGATTGCCTTGCAATGTGTGAAAACGCGTTTTGAAAAGAACAAGGAATGCTCTTGGACTTTACATTTTTACTATCAGTTTGGCATCTAACTTTTACCGTCCAATGCTTTTCTTTCATCTTAAAGAAATCTAGTTATTCTAATATTGAGTAGTTTTAGAGAGTATACTTAATAAAGGAAAGTTGTATAATGAATAGGAATGGATATTAAAGGGATACGTGAGGAAGTAACTATCAGAGTCAATAAAAATAAATGAATAAATAAGTACCTGTACTCACAGGATAACCTGGAGATGATTTCTAAGTCTCTGACTTTTAGCCCCAGAGTTCTAGGTAAAGTTCTTTCTTGACCTCTCTTCTTGGAGGGAACTTTTCAGTTTATTAATCAATCCCTTTTAGGGTCTTTGCAGAAAAGATTTTCTCTGCCCTGGTTTGTGTCATATTTGGGTCTACTTTGGAAAGTGGAGCAATTAAAGAGTCAAAATCTGTCATTAGGAGCCTGCCGAAAAAAAAAAAAGAAAGAAAAAAGAAAGAGAAAGAAAGAAAGAAGAGAGAGAGAGAGAGAAAGAAAAAAAAAGCTTTGATCTGTAACCCTTGGACTGAACATTCCAGTCATTCATCTTCCAAAATTTCAAGTGCAGGATTTGGTTGTGGTTTGAGTTTACGTCTTTGAGACACAGCTTGAATGTCTCGATTTGATTTTATGCATTCGACACATTTTTAGGGATCTGGTGATTTCACAAGGGCTGTACCATATGGTCTTGGTGAGGTGATAGATTTTCACATTCTGGAAATTGGCAGCAAAGGGTAGGAACCGAATTAGATGTGGGAAGGGAAAATTAAGAGTTTGGGCCTAATTCACTCATCTCACGAAAAATCTTCTGAGACGTGTAATTCCCATAAAATCTATTTTTACAAAGGTGGCTTTTGTTTGGTTGTTTTTGGTGTATATGTGCACGTGTCCTCACACTACGGAGTAATTTTTTAAAATTGTCTCAGAAGTAGAGGGCATGACATTTAGCTTTTAAAGCTATGACATTTAACACTTCTTGGTGAGTCCTTCAGGAGAGACTTCAGACTTGGGGGGTCATAGGATATAAAACAGCCCACTACACGTTCCCCGAAAAGGAGATTGTATAGAAAGTTAGGAGCTGAGGGGCTGGTGCCTCGTACTAAAAGAAAACAGGACAGACAAATCGTTTTCATCTGAGAATTGTTTTTGGAGAAGGACTAGAGTCAACGATAGAATAAATCAGAGCCAGGTGTGTATATATATTGGGAGGGTAAAAATACCCTGGCGGCAATGAAATTTAAGAAAGAGCAATTTAAGAAGAAAGGGGTGCCCTATGTGATTCCTCGCGGTGGGATAGAGGGAGCTGAAGTGTAGGATTTTCCCTGATCTTTCACAGAATTCAGATTCAGGAGGCCTGACATTTAATCCGGTCTGTGCACGGATTTCTCCGGCTTGGTGGGGGTTCTGCGGAATGCATTGCTCCTCGGGCGCTTTCTCCCTTCACCTCTTCCGTGGTCTTTGATCCCCAGTCCGCGCGCAGGGCCGCAGCGGAGCCAGGTCGTGCGCCCATTTCTCGCACCTCCACGAGCCAGCGGCTGGCCCAGCCGGGCGCGGGGCGCGGGGCGGGACCGAGGCGGGGCGCTGCGGCGCGCAGCGGGTTAAGCGGCGAGGGCGGTGGCGAGGGGCGGAGGGAGTGCGGCGGCTCCCGGCTTCCCGCGCCCGCGTCCCGGACAGCAGTGGGTTAAGCGCCGCCCGCGCGGAGAAGGCTGAGTCCGGAGCCGCGGCTCCGAGCTCGCATTCGGATCCGCTAGAGCAGGAAGATGGCGACGGACGGCGCGAGCTGCGAGCCCGACTTGTCCCGGGCCCCGGAGGACGCGGCGGGGGCCGCGGCGGAGGCGGCGGTAACCGAATTCCTGGGGCGGGCGCGGGGCGAGTGTAGACGCGGGCTGGGGGCGGCGCCGGGGTCCCAGCCGGACCCGGCTCCGCACCCCCGGGGCGTTCCGTAAGCCCGGGACCCTCCGGTGCCCCTTTCTCGGGGTGCCCACACGGCGGAGGCCGGTGGGAGCGGAGCGGCCACCCGGGCTAGGGATCCCTCCTGTCCCTTCCGCGCCCCACGGGAAGCGGCCCCGAGTCGCTCGGTTCTCCCAGCTCCCTGCGTGCGTCCAGTGCGACCCCTATGCTCACTCCCTCCGCTGCGGTCGCTTCTGACCGGGGGCGAAGGCTGGGACGTGTTTCCTGGCGAATTTGACCCCCCATTGTTCACCTCTCGCTGCGCGCGGGGTTGCGAGCGCTTGTCTCAGGGGTGCCTGGTACCGCTCAGCGGACCCGGGAGAGCAGCTTGGGGGAGGTGGGCCATCGCCCAGCAGGTGTGGGGATGCCCATTGTGTGCATCTGTTCCTGTGCCTTCGGGAGGCCCATTGGGAGAGGGCTCTGTCCTGCTGCAGCGCTGCTGCCGCTGAGGCCAGCGCTTTAGGTCCTAGCAGCCTGCTGCCCCATCACTTGGTGGTGGTGATTGGGGTCGGGTGGATGGGTTAGTTCTTCCCAAGGCGATGCCCGGGAGAGGTGGAGGTTCTGCACCTGGTTTCAAGACATTGTTCTTCTCTGGAGTCTAGAAGCTGAATGAGCTACCATTCATGACTGGTCCTTCCTTTCACCCCCCTGAATAACCCCGTGTAGAGACTCGCTGGTGGTTTCCAGCCTCTACCTTGGGGAAGGGCTGGACCCACATTTCCTGGGTAGAAAACGTTCTGAGTGTTTGAGAAGCAGCTTAGCAGGAGCTGCAAGGAGCTGCAGAGAAAGGCAGATCTAGGAGCGCCTCCCACTCTGGCCCGATCTGGTTGCTCCCGCCGAAGGATCGGGGTGGGATGGAGCGAGCGGGGCGTGGACGCCCCCTCTCTTCCTCTCAAGACCTGAGCAGAGTCCGTGCAGGAGCGGGAGAGGGCAGGGCCGGGCGTAAACAGCCGGGGCCGCTTTAACTTCCTCCCACCCTCTGGAGGTAGGGCTTTCTGGAGAGGGAGAGGAGAGATGTGGAGGAAGGTACTTGGGGTGAGAGGAGCTGAGCCTGGGAAGGGAAGGAGAAACCGAGAGGGGGAGGAGGACTGCTGATTTCCACTTGCAAAACTGGCAAGTTTTGATTTGAACTTTTGGGAAAATTGAGTTTCCATTCTTTGCATAGAAAATGAGAACTTTAAGATTTCAAGCGAAACCTGCCCACTTATGTGAATCAGCTCCCCACTGTGGGGCACAGTAAGGAAACTAGCTATTGAGACAAGGCTCTCTGGCAAGTGGAAATGATTTGGTGCCTTCATCCCCAAAAGGTGGGAAGGGGAAGGAAGAGGAAGAAGAAAGAGGGTGTGTGGGGGGGTGTGTGTGTGTGTAGGGGTGTGTGTGTGTGTGTGTAGGGTGTGTGTTTCCTGTTCCCCAGGAAGTTTGAATTTGTTTACTTAATCCACTCAGGATGGGTTTCTATTACCCTCAATATTTTAATCACCTGACAACCCAAACACAAATATCTGACTGATGGTCTGTAGAGCTGATATATCGTTTTGTTTGGTTAGATCGTAAACAGAACCCAGGTCGCCAGGAAGATTTCTGTGTTAACAAGGTCAGTGTTCCCTCTCTTCTGTTTAAAATTTTCAAGTCTGATTTTCGCTGCTGATAGTTGGGGATTTGATAATTTCACCCTTGTTAATGGGCAGAGCCATGGAAAATCTGCGAACATGAACCTTCTTTGCTATTTCCATAGAATCCTTTAGGGTTGCGAGATGCAATAAGGATTCTTCATCTAGTAGTTTAAAAAATAGTAATAATTTCTGACTTTTTACTAAAACTTTGATGATGGCTTCTTATGTAGAATATTGGGCATTTTATTTTACTCCTCCAAATAGTTTTGACTTCATAAGGCATGGTTCTCTCTTATCAGCCTCTTTACCTATAGACTGATTTTAAAGTGAAAGGAAAGCTAGTGTAGAGGAGTGATATGTGTCATCATAATTGCTCCTTAAAAATCAAAGGCGTTTTAATGCACTTTGGGTTCTTGTTGACTGATAACTTAATTTTTATTTTAGTGAACAATTCACTTTGCATTTTGGAGATTTGTTGAATTTCAAGTTGGTTTACATATTGTGATTTTTATGTATACATTTGGCAGTAAGGAGTCAATGGAAGCTCTGAAGCAGTAGGCTATTTTTGAAAGTGAGTGTTTTCAGTAAGCTTTGACTATTTAGATTGTTGCTTAGAGACAAGCTTAATTTATAGTTTTCAGTTTAATATCATTTTTAGTGGAATGTTTTAAATTTAGTTTGTGATCCTCATTCTTAGCTGTTTAAATCCTGAAAGCATCCCAAGTTTAAGGCTGGGTAACAGCTACATTATTCAATAGGATCATATTAATAGTCTTTGCTGTGAACCATGCCGGGAAACCTGGGTTATTTTCAGTGCCCTGGCCAAATGTGATGACTTTTATAGGCCATATTGCTGTTTCTACTCTGAAAATAACTCCTAATGGATAAGGCAGTATGGAAAACAGAAATCTTCATGCTTTTTATTGTCACCAAAGAATTCTGGAGTGAAAGGAAAATGGAGATCTTTTGAGAGCTATATTTGGGAAGCCAACCAACATTCTTGTCATTCTGAGCTTTTCTGGAGCAGCTAATATGCAAAAAGGTATAAAATTTGTTGTCATGGTGACAGTGACAAAGAAAAACTTGGACAGTGATTTAAAATGCACAACAGTGATGTTAAACAAATTAACAGCTGGCAACTTGAAAGTTTTGTTTTCCAGGTGACAGTATTGCATGTAAATGCACTGGAAAGATCTTTCGTAGCCAATTTCACTAAGTGTTTTTTTAAACTAAATTATAGTTATATGGCAGCTATAGAATGTTGAAAGTTTTGTAGCTTAATTTTTAAATAGGAAATAACATAGATTTAACACACATTACTGAACACTTACTGAGATACAGGCATCATGAATGTCATCTTTGCTGTGCTAAAGTAATACATTCCAGTGATAGAAACTGCCATGTGCCAAGGAATCAAATTGGAGATGATGGTGTCATGAGAGGCACAAATGATTTTGCATTAGAAGTTTGGAGAGAGACAGTCATAGAGAGGGTTCCTAGTGGATGGATCTAGAAAATTCCATAGAAGGATGACATTTGAGGTAGGCCTTGAGATTGAAGGAGGATTCGGACCAGCACTGCAGGAAGGAGTGTGTGAATGTGGCCATATCCTAGGGAGACACACGCGAAGGGCTTTCAGCGATGAGCGAAGAGGTTCCCATTCTGGTCGCAGTTATATGGTTCAGAAAAATAGCTTGGAAGTTGAGGAAATTGACTGGAATATTTTTCCAAAGATGAGACTATAACTGTTTCCAGTGTCCTGCATTTCACTCTTTTTTTTTCTTCTTCTTCTTAAATAATAGGTTGTAGATTTCTGTTTGCCCCAGTTTTTGGACTTGATTATTATTGTCGTTGCTGTCTTTGTTATTGTATTTCTCACAGGAACAATTTTGTTTAGAGAACAATTGTCCTCAGTGACTGAATCCATGCCTAGGCTAGATTGCCAGTTGGTTCTATCCTTGTGTGTTTCACATAACTTTATGAGGTGAGAAAATGTTTCACAGCCTTGGTACTTAGACATTTACAAATATCTAATGTTGATCATGTGGGCAGCAAGGCTGTGGCTGGGAGAGAGCAGCCTCCACCTCTGAGGAGAGTTGTGTGAAGCTTGTAAAGGAAAGCAAAGGTGCTTAGCACAATGCCAGGCACATGGTAAGTGCTCCACAAATATTCACTGAATGAACAAAATGAAAGGAAGCTCACCAAGAAGTTGTGTCATAAAACTTAATGTTGAGTGGCTAATTGGAAAACTCACTTTGTGTGTTACCAGCTAGCTTATAGTGAAACTATTGGCCTGTGACTTGTAATAATTAACATTATAGACATTATGGATCTTGATCCAAAAAGATGACCCTAATTCTTATTTGTAAAAATTTTCATCTTAATACTGCCCCTTTCCAAGCTGCTTTTCTTAATGACTTCTTAGATTCGTTATAGAGGTTTTTTAAAAGTTTAATTTGCAACACTATTAGTTTTCTCTTTGGATTCTCTCTTTTCAAAATGATGATTGAGGCTGCACCCCTGCCATCCTGCATCCTTCCAATAATAGAGTCAAGGCCACATCACCCATTGGGGTGTGGAGGAGAGAGAAGATGATTGATAGGGGATTAAGAGAAATGTGGGGAAGTTTGGAAACAGGAAGAGGGAATAAAAGGAAAGATTGGGCAGGAAAAAGGAGGTCAGGCAAGGCTTTAGAATAGTCTGCAATTGCACAGAAATGTGGAAGTGGAATTTCAGCATTGAATGTGCCTAGGAAGGATGGAGCAATATCCCCCAGCTCCATTTACTTTGCCACCGAAGCCTGTCTGAGTATTGCTTTAGAAGGATACTTTATTTGAACACACTTGATTACATTGTTCTCTGTTGGTGCTCCTTTGCAAAGCTTGTATAACGTGGAAAAAGAGATTTGTCTTTTCTCTTGGTAGTTAGGTAAAGAATCAGAGGACAGGTACAAGAGAGGATGATGATATTGATATTGAAAGATTTTTAAAATTTTAATGTTTTAAATAACTTACACAAATAATGAGATCATATTATTAATGCTGTGTACAGTATGATGCCTTCCATATATAAATCCTGATTTTAGAGTAGGGGGAGATACTCTGTTTAAATAAATTGTTAGTAACCAACTAATATGTTGGAGATCATTTTAAAAGGTTATAGTAAAGGTAGTGTAGTCAAGGTAACATTGCTATGTGGAGTGGATACTTGTTTGCAAATGATTTGGTTTTGACATTTTTATATTTCATTGAAAAGACAAGATGGTTCCAAAGGCCTGCCTGTTAATTTGGCCCAGCCTCTTCATTTGAAAATCAGCATGCAGACATTTGCCACCTACAGATAATCAAGACTATTCTTTAATGCATTGTAAGCTTCCTAAAGGATGGTTATTACATCTGAATGTCTGCTTGCCCGTGGAGCTGATCCATGTCCCATGTCGGGCTGATGTATCATCGAAAAACTGAGTTAGAGTGAAAATAGATGTTTGTATTGTTTGAGGTATGGTCCTTTTTTTTCCCCTAAGGAGGAAATAGAGACTGCAGGGAGATCTGAAAGGAGGAAAAGGGAGGTAGCTGGGCTTAATTATCAGAGGCTGTCACCCCTGACTGAGCCACTTTTCTGCCATTCTTTCCAGCTTTCTCTTAGCTAAAATTAGTCACATCCATTACCAGGTTTCCTTCCTGACATTATTTCCTTGTCAGTATTACCTCCTTTCAATACATTGAATTTCTTGTCTTGCATGGAAGACCCCAGACAGTGTGGTTGATTTGAGGTGCATGACCTTGGAGAACTGACACCAAATAGACCCCATGTTCTCTGTGCTATATGTTGTTTTAAAGCAGAACATCAAGCAGCTTCCCTAGTTTAGGTTACTCTAGATGATTTTTGAAACGCTGAGTCAATGATCTAATACAGTTACTTAGTTGCACCTAGACTGGGCTGAAACATTGTATCTTAGTAAGATGGATGTACCTGAGACATCCTTTGCACACTTTGTTTGCATACTGTGTGCAGTACACATTTTATACCCAAAGTGTATATGGTGGGTTGGGGCAGGGGGAGCACGTTGGATAAAATAAGTGAAGAAGTAATATTCTTACTGTCCTGACACATCTAGTAGGGGTGAGAAAATAGAGTTAATAGAGATAATAAGTTTACTATGAGGAAATGCACAAAGCTGGACATGATTAACCGCCAAGTGAAGTAATAGAACAGATTTTAAGACTGAATGGAGAGAACAAGAGATTTCTGGAGTCTGGAAAGGCATTCAGAAGTGGGGTTTGAGCTATGTGCTGAAGAAAGATAGTACCCAGATGAATCAGAGGAGAATCCATTCTCTTAGGAAGAGCAGCATCAGAAGTAGGCAACCCCATCACAAAAATTCTTTCCTCCTTGAAGAGAGAGAAACCAGGAAGATAATCTCAAGGCAAGAAGTAACTTCAGAGATTTGAAAATAGTTTGAGATATTGAGAAGTATGTACTTTTCTTCATGAAAATCCTTATAATTAGCTGAATTCCTAACATAGTGCATGTTCTTGTGTACCTAGAGAGGTGGATTTAATTTTTTGCATGTCGGTGATACAGCCTTTGCATTGTGATGGTGAACTTTCAAGATGATTTCATTGCTTTTACTTCTTGATAGCCCTTATTCATCCCCAAAGCATAAAGCTTGCTTACATACAAAGTTCTAAATGCATTATTATTAGCATGCACTATTAAACTAGGAGGAAAATACATTTCTGTAACTTCTGAGCAAAGAGGCAAAATCAGTTTCCTCAAGTACCTCACAAAGGCTTTTAGACTCAGGAAATGACCTAAATAAATTTCCTCAGTCCAGTAATCCAGTTACCCTGATGGTACTTATGAAATCAGGACATTTAGGGGCTGGAGGAGATTTAAGAGATCACTTACTCCAGCATCCTTATTTTTACTGATGGAAAACCTGAGATTCAAACAGATGAACTGATTTGCCCTACTTTGCTGATTGTTTCCTACCACATCACTCATCACCCCACCTTCCAGTCTGCCTGCTTTCTCCTATGTAAAGCTTACTGATGGAAAATAGGCACAACCTGCTGGATATTAAACTGAAGGAGAGGCTCTTGGTGTTGCTGGGAAGAGCCAGATAAAGTGCCTGAGTTTGTATTTAGTTACCAACATATCCCCCAGCAACCCTGATAGGACGGATGTATTTGAGGAAAGATCTGAGGGGTGTCTCTGCCACCGTGGCTCATAATGTCTCCTGAAGGCATTCTGATAACCAGTCAATGTTGGTTGGTTCCACTAATTCTAAAACGATATGGGTAAGACTTTTCTATTAATATTTAGCCGTGTCTACTGAATTCCCCACATAAACCTAGTGTTTTAGATTTGGGGAGGGGCAAACTTGGTATTGGCCTGTGTTCAATTCTGGAAATTCAAGATGGCTTGATTCAGCCAGGGTCTGTTTTGTCTATTCTGTCTCTTTCTCTCTCTCTCAGCCTGTATGAGAAAAAATCCTCAAGAATGCTCTCCCCACACTTGCCCCAAGTAATTCAGAGCTGTTCAAAACTACAGTGTTGAACAGTTGAGTTTGGGATTATTTCTCCTTTCTAATTTATACATAATATATCATATATATATATTATATATAATTATATGAGTATAATTTTAAATTTTAAATAAATTATAATAAATTATAATATACAATAGATTAACATACAATAAATTAATATATGTGACTTATATCCCAAACATCACATACTTTGTATTTGATGACCAGATTCTGGATTGGTTGAAGCTGCCATGTCAGATTTTTAAAACCAGGTGTTAAGTGTTTTTTCTGGAATGCTTTTCCTGGCAAATGTAACAGGCGGAAGAGTGACCTGTGGAGTTGAAATCTGTGTTTTTGTTTTGTTTTGTTTTTTCTTCTTTGGAGATGGAGTCTTGTTCTGTCATCAGGCTGGAGTGGCACAATCTCTGCTCACTGCAACCTCTGCCTCCTGGGTTCAAACAATTCTCCCACCTCAGCCTCCAGGGTAGCTGGGACTACAGATGCACGCTGCCACGCCTGGCTAATTTTTAATTTTTAATTTTTTTTTTTTTAATTTCAGTAGAGATGGGGTTTCACCGTGTTGCCCAGGCTGTTCTTGAACTCCTGAGCTCAGGCAATCCGCCGGCCTTGGCCTCCCAAAGTGCTAGGATTACAGGCGTGAGCCACCGTGCCTGGCACAGATCTGGTTTTATTTTGTTTTTAGCTTCTTTTCATCACTAAAAAATAAGAACTGGATTTTTCTTTTTTAATTGGCAAAGGCAAGTTCAATAGTAAACCTCGGTCTGTGAACATGTCTGCTCTAGTTATTTTCTGGGGGGAGATGGGGATTTGGGAGTCATGTTTTCATGAGTGCCATGACAGAGACCTTAATTTTTTGTGTGAGTGGCAGCATTTGGATCTGTCCTGTCTTCTATCCAATTTGAAAATTAGATTATCAGTGCAGTCTTTTATAAACATATGACTTAATTCGTTTGGCTCTTAAACCAAGAAACTTTAATATTTTTTCTATAAGTACTTTTGTACCATATGCATCTAACATGCCACTTCATTCATATATATGTGTGTATATATATATATTCTAACAAAAATACAGTTTTTTTGTTAGAATTTTTGCTTCTGAGGTTATTTTTCTAAAAATACTAAAGTGCTTTATATTTATTTATAAAATACTTGGAGTCTTAAGATCTCCAGCATCTTTTCATGCACAGTACTTTGTTTTTACCTTGTTTTGCCAGAATAGAGTGGAAATGAAAGGTGTTGACGATTTGAAAATATTATTACAATATTTGCACTATGAAAGGCCAGGAATTAGTAGAGAAATTTTACTATGACTAGTAGCGGAGAAATGGGGGTGGAGACAGAGAGAGAAGACAGACAAGCAGACAGATGCACTGTATGTTTCAAACAGTACATCACTTCATACGTTGTGATGGGAGACAGATTTATTTTTTAACATTCTGTGTGACATAATCTATGGTTTAGCAAGAACCCTTGTACCAATGTTTTTTATTTTAATGAATTTCCCTCTTTATTGATGGTCGCGTATAGAAAAACAGAAGTTTTGGCTGTAGGTCACATGTGTTGCTGCTGCTGATGGAAGCGGGGCAGGCTCTCCTGACTCTAATATGAATCAGGATCTTGGCAATGTCTTTCATAATTTATTAGTTTTTAAAATGGAGCACTTTGCTTATAAAGCTTTGGAGAAGCAGGACAATAAAATATACAATTAATTAAAATCTTTAGAGCAACCAGCAGCATCATTAATAAAACATTACCCTCTAAAGCACATAAGAATTGCAGCTTACTCTCCCATCTCAGTGGGAAAAACCAGGATAAAAGAGCCTGTCTTTCATCATAGCCAATAAACTGAGTTTATTGGACTTGGGCTGGTAGATTTTCAAAGAAATAGGCTCCTGGCCAATACCCTACTCCTCTCTACATGAAACATCTGGGTTAATAATAACAACCTCCTGCCTTCATTTGGCACTTACTTCATTGATATGTTCTTGTTTAATCCTCACAAGAATGCAGGGTAGATGTTAGGATTTCCATTATACAGATGAGAAAACAGAGGATGGCATGAGTTATAGAAGTGCTCCTCAGCATGTAGTCTGTGGACCAGCAACATCAGCAGGAGCTTGTTAGAGGGGCACATTCACAGCCCCACCTCAGACTCACTGAATCACAATCTCCAGGGGTGGAGCACCGCAGCCTGTTTTTTCACAAGGTCTTAAGGTGATTCTTATGCATGCCAAAGTTTGAGAACAATTGGTTTATAAGACTTTATGGACACTACTGTGTAGTGGGAGCAGAGATTGGGACTTGGTACATTGGATTTTACTATTCATAGGGAGCATCTCTAAGAAATCTTTGAAGTAGGAATCCCTGAGAACTATACATGATTTATGCTTGCTATAGGTTTTCCTCTTCTCTTTATCCTTAGCCCTTACCTTTCCAAATAACTTCTCTGTCTAGTGTGTATGCAAAAAGAAATAATTTTAAGAGAGAGATCCTTTTAAAATCTTTCTTGAGAGAACCCCCTAGCTCTAGTCTCTTTCCCCTTTGTACCATCATATCTCTTTCCAGAAGATTCTTTTGAAACTTAAATGTTACCGTTCTGGTCATGCCTGTTTGAAAGCCTCTGAAATCATTTATTGTCTTTACTATGTATACTTTTGTGTCTTCACAGAAATAGCCCAGTGTTTATGTTGGCTGATTGATAGGATGGTACCATTTTTATCTCATCTCAAAGAGCTTATTCTAGAATGTTGGTGCCATGCTGGTAAAGTGTGAAGATAAGTCATGGCATTTGGTCATGTATCCTCGTTTTACCATTTACTGGTTGCATGCTCTGCATATATTATCTGACTTTTCTGAGTTTCAATTTTAAAAATGGAGATGGCAATATGGTGTAAATTAGTCAATTCTTTGAGACTACTTTGGAAGCCATTGGGTGCTATGCAAGTGTGAAGTAATATTCTGGCATGTTTTGAACAATGGCTTCTGAGGGTGAGTGTACAGACAGATTTGGGGATAAATGTTGTGTTACCCTTCTCTATGATGGTGACTGGGCTTGTCAAATGAGTCTGTGTACAGAAGGGAGGAGCAGAGTGTGCCCGGTGGAAGGAGCTCAGGCTTTGGACTCACCCAGGCTGACTGTGAACTCACTCTCAGCTTTATCTCTAAAATGAATGCCGGAGAACCTACTTGTAAAAGTTGCTGTGAGGAAGGAGGTTGGAGTGGAAGACAAAAGAATCGAGAGTCAGTGGTATACCTATGAAATTTAAAGCCTTAAGAGGTTGGATGCAGTCGCTCAGGAAAGAAATCTACTAGAGAAGACAAAAGGGCTGGAAGAACCTTGTGTGAGAAATTATGACCCCCTCCCTTCCCCCCACCTCCCCCCCACACACACCTAGGGCCCTGGTGCTGACTTCAAGCTGTAGCTAGGTCCCTGGAAGTCTCACTTATTCCAGTCTCAGCTCCCTCCCAGGCCTGCCAAGAAGCTACAGAGGCGTTCATAAGAAGGCACTTTGATAACCAAACAGCAGGGGTTCCAAACTCACCGGACTTTGTCCGCCCAGATGACCACATATGAGTGACAGTCCTGGTTTCTTAAAAGTGTGTGTGCCTGTACTCTGTGTGTGTGTGTGTGTGTGTATGTGTTGGTGGGGGAGGGTTGGCAACATGAGGAATGTGTTCCTTCTAAAGGGGCAGCTATTTCCTGGCTCTGTGCATTATTGCCATGAGGAAATATGAATCTGGAGTTACCCAGTCATCTGACATTTGAAGACAAGCCAGGGATCTGGATTTTTTGGTGACATCTTAAGATTTTTTAAATGTTGGCTAAATGAAAAACAACAACGACGACAAACCCACTTTGTGACCCAAGTAACACACATCTGTAGGCCAGATTTGGCTGCCAGCTGGTGGCCTCTGCTGCAGAGTGTGTAAACATGACCTATTATTATTGGATGTTCTGGAATTTATAAAAACCTCCCAGGAGTCTTTATGTTGGGGCCCTTCTAGGAATACATCCATGCTTTCTTTGCTTCTCTTGAAACTCCCCTACTCCCCCAAGATATACCAGACATGTTTTGCTTCAGACTCCAGGGACTTTAAATTTGTGCTGTGTGATTTGGAGAGATTTTGAGTCTGGGTGTGCAGGCAGGCTGGGGAACTATAGCTCCTTGGAGAGGAGAGTTGAGAGACTGGCGTTATAGTTTTTACCTCTCCTCCTAGAAGGTCATGGCATAGATTGTCTGCTGCAAATAGTACCCCAGTGCCTCTTGGATCTGCTGAGCCACTGGGATAAAAATGATCCATTGCATAACTCTTAGGATGTGTGTGTCTTCCTTAGGAAAAGATTTTTCATTGCCTTGTTTTTTTATGTGTTACAGAAAAAAGAGTTTGACGTGGATACTCTCAGTAAATCCGAGCTGCGGATGCTCCTCAGCGTGATGGAAGGGGAGCTGGAGGCCAGAGACCTCGTCATCGAGGCCCTGCGGGTAAGAACGACACAGGACTGGGTCTCCATGCTGGGTCATCTGCTTTTTTCAAAGAGCCATTGGCAAACCTTCTTTTTCTTAATTTTTGAATCAAGTAGATATAAAATGTTACATCAGGTCAAAATGTGCTCTTCACCCCAAGCACTAACCCATAACCTTTATAAGCCCAAACAAACACTGAAGTCAGATGGTCATTGAAATGCTGGGAGCTGAGAGTAGACTGTGTAATGTGGGAAACTTGAGGAGTCAGCTGTACTCGTTCAGAAATCCTTTTATGTTTCACATGTTTATTTGGTTAGAAACACGCATTTTCAGAAAATTGCTGATTTGGTATCCTACATGTATGTGAGGGCAGTGAGGAAAAGTTGAGGTTTATAAAAAAAGATTGCTGGTAATATATATTTTTTCTTCCTATAAAAATTATTATTTTATTTTTAGAAACTCATGAGTTAAAAAGTAAATGTTTATCCATACCTTCAAAGTGTTAATTTTTTTGATCTTTCAGTAATTTTGAAATATTTCTGTAATTGCTTACAAAGAATTTATTACTTAAATGCCTCAATAAAATTTTCTTTTTGAAAAAACAATGGTTATTAGACTTTCTTGATGCAGTTTTCCAATTGAATGTTCTGGATCTTGCTTTTGTTTTGGTATGTAGATCAAACAGAATTTGGTGCTTGTTTTTGTCCCTCTTTTCTGTTTAATAGTTTGTATGTAATTAGTTATCTTTTTGGCTCTTGGTCATTTGACCAAGAAGGCTATATTTATTAGGTATGGGTTTATCTTATTTCACCAGGGAATTGTTTCCCCAAACATTGTCTTGGTAAGTTTAATTTCATGTACGTATGAAAATCTGTGGAATGTTAACACATCGTTGCCTGTGACAGGAGCTTATATGGTAGAGGAGAGAGGTGGTAGTGCTGGATGGTCAGACATAATAATGGAAAAGGTAGACATGGGGAGAACTCAGTTGTGTGGGAAGAAGAGATAGCTCCTGAAGTCGTGTCTTCAATGTATTTTCATAAACCAGAAGTTGGCATAGCAGATGTAATGATTATCCCTCAATTTGATTGCAGGAACAAATTGCCACAGAAAAATGGTAGTATAGTTGTACTGTCGGCAAGCCAATATTGAGTTGAAGGTGTTGCCTTTTGAATGACAAGTGCTTCTAAGTAGACATTTGCAGTTTGGTTATGTTCATCCTGTTCCACATTTAGAACATCTTGTTACTGGCAGATGTATATTTTCCTGAATGAAATTTTTGGGAGAGATGCTGAGGCAGCATATAACTAACATATGTGCCCCTTAGCCCAAGGACAGAACAAGGGCATAGTCAGCTGCTGAGGCCAGTAGTATAGCCTCTTGTGGTCAGATAGAAGTGAAGGGCTCCAACTGTGCCTTAGATATTTTTTTTTTTTTTTGGTCCTGTGTTAACCTGTTAAAGGCATCAGCACTATGGAATTCCCCACTAACATCAATGTTTGAACGTTTAATGAAGTCGGTGTTTTTATGTATCACCTTAGCGACCACAGGTATTTCTCTTTTTAATTTAATTGCAATACTTGGAAATGTTGAAATGTAAGAGTAGAGGTAAAAGCTTGCTAATAATCAGCACTTGCTGAGTGGACATTTTTCACAGAATCAAGAAATGTTAGAATTACGAGGAGCCTTAGATGATGTCGTAGGTCAGTGTTTTGCCTCCCTATCAGATGTGATGTCTCCTTTTCATAAAATATTTTATCACCTTCTTACTATCCTGCAATGAAATTTGTGGAGAATTGCATGTATAAGTAGGTTCTGTTAAAACCAGTACAAAGATAACAGGAAAATAGTTAAAATAAAATATGATATGCTCAATATATAAATGCTCAGACATGACTGTACTGAAAGACATGATAAAACAAACACGTGGCTATTTGAACCTATTCATGGCATTGACGTGAATATAATAGTTGCAAAAGAATCCTGATCCCATCCTGCTATGTTGTTTACTCTGAGTCAGCAGATTTGTGGTGGGCGAGGTGATTTTCTGAAATGGTGAATGACTTAGTAAAGTGGCAAACAAAAGCACACACATACACAGGAGTTGAATCCCTGGAAAATTCAGTTTGTTAAAAATTAAATTGACTTGTTTAATAAGTAGAAAGGAGTTACTCTCTAACCTGGTCATCTAGAAGGTTCAAGTGAAAGGAATGAACAGAGAAATATTTGAACGTGACAGAGAACACAGCACAGTTCCTTTAATGTGTGGAAAGGAACCACATCTTTGCCGTGCCTCCCCTAAGTGCCCATCACTGCGAAAATAAAAAATGCTAGTCTGTTTCCAAAACACATCCTAGGGTACTGCTCCTGTGGAGAACCACTGGCCAAGACCAGTCTCCTTTGTGTATAGATAAAATCAAACAGAAAAGCCTGGAGACTTCTGACTTATCGAAGGCCACAGATATGGCATGCATAAGAGCTTCCAGTTCATTTTCACACAGCCTCCCACGTGGAACGCGGTGTATATGGAGAATCTTAAAGCTTTTTTGGTTTAAAATTCAGAATTGTGATTTCTCTATTTGGATGATTGTTTTTTTTTACAATAGGTAATAATGTCATCTTCACATACCTGTGGTAGCCATCATAGACTCACCATGGTGATGTACTAATTGAATGTTCCCTGGGACATTCACGGTCCCAGTGTGTCATCTGTTTGCCTTTTCCTGTAGTGGTGGAATGTAGCTGAGTGACTAATGCCCCAGAAAGAAATTGGGAAGGAGAGAGGCTGTGAAAGTGTCATTTTAATTTTGTTTTACATTATGAGATCAATTTATTCCGAAATCAAGAATCAAAATCTCCTCACTCGGTAATCAGTGTGCTGCTATTCAACTGTGAAGGAAGTGCATCCTGGTTTTTTTTTTCAGCCAAAATTAATATTCCTCTGAAAATAGTAAATAGTTTTGAATTTAATATATAAATTATAAAGATACCTAGTTTGTACACTGAACTTTATTACATTTAGAAATGATTTTGTTGTGAGACGTTCAAATTCTTTAGAATTTTAAATCTTTAAACATATATTTCAGATGAAGCTATTTTACTTTTTTAATTATGCTATCTTGATGCTTTGATTTCAAGTTATTAAAAATTGCATATATCATTGAATTAGTGGCAACGGACTTTTCAAAACAATCCATAAATATAATTTGGAATGGGGAAGATGTTAAGAGATTGCAATATATGTCTTGGTACCTTTGCTATTTTCATATATTTAAGGTATAGATACTTCCTAGTATAAAAAGTGCATGACAGTAGTGAAGACATTAATTTTTTAAAAGAGCGATATTGATGGAAAAATCTGAATTGCATAAAGCTGATTAACCGAAGTATATTTTAATTGATTCTCATGGGAAATATTTAGTTTGTCAACAATTCCTCCATATTCACATAGAGTAGGAATAAATCTTTGAACAAATAGATACATTCAGATAAAGCCCAAAGAAAAATACTTTGTAGTTTAATAAAGAATGTGCCCAAAGAGAAGCAGCCGCATTTTCTGAATACCAAGATAGGCACAGAAGCTTTTGAATTAAATTTAATTGACTATTCAAAATCTGAGTACACAATTCATACAGAAATCCGTGATTCAAGTTTGTTTACTTTGTGGAGTCGTCTGGCCTTTGTTTCTTTTTTCCTCTTGCTACTGGTATTCTTACAGGTATCTTAGTCAAAGAGAGACAAAGTCAAGATGATGAAAATGCTATAACTAGATGAAAATGCTATAACTATAAAATTTTAAAAGTCAAAATTATGTGCTTAAGCCTACATTTTACAGGGCCCAGCCTGCTATCATTAGCATGAGTTTACATAAATATCATTTAAACAATGAATTCCTTTGGCAATTATCTTCAGATTTTTTCTGTGCCTGTTTCCTTTTAGATTGGATAACTGAGATTGACTATAATAAACCCATGGCAGTTCTTCCTCCTAATATTCATATAAAGTAACTATATAATCTAGACTTTCAATTATTATTTGCATTGTCATGTTTAAAAATTATCCAGTTTAACATTTCTTCAGATAGAATGCATTTATCACCCCAGTAACACAGGACACTCAGTTATAGAATTGCCTTGTACAAGTGGCTGTAAGAAAGAGACTCAACATACAGTAGATTAAATAAGGTCATTTCTCTCACATGACAATCTGGAGGTGAGTGATCCCAGCTGGAGAGTCAGCTCCATGCCAAGTGGTCATTCAACAACCCAGGTTATTTTTGTTTTACAACTCTTATTAGGGAGTTAACCTCATCAGCGTGCTTGAAACAGGATCAGTGCCAGCTCTGCATCCCAATATATGGTAAGGGGGAAAGATGGGAAATGAAGGGCAAGCAATTCCTCTAAGTATGGTCTTTCTTCTGCAGAGTGCACACAGTATATCGGTGAGGCCTTTCATAGACATGCAGCTTTTCGTAGTTGCATAGGAGCCTGGAAAATGACCATGGCTAGCTGGCTACACTGTAGTACTATGGAAGATGGGAGGACTTGGGAAAACATTAACAACCTGCCGAAGTCCAAGAGGGAGGGGTCCTATCCTGATTTCAATATTATCTTTCAAAATATCCTGGGCTAAGATATAGGAAGTTAGATCTTTCTCTCCTTCCTTCCTTCCTTCCTCAATAAGGATTTGATGAGTACCTACTGTGTAGCAGGCATAAAAATAAACTTTGAAGTACATATAAGTGAAGATGTATTATGCCAAAATTGTAGCTGTTTAGAAAATTGTATTTCTTGACTTTACATATTTAAAATTAGTGTTCTGGGTAATGCCATCTAGGCCTAGGTTTTACTTTTCTCAGACCGTGACTCAGTATATTGAGTTTGCCTAGAACGATCTTCCTTTTCAAAAACTTGGCTGTTCATGGGGTTCAAAATTAAAAATAAAATTTAAAGCTCTTAAGTAATTTTGCTTTAAAGCAGATTTTCTCAACCTCAGCACTGTTGATATTTGGGAACATTTTATTTTTTGCTGTTTATGGGGAGCTGTCCTGTACATGTAAGATATTTAGCGACATCCTTGGTCTCTACCCACTAGATGCCAGTAGCAACTGTTCAGCTGTGACAACAGGGTCTCTCCATGGGGGACCACATTGCTGCTGCTTGGGAAACGCTGCTTTAAGGAGGTAATGCTAGTCAAGGAAGGACTATTTTTAAAACTGATTTTGCTAAAATTGGCCAGGCGCGGCAACTCACACCTATGATCCCAGCACTTTGGGAGGCTGAGGCAGGCAGATCACTTGAGGTCAGGAGTTCAAGACCAGCCTGGCCAATGTGGTGAAACTCTGTCTCTCTACTAAAAATACAAATATTAGCCAGGCATGGTGGCAGGCAAATTTGGGATGAGGTCCCTGTATTTATGGCTATTAATGCAAACAGTCCACCTGCGATGATAGCTTGTTGACCCCCATCCTCTCTATAGAACTGAGCCCACCCACGTGCAACAGTGAGCCCTTGCCTTGGGACAGGCAGATTTAATTTGCCAGTGATTATAAGATGTATCTCAGGCTGGGCTCGGTGGCTCACGCCTGCAATCCCAGCACTTTGGGGAGCTGAAGCAGGTGGATCACTTGAGGTCAGGAGTTCGAGACCAGCCTGGTCAACATAGTGAAACCCTATCTGTACTAAAAGTACAAAAATTAGCCAGGTGTGGTAGTACACACCTGTAATCCCAGTTACTTGAGAGGCCGTGGCAGGAGAATTGCCTGAACCCAGGAGGCGGAGGTTGCAGTGAGCCAAGAGCAAGCCACTGCATTCCAGCCTGGGTGACAGAGCGAGACCCCATCTCAAAAAAAAAAAAAAAAAAAAAAAAAAGAAAAGAAAAAGTCTATTTTTGCTAAAAATAAATGTAAAAACTCTATTCAAATATGTTGCATAATGATACAATGATTTTCTTGAAAAAGTATGCCTTTAAACTAAAAGTATTCTGAAAATGCCCATTTTAACAACTTCAGGACACTTTCAAAATGTATTACATATTTTACTATTTAAAATTGAATTACAGTTCCTTATGCAGAAATTAAATACCGTAGTTTTCAAATTAAAAAAGCCTTTATAGTTGTATGGTTCAGTGCTAGAATCTTGACATAGAACAAAGACAATCACTTTACATAAAATAATGGTACCACTCTAGTTTTAAAAATAGCTACAGAGTATGCTACAGAGTATTGTGAATGTTTTCCTCATATGACATGTCTGCTAAATCCTGATAAAAGAATAACAATCTGGCTTTTTATTGGTTTCAGCTAAGTAAAACATGCAGTCTTTTGTATTTCAAAATTCTCCTGTGAATGCAGGCATTTGATAGACCAAAACATACCCTTTTTGTGCTGTTCATTATAATGAATGAATGAATTAATTTGCTGAGCAGAGCTGAATTTATGAAAACATAAATTAATTTAAGTTTCCTTTCCTGTCTGTTGAGATAACACTTTTGTGCCATGCTAGAGAAAGGAAGAAGGGTGTTGACCAGATTTCGTATTGTTTCTGCTAGCAAATCAGTTTTCAGAAAGAAGAAATAGCTGATGAATTTTAAGTAGCATTGTATTTGTTCCAGCAGGACAAACACTGAAATGAGCAACTTTGATTCTTTACTTCTGGTCAGTTTTTTCTCTGATAAATATTTACCATTAGTAACAAACAAACAAAATATAGAATACCATGCAAAACGTTGCTTTTCCATATATTAGAAAATTTAGGTGATGAGGTCGTGAAAGCAAAATGTTTATGATCACCATTTCTAGCCCATATAATAAGCAACTGAAGTAACTGTGTAGCATCTGCCTGCTGATTATTAATAAGTTATCAAGATACATGTAAGGAGCACAAACTAAAGATGAGGCTTTTCCCAGATCAATCTCCCACATACCATTTGATCTGTTCTGGTGCAGGATAGAATCAGGGTTACAAATAGGATGAAACAAGGAATATATTTTTGTACACTTTGAACATGATCACAATTGTGGGGACTGTCAGTCTAATTAGCAATTCATTTTTAGAATTCCATGTGATCTGAAAATACAAGATATTCCTTTGAGGCATTCTGGTTACATTTTAGCCACCTCGTCCTGACACTTAGTGGCTAAGCTACAAGTCATGGGTTTTTGCAGAAATTTCTTTTGCCACCTTTATGCTGAATTCTATGTTTTGATTATAAGAGGAAACAAGGTTCTAAAGCAGTATGCTCATACAGTGTGCAACATGGTCTTTAGTATGTAAATTTTTGAATTTTGTGTGGCATTATTTTCAATTTTGCATAAATAATTCTGTTTGCAACCACCTCTTCACAACCAGTTAAAAGTAAACAAAAAAATGAAAAAAGAAGAGGGTGGTTTTAACATTTTAAACTAAAACAATTTCTTTTCTACAGCCACCTTCATCCATCCCATGATGGTGGGTTAGGCAGTAAACAAGCCAAAATCAAGACAAGGGTAATTCCATTTGGCTCATGCTTTGCGGGAATCCTGAGGTTAACTGCTGTTTACAACAAGCTAGAGTTTTAGCAGGGGGTGGAGATGGAATGGGGCTTAATATTGTTAGGTTTTGGTTATATGTCAGGCACTTCATAGGCATTATTTCTTATCCCTATGAAATCTCTTGAGATCAGTGATAGTACCCCTACTTTAGGAACAGAGAAAGTAAAGCTAATAGGATATTTGCCATTTTCTGTCTGACTCCTAACCTTAGCCCTCACCATGTCTCTCCCCCAAAGGCAACATTAATGAAACTAAGCATTCTCCTAGAGCTGAAAGTTGTCATTTATGGATTCTTTAATTGCTATGAAGTCTCAGACCATTTCTACACACCTGTAATCAATTGTAAATTTCAAAAGCTGCGCAGAAATTGAAGCTACAAAGAAATTGTTAGTGTTCTATGTTTAATCATTCATTTGCTCTTCCCTTGCGATTGAGCACAGGTAATTATAAACAGAAGTAAAGCCTTGAAGGTTTCTAAGATCCTTTTGAATGGCAAGAATGATAATGTAGAAGAACATCATTGGTTTTTAATGTGTCCTTCTTATTAATTATCATACTAAAAGCTTGTACTTTTCTGTAATTGGGATATGATTCTGTCATCCTCTGGATGACAGGGAACATGCTGGTGCATGTGAGAATGCCGCATGACCTGAGTTTAGGGAAGTGATGGAGATTTCTGAAATACACGAGGACACAATTACTGAGGAACTGCTCTTTCCACCCTGACCATCTTTGCATATTTCAGTCGTTAAGTCTGTCTCTTATAGTTGCATTTTGTTTTTAAATTTGTACATCTTTTAGTTTTCATATTTGATCTTGTTTTTTTTTGTTTTGTTTTTGTTTTGCATCTGCAAAACATCAGCAGGTAGTAAATTGAGTCCTTAAATAGAAATTTGGTTTGGTTTCCATGAAAGGCTGTTGTATGGATTTCCTTGATATTATAAAATTCTTTATTTTTTCCAATCAATAAAAGTTGAAGTGAATTTGTGAGGGTAGATTATGTAAGCCAGGGTCATGATAGAGGCACTACCTAGGAAGAGTTCAGTATTTTAAGTAATTGATATATTAAAATGCAGATGTGTCACTGGCCTTGTTAGATAGTTCAGGTTTCCTTTCATGAAGTCTGAATCAACAGAATCTAGTTTTAGATTAGGTTAGATTTGTCTTTTTTAAGACAAACTTTTAAGTAATCCCTACAAGTTAACTTAAGAGTTGATTATTTTCTATTGATGAGTCTCTTTCCATGAGTGCCTGGGAATACATTTTTCATAAAAAGTCTCAAAAGTGTATTGGGCTTCCTTCTGGAGTTTCTTGACAAAATAATGAGACTTGACTGGTGTAACTGAGAAGCAACCTTCCAGCATGTCTGCTTGGCTCCATCAGAGGTTCCATGTGTTTTTGTGCCTGTATCGGAATAGTAACAAGTTGTGAGTTTGGTTTGGTGGACTGTAGGTAGGACAACTAATGGAAGAGCTTTAGAAACTCTTAATAGATATTGTGAATATGTTAAACTCTTAATAAGTTTAGATTTCAGACAGTTGACAATTGAGATTCACTGTAGGCTCTGAGGTAGGAAACAGATGTGATAAAAACAATGTTTAAGGGAGATTATGTTAACCACTTTTGGAAATAGATTGACAGTAAAAGGGAAAGAAGGAATCTGAGGAAGCAATTACAGTTGACGTTAATTAAAGTATGGTTCCATGAAGCTCTGAATTCTGGGTGATGGCTCTAAATGTAGGTAATTTGTTGTGTGTGGGGGGAGGGGTATTAACAGAGATTGGAAATAAAATTATCTCCTCCAGCATGAGTGCATTATTTTCCTTTATTTCCTCTCTTCTTTTTCTTTTCTTTCTCCGTTTTATTTTCTTTTTTTCTTAAATAGAGACAGGGTCTTGCTATGTTGCTCAACCTGGACTCAAACTCCTGGGCTCAAGAGCTCCACTTACCTCAGCCTCCCAAGTAACTAGGACTACAGGCATGTACCACCATGCCAAGCTTAACAGTGCATTATTTTCTAACTGATGACAGCAAATAGTTGTTCCTAATGCAATTTCTGTGTTAGGGTAGAAACTTTGTTTTTTAAGGACATTGTGTCTATACTCCATGTGAATTCATGCTCAATTAAATCAGGCATTTGTTCTAGTTCTTCCAATGGCCTTTTTAGTGCTTAGCTGTTCAACATTCACCTAGTAAATATTTTCTGTGTATATTTATCATATCAGGTGTTGCACTGGGAAGAGAGTGTATGCTAAATACTCCTGGTACTTCTAAAATTTATTGTCTAGTAAAGAACACTAACCATAATAAGTTCCATTTGTGATAAGTGCGACAATGGAAAAGTACTGGGCTGTTATGATTATGTACCATGACTGATATGGTATTTTTCTCAGACCCACTGTGGAGAGGTGTGTAATAATAGGGCCAAGGTAAGAATACAAAATATTTGCAAAATATTAATATTTATAATATATCTAATAAAATAAAAATAACCATGTTTCTCTTGTTTGGTCCCCACCTGCTTAGGTTTCCCTGGATTTTGTGCAACTCCCTCAAAGTTGTTTTATTTTGTGCAGCTGCTTTGCCATGTCTCCTTTTGATCTCTCCTTATGTGCAGGTGGTGGCCTCATGAATTTCTTGCTTTTCAAAGTGACTATTAGTCTCTCCTATTTACCTGTCATTCTTCGGTTACTTGAAATTACAAAGCAGTATGACTATTTTGTACCAGTGACTATAGAGGTGGTTTGTTTGTTTGTTTGTTTTGTTTTGCTTTAAGAAGGGGTCTCTGTCAACCAGGCTGGAGTACAGTGGCACGACCATAGCACGCTGCAGCCTTGAACCAAACCATGTATATAGGTCCCATCTGTGGTTTCAGGCATGCGCTTAGAGTCTTGGCACATATTCCCCATAGATAAGGGGAGGCTGTTGTATATTCCATTAATCAAGCAGTCACAGAACTCAGATTCAAGGTGAAGAGACATAAACCTGACACGGGAGAAATGATGAAGAATTGGAGGATGTTCTAAAACCTCTAGGAAATAGTTGCCCTTGTTTGCTGAGCCCTGACTGCTAGGCATGCTATTTAGTATTTTATGTGGATTATGTCATTTAACCTTCATGAGTATCCCTGGAAGTAGGTACTGTTGTTATTTCGCTTTAAGGCTCATGGTTAAGGAAAGTGTTCTGTGTCACACAATTAAGTGCCAAGCCAAAGTTTGGACCCAGGTCTTTCTAACTACAAATGCATCTTCTTAACTACTCTTCTATATAATCTCATGGAAGAGAGCTAGGTAATAGCTACTAATTATAATGCAGAGCTGGCTTGTGTAAGTGTTTTAGTAAAGCCCAGAGAAAAGAGTTCTAATGAAGATGAATTATGGATGGCTTCTGGGAAGAGGTGGCATTCTTGCAGTCTTTTGAAGAATGAGTACCTTAATGAATAGAGCAATGAGATGTTCGTTCTGATCAGAAAGAGCCAGAGCACAGGATCTGTGTGTGCTCTGGGCAGAGTGAGGAGGTAATGGATGAAGGCACAGGGGTATGGACTGATGGAGTAGGAGTTCCAATGGGCTCTATCCAGGAGGTTTTGAAAGCCAAGCTGAAGCATTTATGTGCTTAACCTGATAGGCAGTGCAGAGTCCCTGAAGATTATCAAGCAGGAAAATTGAATGATCTGAGGCTTTTGTTCTCCAAGTGTGGTTTCCAGACCTGCATCATCAGCTTCATCTCATTAAAAATGCAAATTCTTAGAACCCCTACTCTAGATCAACTAACTCAGGAACTCTGGGGATAAAGCAAAGTGTTCCATTCCATGTTTCCACAAGTCCTCTGGGTGATTCTGATGCATGCTGAAGTCTGAGAACCGCTGATCCAAAGGATGGTCACTCATAAAGCTGGTGTATTTGTGTAACATCACATCAGGGTGTGCGGTGAAATCGCTGATGCTGATTAGGTGTCAGGGCTGGAAAGGCTTTCTGCTCAGGAAGCAAGATGGCCACCAAATTGGTCTAGTCTTTTTCTTTTGCCCATTTACTTGATGAGAAAAAGAGGCAGTGGCTCTTCTCAGGACAGCTTTTTCAAAAGCCATCAGCAAGTGCCTCAAAGTGACTCAGCCTGGAAACTTTCTTAAAGAAGCCTGTGGAAATAGCACTAAAGGAGCTTTCTTGAATTGTTGGATTAAAATGAAACATGAATTATTAAGACATTAAGAATTGTATGCAATCAACTGATTGCTATTACAGTTGATGTAATTACTCACTCACACCTCTAATGGTTTCACATAGGAATTGAAGTGGTTTACAGGAAGAAAAACAGCAAAATGGGAAAATGCAAGTCTATAAAAATTAGGGACTAGAACAGTGGTTTACAAACCTTTTAATAATAAGACCTCTTCTTCTAATGAAATCTTACTTGAGTCCCAGTACGTAAACCAGAAGCTGAGCTCTTGGGTTGGAGCAAATGATTAGAGTCCTAAGTTTCCTGAATCAACTAAAAGAGAAAATAAAATAGGAGTAGCTTGAGTTACCTATGATTTGTTGTTGTTTATAAGGTAGAAAAAAGCCGTAGCAATTACTTGCTCAGGGAAGGGAAACTTTTCCTGATACTGGGCTCTAAAGTTTTTCTTCTCTGCCTCCTCAAATTGGAGGTATTGGGTAGTGTGGTCATGTGTTCCACAATATCAACCTAAAACTGAAATGGTTGGGTATAAATAGGTGCTTTTGCATAAAATTCATTGACATAAGTGAGAGGCAGGATGCTTGGGCAAAGTAGCTGGGGTGGAAGTGATGAGGTGGGGTGGCGAGGCGTGGGCAAGACAGTGGGATTTAGAGAGGGATGGGCACCACAGCATGGTGGTCTGCCGTGAACTGGATCTTCAGCAGATCATCTCAGGAAGCAGATGGGCTGTGTGACCTTCAAACCATTTACCAGTTTGATATCATAACGTTTGCTATTGTTCCTTATTTAATCATTTTATGTACATGTTTTCTAGACTGAACAAGTATTCAAATATGGTTAGGCAGGTCAGGCGTGGTGGCTTATGCCTGTAATCCCGGCACTTTGGGAGGCCGAGGCGGGTGGATCACGGGATCAAGAGATCTAGACCATCCTGGCCAACATGGTGAAACCCTGTCTCTGCTAAACATACAAAAATTAGATGGGCATGGTGGCACACGCTTATAGTCCCAGCTACTCGGGAGGCTGAGGCAGGAGAATCACTTGAACCTGGGAGGCGGAGATTGCAGTGAGCCAAGATTGCACCACTGCACTCCGGCCTGATGACAGAGCAGGACTCTTGTCTCAAAAAAAAAAAAAAAAAAAAAAAAAAAGGTTAGCAAAGAAGATCTATAAAAATTTGAACATGGAACAAAAGCATGGAAAACAGTTATATCAATGCAAATAATTTTGGCTTATAACACTCTTTGTCAGAATGTATGATGACTGCTTATAACACAAATTATGTTATGAATTTATGAATATATAGTTCTTAATAGTTTAAGTACTGGTAGTTGACAGTAAATAATATTTTTCTATATCCCTGAAATAATTTGGCTAGTTATTTTCTCTAATCAACTTATTTCAGTTTAGAACATTCTTTTTCTTTGGAGTCTTGCTCTGTTGCCCAGGCTGGAGTGCAGTGGCGTGATCTTAGCTCACTGCAGCATCTGTCTCCTGGTTCAAGCAATTCTCCTGCCTCAGCCTCCCAGGTAGCCGGGATTACAAGCGTACACCTCCACACCCAGCTAATAATTTTTGTATTTTTATTACAGACAGGGTTTCGCCATGTTGCCCAGGCTGGTCTTGAACTCCTGGGCTCAAGTAATCTGCCAGTCTTGGCTTCTTAAAGTGCTGGGATTACAGGCGTGAGCTATCACGCCCGGCCCAGTTTTCTGCATTTTTGCTTTTGGACTTTCCAACTCTCTTTATTGTCCCACTTTTCATTGCTTTGAAAACCAGCTTGTGCATTCTTTTTTTTTTTCTGGATGCCTCTGAAATGATTTAAAATGTTAGAAGCATGTTGGTAACCCTGTAATCTAAAATTTTGTTATTTAGCTCCTCTTCCTGTTGGTGAATTGAATGTGGATTTTTGCAGGGCATTGTTGCTCTTTCTGTGGTGTCTCTTAACAGTCTCAAAATTGTCTCTAAGTCAATTTGTCTTTACATTGTAACTAACCAAGTGTAACTTCTGGTAAACATTCACTACCATTTTTTCTTCATAACAAGTGAAACCGCCCCTTTAACATGAGAGTATATATATATGTGTGTGTATATATATGTGTGTGTATATATTTTAATTACAAAGTGACATTAAATTATATAAATATTACCTTAAGGAAAAAAGTCACAATATTTAAGAAGCCAGTTTTTAGATCTTGATACATTTAACTAAGGAATGAAGATGGTTAGATAGTAATAATAATAGAATAACTTTTAACACTTTTATTAGTAATTATAACTATGAGAATTGAGTTTATAACAGTTTTGTAAAATATAACAATTTGATTTATAGGCAATTCAAATGTTTCTTCATTAATCCTTTTCTTAACTGTAAATAGCATTATGATATTTTAAAGTATATTTCCTTTTTTTAATTTTTCTTTTGGTACATGAACAATGACTCTGGGTCTATGTGGGATTAGTCTCTCTCCATGGGTTATTTTTTCTCACTAATAACAGAGTTCTAATTCTTTATGTACCAGAAAGTTGTACTTCCTTTTCTTAGTGGAAACATATATCATTTGATTGTTAAATTACTGACTTTAAGATTTACCCATAAACCTAACACCATAACATAATTGTAAACAAGTTATACAACAGTTTTGTATTTCTCATTTCTTATTAAGCATTTTAACTATTTTTAGTGTTTCTAGTATTAATAAATTATAACCTTCTTGACTATACAGTATTTCACACGGTTGAAGAACCAAAACCTTATTATTCTTCTATATTCTGTCATCAACTGTTTTTCCATTAGCTATTAGTAGGGATGGTATTCAAAATATTTAACAGGGCCGGGCACGGTAGCTCACACCTGTAATCCCAGCACTTTGGGAGGCCAAGGCAGGTGGATCACGAGGTCAGGAGATCGAGACCATCCTGGCCAACACGGTGAAACACCATCTCTACTAAAAATACAAAAAATTAGCCGGGCGTGGTGGCAGGTGCCTGTAGTCCCAGCTACTTGGAAGGCTGAGTCAGGAGAATGGCGTGAACCCGGGAGGCAGAGCTTGCAGTGAGCCGAGATCGCACCACTGCACTACAGCCTGGGTGACAAAGCGATACTCCATCTCAAAAAAAAAAAAAAAAAAAAAAATTAACAGAAACCACGCAGGCAGCAGTAAGTCAGAAAGGATGCTTAAAATACCAGGACAGATCATATTCATTACACCATCTTGATGTGTACTGGCTGAACCACAACCCTTGCTGTGGATATCCTTTGGTAATGTTTTAATTTGAAAACCCTCCATAGAGAAGCACAGCCCAGTCAAATGTATTTGCTTATAAAAACCTGTGTCATCTTAATGAGCACAGGTAGTGCCTGCTAGAATTTAGGGCAGCCTGAAATGTGTAATTTAGGTAGGTACAATTTTAAATGACATAATCTGCAAGATATTTTAATAGTTGTGCTATTTAACATACCTTTTTTCCTAATTATTAATGTAATAAATGTTCTTCATTGAGTATCTTCAAAGACACAAAAGAGGAAATTTTCCCATCACTCAGAAGTAACCATTTTTCTCTGCATTAATGAACACATATAATACAGATCTCTCAAAAATGGGAACATGCTCTACACAGTAATTTGTGCAGCCTGTTTACATTCTTAATATATTGTGAGTGAATATATCCCTAGCTATTCTTCAACTTTGAGATTTTCAATCACTGTGTATCATTTATTTACTGAAACCTCAGTTTTTGGACATCTCCTTACCCATCTTAGACCCCATGAACTATTGCTGCAGTTCCTCCTTTGCAAATGCCCCCAATTCCCTTGGTCCTCACTTGGCAAAACCCTGGCGCTGGTGAAATTAAACTCTCTGCTTACCTCATGCCCACACCAATAGGCTTGCACAAGGCTGGAGAAAAGCCATCCAGCCTTGCTGACTGCCCTCACTTTAAATTCACCATGTCCTCCTGTTGGTCCTTTTTGTTGTCTCTAGGGATAGGATATACCTTAAATCCTACTGCTTCACCCCGTCTCCACTGACCCCAACCTGTATTAGTTTCCTATTGCTGATACAACAAATTATCACAAACATCCTGGCTTAGAAAGAACACAGATTTATTATCTTGCAGTTCTGGAAGTCACAAGTCTAAAATGAGTCCTCAGGGCTGCATTTCTTCTGCAGGTTCCGTGGGAGAATCCTTTTCCTTGTCTTTTCCAGCTTCTAGAAGCTGGCTGCATTCCTTGGCTTATGGTCCCTTCCTCCCTCTTCCAGGCCAGCAGGGTAGCATGTTCTAGTATCTATCCCTCCCGCAGAGTCTGTCTGTCCCTGTCTCTCTCTCCTTTCTGCTTCTCTCATTATGCCTCTTTCTCTGACTCCCAGGCTCCTGTCTCCCTCTTACGATGATCCTTGCTGTTACATTTGACCAACCTATATCTGGGATAGCCTTCCCATCTTGAGATCTTTAATTTAATCACGTCTGCAACATCCCTTTTGCCATGTAAGGGAACATATTCACCAGTCCCCGGGATTAGGATGTGGACATCTTTGGGGGCCATTATTCTGCCCACTGCAACCCTCTTGTCTGAATTATTTTAATACCTTCCTAACCGGTCCTCCCACTTGTGTAGCTGCCCCACTCCAGCTTCTGTTTTCCATAGCCATCGAGTTATCCTGTTAAAGCAAGAGTGGGATCATGTCACCCTTCAACTCACAGCCTTCAGTGGCCACCATCTTGCTTGGAGTAAAAAGCCAAGGCCTTTCTGTGGCCTCAAGGCTGCATAATCTACCTCCCTTATATTTCTGAATCACTTCTTAGCATCATTCCTATTCTTCTACAGCCCTACTGGCCCCCTTGCCTGTTCACCCCTAGAGCTTTTGTGTTTGTTTTCTCTGTCTGGAAACCTCTCCTAAATGGACCTGTAGCTCCTTCCCTCACCGTTTTAGATGTTTGCTGAAATGTCATCTTAGTGAGGCTTTCTCTGACCATCTATTTAAAATGGGCACTCCTGCCTACACCACAAGCAATCTCCATCTTTTCTTGCTTTATTTAGCTCCAATACATTTATCACTATCTGATAGGTAGTCATCCCTCAGCATCAGTGGGGATTGGTTTCAGGACCCCCTGGAACACTGAAATCCACAGATGCCCTCATATAAAATGGCGTAGTATTCGCATGTGACCTACACATATCCTCCCATATACTTTAAATTTTCTCTATAATATTTAAGTCAGTGTAAGTGCTATGTAAAAAGTTGTTAATACTGTATTGTTCAGGGAATAATTACAAGAAGTCTGTGCATGTTTAGTACAGATTGCAACCATTCTTCTTTCCCCGTCCCCAAATATTTTCGACAGTTGAATCTGTGAGTGTGAATCCCCAGCCCATGAATACAGAGGGCTGACTATATTATATATTTTTACGTGTTTATAGTTTGTTTTACTTTTCCCACTAGGATGTAAGCTCCACGAGGGCAGGAATTTTATTCTGTTCACTGCTCTGTCATACCTGGCTCAATAAATATTTGCTGAATGAAAGTATTTAGATTGACTCCAAATTTTCCTTGTTAAATATAGATGCATCTTTATATCATGGAGTTTAGATTAATGAATATTGTATAGACATAGAAACAATTTCTTTTGTCTTTTTTGTTATACAGAAATATCCATTTTCTGATTTTAGGTGAATACATTTTTTCTATCTCTATTTTCTTCTTCCATAGATGAAACTGGAGCCAGTGGGGAGGACACTTTTACACATTACCTACTTCTGTTGTTGGTTGAGTATATGTTTCTATGGACCCTGGAGTACTTTACTATACTTTACAGTGATGGATCTTCTTTTCTTTTTTTCAATGCAAGACTATTTTGCCAGGCACAGTGGCTCGTGCCTGTAATCCCAGCACTTTGCGAGGACAAAGTGGGTAGGTCACCTGAGGTCAGGAGTTCAAGACCGGCCTGGCCAACATGGTGAAACCCCGTCTCTACTAAAAATACAAAAAATTAGCCAGGCGTAGTGGCAGGTGCCTGTAATCCCAGCTACTCAGGTGGCTGAGTCAGGATAATTGCTTGAACTTGGGAGGCAGAGGTTGTAGTGAGCCGAGATTGCACCATTGCACTCCAGCTTGGGCAACAAGAGCGAAATTCTGTTTCAAAAAAAAAAAAAAACTATTTTTTAGAGCAGTTTTAGCTTTATAGAAAAATTGAGTAGAAAGTAGAGAGGGTTCTCATGTGCCCCCCTCCACCAATTTCCTCTATTATTCACCTATTTTTTAACCCTATATTACGTAGAGTGGTTAGTAGTTAGTGTGGTGCCATGAAGCCTGGAAGAGCTTGTGAGAAACTGGGCTTCAACCCAGGTGTCTCTTTTTCCAACCATCTCTCTCATGCTCTTCCCCAAGCAAGGGAACTGCTGTTTCTTTTGTCTCTAGGTTCTAGTGTGTTTCTAGTAGCATCCCTGATATTTGCTGTCCTGATTATGGATTCTGATGGCAACTTCCTCTGGTTGTTACTGTTCCATTTTTTTCTCTTTTATGTTTTGACTTTCCATTCTTTTTAGTACCTCATCTTTTTCAGCCATCATGCAAAAGAGAAGTAATCTTTTATCTGATGACACCAGTTAGTAGTGTCTCTGCCTGTTTAATCATGTGTTCATCACACCTATTTAATTCCCCTGCATTCCTATGCACACGATTTCTGAGGGAGGAGAAGAGATTTAACTGAAAGGTCATAGCTTTCTATCTGAGACTAATTTTATCTTTGGAGAGGTACGGGGAAGACCCTTTTGGGTCCCGAGGCAACCACCATATTGGGATTTGATGTGTGGGGAATGCTGTACTTTCATTAACTTTCTGGTGTGTGTGTGTGTGTGTGTGTGTGTGTGTATAAAACTCTTCATATATATAACTCTTTATATATAACTTCATATATATGTAATTCTTCATGTATATATTTAACTCTTCATATCTATATATATTACACACACACACACACATATATATATATAACTCTTCATCCTCTATAGCAAAGCTGATACAAGGCTAAAATGTTCCAAATGGCTTAATGAAAGGATGGAGATGAAAGGAATAAAAAAAAAAAGACAGAAAGTAGAGTCTAGTCTCTCAAGGTATGGTCCAGGATTCAAGATCCCCAGGACCCTACCAAGTAGCCCATAAGTTCAAAACAATTTTCTTAATAATAGTAAACATTATTTTCTTTTTTTCACTCTCATCTCCCGTATGTATACATTGGAGCTTTCCAGAGGCTACAATGACAGATGATTTTTTAACAGCTCAGATGAAAAAGCAGATACTAGACTCCAGATGTCTTCTGTGAGGCCAGATAGTAAAGAAATTTGCAGAAATACAAAGCAATGCCATTCTTCTCACTTATTTAGGTTTGGAAAATATAGTGCTTTTTTCCATAAATATGTTGTTTAAATTAACACATAAATGGATTTATAATTATTTTAAAAATAATGCATTGATTTAAAATTTCTTGGTTTTACTTTTTAATAAGATAACTAGCAATAGCTGTAACCCACATAAACAAAATCTCTGTGTTTTCAATAATTTTTAAGAGCATAAAGGGGTCCTGAGACTAGAAAGTTGGAGAACTGCTTAATTTGGCTTTTGAAGTACAGCTGTGTTGCACTACCCAGACCCATTCTTCCTCCAGAGTCCATGCTGGGCTGTTTCAGTCCCTCATGAGAAGATGAGCAGTCTCTCTACTTGAAGTTTGCCCTCACCATTCAGATTTTCTGCTGGAGAACATAGCTTTTCCCAGTGATACTGGAAATAATTGCCTGCAGGAGAGACCCAGACTTCTTCCTGAAGAGATAGTAGTCATATGCTTCGCAGCCACAGCAAGCTAACTGTATCACAAATGCATGTGTGCTTTACAATAAGGCACTTGTGTGGTAATGGTTTACATGTGTGGAGAGGACATTGGAGGAGGCTGGGAAAGAAGTTTTGTTGTTAAGACAGTGGCTCAAACCCTGTCACCCAGGCGGGAGTGCAGTGGCGCCAACATAGCTGAATTGCAGCCTCAATCTCCTTGGCTCAGATGGCCTTCCCCAGGTGGCCTCTCCAGTAGCTGGGACTACAGGCATGCCCCACTGCACCTGGCTAATTTAGGATTTTTTTTTTTTTTTTTTTTTTTAGTTTCTATTATTTTCCTGACCCCAACTTGATGCTGGGGATGCTCACAGGTATCAGAAATATCCCCTTACTTTTCAACTTTTTTTGGACAGGACTATTGGTTGTTACCAAGTGTCCTGCTTTTCCACAAAAGATATTTTTCTCCCTTGTAGGCTATTTCTGGAACTAGCAATGATTCAGAAGCCCATGGGTTCAATAAAACTGTGAGGCTCAGTTATTGTTTTGTACTTTGTAGCCTTCCAAAACCTTTAAAATATACCCTAGATATTCATGGATTGTTTGAACAGGTGTGCATGTATGTATATGTATATATTTGTGCATGCGTACATAGAAACATGTGTATTTATTAATCTATATACCCCATGTAAATTTGGAGTAGTGAATCTTTCAAAATCAGGAAAATAATTTCAGCCTTTAGACATTTATGTTAACCAGATTTGATTATTTGGTAGTTTATTGTTATTAGGGAGAGTTATAGTCATAAAAAGTTTTATAGATAAAGCCTACTTTAAAACTGTTTGGGGGAAATTTTGGAGGAGTAAAGGTGAATTACGCCATGGGGCCCTGTAGATGATGATAAAGCTAAAGTAGGGAGCTGGAACAATGTGTGCGGAGTTCTGAAAGCTGGTCAGGCCCACAGCAGGAAGTAGAACTAAAACTGGGCTCTGGTTTCCTGCCATTCTTCAGTCTGGAGTCAGAGATTTGACCTTGATTCTTCCTTTGACAGAAGTAGCACTTTTATTAAATTCCCCATGGGACTGAAATGCTCCTAAGAATCAATTAACAGAAAGTACCTGTATTAAAATGAATAGTCCACTAGCATATTAAATCTAACAATTTGTCACATTACAAGTGTGTTGAAGTTTTCTATTGATTATGATCCCTTAGCTATGACTAGAGGATTTTGCCAAATTATTAGAAGCATTGTTAAGGCAATTCTGTGGTTCTGACACAGGGCTTAGGAACTAAAGTCCAGACTGCCATTATTGGCTGTGTGAAGTTAGGAAATTTATGCCTGTTCCTTAAATCTCAGTTTACTACTCTGACTAATGGCATATAAAGAGCTATCTTAACATGATTGTCAGGATTCAGTGAGACTACATATATAAACTCAGATAGTTGTAGGTAACTCTTGATGACTGGGTGCTTATCTGCCAGACAGGTGAGGAGAACACGCTATGAAAATAATTATAAACTGTGATGAAATTCTGTACTAAGAAAATTACAGGCAGGTTCCTACTTTAGGTAGGGTGGTTGGGGAAGGCCTTAACTTGAATATTAATGTTTCTAGGAAAGGACCATAAACCTGTGGAAATTGCACTTTGGAGGATTTTTTAAAAGATTTAAAAAAAATTCTTTGGAAGATTTTGTTTAAAAGCCCCCTCCCTTTGCAATGTTACTATACATTATTAAACAAAAATGTGGAAAGCACTTTGAAGAAATAAGGAAATTCCAAATAGTAAAATGGTACCATGGTTTCCAGCTGCAGCTACATAAAGGCACATTATTAAAAAGATTAATAAGAACAAGCCCAGGAAACTATAGTAAATCCTGAAATCTTTATTTTAGTGCAGGTTTCTTTCTGTATTTTATATGCCACTATTTGTATTAACATTTTTGTAAAGGCAAAATCAAAGGTGATATATGACTTGCCCTCATAGATTAAAAAATGGAGATTTTGGAGATTCGTCCATCTCAAATTTTCCAAGCTAGATCATTTGTTAAATAGCTGGTCAATTGTAAAAATGACTGAATTCATGTCTATTAATTTTTTGAATATCTGAGGTAGTTTTTACAGATTCGGCGTGTGATTAATGCAGAGTTACTCTGTTAATGAATTTTTAAAAATTTTCTCTCCTTTTTCTTTATAATAACAAATAGTGTCTAAAGAGAAGAATTGGCTGTAGTCTAAGTTATCCCCCCAAACAAGGTGTCACATAACCACATTAGACTCCTTGATGATATTAGCATTAGAGACCATGCTCATGTTTTGTGCCATGCATTCTTTATAACAGGCCCCATTTTATGAAATCAGAAATTGAAGCTCAGCAGCCAAACCCTCCACATGGTCTTAGTGGCAGAAATACCATCTTTGGAGTCAGAGTTTAGTGTTTTTTTTTCCTGGTGATTGCTAATACGAAAGATGGGCTCTGCTACTTAGGGAGGGTTTTATGGAAAGCATTCAAATATTCAGTGCTGCCTAGCAACTTGGTAGGTAGTACTTATCTCTAGGTGAAGACTATCTCATCTCAGGAGATTACATCCTGGAGGCTAATGTTTCATGTATCTGTGGTCACGTAAGAAACTACACCAACCAGTTTTGTGGCTTTAACCACAAATTTTGAGGTTTTAACCCATGAGTGATTAACTCGCAGATCTCTGTCTCCGGGGGTTGGCTAGTGTAAGGGATAGGGTAGTAGGTAGTGAGGCCACAAATGCAGGTGGGAGCCAGATGACGAAGGGTACTGCAGGTTACACTGTCAGGTGGATGTCACTTTTCTAGGGTATCTGAGCCATCCTTCATAGACAGGTATGGGTTGAGCATCCCTAATCTGAAATTCAAAGTGCTCCAGAATCCACAACTTTTTGAGCACCAACATGATGCCCCAAGTGGAAAATTTTATACCTGGCCTCATGGGAGGATCACAGTCAAAACACAAAACTATGTTTCATGCACAAAATTATTAAAATATAAAGTTACGTCTAGGCTTTGTGTGTAAGGTGTATGTGACACATAAATGAATTTCATATTTAGACTTGGGTCTCATCCCTAAGATATCTTATTATGTACATGAAAATATTTGAAAATCTGAAAAATCTCAAATTCAAAATAATTCTGGTTCCAAGCATTCTGACTATGGGATCCTCAACCTGTAGTTGGTATTTTCTTAATTGAGAGAGGCTGACTAGGGCAAATGACAGGGAGGAAGAGAGAGCAGAGAAGGTAGCAGGGGTATACTGAGAGAGGCAGAAATCAGAAAAAAATCTGCAAAGAATGCTGTCCAAGTTAGTGGTAGTGAGAAAAGTAGTAAAAGTTTATTAGGTTGGTAGATGTTAGCAAGTGAACGTTTTGTTGTTATTGGTGGTTTTGTTGTTGTTGCAATAGTCTGGCATTCAATGGCATTCAATGGCTTAGGGAAATATTTGGTTGCAAATGGCAGAAACCCTTACCTCCCAAGAGATATATTGGCTGATGTAACTGAAAAATTACAGGACTAAGTCTAGCTTTTAGGTTTGGCTAAAAATAAGGGCTCAAATGATGTCAATCAGAACTCAATCTCACACTCCTTGTCTCTCAATCCCGATTTCTTTTTTTTTCTTTTTTTGAGACGGAGTCTCGCTCTGTCTCCCAGGCTGGAGTGCAGTGGTGCGATCTCAGCTCACTGCAAGGTCCGCCTCCTGGGTTCACGCCATTCTCCTGCCTCAGCCTCCTGAGTAGCTGGGACTACAGGTGCCCACCACCATGCCTGGCTAATTTTTTGTATTTTTCGTGTTAGCCAGGATAGTCTCGATCACCTGACCTCGTGATCCGCATGCCTTGGCCTCCAAAATTGCTGGGATTACAGGCGTGAGCCACGGCTCCCGGCCACTCTCTTTAGTTTTATAAAAAGAAACGTGGGGTGGGAAGGGACATGAAATGCTAACAAGGTAGCAACAGTTCTTAATTTACTACTCCAAGAATGGGTTTGTGCTTAACACTTGAGGTAGCTTGAGAAAGTGGAAACAACTGTCTTGGTAATGAAGCCTCCTCTGTCCAGTCCTCCAGCTCAGACTTAGTCTGGGTGGTAGTTATAGGGAGATGTCAATTATCCTATTCTCTCTTCTTGAAAGTGACAGAACTCGTCACTTTTCCTTGTGTCAGGCAATGTGCCCCGTGCTGTACATTACTTCTTTAAGTCTTACAGTAATCCTGTGACTTAGGTATTAGTTGTAGGTGTTATTACTAATATTAGATATTACCTAGTTTACACATGAGAAACTGAGGCTTAGAGTGGTTAGCAACTTGGCAGAGATCACAAAGGTAGGAACTTTAGAGCCAAAACTCAAATCTAGGCAGTTGAAAACCAGAGCCCCCATTGTGGACTGAATTATGTGGCTCTGC
This sequence comes from Macaca thibetana thibetana, assembly GCF_024542745.1. Classification (NCBI taxonomy): domain Eukaryota; kingdom Metazoa; phylum Chordata; class Mammalia; order Primates; family Cercopithecidae; genus Macaca; species Macaca thibetana. The sequence goes on from NC_065580.1 coordinate 41,390,356, forward strand.
GTCCTTATAATCTCCAGTCTCTTTCCAGATGCACCACCAGACCCTCTGGCTTTAATCAAGACAAGCGTGTGTTAAAAGGAAAACTTCAAACAAATTACGTTTAACAATTCAATTGAGCAAAGAATGATTCTCAAATTGGGCAGCCCCTGAACCAGCATAGGTTTGGTACAACTCCAGAGTGGCCACATGGCCGATAACATTTACGGACAGAAAAAGGAAAGTGACTAGAGAGAGAAAAGGGAAGTGAGGGAAACGGCTGGATAGGTTACAGCTGAGTGTTTGCCTTATTTGAATCTGCTTCTAACTGTTGGCCCCCTGTGGTTGACTGAAGTTTGGCTGCTGTGATTGGCTGAGCCTTGGCTACTTGTTAGAAAAGTAGGTTCCAGTCTGTTTACACATTAAGTGGGGTCACAGTTCACTACATACAGAGAAATCTTTAGGCTGAACTTAAAACATGCAAGATGTCAGTTTTGGGCCAAACTTAATTAAACATGAGTTAGTGTGCATATCTTTCATGTGGACAAGACACACTGATAATTCACCGTGCCATCCTTAGGGCTCAGACAGAGGCTCATTCCTGTTTCTGCAAACACTTTTAAACTGCAACTTCAGCTGTCCCCTGTGGGAGGCTTAGTGTTGAGAGCATCTATTCATGTGTGGCAGCTGAGCTGCTCAGGTTTAGAATTCCACCTACGGAGGTGTGCACTGCAAGCTGTTTTTGCTTTTATTGATGCTGGCAATTATCTGAAGAGTATAGGAAAACTGGAACACTGCTGCATCATTTCGAGGCATTTCCAAGAGGCAACTCAAAGTAAACAAGTGAAACCTGAAGCATTTTTCTTGTGCAGCTTTTGAAGGACCAGAATTATTTTGTTTTGAGTAAGTAAACCCAACCTAGCACCTTTGGTGTGGACTAAAGAATTAGTACGGCCGGGCGCGGTGGCTCAAGCCTGTAATCCCAGCACTTTGGGAGGCCGAGGCGGGTGGATCACGAGGTCAGGAGATCGAGACCATCCTGGCTAACATGGTGAAACCCCGTCTCTACTAAAAAAAATACAAAAAACTAGCCGGGCGTGGTGGCGGGCGCCTGTAGTCCCAGCTACTCGGAGGCTGAGGCAGGAGAATGGCGTGAACCAGGGAGGCGGAGCTTGCAGTGAGCCGAGATCGCGCCACTGCACTCCAGCCTGGGTGACACAGCGCGAGACTCCGTCTCAAAAAAAAAAAAAAAAAAAAAAAAAAGAATTAGTACATGCATTTCTATCCCTACGTTTAAACAAAATAGAATAAATTATAAAATCTCATCACTTCTTGAAAGCAATATTGAATGTTCTAAATGAGATTTCTCTAAGTGTAAAATGGACAAGTTTATGACTCGCACTAAAAAGTAAAGTGTGTTCCTTTATCAATACTAAATGTATTAGAGTTCTTTTAAAAATGACTTAGGTACATATTCTTTTCTTTATGTACTTATCTAGAATTCTAACAATTTAAGATTTAAATACTAAACTGCCATTCTTGAGAATGGAGAGAGATTAGTTTGTTTAGATCTACACTTTCCCATCATTTCCTAACTGGGGTGAGTTGTAAAGGAGTCATAAATAGGGAGAAAAAATGATACTAGCATAAGTTCTCAGTTAGTTTAGAGTCAGATTGTATTCTCTGTTTTTTTTTTTTTTTTTTTTGCAGGTATTGTATTGCAAATTCCAAAATTGTATCACATACCCTTAGTCAAATATACATATGAAAATACATCCCAGGCCTGGCGCGGTGGCTCACACCTGTAATCCCAGCACTTGGGAGGCTGAGGTGGATGGATCACCTGAGGTCAGGAGTTTGAGACCAGCCTGACCAAAAAGGTGAAACCCCATCTCTACTAAAAATACAAAAATTAGCCGGGCATGGTAGCAGGTGCCTGTAGTCCCAGCTACTCGGGAGGCTGAGACAGGAGAATTGCTTGGATCTGGGAGGCGGAGGTCACAGTGAGCCAAGATCATGCTACTGCACTCCAGCTTGCGCGATGGAGTAAAACTTCATCTCCAAAAAAAAAAAAGAAAAAAGAAAATATGTTCCGAAGTGAATGTATTTTACTGGTGAAGCCACCATTAAGATGTTGTCTATCTATCTATATATTTTTTAAAGGACTGTGAGTAAGCAGCATCTAAGTTTATTACTGATTAACATTTTTTTCTTTCAGCTGAGAAATTCTTAATTGAGAAGCTCTATTTCAGAGCAGCAAGGCTGGTCATTAAGTACTGCTCAGTACTGACATTAGCAATGGACACTTAAACTAATTGAGGAATTCATTGAGTGCTTGTTGTATACTAGGTAAAGTGCTCACAATAAACATGAGTATGGCTTGGTCTCTTTTTTTGTAGCTCCCAGCCTAGCCTTGGAAGACAGAGAGGAGATGGAATTGCATGGAATTGCAAACAGATAACTAGGTTGTAGTGGAATATGAAGAATTCAGTGAGGAGCTATGTACAACATAATGGTGATCAGGGAGAATGGGCTCAGCATTAGGGTGGTTGGCAAAGGCTTTTTAGAGAAAGACAAACTAGACACTATTGCTCTTGAAGGATGGATGCAACTCAGCAGCTACACATACACAGGCATGAAACCACATGGCGAACTCAGGACTCAAAATTGTTCTGTAGTTGGAACTTGTTTTAAAATGCACTCAGGATTTGTTTTAGTCAGATAAGACAAGACACACACACACAGAAATAACTATCATGAAGGAAGACCTTTTTATTCTCAGAGATAGAAACAGGAGGCAAAGTATGCCAATAGGACCGTGCGGAAGCACCAGGGTCGGTCAGGAGGCAGAGAGAGTGAGGAGAAGCACGGGCCAGCGCCTTATTGTGGTTTCCATGGGAAGGAAGGAGTGAGGCAGGGGAAAGCAGGCTTGAGATTAGCTAGTTTGAATAATTTCAGCAGGCTTCTGGGCTGTAGGGACTGCCTCTGGTTATGGGACTTACGGGATACCTGGACCTGAGGGTGATTAGTGCAGGGAGGTAGTAGGTTGATGTATGAGTTCCATGAAAAAAAGGTTGATGGGCCAGATGCAGTGGCTCATGCCTATAATTCCACTACTTTGGGAGGTCAAGGTGGGTGGATCACAAGTTTAGGAGTTTGAGACCAACCTGGCCAACATAGTGAAACCCTGTCTCTACTAAAAATACAAAAAGAAATTAGCTGGGCATGGTGGCAGGTGCTTGTAATCCCATCCCATCTACTCAGGAGGCTGAAGCAGGAGAATTGCTTGAACCCAGGAGGCAGAAGTTGCAGTGAGCCGAGATTGCGCCACTGTACTCCAGACCCAGCGACAGAGTGAGACTTCATCTCAAAAAAAAAAAAAGGGTTGATGAACAAAGGGCTGTAGATTGGTAGTCATTTGCTGTCTCTAAGAATTGGCTTCCCTGGAAAAGACAATCTCTCCCTAGTCAGTGATATCTCAGATAGTAGAGCATCAAGAATACAGAAAAACAAACAAACAAACAAACAAAAATATAGTTAATACAAAACTTTGCAGGGAGAAAGGAGGAGATGAGTGGTAGTATGTAAAAAAAATGAGAGTAGAGAGAGAATAAAGAGTCAGATAATGGAAGAACTTGCTCGGTGAGGGTTTGGGCTGTATTATTAAGTATTGGAGAACTCCTGACAGATTTGGAGAAATACGGTAATACCTTAGACCTACGTTTGAGGGCAGTCCCTCTTAGCAGAGAGGAAAGTTGACTGAAAGAGTGTTAGGTCTGAAGACGTAGGGAATGAGCAGGAGGCAGCTGAAATTGTCAGTGTGAAAGATGCTGAGGTGTAGAGTCGCGTGGCTGGGATGGAGAGGAGGGGATAAAGATGAGTGAGATTCGTAATAAGATGTAGCCATTATAGTCCTTGACTGACTAACTGTGGGCAGGGGGGAAGTGATCTCTCTGTGGACACTCAGGTTTCAGGTGAGTTGTAGGATGGCAGTGTCACAGCCAGGGCATGGAATGTATGAGGTAAAAGGTGCTGGGTGGGAAGGATGAAGAGTTCAGTTTAATTCTTGTTAAGTTTCAGGGGGCTTGTTGAAACGTCCAAACCAAGTTGTTTAAGAGGTAGTTGAATTTAAGTGTTTGGAGCATGTCATTTTGGTCATAGAATACTGTTTCTAGAAGCTTAGGAAAGGAAGCAGAGATGGCAGCACAGATAGAATTAATAACCTTAGAGAGGGGCAAAGAAACGCTTTCCTTTAAGAAAGAGAATAAGGTTGAGAGCAGAATGTTGAAAATACTTGAAAAAGAAGCTGATCCCTAGTTTGAAGAAGAAAGCAAGACTGAATGTCAAGAGGAGGATAAGGGTGGGTTAGGAGTGCAGTGAAGGTTTGGAATGTCCACCCTGAGCCGCAGACACAGGAGAGAATAGGCTCCTTCCAGCCAACATGATCCATTGAAACTGTCAGTCTTGGCTCCTGGGACCCAGGTGAGTTTGGAGACCTCAAATGTATACAGTCTTTCAAATGTGCTGTTGTGTACTTTAGAGAGAGCACAGATGGCAGATTCTGGATGGACCCAAGCTCACAGTATTGAGAAATAATGGCTTGAATCATACTGGCAAGAAGGAGCCTATCCTCTCCTGTGTCTGTGGCTCAAGGTGGACATTCCAAACCTTCACTACACTCCTTATCCTCCTCATGACATTCAATCTTGCTTTCCTCTGGAGCAAAAGATGATTCTCCAGAATCATCTGGAGAAATGTTAAGAGCTCTGCACTGGATGGAGAGAAAAAGTGGTTGGACAGTGGGAGATGAAGTTGAGGAAAATGCTGAGATCTTTATGTAGTCATGATGAAGCCCACAGACATGAAGTTGTCAGGGAGTTCTAATGAAGGCTGTTGGAGCCTAGAATATTAAGAAATAGTGAGCTCTGATTCTTTTGCTTATCCACATGATTCAGGGACTCCTGGATAATGACAGAGTTGTTGGTGGATGAGGGGACTTAGGTCTTTAGATAGCCATGTTTATGTTTTATCTCTAAGTGCTTGAAAAGTTTAAAGTGTAGGTTTAATAGCCAATAAATATTTCATACACAGTTAGAATTACACTTTAACCCTGAGGTTCATTTACTTTAAGAAACAAACAAATATATATATATATATATATATAACTTATATGTGAAAACATTATCTTTTTTCTAGCCAAGAGGATTCTTTGACTATTTGGTAGTCTAGTCAAAACCATCAGCTATTTAATGACTCTAATGCTTCTTGAGTCTCTTCTCCCTCCAAATAGTATATCAGCGTTAAGGATATTTCTCCCAATGGCCATGTATTTGGCTTTCTAATTATTTACTTTCATTTCCAAATCAGTTTGAGTGTTCATGGCACTCAAAGAGCAAGGAGGAAAGAATAGGAATTCCAGATGCATTGATGTTCGGTATGTCTCTGGCTGTTCACTCATTCACAAGCTAGCAGGTTAATTGATCTTAGGGTAGATTCTGAATATATCATGGTGCTAATGAATATTTTGACCTTAGGAGGTCTCCATGGAGCCCTTGCTGTTGGCCTTGTAGTGTGACTTTGTAGCTCAACAGAATTATAGTGAAACATTGTAACTTAGGTCACCTTTAGAAGTACATTCAATTAGAAATAACTTGATTGCCTGTTGTACACTCTGTACATGTACTTGTGCGTGTATTTTAAAAATCTATTATTAGAGTCATTTTAACTTTGAAAAATAGAAATAAAATTAAGACTGTTGCTAATAATAAATTAGCTTCCAAAGTAGTAATTTTGGAAATGGGCTATCAAGATATTTACTTGCCTAAATTGATTTTTTAAAATCATTTTGGTGGACTCTTCTGTTGATACTCCTATTTCTATGGAATGGGGTAGGAATTGTTTCTATGGATGCCAGTCTTAATTCTCAAGTACGCGTTACCCTTTACTTCTCAAACACAGCTGCAAGAATCCATGTGCTTGGTACCAATATTTAAAAATAGACTACACAGGCAAAGCAGTCTATGCGTTCACAGGCAAGCATGATATTATTTTAGAGGTCTCTTCTAAATGTACGGCCGCACTGAGACAGCTCAAAGTATCAGGATGCCTCGTATATACTCTGACACCTCTTCTTGTATGAATTCTGATGTGCAGTTGGTCAATCGGTTTGAGCATGGAGTGTTGTGATCAGAGTTATGAATGTAATTCCTACTGGGGACATTTACTATTGCACAGAGGCAGTGAAATTATACCTGGGTCCTTTTCCACTGGCTGGCTATATGGGAAGATAGTGACTAACAGGAACAGGCATGAGCATATGTGGATCCCTCATTGCTAGTCCCTGTGTCCTGAGAAAGTCCGCAGCATCATCTTCCCAATACAAAGAAAAGGTGTGCAGGTGAAAAGGAAATGAGTACCTTTAGTTTGAACTGGTAGTCCTGTCTGCCCTAGCTGAGAGACTGACCACAGGCTTTAGCCTTGCCTAAACTGACACTTCCGTGTAACTGATGAGTCTTAAGAACAGACATATTTTGGGCAGAAGCTACGGACCTTAGTCTCATGCTTACTTTATTGTTTTTGCCATCCTTGTGTTCTCTAGGAATATTGATGAGAGACTAAGGACATTAAAGGACAGAGGCAGATGCCTTCAGTAGCTGCTTCAGAATAGAGGGGGTGGGAATAGTTAGGTCCTGACCTCCTTCCTGCAGCAAATTCCAACAAGCGCTGTTATGTGCCACCTACACAGAAGAGTGGTATCATATGCTCTGAGGCCACCGAGGCCTGCAGGCTTGTGCTCCACTTTCAGTGAGAAAGTGGGTGGCGTAGCTTGGAGAAGAGAAAACAGATTCCTACAAGAATAGATTTTAAATATATAATTCAGTTTTAGTCTTTTCAGAAATTGATCACAGCCAGTCATACATCATGTTGGAGAGTCAGGAAATGATTAGCATCTGTCTTGGGCTAAACTCCTTTGGAGCAGACACTACATGTCACTGTTTTATAATGTGTAACACATGTTTACAGTATTCTAGCATTTATTCTGTATTACAGACTATTTAATAGATACCACCCACTTCCCATTCTGCCCCCAAATGCCCAACATAATAAGGAAGACAAGGGAAGCTGATTACTGGAGAAAAATTGTATACACATAGACAGTTCTTGATGAATTTTCATTGAATAAATGATATAATATAAAAAGTCTAGCAGAAATATAAATAGTTGAGCATTTTTACCAATGTGAACAAACACAAACAGGCTTGTGACAAATGGCCTGTTCAGTTTTACATTGCTGATACCAATTAACCTATGCACTACACTTGATGGTTTGTAAAGCATTTTTTACGGCAGTTAATACATTACCTACAATGAAGGAAGACAAAATTACGTGATCTAAAATAGATTCTTACCCTGTTCCTGCAAATGATACTTGTCCTGCTGAGATGTGCCTACCCTTTAAGCAAGACCACCTCTTCCCTTCACCTTTTGCCTAGGTCCCTGTACCTCTGACTTCATGGTAGCCAGGAGTGCCGTACCCACAGTTTGCACATTTGCCACCCATCTGAGGGGCATACATGTTCTTTATTGTGGGGATAAGATGAAGTTACCCTCAAAGGACTCTCTTTGCTTTCTGGACTGCCCCATGATCCTTTTCTGTCAGCCTCCAAGGTTTTCTGGTTTGCTCTGGGAGTAGCAGGAGGTATACCTTCTCTCAAGTACGGGGGAACATTTATTTAATGGTGGCAAAATTACTGGCAGGGTTTGAATAAAGGCTGCTTTCAACCCGTTGACATTCCTTTTCCCTTGATTGTTTTTGATATGGAGTGAGTCATCTTCAGCTGGTAGATGGTGAAAATGTTAAGATCTTTCTGTTTATTTTTTCCAGATGCTCAGTGGTTCATGCAGTTGGCGAGTTACTCCTCAGGGGCCAAGGCTGGTTCTGTAGGGAGTTTGGGGCGGGGGCGTAGGGGGAGTACAGGAAAACAACTGTCCCCACCATTCGCTCTTAATGTCCTGGGGAATTTTATTTTTAACCAAGTCAACTTATGTTTCTTGGAGCTATAAAAGGGACTGTATTTAAAATTTTAAATCATAACTTCTGCCCACAGAAATTATCTGTTGTATTATACCCAGTAGACAAGAAACTACCTTTATTTCTGTGTTTTTCACTTTTTAAATTTTGTGTGTGGGAATGCTTCTGTTAACTCTTGTTTCCACATCCATTACTGTTTCCCCATTTCTTTTCTCAAGTCACATACAAGTAAGCATTTCTGGAATTATCATACTGCAAACTACATTCTTCCTGAAACATTGAAACACCTCAGGGAAACTTCCTGCATTCTCCTAAGGGTCTTCATTTGCTTGTTTGCTTGTTTGTGTACCTGCTTATGTGTCTATTTTATATGAGAAGCTTAATATTGGGAATCTTTTTTCTGTTATGAGTGATTAAAACCAAACAAACATGATCAAAGCCAAATAAGAAAATGCTTCTGTGCATTCATAATGATGAGAACAACATGCAAGTGGGGGAAACTCCTGTCTGAAAATTTCCAGAACAGGAATTTGGTCTAGCAAACATGAAAGCAGCATCTGCTGAATCCTGCATGAGCCCCCACTCCCAGTATGCTTGCTACAGTGATATTCATCTCCCACAACATGATGATTGCTTCTTTGGACAGTATCAAACCCTTCTTCAGAAGCCTTATTTTGTAAACACTTACTTTAGAAGTAATGATCAATTGGCCAGGCACGGTGGCTCATGCCTGTAATCCCAGCACTTTGGGAGGCTGAGGCAGGCAGATCAATTAAGGCCAGGAGTTCAAGACCAGCCTGCCCAACATGGTGAAACCCTGTCTGTGCTAAAATTACAAAAATTAGCTGGGTGCAGTGGCATACTCCTGCAATCCCAGTTACTGAGGCTGAGGCAGCAGAATTGCTTGAACCTGGGAGATGGAGGTTGCAGTAAGCTGAAATCGTGCCACTGCACTCCAGCCTGGACAACAGAGTGAGACTCCATCTAATAATAATAATAATGATAATAATAATAATAATGCTCAATAGAAATTTCAACTTTCTTTTAAATTATTGAAAGAACATTTTCTTACAGATGTTCTAAGTCATCTATAGGAGCTATTTCTATAATTAGCTAGTTTGTTATAATATCACAAACTTTGACAAGTTTTATGATAGGATTGCTTAGAAAATTGTAATCAATTCAGGATTTAGAAGCTTGAGAAAACATAAAGGATATGATTTAGAACTTCAGTAAATGAAGGACTTTTGTACATTAGTTATTTTAGGGCTACAAACAATATTTATACATTCATATCTAAATTTACCCTGAAGGCTGAAAAACATTTATTAATAAGGGCAAGCCTTGGGCACCTGGATTACATTTGACATAATTGGCTGTGTTTCATGAATGCCCCCGTAGTTCTTGGCCCTCCAAAGATGATGAGGGGCTCTAGAATAATGGATGGTTAGGAGCGTTGAGGTTTTCTCTTCTGAAGTGTGATGCAATTAAAGAGAAAGAACAGTTGTGACTGTGTGGACACACACATGAGAACAGTCACCCAGCATGCTAGATACCTGATAAACTGCAACTGGGAGTTCTAAATAACATGGAAACTTTGGCACTGGCACCTGGTTTCCCACTTCCTGTCTACATCCTAAGGATATAAGAATAGGGAAAACCTTACACCAACGCTACAAACTAGAAAGAGCATCATCATTATCGTAATGATAACTGTGATTTGTTGGATGCTTGCATTTGTTTAGGCACCCAGCTAAGTGCCTTACATGTATTATTCCTTCTTCAAAACAACAACAAAATTCTGGTTTAGGTACACTACTCTCTTCATGTAACTGGTGATGGCTCAAGGGGAGTCAAGTAACCAACCCAAGTTTGCATAACTTTGAAGCAATAGATTCTATATCTAAATCCAGTTTGACCTCTGAGCTCACCCCTCTACTGTTGTACTACCTATATCCTGAAAAATTAAGGAATGCCTGCTAGATTTAATGTCTATATGACCAGGCTGAAGGATAAATGAGAACTGAGTCTTCCTGAAACCCTGTGATGCTCTGGAAAAGAGCCAGCCAATGCCTACCCTCTTGTATTTGGAGAGGCCAACGTAGAAAGTGGGATAGGTAGGAGATGCTGATTGAAATCCCTTCTGTGACTGTGAAGGAGACGTTACAGAAAGCAGCATGGCAACAGTGCATGACTCAGACAGAAGCAACAACCTGAGAGCTGGTCATTCCCTTATACTCTGCAAGGACAGACAATGACAGACTTCCTTGTACCTAGTAAGCAGACACAGCCAAAGAGACTGCATATCCTTAACACAGACGGGGGAAAAAACCTAACTAGGAGCCCATTTATCTTGAAAGGCCTGTCATTGGCCTTTACTCTCTCTCACTTGAATGAAAGGGGCAATGAAATGTACATTTGTACCAGTCTACCTGCCTGGTATTAAAGAAGCATTTTAATGGCAACCAGCTGGACAGTAAATATATTCAGGAAGATTCTACCTGCATGCCCTGCTTGTGGATAAATACCAGATCTGGGTTAACTCCTACTGGTCCAAGGATGGAGTAAACAAGAAAAAAGAAAACATAAGGCCCATGAAAGATCTTGCAGCATAGAACAAAGAAGATAACGTAACATTTAAAATGCAAAGGAACAACTTATATTTGACAAAATTATTACAAGAAACAAATTTTAGAGTATCATTTTTAGATACCATCTGTCTTGTGTCTTACAATTTGAAGAAACCTAGGCGTTGAAGTGAAGGAAGCCAGATTGTGAAGGGTGGACTAGCTGTGAAGCTAGGGAAGAGAAAGCACTGAATGGGGCATAGATCTTGGAGGCAGATTGCTGGGAGTGAGTCCAGACTCCCAAACTTCTAGTTATGTAGCTGTGGGCAAGTCCCTTGCCCTCTCTTGGTGCTACAGTTTTCTTATCTTTAAAATGAGCATCACAGCACCTACATAATATGATTGTTATGAAAACTTAAAGTGTATCAGCAGAATTAAAGCATGTATTGAAAGTAGTAGAAAAAATCAACACTGTAAAAAAATTGGATCAGTAACAAACTTAAGAAGATCTCCTGGAACTCAGTGGAAAGGATTAAAGTGATAAAGTAGAAATGAAGATTCATGTATGTGCAAGATACAGAATGGAGGTCCACCAGGAGAAAAATTGATGTTCCTCAAAGAGACCGGAATGAGTGGAATGAATGCTACCACCAAGATTTCACATAATTTTTAGATTAAAAGGGCTGTATGCCCAGAATATACCAGCTGCCACCAAGAGTAATCTTAAATATTATGTATTTTAAGGTAAGAAAAAGAATTGACTTAGTAAGGTAGAAAAACAGAAGGTTTACTGAAAAGGAAAAAAATCCACCTGACCTCAGGCTTGGTCTTGCATACTCCTGAATTCAGGAGATGTTGAAATTAGTATCTACTGTTGTGAAGGTTACCACCTAAGCATGTTTTTTACCAGACAAGGCAGTGTTTACATAAGAAGAAAACAGAAATCATCCTCAAAGTGGAAAGGATATAAAATATTTCCATCTAATAGCTGCTTGAAAAAAAAAAAAAAAAAGACCTGAAAGATTCCCTAGTTGAAAATAAGCATAAAGAAATTAGGTGAGCCTGGGCAACGTGGTGAAATGCTTTCTCTACAAAAAATACAAAAATTAGCCCAGGAGTGGTGCTGTGTGCCTGTGGTCCCAGCTACTTGGGAGACTGAGCAGGGACAATCACTTGTACCCAGGAGGTCAAGGCCGCAGTGAGCCATGATGGCACTCCAGCCTGGGGGACAGAGCAAGACCCTGTCTCCAGAAACAAACAGAAAGTGTCCAAGAAGAGCAAGAAATCAGTTACTAGTTCTTATCCTTGGTTGGGGCATCAAAGGACTTAAGAGTATCAAGTGGACTTGCCATTGAGTGTTGACCCACTCTGAATGTTTGCAGAGTTATGCAGGTGATTCTTATGAGTGGTCAGGATTGAGACCTACTGCTTTAGCAACTTTATTCAAGATAAAATAAATACAAAGAAAATTAGACAAGTGAGGATATTACCAAAGATATCTGAAAATATTTCTTTTATTTTCAAATTTATGCAAATTTATTTGAAAATATAAACCTTTCTAAGCTATAAAAGCAAATTTTAATATATTAAGAAACAATTTTTTCAACCACAAGACTTAATTTCATGAAAAAGTCTTTTAAATGTATCTCTAATTTACATATAATTCCAATCAAAATTATGGTTGCTTATTTTTCAAAGCAGATGAAATCTAAATTGCATCTAGAAGAATAAGCTGGTTGCATAGCAGATTTTAAGAAATGAACATTGTGAGAGAGTGTTGTCCTACTGGTTGGTAGCATTTGCTAATATAAATTAAAACATTAATATTGTTGAATTATGAATAGAAAGACAAAGGAAACAATAGAAGATTCAATAACAGGCCCAGTGTTAAAGAGATAATACAGTTTATAATGATAAAAGGGACAATTTATCACAAAGACATAAGTGCTTATGTGGCTGATAACACAGCCTCAATTATATAGGAAGCAAACAATGACAATTAAAAAGAGAAATACACAATTTTATAATCATAGTAGCTTTTAATAGCTCTCTCAGTAATTAATAGAAGAGCTAGAAAACAACTCAGTAAAAACATAGAAAACAGAAACACCCTCAGCCACCTTGATTAATTGACATTTGTAGAGTATTAGATCCAGTAATGCAGAAAACACATTCTGGTCAAGTGTATGTGATACATTTAGTGAGGCAGACCATATGCTGGGCCATAAAACAAGTCTTAATTTAAATAATAGGTATTCAGTGACCTTAATAGACTTAAATGAGAAATCAGTCACAGTTAGCTATTTAGGAAAATTCCAAGTATCTGTGGATTTAAAAAAAAAAAAAAAAAAAAAAACTCTCATGTGTCCAAGACAAAATCAAAAGGGATTTAGACAGTAATTTGAACTGAATGGCAGCAAATATACAACATGTCGAAACATTTGAGATGCAGCTAAACAGTGCTTAGAGGAAAATTTAGAGCTCTAAAGGTTTATATTGAAAAGGAGAAAGATGTAAAATCAATGACCTATGTTTCTACTTTATGAAATGACATAAAAGGCAGGAACGTAAACACAAAGTAAGTAGAACGGAAAACAATTTTGTTAAAAGCAGTCAATGAAATGCAAAATAGACATACAATAGGAAAAATAATAATAAGGATAAGAGTTGATTCATTGAAAAGATCAGCAAAATTGAAATACTCCTAGCTAGAATGAACAAGGAAAAAAGAATGCAAATCACCAATATTAAGAATGGAAAAAGTGATTTATCATTATAGATTCTGCAGACATTAAAAGGATATTCAGTAAATACTATGAATACTTTTGACAACCTAGATAAATAGGCAAATTTCTTGAAAAAATACCACTTATAAAACGAATACAAGAAGGAATAAAAAATCCAAATAGCCTTGATTCTATTTTAAAAATTGAGTTCACTATCAAAAACTTTTCCCAAAAGGAAATTTCAGGCCTAGATGGTTTCCCTGGTAAATGGGTGAACTCATTTTATGAGCTCAGAGTATCGTAATCCCAAAACTGCAAAGGTATTTAAAAAAAGAAAATTACAGAGTAATACTCCTCATAACTATAGATATAAAAAATCCTAAAAAGGCCGGGCGCAGTGGCTCACGCCTGTAATCCCAGCACTTTGGGAGGCTGAGGCGGGCAGATCACGAGGTCAGGAGATCGAGACCATCCTGGCTAACACGGTGAAACCCCATCTCTACTAAACACACACAAAAAATTAGCCGCGCCTGGTGGCAGGCTCCTGTAGTCCCAGCCACTTGGGAGGCTGAGGCAGGAAAAACGGCATGAATCCCAGAGGCAGAGCTTGCAGTGAGCTGAGATCGCGCCACTGCACTCCAGCCTGGGCGACAGAGTGAGACTTCATCTCAAAAAAAAAAAAAAATCCTAAACAGAATATTAGCAAATTGAATTTCCAACAATATATCATAATCAAAGAGTTTAATATTCAAGCATCAAACAATAAAATTCACTGTATTAACAATATAAAGGACAAAAACCACATGTTTTCATTAATAGATGCAGAAAAACATTTGAAAAATTTCAACAGCAAACCAGGAATAGTAGAGAACTTCAAAGTGATAAAGGGTGCAGCTACAAAAAAAAAAAAATAAAAAAAAAATAAACGAAAACTGAAAAACAACAACGAAAAAACCACACGGCCAGCATAATAATTGAGGGATGCAATTTAGACAGGAATAAGAAAAGCGCTTAGCACTTTTACAGCACTTTTGTTCAAGGTAGTGCTGGAAATCTTAGCCATTGCAAGATGGAAATAAAATAAAAAGCATAAAGAAGTAAAACTGTCACTTCTGCAGATATTATTGCTTATGTAAAAATTCTAGGTAGTCTTCAAAGACAACTACTGAAACCAAAAAAGGAATTTATAAAATGTGTAGAATTTAAAACTTTGTATTGAAAAATCAGTTATATTCCTACATACTATTAGAAAAATAATTAGAAAGTGAAATTTAAATAATTTATTTGCAGTAGCATAAAAAATACAATACTTAAGAATAAACCTAACAAAATATATTCAAAACAAAGCTTTTATGCTGAAGACAAAATGAAAATTGCTGAGAGAATATAAAACAACTTACCAAACTCAATTAAAATTTCAGGAGACTTGTTTAAATCTTACAAACTGATTCTAAAATTTATGTGGAAAACAGAGATCCTGGAATAACAAAAGCAATTTAAAAAAAGAAGAGTTTTAAAGACTTAGCCTGCCTGATTTCAGCACTTATTATAAAGCAAAGAAACATACATATACCTCACAGAATAGAACAAAGAATCCAGAAATAGAGTCACGTATGTGGTCAGTTGATTTTCAACAAAGGCATCAGAGATATTCAATGGGTAAAGGCTAGTCTTTTCAGCAAATGATTGAAAAATTGGATCTATATGTGGAAAAATTGAACATCAACCTTTTTTTTTTTTTCTAACACCATACACAAATATTGCCTCAAAGTGGATCATGAACTTAAAAGCTAAATACATACAACTTCCAGGAGAAAATCTTTAGACTTCAAATTAGACAAAGGTTTCTTAGCTGTTAAATAGAAGATGAAAAACATGAAACCTTAAAAAGTGGTTAAATTGGATTTCATCAAAATTAAAAACATACTCTCTAGAAGTAAAGACCTAATGGTAATATTTCAGTGCCCAGGGCAGAAATGGCGAGTTGGTTCATCTGTGCTCCAGTTGTTATTGATAGGCGGTGGCTATCTGGAGTCTTATTAAGACAAAGTTGGAGGTTGTTCAGGATTCAGCTTTAAGTGCACTGATAATTTAATAATATCTACCTGGGCAAGAGAGTGGAACAGTGCAGCACTTGTATACCATTCTTGACCTAGTTAGGGAATAAAGGTGTTGTTATTTTCTACAGATGAGCATGGGCTCCCACATCTGGCTGAGATGAGCACTAATGAATGTGTGCAGGATGGTAAGTGGCATACAAGGCAAAAAGAAAGTGGTGGGAGATTTCAGAAAGGAGACAGGTTACTTCTGGCTCTGACTTCTGTGAAACCAAGCCTCTCATGAATTCTGTTAGTATGGTCTATACTTTGAGAGAAAATTGGTGGTTTATCGAAGTATGCCTTCCAGATTTTAGCTTTGGGAACAAAATAAATCAAAGTCTTGGTATGATTCATGATATGCATTATGTATATTCCTGGCATGACAATTTCCACACCTCCAGATTATGATGTCTATGAGCAGGTAGGACATTGTAGGTGGCAGAAAGGTTGGGAGATGAAGGTGGGAGGCGAGAGGGAAGAGGAAAAGCTTACCTCTTCTCTGACATTCTCAGCATTGCACAGAAAATCATTTGACACCATGACACACTCCTTCACTTCTGTGGCTCAAGTGTATCTTCACACATAGATGCGGTGTCTGAGATGCAGACACTGAAATGAACTCAGTTCTTTTGGCATTTAAGTCGTAATTCTAGAAGCTATTTTTAGTTCCTGGCCAGTTAATTTCTAAGGCTTTCTGATCATTGAAGGGCATTGGGCAGTGATTATCCTTCTCCAGACGACTGTGTAACTTTTATATTGTTATTCCACTCTGCAGTCACCCAGCCATTCCATATGTGTGTGTGTGTGTGTGTGTGTGTGTGTGTGAGAGAGAGAGAGAGAGAGAGAGGGAGAGAGAAGGAGAAAAGAGAGAAAGTACGTGAATGTGTGAACTCACTCCTCTGCTATACAACCCCTCTTAGAGCGAGAATGAGTTCTGAGGACCATGGCGTATCTCTGGCTTCCCATTCCCTTTTATTTACAAGTAGGAATTTCCCCCTTCCTTCTTAAAAGAGCTTTTAATGTTAGTGTTATTTAATGTTGCTCTACTTGAACTCCTTAACACTAAGACAGAGATTTACAGCTGGATAGATAAATTTTTATGTTGACTGTTTGGAAAAATCTCTATGTATTTTCTCTCCTTTTTGATTTTGAGTCATAGAATTTCAGGGTTTGAGAGGAATATAACAGTTTAGAAGCCAAGGACCTTCCTGACTTTTGAGACTTCTGAGTTACATTTCTATCACGTGTTTTTTTAGCCTGTGTTTGAAACACAGCTGGAGACAGAGATTTTTGTTCCAATCAAATGCAGCTCGTTGTATCTGTGGAAAACCTTTGACCCTTAAAAATTCTTTATTATATTAGCCATAATTTTATTCCTTGGGAATCACATAAATAAATCTTCAAACACCTCTTTAAACATAAAATGCTTTCAGATATTGAAAGAGCACCATCATGCCTCTGGAAGGCTTTTCCTCTTTCAAGTGTCCCTAGTTCTTTCTGCTCTTCCTCTTCAGTGTTGTTTTCAGATCCTTTTGCTATTGATTGTTCTTTGAATACTTCAGCCAAAAGTGAGTCCATAGGTCCAGTTCTGATACCTGTTCTCTACTGAGTAATGAAGTCTGGGTTTGAGTTGCTGGTTTGGAGGAGGGGCAGTGTCTATTTCATGGTTTGCTGGCTCAATATCTTGTTGATTGACACCCCTACGTGTTTTTCATGCTTGCTTCTGTGTTTGTACTCAAGAACTGACTCACATTTCTTCCTGAAAAAGTCCATTTTGTCAGACTGGGCTCAACATTTCGACCCTCTGCTGTGGCTTTTTGTATTATTGGCACCCAAGATAGTGACAGCTGTGTTTAGCGGGTTAGAGCTGAGTACAGAATTCCTTGGCAGTCTTCTTGCAGTTAGATCTATATTAATGCTGGTTTTTTGTTATTTTTTGTTATTCTTAGGTAATCAGTGGTTTGTGAAAGCATATCTGGAAACCATTTTTATCATTGGATTTTAAACTTAAATGATACAATATATTCTGTGCAGAATCTTGAAAAACTGTTTAAGTCTGATTAGATCATGTTAGTATATGGTCAGTAATAATGGAAGTACAAATACAGCATATAGAAAACTAACTTTTGAGAACATTGTCATACTTTTGTCTTTCTTTTAAACATAATTTCTTGTACTGGTTTAAAAAGTGTTGTAAACAATAATTATTTTTGAAGCCTTTTCTAGCATTCCAAAATACTCTAGTCATAATTGTCTTTCAGTGCTTAAAAATGTAGGCTTTAGAGTAAGACTTGCCTGGGTTGAGTATCAGCTGCTGTTAAAGTGACCTTCGGCAAGCACATTAAGTTTTCTAAGCCTCAGTCTGCTTATTTATAAAATGTGAATTAAAATAATGGCTATCTTCTGGGCCTATTTTTACGACAAAATGAATAAAAAGCACCTAGCAATAAATAATGTCAATAAAAGTTATCTTTTGTTAGTATTGTTTTTAAAATTGTTACAGAATTATTTTGGCTTTTCATAAAATGAAAAGCTTATAAGCTTGTCAGTATGTTTTGAAATTGATAGTATGTTTTATAATGTTTTAATTATGACTCACTGTACAAGTTCTAGTTTCTATTTCTCAGAGGATTACATGCTATAGGAAAGATTGTATATTTTAAGTATGCTTTCTTTTATTTTTACTAATCATGTCAAAACTAGTTCAATTGATTACATCAAACAAGGAAAGCCAAAGTAGGAACCTCATGTATGTGAAATCCTCGGTAATAATGGTCGTCTTTCAACTTCCTGCTTGCAACATTCTCAACAAGATCTTCTAAAACTTCACATTCTGATGAAATTATATATATGTGTGTGTGTGTGTGTGTGTGTGTGTGTGTGTGTCTATATATATTTTTTTTTTTTTTTCTTTTTTTCCAAGGCAGAATCTCACTTTGTCACCTAGTCTGGAGTGCAGTGGTGCGATCTTGGCTCACTGCAAGCTCTGCCTCCCAGGTTCACGCCATTCTCCTGCCTCAGCCTCCCGAGTAGCTAGGACTACAGGCACCCGCTACCATGCCCGGCTAACTTTTTTTATTTTTAGTAGAGACAGAGTTTCACTGTGTTAGCCAGGATGGTCTCAATCTCCTGACCTCATGATCTGCCTGCCTTGGCCTCCCAAAGTACTGGGATTACAGGTGTGAGCCACCGCACCAGGCCAAACTTATATTTTTATACATCAGTGTGGCTAGGTTTAAGAGTTCCTTTAAGAGTCTGTTTTTATTATTACAACTAGTTCGTGTCTTCATAATGACTCATTTCCCTAAAGTGCATTTCATTCTCAAGTAACTCTGATGCATAAACCAAGATATTCTCTACACATTCATCTCTTCCTTTTTTAGGGTCAGGCCTCCTCAAGCCCAGCATAATAAACATTTCAAGTCATTTTTTGTTACATGATCTCCTTACCTATTAAAACGTGTCTATATTGTTGATCTGCCTTTATTAAACATAATGTAATACATTAAAAATTAAAAATAAGCACTCTGTTGCAAAGTAAGATTTTAAGAACAGTAAACTTTTTACAAGAATGTTAGAAGGAATACACATTTTGTTTGTTGAAAAGTAGGTAAACTGAAGAGATTTCAAGTGGCTTGGACATATGTTTCATTACAGATGTTTCCTTGAATCCAAATTAAGCTAAACTCTGAAACTTTTGACATGAGCACAAGAAGAAGAGCTGGCAGTGAGGGTTGGCAGTTCATGGGGAGATACATGGGTGAAGGAGGGGAAGCATCCCAAGCAACACAAAGGCCTGGGGCAGAAGAGTGCTGAAAGGCTTTGAACAGAGAAATGATGAGAAGGTTTCCATTTTAGAAAGACTACTCCGACAACTGTGTAGTGTACAGAGTGCCTCCATGCTGCACAATTCAGGGGGTGCAAAGAAAAATGATCATTACAAAGCACAGTGAACCATAGAAAACCAACTGATATACCCTGTAGTTCTCCTGGAACTGCTGTCACCTGGCTTTAGGCTGGAGAGTTGATGAATCCTTCCTGGGATCCCAGCTTTCTGTGTTGGGCAGTAGGTGAACTGATCCTTAGCTATCATTTTCTCTAGAATTAGTCCTGCATAGAGGAGTCTGATATTGGCCTAACTTCCTCTCCAGGTTCCTGAGAAGATTGCCCCCCCCTGGGAAGGAGACTTCCCTCCAACAGGGAAATGTGGTCTGAGCTCTTTCTTCAAGGATACATCTGCTATTTTCCTAAGTCTGTTAGATGCTACCTTTATTCAGTCAACAAGTATGCGTTATGCACCTGTTTTTTGCCCTGTAGTGGGTTGGATGTGTCAGTTAAATACAAGTACCCCCACTTAAAAGAAACTCAAGGCAAAATGCTTAAGAGACGATATAGGCCAGTGAGTCCCAGAGTGACTGGTCTCTTCCCATAAATCACAGATGATAAACTGGGTGTCCTGCTATCCAAAGCAGTCCTGCCAGTTTTATTTTGTTTCACTGGCAAAGTGTCATGATTTAAAAAACAAAACAAAACAAAAAAAACGTGGATGCCTTTTGCTAGAGCATATCACCTCTAGTTCCCCAAAAGTCTGCCATTTCACACTGATTAGTAGCATGCCAAATATACACACTGATGCTGGCTACCTGTCTCCTGCCTGCGTTTGTGGGAGTCAGCACTGCCCAGCATCTTAATAGTGGGGAACCTGTTGTTGGATCTTGAAATTTCCAAGTCACCAAAAGTTCCTAGATAGATAATGGATCTACTATATTTTCTATTCCTCCATCTGGGAAAACTCATCCACTGGTGGTAGGATATATGCATATAGAAAAGTAACTCTGTTTCTCTCTGGGAGTAATTTTAAAAATACATGAGTATATATTATTCCAACATTAAATATATCAAAATATTTTTAAAAATTAGTTATTAGTGGATAATTTGTCATATTCTATGTTGTGAGTACACTGAATTTATATTATAGCATTGTCTTCATGTCCTATTGTTATTTAATCTATGACTTTTCACCATGGAATCAAAATGGTCAACTGCATTCTAATTTATAAGCCTGATAGAAAGCCTGATCAAAAAGGACATTTTAATTGTTAGAATTACATATTTCTAGAAACCCTTGCTATAAGACAAGAATATCAAAAGTATGGGAGGGATTGCATTGGGAGTTATACCTGATGTAAATGACGAGTCGATGGGTGCTGAGGAGTTGATGGGTGCAGCACAGCAACATGGCACAAGTATACATATGTAACAAACCTGCACATTATGCACATGTACCCTAGAACTTAAAGTATAATAATAATAAAAAATAAAAAAATATCAAAAGTACATGTTGAATATATGTGATATATACAAATAAATACATATGTGGTCATAGAACAACAACCTGTCATCTCTGAAAATAATAAATATGTGTTTAGGAGTCAGTTTAATGTTAATGAAGAACATGTAGTCTTTGACATTCATTTTGCCTGGTTTCCATGCTTTTAGGGACTTAAAAATGAAAGAATGAGACCAGGTTTATTGTCTAAACTCAAGGTGTCTTAAGCAACAAATGATACCGCTTCATTTCTCTCATTTTGACAACAAAAGATATCAGCAGCAAAGTTGCATAGCTAGTTAGCAGCAAATACAAAACCACAGTATCTATCCTTAAAGGAATCTAATATACATATTTTATACTTCATAAAGGCTAAATGTCAGCCCATATTTGTGAAGCAAATAAATTGGCGGTTTTAGGCTGGCACGGAGGCTCACTCCTGTAATCTCAGAACTTTGGGAGGCTGAGGCAGGAGGATTACTTGAGCTTAGGAGTTCAAGATCAGCCTGAGCAACATAGTGAGACTTCATCTCTACCAAAAATTTAAAAATTAGCTGGGCATGGTGGCACATGCCTATAGTCTCAGCTACTCGGGAAGCTGAGCTGTGGGAAGATCACTGAAGCCTGAGAGTTCAAGGCTACAGTGAGCCGTGATCACGCCACTGCACTCCAGCCTGAGTGACAGAGCAAGACCCTATCTCAAATAAATAGGCAGTTTTATGTTTATCAACCTGTACACGTATCATTATACAACATTTTCAGCAGAAAAAAATTCATCTGCATTTAACAGTGTCACAATGTGACTCAGTTAAAACTAGTAATTTTAAAATAAAAACAAACAGAACAAAAATACACATGTAAAAAACTATTTCACGCCAGTTAAAAAAAAAAGAAATACTTTTTGACAATGAAATCTGTTGGGTAAAACTGGAACTAGGTCTGTGATATATGTATTTACCTCTTTTATTATACAATCAATTTTAACCCACTTATCAAAAAGTTTACTCAGGCTTAAGAATAACCTGCATGTTAAGAAATTGCTTGATTAGTGTTACAAGTACAGTACATCATAAAATATGTTGTATGGGTGAGTAGACATCAGGCAATTACAATGGGTTGTTAAAATGTCAGTTTCAGCAGATAACTCATTGTAATGAATATCAGATACTCAAGTGAGGACCAAGATGCAAATTTTCATAAGAAATATTTAAAAGCTAGTGTTGACTTTTAAACCTTTCATCCACATTGAGGGTATAAAATAATGTAGTTTTTGGACATCAAAGAAAGATTTCTATCAGAGAGCATTTCTCTGCAGAGAATTCTGCTGAGTCCTGCCCCATTCAGTTGCTTCTCCCTTCATCTGAAGAGAAGAGGGGTTCAGAGAGACTTTTGAATGACATAATAGGTTTTTTCCTGTAGATCTTGGTGGCCTCAGTGAAGGTGGGGCTGAACAAGCAGCCATTCTGTGGACGTGAAGGAGAGATAGATGTGGGGATCATCTTGTGGAGACTCCCAGCTTTTGTTTAGATAAAGATCCATGAGTGTTTCCTGTAGACCAGGTTGGGCCATGGTCTTGAAATGGTAGGAATGAGATAGATTAAAGTCCTCTTCAATAGGGAAGTCTGTAGAGAACATGGGACCTCAGTTGTCAAAAGGTGCATTCCCAATGCTGATAAGGGGAGTATGCAGGGCTGGGCTTCATGGGTGTGCAACCTGAGAAGTCACAGAGGCCATGCATTTAGAAGGGTCCCTTGTCTGGTTAAATGCTGTGTTGTTGCCATATTGAAATGCTTAATAATTTTGAACAAAAAGCCCATGTCTTCATTTTGCAGTGGGTCCTGCAGATTATGTAGCTTGTCCTACATTTATGGCCTACATTGAAGAAACTGTAGATGAAGGGGTCCCAGCAGTGCAAGAGGGGGTTTTCCTCTAAGAAGACACCAAGTACTTCATGGGAAAAGAGTAGACTTTAAATATTCTTCACACTGGGTTGGTAAAGGTAGCTGACCAACTGAACCAGTCAGGTACGGCATTCCTGCTCCCTTCACCACTCCTTTATCATCTACCTCCAGTCCTTTCCAACCCAGAGGTGACTACAACACCTTAGAATGAGGGGGAGAAGGTTTTGGGAAAAGGAGAGAGGTTTTCATATATACCTCTTTGCCGGGTGGTAAATGTTAGCCTGCAGCAGATGCTAGCTGAGGAAGGGAGGTTGCCGTACCACTGAATGAATATGGACATTCTAATAACCAAATTAAGGCTGTTTTGACTCAAAGTGACTGTAGGTCTTTTATTAAATTAAAACGATTAGAAAAAAACATAGAGTTATCCAAGTGTTCATCCAAGGGTGGAAGAAGAACTACTACACTGAATAATATTAAGAAAAATGTGAAAGACAAAATGAAATTGCTTTTGAAATTGCATCTCTCAAGTGATACTTATTCAGCGTATTGATTACATAATTGAATTTAAAGAATCTAGAAACACGAAGTGCTTTTAACTCATAAACTTTATCTTTTAAGTTTAAAGTGGTCTTCTGAAAGCTAGCTTAAATTTCATGGTGAAACTGGACTTTTTGCAAATTTTATTTCTTAATCTAAGTTGATAATAAGGAAAGAAATGTTAGATTTTTCCCATTTGTCATTAGATTTGTGTTTATCTAGTTGTTGGCTTGCTGATAGTGGACTAAAATGGAAAAGTGTAGTTTTCCAATTCAGTTCCCTTTAAAATATGGAACTGTATGGATTAATAATATTTCTTCAGAAACCATGTTTAATGTTTTGGACAAATAAGCTTGATTTATTTTAACTTAATTTTTCTACTGGCAGTGACATAGATTTTTTCATTCTAATGGCTATTCCAAAATGACCTGAATTAGGAAAATGTTGCTAGTTTTTAATACATTTCTACTGCTCTTTTCCACTTTTATGCAATGACTTTGTAGGCTAATTATAGAAAATTGCATTTGGCCCTCATTACGTGGGTGTGAAATTAACTTTGTCGCTGATGGACTGACATTTAGAGTATAATTAAGTTGCATTCTTTCCTGGGATTCTGTGAACTATATTTTAATGCCCTTCAGTGAGAAGGAGATAGATGCCTTTTTAAATTTTCTGCAGGCTGTTGTAGTTAGTCAAATTTTACAAACTACAAATATTGTGATTTATTTTTACATTAAAAATTTTTATTTTTTTCAATTAAAATTTTTACATTAAAAATTTCACAAAGAATTTTCTTCTTACCAGACATCCATGTGATTTCCTTCTGGCTATAAAAAAAACTTACAGGGGATTTTTTCTATGAGTGATTTAAGCTGATATTATTTTAAATATAAGTTCTATCAATATAGAGATAATTTTATTTTTGAACTTTTGCTAAAAATTATTTTAATTGTCAATATTTCTGATTTTACATTAAATTAGAAAAGACTAGGTAGAGTGTGGCGGCTCCCAGCACTTTGGGGAGGCCGAGGCTGGGGGATTACTTGAGCCCAGGAGTTTGAGACCAGCCTGGGCAACAAAGTGAGATCCCATCTTAATTAAAAAATCAAAAAAAATAGCTGGGTGTGGTGGCTTGCACATATAGTTCCAGCTATAAGACAGGCTGAGGCAGGAGGATTGCTTGAGCCCAGGAGATTGAGGCTGCAGTGAGCTGTGATTGTGCCACTGCGTTCCAGCCTGGATGACAGAGCAAGACCCTGTGGGGTGGGGGAGTGGGGGTGTGTGGAGGCGGGGGTAAAAAAAGACTGCTCCTTAAATTCTGATCCTTGAGGAGTAGGACATCATGGGAAATAACTATATTTGCATAATTTGCAATATAAGATACAGTATTCTTAATGGAAGAAAATTTGAAAGCAGATGGAATGGCATTCCAGGCTAGTCGGAGACTGGGGGTCACATTTGCCTCTCACTCACCACTGACATCATAAGCCATTACTCATAGCTGTTGGGAATACCAAGTGTAATCACAAAACCTTCTTATAAATATCTTTAGGTATATTTTCATTTCTTTCTTCAATACTTTTCTCTAACTTTGTTCCAGGCTCGCAGGAAGGAGGTATTTATCCAGGAACGGTATGGGAGATTTAATCTAAATGACCCATTCCTGGCACTCCAGAGAGACTATGAAGCAGGTGCTGGTGACAAAGAGAAGAAGCCAGTGTGTACCAACCCCCTCTCCATCCTTGAAGCAGTCATGGCCCACTGCAAGAAAATGCAAGAAAGGATGTCCGCACAGCTGGCTGCTGCTGAGAGCAGACAAAAGAAGGTATTGAGACGTTCAAATGGTCATTTCCCCGACATGATGTTGAATGAGGAGATCATCTCCAACGTTGTTGTTTGTTCTTCAGCATTATATTTTCAGACAGTATATATTTCAGACAGCATTATATTTGCAGTAAGTACTTAGAAGTACAAGAGGCTGACAGATTCTTTAAGCCAATGTAACCTAGTGTTTAAAATGTAACTCAAAATAACACTAAACCATAAAGGAAGTATAATAGAAAAATTATGTTTCTGATAATTGTTACTTTGATACTTTCTTTAAAATCTCTCTCTATATGTTTTTGGACTTCCTAGTGCCTTCTAGAAAACATGCTTAGCTGCTAGGTAGGTTAATCCAGTGATAAACCAGCACTCTTTGATCGTATGGTAACATCCCAACTTATTGTATATAGCTTCTGTCTAAAATAGTTATTTGCAATTAGAAATTATTTTATTTTTCTTATTTTTGGTGGGGGAAAATGAAAATAACATGAAGAAAATGGAATGCACGTTTGCGTGGTATATCCAGTCTCAATGTGTCATCTGAAAGTCCTGGTTAGTGTCAGACTCACCTCTGGGATGTGATAGCTGTGTCAGCTGCAGACCTCAAGCCTCCTGGTCACATGTGTTTCATTTAAACCAACCTCCTCCTCCTCTCCCCCTCCCCCACCATCGCACACATGTTCCTTTCACTTAAGTATCTGCTTCAAAGAGTACAAAGTTCAATAAAACTTATGATGATCAGCCATAAGGAAATAGAAATTTAAATTTTGCCCTTCCAATATGCTGCCAAGACTATCGATGCCTTTTATTAGAAAAAAGAGTGAGAAAGCTAGAAGCTCATGCTGTGTGGTTTGATTAAAATTAAAACTAATGTGTTCTCTCCACCATTATTATTAAAGCATAAATTAAAATGTTTCTTTTATTTGGCCTTTTCAGATAACTTCTAATATATGTAACACTAGTTGACGGTTAACCTGAATGCACTATACTTATAAATATTTATGATACATATTGTCATTTAATGTGTGTCTTTTCCCTGAAATTTTATCTTTACATTAACATATAAATGTCAGTGTTCTGGTGTAGGTGCTGCAAAAAAGCAAACATTTTTCTCAGTATGTTGCATGGTAGGAAACTAAAGCACTGAGTAAAATAAGAAAAATAGAAGGCTTTCCATAGATGTAAGGCAAAATCAGAGTTTTACTCTGGACTTTGCAAGCCCTCTACAAAACCCTGCAGACAACCACTAAGATATCTGGAGGTTTTCAAAACTCCCCACAAACCACATAAACAAGAGCCAGTGAATTTCAGCTGATGTCACTGAAACTCATTTGTATTTCTTGGATGGGATACATTTCAATTATGCCTGTAATGTGTCAAATGAGTTATTTCATAATAAATTATTCCTGCTGGACTTTATACTGCATTATAAAAAATTAAGAAAACATTTTGTTGTCATTGAATATATAAAAAATACTTTCCTAAATTTTACTTCTGTTCTGCCTTTAACAAAACTCATTTCTCTTTTAGAATTAAAAAAAAAACGAACACTTCTAGTTGGATCAAAGATTTTATTATCTAGCTGATTTTTTTTTTAAATCAACTTACATCCTGTTTGTTTCTGAATGACTGGGTCATTTCCAACCTGGCTGATAGTGAAAGGAAATTGTTTCTGTCCTATGGGTCCTGAGAGGCTAATATAAAATGAGCCAGTGGTGTGTCTCCCATGTATAATGGGAATACAGGAGTCCTTTATAGCCAAATTCATCGGCTGTGTAGTCTCAGTGAAGGGTTTCTCTGACAGGGAGTGCTACATTTTGTCCTTAAAAAATATTATATTTTAGTAGATTATAGTGTATGAGAAGAGTTACAATTTGTACTCTTACCCTGTGTCTTCGCTTAAAAAGAAAATACCGTATCAGCTGATGAAAGCAGAAACACCAAAGTCATCTCTTTAACAACAAAATTACCTGTCACCTTTAGTCCTCTGAAAGCAAATATTTTAACCGAATGTCTTCAGTTCCCTCGCATATAGAGTAAATTGCAGCTTTCAACATCTAAAAGCCATAAGGAAATAAATCCATTATTTTAAATGAGTTCTATTCTTTAAATCACTGCCAGAGCAAATGTCTGGGAAAGCAAAGGCTCCATTATCTATGATTCAAGTATTTATTATCTGACACTGGGCATATCTCTTTGGTAATTCTAAGACACTTGGCCTGAGCGCTGCTCTGGTTTGCCTCTCAAGGCAGGAGGACAGGGTCTGTGCTCATTCATGCGTTGGCTCCTGCTGCGACTACGAATAGGCGGGTTAACTGTTTGGTAATTTGTGTGCCAGGGAAATTTGGGCAAGAGTCAATTTGGCAAATGGACTGAGCCTGTAAAGCCACTTTGAATAAGCTAATGAGTAATCATCATGGGGAACTTCGCCTCCGGTAATCCACTTCCCATTTTGAGCCAGTAACCCAGGATGGAATGATATTTGGAGTTTTTTTTTTTTTTTTTTAAATCTTGTCTATCATCTTTTAATAGAATTTCCATTCTAATTTATTTGAACAGTAGGGAGGAAATCTATATATTTTCAGACATTTTCTTCACATTTAGGAAGTATAAATTCTAGACCTGAAGTAGGAAAGACCTTTTAACTTGATCAGAACTTTGAATGTGTGTAGCCAAAATAATAACCTGGAAATTCAGAGAGGGAGCAATTCTTTTCACCAGTGCAAAAACTAAAAATAACTGTATATATTAGATACAGCTCCTTCTACGTGTCAGCTCAATATAAATAGGTGAGTTGCATGGCAATAGATGCCTCAAACAGGATTCTTAGTTTTGAGGAGGTGAAGCCAATATTCATTGAAAAGGCAGAAAGGGCATTTGTTGACTGGTTTACAGAAATAGTAGTTGGCTTACATCGTGGTTCAGCATAGCTAGCAAAGCCTAGAGGACTAGCTGTTCCCAGCCAGCATCACAGACAAGTACCCTCTGCAGAGCTAGTCTGCAGCAGGAGATGCGTCTGCTGATCTGATGGGAAATGGATGCTGCAGCTTGCTTTTCACCCTGTTGATGCCAGACAGCACCGGTGCCCTCACTGCTCCAGATCCTGAGTGGTCCCTCCCCGGGTCCTTCTTTTTTATATCACTCATTTCCATTTGAAGCCTAAGACAGGTGTATGTCATTAGCCAAGCTTAGGCTACACAGAAGGCCAGGAAAGCAACTGTTGGACGTATTTAGCTTCTATAGGGAAGAATCATAAAATAGAGAATTCTCCTAACATAGGAAGGAGTTTCCAGTGCTAGACAACCGAAGAAATGGAAATGGGTCAGAAAAGAACAAAATATTTGTTTTGTTCCCTTGATTTCATATGCCCATTTCTTCTTACAATTGTACTTTATTCTGCCATTTTTATTCCATATTCTTCATTATATATTGCTTACTACATATATGAATGTATTTTCATTTTAAATTACTTTCTAGACTTTCATTCAGTAACAACATGGTAGAGAATCATATGTAATAAAATTTTCAGGAGAAGATTTAGGACATTTTGCACATGAATGATTATTTAGCTCATCCCTGAGTCTTTTTTTGTTGCATTGTTACATTACAAAATGCATTTTGATTCCCCAGGAGCATTGCAGAGCCATTATCAAGGGAGAGTTGGAGATTGAGGTCTGTGGTTCTGAGTAGAAATTTCAAGGAGAGAGCAGTTTGCCTGATCCATGTAAATAGAAATGAGCTAGCTGGGCATGGTGGCTCAAGCCTGTAATCCCAGCACTTTGGGAGGTCCAGGTGGGCAGATCGTGAGGTCAGGAATTCAAGACCAGCCTGACCAACATGGTGAAACCCCGTCCCCACTGAAAATACAAAACTTAGTCGGGTGTAGTGGTGTGCGCCTGTACTCCCAGGTACTCAGGAGGCTGAGGGAAGAGAATCACTTGACCCCAAGAGGCAGAGGTCACAGTGAACCAAGATCGCGCCATTGCACTCCAGCCTGGGTGACAGAGTGAGACTCTGTCTCAAAAAAAAAAAAGAAAAAAAGAAAAAGAAAGAAATGAGCCAAACCTCTGCTTCCAGGGCTTACCTTCCCACTCTTGAAACTCTAGATTAAGCGGGAGGGGCAGATGAGAACTGTATAGCCCAGATCACTGAATGTTAGCCACAGCTCCTTTGAAATTAAAAATGAAAGAAAAAAAAAAAAAGAAGAAAAGATCTCTTAATATATTTTGTTGTTAGGTATTTGTTTACCAGATTGAGCAGATGGGTTGGGGTGCCCAGAGAGAGAAGAGGACAGGGATGCAACGAGCCTTAAAAGATTTTGGGAGAGCAATAAAGAATACAGTTAAATGTCATAAGAGTATTTTGTGGTGTGGCAGATATGCACTCTGCTTTCTCAATTTATAAATGGCCATAATTGCTATCCTCTCAGTTTGCCACTTTGAATTAGAACTAATTGCCTTTACATTGCTGCTTTGGTCCCACCTACATAGTTTTCCCTTTCATTCTATAAAAACATGTGCTTGGTGCCTCTTCATTCATAGCTTCCAGTTTGGGTGCTATTCTTGGAGCAACCACCCACTTTGTCACTACCAGTGAAGCTGTGTTCATTCTTCTGAGCTCTTCCACACAATCCACTGCTTTTTGCAAAAGAGTTTGGTGATACTGCTCCATGCAAGTTTCCCTCAGCCCCTACTTGAAAGTGGTTTGAAGGAGATTTAAATTCAACAATAACATAACAAAGTCACCTGGAACTCCATAATTTAGGTGTACTGTGGTTCCTTTTTAACTTTGTATGTGGTCCTGCCATCTGATCATCTCTTTAAAATTTGTGTAGTCCTACAATCAAGTAAGTGGAATGTATGGATTTTCACGTCCTTTGTAGTTTCTAGTGTGGTTCCTTGTACGCAGTTTAGATATTTTCTCTTCAAAAGTTCTAAAGACATTGCTTGTGATAATGTGTGAACAAATTAATACCAAGGTGACTCAAATTTAAACAAGTGCACATTCACTGCTGTTATACTGACCTGAACAATTCTTTAAAATATTTGTTCCTGGAAACTACTTTATTGATGGTAGGAAAAAATATAGGAAAGAATCAATGACTCTTGATGGTGATAATGACAGGAGGTTTCAAAATTATACAATTAAATTCAGAGCGCTTAAGGGATTCCCCTGAGATGTAATGAGCCCACAGTGTATGCCATTCCCTATTAAATCAACTCATTTGATCCTGAGGATATTGTTATTACATATAGTAAAGGCTACTATGTTTGCATTTTAAGCATAAATAAGGTCACAGAGAACTTGAACAGCTGTGCCTGTTGGCTTGAAGACAAGCAGTCTGCCTTCAGAGTCCACATACTTAACTGCTGTGCGAGGGCGACTTTCCTATAGCCACTCGGTGGTAGAACTCAGATCTCCTGCTTCTCAGGCTTCCTATATGTACTGTATTTCTTCCTTACTGCTAGAAAAGTTGAAAATCCTTAATACCTTGGATTCTTTGTGATTTTTATGTCATTCCCTCAAGCCACTTAAGATTGAGAGACACAGATATTAACACATTTATTCCCCCATAGCTCTACAATCAAGAGAATATCCCAAAGTTTAGAGGGAAAAAATGCCTATATGATATTGGATCAAAAGACCAGCTCTAAAACCCTTATCATTAAATGTATGATTGATCTAGTTCATGCTTCAAAAAGAGCTAAAAACATGAAGGTTGGGTATTCAAAAGACATTCGAAATGTATTAATAAAGATTGAAACAATCAAGAACAGAGGTCACAGAAAAGATTTTGCTTGAAATGGATCATTTTTCTACATATTATGGAGAATGAACATGCAGGAAATTTTTTAAGTTCCAGGGCACATGTGCAAGACGTGCAGGTTTGTCACATAGGTAAACGTGTGCCATGGTGTTTGCTGCACCCATCAACCCATCACATAGGCATTAACCTCAGCCTGCATTAGCTATTCTTCCTGATGCGCTACTCCCACCCTGCCCCAACAGGCCCCAGTGTGTGTTGTGCCCCTTCCTGTGTCTATGTGTTGACATTGTTCAGCTCCCACTTATAAGTGAGAACATGCGGTGTTTGTTTTTCTGTTCCTGCATTAGTTGGCTGAGAATAATGGCTTCCAGCTCCATCCATGTCCCTGCAAAGGATGTGATCTTGTTACTTTGTATGGCTGCATAGTATCCCATGGTGTATATGTACCACATTTTCTTTATCTGGTCTATCACTGGTGGGCATTTGGGTTGATTCCATGTCTTTGCTGTTGTGAATTGTCATATATGAAATTTATAATAATGAGTTAGGACTTCTTAGTTTGATCACAGTTTGATGAGCTTTTGCATTTTTGATAGAAATACCATGTCTGTGATGTTTTGGTTTTCATAGCACATAAGATTCAAAAGGCATATGATCACCAGGAAAAAAGATGTTTATTGTATATACTGGTGGCTTGAAATACTTACTGGCTCATAACATTTATTAAAATTGAAGCCAGGCTTGGCTGGGTGCAGTGGCTCAAACTTGTAATCCCAGCACTTTGGGAGACTGAGGCAGGTAGATCGCTTGAGATCAGGAGTTCAAAGCCAGCCTAGCCAATGTGGTGAAACCCGGTCTCTACTAAAAATACAAAAATTAGCCAGGCATGGTCTCGCATACCTGTAGTCCTAGCTACTTGGGAGGCTGAGGCAAAAGAAATCTCTTGAAGCCGGGAGACGGAGGTTGCAGTAAGCTGAGATCACCCCACTGCATTCCAGCCTGGGCAACAGAGCAAGATTCCATCAAATAAATAAATAAATAAATAAATAAATAAATAAATAAATAAATGCCAGGCTTTTGAACATCAAAAAGCAGTTATTCAAATATTAATATACCATAGGAAATTATTAAAAATCGTGTATCATGATTTGATTACTGTTTTGGTTACTGTAGCCTTGTAGTATAGTTTGAAGTCAGGTAGCGTGATGCCTCCAGCTTGTTCTTTTGTCTTAGGATTGTCTTGGAGATGCGGGATCTTTTTTGGTTCCATACGAACTTTAAAGCAGTTTTTTCCAATTCTTTGAAGAAAATCATTGGTAGCTTGATGGGGATGGCATTGAATCTATCAATTACCTTGGGCAGTGTGGCCATTTTCACGATATGGATTCTTCCTATCCATGAGCATGGTATGTTCTTCCATTTGTGTCCTCTTTTATTTCACTGAGCAGTGGTTTGTAGTTCTCCTTGAAGAGGTCCTTTACATCCCTTGTAAGTTGGATTCCTAGGTATTTTATTCTCTTTGAAGCTATTGTGAATGGGAGTTCATTCATGATTTGGCTCTCTGTTTGTCTGTTACTGGTGTATAAGAATGCTTGTGATTTTTGCACATTGATTTTGTATCCTGAGACTTTGCTGAAGTTGCTTATCAGCTTAAGGAGATTTGGGGCTGAGACAACGGGGTTTTCTAAATATCCAATCATGTCATCTGCAAACAGGGACAATTTGACTTCTTCTTTTCCTAACTGAATACCTTTATTTCTTTCTCTTGCCTGATTGCCCTAGCCAGAACTTCCAACACTATGTTGAATAGGAGTGGTGAGAGAGGGCATCCCTGTCTTGTGCCAGTTTTCAAAGGGAATTTTTCCAGTTTTTGCCCATTCAGTATGATATTGGCTGTGGTTTTGTCATAAATAGCTCATATTATTTTGAGATACATTCCATCAATACTGGATTTATTGAGAGTTTTTAGCATGAAGGACTGTTGAATTTTGTCAAAGGACTTTTCTGCATCTACTGAGATAATCGTGTGGTTTTTGTCTTTGGTTCTGTTTATATGCTGGATTACGTTTATTGATTTGCATATGTTGAACCGGCCTTGCATCCCAGGGATGAAGCCCACTTGATCATGGTGAATAAGCTTTTTGATGTGTTGTGGATTTGGTTTACCAGTATTTTATTGAGGATTTTTGCATCGATGTTCATCAGGGATATTGTTCTAAAATTCCCTTTTTTTGTTGTGTCTCTGCCAGGCTTTGGTATCAGGATGATGTTGGCCTCATAAAATGAGTTAGGGAGGATTCTCTCTTTTTTTATTGATTGGAATCGTTTCAGAAGGAATGGTACCAGCTTCTCCTTGTACCTACCTCTGGTAGAATTCGGCTGTGAATCCGTCTGGTCCTGGACTTTTTTTGGTTGGTAGACTATTAATTATTGCCTCAATTTCAGAGCCTGCTATTGGTCTATTCAGGGATCCAACTTCTTCCTGGTTTAATCTTGGGAGAGTGTAAGTGTCCAGGAATTTATCCATTTCTTCTAGATTTTCTAGTTTATTTGCATAGAGGTGTTTATAGTATTCTCTGATGGTAGTTTGTATTTCTGTAGGGTCAGTGGTGATATCCCCTTTATCATTTTTTATTGCATCTATTTGATTCTTCTCTCTTTTCTTCTTTATTAGTCTTGCTAGCGGTCTATCAATTTTGTTGATCTTTTCAAAAAACCAGCTCCTGAATTCATTGATTTTTTGGAGGGTTTTTTGTGTCTCTATCTCCTTCAGTTCTGCTCTGATCTCAGTTATTTCTTGCCTTCTGCTAGCTTTTGAATGTGTTTGCTCTTGCTTCTCTAGTTCTTTTAATTGTGATGTTAGGGTGTCAAATTTAGATCTTTCCTGCTTTCTCTTGTGAGCATTTAGTGCTATAAATTTCCCTCTACAATTTATAGAGGACACTGGGACACTGCTTTAAATGTGTCCCAGAGATTCTGGTATGTTGTATCTGTGTTCTCATTGGTTTCAAAGAACATCTTTATTTCTGCCTTTATTTCGTTATGTACCCAGTAGTCATTCAGGAGCAGGTTGTTCAGTTTCCATGTAGTTGAGTGGTTTTGATTGAGTTTCTTAGTCCTGAGTTCTAGTTTGATTGCACTGTGGTCTGAGAGACAGTTTGTTATAATTTCTGTTCTTGTACATTTGCTGAGGAGTGCTTTACTTCCAACTATGTTGTCAATTTTGGACTAAGTGCGATGTGGTGCTGAGAAGAATGTATATTCTGTTGATTTGGGATGGAGAGTTCTGTAGATGTCTATTAGGTCTGCTTGGTGCAGAGTTGAGTTCAATTCCTGGACATCTTTGTTAACTTTCTGTCTCATTGATCTGTCTAATGTTGACAGTGGAGTGTTGAAGTCTCCCATTATTATTGTATGGGAGTCTAAGTCTCTTTGTAAGTCTCTAAGGACTTGCTTTTTGAATCCGGGTGCTCCTGTATTGGGTGCATATATATTTAGGATAGTTAGCTCTTCCTGATGAATTGATCGCTTTACCATTATGTAATGGCCTTCTTTGTCTCTTTTGATCTTTGATGGTTTAAAGTCTGTTTTATCAGAGACTAGGATTGCAGCCCCTGCTTTTTTGTTTTGTTTTGTTTTGTTTTCCATTTGCTTGGTAGATATTCCTCCATCCCTTTATTTTGAGCCCATGTGTGTCTCTGCATGTGAGATGGGTATCCTGAATATAGCAAACTGATGTGTCTTGACATTCTATCTAATTTGCCAGTCTGTGTCTTTTAATTGGACCATTTAGTACATTTACATTTAAGGTTAATATTGTTATGTGTGAATTTGATCCTGTCTTTATGATATTAGCTGGTTATTTTGCTCGTTAGTTGATGCAATTTCTTCCTAGCATTGATGGTCTTTACATTTTGGCGTGTTTTTGCAATGGCTGGTACAGGTTGCTCCTTTCCATTTTAGTGCTTCCTTCAGGATCTCTTATAGGGCAGGCCTGGTGGTGACAAAAATCTCTCAGCATTTGCTTGTCTGTAAAGGATTTCATTTCTCCTTCACTTATGAAGCTTAGTTTGGCTGGATATGAAATTCTGGGTTGAAAATTCTTTTCTTTAAGAATGTTGAATATTGGCCCCCACTCTCTTCTGGGTTTTAGAGTTTCTGCCCAGAGATCTGCTGTTAGTCTGATGGGCTTCCCTTTGTGGGTAACCCGACCTTTCTCTCTGGCTGCCCTTAACATTTTTTCTTTCATTTCAACTTTGGTGAATCTGACAATTATGTGTCTTGGAGTTGCTCTTCTCGTGGAGTATCTTTGTGGCATTCTCTGTATTTCCTGAATTTGAGTGTTGGCCTGCCTTAGTAGGTTGGGGAAGTTCTCCTTCCTCATATTCAAGTGATTACCATGTCTATTTCTTATGTAATTGTAATTTCCCACTATTGTAGTGCTGCTTACATTTTCCAAACTTTTAATTTCGATATAATTTGAACCTTACAGAAAAGTTGCAAGAATAGTACAATATCAGCATTCTTTACCCAGAATCATAGTTGTTTATATATCTGATCTGCTTTATCATTTTTTCCTTCTCCTTTACACACATGCATGTGTGAGCACACACACACAGATTTTTTTCCAAACCATTAGAGAATAAAGACATATGCTTTTTTATGCCTAAATATTTTGATGTATATCTCCTAAGAACAGGGACAATCTCTTACATAATCACCATACAGTTTTTTAAAATCAGCAAATGTATCATTGAGACAGCATTTTTTCTAATCCACATATTCATTTCCCCCCAGTTGTTCCAATAATGGTCCCTGTAACAATTATTTTCCCAATTCAAGATCAGGCATTGCATTTAATTGTTATTTCTCTTTAGTCTCTTTTAAGCTGTAACAGTTCTTCAGTCTTTCTTTGCTTTATTTACCTTGGTATTTCTGAAGAGCATGGGCTAGGTATTTTGTAAAACATAATTCAAGTTTGTCTAATGTTTCCTGGTGATTTTATTCAGCTTTTGCATGTTTTCCTCACTGTTTGGTTGTTATTGTTCCTTTTGTGTTAGTAACTAATTTGTGGAGAAATATGTTGATATTCTTTAAATATCTTATTCATTAAATGTTCACCTGCTAGTTTTAGAATCCACTGATGATTTTCCAACCCCATTATTCCTTCTGCATTTTTTTATGTGGCATACTACTGTAAGGAAAAGCTTTTTCTTCTCCCCCGTTTACTTGTTTATTACATCAGTGTGGAGTCATGGATGCCTATTTGGTGAGTTAGGAACTTACCATCACCATCTGTCCCAGATTTGGCCACTGGGAGCCCTCTTAAGCTGGCTCCTTCTAGATATTCTCGTCATTTTTGAGCACTTGCAGCAAGATACTCCAGCTCATTTTGTGTTTTCTTTAACCCAATGCTTGGAATTAGCTATTTCTTCCAGGAGCACTACGTTTCCTATTTAATGAGAGATGGTGCATAGCAGCAAATCTGGAGCTAGGAAATTACATATATTTATCATGTTCATATGTACACAAAACATAGCTATATCTTGTCTTTCTATGTATCAAGCTGTCAGTATACTGACACTGACATTCCTGAATCTAATTCCGAGCCAGAGAGTATATGCCAGTCTTTTTTCTATTTATGACTCCTTTTTTCCACCAGTGAGAAACCCGATTTTCACTGTACTTCAGTATATTTACTCATTTATTCAAGTGTGGAACATACAGAGTAGTTTCAGAATCACTTACTCATACTGCTGTATAAGGCCAAAATGAAAACCTAGAGTTCAATATTTGTTTACAGATTCTTAAGGCAAAGTTTACAGGAAGTACAATTCACATATCAAGTTTAAAAATTAATGAGTTTTGAAAATGCATGCATGTGTGTAATTTGTGCATCCCCCACCCCACCAACAAGATATAGAATATTTCCATCACCACATAAAGGTTCCTGGAGTACCTCCCCAATAAGTCTCTCCCCCAACTCAGGCAACTAGTGAGCACTATTCTGATTTTTTCATCATGAATTAGTCTTACCTGTATTCAAATTTTAAGTAAACGATGACTATTGTCTTATAGTTAGTAAGCCTTAAATTCAGGAGCTGTTAGTCTTCCAGCTTTGTTTTGCTCTATCAAAATTGGTTTGGTTAGTCTAGATCCTTTGGGCTTCCCTACAAAAAAATTAAAGGCAGTTTGGTGTCTTCAAAAGTTTGCAGGGATAGAAATTTCATTTAATCTGTAGACTAATTTTGTGAGAACTGACATCTTAGTAAAATGGAGTCTTCCAACCTGTGGTTGTAGTACATTTCTCCATTCATTTAGATCTTTAATTTCTCTTAGCAATATTTGGCTTCTCTCAGTGTAGTGGTCTTAGTCATTTGTTGCTGTTACTCATATTTTTTGATGCTATTGTAAATAGCATTATTTGTTTAAGAATTTCAAATGTTTGTTGTTAATGTGCAGATATTCAATTGACTTTGTATGTTCACACTGTATTCTGTAATCTTGCTATATTACTTAAATAGTTCTAGCCAATATTTTGTATATTCATGATTTTCTAGGTTAAAAATATAAAACATAATGATCTGTAGAGAACATTTTACTTCTTCCTTTCCAAATTACTTGCCTGCCTGCCTTTTTCCTCTTCTTCCCCATCACTGCCCTGGAATTATTGCAGTGACTAGAACCTCCAGTGCAATGTTGAATAGAAGTAGTGAGAGTAAACTTTATTGTCTTTTTCTTAGGGAAAAAATATTTCATGTTTCATCATAAAGAACAATGTTGAATAGAAGTAGTGAAAGTAGACTTTATTATCTTTTTCATAGGGAAAAAAATATTTCATGTTTCATCATAAAGTACAATGTTAGCTGTGCTTTTCATAGATGCTCTTTATCTCATTTGAGATTTTATACTACTCTTTGTTGAAAGGTTTTTTTAAATCATGAATGGTTTTGATTTTAAAAAATAGCTTATTTGCATTTGTTGACATAATCCTGGTGTTTCTCTTTGATCTTTTAATATAATGAATTACATAGATTGATTTTCAAATATTAAACCAACTTAGACCCCTGAGGTAAATATCACATGGTCACCTTTTTAATACTCTTTTTATATATTGGTGGATTTCATTTGCCTGTGTTTTGCTAAACAGTTTTGTGTCTGTGTCCAAGAGAGATGTTTTTTCTGTAAATTTTAAAAAAATATTTTGTTTTGTGTAATGGTAATTTTTTGTTCATCAAGTGAATTGGAAGTCTTTTCTATTTTCTGAAAGGGTATGTGTAAGTTTGGCATCACTTTTTTTTTCTTTAATGTTTGCTAGAACATCAGTACAGCCTTACAAGCTAGGAGTTTTCTTTGGGAAGAAGTTTTTAATTGTGAATTTAGTTTCTCTTAAAAAATATAAAGCCATTGCAATTTTCTAGTCATTTTGTGTAATGTCTGAAAGTGTACGTTTCAGAGGACTTTTTTTAATTTGTTGAACTTATTGGCACAAAGTTATCCTTTTAATATTTCTTTATTCTGTAGTGATATCCCCTCTTTCATTCCTGTTGTTTGTAATTTGTATTTTTCTCTATTTCTAAATCTGGCTTTCTACATATTTAGCAATACTATTAATCTTTTAGATGAGACACAACTTTTGGATTTGTTCATTTCTCTGTCATTTATTTCTTCTGTTTCATCAGTTTCTTTGGTATTTGATTCCTTCTGCTTTGAATTTAATTTGCTCATCTTTTCCTAGCTTCTTAAGGTGAAGCTAGGATGATTGATTTGAGGCAGCTCTTCTAATGTAAACATTTAAAGCCATAAATTTCTCTCTGCCCTCTGCCTTAGCTGCTTTTAGATTCTCTGCCTTCACTGAGTCCCACAAATTTTGGTATGCTGTGTTCTTATATTCATTCAGCCCCAAATATATTCTAAATTACTTTGTGATTTCCTCTTAATCCTCTTTACTATTTAGCAATATATTGTTTTATTTTTGAATTTTGAGGTTTTCTTAATATCTTATGATTTATTTCCAGTTTAATTCTGCTTCAGTCAGAGAACACATTCTATAAGATTTTAGCCTTTTGAAATCTGTTGGTTTGGTAGTTCTCAATAGCTCAGCAAGTGCATTTGAAGAGAATATCTTTTGTAATTTTGGTATATTCCACCCTATAAATATCAATGGCTAGGTGATTTTTATAGTGTTTTCAGATATACTATATTCTTGCTGAGCTTTCTAATTTAGGTTTTTTAAGTGAGATATTGTTATTATTGTAGATTTGTCTATTTTTCCTGCATTTCTGTCAGCTTCTGCTTTGTATATTTTAGAGAAAATTAACACCATTGCCATGATTTATGTTGCAGGCTCTCTGTATGTAATATGTCTTTAATTTTTTGGCTGATTTCAATATTATTTATCTTTGTTTTCAGCAGTTTTACCACAATGTGCCTAGGTATAACTTTCTTTATATTTTTCTGCTTTGAAATTGCTGAGTTTCCTGGATTTGTAAGTTTGCCTTTTTAATCAAATTTGTAAATTTTGGGGCCATTTTTTCTAAGATATTTTTCTTCTGCATTCTGTTTTTTCTCTTTTTTGAAATTCCAGTTCATGGAATTTAAACCAGTTTACATTGCCCTAGATATGAATAAGATGCTGTTCAATTTTTTTTCAATCATTTTTTTCTATGCTCTTCAAATGGGATACTTTCTTTGGCTTTATTTTCAAATTAATTATTCTTTTTATTCTGCTTTCTCAAATCTGCTATTAAGCCCATTCTGAACTTTTTGTCAGTTTAGGTATTACACTTATCAGTTCTATTTGTACATTTGGTTCTTTTCTTATAGTTTCTATTTGTATGCCAGGATTCCCCTTCCCCTCATTTATTATGACTGTATTTTCTTTGAAAATGGCTGCTTTAAAATCCTTGTCACTAATACCAGTGTGGATCATCTTGGGCCAGTTTTTATTGACTACTTTTCTCTGGACTGCGATTCACTTTTTCTTAATTTCTTTGTCTAGTAATTTCTTATTGTATACTGAACACTGAGGATGATATGTTGCAGACTCTGGATTCTGTTACCTGCTGAAAAGTTGTACTTTGTTCTAGTAAGCAGTTACCCTGGTTAGATTCATATTCTGTCTCCTTGCAGTTGACAACATCTGAGGTCTTTGCTCAGCTCTGTCAGACATTCAGCAGCCACCTTCTGTCATTCTGTGGGGTCTTCCCCATGAATGTATAATTCAAGGATCAAACAAGGATGCTGTTAAATCATGGCAACCTCAAGCCCATATCACCAGTGCATTGTACTTAAGCTTCAGCTGCCAGTGCTACCAGAATAGGGAATTGCCTCCAGCTGAGCAGCTACACAAAGGCCAATCTCATCCAATGCTGTTGGCTCCTTTCTTACAGGAGGGTCTACTCCTCTCTCATTTCTACCTCTTTTATTGCTCTCACGAGCCTTTAAATCACTATGTTCTATATGTTTTTCAAGGGGTTGTAATTATTATCTGCAGGAGAATTAGTCTAATAACCATTGCTTATCCATTACTGGTAGCAGAACTTTCTCTGATATATTTTATAATTGCTAAATTGTAACCCCTATCTAACTTATAAAAACATTCATCTACATGTTTAATATGGTGTATTCTCTAGATTTTTGTATGCCTCTAGTGTGTTTTCAGAGGAAGAAATATAGTGCAAAGTTACACACATTTTAAATTAATACAAGTAGCTATTGTATTATGAATTGAAAACTTAGTATTTTTTAGTGCCAGGCACTATGCTATGTGATTTACACGTGTTGTCTTATTTAAAACCATAAAATAATGTAATTATTAGGACCATACAGAACCAATTTTTAGAGAACTTACCAAGGTCACACAGTAAGTTTGGGATCAGGATTTAGTACTATATAAAAATTATTTTTAAGGTACGGGAGTATGTTATTTACTACTACATCTCTCATTCTCTTAAGTACACATCGTTTGACTGAAATGGTCAAAAATTTTTTAATATAAAAATGTTTATATACTGTGTTTGTATACTGTTATTGGAAGGCTCCTGTAGAGAAAAGGGTGTTTAATATTTTAAAAAGAGCAACATAATAACTGATGGAATGAGTCCCAGAGGTGACGGGAGAAAATGAAGTTAATTGCTGAAGGAAAGTCCACCACTGAGCAGATGGAAACCTTTCCCCCTTTGATTGAAGGGAAGGAAATATGGATTGGTGTTGCTATGATAAAGCTTAAAGGAGGAGATAAGATGAAGAGGGGAAGTGAGTGAGTTTGAATGTTTTCGATAAAGGAGTCTGTAAAGAGAGACTAAGTCAGTTAAGAGGTCATTGGGTGAAGATTTGGGGGAAAGCAGAGGTTTGAAATATCCCCTGTAGTAAATGGCAGAGGAAGCTAAATGAAGTTAGGTAGAGTGATTGATGGCTGGGAGTCAGAGGTTGAGTTTGGAGCCATGTGTTTATAGGTATATCAACTGTGAGGTTTCCTCTGTGCTCTGCTACTTGTGGTATAATTTTTTTAAGACATGTATTAGTTTGAGGTAGGATTTACAAAGCACAAGTGATGGAGGACAACGATAGAAAGGAATTACAGATGCTCTTATAATAGTATAGTTTTCTGTATAAATATTTGAGATTAGCTGAGTTGGTCTCTGCTTGGAACTCCTTCTTCGATTTGATTCTGAAAGATGACGATCCATAGTGCAGAATTACTGTGGACAAGATG
Source organism: Macaca thibetana thibetana (assembly GCF_024542745.1). Classification (NCBI taxonomy): domain Eukaryota; kingdom Metazoa; phylum Chordata; class Mammalia; order Primates; family Cercopithecidae; genus Macaca; species Macaca thibetana. The sequence continues at coordinate 41,431,834 of NC_065580.1, forward strand.
TGAGATATGCCGAGAAAAATCTGAGACAAGTAGAACCCTGAGTGATTGCCATGACTGACACTCATTAGCTGGATGACACTAGGAAAAACACTCATATGGCCTCTAGTTATTGTTTTGTAAAATGAAGGTAGCTCTTCAAATTCTCTACCTTCAGAAGCAAATGATGAAATTTGTATTTTAATAGTAAGCAGAAAATTGGCCTAGTTTATGTTTTTCTTACATTGCTGTAAGAATTTTTTTTTCTTAGGGTTAGCATAAAATAAGATTTAAGTTTTCTTAACAGTTCTAACTTTGCATATGCCTTCTAATACCAGTGTGTTATTTGGTGCATCTCAGAAGAGTTCAATGTGTTTTAGTTAATAATATGTCAAATTTGTGCAAGGCACCCACGTGAATAAGATATACATATAAAAACAGTATATGACAACACTATTGTTCCCCAATCTTACCTAATCTACTTATGAATTACTCCCAAAATTTTATCCAGTAGAATAAAGTATATGTGTAATTATGCTTGAGGAATAATCTCTATTCCTGATCATCTATTTATGAGACATATCCCAATGCTGTTTAGCAATCGTTTGTCAAAGCAGGAAGCATCTCAGAGTAAAGAATCACTATCTCTGACCATCCTTTTGGTCCCATGACTGACTGTGAGGGGAATGGAGTCATGGATTTTTGTAACAGGGCAAGAAACAGGAACATCTTCATGACTTACAGGTCGTGAGAGTATCTTCTTCCTCTGTTATTGATGACAAAAATTTGACTCAAATAAGTAGTGACTCTCTTGAGAGGATATTTGTGTTTAACATCTACATGAGAAAGCAAGTCCTATTCACAGCTTTATAATCAGGTAGATCTACTTTAACCTTTAGGAACCATAAGGCCCATTATGGACTGCCAGTGGAACATTTCACTAGTTGGGGAAGTGAGGCGTGTGGGCCAACCTGGCTTCTGTATCCCAGTTTGGGGTGTGACCTTTGTCCTTCAAGAGCCCCTCATGACAGATGCTCCCCTGGAGAGAAGTGAGAAATCTGCAGGAACATGTTAGACCAGTGCCGCTGTGAGGCTGCCTACGTAGCCAGAAAGCCCATTAGTAACAGAAGTTGATTGTTATCAGTGGAACTATGTTAATTTTAGCTAATTCCTTCAATTTACAATTTATGAAGCACCACTGTGTGCCAGCCACTATTCTAGGTCTTAACGACACAGTCCCTGCCCTCAGTGAAGTCACATTCGGGGTAGGGGGTGCAGGCATGTAGTGAACAAAGGTTGATAAACGCAGGGGTGGGAGGGACTGTTATTTCCCATAGGGTGGTGAGGGAAGACCTCACTGTAAAGGTGACAGCTAAGCAGAAGCCTGGAAGAAATGAACGAGCCAACCCCCGTGCTATTGGGAGCTTTTGTGTATATTAGAAAGCCCCATCTGGAGAGAGAAAGGCTTTAAAAGCTCCCTGTCTAGGTTGATCAGTTAGAAAAATGATTTTACTCTAGAAAGCACCAATCCTAAGGGCCCATGGCTTGGTGAACAAACAGTGCTTTTCTGTGAAGGAAAAGGCACCCAGTCTTCATGGCTGGGCAGGCGACTTGGGTGAGTAGGGAAGTTCAAGGAAGGGAGGGGGAGCTCTGGAGTTTTGCTCCCACTCACCCTCCCATGGGTCACTCTTGTGCCGTGCACAAGTGGCTTATTGTGGGAGTGCTATGGGAAGGTGTGTGGTGGGAATCCCATGCAGAAAGAACAGTAAGGGCAAAGACCCCAAGACAGAACCGTGTTTAGGAAACTCCAGGCGTCCAGTGAAGCTAAGGGAGCAAGTGGGATCAAAGTAGGAGACAAGGTGAGGCTCCAGGTTCACTGACACCAAATATAGTTCTAATAAGATCGTTCTTTAGCTCTTTAGAGTTTTCAAAGAACTTTCTTTCATATGTAATTTTATATGATTTCCACAACAACTCATCATAGGAAGCTCAAAGAAGGTACATTTCTGAGATAGATAATACAATTAGCAAACATAGTGGCTTAGAATTTAACTGAAGTCCTCGGTTTTCAGTACTTTTCATGATACTTTACCTCAGAGATTAATTATTTTAAAGCATTAAACCTTTTTTAAAAATATCACCAGTTCCATCACAGAGCTGTGTTTTTACAAAAATAGATCTTTCTGATCCCTGTGATTTAAAGCATCTGGTTATTGTTCTGTTTTTCTGTAGTTAACTTCAGTAGACTTTAAAAATTCTCTGTTGTTGTAATTTAGATGTTTTTATAAAGCCATTTACATCTATTTTCTCATTTTAATGGGCCTTTAAAATATTTCTTATCACAACACTTTTTGAAAATGTGGCGTTTTTGCTAACCCGAATATGTAATTGTTAGAAAATTAATAAAAATCTCACAAAAAGCATTTCCTTGGTGAAAAGAAAATTCTGTATATTAATCAGGATTTTCCTGTGAATTTCTTTCAGCTGGAAATGGAGAAGCTTCAGCTACAAGCCCTTGAGCAAGAGCACAAGAAGCTGGCCGCCCGCCTCGAGGAAGAGCGCGGCAAGAACAAGCAGGTGGTCCTGATGCTGGTCAAAGAGTGCAAGCAGCTCTCCGGCAAGGTCATAGAGGAGGCCCAGAAGCTCGAAGACATAATGGCCAAACTGGAAGAGGAAAAGAAAAAGACAAATGAATTAGAAGAAGAACTCTCTGCTGAGAAACGAAGAAGCACAGAAATGGAAGCTCAGATGGAAAAACAGCTCTCTGAGTTTGACACCGAGCGGGAACAGCTTCGTGCCAAGCTGAACCGGGAAGAAGCACACACCACTGACCTCAAAGAGGAGATAGACAAGATGAAGAAAATGATTGAGCAACTGAAAAGGGGAAGTGACAGTAAACCAAGCCTCTCTCTTCCACGGAAGACAAAAGATAGGCGTTTGGTTTCCATATCTGTGGGAACAGAAGGAACTGTGACAAGGTCTGTTGCATGCCAGACAGACCTAGTGACAGAAAGTGCTGACCATGTGAAAAAGTTGCCTTTAACCATGCCTGTAAAACCTTCCACAGGGAGCCCCCTAGTTTCTGCAAATGCAAAAGGGAGCGTGTGCACTAGTGCCACAATGGCCAGACCAGGTATTGACAGGCAGGCTTCCCACGGTGACTTGATTGGCTCTTCTGTACCCGCTTTCCCACCTCCAAGTGCAAACAGAATTGAGGAAAATGGACCAAGCACTGACTCAACACCAGATCCAACCAGTAGCACACCCCCACTTCCCAGTAATGCTGCCCCTCCCACCACTCAGACACCAGGCATAGCTCCTCAGAACTCCCAGGCTCCACCTATGCACAGTTTACATTCACCATGTGCCAACGCCTCTTTGCATCCAGGTCTAAACCCACGAATCCAAGCAGCTAGATTTAGATTTCAGGGCAATGCTAACGACCCAGACCAAAATGGAAATACTACCCAAAGTCCTCCGTCAAGAGATATGTCACCTACAAGTCGTGACAACCTAGTGGCCAAACAACTAGCTCGGAATACTGTGACCCAAGCACTGTCAAGATTTACAAGCCCTCAAGCAGGTGCTCCCTCAAGGCCTGGAGCGCCCCCAACAGGGGATGTTGGCACTCACCCTCCAGTCGGTCGGACCAGTTTAAAGACTCACGGTGTTGCACGAGTTGACAGAGGAAATCCTCCTCCTATCCCTCCAAAAAAGCCAGGGCTCTCCCAAACTCCTTCTCCACCACACCCCCAACTCAAGGTTATTATAGACAGCAGCAGGGCCTCGAACACAGGGGCCAAAGTTGATAACAAAACTGTGGCTTCGCCTCCTTCCAGTTTGCCACAAGGGAACAGGGTGACCAATGAGGACAACCTTCCTAAGTCATCCTCCCCTCAGCTGCCACCAAAACCATCCATAGATTTAACTGTGGCACCTGCAGGCTGTACCGTTTCAGCCCTGGCCACATCTCAGGTGGGTGCCTGGCCTGCTGCAACCCCCGGACTGAACCAACCTGCATGTTCAGACAGTTCCCTTGTCATTCCTACCACCATTGCCTTTTGCTCTTCCATAAACCCCGTTAGTGCCTCATCCTGTAGACCAGGTGCCTCAGACAGCCTCCTGGTAACAGCATCAGGTAAAGGGATCGAACTGTTATACCCTTTTTAAAGAATATGGCCTCTCTTCTCACTTGCCTTGATTTTCTTCACATTGCCTTGAAACTTTTTTTTTAATTTTATGCTTCCCCCACCCCCACCCATTTCTTTTCTCTCTCTCTCTCTCTTTTTTTTGTTTTTTGTTTTTTGTTTTTTGATTTTTGTTTGTTTGTTTTTAAAGGCTCCAGGGTATGGTGATTCATCTTGCTATATGAATTGCGGTTTCACTATGCTAAGTGCTTTCTTCTTTTAAAATAACCTGAAAGTAGTGGCTTAAAGCACATGGAGACCATTAATTTAGAGAGACTAAAGTATTTACATGGGAGAAAAGAGTATTCCTTCTTATTAAATATTTATCTCGCAAGACCTCAGTGGGTCATCATCAGACAGTACATGTTTAATTCTGTTCCTTCTGAGATGACATTTTTAAAGGCCTTTCAAGTAATTATTAACACTATATTGGATTACCAAATTGACTAGATTTGTTCTGTAATTGGTATATTTTAAGTTCTAATATCAGTTTGGTGTTTAGAGTTTTTTTTTGTTGTTTTTTTTTTTACCCTCAGAAATGGAGTGTGAATATTTATAAATCTGTTCTAAGTTTATTTCTAAAAGCCATGTACCCTATTTAGTGCTGCCGTCTTCCAGCACTTGGGCACAGATGGTTAACATAGCATGTGGGCTATGTTACAGAAGGTTTCCATTGCAGGTGTGGCTTATGAAGTCACTGAATCTGGGACTCTTGAACAAAGAAAAGGTGGATTTTTCCTTTTTGTTATACAGTGCTAGAGAAAGCATTGCTTTTTATTGACATGACTGGATTAGTTCTTTACTAAGCAAATGTGGCTCTAAAGTAATGTTACCAAAAACACATAATTATAAATAACAAGAGACTAGATTCCAACACCCATCTGACTAACTGCAAAGTCCATGCTGTTTCCAGTTCCCAATTTTACCCCTCAAAATGTGGAAGACAAAGTTCTGTTGAAGCTTTGGAGAAGTCTCTCCTACCATGGGATCTCAGTGGTTGGTGGAGATTGTTGGTTCTAACGGGAGGAAACTTTTATAATTACAGGAAGGTTTGAATAGTTGTTATATTGAGTACTTTGAAGGGAGAGAGAGAAAAGCAAATAGCATCATATTTGCTAATTATCAGGTGATGGCAGCAGTACTTTAGGATTTATTTGTCCAACTATAAGCTATCAACTTGAAATTAAGGTCTTTGAGAGGCTTTATCCATATTTTGAGGGGCAAAATAGGGAATTGGAAGCAGCATGGACTTTGAAGTTAGATCTATGTTGAAATCTAGTCTCTGCCATTTACAGTTGTGCATTTTTGGTGACTTCTTACGCTACTCATATGGGGGAGGGTGGCTGTTAGGAGGAGCAGATCCTCTAATCTGTCAGCATAGTATTGAGCTTAGAATAGCATGAGTAATCAATAAGTAGAGATGATATTACTGCTTCAATGATATTGTTGTTTACAGTATTTTTGAGAATTTGCTTTGGAATTGACTTTAGTATTATTTTGAGATATCTTTACAGGCATTCAGCGTTCTATATTTTTGATCCAAAATGGTATTACTGAGCTGAACAGCTCTTCTCGTGGCCTAAAATAATTTTGGCTGTTTCTTACAAATTAAATCCACCCTCAGAAGAGGAATTTTGCTACTCAGTAGAATAGAGAATGTACTATAAGATCTTTGGGCAGTCACAAAACACAAGTTCCAAAAATGTGTGGAGCAGTGGCAGTGCTGTTGCCACAAATGCATAGACTGTAAAATAGAAAACACTTCCTAGGATATAGAAGTTTTGTCACTTTAAAAAATACAAAGCCATCTTTACTCTGAGACCTTGAGGGTCTGCCACTTGTTGCCTTGGTCATGACTGTGGTCCAGGGTTTAGCTGCACATGCCCTTTGGTTTCGGCAGAGAAACCTTAAAACCAGGATCTATGACTGAGGAACATTTTGTCAATAGGATTGAAAAGTTAATGGATTAAAATGTGTTAACTTCTAAAGACAGAGATTTACTAATCTGTTATCTATTCACCAGGATGTCCTGCCCTAGGATACAGTAAAATTTTAGATAAAAGAGCTATAACCCCTCTGAAAAATGCCCTTCACTTATGTCTGGAAAGCAAAAGACACTATAGACCAGAGACCAAAAAAATACCAGCCCCTGAAGATACAGAAAACGGATTCCTTATTTTCTACTCTCTGACTTCTGCAATTTTGCCAAAGTATTTTGTTTATTTATTCCTCTCAGAACTGCAGAATTACTTTTGGTAGAATAACAGGTTTCTATGTCATTTGCTTATAAGATGTGACTTATTAAGGGAGAAGGGAGGCACTGGAAGCCTTGAGTCATTCAGCAAGTGTTTACTGAGCACCTAGACTGGGAAATGAAAGTGTGATTACACTTACACAATGGAGGTCTACAACTCTACAATTCAACTATAAATGTTGCGTTGAACTTTCCAAATAAGATAGAGGATTTAAACTCTGTTTTGCATTGAGATTACCCCTATTTTTGCCACTATGCCCATTGCAACTAAGAAACACCAGAGCTGCCTCCACCCTGCTTACTAACCTGTGTGTCCCTGGGTGAGCTTGTGCCTCTCCAGGTCATTAGCCCTTTGAAGGGTATTAACCTTCCAAACAGCCACTGATTCAATTGTGGTTGCCAAAAGCAAGGCACAGGGACAATGCACATCTGTCAAATACCTGACAGATGTCTCTTCCAATTTCTGTGATCAAACAAGCGCTGAACTAAGTATAGTAAGGCAGGATTAGTCCATTCCTGCCCTTTTCTAAGTATCACCCTAGAGAGCTAATTCCCTCTGAGCCATTAGCTTTTTCATTTAAAAGCAAAAGCATTGCGGGCTGCAGTGCTCATACCTGTAATCCAAGCACATTGGAAGGATGAGGCAGGAGGATCACTTGTGCGCAGGCGTTCAAGACCAGCTGGGTTAACATGGCGAAATCCCATCTTTACAAAAAATATAAAAATTATCTGGGCATGGTAGCGTGTGCCTTTAGTACCAGCTACTCAGGAGGCTGAAGTGGGAGGATCACTTGAACTCAGGAAGTCAAGGCTACAGTGAGCCTTAATCATGCCACTGTGCAACAGCCTGGGTGACACAGTGAGACTATGTCTCAAAAAAAGCATTGAACCAAAATTATAATAATATAATAATATTCCCAAACAATAAAAGATTTAAACTTGCCTGATAAATTTTCAAACTACCTCTCCCTCCTTGGAGAACTACTGGCCCATAGTACTTCCAACTCTAGAATCCTGTGTTCCATGTCAGCTTCTATCTATAACAATTATGACTAAGTTAGAGCCCCAAGGAAAATTGGAATGACAGAAGTTGCCCTTTCAATGAATTGTAGTATAAATTACCCAAACTCTATTTGGCAACCTTTATAGCCAAATGTTAAATTTTTAAATAACATTCTTAATTCTAAATGAACTAGAATTTCTTGTTCCTCCTGAACTTGCCAAATAAACACATTTCAAATGTTAGATGAACAGAAGCCTAAACCAGAAATCACTCCAGGCAACTGAGTTTCCATACCCTTGGAAATTGTTTTTTCTGTGGTTTTTTTTTTTTCATTTGATACATTTGATTTAATTTGGTTTACACCTTTTCCCTATTGAAACATGACTTTTAAAAATTATCCTCCATGTATGATTGGCTTAAAGGCTAAATCAGAAAACAAGAATGATCTGGGCTATGACATTAACCTTCTCCACCCTCTGAAGCTGATGCCGGAAGCTGTTCTCACTCCTTCCCTCTGCTATTGCATGTCCAGTCATTCCCTTCCTCCTGGCATGTTGTGCAGGATGCTCACCTTACTAATGTTTGCATATGACACTGCGAAACTGATTGACTTTTTGCTAACATCAGTAGAGTAGCTGTACGAATACCGGTCTGTTCTGTCTTAACCATTATTTAACCTCTTAACTAAACATTACCATTTTTATCATTGTCGGTAATTTCAGATGAACAATGTAGTCTCATGGTGAAGTCTTATTTTTCCCACATTTAGGCAGGATTTATTAAAATAAGCTTGTCTGTGTGTTAGACAACATTGGAAATGTTAGTGAAGATGTAAAATGTATTTACAATTTTAAAATACTTGGTATTTGTAAAGCATTTTTCTTCTGTAAAGATTTTTAAAATATATTGCAGACCTCTAAGAAAATAAGGCAACTGATATATCTTCTGTAGTTCTGTATAAGACGACCCTTCAGTGGTCTAAAGATGGAAAACAAATTGAAGAAAAAAATTTGTTTTTCAGATAACTTATTAAAAATAGGGTTTCCCAGGAAATTACAGCTGCAATTGAGTATTTCTGTATAAAGCAGTTGAAAAATATATTTAAACTGTCTTCTCCCCACAAAAGCCTAGATTTATGGTGAAAAAAGAAAAATGTAAACAAAACCCAAAAGAATAGCAAGCCATTTACATGTATTGGTATTCATAAAAGAATATCAATAACCAAGACCCCTTGGATGAGATCTAAAGAGAGAATGAAAGAGAGAGAGGCTGAGTATGAGCCCCATTCCCTCCTGTTCCACCGAGGACTGTAGTGCGATGCCTTCATATTGCCTGTGTTTGCTTTGCAGTCGAGGTTTTATACCTTCGTGTGTATAATTTCTCTGTTTATCCATTTCTAATAAGTACTGATTTAATTTTTGTGGGCCTGTTTTTTGTTTGTTTGTTTGTTTTTAAGAAAATACAAAAGGTAAAATGTACCAGAGAGGAGCCTTCTTGTAAGTATGAAGTAAAAATACTACTTTTGTAAGAAGAGCTAATGAGTATCAGTAGGAAAATATCATAAAGTTTATATAAATATTGAATTTTATGAGCATTTTGATTTTGTATGTCACTACATATAGTCCTAATAGGATTAAAAACAATAAATTATTCATAGACCCAAGTAATTGATTATAAAGATATAATATCCAGCTTTTTATAAGCAGTGTAGTTTCATTTGTATAATTGGCTTTGTTTTGCCTTTTTTAATAAATAGTTTTTAAATACTGAGAAGTTCCTTTGATATGTACTTTGAAAATATTTATTAAGATAATTTAAGGCCAATAATTTAGGATTTCATCATAAGAATTGAGTATTACATATGTGTATTAATATGACACTTATATGCCTAGAATAATTATGCTGATACCAAATGTACAGAGGGTATAAAACATCCATCTGTTGTATCTTACTAAAGGGATATTACCACGTATCGTAATCAGGTGGCCATTCTGCCTTGTATTCCACTGCTAAGAAAGGATGTACAGGTAAATATGGCAAGATCTTATCTCATCATGCCACACACTTGCAAAAGGATGTAAAGTCAAAAGCCCATATGACCATTGTTATGAGCAGAAGGTTCAATATGGTTTTAATTTTCTTTTACAGGTGGTAGTGGATAGTTATAAAACATTTTAAAAATCCAAATGGTATAGTTCCTTAATGTAAAATTTTACTGCAGCTAGTAAAAGTAATCTTTGTTTTATGTACAATGAGATGTATTGTGCATATAGAAATTTAGGGTCTAGCCATTGTGAAGCACTATTTAGAATAAAGCCCTCCATCTGTGATCACTTTGGTCAGGACAAACTAGACCTAATTGGCCTGTGAAAGTGTGCTCTTAGGGATAAATATATGTACATATGCACAATGCTGTTACACGTATTAGAACCCTATAAGGAAAAAGAAGAAAATGTCTTATTTTGAAAATTCACTGTATTTAAGTCTAAAATACACAAATACCTATATATCACATTGAATGAACATTTTTACTTTACTGTTTTTACAGCCTTTTGATCAAGGAAGAATTCAGAAAGTTTTTCATGCTATATGCAGCCGAATTCACACACTTAACAGATTCTCTTCTAAAGCTGCTAAATACTGATGAGAAATATCTAACTATGATAACTCATTGTTTTTGTTAAAATTACATATTGAGTGTCCTGTTTTGTTGGCTGATTAAAAGTTTGTTAGGCGTTTTGTAAAGGTGGCCAGATGACACCGTCTTCACAATTGTATATAGAATATTTGTGCTGGTGAACTCTAGATCCAGTTATATATGTTATATTTTATTATCTCTTAATACTGAATAGCAGTTGGCCTCCATTATTTCCATTCCCAAATAAGGGAATTCAAGGAATATAAATAGACTCTTTGGTCCATCTTAACAGTTTACATAAAATTTGTAATTAAACATTTTAGAAACATTGTTGAAAAAGAAAAATCTGTTTCTTACAATTATTTATCTTATACCTAAAAATATCAGTTCACTTTTCCAGATTAGTATTGAACTAGAGGAAAACTTTACCTTGTAAAACCTTTACATTTTAAAATTCAAATTGTTTTAAAATCCTGAAGAGGAATTTGAACTTTTAAAACAAGACAGCCATCTTAAGTTTTCCTAAAACCAATCACCACTTTAACACTTACCTGTACAAGACTCATGACTAAAAATAATTTTTCACTATGTATGTTGATTTAATTGGCAGCAGATATAAGATCTGAAATAACAGTTCAGATTCATGCTAAGTAAATATTAACAGATTGATAATGTTAGAAACCACATAATCCTCTAGGGACACATGTTCATATGTTTGTGTGTGTGTAATTCAGAAAGGAATGGGTAATATCTATCTCTTGTCCTTGCTCCTACTCTCTAACGAGGGTCACTTTAACCTACAGGCTGGTCACCCTCCCTAACCCCTTTGCTAATGAGTGGTGGTCCTGCCCCCCTGGCTGGCAGGCCCACCCTTCTTCAGCAAGCTGCTGCCCAGGGAAATGTCACTTTATTATCAATGCTGCTTAATGAAGAAGGACTGGACATTAATTACTCCTGTGAAGATGGCCATTCTGCCTTGTATTCTGCTGCTAAGAATGGACATACAGGTAAATATGGCAAGATCTTATCACACCACACACTTGCAAAAGGAGGGAAAGTCAAAAGCCCATGTATCCATTGTTATGAGCCTAAGGCTCAATTTAGTTTTATTTTTCTTTTACAGGTGGTAATTGATAGTATTAAATGAGATTTAAAGATTGTATAAACATTTAAAAAATCCAAATTGTACAGTTCCTTAATATAAAGTTTTACCACAGCTAGTAAAAAGTAATCTTTGTTTTATGCAAAGATGACTTTGCATTTATGGTCCGTTAGAAATACCTGATATATGAGAAAGTCTAATTATGAGAACTTTAGTGCTACATGCTACAGTGAGGGAAAGTTTTAGTAGTTAGGAAAGGACATGGGCCTGAAATCGTTCCACAGTTGGAAGAATTTATGGTTATTTGAATGTCTTAAAAGAACCGAGAAGTTGTGTAACTATAAATGGTATATCGATGAAGACTGGGAATTATTCTTGTTCTTTAAAATGCAAATCCTGTAGTCAAATATACCAAAACATATGGGAGTGCAGAAAAAGAGAGGATTTGACCGCAAATGCAAAGTCAGATAGCATTGCATATGGGAGCCCATGTGACTGTCGATTAATTCAGATAAATGGAGGATTCTAGCAACCTCAGAGAGCCTATTATTTTTTAAGTATTCTAGAATTCTTCATAAACACTATGGAGATTTTCATTAATATAGAAGAAGTAAATCTAGTAAGTAACATGAGGAATGTGACATCTAGGTGGCATTTATTCCTGAGTTAGGTGACTTCCAATGGGCTGTCCTTTAGCCTCATTCATGGAGTTAAGGGTAGTATGCCCACCATCCAGAAGCAGTTTAAAGATTAAACATCATAAAGTAATAATTTATTTAAATACAAAGAATGGTATTTCAGTTTGGTAAGTGAATTTGGTTCTCCATCCAGGAACATTATTTTCTGGGATAGACTGGTAGAAAAATCTGGTAAAGCATTTTCTGGCACATGACATTTTTTTTACTCAGCAACAACTCTTCCCAAAATGCACGCGCGCATGGGCACATGCACGTGCACACGCACACACACACACACACACACACAAACACACACACCCATCTTAGTCAGTGAGTCTGGGGTATTATAATCTTTGGGAGAAGAGGCTGCTTTTCCTATAAATTAGTCTGCAGAGTCTCAGGTCTGCCATGATGGAATTGTGAGATGAACTGTGCAGGGGAGAGGCCCTTTGGGTTTAGAATCTATCTACAGATTGCATAGAGTTTGGCACATCTTAACTCCAAATGGGGAATTTACATGGCTTTCTATTAAAATCCATAGACTGTGTGAGATTGCTGCTGAGTGCAGAAGCCCAAATCAATGCTGCTGATAAAAATGGCTTCACACCCTTGTGTGCTGCAGCTGCTCAGGGACATTTCGAGTAAGTTGCTCTTAATTCCTTTTTTCTCACTGTGAAAGCCTCTTTTTATAATTTGCACACATATTTTAGTTCCGGCTGGATGTGTAAACTAGTGCTTAAAATCACTGGCAAATAAATTCACTAAATATATTTGAGGATTTAAATGCAAACTAGGATTCTAAATTTGCTCTTAATAATAGTTAATATTTGAGGGAAGTGAAGAAGAGAACTGTGCTGTGTCCCAACTGAATGTAAATGAACTTTCTTCAGAAGATAATCTGGCATGTCAACACATATGTCATGAGATAAAAGACTGTTGAGAAGCTTGTTGTTCACTATTTTACACCATTCCAACCCCCCAAAAGATTTTTTACTTATGATGTCACTAAAAGTAGAACATGGAATTAAATTGGTTGTAATAATCTGAACTTCCTAGTGGTAATGTATTCTAATTATTCATCTTGTTTTACCATTTAAAACAAAATTGAAGCATGAATTTCACATACTGAAAGAAGTTTGAGCATTAAGCCAAAGATACCTATTAATTAAAATATACCTAACTTTAGCAATGATTTATTTAGTAGCTTACTAAGTCAGTCAGATATAGGCATGACTTTTTAACATTAAAAGTCATATTTTAATTTTTAAAAAATAGAAAATAGCTAAGTTGCTTTTTCTGCCTGTGCTGAAATGTCGGGTTGTGGGAAACACAAGTTGCTTTTAACTTTTTAATCTAACTGTCCCGATAGAAATGTTCTTTAACAAATTACAGAATTATTGAAATGGGGTTTTTAAGGTTGAATCCATGTTATTAATCATAAATATAAAATTTTTAAAATACAAAATGAATTATTTATGTATAGCATGATTTACTTTTCTGCATATCGAACACATATTTCATTACCCTGAGTTTGTCATTGAGAACCCTAGACACTGATTTTGCTGTACTCTTTGGGCATATCCTGACTCCTTCAAAAGGAATTTCTCCTTCTGAGCTGTGCTTTTTACCTTTACTTTCACCAGGCAGCCTGTAGGGCCACTTTCTTGGAGAGTATAGCAGTCACAGGAATGGAAGCATGGATAACTCTGCAAAAAGGAAGGACCCTGGAGAAATCTGGGGATTGATTGATTGATTATTATTTTTTTTTTTTAGACGGAGTCTTGCTCTGTCACCAGGCTGGAGTGCAGTGGTGTGATCTCAGCTCATCACCTCACTGCAACCTCCGCCTCCTGGGTTTAAGTGATTCCCCTGCCTTGGCCTCCGGAGTAACTGGGACTACTGGTACACGCCACCACACCCAGATAATTTTTTGTATTTTAGTAGAGATGGGTTTTCACCATGTTGGCCAGGATGGTCTGGATCTCCTCACCTCGTGATCTGCCCCCCTTGGCTTCCCAAAGTGCTGAGATTACAGGTGTGAGCCACTGCACCAGGCCGGATTGGTTAATTTAAATGTGTCTGATACACACATACATCAACATGTCACTTAATTTAAAATATATATATATATATATATATATATATATATATATATATATATATATATATAAATAAAAGTCAGATACTGCAAGGGAAAACTAGGAAAAACATTCATTGGAGTGAAAATAAAAGATGAAGTGGATTGCTTCTTTCTTTGATTATGATTTAGCCCTCTTTTTAAGTTTATTCTCAACTAATTTTACAACTTAAGCTCCGCATGTTTAGCTAGTAACTAAGTGTCACAAAGTCTTGACTTTACCTCATTTCTTTCCTCCTTGATTCTCAGGGCAGCGGAGTTTCTGCTCAGCTATCTTTTTCCTCATCAGCTGGCCTGCCTTCAGGAGACAGGACAACCTCTGCTGTCTTTTCTCCCCAAGGCAACCCTTTTCTCAGCCATTCTGCTGCCTTTTATAGAGAAGGCACATGGTGCCCTGCTGTCTATGCTATTTATAATTATTTTCTCAAGTGAAAATCTCAGAATGACTCAGCAGCCTTTTTTCAATGTTCAAACTATTTTGAACCAAAATAATATATATTTATCAAGTACAGTTAAACCGTTCATCCCAGGAAGTTCAATTCTAAGGACTCTGCTTTCACAAGTTGGTTATAGGGAAGTATCATAAAGGAGGTATTAGCACTTTTCAAATTTTCATGGGAGAAATGAAATTTTGTTATTAGAATATATTTTCTAGCCTTATAAAAATAGTATTCATGTAATAAGATCCATAATAATTGATATATATATATAAATAGAAACAGTTGATGTATATAAAGATGCAGCATTGCCTTCTTTTCTGTATTTAATATCTTGGTTAGGTGGTGCTTCAAAGGTCAAACCCAGGTTTTATGTAATTAATCCTAATCTTGTGTGTAGGTGTGTAGAATTATTAATTGCATATGATGCTAACATTAATCATGCTGCTGATGGAGGACAGACACCTCTATACCTGGCCTGTAAAAATGAAAATAAAGAATGTATTAAACTCTTGTTGGAAGCCGGAACCAACCGAAGTGTAAAAACCACAGTGAGTACCACTCTGGTTATTTTTTTCCCCCCTGTATACATAATTTGCCATATATTTGTAAACTCTACAACTAGAAAAACAAAATAAAGGTTAAAATAGAGGTTGCTTTATTTTGTTTTGCTCGTAGGATTTGGAAAGTGTCTGACCCTTGTTTGAATCTCTTTCCTGTTAATTAAATGTCTTGTTCATTAGCCTAACCAGTCCTTTAACCTCTGAGCCTCAGATTCATCTGTCAAACAGGAAAACAAATACCTATGCTTTGATTATTTTTAGAACTAGGGCAGACAAGGGAGGTATAATTTTTTATTCATTCAACAAATAATAGTCTCAGATCCTGTGTTTTCTTAAGTAAAGGAGAACCAATGGTTAATAATGGCCACAGAGATGT
This sequence comes from Macaca thibetana thibetana, assembly GCF_024542745.1. Classification (NCBI taxonomy): domain Eukaryota; kingdom Metazoa; phylum Chordata; class Mammalia; order Primates; family Cercopithecidae; genus Macaca; species Macaca thibetana. Next base: position 41,447,184 of record NC_065580.1, read on the forward strand.
GGCCGGGTGTGGTGGCTCACGCCTGTAATCCCAGCACTTTGGGAGGCCAAGGTGGGCAGATCACCTGAGGTCAGGAGTTTGAGACCAGCCTGATCAACATGGAGAAACCCCATCTCTTCTGAAAATAGAAAATCAGCTGAGCATGGTGGTGCATGCCTGTAATGCCAGTTACTTGGGAGGCTGAGGCAGGAGAATCGCTTGAACCTGGAAGGCAGAGGTTGTGGTGAGCCGAGATGGCACCATTGCACTCCAGCCTGGGAAACAAGAGTAAAACTCCGCCTAAAAAAAAAAAAAATCATATATATAAGCAGAGATGTAATAAGCTAGATATAAACATTTTTAATGACTGTTATTGCTAGAGTTTTTTTTAAAAAAACTTCCTATTTTTTGAAAATCTGAGAAAACAGTTTAGTTTTATATTTTTCATGTTATTTATATATATTGAGAAATCTGTGGTGTTACACTTATTCAGTATAAAATTCTATAGTGAAAAATAATTTTGTATCACTGGGCTGAATGAAAAAAAAAAAAAGCAGTACAGCATAAAAATTAGTCACATCCTAAGTTAGAGAACACAGAAATCCATTCTCTCCAGCTAGTTGCTGGTGAGCTGAACAAAATCTTTGAAAGTATGGATGCTCAAAAGTTCAGAGATAAACAGTGTAATTGGGAACAATTATGTCTGTGCCTTATAATAAGTATCAAAAAAGGATGGAAGATAGAAATTTATTTTTCCAGAAATGGTTGCATGGCCTTTCTAATATAAATCGGGAAAGGTCAAAAGCACTTATAGTCTTCAGTAGTAGACTACTTGTGTGGTATACTGTTATACTACCCAAGTAAAGGTGTCCACAACCCAGTGAAGAACACACCTGAATGGAGCTGATTGAAGCTCCCTACTTGTCTTAGCCAAGTGAACTTTATTTATCTGTTTGGAGCACCCTTGTCTTGTCTTAGCCAAGTGGATTTTATTGGTATGAGATACCAAACCAGAGAAAAAGCTGCATTGCAAAGGGACGGCTTTAGCAAATGATCAGATGACTTAACCCAAATTTAGATTGTTCTTATTAATTGTCTATTTATCTGTCTTCTACCCTATTATTTTTTAAAAGTGTACTGTAGCTTACTGAAATATATTTAGTATAGCAGTGTGAAATACTACATGAAAACGGTATGTCAAGGGGAAATTAAAGGTAGAAAAACATAGCCAAAATACAAATCACCAAAATAAGCCAGGTTCTTTTATGAAAATTTTTTTTAAAAAATAAAGAAAATGAGTGTCCGAATAGAATGCAGACCCATCTCTATATAAAGATGAAGAGACTATAGATAGAACCTAGATTTTTCCCAGAATAATGCTTGTCAAGCTTTAGTGTTTTAGAATCTCCTGGAGGTATCGTTAAGTTAGATTGGTAGACCCCATCCCCAGAGTTTCTGATTCAATAGATCTGAGATGAGGCTTAAGAATTCACAGTTCTATCAAGTTCCCAGGTGATACTGATGCTGCTGGTCTGGGGACCACACCTGAGAATCACTGCCCTAAAAAGGACTTCTATTAATACCCCTAACTCCATCTACCAGCTAAGTGGGTAATAGAGGCTCCAAAGTAATATATTCTAGAAAACAGACCCAGTAATTTTAGTTGAAACATTTTCTAAGCTTATAATGATCAGTATCCCTCTGCAGTCACAAAACACTCAATAGGGGCCTGTAAACCTGCACTGAAATTATTTGGCTTTGTTTTTTCTTTATGTCTACCTTTTCCCTGTTATTTAGGATCTTTCCTTCTGGAATGGTTGGCATAAAATTTTAAGATCGCAGAGTTAGGTCAGTGCCTTATAAGTAAAACTGGCTTATAACTGCATTCTTTCAGTACTCTACTAATAACATTCTTGCATATAAATTTTTTAATTCCTTTAAAGTTCATTCTCTTTCATAGTATTAAATTGAGATTTTGATTTACCATACATAATACTCAGTTATGCCCTGGGCAGTACCTGCTCACCCCAAATGTTTAACTGGTAGGTAGAAGTGATTACAAAATAGCAAACATGAGTCATAGCAGTTGGAAATATTGTTAACTGACAGAAGTCAGAGAACTTTACCCAGCTCATCAGTGTTGATGTTCAGGATTGGAATGCCTGCTTTTCCCAGCTCAGTGGTCCATGCCCAAGAACATTTTGAAGTGAACTTTCAATAACATTATCCTTGACATTAATGTTGTTATCAACCCTTTCCCCCTGGTCATTTTATTTTCAGGATGGCTGGACACCAGTTCATGCAGCTGTGGACACTGGTAATGTGGACAGCCTCAAGCTTCTTATGTACCATAGAATACCAGCTTGTGGAAATTCTTTCAATGAGGAGGAGTCCGAGTCAGGTGTCTTTGACTTGGATGGAGGAGAAGAGAGTCCTGAAGGCATATTCAAGCCTGTTGTTCCTGCAGACCTCATTAACCACGCCAACAGAGAAGGCTGGACTGCTGCCCACATCGCTGCTTCCAAAGGTTTTAAGGTGTGTCTGTTAGCAGCTGGCCTCATCATGCAGCTGTAATTTGATGAGCGGCGAAGTTGTCTGCTATAGATGAAGTGTACTTAAATTGAATAATTGGAGACTGAGTGATACAATTGCAGATGTTACCAATACAAATTGACATTATTCCTATGCAATAGTTATGGTCAAGGGCATAAGAGACTTTTAATAAAAATAATTTATTTGTAGTTTGTTAATGAGAAATATGAGGGTAATTTCAAACATTTTATCTACAATAGGAGCAAATCATTGGCGTTGATTTAGTTCATTGGGTTGCTTACTTCAGTACCAACACCACGCTGCTAGTGAGAGGCAGGGTGAGGATTCACATTCGTGCTGCAGAGCTCGTTCTCTTGCCCTGTACCCTCAGCTGCCAAACTTACCCCTGTCTGTGCTGTCTTACCAATATCTAAGAGGGAGCTCTAGATGCTCAGATAGAATACGGAATGTTTCTGAATATTAAAGAAATAGTGTAATATAGTAATCCATTCACTCATGTTGTTCTGATGTCAATCACTTTAGCATTAATTTGTGTTAGCAATAATAAGATATTAGGAAGTTCCTGAGTGCAAGCTACTGTGTGTGCTAACATTTGTAAGGATCATTTCTGCCATTAGGTAGCTCCTAGTTCAGTGGCAAGTGTGCAGGGTACAAGACAAATGTAGGACAAGAAAAGCACAAAAATGAACACAAGGAGAACAGAAATGCACTTGGAACAGTATAAAAATGCAGCAATTACAGGAAAAAGAAGGAGAACATACGTATTTCAAAGGGCAGAACTTCAGGAGTGTTAGGCTCAGGCATGGCTCATTCTGGAGGAGCTGGAAATTATTTTGAGCTTTGCAAGGAGGATTAAATTCACCATCACCATTGAGAAAGGAGAGTGGTTCAGGTGAAAGGAGCAGTAAAAACAAACACATGGAAGTAGGGAGGTGGATAACAGGTCCCGGTTAATTGGGATAATGGAGAGTAGTGAGAAATAAGACCTGACTGGGAGTCTCACAGCAGGGCCTGGGGCCTTCAGTGACATAGCAAGGAGTTTGGTCTTAATTTACTATTCAAAGTGAAACCATTGAAAGGTTTTGTACAAAGGAACAAAATAATCAACTGAATAGTTTAAATAGATTCATTTAGCAAGAACATCAAGAAGATTTGAGATTACAAAGAAATTGGTATCAGGAAGAGACACTACATGAAAGATGATGAGAGCAGTGGAAATAATGAGAAATACTAGGAATTCCCCAGGAATGAGCATGTTAGATGAGGGAAATGGGGGAGCTGAATAAAAAGATAGTAGTAACATTCCCAAAAAGAACAAGGAAAAGGATCATTTTGATCGAGAAGACAGAATGCAGTTTTAGACATGCTGAATGTGTTACGATTTGTTCATCCAGATGGAGATAGCTAAAGATGTGTATTTAGAGCTCCTGGTTGGGTAACTTCCTGTTGTGATCTTGGCAGAAGCTGTTCATCTTGGACTTTGGTGTTTTACAAAATGAGAAAAGGGCATGATACAGTTGAGTCTGGAGGTATGGTTTGTTAGCAGTAGTTTTGTTGTTTTGTTTCCCCAACTTCACCCTTTGACCAAAAAGATACAAAAATTCTGGGAACTTGATTTGTATGTATGATTTGAATGGAATGCAATAATATTTGACATAAAAGTTTTTGGGAGACAAAGATGGGAAATGTGAATAGTTTAAACCTGAATATGTACAGTTAATCTAGGACTATGAATCTCTTTTGCTATTGTAGAGGTGCATGGAAAGGGTAGTTTGCAACCTGCCTCCACTCCTTTAAAAGAAAAACTCTGAATGTAATATGAGATGTTAATGATAGGAGTGTGTTAGGCCTGCACTCAGCCTAGAGGCAAAAAAAAAAAGAAAGAAAGAAAAACAAAACCTGAACACCCTTGATCTAGGATGTTCAGCTACTGCACCTCTCAGGCTAGGCAGAAAGGAACTCACTCCCCAGGGTGAGTTACCCTTCAGTGTAGGGCAGTTGTGATGCCGCTCAACTCCTTAATTATGACTTCTTCATTAGTTCTGGTGTTTTTATGATCAAAGAGGGCATTGTCATTGATTTCCACACCTCTGGCATATTGTCCAAGGGAAATGTGACCTCTTTCTCCCGTAGACTATGACTCTCGTGTATTCTTTTACTTTAAGAAGCACAAGATGAATTTTGGACAAGGAAAGAGAGATTTTTTTAAAAGTGGGCATGACTGACAATATTCACATGCTGCTAGGCTATTAATATATTTTTTAAGCCCTGGAGTGGACATTAAATCTTCTAGTCTAACCTTTCCATTTTATGATTAAGACATTTAAACCCCAGAGGGTTTAGTAGATAAAAGTTGGGAATGAAGCCCAGATTGCCTGAATCCATTAGTCTTTTCATTGTACCATACTTCCTTCTACCCTAGTCAAAGATATTGGAAAATGTATTAGTGTCATTTGTCTAATATTTATTTTCTGGCTGAGATAGTTCTACAGAAAGTAATCTACTTATAACTAAGATATTAAGGCCAGATTTCTGAAAAAATACAGCTCTGAGCTAGTCATTGCACTGGTAGAAAGATTCTACATTGACCACAAGTAGAGCTTAAAAATAGTTTTTTTCTTTACTCTAGCATACATTTGTCTAATCTACACAGAGTAGTAGAATCATTGCTACCCAAGAAGATGACTTCAGTTTCCACATGGTTTTCAGTAGAGAATTGTGGAATTTCAGAGCTTGAAGGGACATAACATAGCTCAGTGGTCCCCAGCCTTTTTGGCAGCAGGGACTAGTTTCGTGGAAGACAGTTTTTCCATGGTTGGGGGTGGGGTGGGGTGGGAATGGTTTCAGGATGAAACTGTCCCACCTCATAAGGAGCACGCAACCTAGATCCCTTGCAGATGTAGTTCACAATAGGGTTCACACTCCTATGAGAGTCTAATGCCACCGTTGATCTGACAGGAGGCGGAGCTCAGGCAGGAATGCTTGCCTACCCTCCACTCACCTCCTGCTGTGCAGCCTGGTTCCTAACAGGCCATGGACTGATACTGGTCTGTGACGGGGGTTTGTGGACCCCTGACATAGTTCATCTGGTCAATTTCCCTTGTGTTGTAGATAAAGAAACTAAGTCTTTATCTCTAACAAATGGGAAATGGGTAACTAATTCCTCAAGCTCCATTCATTGAAGATCAAATTCCCACATCTGTCCTTTTTCCATGTTAGCCCCTGGTCTTTTTCCCAATGGTTAAAAAATTTGTGCAGACCACCATTAAATGTCGTCGGAAAACCTCTCTCTATAGCTGGCCTGACTACTCCAGAGAGGCTGCTGAACTAAGGATAAGCCTTTGTTTCCATCGTTTCATCTGAATAGATAGATGAATTTCTTTTTTTTTTTTTTTGAGACGGAGTCTTGCTCTGTCGCCCAGGCTGGAGTGCAGTGGCCAGATCTCTGCTCACTGCAAGCTCCACCTCCCAGGTTCACACTATTCTCCTCCCTCAGCCTCCCGAGTAGCAGGGACTACAGGCGCCCGCCACCTCGCCCGGCTAGTTTTTTGTATTTTTAGTAGAGACGGGGTTTCACCGTGTTAGGCAGGATGGTCTCAATCTCCTGACCTCGTGATCCGCCCGTCTCAGCCTCCCAAAGTGCTGGAATTACAGGCTTGAGCCACCGCGCCCGGCCGATGGATGAATTTCTTAATGAAACTTCCTATTCTGTCATGAAACCATTGACATGTTAGTTTCCTGCAACAGAAACAAATTTAAGAGATTGTCTGGATTTGAGCAGCTCTGTTGTTGAAGTTCATATACCAAGAGATTTTTTTCACTGGAGGGACTGCGTGAATTTTTCACTACAGGAGGTGGTTATACTTCTCGCTTACCAAAGCCAGTGGCTTCCTGTCACTTCTGCTTTTGCTCAGTCTCCCTGGGTGTTTTAACAAGTTGACGATTTAATACAAACTCCTTCCTCCCTGGGCTTCCAGACCACTGTCCTTTTCTCACTTCCCCTCCAACTTTGCTGACCAGGCTTTCTATTTGTTTTTCTGCTTTTTGTTTTTTGGGGTGTGTGTGTGTGTGTGTGTGTGTGTGTGTGTGTGTGTGTGTGTGTGTGTGTGTTTTAACTCTAAGCAACTCCCAAGTTTTATTCTCAGCTGCCTACTCCTGTTTTCTAAGAGCTTATCCAGTCTTTCAGGGGTCTTTCAGGAATCAGCTGTGACTCCTGCAGTAACTAGTCCCAAACCCGTATCTCCATATCTGCCTTTTTAGTTGTCCTCCAGACATTCATCTCCAGCATCCTAGAGGTCATGTCTGGTTAGGCCCACTGCCCTCTGGTCAGGTAGTAGCCCTCTTGTTACCCACTTTAGATCATTTTTATGTGTTAGGATTGCGATCTGCCTGATGCATTGTTAAGCTTTTAGCCACATGAGGATCAGACGTTTGTACTCACACTGTAGCAGCCACCTCGGTCCTCCAAGAGGTCTCCATGAGGTATGTGCAAAGGTCCACATGATGCCCCAATATTTGGATTCCTTCTTCCTAGGAATTGGATACAAGAACAAGATAATAGGAGTCGCTCAAGTTATTCATTGTTGCATGGAGTTGGGTAGCTACTTTAGAAAAGAGAAAATTAGATGAGGTGCCTGCAAAGGCACGAAGTCATTGGAACTAGATTTTAATCATGATAAATAGAAATCTGTTCTTTGAACACTGTTGTAATGCTTTTGATTATGATTATTTCCTTTTTTCTTTTAATTTTTAGAAAAAAATATTCTGGAAAATGCCTTTCTATACTCATTCCCTATAATATTCAGTGAAGAGTACTGAATCCTTTCTTACTTTGGACAGCAATGAATGACAGAACCCTAAAGGGAATGTAAACTTGGCTGCCCAGGGTCATGCTCCACCTCTCATCCAAGACATGAGTTGTCCAGTGTTTCCCACCAACACCTTTCATGGATCTGGGTTTTGATCCTTTTTCTCATCACTCTGAACTTTCTCACTTGAATGATCTTGTTGATCCGCAGAATATAATCTATACAGATTCTAAAATCTCATCTCTAGCCCTACTTAAGCATTTTCTGAGTCTGTCTAGGCAGGTCCTTTCCTTGATAATCAGGGGAACAAACTTTCCAGTTTGCTCAGTACAACCCTGTTTATGCCTGTCATCCCAGTGTAATTAACAGTGCCTCCTTTCACTCTCTAATGTGTTCCAGTTTAAACAACTGTAGGGTAATCCTGCAGTTTGGGGACTACATTCACTTTTGCTTCCACCAGATAGCTCTTCTAGCACATTCTTGGGCCCAAATGTTTATGCTTCTTAGCCAATCTGCTGCAATTCTTGCTTCTTCTCTCTTACTCCAATAGCATCACCTGGCATTTGTTTACTTGTTCCATCTTCCTAACTGAAAGAACTCAAATGATCAACACAACTCTAAATTTACTCTTTTATGAATAAATTTTGAATACCTTGTCTCCTCCATAGTCTTGTCAGCACTGTCCTTAGGGAGCCCTCATCATCTGCTGTCTGGTCACATTCACGATACTGCCGTGGTCTCATCATGTTCGGTCTCTCTGCTTCCCTTACATTGCCATGTGAGGGGCCTTTCTAACAGGTGAACATGGTGCTGTAATTACCTGCTTCATGTCTTCCTAAGCCTCTATCACTTCCAGGGCAGGGATGCCTATCATAACAGTCAAGTCCCTTCCTGATCTGGCCTTGGTCTGTTCCCCTAGGCACACTTCTGTCTCCTTCCCTTGTGCGTGCTAGGCTTTGACCACGCATACTGGTCAATGTGCAAACATCCTGTGCTCGCTCCCCTCCCTGTCTTTGTATCTGCTGCTCCCATTACCTCAAATGGCCTCTTTTCCTGTCTTGACCCCTCTCTGCCTGGAAAACATTTCAGCTTGTCTTGGCTTCTTGGAGTTAGGTGTTCCCAGGATACCTCTCCACACTTTGCTTAGAGAGCATGTACTTCATTGTAATTGTTTGCATGCCTCGCTGCCTCTCCATCTCCTCTGAACAGTTACTTTTTAATCCTTCTATATACTGTGTCCAGCAGAGTCTGTGACCCAAAAGTGCTAAATGTTTGCTGAGTCAGTAAGAGAATGGACTGCTTTCTTTTTCTTAACTGGTCTCCTTGCTGTCACTCTCTTCCTTTCCAATGTAATCTTTCATTACAACAATTGGTTTGCAGAACAGAGCTGAACATGGCGCTTTCCTTCCCAAACACATCCTCATGCCTACAGAAAAGCATGCAAAGTGCATAGCACTCAACCCTTTACAGCTGACAGCAGCCACCTTCATCTTTGGCCATGCACACCTAACTACCTTCTTGCTCATGTCATTATTTCCCACATTAACGGCTTCCATCTCCCCAGCCCTGTAAAGCAGCAGGTACACCCCAAGGTTGTTCTCAGCACTTGAGCTGGGCTTTCGATGTATATTTGCAAACTTTTTTCACTTTCTTTCTCTCTGCTCACTCTCAAACTCCTGGCTCCCTGCTCTGACTTTGATTTTTATCTCTAGCTCTCTGGACTCGGGGTTGCTACTGAATTTCCTGGACGCTGGTACCTTGCTTCTCAGCTCTGCTGAAAGGAGCCTGGCAGTTCCCTCACCCCTCAACCTCTCCTCTGTCCCTGGTCCATAATCATGGATCCCTCTGTTTCAGCTGGACCCATGGGCACCCAGCATAAAGACAGCATTCTCCAGTCTCGATTGCAGGGAACTATGGCCAAATATTTGAGTTCCAGCAAGTGGAATGTGAGTGCACGTGAAAGCTGAGGCCTAAGCTACTTCTTTAAAAAGTCTCTGTTATAGCAGATGTCTCTATATCCTAATAGGAATTTATCTTAAACTCATCCATCTAGAGCCCTGTCTCCGTATCACTTGGGTAGGACATCCTGCCCAGTTTAGGGCCCCTGGGACTCTATTTCCAGAAGCAGAGACTGGAATCACAGCATTTGTCCTCTTCACACAATCCCATTCAACAAGGAGAGAGTATAGATACTTCTCTCCCTCTTTACCTCTTCCTGCTCCTCCATAAAGTAAAACTGTACTCATTGCTTCACCAGCCCCTTTTCTGAGTGTATCAGGTCACTTTGCATTCCTCCCTGAGACATGGAATTCCTCTACCTTATTCACCATCAGGACCCTCAGCCCATGTAATAGTCCCTGGCCCAAAGGGGCTTTGTGCCCTGCTTATAAAGTTGTTGTGAGGGCTAAACGAACATTGAATACTTGCAAAGTGTGGTATGTGCCTGGAACTTAGTATGTGCTCAAATAGTTGTTGTAGCTGTTGTTGTTAAGTGTCAGTGGGGCCAAAGTTTTCACTTTCTTTGAGTTCCCTATGCAGCCAGCACATGCTGCAGAATTTACACTTGTAGTAGTGTTTGGCTATGCGCTACCCTCATGGGGACTGACATTCATGCTTCCTTAAAGAGAAAGTCACTGCTTATGGTCTGGCCCCCTGACCTACCTGAATGTAAGAAAAATTAGAAATCACCTACTTTGAAGGTCAGAAATAAAAGACTATAAAAGAACAGGGTCAGGCAGTTCAGGAGTATTGCAAACTTGTGTTACACCTTTTATCATTTCTGTTTGTAATTTGAAGTAACAGTACTTAAATTGTCTTGAGATTAGTGACATTTGTTGATGTGCTATGATACCTCACCAGTTAACTGGATATTTGGACTGTTTTCTAGCTGGTGATGATGATGTTGATTATAGTAATAATAATAGCTACTAATAACTACTGGGAGTTTAGTACAGGCCATGAATATGAGAACTTTGTGTGCCTCTTTCATTTAAGTCACGTTAACCTTATGAGATATAGATACTTGAAATACAGATAGGGAAATGAAAGCAAGAAAATGTTAAATGATTCTGCAACAGTGGTAGATACAGTCATTTTGGTTGGCAGGATTCATCCAGGTCAGCTGTGGCTCTTACCTACATTTACTGCAAGTTCCAACTTGCAAAATAAATGCGTGATTTTTATCACTTATCATCTTGAGAATTCACTAAGTTTAGTTCTCAGATTGCTTTCTAGTTAAGTTTCTAATTAGAGTTCATTTCTCAATCAACATTATCTTATTTTTACTCATTTTGTCCAAATTAGTAACAACAAATTGATATGAATTGACATTTATTTATCTGACTTTGTTTTCTGTTAATTTCTTAGCGATTTCTTAAATCTGAACTGTAGACCTATGAAAGTCAGACTTCCAGACTTTTCTTTAAGATTTACTTTTTTAATGGCCACATAATAATTGTACAGACTGCCGGACTTAAATGGCAAGTTTTAGAGAGATTCCTCCAACCTGAACAGGGTCAGGCAGGGAGAAACAAATGTCCTAGTTGCTTCCCTTTGCAAGCAGGCAGATTTTCTTTACTCAGGAAACCCAAGGCCTAGTTTCCCATCTTTCCAACATCCAAGAAGGTTCTCTCTGTCAGCTTTACCCTCAGAGCAGCACTGGCTTCCTGTTAAAGTTTCACTAAATTGGTGGTTTCTGCTTACTCTTTGTTTTTTTTTTTCTGGCCCTTGGGGACTCACTGTATTTTCTAGCGAACTCATTATGGCGTTTAAAAGTATGTTTCAGAGGCAACATGAAGCAACCGGAAGTCATGTATACTCCTTGTGGAAGTGCACATTGGTGTAGGTACTTTTGAAAGCTCTTTGCAGTATGGACTAACGTAGAACATGTGCATGCCCTGTGCACAGCAGTCCAGCCCTACCATATACCAAATACCCAACACGTGTCCACCACAGGACATGTACTAGAATGTTTATAGCAGAACACCAATGTTCATCAACAAGAGAATGGATGAGTAAATTGTGGTATACCACAATGGAATATAATGGAATCCCACATAGTTATCATTTTTTAATGAAGACACATTCTGACTACTCCCAACACATGGATGAATCTTAGAGACATTATATTGAATGAAAGAATGCACCTACATACAGTATGATTCCATTTATATAGAGTTCACAAATAGGCCAAACCAATCTCTAAAATTAGAAATCAGATAGTAGTTGCCTCTGTGGGGGAGAGAGGAGTTAATTGTTGAGATGGAGTACAAAAGGGGCTTCCAAAGTGCTCCTTCCACAAATATGTTTGCTTTGTGATAATGCTTCAAGTTGTCCACTTCTGTGTACTTTTCTATGTGAATATTATATTTCTTTTTTTTTTTTTTTTTTGTGAGACAGAGTCTTGCTTTGTCACCCAGGCTGGAATGCAGTGGCATGATCTTGGCTCACTGCAACCTCCGCCTCCCGTGTTCAAGCAATTCTCCTGCCTCAGCCTCCGGAGTAGCTGGGATTACAGGCGCCCACCACCATGTCCGGCTAATTTTTGTATTTTTAGTAGGATGGGGTTTCACCATGTTGGCCAGGCCAGGCTGGTCTCAAACTCCTGACCTCAAGTGATCCACCTGCCCCGGCCTCCCAAAGTGCTGGGATTACACACATGAGCCACCACACCCAGCCGGATATTGTATTTCTTATAAAAATATTTTATATTAGAAGACAAAAAAGTATATTTTAAAAGTGGATGAAAGGGTATGCTACAGAAAGATAAGAAAAAGCTATTCAAGATGACTTGATTTAATATGTTGTTAGAACTGCAAGACAGCCCCATGCCTCCGAGTGGGTGTGTGTGCGTGTGTGTGTGCGTGTGTGTGTGTGTGTTTAGGGGAGTGATGGGCAGGTCATTGCTTGTTTTGGTTATTAGTTCCTTTTCATGCTTTCTGGTCTATTCATTTTTCTCCTTAGCCTTGTGAGAAATTAGCAAACAAATCATCAAGTGGTAAACATTGATATAGGAGAGTTCCTTGGTAAATATCCTGATGTAATACCTTGCCATGTGATTATTTATTAGAAAATGTATGTATATATATTGTCTACTTTGCATTTGAAAAAATATGGAGGACTAAGACTTTTCAGTTCATAATTCTACTTTTTGAATGGAGATTTCCTTAAGCAACACAGAAGAAGAAAAAGCTGAAAAGGAAAGGGAGCATCACTTCAATATCTATAGGGAATGTTTTTCTAAAATCTCAATCAGCATGATGTGCATATTTTTCACATAAAATATGGCAGGGTAACATCTCAAATACAAATATGCTTATGAGGACTCTTAGAGTTTTTAAAATTAGAACCCTGCACTTATATTACCAGGAAAGCAGTTTATAGTCTAGAAGACAGCAAAGTACATCCTGTTATAGCAAAAGTCTTCTCCTTTAAATTGCCAAATTACCATAGAAGGAGAATGTCTGCTGAAATTAATTTTGTTTTTAATTTCAATCTGCAGATTGAGTGATTACCAAGCTATTTTTTTTCTTGAAACCTAAGAAGCTGTTCTGTGGAACAGTGTTATGATCCTATCATTTGCATTTAAATAAGCACTCTTTGCTTTGCATTTCTAGACATTGTTTAGTTTAATCTAAGATTAATCTGTATATTGGGGTTGATGGAATTGGAATAAGATTTATAGCTGTGAATTCTTGATTTGATTGTATAGGCAACTGGCTTTTCCTTTGGGTTTTGCACTCAAGTTAATTCATTTGGACTTGGAGGTAATCGAGCTCTTGTCTTTACAGAACTGCCTAGAAATCTTGTGTAGACACGGAGGGCTTGAGCCAGAAAGGAGAGACAAGTGCAATCGGACTGTGCATGATGTTGCCACTGATGACTGCAAGCATTTGCTGGAGAATCTGAGTGAGTGATGTTCAGAGCTTATTGTTTATCTTTCCCCTCTGCTGCTGGGGCCTCTGGTACAATGGGAAAAACTATTTACAGTTTTTGCACCTCCTTTTTAACCTTTTTGGAGCCCCAACTATGGCAAAAATACTGACTGTAAGTCTGATAATTATTGTTCCATGTAGAATGACTTTTTGCAGAACTAATTGCTACTCAAGTGATGCGGGCTTCTCCTTGTATTTTACTGACCTAGGAGAGCAATCTAAATATTTATTGCATTTTTCTTCTGATTTAGATTGTCTTTCTAGACATTAGACTGGCAGGATATGAGAAATCCCAGCTGTGTACTCTGCATCAGTTGATTGTATGAGGCAGGCAAGTTGGTTGTCTCCCAGCACCTGGTTGCCTACTTTTCTGTGAAGATAATTGTTGATCTTTTGGGTCCCTTTCAGCTCCAAGAGTATATGCTCCTCAGCATATTTTATAAAGGCTCACTTGTGGGTTTGTGAGTGTGGAGTATAGACCTTACGAAACATTATGACCTCTTATATTAAGATTATCACTCTATCCATCCAGTCAGCCAGCTGTATCAGTAATTCAGTTTTAGGATAAGCAGATTTTTAAAAACTTAAATAATGTTTTTATCTTCAACTTAATACATACCTTCATATACTTTTATTTTGTGAAGAAAATTTCACAATGGCTAGGAAGTATATATGCAAACTGTGTAAGTAAACTTTAATATAAAAAGATAAAAGAGAATCATAGAAATTCTCTTTAAACCTGAGTGGTTTTTTTTTTTTTTTTTTTTTTTTCGTTGACAGAAGGCTTTATTTATCATTAAAGTCTAGCTTTCAGGACCTTAAACTTTTGAATCACTGCTCAGTGTCTGAAAGAGTATCTTATATAGGATTTCTCTAAAATAGTTCTCTTATTATAAGCTGATGCTACCCTAACAACAAACATGGAAAACTTTCTGTTGGGCTAAAATTTTATTATGGAATGTAAATGCTATCATTTAATTATATTCCACATTTTGATATTAAACATTTAAAAATTGAATAAGTAGATATAGCTGTGATATCTTAGATGTGAAAAATATGAAGCATATCGGCATGGCTGGGATAGAAGTGTGATTAGAGGTGGGAAATTGGAAGGATGAGACAGCGCAATTGATGTTTTGGGCAGTTTAATGCTCATTTCAGTAGTTTTGACCTTATATGACAAAGATAAGTCAATGAGATTCTTGATAGTGCATAATATGATACAAACGGTGTTTTGGAATTTCGTAGGCAGCTCTTTGTGGGACACATCAACCTATAGAGAGTCTGGAAACAGATCAAGCATCAAAGAGTTTTAATGATGAGTCCTCAGTTGGACCAGGGTGGAAGAGAGGGAAATGGTATATAATGAGGAGAGAGATGAGAAATCCTAAAACTGAGGATTAAGGAGGACTTTATGAAATAGAAGACTGGTATGGGAGACCTGAGTATAATTTCTATCTCGGACATGTTGGCAGGCTTTGCAGGTGTACATCCTGTGGAAGACTGGACATTAGGTAGTCTGATTTAAGGGAAAGGGCGTCTGAATCCCAGCTCCCAGAGGTCTGTGTAATGTCAGGCAAGGTGCTTAGCCTTCTCTCACCTCAGTCTGCTCGCCTGTTAGTAGGGTTAACAATTATTCGTATACCTGAGTGCAAAAGAGTGGATCGTTTCTTAAAGTCTTTCTAAGATTCCAATCCTGACAATCAGAGAAGTAAAAAAGACAGGATATGCATTTAGATTATGATTACTTCCATAAGGCTGATGATAAAAGCTGTGAATGTAAATGAACTATAGAAAGTAAGTGGGGCCGGGTGCGATGGCTCACATCTGTAATCCCAGCCCTTTGGGAGGCTGAGGTAGGCGGATCACCTGAGGTTGGGAGTTCCAGACCAGCCTGACCAACATAAAGAAACCCCATCTTTACTAAAAAATACAAAATTATCTGGGCGTGGTGGCGTATGCCTGTAATCCCAGCTACTCAGGAGGCTGAGGCAGGAGAATTGCTTGAACCTGGGATGCAGAGGTTACAGTGAGCCAAGATGATGCCACACTGCACTCCAGCCTGGGTGACAGAGCGAGACTCCATCTCAAAAAAAAAAAAAAGAAAGAAAGAAAGAAAGTGAAGAACAGAATGTGTCAAAGAAGAACAAAGATGCACAATTATTTTCATTTGTTCAACAAACTACTCCTCGCCTAAGCACATAGCTAGAAGCACTCTTGCATGTGTGTACCAGGAGACATATGAAAATGTGTGTTGCAGCATTGTGTGTAATACTAGAAAACCGAAAGCATTCTAAAGTGAAATATATTAGGGAATGGTTAAATAGAATAAACTCTAGAAAATTCATATCTTAAAGGTACCAAGTAGCACTTAAAAATAAATTTTATCTGTATAAATCACCTTAAATACATTTAAAAAAATGTTGAGTGAAGTCAGTTATAAAGGACACATAATATAAAACCATCTGTGTAAAAAGTTTAAAAATACAACTCCAAGCCTATATTTGTTATAAGTACCACTAAATGAGGCAACGTGTAAAAATATGCATAAGGGAGGTAAGAGCTTCCCCATGGAAGATTTAAGTGAAAATTGAAGGGCTGAGCCAAGAAAGAGTGGAAAATAGAGACATTCCAGGTGAACTAGCAGCATATCTGGAGGCACTGAAGGGGACATGCTTTGGAGTCTTTAGAGATATTTAGCTATATCTGCAGTGCTGGGGAGAGGAGGGAGATGAGTGTGGAAAGTCTAGAGTCAGGTCATAAAAGGCCTTGTATTCCTTTTGATTCAATCCTCCCTGTAAGTTTTGAGGCAATCCCATGGACCTGAATGAACAATTGAATGATTGCAAGTGAGGACATAAGTGGTAGGTAATGGGGAAATAATTATCTTGACACACAGGGTACCATAGATGGGGAGCATGACTGGTACCTAGTAAGAGGGAAGGAGGCCTGAACAAGCAAGGGAGGAACAGGGCTGGAGAAACAGTGTCATGGTTCAAGTTATAGGTGTGCTGTGAGACAGGAATGATGTATAGGGTGAGGGGAGAAGTGAACTGAAGGCCAAGCCCAGAGAAACCCCTATCTTCAGGTCAGAGAAGATTTTTTTAAATGACTCTAAAAGAAGATTGGGAAATAGGAAGGAAAAGAGCCAAAAAACAATGGTGTATGGTCAGGCATCGTGGCTCACACCTGTAATCCCAGCATTTAGGGAGGCTGAGGCAGGAGGATTGCTTGAGACCAGGAGTTCAAGACCAGTCTGGGCAACATGGCAAAACCCCATCTCTTCAAAAAATACAAAAAAAAAAAAAAAATTAGCTAGGAATGGTGGCATGCGCCTGTAGTCCCATCTGTTCTCTACTCCATGGGGACTGAGGCAGGAGGATTACCTGAGCCAGGGAGGTCAAGGCTGCAGTGAGAGAAGATGGCACCACTGCCCTCTAGCCTGGGTGACAGAGAAAGACCCCGTCTCAAAAAAAAAAAAAAGAAAAGAAAGAAAAGAAAACAATGGCGTAATTGGATTCAAGTTAGGAGACCTTTCTAACAGGAAGAAGTAATTTAATAGTATCACATTCCCTAGACTGTAAGGAATAAAAAGAGTCCGTTGCATTTGGCAAATAGGAAGTTACTGCTAACAGAGACAAGTTTCATGCAGTTATGTAGACAGAAGCTGATTATTTTAAGCAGAGAATAATATGGAAAGGCAGTGGAGAAATCTCCGGTAGAATAGTTTTCTTCATCCATTGAATAAACCCCTTTTTATTAATTCATTGAACACATGCTTTTATTGAGCTGCTCTTTGTGCCAGTCACTATCTTAGCCACTTGATGTAAGTCAGAATTTTTAAGAAGATTGTTCTCATCCTGAAGCTTATAGTCTAACATTAAGAGATAAAATGAACAATAAACATAAGAAAAATTTATTTTTTGGCTTTGTGAGGTGGTGAGATATGCTATGGAAAAGACTAAGGGGGGATGGAGATTGTAAGGGTGGGTTTTAGCTTTTAAAATGGTGGCCAAGTTTGCCTCACTGATGAGACATTGAAGCCAAGGCTTGAAGGAAGTGAACAGGGCAGCTATGTGGATATCTAAGGTAGGAGCTTTAGCACCAGTTGGACAGAGGCCTGAGGTAGCAGCATTCCTGTTGTGTCTGAGGAACTGCAAGGAGGGCAGGGTGACTGGGTTAAAAGGAAAGAGAAGCAGGAAGACAGGTCAGAGCCCTAGCCATTTCAGTGTTTGAGTGCAGGAGAGCAGTTACAGGGTGAAGTGGGGCCTGATCTTGTTGGAACGTGTAGGCCATTGTAAGAACTTAAGGTAGCCATTGCAGTGTTTGACTGTAGGAGAGATGGGATCTGATGCACATTTTAACAGTAGCACTGGCTGCTTTGTTGAGAATCAACTATAGGAAGTCACAGACAAATCAGGAACACCTGTTAGTACATGAATGTAGTATTCCAGGTGAGAGACAATTGTGGTAGCTCAATGTAGGACTGTAGCAGATGAGGTGGTGAGAAGGACTTGGGTTCTGGATACAGTTGAAGGTAGAGTCAACAGAACTTCCTCATGGATTGAATGTGAAGTTTAAGAGAGGGAAGAGATTCATAGATAATTCAGGGTGTTCAGTCTGAGCAACTGGCGTGATGGAGTTGCCAGTACTTGTTAGGGGAAAGGCTGTGGGTGAAACAGATTTTGCTCATGAAGTTGGGGAGTTCAGATTTGGTTGCAGGAATTTGAGATGTTTTTTAGGGTATCTGTGTGGAGATGTCGAATCAGCAGGAATTCCCGAGACGAGTGAGAGCTGATGAATAAATGTGAAGGTCAGCAGTCTATCAGTAATATTTAAACTCATGGAACTGGATGAGATCACTAAGGGAATGAACATGCACAAAGTAAATAGAGAAAGGAGCCCCGAAACACACTATCGTTAAGAAGTCTGGAAAAGGTGAAGGGAACAATAAAGGAACAACATTAAAGAGCGACCAAGGAGGTACTACCTCCTTCCAGGAGAACTACCATCTATGGGTATGGAGATCCAGGAGGATTATACCAAGGAGAAAAGAGAGATCACTTGTGTCAGGTACTGTGGATAAGTAAGATGACTGAGAGTCAGCAAATGGAAAATAAAGTAATCCAGCAGTTGGTTAGTTAATGGAAAAATCCAGTTTAAGAAGAGAATCATATAAACACATGTTGTTTTAAAACATTTTAATTGTAAAGCATACAAAGTAATTTTTTTAACCAACGTTTAGATAGAAGTCTTTAGTGTGGGTTCTGCTAATTAAAATTTCACATACTCTTGTTTAAAAAAACATACCTTTAATTCATCGTCTATGATTTCTAGTGTTTGACTGCTTAAACACATTTATGAAGCAAACTAAAGGTGATATCTGTCCAGAGATTATTAAACCCTTTCTCATTTCATATAGTTGTCCCATTTATACCTCATTAGATAACATTTTTTAGCAGTTCCTAAACTGTCTCTAAAGAATTCAACTTAGTTTTCACAGGAACGGTAACTCATATTTCATCAATTTATGGAATATTTAATTCACTAACTGTAGTCATCAGTTCACTGAATATAGAACATTTGGAAACAAACACACGTAACTCAGTATACAATTCAGCCATGAGAACAGAAGTACATGGGGGTGCTACCCACTGCGCTGGAGCCTCAGTCAGAGAAATTGAAAAGAGCTTTTCAGAAGTTCATTCGTACTACCCTGTTAACCATTTATCAAATACTTACTGGTATTTACCATATAAGAATATATAAAATCTATTACAAAAGTAAGTTCATTTATTCTTCATACCAACTCAATGTACATTCCCTCCATTTTATGGAAGAAATTGGGGTACAGAGAAATCAAGGCAATTTACAAGAATACCCAACTATAGGAGGCTGACGCTGACCCTGGGGCTCAACCCAAGGTTCTCAGTTACTATCCTAAGCATCCCAACCTGTCCAACTATAGCCTGCCTCATCCATGACATTATCTAAGAAGGAAAGGAGAATATAGAGAACTCAGGGTCAAGGGAGGGTTATAGTTATTTCAGATATTTTTTTAAAAACTTGACAATCTTGCTGATGGGAAAGAGTTAATGAAATAGAAAAAGCCAAAGATGCAAGGAAAGAGACAGTTCATGCAGCATGCTTCCAAAGAAACTGAAGAGATTGGAAGACAAAAGTTTACTCTGGTGTAAGAATGTTCAATATAATGTTATTTAATGGAGTAAAATAGCTATCCTTTGGTTTGTATTTTTAAATGTTTGTATCTGCTTATTTTATATAATAGTTTTGCATTTTTTTTCTGTCCGGATTTTTTTAACTCCTAATTCTTTTACTCTTCTACCAGATGCTCTTAAAATACCCTTAAGGATTTCAGTGGGTGAGATTGAACCAAGCAACTATGGTTCTGATGACTTGGAATGCGAAAACACAATATGTGCTTTAAATATCCGCAAACAGACATCATGGGATGATTTTTCAAAAGCAGTGAGTCAAGCTCTGACAAATCATTTCCAAGCAATCTCTTCTGATGGATGGTGGAGTCTGGAAGACGTGACTTGCAATAACACCACCAATTCCAACATCGGCCTCAGTGCAACAAGCATACGATCCATCACGCTAGGTATCAGCAGTCTTATGACGAAGAGAAAGTGAAATTTCTGGGTTTATTTATGTTTATGGGTTTCATAACCTGATTCTTAGTTCATTGATTAAGCACATTCAAAGCTTATTGTGGCAGCTGCCAGTGATGAAAAACTTGAGTATTCACAATGTAGCCATTATGTAATGTTGCCTGTTAATATAAAAATGCTTTTATACCTCAAATAATACTGAAAGAGTAAAAAACATGAAAGCCCTTGATGAGGCTTTGTGATTGCACTTGCTATTCTAGATAAATGCAAGAAACTGAACACCCCACAGCTGCTTGCTTTTGCACAAGTAATGAACACAGCTCAAAATTTGTTCTCGGGTTGACCCAGGAGCACTATAGTGCATTAGTACCTTACCTCCAGGACAGGTTTTCTGATGAAGTCTAGACTTGAAAGAAGCACTTTAATAAAGATATATTCATTGCTTCCACATGGGATGAATCAGGGTGATAACTGGTTATTTCAATTTGATAGACAGCACAAAACATATTCCAAAGAACTTAGGAGATTTGCTTTCTGCTGAGCATAGTAAGTTCTCTGTAAATATTAGTTGTCCCTGATTAGTTCCTTTCTTCTTGGTCCAGGAGAACTACCATCTATGGGAAACCTGCTCCTTTGCAAGGACTGTGTTGGGTGCTTTATAAATGGTCCTTTCAATGGTGTCATTTTACTGATAACTCTGTACAAGATGACTTGCTTGAGGGCACAGAACCAGTGAGCAAAGCAGACAGGATTCAGATCATATTCTGTCTGATAGAAAAGCTTGTGTACTTTCAACAGCACCATACTGGAAAAGAATGGTCCAAGGTTGAGGGAAAGGTGGGCGTTTTACCGTTGCTATTTATCTGTCAGATTATTATATCAGAAAGTGTTTTATTCTGTTTACCCATATATGTTTATTTACTTTCAAAACGTGTTACTAGTTTTTAGAGAAGAGTATTCATGACAACTTGATTTTATGGATCTTTGGTATGATCATTAAAATTACTATTATTGACTAGGCATGGTGGCTTATACCTGTAATCCCAGTGCTTTGGGAGGATGAGGCAGAAGGATCACTTGAGCCCAAGGGTTCAAGACCAGCATGGGCAACATAGTGAGACCTCATATTTACAAAACAATTTTTTTTAATTAGCTTGGTGCGGTCACATGCACCTGTAGTCCCAGCTACTCGGAGACTAAGGTGGGAAGATCCCTTGAGCCCAGGAGTTTGAGGCAGCAGTGAGCTATCATGCAGCCACTGCACTCCAGCCTGAGCCACAAAGTGAGACCCTGTCTCTTAAAAAAAAAAAAAAAAATTATAGAATTGTTAGAATGTACTTAAAATTGCATTAAGAGATGATTCAGTTCTTAGGAACACATTTTGTCCACACATGAAGTATTACTCAAAATATGGTTCTGGCCCGGGGTCTGATAAACAAAGTCAGTCAACTGTGTATTGAAGGAAATGGCCCTCCATCAGCCTTTGTTCAGCTAATGTGGAAACTGACAAAGGCAGATGGATATTCACTGCCAGCAGATAAGTTTACTTCTGTGAACAGTGCATGCTAAGGCTTGATTATTGCAGTGTTCGTGCTTGTCTCAGAGGTATCGAGCACCCTAGTAACACTTCACATCCAAAAATCATTGAGTTCTGTGGATAAAGGGCATAATTTAGTGCCTTGCTGTAACCACTTCATAACTGGTAATTATTAGTGTTATTATTGTGTGTGTATGTAAGTGAGTTTGCTGGATTCATACCCTAAGCTACATGAAAGGAACTTCAGGTCAGCAGATAAGCAGAATTACAGGTGGGTGTGCATGTATATTGGAGGCATGCTGAGAATAGATATTTAGGAATTCATCTGTGGAAGTTAGAGAAGAAAACAAATACGTATTACCAATCACCCCCTAGGGAAGATACCTATGGAGTGGCACCCTTTCAGAACAAGAGTGAGCAGAGGGCCCGCAATGGGAGAGGGCCTGCCTTATTCTGAGCACCTGAAATTATCTACTTTTTTTTTTTTCTGGAATCTAAAAATTTGCTGGAAAGGGGATCAGGGACCAGATCATAAATGATCTGATATCTCACCCAAAGTGCTTAAGCTTTGAGAAACAAGCATTGGAAGAACCCTGAAACAGTTTTAGATTATGGTCAGCTTTGTTCTTAAGAGCTTAACCCTGGAAATATTTGAGTGGATATATTTGCTTTCTAGATCTCTCCCTGAATCCCTCCTATGGGCTGCTTTGGAGAAGTCTGTAGGTTGAAAGCCTTCCTTTCAATCTTCAACAAGAATTTCATTAGGGAGCTAACCCCTTGTGTGGCCCTGTATGTGTTCCGTATGTGCCTTTGACAGTGTAAGCTCTGGATTCCTTCGGGTTCTCACAGAGGAGAGCATACGTTTTACCCTTGTGAGAAAAATCACTCATAAGCTGCCCTTGACATTTTATTTCATTTTTTGGAACTAGGAAATGTGCCATGGTCAGTGGGTCAGAGCTTCACGCAGTCCCCGTGGGACTTTATGAGGAAGAATAAGGCAGAGCACATCACTGTGCTTTTGTCAGGTAAGGATGTCCCTAACTAAGGTAACGTTTAAAGAGTGTTTGCTTCATGGCTGCCTCAGAGCACCAGTTCTTAAATCTTCAAGTTTCATCCCATGTCTTCTAGCCACGCACATGTGACTTCCACCACTAGGTAATTAGATGTTTTTTGAAATGTTTGATTAAGGGGAGGAAAATTCAAAAGCTATGTTCTTGACACCCATGGTGATGTCTGTCTGGATCATTGATTCCTGTCATTCTGATTGCATCACTCATTGGAAATAAACCAGAGGCCAAACTGGCATGCTGAGAAGAGAGTGACAGAGACTGTGTTAAAAGAGAAATGTCTTTTTTTATTGTGCCTAATAATGCTTAATATGATTATTAAACTGGTACAGGCTAATGTTTAGTGGGCACCTACTATGTACTAGACCCTGTTGTTTATAGCATAAGTATCAAATCATTTAATTCTCATAACCCAATGAGGTACGCATTTCTGCTTATCCCTATTTTATATCCAAGGAAATGGAGGCTCTGAGAGATTGATATTCTTGCCTAAGGTCATGCTACTGCTACGTGGTATAGGAATACTCAATTTCTCAGCCCTTGATGCTAAACAGCTATGGAGTTCATCATGTATTTCCCATACTTGGGAATGGAGTCTGAAAATTCAATCTTAATTAATAAATATTTATTTTATTACTTGAACTGGACTTATTGAAGTTTAAAGAAAAGTGTAAGGCCACCCCAGAAAATTGCTTTAGGCCCAAACAATGTATTGAGAGAATGGCAGAACTTAGGGGGAGGGGTGGCAGAGTATCGCCAGTCGACCTAATGCAGGCCAAGGCCAAAGCTTTCTGAGATTGCAATGATCTATGATAACTTTTACTTATGAACTGTAAAACATTGAGCCCAGCAATCAGCAGATACTGGGCACAGTGTTGGGACTGGGATCTGGAGGCCCTGGCTGTGGTTGCTGGGAGGTAGGCGGGCATCCCAGGGGGTGGGGGAAGGAGCAGCTGGGAGCTCTCGGGAGGTCAGGAGCAGTGGCAGTTTATCAGCCAGAACAAAGTGTGACAATATTTTCACAACAGAAAGGCACATTGGTGCCTCCTGGCCAAATGTCAGCTCTGCCTACATAAGTCAAAAAACACACTTCTCTTTTATGATAGATTCTGTTGTATTTTGATCATTTATATTTAATAAAGGAGTGCCCATTTTTCTTCTTTATCTGTCCTTTCCTACAGGTCCTCAAGAAGGCTGCCTCAGTAGTGTGACTTATGCCTCCATGATCCCTCTCCAGATGATGCAGAACTACCTCAGGCTGGTAGGTGCACACTGCTGAGTGGAGGCCTGTGTTTCCCATCCCTGCCACTGGAAAACTGGGTGGCCCATTTTGATGTTTAAAGGAGGAGTGCAAGCCCTCCAAACCCGCCCTGTGCTCTGACACCATTGCCTTCCCCACCAGCCCCCTCCCTGTCAGCCTGCCAATTACATAGTCTGGATGTCTGTCACTGTCATCCGGGTATCTATTGCCTGGATCCAGAGGCCACCTGTGACCTGTGAAGTGTTATAATTTGGGCAGGAGCAGGTTGTCTTCCTTTAACAAGGACTTGATGTCAAGTAAATGATGATCAGTATGGAAGGGAATGACCACAAATATTAAGATGTCTTACTATAAACTTTTATGACTTAAAATTGAGTAAAGATGCTAGCATTAGTGAGAACGTTAATTTGGCCACTTTAACAGAAACCAAATAATTACAGCTTAAACGGGATAGAAGTTTATTTTTCTCAAACATGTAAGTCCCAGCAGGTGAGAGGCCTGGGGAGGGAGAAGTGGCAGGGTGACCTCCCCAGGATCTCAGCACCCTTTCTCCCTGTTCCACTCTTCCCTGGGATGTTGTTTGTGTTGCTGGGTCAAAGGTAGTCACCACTTCCACTCCCACTTCCTAGCTGGAAGGAGACAGCCTGGAGGGCAAGCCTTTCCTTTCAGGGGAGTTGCCCGTGTCATTCCTGCCCACATCCCATTCAACAGAACTTAAGACACCTGTCGCTGCCTAGCTGGGAAGTGGAACCTTTTCCTGGGCAATCGTGCACCCACCTAAAACCAGGTGGTCTATTACTGAAAGGAAGAAGAAGAATATGATCATCAAAAGAAAGTAGCAAATTATAAATGTAAAATGGATAAATGTAATGCTTTGCATTCATTACATACTTATTACATGCCATGCAATATGCCAAGTGCTGTTATGATTTATTTTATTTATCCTTCAAAACATCCCTATGAGATAATTTCATCCATTTTATACATGGAGAAACTGAACAGAGAGAGGTAAAATGCTCAAAGTCATACATCTAATAAGTGATGAAACCAGAATTGTGCAAGTCTCTGATGTGTACGAGATCTATCTAAAACTAATACTACCGGTATAAAACATCAAAAAATAATTTTGCTTGCTGCCTTAATTTAGATGACCTTTTTAAATAAATGAGTTGAAATTATAACCCTTGACAAAAGTTGTTTCCATAGACTGTGAATTGATGCCTTTGTTTTCACTCCTTATGAAAAGAAGTATTCAAAACCATTCCATTGATCATTTAGCCAGGCTCAAAGTTAGGATTAACTGTGGCTGTACCAGCAGCCCCAGTAGCAGAGAAACATTCAAAGCCTCACAATGTGGAAAAGGTGGATTCTCCTGAATCTGATACTTTGACTTCTTTGCTTTACTCTTTGTCCCCCTTCCTAAAAGCATCAAAGTATGCCTGTGATAGGAAGGAGATCTATATCATTACTTGGTTTACATGAAGGTGGAAGGGTGTGATCAACTGGTTTTCAGGAATGTTAGCCTCAGGCTCTCAGTAGAATCAGCTGGTAGAACCACTCCCTCCTCTCCTCTTCCCCATTCTCAGCTTCTCCATACAAGGCAAGGTTCTGACCCAGGGCTTTTCCTTCATCAATTAAGATGATAAAACATAACTGCAAATTAGCATTGACTAGCAAATCTGGAAAATGAAATGTCTGCTAGTCACATTATATGTAAAATATTCCAAGTACACTTATATGTGTGCCCCCTTTTACATAAGACATAGTTTTACTACCAGTTAACAGCAAATCAGAGACCAAACCCTGTTGTTAATTCTGTTCTGAATTCAGTGAGTGTACATAAAAGGCTTTTTTAATCCAACGATTAACTCTTGAATGAATACAATAAAAATGTATCACTTATTTCAGCAGTCACTGCAAAATTTAAAGTGACTGAGACAACAATATATCATAGTGGTTGTGAATGTTTTCTCTTCCATAAACAATTATAAGCCCCTTAAGAGCATAGGCCCTGTGTTATGCATTTTTGTGTCCTGTTATTTCCATTGTTTCACAGCTGTTTATTGAGAGCCTCTTAAATGCAGGTAATGCTTTAGAAACTGAGGATAGAGCCCTGGCCTTATAGAGTTTGCCTTCTAGTGGTAAGGAAGGCAGATTTTAAAAAAATCAAATGAATAAATGCATATGTAATGTGATGACCAGCACTAACACAAGTGTGAGGTAAAATAAAGCAGACAAGGAGATAAAGAGTGGGTGGAAGCGGAGGCAGAAAGCACTATTTTTAGATGGAGTTATCAGGAAAGATCTTACTATAGTGACGTTTGGACTGAAAAACAAATGAAGTGAAGGGAGTCACCTTGTGGAGGGTGTTTGAGGTACAGGGAACCACAGATACAAATGTATCTAGGTTGACAGTGAAGTCTGGGAAATGATCAGAAACTAGATCATGCAGGAATATGGCAAAAAATTTTAATTTTACTCCAAGTGGATAGGAAGCCACTGGGGAAATTTGAGCCAGAGAATGGCATAGCTTCCCAGTTCCACAAATAACTACAGGCACATTGATGTGTGTTGAATTGTTGGAAATCTGTACAGTAGATATACAAATGTAGTAATAGTTGACTTTGTTTACCTTCAACTTTTATCTTACGTTCCGGGGTACTTGTGCAGGTTTATTAAATAAACATGTGCGATGGTGATTTGCTACACAGATCATCCTATCACCTAGGTATTAAGCCCAGCATCAATTAGCGATTCTTCCTGATGCTCTCCCTCCCCGCAGCCCCCACTGTGACAGGCCCCAGTGTGTGTTGTTCCTCCCACTCCACCATGTGTTCATGTGTTCTCATCATTCAGCTCCCACTTATAAGTGAGAACATGGAGTGTTTGGTTTTCTGTTGCTGCATTAGTTTGCAGAGGATTATGGCTTCCAGCTCCATTCATGTCCCTGCAAAGAACATGCTCTCATTCCTTTCTATCGTTGCTTAGTATTCCTTGGTGTGTATGTACCACATTTTCTTTATCCAGTCTATCATTGATGGGCATTTAGATTGATTCCATGCCTTTGCTATTATCCATAGTCCTGCAGCGAACATACGTATGCATGTATCTTTATAATAGAAGGATTTATATTCCTTTGGGTGTATACCCAGTAATGGGATTGCTGGGTCAAATGATATTTCTGCCTCTAAAAATAAATGACGATTTGCGACACTCTCCCACAGTGATTGGACTAATTTACACTTCCACCTACAGTGTAAAAGTGTTTCTTTTTTCCCACAACCTTGCCAGCATCTGTTGCCTCTGGACTTTTTAATAATCACCACTGTGACTGGCGTGAGATGGTATCTCATTGTGGTTTTGATTTGCATTTCTCTAATGATCAGTGATGTTGAGCTTTTTTTCATGTGTTTGTTGGCCACATGCATGTCCTTTTGAGAATTGTCTCTTCGTGTCCTTTGCCCACCTTTTAATGGGTTTGTTTGTTTTCTTGTAAATTTGTTTAAGTTCCTTGTAGACTCTGGATATGAGACCTTTGTCAGATGGATAGATTGCAAAAATGTTATCCCGTCCTGTAGGTTGTCTGTTCACTCTGATGATAGTTGCTTTTGAATAGTTAACTTTTTATTGAGCATTTATTATACACCAACCTCTGTTCTAAATATATGGATAATCTCATTTTATCTTTCTGTGAGATAGATACCCCATACAAGTTACATTTTACAGGTAAATAAACAAAGACTCAAAGTAATTTACCCAGCGTCTCCAGCAATTAAATGGTGAGACCCACGGAGTTGAAACTAGCCTTTCTGCCTACTCATGCATGTAATCATAGTTTATTAGCCTAGGTTATTAGCCTATTGATTAAGCATTGCAGTACCAGTCATTACTATTTATGCAAATATCTAAAATGCATGTGTTAAAACCCTTATGCAGAAAACCACATGTAGTGAAGACTTTAGATCAGGATTCTGTTTCTGTTTCTGTTTTTTAAAACGATGTTATTTTTAAATACTTTTGTTGTTAAAAATAATACAAGTACATTTTAAATCTCCACCCTTGATTTAATAGAGGAAATATTCAACCCAATTGAGTTTTGAATCGCTAGTAATTTATTGTAATTGTTGAATTTTTTGCATTAACTTAAACATTTCTCTTAACCAGTTGCAATTTTTTGTTAGGTTATTTGAAACCTCGTATTATAATAATTCAGTGACTATGAATAATTATTACATTAGAAAAAATGCTGGAGTTCCATCATCTTGATCTGAGTGCTCCTTTAAAATTAGGACTCTGAATGTCCTGGATGGGATCCTTGACAGATTCTTCTACCTGTTTTTCATTCACTCCAAAATGTGCCGTGCCAGTCATTGAGAATCATCACTAGGAGAGCCTAGTTATTCTCCATCCATTCCCAAAATAAATTCGCTACTTTCCCATAAAAATAAGGTTGTAAGTGATGGTTATGTGTCTAAGACATCCCACAACCCTGGTAGCAGAGGGCCAGCTCTAGCCTGATCTTTCTCAGGGAAGGGAGGAGCAAGCCTGGGTGAGGTCCAGTGAAAGTGGGAAGCAGCTGGTTGCGTGATATGAGGAAGAGGTGGCTCTGCCACCAGTGGAACATTTGGCTTCCATGGCAATAGTGGAAGAAGAACCTGGGCAGTAAGTGTCAGCCCAGAAAAGGTCTAAAGCAGAAAAACTTCATGAATTCCAGAGCTGGCTGACAAGGGAGCAGTTATGTCTAAAAGTTCCATCTTATAGTTTTATGTTTTTGAAATAGCTGTAATACCCAAATTATTATATCTGTATCAATAAATGGGGACCTGTCTATATTTGAAGTTAGTAACCAAGTCTGCTATGTATGTGAACTGTAATTTCTCTTAGATTCCTATTACTCTTATACCTATTCTTTAAAAGGGACTTCAGCAAATGATTAAAATGCTCTGTACCATGAAGAATTCCAGTTTTTTGTATTCCAAATGCTGGATGTACCAATATTGTTTGAGGAAATTTTATGTTAATGAATAGACCGTAATTGTGTCATCAGTGGCTCTAAAGTCACAAGTAAATTAGTTATGTAAAATCAGGTGTCAGATGTGGGTAGAATGAAATTTGTAGCTATAGAGCATGTGATTTTAACAATCCCAATTTTATTGGCTCTATAGTGCCCTTTTATTTTTCTTTTCTGTTTAGTCAGCACAAGCTGGCCTAGAACTGTCTCTGGACAGAAGCTGCTTTTCCTCGGACTATGTATGACAAGTGAAACTCCAAACAAAACTTAGGATTTATTGCTTTAAAATGCCACAGCTCTGCAAACACATTACAGGTGCCACATCAACAGTAGTGGAGATCACAGCTCTTCTGGTAAACCCCATTCTGCAGGAAAGCATTGTGGAGGGAAAAAAATAGAGATGCATGGTCTATTGTTGAGGTCACTTGTTTCCATTTAATCCAGAATCTGTTTGGCTCACAAAGCACTAATTGACATGTGATGAGCTTCCTGAATAGTCTGTGAAGACACAAGAATAAAAGGGATTGGTACCAATTGTGATAATGAGGCCAGTGTCCCTTTACCAATAAGCAGAAATGTCACACTATAAATGTGCACTTAGGGTATAATTCTGATAACTACAATTAAGACTGTAATTTTAAAAGTTTTGTTTGATCTTGTTCAAAGAACAGATCTCCTTTCAATACAATTAGAATATTTATACCCCTCTTTCCCCAAAAACTCTGCCTGTGTATCTATCTTTAGAGCCCTCTGCTGGAAGCATGGAGTATATATATTCATTATACCCAAGATTTTGATATTTGGAGAAATATAATATAACTTCAAAACAATATGTAATGTCTTAGCAAAGCTTTGCATGTTCGCCCCGGTTCTGATAGAGTAACAGGTTCCCAGTAATTGAGCTATTTTTGTTGTTGTTCAGAATTTAAATGGTAATCAACGCGACTATATCATTTGATGAGATAACAGAATACCATTTACAAAAAATTGGTAATACCTGAAATGAAGAGAAACCTACTAATGAAATGCATGCATTAAAATGTATGAATGATCTGGAAGTATATCCATTTGTTTTTCTCTTTACCTACCTAATTCACTTATTTATTTATATTTCTACTTTATCCCGTGAAGGACTTTAGACTATGTAAATGCAAAGGGCTTACTTCTGGTGAATGGCCTTTTCAATGAAATTTTAAATTGAATGTTTCCTGCATGTGTTTGTAAAAACCTACAGTCTGAGAACAAATGAAGTGTTGAAACTAAAGACAGCTCCTTTATGAAACTGGGTCTCTTTATGTTATTTGATTCCAAAATCAATCTTAAGAAAGTCTAGGCAGTTTGACAGAGTGGCCATAATGAATAGAGCACTCTTGTTTTCAGAAGTGAGACAAGATTAAATAGCCACGCTAGCTGAAAAATCTCAGGGGTAAATCTTGAAAATCTTTAGCCTGTTTATTTTCAGTATATCTTAAAACTCGGTATTCTGATTCACTGGTGTGAAACAATCCATGACTTGTGAAAAAAATTCTACCCAATAAATCATAGCAATTTGGGATTAATTTAGAAAGCTCAAGAGCTCTGGTTTAAAATTGCACCTGGCTAGCAAATTGTGTACCTAATACACAATTTCCCACTAAAGTACTTTTGAAAATTGGCAAAACCTCACAGTCACAGAAAAATAGAACTGAGGTCTCTCTTCAGCAAGAATCTGGAAGCATTTTCTATTCTCGTTAAGAGTAATAGAGTATTAGGCCCACTTATGTGAGGCCTACCTGAAATTAGGCAGGAAATCATTATCATCCTTCCCCTACCATCTTCCTGGTGGTTAAAAAAAAAAAGATTTATACCAGTTAGAAAATTGGGCATTTATCCTTTACTGCATAGTCTCTGCTTTTTGCAGCACTATGATATTCTCCTCCACTCCCAGGAGGCCTTTCCACATCCGTCTGAAGACTGCGGGTCCTAGAAATACCTGGACAAAAAGTTGGTGGGGATTAGTGAAACTGTGCTACAGCCTAGGAGGTGGATTCTCCATAAGCACTCAGCAGGGATGGAGACAGGAGCTGCTGGGCTGCGGCGCTTCCCGGGACTGTGGTTTATCCTCATGCATTATCTGCTGTGTTGGACAGCAGGAGTTCATTCCACTGCAGCCGTTGCTAGACCCAGGAGTTTAACCAGCAATTGCAGACACCAAGTTTTCATCCACCCACTGACCCAAGAAGGAGATTCAACCACCCAATTTGTGGACAGTGAGTGAAGCCAGTGGTGGTCTACACATCCTGCTTTCCTGCAAAATTCTTCCTCTGGTTTCATAGCACATAAACAAATAATAACAAAATAACCGTATACCTATAGAAGAATACTGCAGATCAGTTTTCAGTCTGCAAACTCAGGGAAGAACACACCCTTAAAATTATTTGCTAGTGTCTTAGTCCATTCAGGCTGCTGAAACAAAATATCATAGACTGGGTGGCTTATAAACAACAGAAATGTATTTCTCACAGTCCAGGGTATGGAAAGTTCAAGATCAGGGTGCCAGCAGATTCAGTGTCTGGTAAGGGCCTGTTTCCTAGTTCATAGATGGCACCTTCTCACTCAATCCTCAAGTGGTGGAAGGGGCAAGGGGTTCCCCTTAGCCTCATTTATAAGGGCACTAATCCCTCCTCACAACCCCAGCTCCTAATATGATCACCTTGGGGGTTAGAATTTCAACATATGAATTGAGGCCAGGGGAAGCAACACAAACATTTTGACCACAGCAACTAGGAAAAACAGAAAAAGTTGGGAAAATTATGTTCTTTGTCTACAGAATGCAAGGTGGTAGACTATGAAAGCAGAGCAAGAAAGTCATAGTAGAGTCTGGGCTTAGATTACAAGGAAAAGTTTAGGAGATGGATGAGGTAAGGAACTATAAGAACAATTGAAAATGCAATGGCATAAAGTTGCATTTGACTGTAGAGAACAGAAGTGAGATCGTGAATATTCTTTTGTGTGTTGTGCAAGACTAACTTGAGGAGCTCTCTCAATGCAAAGAGGACAGAGCTATAGCGGTGAGGTGAGATGACATACTCGCAGAAAACAGAGAACTTAAGCATTATAGGTGTTCATTATAAAGAGAACTAGAAGAGGAGAAATTACCAAAAAATTGGGGAAAAATTTCCTAATCCAAAAAAGTTCTGACTATGCATATCAAAAGGACTTACCATGTTCCATTTAAGATTGGGAGAAAGAGGCTATAACTAGACATATCTGGGCAATATTTTTTAATGACAGGTACAATCTGTATATCGCCCAGGCTTCCCCATCTCATAAGTATAAATGGAAATGTATTATTCTTCAATAATTATTTATTATTTAATAATAATGTACCCCTGCAGACTTGTGGCCCCACTGCCTTACTGCTGCCTAGAGGCAGAACCTCAGCAGCACTTTCTAGGGTATTCTTTCCTGTGCCTCTAGGGAAGTTCCTGCTCCAGGTTTGGTCCTTGCCTGCACCTCTACCGTAAGCCTTTTATTGAAGGCATACTAATCATTGAATAGTATTCCAACTCAGAGAATATTACTGGAGGCTACCAGACATGGTGTCTTTCAGAGCCTAAAACCCAGTCCCAAGCCCAACATCAAGGAGACCCTTACAGGATCACCGCCCCCTTAGCGCATGGTCTGACTCCTGGTGGTCATGCCTGGCTTTCCTCCACTTCCCAGAAGTGCTCACCAACTTTCCTTAGTCTCCTTACAGGCTAAACCTCATGTCTTTTTTTTTTTTTTTTTTCCTTGAGACAGAATCTCGCTCTATTGCCCAGGCTGGGGTGCAGTGGCATGATCTTGGCTCACTGCAACCTCTACCTCCCAGGTTCAAGCGATTCTCTTGCCTCAGCCTCCCAAGTAGCTGGTATTACAGGCGCCTACCACCACACCTGGCTAATTTTTGTATTTTTAGTGGAGATGGGGTTTCACCATATTTGCCAGGCTAGTCTCAAACTCCTGACCTCAAGTGATCTGCCTTCCTTGGCCTCCCAAAGTGCTGGGATAAAAGGCATGAGCCACCACGCCCGGCCCAAAACTCAAGTCTTAAAGGCCCCGGGTAAGGAAAAAGTTACCTCATCTCTTATGCTAAGAACTTTTCTTCAAGCCTGCCTTTTATATCCCACAATCTGCCTCCCTGTAATGATGGACTGGAGCATATTTACTATCTTCCCAGAAGTCCATCCCAGCTACCATAAAGGATGGGCCTTTTCCTGTGATCTCAAAGGGACAACCTTGTCAGAGTACAAGAGAGAGACAACACGGAGATATACACACACGTTCTTACATTGTCCTGTTCTAGATTATAGAGAAAACAAACTCAAAACTCCCATTAAGTCTGGGTGGCTCAGTCTTCACATGTGAGCAATATCAGTTGTATCAGTTAGGTTGGAGCTTCACCTGTCCAAGTCCTTTCCTGCAAGATCTTGCTGCAAGACCTGCTTTCCATTAAGAAAGCTTCTCCCAAGCCTGTGTGCTGGGCGGGGGCAGGGGTGTCCGCCCTCGAATGACAGAAGTGGGAGGCTGACTTTCCCCTCCACATTTTTCTCAAGACATCGCTGCCTTTGCCCTGTGTAGATGATCATTGTCTTTCCATCGAAGTGCTTGCTGAATCTCCATGTTCTCGGGCGAGGTATCCTTATACACGAGGATAAAGGTTAAAAAAAAATCCATAAGCATCCAGGCAGGAGAATTTCTTTTTGACAAAGCAAATGTGATCCATCTCTACCTAGATTTCTTTAAAACACTCAATTCCAGAATGGAATAATATATAAAGTTGATCTGAGTTTTATACTCATCAAAACATCTTTTACCGTCAACACAAAGACATTCTCTGATATATAACAGCTATAAAAAGATTACACTCACATACCCATCTTTTAAACACACACACACATACACACACACACACACACACACAGCCACTATGCAAAGAAAAAACTGGAAGGAAACAAAAATATTTACGGTGACTGTGGGTGCTGACACTCAGTAATTTTTTATTCTTCTTTATATTTACCAAAATTTCCATAATGAAATGCATTACTGTTTTAACCACTATAAAGCTAAATAAGCATTGACAAAATTCCACATAAAGAACATCTGCAAAGGATAATATAGGAAAAGTTACAGAATTTCTGGAAGGGACAAAATGAACTTGGAACTGTGTTTCTCAGCTACCCTGCTGACCCTCGCTGTAGAAAATAGAGGGAAAAAAATGTGTTTTTTTATAAAGTGTCAGCTCTTGCTAAGTACCCTTTGCCCATGTTTCACATTCAAATGAGAGTACACGTGTCCAGTGAAAAAAGCTAACCTCTAAAATATTGTTTTTAATCTTTTGAAAGTACGAGGACAATCAAAAAAGAATTCCACACTTGTGTACCACTTTTTTTCTCTTCCCAACTTAGCATCTTCACCCTAGGTCTCTTCTTGGTTTGTTAATAGGTTGAGCAATATCATAATGTCATTTTCCACGGCCCAGAAGGAAGCTTGCAAGACTACATAGTACGTCAACTTGCACTCTGCCTGAAGGTATTGGTTACTTGTCTACCATCTCCTTTTCTTTGAAAATTGGCAAGTGCGTAGAACTAATCACCCAATTTTCTTATCACAGCACAGACAAATGGCTGCGGGATTCTCCTGTGAAATAGTGAGAGCTGAAGTCGATGCTGGCTTTTCCAAGGAACAGCTGCTAGACCTATTCATCAGTAGCGGTAAGAACATTTCAGCAAATTGACTGTGATAACCTAAAGGCGTGCTCTTCAATGATGCCATTACAAGGAAATACACTGTGTTGCTTGGGGATACATTTAAGATAACTTTAATTATTCAGCAGCTGTGGGATAAACACTTGCACAGATTATCTTCATGTGCATATTGTTGCATTTGTTGAGCATCCTGCATTTTTTTCTTCTTTTTGTTATCTTTTGTTATGAATCATTAATTGTTGCTAACATACTGTCTTACTGGCACTAGTGGTATACCAAGGGAGGAGGTGGTAGGAGCAGTTCACCCTAGCTGGACTAGGTATCACATCTTTGATGCTGTTTAGAATTGCCGGAGCATGGTGGTGATACACAGCAGATCAATTTTTTAGTAAATTTGATTAGTCATAAATTCTCTACAACCAATACATCCCTTAGTGCTGCACCTGGGGCCAACCACTTTCTCTACCTCACTCTTGCTATGCCATTGACCGGCACTTAGTGAAATATATCACATGCACTAATTAACTCATTCAGTCTCCACAACAGCCCTGTGCAAGTAGGTAGCATTATTTCTACTTTCAAAGGTGGGGAAAGGGTCACAGAAAGGTCCAATAATTTGCTACAGCTATGTAGTAGCAGCACCAGGATCAAACATGTTTATTAATGTAATGTTATTAATGAGTTTTCAATCTTAGGCTCCAGGGTCTAGCACCCCAAGCTTCATCACGGGTGGAATTAGCATTACCCTGCATTGCATACTGTAGAATAGCATAAATAGTGACTCTGACACAAAACTGAAATGGACCAGGCTTTAGTCTCCTAGGGCTCAAAGCCACAGAGACCCCTGGGGAAGGGGCAAAGGAAGCAGTTGTAAGATTGGAGGATAGGTTGAAATGCAAATTCAAAATCTCTTTATTGGGGAGGGGTGTTTATCTTGTGGCCAGGGCAAATGTAGCCCAGGCTTAGGACGATAGAAATTACCTGTGCTTTTTTTTTTTTTTTTTTTTTTTTTTAAGACAGGGTCACTATGTCACCCACGGTAGAGAGTGCAGTAGCGTGATCTCAGCTCACTGCAGCCTTGATTTCTGGGGCACAAGCTAACCTTCCACCTCAGCCTCCTGAGTAGGTAGGACTACAGGCATGCGCCAGCGCTTCCAGCTAATTCGTGTGTGTGTGTATTTTTTGTAGAGAAAGAATGTACCATGTTGCTCAGGCTGGTCTTGAACTCCTGAGCTCAAACAATCTGCCTACCTTGGGTCTCCCAAAGTGCTGGGATTACAGGCATGAGCCACCGTGCCTAGCCAGCACTTTCTAAGGCAACAGATGAATAGATAAAGAAAATATGGTACATTTACACAATGGAGCACTATTCGGCCATAAAAAAGAATGAGATCCTGTCATTTGCAACAACACGGATGGAACTGGAGATCATTATGTTGCATGAAATAAGCCAGGCACAGAAAGACAAACATCAGAGGTTCTTCATTGTTTGAGGGATCTGAAAATCAAAACAGTTGAATTCATGGAGATAGAGAGTAGAAGGATGGTTACCAGAGGCAGGGAAGGGTAGTTGGGGGGTAGGTCAGGGTGGTGAATGGGTACTGAAAAAAATAGAAAAAATGAATGAGACCCATTGTTTGATAGTGACTATCGTCAGTAATAATTGTACCTATAGTCAGTAATAACTTAATTGTACATTGTAAAATAATTATAAGAATGTAATTGTATTGTTTGTAACACAAAAGATAAATGCTTGAGGGGATAAATATGCCCCATTCTTCATGATGTGACTATTTCACATCGCATGCCTGTATCAAAACACCTTATATACACACAAATATATACACCTACTATGTAGCCACAATTTTTTTTAATTTTTTAAAAAAGAAATGAAATTAAGAGGCAGGTTTAGGGAAGCACTGAGGATTTCACTGAGGATACCACAAACCTAGAAGCACATTTTAGGGGCAGGAAAATTCCAGTAGAATCTGAATATCACTGTACTACACAGGCCAGTCTTGGGCTAGAAATTAGTGACAGTTAGCTACAGAAAGCTGCTTTTTCTGATAATGTTACTAATCATAGCTAACATTTTTAAAGCTCTTACTCTGGTAGGCCCTATTCCTTTTTTGTTTCTTTTTTTTTTGAGACAGAGTCTCACTCTGTCACCAGGGCTGGAGTGCAGTGGCACCGTCTCACTGCAATCTCTGCCTCCCTGGTTCAAGCGATTCTCCTGCCTCAGCCTCCCAAGTAGCTGGGGCTACAGGCGCTCACCACCACACAAACAAATTTTTGTGTTTTTAGTAGAGATGGAGTTTCACCATGTAGGCCCTATTCTAAACACTGCATTTATAACTCACAACTTTCTGAGGCAGATACAATCCCATCCCTGATTTATAAACATGAAAACACTTGAGATAAAAGGTTAAGTGTCCTGCCCAAAGATCCCACGGAAGAACATAAAATGGAACTCAAATCCCAGCATTCCAGCTCCTAAGCCTGACCTTAATCACTACTGGCCTTAACGCCCCAGTGCCAAAATATGTTTTTTCCCTATTATCTAACAAAAGTCTCCCACGGTTTTTCAACTTTCAGTCTCGCTTCTTCTCAAAGTAAGAAGCTAAAGTATTTTGTGCTCACCCTATGAGAGTAGATAGCAACCACAGACTAAATTCTGCTCTAAGCTTAGAGAGCTAAGAAAACTGGAGTGCAATGAACAGGATCATGAAGGATGCAAAGGTGACCAACTCAGCATTTCTAGATCTACAGTGGGCATCT
The DNA here is from genome assembly GCF_024542745.1 of Macaca thibetana thibetana. NCBI lineage: Eukaryota > Metazoa > Chordata > Mammalia > Primates > Cercopithecidae > Macaca > Macaca thibetana. The sequence goes on from NC_065580.1 coordinate 41,484,475, forward strand.
TCTTAAAAAGAGCTCCTCCTCCTAATTTCCCAGTTTGGAGAGTGGCCCGTGTCTCTTGGCTCCCACGCTGGGAACTCAGATTTCACTGGCAGGCTTGAAAACCTCAATGCCCCCAAGTAACAACAAGCCACAGGAAGAGGTGAAGCAGGCTGGGCGGGGCTGCAGGGAGAGGGAGGCATGCCCCCACCTCTAGGAGGGGCAGCAGCTCTCAGAACCAGCTCTTCGTTGCTGACAGAATTGTAGGTCCAATGTCGTCAGGTCTTGTGACTTTTAGGAGGAAGCCAGAAATCCAGGTTTTTATGTAAAAACTTTGGGGTTTTGTTCTTTCAATATTGCTAACTATTCTAATTTTTAAAAGCAAATGAGAACCGCATGGAATCCCAGGTGCTCTCATTTGTGGGCCTCTCACCCTCATCCCACAGTCCATGGTCACATCCTGCTAGTCAGGCTCAATCTGCTTTTTAAAATCCATTTCCATCAGCACCATCTTACTTTATGCCCCCCTTTCCTGGAACTCCTAGCTTTGACGTAAACGGTTTTCTGTCTCTTGTTTCTCCTCCCTGAACATTCTTCACAGGCCAGCAGACCTCTGATGAAAATCCCGGTGATTTCTGCCCCTCCCCATTCCACATCTCTCCATCGCCCAGTGCACCAGGTCGGTGCTGTTCAAGGCCTTCTATTCTGGGGCATTCATCCACCCAGGTTGCTGATCTGACACTTTTAACATAGATACCCATGCTGCAGCAGAATAGGAGGTTTCTTCCCTATGTATCCTTTGCTTTTCCACTCTGCATGTCTTTGCTCATGCTGCAGCTTCCACTAGAATTAAGGAGTAAACACGTAAACGCCTCTCATCACACAGACACCATGGCTACCACGTGACTGGTGTGTTGCAGAGTAGTCTGTTATACACTAGTGATTAAAATAGACACAGTCTCTGCCCTTCTGGAAACTATAGAAAAAGCCGCTGTTGAAATACTTTAAGGATACCTCAAATGAAGCTTCTGTGATTCACTCCTTCTGGTAAACAGCAGTGGACTTTATTTATACTTCTGGGCCCCACCCAACTGTATGTCAAGGCAATGAGGGTATTATTTGGGGTTTTGCCTTGTCCCACACATGTTATATGATGAGCTCCTTGAAGGCTAGCACTTTAGCTTATTCTTCTCTTAGCTTGTATATAAATTGTCAATAATTATTTGTTGAAAGAGTTGGTGAATTTTCTGATGCAATAGCATAGGCAAAGAAAAAGAATTCTTAGTTCAATCAGGTGGCAACAAGTAGAAGAACTTGCTTAGAGTCAAGGTAGAAAGAAGTAAGATTAGAGAGACAGGCATTGATAAGGGATAGAGAAATAGACATTGATAAGGGAGTCATTGATGACTAGGCACAAAGAATAATTTGGATTTTAAAAAATGAAGTGTTTGAACAATAGACTAAGGACAAAAAAAAACTACACTCTAGGTTCAAGAAGGAAGAGTAGGAAATGGTATGTTGTCTCCAAATACAGAATAAAAATCCTTCTATACCCTTCGTATCACATGACTGTGATTTGGTAAGGAGGCTGTGACTGCATATTATAATTGGGTCAAATATTCCTCAGTGCAAGGTATGGAATTGGGTTAGTAAGACAGATACTTTTTAAAATTGCAAATGATCGTAAGCAGTAAAGCAGAAAAGAAAATTCATACAGAAGGATTTTTATTCTGTATGTAGCTTAGTAACTTATCTTTCTTCACTTTTTAATACTAAAACTATGATACAAATACAAGGTTCATCTGCTAAGACCTTGACTGCAGTTGCCCAAGTTAGCAAGGTGAGCATTATCACTTCCTGTCTGCCTCACTCCCCGTATCTAGGCAGTCCCTAAGCTCTCTGGAATCTGCTTCCTCTGTCTCCTCCTCCTGCTCTCCATTTCCCCCATCACCTATTATTTCTTGTTCAAGGCATTGTGGAGGCCTCATCATTAACCTTTTGTATTTCCTCTGGTCTCACTCCCTCCATGGGCCCTCCATAAGGCATCTGGGGGCTCACTGGAGGATACAAAACCATTCAGACAATTCCCTGCTGTTATACCCCCAAGGCTCCAGAATGAAAGCTAAAGCTCTCAGAATCTACATCAGGAACATTGTTGACTGGCCTCTCATCCTTGCCCTGCCACAGTTCACCCTCATATCCTAAAACCCACTCTCCCTCCACTGCCATCCTCTCAATAGGGCCCATGCTGTGGGCTGGAGGCTGATGAAGACATAGAGGAGAATTAGAATCAACAAGGACACCAGAGACTTCAGAGCAGTGCGGGGGAGCTCCTGCGAGCCAGAGGGAAGGATCCATCGACAGGCGTGTCGTCAGTTCTTTCACTGTGCAGAAAGCATGCAGCAGGGAATGATGCTTCAGTCAAGGGGCGATGGATGAGGCCACCGAGTAGAGAAGTCAGAGATCTGGATGGAGGAAAGGAGGTTTTTAGGCTGTTCCACCCAAGCGTTTAGAATAATGAGCATATAGGGATTATCTACCAGCTACTCTCTTTTTTCACCAAGGAATTAAAGTGGTCAAATGATAAGTACCACGACTGAAGAGTACACTGATTCCTGAGGTATTCTACACGTACTCCTGATGGTTAACCTTATTCTACACGTACTCCTGATGGTTAACCTTATTTTCTCTAAAGAGAGAGCCTTAAACTACATGGATTGAACGGGGTGAGAATGCTGAAGTTCTGTCTTCCACTGAGCAAGCACACATTGCCTTGTGTGTTCCTCTCTACAACGCTGTAGAAGAAAGCCAGGGAACAGTCACAGAAAAGAGTTAAAGAAGGGTGTGAACAAAAAGGACAGAAATGAAGAGTAGCAAAAGTATTTTAAATAATTGGCTTTAAGAATCTAAAACTTAAATGGAGATTAAAACGGTGCCAATGAAGAAAATAATAGAGAACAAAAGACCGTTTCAAAGAAAATGACACAGCACTTATTCTAGCATAAATTGCTTTGTGTTTATTTTAAAATAACATTTCCTTCTCATATTCCCTTTCTTGAGAGAGGGTCACGTCATTTGACTCTGTTATTTGGTAAGGAGGCTGTGAATGCATATTCGAATTAGGTCAAATTTCTCCTCAGTATAAAGTACGGACTTGGGTTAGCAAGATGATACTTTTTGAAATTACAGTGACTGTAAACAGTAAAACAGAAAAAAAATTAAAGACTAGAAGGGTATTTTAAAGTAATACTTGGAATTTTTCAAGGGAACTTTCCTTTGTAAAAGTCATGAGGATAGGATTGCTGTAATAACAGTAGGAGACTATGACAATTGGAGTCTCCAGAAATGAGTTTACCTCCTTGGACCCTGCATCCCTGGAGATTCTTTAAAGACTTGTCCTGTGCTTCCCACTGGGATTCTCCGAACATCGTTCCTCCAGAGCCGGGGTTTAAGGGCATTTGGAAAAGAGGGGCTGTTTTCTATCCTCAAAGGGGGGATTATAGACTTGGAATCAGTCACCTAAGACACAAAGCCATTTGGGTTTAGAAATGCGATACGCTAATTATTTTTAAACTGATAAGTTTGGCTGCAGAATTCACTCTCCGGGACTTTTAATATAAGGATGTACAAAACTGGGATGTAGCCCTGAGCCTCACAAAGACAGTGTCCAGTTAAAATTACTGACCTGCAGGAGAGGAGCAGGGCTGAGAGAGACTATAAAGTTGGAAGAAAACCGTCAAAAAGAGCAGACTGGTTTCAGAAATAGCGTTTTGAAGTAGCACAAAGCAAAGGGAATTTAAATGGCTGACTTTTGGGCCATAGGTAGAAAGAACCCTGCAGCTGTAACATGGGGTGTGTGGCCTTCTCTCACCCCTCGGTAAGTCCTGATCAGAGACTGAGTAATCCTTGAAACTGTAATGAGTTCCTGCTTCTGTGGCTGGTTAATATTTTAGACCTGAAACTATGCAGAATAACCTGAACTAGACACATACTATTTCTCAACTAAAATGAAATTCACCTTTGCCCCACCTGGACTAAGGATGTTGAACTTAAGTGGTCAGATGGAAAAGTAGGTACTAATGAAAAACTGAGGCGATGAGGCAAGCGAATGAAGACAAAGCTTTTCCCCAAAGAAACTTGTGCTGTTTGACCCTTGATTGCTACCTCGTGGGAGACCAAGACAGAGATGAAGTGGAAAGATAACCCAGCGGTTATGTATAGCAACCCTTCCCCCTTTTCCTCTAGGGCACAAACTGTCCACTGAATGTGAGATGTATTAGGTCATTAGCAATACAGTCTTTGCTTGTGGACCCAGGAGAATGAGCATATTGCCTCTTTCCAGGAGACCCCAGCATGCCTGAAAAGTCATTTATTTTATCTCCAGCATGGATCCTTCCTCGATGCCCTCACCCTCATGCCCCACCACCTGCTGGGCACCAGAGAATGCATCAAACACATCAAGCCTGAAGCATAACCCATCACCACCACCTCCTCCCCAAGTGCGTGCGTGGTCCTCTGCTCTCTGCCTCCGTTAACCGCTCAGCCTCTTCTCTGGTAGAAACCTCAGAGTTGTCTCCAGTATTTCCTCTCTGCCCCTCTCTCAATAAGTCAACCACTGAGATGTACTGATTCGGTCTCAAAAGGCCTTTTCATTCTGTGCCTTGGTCCTGGGTGAGACTCCCATCATCTCTTTCCTTTACCGTAGCAGTAAGAGTCTAGGTGGTGTGTTCTCCTATTTCTTTCCTCCTCAGCCAATTCTCTGCACCAGTGAGGATCTCAGAGCAGGAGTCAAATCCTGTTTATCCTCCTGTTTAAAGACTTCCACTGATTCCCAGAACCGGTAGCTCCCTCCCAAGAAGACATTCTGGGTCTTCTACTTTTCATGTTTGGCTTGGTCCTGAGGCTTCCTATCAGCAAAGCCCACCCCTGGTTGCATGTTCTAGTCACTAGGGAGCTTTTACGAAATGCCAATGTCCCAGGTCCAGCACAGCGCAATTAAATCAGAATCACTGAGAATCACTGGGGATGGGTCCAGCGATTTATGCAGCTCAGGATGAAAATGCAGACTGTCTTCTGCAGCTGTGACTGCTGGGCCCCCTGCCACTCCTGTGGCTCCATCCCAAGTTCCCAGCCCTGGCCCAACTTGCCATATGGATCAGCTTTGAGCTCACCATGATGTTGCTTTTGTAACTATTCTGACCTTGATCTGATACCCTATTCCCTTCTAGAATTGAGTCCTGCCCAGCCTCCATTCTTCAGCCAGTGCCATTTCTTAAACTTAGTTTAAAATGCTGGCCAGGTGTGGTGACTCACACCTGTAATCCCAGCACTTTGGGAGGGCGAGGCGGGTGGATCACAAGGTCAGGACTTTGAGACCAGCCTGACCAACATGGTGACTCCCCATCCCTATTAAAAATACAAAAAAAATAAATTAGCCAGGCACGGTGGCGTGTACCTGTAATCTCAGCTACTTGGGAGGCTGAGGCGGGAGAATCACTTGAACCCAGGAGGTGGAGGTTGCAGTGAGCTGAGATCACGCCACTGCACTCCAGCCTGGGTGACAGAGCGAGACTCTGTCTCAAAAAAATAAGTAAAATGCTACACACCCCCAGTTAGAATGAGTCACTTCCGGCATGCCATAGCACTCAGCATGCAGTACCTGTAGCAAAGAGGCATTGGATAAACATTTGTTGAAATGCAAGGAAATAGTCCTTCCTTCAGATACATTCTGGCTGGCTGCAGCAGCTTCAGAGCCACTTAAACTGGCAACGCACTTAACACAAATCAGGGAAAAACTGGAGACCTTCAGTCCTCAGTTACAGAAAACCAGATACATAAACCATCAATCCTGTGTGTTTTTTTAATCACTGAATTAAAAATGTTTGTTAGTTTTCCATTGTCGTTTTAACCAACTACGGATTTCTCATATTTCCACAATACATCTAATTCTGAAATAATATTTGAACCCAAAGAAACATAGAATTTTAGCATTCTTTACCAAACAGCTGTGTTGAAAGTGATCTGACACACACTAGATGCTAGTGTTAACGGCCCTCCACAAGTACAACTAGATTGAGAGGTAGCTGTGATTGTTTCTAGCCTTCTAGTTTTTAAATTTTCATAGCATCCAGAAAAGCCATTTCTGTCTGAGAAGAGATTCATCTGCAATGTTCAAGGAGCTCTTTTGAAAATGAAAATGCATTGTGTCTATAGTAACAAGAAGGAATTGAGAATGTACTATCATGAATATTTGTAAAAAGTCAACTGTTTGGTAATGTTACTCTCAAGTATCTTAAACTGGTCTCTTTTCAAGGTTGATTTGACTAAAACTATGGCATCTTAGAATCTTCAAGAAACTAAAGTGATTTTATTTTGTAATTGATTAGTATATGGGAAGTTCCATATATAACACATTTTAACTAAAATATTAATAGTTTTTGCTTGGTAGGTGCCAGGTACTGTTTTAAGTATGTTTTGTGCCCTTATTCATTTCCTATATATAATATTAATTTTTCATTTACTTTTCCAACTTTCATTTTGGGTTGACACGAAGTCAGCCATTCCTATTCTGAGTGAAAGGAATGGGAAAATATGAGTCGGAAGTCCTGGATTTTACTCCTCCCTTAGCGTTGTTTCTGAGACCACAGTCAAATTACTTCAACCTCTCTGAGATCTGGAAAATGGAGAGAGGGATTTACTTATCTCTCTGAGGTCCTACTTTTTTTTTTTTTTTTTTTTTTTTTTTTTTTTGAGACAGAGTCTTGCTCTGTGGCAGTTCAGTGGTGCAATCACAACTCACTATAGCCTCAACTTCCTGGGCTCAAGTGATCCTCTCACCTCAGCCTCCCAAGTAGCTGGGAATACAGGCGCCCACCACCATATCTGTGTAATTTTTTGTATTTTTTTGTAGAGGCAAGGTTTCACCATGTTGCCCAGGCTGGCCTCGAACTCCTGGGCTCAAGTGATCTGCCCACCTCGGCCTCCCAAAGTGCTGGGATTACCAGCATGAGCCACCACCTGTCTGCATAATTTTATGAACATTTTACATATGCATAATTTAAAGGGCTTTTAGCCTTTTGTATTATGAAATAGATATACTAAAATACATACTACTTATGTTTACAGATTAATTAATAATTTAAAATAAAATAACCATGTAACCACTGACTAGGCCAAGAAGTAAAATATTCTCAGCTCTCAGAATGTGACTGTGTGGTCCATCCCTCTTATCGCAAACCCTTCCCTTTGGGAGTAACCACTACTCTTTCATGACAATCATTTCTTAGCTTTTCTTTATAGTTTTACTCCCTGCGTATGAATCCCTAAATTATAGATGTAGTGTTGCCTGTTTTGAACTTTACATGATGAAAACACATTGTATATAATCTATTGTGATTTGCTTCTTAATATATTGTTTGCGAGTCTTCCATGTTGTGCAAGTTGTCATTTGTTCACTTTCTATTTGTTGTATGAACATACTCTTATTTATTCATTTATTCTATTGTTGATGGATGGGGGTTGATTCCGTTTGAGACTTGTTATAGAGCAAGGAATGCTGGATCATTGTGTGTTCAAACATATCAAATAATACCAAACAGTTTTCCAGAGTTGTTCACTCCCCAAGCAATTTAAGAACATTTCCATTATACCACATCTTTGCTAATGCTTTATAACTTCAGACTTTTTAAGTTTTGCCAATTTGTATAATTTTTTGTCAAAAGCTTGAATCACTGAATTTCCTTTTTTATTATAGCTTGTCTGATTCCAGTGAAACAATCTCCCAGTAAGAAGAAAATCATCATCATTTTAGAGAATTTGGAAAAATCTTCACTGTCTGAGTTATTGAGGGACTTTTTGGCACCTCTTGAAAATCGCAGCACTGAAAGCCCCTGCACTTTCCAAAAAGGTAACGCTAATAGAGGGACCATGCTGAGAAGCAAGCTTCCGTACTATTCTAATCTTTCTGTTTCCCAGAGTACCAGTTATCCTTCATGTTCTTTAAGTTATTTTCATTTGAATTGGTCCCATAACATAACTCACTGAGGATGGGCCATTGCTTTTGGTTTGTTTCAGGAAATGGAATGTCCGAATGTTATTACTTTCATGAGAACTGCTTTCTGATGGGAACCATCGCCAAGGCCTGTCTCCAGGGCTCCGACTTGCTGGTGCAGCAGCATTTCCGCTGGGTGCAGCTGCGGTGGGATGGCGAGCCCATGCAAGGACTGCTGCAGAGGTTCTTACGAAGGAAAGTTGTGAATAAGGTAACAAACAGCAACTGCAGCCCATTGCCAGGAGAGCAGGGGTTTTAGTCGTCAGGAGATCTCGGCTTGAGTTCCACCACTTACTAACTATGCAGCCTTGGGCAAGTACAGGTTTTTGACATTGAAGGGCCAAATAACATAATGAATGTGAAACCCATAACAATTTCTGCACTGCATTAAGTACGAGAAAAAGTAAATCAGTTTTACCATTGTTATCAGTGGTTCTCAAGGAATCTCACCAAGTTCTAAATGCCGTAAAAAGCTTGGTTAGAAAATTAATCACTCTTCTTAAGGAAAACTTCCTGTTTTCTTGAGGCCTTCAAAACATACGCCCCTGTGGGCACATTTTACAATAGGCCTGTTATACTACGCTATGGTAAATACTAAAAAGCCACATGAATAAGTAGAATTCTATATCTTTTGACACATTTTCAAGAGTAATAATAACTTTTAGTGACTTTCACAGAATCACAAAATAGGTATTCTATATTCTCCCAAATGATAAAAATAATTGAGAGTTGACCAAATCGAACACATCATTATTTAATATTTTTAAAGTGGGCCAGTAGCTGAGTGTCAAAGTAGATTAGAAATCATAGAGCTTGATTTAGTAAGATTTTCTCATTTAATCCTGCACGATGGGCCACATTTGAAGAACAGTATTGTCACTGCATTATTGCAATATTTTAAGCTGCTAAAAACAGAACACTCCAACTGCTAGCTGCTTCACAGAAAGGATTTTCACCCTCGCATAACCAGATGTCTTGTGGTAGGTGTCCAACATCTCAGGTCCCAGGTCCAGGGGAGTCTGTTGACCCTCCCCTCAAGACTGCAGTGTGCCTAAAAGGCTGCAGACACTGTGCCCTTGTGAAAACATGTTCGGGGCAGGAAGCGGGCTGCAGTGAAGGATAGAGAGCTTTGGCTTCCTCAGTCTCCTCATCAGGGAGGAAAGCACTTTTCCAGAAACATAAGACTTCTCTTTAATGTTTCATTTACCAAAACTGGTTTCATCCCAGACCATGGCCAAACCTGCTTTCCAAGATTGAAGCTCTCCACCAAATGCTTGAACAAATTTCTGCGTCTATTATGTTAGAGTGTGTGCAGGCATGTGTGCTGGGGCGGGGAGATAGTGGTGGGGAGAAGTGTGGGGTGAGAATGGCTTTTGGGAATTCATTAAACAGCGTCTGCCACTGGTAATTAGAATTAATATCTGAAATTCCTAACTTAATGAGAGAAATCTACCCCATGTTATATTTAAATCAGTTACTTGGTCATAAATATATGCTTTTGGGCAAAGCCCAGCCACTGTATGATCTCAACAAGAAGGAAGAATGGTGAGGTAAAAACTGTAGCTTTTCAAATTGCCGATACTTCCATTAACTTTATCACTGTCAATATTTAAAGCTCATTACCAAAGATAATTCACATAAATAATCAGAAACGATACCAGTTCTATTATGTAGGATTGGCACTATTTCATGTAAAGTATACCGCCCTTCCCCTGGCTCTCTGATAAAAATTGTTTTAACTTATTTTGAAAGGAAAGTTCCAAGTTTCAGGTTCACTCTCTTTTCCATTGCATTTGAGAGTGGGGTGTGCTGCAAAGAATAGAAAGTGGAAAAAAGGAAATGCCTTTCCTTTACCAACAAGCACTTCAAATAGCTGAATAGAACGGTCCCTGGGGTGTGTGTACAAGGGAACGGATGACTCCTGCAAAACATCAGGAATCTTGTAATGTCACAGAACCTCATCTTTGTGGACACTTACAGCACGCTGGTAATTGATCACAGTTTCTTCTTCTAGTTCCTTGGAGAGAGACAAGAAAATCGACCTCTCGGGACAGTACTAGGCTTTCTACTAGTATTTAATAAAAAACAATTATTCCCTTTTTAGTAGGAAATATTAACTATCATTAATTATATAATACATGATCTCAGAATTGTTGCTTAAAAAATATCAAAGAGTTATATAATGATCATTCCTCTTTTGAAGAGAAGGAAAATTGTAACAAATCCCAAAGCCTCAGATAATACAGTGATATCAATTTAATAGAGCTGCTGGTATCACAGAATCAATTTTTTTGTTTTTCCTTGGCCACATTATTTCCTTCGTGTAGGACATACCAATGTTCACAGCTGTCCTCTGTCTTAATGTCATAATTACTTGGTAAAGCAAAGATTTATGTGAATCTTCTTTCTTATAAAATACAAACTTAGTTTCTGTGCCTGGTTTCTAATCAAGAGATATTTCTCCTAAAAGTAAATAAATATTTATTTTTGTGTGAACCCTCCATACCACCAAAAAGGGATTTGATTTTTATAAAATATAATTCTAAAAAGAATTACTCCTTTTAGGTCATGTGTGTTATATGGTGTTATTTAAAATGTGCAAATTTGAAATTTTGGAAAAATGTATTTATGCTGAAAGAGCTCTGTACATTTTGGTGACGTTAGCATTTTATCTGAGACCTTACTTTTAGTAAAATAAAATTGTTTTTCATTACCATTAGTACCAGCTGAACATCCTACAAATCCAGATACAGCATCTCGTCACTTACCCAGAATATGAAATATGTCATTCGTATTAAGTTAACACATAACTATTTGTAATACCTGGTGAAGTACTATATATACATGTAAATAATGTTTCCTCCAGAATTCATGTTTTAAAATTCATCCAGCTTTCTCCTTTGTCTGCGTACCCCTCTATTTTGTGTTCAGTTCATGTAATCAGCTACAGATCTATATAATACAGTCCATCTGACACTGCACACATAACAAACTCAACATGTCCTGTCCCCAAACCTAACTCCGGGCTTCCCCTGCCGACTTCCTTTTTTGTTATCAGTCATCCAGACCTAGAACTTCTCAGCCTGTTCTTCCCGTGGGTCAGTCATAGCGTTTTCTAAATCCTCACTTTGTGGCACACCAAGGAAGATCCAGTACTAAGATTGAAAGGACATATAGCCATGCAAACTGATCATCAAAACACAGTGTGATAAGTGCATCAGAACAGTGTTAGCTGGTTATCCTGTAAACATTTGCCCCTGGCCTGGGGACTGTGGGACAAGATGAGGCTCCTCTCACCCTCAGAGAGCTAGTGTTCTCATGGAAAGACAGACCTTCACAACGAAATGATCTTTGTAGGGATTGGGACCTTGGAGGACAGCTTTTATTCAGGAGGCATTAACCAAGTGCTATTTTAAAAATGTATTCAGTGTGTTAGAGTTGTACATCCAAATACCCAGCTTTCCCTCAGGCATTTAAGTTAATTGTATAAGCTTTATCTTTCTATGTATAAATGTAGCAAGATTTAACAATCACCTTTGAAGGGACTCTTACAGCTTAATTACATTTCTTTAAATAGTTTGGTCTTTAAAACTTTAATATATTTTATTTCTCTTTATAAAAATTTCTGCTGTCTGAAAAATCTTCCCAAGTACTTAACTCTTATAAAACCAGAAAATTAAATTTATAAATGTTCTTTTAATTCTTGTACCATTTACATAAACTTAATAAAATTCTCTTACCCCTTCTTAAGGTCACAACCCTAAATCAGTAACTCAGTTACCATTTTAAACTGGACATGAAGCTATTCTAATATATGAAATTCCTGTAACATTTCAAGTAGTTAAAAACACCCAATATATGATTCTCTCATCCTAACCCATAACATGTTTGATTGTATTTAATTCTGAATATTAATGAAGATAAAAATATACCTCCTGCCCCCATACCCCCCAATTTTTTCCATCTCAAGAAACGTGGGTTCTATTTCCATGAAAATTCAGGGTTATGTTCTTGGCTGGCCAAGTCTGTGTATTGGCCAGGCTTGTCGAGGACTTGTGATCTGCCCTTAGGCTTTCCTCAGTAACAGGAAAATAATCAGTAGAGTCCCGCTAACAGTCACTGTGTGCAAGTATCTAAGTCCATGCCTTCCGAGTGGGGTAGATTCAGTTTACACATTACCTAGTTCTCAGCTTGTATTTGAATCTGTAACCTTTACCCATGCTATTTCACCACTGGACTGGATTCAACTATTTAAGCCTTGTCTTTTCGTGAGTGGCAGGGCCACAAATCTGATAAATGACATCAGATTAAACTCTGTGTTCCCTGTTCTGATTCTGTCCAACTTCATGGGTACAACACTCAAATCATGCTAATTAAACAGGTGGCTAATACGTGCTGTGAAAGAAACAGGTAAAGTACCACTATAGAAACTCGGGCGGAAGTGGGAAGAGTACTTATTTTAGGAATTTGGGGTGGAGGCCTCTCTATCTGTGGTCACATTGAAGGATCTGCAGGTCATGCTAATTTGTTATCTAAAGGAAGAAGAGTTTGCTGAGAATAGGGAGGCAGGGGGTCTGGGCAGAAGGAGCAGCACTTGCCAACACATCTCAGGCCTAGGGAGGAGGAGGTTGGCATGTGAGAAAACTCAAGGACAACTATGTGGCTGTGAAGTCATTTGTTCAGGGGACTTGCTAGATGGGGGATCAGATCCAGCACCTTGAATTAGTAACAGGTACATAGACTGTTTACTTGTAGAAGTCTGTCATTTATTCATCCCTTTTGTTATCTGCAAACATCAGCATCCATTTTGACTGCTCCTGCACAGTTCCTTCCCTCTTCCATATTTGGGACACTCTTCCCACCTCCCCTCACCAATCCCGTGTCCCGGACATCCTGTGGGAGACCCAGCTGAAGTCCCACCTCATCTATTTGTCTTTCCTGACCGTGCTGTATTTAGTCAGTTCTTCTTTCGAATTACCATAGCAGCTTGTGTCTGTCTTTACTTCAAGACTGCCAGTCTGGAAGAGATCTGAGAGATAAAGGGCCTGGCTCAAGTTCCTCCTTTTTCCAGCTGGTAAAATTCAAAAGAAAAAAAAAGGCAGGTGGCATCTTGCACTCCATGAAACCACACCAGAACTGATCACTTGCTCTTCATTAGCTTTTCACACCTTTTATTTTGTGTCCTCTGTATTTCATGAGTATACTAACTAATATGGATTTTTCCTTCTTAGCAGCAATAACAAATAGGCATAGAATACGTAGTAGGCATACACACCTCTACACAAAAGTATCCATTAACACTGAAGGAATATATCTCTAGGGAAGGAAATGAAAACATGGAGTTACTAGAAAGTCTATTTATTGGATAGATCTTTTAATGAAACACCAGTTTTTAATGTACTGTCCAGTAACCACTTTTCCCATAATACAACCAACTTGCAAAAGGAGAAATTTCATATAAACAACATCTACACTTTGGAGAGAAGGGGTGCCCACCTGTGGGTTCAGGTCCTTAGGAAAGACAGATTACATTCTGCCTTTGGCGACTGTGAAATGTGATTCTGTTACGATATCTAACAGTCTGAGCTTTAGAAGCAGTTTATTAGTCATTAAGAGAAGAATTCAGCCTTCCCAGAAAAAGGAACGTTTCCCTGGGGACCGAGTTCCAATGCGAGCTCTGCCTTCCTGCCTTCCTCTACATGCGGTCTTGATGAGGCAGCTGGGGGGGCCCCTCTCCCTCTGTCAGCTGCCCACAAAGCTAAGCCTGTTCTTTCAGCCCTGGCTGACCATAGAAAGTGAAGCTTGAACAGAGAGCTTCAGAAATGTTAAGCCTGAGGAAGAAGAGGAAGTTCTTTAGCTTAATAGTGATTACTGAATTTATTTTAAACGTGATAAATGACTCCTTTATTATTTCAGCGAGATGCCGTATCCTATTTTTCTATTAAAGATAAACCCTATGTAGTTAACGTATACTTGCAGATTGCTGAGAGTAGATCTTAAATGCTCTCACCATAAAAAATAAGTATGTGAAGAAATGGACATGTTAATCAGCTTAATTGAATAATTTCACAATGTATACATACATCAAGACATCATAATATACACTATATATATATATATATAATTTTGTCAATTATACCTTAATAAAAATATAAATAGACTCTAGCTCTGGCTTTGTCACTATTACCTGTAGGACCTTGGGCAAGTTATTTTTTCTTCCTGCCTTAGGCTCCTGATATGTAAAATGGGGTAAAAATGCCTAACTCAAGCTCATGGTGAGAATTAAAGGAGAAAAATGCTTATCACACTAACATGTTTGCACAACTATAGTGTGTTATTATCCCTCATTCAGCCATCCCAAGTAAAGTTACATAAAATTCAACTCGTTTTCAGTTTTGATTTAAAGCTTCATATTTTTAATTTTGGGCTTTTAAAAACAAAATGTTCTAAACCAAGCCCCTGGGTTCTACCTCCCTGTCTCTCTAGTTCAAAGGTCAGGCGCCCTCACCCTGCGATCCTGTGTGCAAGATTGTCGACTGGGCTCTGTCCGTCTGGCGTCAGCTTAACTCCTGCCTGGCCCGCTTGGGCACACCTGAAGCACTTCTTGGACCAAAATATTTCCTGTCTTGTCCTGTAGTTCCTGGACATGCCCAAGTGACAGTGAAGTAAGTGCCATTTTTCGTTAGTTTTCTGCTTATAATGGAGACATGGCCAATTCAGATGTTTGAGGGTGAGGATGCTGACCAGGCTGCCTTGCGCCACCTCCTGTCACTGATACAGAGTGCCAGTGCTCTCTGCTCTTCCAGAGGATGGCCACAGCTTGTCTACTGGGTGCTTCCCCTAGGGCAGCTGCATTTTTGCCGAGAGCTAGGTTTTTCCTCTATTAGAAAACTCTCATCCAAATTATGCTTGGCTTGCTATGCAGAGTCTCCTAAGTGAGGTCCCACATAAGAAGTTTCATCAAGTATTGTATGCACACCCTCCAAAAAACCTGCATTCTGTTAATGAATTGAAAAGCTTCTCCCTTTATTGAGACCTATGTTCAGTACTTACTGCGTTTTCCTTTGAAGCAGCTTATGAGAACAGACATATATACAATAAGGTTAATGAAACAGAAAATCAGGAGAAAATTGAAAGGAGAAAAAATTTGTTACCATCCAGTTTAGTCATGGTTCTGTGACCAGCAAGCAGATTTGATTCTGTAGTTTCTGGTGTCATAGGCAGAAGCCTGTCTTGGAAAGCAGGAGATTGAAATAATATCTTCTCAGCTGGGTGTAGTGGTTCATGCCTGTAATCCCATTGCTTTGGGAAGTTGAGAGGGGAGGATCACTTGAAAAATAATTAGCCAGGCATAGTGGCATGCACCTGCAGTCCTAGCTACTTGAGTTGGGAGGCTGAGGTAGGAGGATCAATTGAGCCCAGGAGGTCAAGACTGCAGTGAGCTTTGATTAAGCCCCCGAACTCCAGCCTGGGTGACAGAGCAAGACCCTGCCTCTAAAAAGTACATGTATATTTTCTCTGTTGTAAGACAAACCGCCATTTTTATAACAGCTAATTGGTGGGAAAGAAGTACTATATTAAATGTATATTTAGATTTTTGCTACAAAATAAATACACTTATTGATATAATTACCACTTTCTTCATTATTATGTCAATGAAATTAGTCTTTTTTACATCCAGAGTCTCAAGATTCTTAGGAACCAATTTTGACCTCTCCTATATGGAGTATAGTCTTTGTCAAGAACTGTGGAGGTTCCAAGATTTTTACCCTAGTTGCAAGCTACCATATTAGCCTGCCATGGTTGAGGATGCTGAGTGAGGGCGCAGGACTTCATCATCCACAACACAGCAGGCAGCCTGAGCTTCACTTTTACATAGGTTCCCGTTACCCCTGAAGTCCCATGGGGTGATACATAGAAGCCCATGTGGATGCTGGATTTGCCTCACAGCTGTGGAACTCCCCACTTCCCATCCCTCCAAGGCTTCTAAAGAGGGATGCTGCAACTCTGTCGACCCTTAGCCCTGGAGGATGTTATTTTTATTATCCTGGTCAGGAAACAATTCTGCCCTCTGCTCCTGAAGGAGACCTTTATCTCTGTCTTCCAGGACTGAAAAGATAGTTCCGAACAAAAACTAACACCAGATGTGCAGAAATGCCGCAGATAATTGTCTACCAATGGCTAAGGAGTTGATTTTTTTTTTTTTCAAACCACAGCTTATCATATTTATGCTATAGCACTTTTAGGAATAACTGCATAATTTTGATTCATGCTGTAAAATACCAGAATTTTGTCTGTGTTCCCTATCGCACTTTTATTTTTCCCCGATTGCATAGCACTAGACATTAAGAGAGAAACTTGATGGATCGTAGTTTTTGACAATTCTTGAAAGATTCATGCAATGTCTAATAGCTTTGGAAACATTCCTGACCCGGGAGATGTGGTTTTGTTTCTATAGCCTTTAATCATATAAGTGTTTTTTAAATACTGTAACGAAGCATAATCTAGTTTTAATTTTGAGTGCTGCAAATTTGGGCTGAAGTCCCACTGTTTATGGCTATTAATGCAGACAGTCCACCTGAGGCGATAGCTGGTTGACCCCCATTCTCCCGATAGAACTGAGCCTACCCACACGCAACAGTGAGCCCTTGCCTTGGGACAGGCAGATTTAATTTACCAGTGATTATACAATAAATGTCAGGCTGGGCGCAGTGGTTCACACCTGCAATCCCAGCACTTTGGAAGGCCAAGGCAGGAAGATCACTTGAGGTCAGGAGTTTGAGACCAGTCTAGCCAACATGGTGAAACCCCATATCTACTAAAAGTACAAAACTTAGCCAGGCATGGTGGCACTTGCGGGTAATCCCAGCTACTTGGAAGGCAGAGGCATGGGAATTGCTTGAACCCAAGAGGCAGAGGTTGCAGTGAGCTGAGATTGTGCCTCAGCACTCCAGTCTGGGTGACAGAGCGAGACTGTCTCAAAAAAAAAAAAAGATCCCAATTTCAGAAATATTAAAATACAATATACGTGTACTTTATTAAGGAGATATAACAAAGAAGTTGAAGCTATTTAGACATGGACTTTTAGGAAATCTTTTCCAGATTTCTTCAGTCTTTATATTTACCTTCCTTTCCATGTATTTATTCATGCATTCATTCACTCAGCACTCAAGCATTGATTCTACATTGAGAGAGACATGTAAACAACCAGTTTCATTTGAAATACATTGTATTTTTGAGAAAGATTCAAACTACTTTTGTATTGGGTAATTTCACTTATTTGAAAACTACCTGGGAAAGGTAGCATATCTATAGAAACACTTAACGTTTTTTCCCCATAGTCTTCAAACTGTCCTTTCGTAGAATTGTGTGTAATTATTGAGAAGCCTGCTCCTAAGGGATGAATCGGCCCCTCTCCTGCTAGGTGGATGTCTAAGCTGTGGAACGGCGTCATCGCGCCCAGAGTTCAAGAAGCAATATTGTCAAGAGCCTCTGTGAAAAGACAACCTGGCTTTGGACAGACAACTGCTAAAAGACACCCTAGCCAAGGACAGCAGGCTGTGGTCAAAGCTGCTCTCAGCATCTTGCTAAATAAAGCTGTACTGCATGGCTGTCCCCTCCCCAGAGCAGGTATGTGGGTTTCTGCAGAGAGGAGAGGAAATTCACACCCTTATAAAATACCTTTTAGAAGTTGTTTTTAGAGAGCTGTCTATCTTCTCTTTGTAATTAGAAAAGTATACATTTGATAGCAGTGTTCCAGAACTGTGATTTTTATTACTGGTTAATGTTTGAATTCTAGACCTCCAAGTAAAGTTTGTGCTGGTTCACAAAACCCCAGCTTGGATATTAAACAAGTGCATGATTTTGAACAGTCCATATCTTTAAGAAATAGAAATGGATTTTGCTTTAATCAGTGAAACTGCATTATCCCTGTGTGATTTGTGTTGTTTCAGAACTAGACCAGCATACAGCTGATTTCAAAGGAGGAAGTTTCCCTTTATCCATAGTTTCCAGTTATAACAGTTGTAACAAAAAGAAAGGAGAGAGTGGTGCCTGGAGAAAGGTGAACACCAGTCCTCGCAGGAAGTCTGGCCGCTTCTCTTTACCCACCTGGAATAAGCCAGACCTAAGCACCGAAGGTAAGGGGCCGGGGTGGGCATGCTGCCTGCAAGGAGCTGGACATTCCCAGTCCAGTGTCTGAAAGCAAATCTGCTTTCATTTTTATCACTATGCATTTGGCAAAACAAAGTTTAAGTATTTCAATGCACATTCTCATGGAATAAACAAACTATATAGTAGGTACATTTCCAAAAATATATAGGAGATCCCTATATATGGTATTTTCAGGATTGAAAAATACCACTTTCAAACTAGAATTCCAAAATGAATCTTTAAGTTGTTAATGGTCATTTACTAATTTGTTTCTCTTGGTGTTCACAATTTGTATAATCATTGCATTATTGCATAATAAAATCATTGGCATATTTCTCTACTATTATGTCACTCCTAAGTTAATCTTACATTTAAAAAAATACGTGTAGAGACATATTGATACCCATTTAAGGCCTTTCCAGGTGAATCAGGTGTACACATTTATTTCTCATGGACGACATGTACCATGTGCCGGGTTCTAGTCTAGGCCCTGGAAATAGAGCGGTAAAAAAACATATTCCTGGCCCGGCATGGCGGCTCACATCTGTAATCCCAGAAATTTGAGAGGCCGAGGCGAGTAGATAGCTTGAGGTCAGGAGGGCAAAACCCTGTCTCTACTAAAAATATAAAAATTAGCTGGACCTGGTGGTGCATGCCTGTAGTCCCAGCTGCTCAGGAGGCTGAGGCATGAGAATTGCTTGAACCTGTGAGACAGAGCTTGCAGTGAGCCAAGATCACGCCACTGCACTCCAGGCTGGGTGACAGAGTGAGACTCTGTCTCAAAAAAAAAAAAAAAAAAAAAAAAAAAAATTCCTGCCTTCATTGAGGCATTGTAATAAATTGGACAGATTTCATATGATGGGACATCACGTGAAAAATAAGTGTGTAAGCTTTCATTCTAACAAAGAAGATGTAACACGTGTGTATCTTCTGGTGTTAGACCTATTCCTTTTGGCATTGATAATAGGATAATCAGCCATTATATAAATTATAAATGTCCTTCCCAAAAGAAATCCAAATTGGAATAAAAGTGAAAGGAAATTTCCACCTCATGTGCACCGTGGACTTCAGATTATGTCATTCATTTGCCTCCCCTCTCAAAGTATTTGTTTTGTAGAATTTTATGCCACCTTTTAGCAGTGGGGTTTCTAAATGAGGTGCTTAAAATCTTGTATTTTTAAAAACATAAAAAAGTTGCTTTTAGTTATGAGTATATTTTTCATTTTTAAGCTTGTATTTTGTTAATTTTAATAACAATTTAATGTTTTTTAATCCTATCAATATATGCTAGGGCTCCCCAATTACCCTAAGTGCATGATAGCAAATTGTGACCCCTTTTTTTAAGTGAATGAAAATTTACTGAATAAAATGAATTTTCTTATACTTTTAAAAAGATAAGCATTTTATATTGATAATAGATACTGTTTTGATCTTCAGAGCTTGTCATTACTTCCCAAAGTTGTCAGAGTGTTTGATTCAGGGAGTAAGAATCACTGGACTCCAGCCCGTCAATTTAATATAGACCCCCAGGTGACTTTCTGTAGCAAAGATTATACCATTCATTTGCTCTTAGTCCTTTTGGTATGCAAGAAAGCTCTAAGACAATGATAATGATCTCCATTTACAGAGAACAAAACTCAGGTTCAGAAACCCTAGAACACCTGCTCCAAATCACCTCTCCTGGAAATATGTGGTTCTATAATTGTTTCTTGCAAGCCCAGTGCTATTTTCTGTAGTCCATGCCACCCTAATCTTGTTAGACATGCAATGATCTGTGGGTACTTAGATAACTGGACACCCATTGAGGCTTTTCACTGTGTCATTTCTAAGTTTATTAGAATCTCTATAATGTTTAAGACCAACTTTTTGAGCTAATAAGTGTTTGTATATGCTTTAGAGTGGACAATCAACAAAATGAATATGAATTTAAAGCAGTATCATGGAAGAGGCTGGCTCAGAAAACTATATTATGTTAAATGTAAAAAACGATGAATAGATTTGAAATTATTTGTATTTTTAGTAATTTGTTTTAGAACTATTTGATATCAAATGTTATATTCTTTAAAGCATGAACTTCTTTGACAGAATAAAACTACGCTACAAGAGTTTACACAGACTTCAAGGAAGTTTCTAAAAGTTAATTTTACAAAGTATATAATTCATGAGTCAGTAGTTGGGTTAGAAACCATGACTGACATGCCTCTCGTTATTTTTATAATGGTAAATTTTTCTAATAATTCCATTGTATATATGATTATTACCATGGTTCCAGTGACCTTGGTTTTTGTTTAAAAAAAAAAAAAAAACCCAACACAGGAATCCCTTTGCATGCAGATCACTATGGAAGCTCATAAAATTTGATAGACAGACCATTTCTTTTCTGATCTAAAACAGAAAGGCCTGTTGTCAGATCCCAGGCCTTTAAGGCAGAGCCCAAGGCTGTGCGCTATGTAGTGATTAGTAGAAGCCACTAGTCAGTGCTTTGGATGATAATGACAAAAGTATGAGTAAAGAAACTTGACAGTGATTTTCTTTGATCTTCTTTTAATGAGGATATATTTACTTTTCAAAAACATTCTTTAGAGAAAATTTGTGTTGGCAATATTATATTTTTAGAATTCACTCAAAAGCAACTGTTTTAATGCATTCATAATATTGAGTCTAAAATGGTTTATAAGAGTGTTTCTCAAACTTTAACCATAACCCATAGTGAGAAATACATTTTATACCATGACCTGTACACACAAACCTCTGCATTTGTATGTTTGTATAACTGATAATCAATACAGGCTATTTTCTTTTTTTTTTTAACTATGTCATAATCTGCAGTTTAAAAAACATTGATATGATTTTCAGCATTTTTTAAATTCCATGACTTTTTGTACCCTGTTCATATTTTCTCTATAATGCAAAAGTTGTTAAAAGTTAAATTTCTACAAGTGCATGGCTAATGCCACATATCAAAAACTATTCTTGATTACATAGTAGTGTTAGAATGCACACAAAGGTAGAGAAAGGGTGATTACCATCATCCAAAGGCAGGTATTAAATCTTCTTTGGTCCTTCGAGAACAAGGGCCTGAGGAACTAGGGACTTGACTAGAGAGAAGGGCCATCTATAAAAGCGAAATTCAGGATTCTTGACTTGAGCTTCAGGTAGTGTTAGTAGTACCAAGTTCCACCAAAATGTACTCGAGGGAGTTGGCTATTCCTTGACTTTCCCACAATGCCTGTGCAGGAGGCTATGCCCAAAGCCTCTGTCCTGGGGAAAATCTCAAATGGTAGATACTAATCCAAGAACAGTGTGAAAGTGCTGCAAAGTCCACAGTCTGTTTCTTTTAAATACGGAGTTCAAGAGGCATAGGGACAATGATCTATTGAAAATGGTTCTCTTTTTTAACAGGTATAAAAAATAAGACTATATCACAGCTGAATTATAACAGGAATCTGTCGAAACAAAAGTAAGTTCCCCTTTCAAATTTAACTCACAGCAAACAAAGATAAATCAAGTAACTTCAATTACTATTTTAAATGTTCCATGTTCTCAATTATTTGTATGAATATTATGCTGTTAATGTGCTTTTAAAATAATGTATGTCATTCAAATGCTGATATTAAACTGAAATCTAATGAATGGTGTCTTTGGATGACATCTAAACTGTTCCTTAAGATTAATATAATGCAATATAAAGACTATTTTGCTTGTAGTTTGTTGAATAAGGTTAGAAATATTAAACAAATTGTGTTTATACATTTGTGAACTTTTAGACAGTCATTAGATGACTTTTCCACAGATTTACAGAAACAGCATGACTTTTTTTTTTTTTTTTTTTTGGAGACAGAATCTTGCTCTCTTGCCCAGGCTAGATAGAGTGCAGTGGCGTGATCTCGGTTTACAGCAACCTCCACCTCCAGGTTCAAGTGATTCTCCTTCTGTGTGGCTGAGATTAACAGGGGCCTGCCGCCGTGCCTGGCTAATTTTTGTATTTTTAGTAGAGACGGAGTTTCACCATCTTGTCCTGCCTGCTCTCGAACTCCTGACCTTGTGATCCATCCGCCTAGATCTCCCAAAGTGCTGGGATTACAGGCGTGATTTTTAAGTGCTATATATTTACAGTGATAATTTCTTATGTTGTTCCTAAGAAATTGACTATTTCAGCTTGCACATATCAAGGTATAAAGGATGATTTGTACAATTATAGAATAGAAATGTTTAGGCAGTTTGTGTGCCCTGTCCCTTGGCAGGTAACATTTAGGATCATGTCCGCTGGTTTGCCGCATTAGAGAAGAGGGGAGGGTGAAGAGAGAGAAGGGAGATGAAGGAAACTGCATGGCATGCTCTTTTCTGGCAGGACCACAGCTAGATCCATGACATGCAACAGCCTGTATCATTTTTCCAGCAACCTTAGGATGTACACATAAGGGTTTTTATAGAAAAGGGAACTCAGGAACTGAGGTGCTGAGAAAACCTGGTGCATGATCATATTGCTAGCTAGCAATAGAGCCAAGTTTGAAATTCGTGTTTGTGTCCCATTTTATCACACTGTCCCCTATGCCAGTGTTTAGCATCCTATCTGGCCTGGGAGACAGAAGAAACGGCAATAGGAGGGAGCCTGAATATTGTACATCAAAGTGAAGTTCTTTGTGAAACAAAATTTTATCCTCTCAAGAATTTGAGTAGGAGTTATCAAAATCCTGTAGAAATTTCTTACCTTTGTATTCCAGTCTCTCAGGATATGGGAGTGGGTTGTTGCATTAAATGACATTTATGAAATACTTTAAAGGATATTAAAAACATTTTCCCTACCCCACACCAAATCCCAAAAAAGGTACAGTGTCTAGATTTCCAAATTGGGAATTGTTCTCACTTTGAAAAACGTTTTTCTGAACTTTGCGTTAGGTCTTTAGAGAATGATCTGTCACTGACGTTGAATTTGGATCAGAGACTCTCTCTGGGTTCGGATGACGAAGCAGATCTTGTCAAGGAACTTCAGAGCATGTGCTCCAGCAAGTCTGAGTCTGATATCAGCAAGGTGAGCAGTACAATTGGGGGGCATTGAATGGCTCTACTCAATAGCTGGGAGACTTTTGGGGGACCACAATTCCCTAAAAGAAATTCCTTATTGAATAGCATGGTTAATGCTCCAAATCAAACCATCCCTCACCTTGCTTAGAAAGGCCGTTTCTTCCGAAATATCATTTATACAATAAAGGAGCTCTACTTTGTGAAGCCTGCTTTTCCAAACTCCTCCAAGACCTGAAGTTAAAATTGTGTGTTAATTGCATTAGTACGAGTCACATCAATTCATTTGGGCAGCTTTTTTTTGGGGGGGGGGGGGCGGGGAGAGACGGAGTTTTGCTCTTGTCGCCCAGGCTGGAGTGCAGTGGTGGGATCTTGGCTCACTGCAAGCTCCGCCTCCCAGGTTCAAGCAGTTCTCCCTGCCTCAGCCTCCCGAGTAGCTGGGATTACAGTCACCCACCACAACTCCTGGCTAATTTTTGGATTTTTTAGTAGAGACGGGGTTTCACCATGTTGACCAGGCTGGTCTTGAACTCCTCACCTCAGGTGATCTGCCCGCCTCAGCCTCCCAAAGTACTAGGATTATGGGCATGAGCCTCTGCACCCAGCCTGGGCAGCTTTTTATATAAGCCTAAATTTGAGTTTCCTCAGATCTTTTTCCTTTCTACATTCCTAACTTTGGCGTATCAGTCATCTATCAGTAAGAAAATTATAACAAGCATCACAGCAGACTTATGTTATAGACCAAGCAACAACTTTCTTTGCAAATGAGAAAAAGAATTAGCTTGTATAATGCATATCATCATAATCTTTAAGCTGTGAAATTTGAGGCCAAATATGGAAACCAGTGACCTGACATCTCAGTGACCTGAAATCTCAAAGAAAACATGGACAGCATCAAGTTCAACCTGTTTTGGCACTCTGGTATGTGCAGCAGGTTTCACAGAGCTGCCTTGATGGATGCCTTTTGAGTGGCTGTAACTTTTTCAGCTTCCCCTGAAACACTCAACTGTGTTTTATTTGAATCGTCATGATATCCACAACAAAGTAGAATTCACTATCTTATTTAACTGTGTTGGAAACAAAATATATATCCACTGGAAAAGGTAATGATTAAAATCTTGCAAATTTTATATCCTTTCTTTACTTGCAAAATGACTTGACTTTTTAAATGGATTCTTTTTCCTTAGAGGATGTTTCTCATGCATTTGCTGTCAGTTTTACATGAAGACTTCAAGTCTTTCATGTGAACAGTTCAGGTTTTGAGGGGCAGGGAGGAGGAGAAGAGTAACACTTCTGCTGTGGTTTCTCCACCATTTAGCTGTGCCTTGAGTATGCACAGTGTGACTGTGGAGACATGACTGGGTAAATTCTGTATTTTCCAGATTGCTGATTCCAGGGATGATTTAAGGATGTTTGATAGTTCTGGAAACAACCCTGTACTTTCAGCAACTATTAATAATCTGAGAATGCCAGTGTCACAAAAGGTAAGTGTCCCTTTCCCCCCAAAGTGAGCAAAGGATGATTGCTATGGAATTGACTTCACAAATCATCTTTCAGTGTGAATCAGAGAGTTTTTTTTAAAACCAAAGCTAAGAACTGAGAAGTAGGATAAAGGTAAAATTGTTCATCAGTTTATCAAGATTAGAAAGAGTGTTTATAGAGTATCTTGGGGAAAAAATGACATAGAAAAGCATTACTTTTTTCCCTTCTCTTTGATTCCAAAATTTTGGGTGTCTGTTGATATCTCCTTTTTTTTTTTCATTTGTACATGACAAAACTAGAAATACAGTAGTTCTGCCTCATCAGGTGATGCCTGAACCCCAACCAAAGTTTATATACACTATATTCCTTCAGTCCGACAACCTAGAGGGCTACTAAGCGGCCAGTGGGTGGGTAATGTAGACAGAATGGGCAAGTTGATTCACATCCTGGGCAGAACACAGTAGGATGGTGCAAGATTTCATCATGCTACTTAGAATGGCCTGCAAATTTATGAATTGTGTATTTCCAGACCACAGGTAACTGAAATCGCAGAAAACAAAATTGTGGGTGAGGGGGGTACTATGGTAACAAAATTGTCATCTTGGTGGTTCTTAAGATTTCCTGTATTTTAGAAAATTAGAGTTAATTATAACAAAGCAAAGCACTGAGTGATAACATAAAGGTCTTATACATTGCAAAAAAATTTCTATAACATGCATTACATTTCAATGATACTTTAAAAACAAATCTGAATGGCAACCAGAAGAACCAGGATTCCAGTAGACTTCCTTAACCTTTTGAAATAGATTCCATGACTACAACACTGCACCATTATCAGTTGGTTAATAAATGGCAAGAGCTGGCACAGCATGGTATTCCTGGGTGAGCAGAAACAATAGGAAACGTCTCACTCATTAGTAATGTTGTGAGGATGCAGACTTCACAGAAGCACTTTGTAATAGATGGTTTGTTCACCAAACCATGTTGATTGATTGCCATTCACATCCTGTTCTCATCTACTCCCAAGGTGGCTTACAAAGACCTGTGTGTGGGTGGGAGGGTGGGGCGCAGAGAGCAGGATTATAAAGTAAGCATGGTAAGACTATTAAGTTATTAAGCCTTATCTGATCACCTAGCAGCACTGGGCCCCACAACCCTGCTCCCTCACTGCTTCATTAGGTTTTGGTCCTGGCTAATCCATGTGGAACTGTGTGAGCTGCATGCATTGGGGGAGCAGGTATGGGAGTGGGAATTTGCACGGCTGGGGCTCTAATACAAAATATTAAACATGATGTCCTGTGAAGAAAAGCATGGCTTTCACGCCCACGCTAGCATAATGTCTGCCTTTTTTTGTTCAATTGGGAACAATTTAGAAGCCCAGCAAAATTTGGAGGATGGCCTAAGGAGGTGACCTGGAGTCAGCACTGAGCATTCTGGTTGGAAAACACTTTGTCCAGGGCCCATTCCTTTGCCATCTTTAAAGCCTCAACTCCTTCCCCCTGTATTTATGGCTTGCCCTGAGCTGTGCTTGACTGGAGGCCGGTCTCTAGGACCCAAGAATTTAGGATTCCTTGTGGAACATGGTCAGTGGAAGGATCTTAGCAAGAGAACAGTGAGCCACCTTCCCCATAAGCCCAGATCACTTTCTTGTGTAAAAATATTGTTGGCTGGTAGACAAATGTCTAATGGAAAAACATGGTCATACCACTACTTCTCTGTCACGTGACCGTATTGAATTGCTACAGTAAGGTACTGTCCACAAATAAAGTAGTACTGAAAGTCAAAGTTCTAGGCAGCTTTAAAAGATCTTTTTTAAAACGAGTCCTTTTACACTATATGGGCTCTTATACCCCCCCCCAAAAAAAAACCTATGTTATTGTTTAAATGTGCAATTTGATGTGGGGATCAGGACCACTGCCTCCTAGTCTTCTCTCCCTTTGCCCACTGAAGACACCCCTAAGAGCTAGAAGATGTTTTTCTCGGAAACTGCCAGCAGAGGGCAAAGTGGTACTTAACTGTTGGCAGCCTTCTGAAACCTTGGCTGGCTCATGCCTTTTCTCCTACTGAGCTGGTATTTCTGGGTTAGATGCCCAGTTTCTTCTGTTATCAGGAAGTATCTCCATTTAGAGGTAAGAGCTCCCTGGGTTAGTTGAAATCATTTTCTCCTTCATGGCCAGAAGGCTGGCAATGCCTCCATTGGAGAGGGGCCATGCAACCATCATTATCTGTTGGAAAACAAAAATGAGTAACTTATCTTTATTATTTGCCACAATATAACTCCTCACTACTCTAACAGTAAGGGAGCGTAATTGGGTTTACTAATTTAGCCGGCCTTCTAAATTAAAAACAAATATGCATATTTAAATCAACAGGAAGAACAAATGCTAATAAATGTTTTCCTTTTATGTAAATCCAAACTAATCCTCCGAAAGGACAAGTTCACATCTTTGGTTGCATGAAATCCACTTGAGGTTTTTTTTCCCCCCTCCCAACCTCTGGTCTGAGGGGAAGCCTGGACAGTGGGTTTTTTAAAGCTCCTTGGTGATTCTTACATGCAGCCAGGGTTGAGACCCACTACTCTAAAACATAGCCCTGATCAGTCATCTTCATTTTCCACCCATTTCTTTTTTTCCAAATGTATCTTTAGAGGGATTGATACATGATGCCTTCATGTATCTTGTTTTGTACACGTTCCTTTTTTACATGTAATTTACTACTCCCCTCTGTACTCCTCCCCACAGAACCCTCTCTCTTCACCTGTCACAGTCCTGTGCCTCTTTAAAGACTCACCCCCAGTGCCACCTTCCCTACATGTTTTTCTTTTCCTCCTGCCCCCTACTTTCCCACCTAGAGGAATTATAGCATCTTCTTAGCTTCTAGTAGATGCTGTGTGTTGAATGAGTTTCACTGAATGAATTGCTCTGATTTACCAATTCTTTAAGGCTAAATAAAACTTACTTTAGGTCAGTGCCTTTCTATATGAATTAGTTTCTCTTTGAGTTTAACATGCACAGCAACATGGATAGTCAACGTTATACATTTAATACAGATACTTTGGGGGTTTTGGCCCAGGAAGCATTAAACACTCATAACTCTCCTGTTCCTAAACTCCGCTGCCTCCCTAGGCTTGACTTCTAGGGTGTCAGGAGTACTTTTCAGTCAGGACGCTGTGCATCGGCCACTTGCTCTATTCTTGCACTGCTGGCCTTGAATTAGCTATGGCTCACACTAAGCCCTCGTGATTCTCCATGTTCTCATCCTACCTCCTTCCATCCTAGCCTCACACTTCCAGGGACTGACCAAACCACACTGTGGTACTTCATTTCATGTGGACATTTCCTGCCTCAGACCATGAAGGTACACTCCCCTCACCATCATGCTGCAGGTACAGAAACAGACTAGCACACAGTGTATGTCTCCTTTCCTTCCTCTGGGCCATGGCATTAACTCTGTGGATTTGATGATAATGGCAAAATTAAACAACTCCCCTCACCACCGGATTCTGTATAGCAACTAGCTGTTATCCTTCTTATAATGCCATAGTTCATGTTTTCTGAATACTATGTATGTGTTGAATTTGCTGGTGTGTTAGACCAAATTACAAGTTGTAATTGGCCCATGACTAAGTTCCATTTTGCAAACTTAACAGTAATTTCTTGTTAGGAGAAATGAGATTGGATCATGGTACCTGCACTGTTTTTACAGTTGTGGCTCCATCACCATCCAACTCATGACAAGCAATATAGCTTCTCATTTTCTTTCTGGTAACTTGACAGCATAAGCATCCTTACAAAACAAAAGCAGAACATACTAAGCAGGTTCACCCTTCACATACCATCAACTACACATGGAGGTGACAAGGATGGACTAGGATGTGTCCCCTCACCAGATGTAGCTCAGCTTTTTTCCAGCCTTCCTTGGACGTAGTTAAAACCGATCCCATCTCTTTTTTGTTATGTCAGGAAGCTCTTGCCTTTCTAAGCTAGCTTCTTGCAGTCTAGACTTCTCTTTCCTTTCCCTGCAAAGGCAGGTGATCTGGACCCCGGATTTGTCCCCTCTTTATTCTCCATTACACATTTGATGTTTTAGTGTGTTTATATTTTCCCAAACCTCTAGCCAAGTGTATATTAGAGTTACATTGCTGTTCCATTTATGATTAGCTGAGTCTAGAAATCTGACACCAAGAGATTTCACTTCAGTGATTTAGGGGTGGTTTAATGGACATGTTGTGTTGGGCCTTAAAGAATTAGGACTTTAATAGGGAAATAAAGGGAAAATGGGATTTAAAGGGGATTGGAGCCAAACTTTATAAAAGAACTTTAGTGACATGGTTAAAAGTTTGGGACTTGTTCTGTGCAGTTAGTGAGGACTTTACCTTCCTATTTGCACCGATACAGCCATAATTCTCTGCCCATTTTGTGGGTGACATTGGATTAGGTTGATGAGAGAGAGAGGCAGCTGCTAAAGATAACTGAGGGTTTCCTGTTAAATTCACTGGGAGAGCAGTCTTAACCAGTAATGAGCCGCCAAGCGAAAAGGCTTTAGAAATGAGTAGTATTGAGGAAATGCAATAAATACAGTTTTAGAAAGAATTTCAAGTGTGACTAGACATATAGGTGAATTAGTGGGGTGGAAATGCAGGAGATAAATGAGGGCTAAAGAAAGAATTTTGGGAAGTATTTAATTAGAGATTGAAATACTCTGAAGGGAAAAATCACCAATGTGTGACTTATAGAGGGCTAAGAAAAATACTACCATTTAGGACAGCAGTCCCCAGCCATTTTGGCCCCAGGGACTGGTTTCTTGGAAGACAATTTTTCCATGGACCTGGGTAAAAGGTATGATTTCCGGATGAAACTGTTCCACCTCACATCATCAGGCATTAGATTCTCGCAAGGACTGGGCAACCTAGATCCCTCACTTGCACAATTCACAAGAGGGTGTGCACTCCTATGAGAATCCAATGCTGCTGATCTGGCAGGAGGCAGAGCTCAGGTGGTAATGCTGGCTTGCCCCCGCTCACCTCCTGCTGTGCTGCCCAGTTCTTAACAGGCCATGGACTGGTCCACAGCCTGTGGGTTGGGGACCCCTGATTTAATTGGTCAGTGGAGGAAAAGGATATTGAGGAGTTAAGCTAGGGGTTCTTAATTTTGGCCACATATTAGAGAAGATTTTTTAAAATCCTATGTCCATGCCACACCCCAGAACTATTAAATATGAATCTCTGGTAATAGGGCCCAGCCAATGACTGTTAAAGCTCCCCCAGGTGATTCCAATATCATGTAAGACGATACCCAGGAGAATGCAACTGCCAGGTGAAGTCAGATTTTTCCTGTTAAATTTTAGTTTTGTTTTAAATCTTTTAATGGTTATATTGCTGTTGGCTGCATTATTACCTGTGAAGAGGGGAAGTTATTAAGGTCAGCTCCTTCAGAGGCTTTCAGAGTAGCTCACTTAGTAGGAGTCATATCATGTTTGTTAGTTTGCAGAATTTGATGCAATATAGGGGAAAACACCTTGAGTGGAAGTTGGGAGACCTGAGGTCTTGTCCCAGCTTCACCACTCCGTTCACTGTGGGCAAATCATCTTACCTATCCAGCTTTCAGATTCTTCATGGGCAAAAAGAGACATTGACCAGGTAATCACAGGAGTTCTGAAACACTAGAGAAAGGAGATACATGCAGCTTCCAAGTATGGAACATCTTGAGCAACCTAATCATAGATGACTGTAGGCTCTGCTAGGGAAGGGATGTTTCTCTTATGTTTTCTGCTCTATGCCCCCAGATTATTTGATTATTGAGTAATAGGTCACTTTTAGGACATGAAAGTAGAAGGCAGAAAAGTTAGGTAACTTACCCAAGGTGACAGTCTGCAGAGCTACCTACAAATTGGACTACTCCAATTTGGTGATTTCCTCATGCCTGTAATTTTGTGAAGTTTCTGCTGGTAAGGAGAGCGATGCCTTAGCACTTGATTCACTGACTCCTATATTTAGGAATTTTGTAACACCAGACGGAGACTAATGAAAATCATGCAGTAAATCTATAGGAAATTAATTACTCAGCTTCTCCTCTCCATTTTCTTTTGATTTTTCATGAGAACCTATAGTTTTAGAAACTCCTGCGCATTTGCTCAAAGAGGAGGCAGGGGTAGGGCTCATAACAGGAGAAGTTGGTGACAATGGCAAATGTGATAAACTTGTGTGGTTTCTCGTCTCTTACAGGAGGTCAGTCCTCTCAGCAGCCATCAAACTACTGAATGCAGCAACAGTAAATCAAAGACTGAGTTGGGTGTTTCAAGAGTTAAATCTTTTCTTCCTGTTCCTAGAAGTAAAGTCACCCTGTGTTCCCAGAACACCAAAAGAAGCAGCAGCAGCAGTAATACAAGGCAAATAGAAATCAACAACAACTCAAAAGAAGAGAATTGGAACTTACACAAAAATGAACACCTAGACAAACCTAACAAATAGGCCTGCCTACAATATTCTCACTATTAACTTCCTCTGTTTCACACAGAAACCAAGGACAACAAGATATAAATACCTTTAAATGGATAAAATGTTTTCACTGTAATATAAGTTATGAGTGCGGGACCACTATTCAATTTTTTTTGTAAAGAATGTATTTATAACCAACATTTTGTTGCTTTTTTTTTTTTTTAATTCTGTAGGATTGAACTTCGATACCAAGAAGTTATGCCAACTTTTCAAGTAGTTTTATAATAGAAAAAATTGTAATAGTTTTAATCAAGATGTTCAGGGGTATTAAAACAGAACTGTGTACTGTATATCTGTATATATGTATATATGTATGTATATTTAAGGAAGTCCACAAATCATACTACATACATGCTACAAAATGTATAACTTTGGCTTAGATAACATGTACCATTTTAAATGGAGATCATAATTTTATGTTCACTTGATGGGGAATGACTAGAATGGGGCAATAACAAATCATTTCTAAACAGTTATTTTCCATTAAAAGCCATATTAAGTATTTTGCTTGTTAAATTCTAGTTTTATGTTTTAAATCTCTTAGTAGTTACATTGCCATTTGGTAGCATCATGTATATATTTATGCTTATGAGTTTGCATTATGACTCCTGTAAAATATGAAATTATAATGCAATAAAAGTGTTATCTTTCTTACAAAAGTTTTGTACCTAAGTGGATATAAATAACTGCATAAATGAATAAATTAATTCAGAATTAACTCCTTCAATATTATTTCTAGTAGCACAACTGATAATAAAATTGATATTTTCTACAAGTGTTACTTCTAAAATTACAGACAAAATTACTTATACAACTCAGTTAAGATGCTTTGACACTGAATAAAATATTGATTTAGTGAAATCATTTTGCTGTACTTTTTATCTATAGCTCTTTGTAGTCTATGCAACAGATAATTTGTGTTCAATTTAGTAATGCTCATAAAACTTGCCTTCCATGTTAGTATTTCACTAGCTATTCACAACAAGATTCAACCCTATTAGAAATATCTTAAATACTTAAATGGAGCACCAGGAATTGGGTGCTCAGGGGTTAAAACATCTTCTTTTTCATAAATACCAAAGAAGTATGATTGTACCAGGAATCATTTACTTGTCCAAAGTCATTGAAAGCCTTTTTTTGGCCAGAATGGTTATTTACAATGAAGTATACATACCTGCATTGTATTGCTATTACAAAACGGCACATACCTTAAAAATAACAATGTAAAGATTATGTCACTGATCTTGAGAACAAAACTGAATGCTCTCAAAATCATAGATCATATCTACATTCAGGTGGTTCTAATGTGTTTTTTTTCCTGCTCACATACACTTGCTTAAATTATATCTAATTTGATTTGTTAGTGATAAGGCATTGTGTTTTATGTTAGCTTTTCTGAAGATAAAGATCCCATTAGTGTACTCAAGAACTAGAGGTGAGAAAACAAAACCAAATTTGGAATACATTATTAAGATGACCTGTAGTAATTGATCCATGTGACTGTCAGTAACATTCAACAAACGCACTTTTTGTAATTGATGGCAGACTGCAAGATGTCTAAAGAGGACACTTAGAACAGGGCTTTCAAAATACAGGTAAAGACCTACCAATGGGTCATTATAGCAATTTAGTGAGTTACAACTAGCATTAAAAAATAGAAAATGTCAGTCATCTTCTATTGTCTCACAGTCAATAGAAGAACTGTGAGAATTTTGTTTCTATCATGTGGATGTAAGAATGTATGTGTATGTATGTAACACAAAGTATAACTGTGGGTCACGGTCAAAAATCTTTGAAAGTCAATACCCTATAATGGCACCTAGTGGTGGCAGTTCTTTACTGCATTAGTTAAGTGGGGGCTGCACTGAGGGGTCATACAGTCTTTGGTGGTAAACAGTCTTGGGGATGAATTAAGCACTGCTGTTTGTTAGCTGTGTGGCATGAGACAACTTTTTTTTTTTTTTTTTTTTTTTTTTTGAGATGGAGTCTCTGTCACCCAGGGTAGAGTGCAGTGGTGCAATCTCGGCTCACTGCAACCTCCACCTCCCAGGTTCAAGCAATTCTCCAGCCTCAACCTCCAAGTAGCTGATGTTACAGGCATGCACCACCATGCCCAGTTAATTTTTTATTTTTAGTAGAGATGGGGTTTCATCATGTTGGTCAGGCTGGTCTCGGACTCCTGACCTCAAGTGATCCACCTGCTTTGGCCTCCCAAAGTGCTGGGATTACAAGCATGAGCCACCGTGCCTGGCCAGTCTTTTTTTTTTTAACTACAGAGAAAACATAATAAAAAAAAAAAAAAAACTACAGGTTGTCCATGAGTGTTAAGAGAGAGAACGCAGAAAAGCCGCCTTAGTTGCCTCACAGATTCATAAAATAAGTAATCAATATCTCAGAACATTTTATGGTATTCCATATGAAGCAAATTTTAAGGATCTGAAGTAAAAGCAATACAATAACAGTAGGAGACTTCAACATCCCGCTTTCAACAGTGGACAGATCATCCAGACAATCAGTATAGAAATATTGGACCTAAACTTCACTTCAGACCAAATGGGCTTAGATATATACAGAACATTTCCTCCAACAGCAGAATATATTCTTCTCAAGCACACACACAACATTCTCCAGGATAGGTCATTTTAAGCCACAAAACAAAACTTTAAGAAGATTGAAATCATATCAAATATCTTTTCTGACCTATGGTATGAAATTAGAAATCAATAAGAAATTTCAGAAAATTCAAAAATATATGAAAATTAACATGCTTAACTACCAATGGATCAGTGAATAAATTAAAAGGCAAATTAAAAATATCTTGAGACAAAAATGGAAACACCATACCAAACCTTATGGGGTGCAGTGAGCCAGTTTTATGAGGGAAGTGTACAGTAATATACATCAAAAAAGAACAAAGATCCAAAATAACCTAAATGTCACACCTCAAGACATTAGAAAAGCAATCCCATTACTGCACATATACCCACAGGATTATAAATCATTCTACTATAAAGACACATGCACAAGTATGTTTATTGTGGCACTGTTCACAATAGCAAAGGCTTGAAACCACCCCCAATGCCCATCAGTGATAAACTGGATAAAGAAAATGTGGCACATATACACCATGGAATACTCTGCAGCCATAAAAAAGGATGAGTTCATGTCCTTTGCAGGGACATGGATAAAGCTGGAAACCATCATTCTCAGCAAACAAACACAGGAACCAAACACCGCATGTTCTCACTCATAAGTGGGAGTTGAACCACAAGAACACATGGACACAGGGATGGGAACATCACACACCGGGGCCTGCCGGTGGGGAGGGGTGTGGGGCTAGGGTAGGGAGAGCATTAGGAGAAATACCTAATGTAGATGACAGGTTTATAAGTGCAGCAAACCACCATGGCATGTGTATACCTATATAACAAAGCTGCACATTCTGCACATGTATCTCAGAACATAAAGTATAATAATAATTTTTTAAAAAAGAAAGAAAAACAAGGACAAACTAAGCCCAGAGTTAGAAGAAAGGAAATAAAGATCAGAGCAGAACATTCTTAAAAAGTTGCAGCATTCCAAAATCTTTTCAAATTGTAATAATTCACAAATGCTGGCAACTATATTATGAAAATTGGATTTTAAACCATGAGTGTATAATTTAATTCATAGAAATATCTAACTGAAAATTAATAACTATAACACTTTAGCAATTTTCAATTTCATTCTATTTTAAGAGTTTCTCCAAAGTAGACTAATACATTTTGTAGTTATTTATGTAAAAGAGAAAACAAGTAGACTTTATAAAAGCTAGTTATTAGAAGTAGCCAATTTTGATAGGCAAGGTCAATTTTTCACAAATACAATGTTTTTTGTGAGCAGTTAATCCTTAGTGAACATTAAATTCAGTTGACTAGGCCCAGGCATCACCTTATTTAGGCATCTGTTCTTAACAACTAAGACCCATTACAGGAAAGTCACTCTCTGAAGTAATGTGATGCTTTCTAAATTCTGTCCCATCCCTTTGCAAAATCATTTTATTCAGATAACATTCTACAGGTGTCAAAGGAGGAAATGAGTGAATAGATATCCTCTATTAGCCTGGTTTTGACCATGAATAAATATGTTTAGCTGTGTATCAAGATGGCCATTGAGTGTGAATTTGAAAGAGAAGACTGGGAAACACACTGAGAAGGAATGTGCAGTTACATGCCACATCTAGTCTGTCTTTCATAGTGAAGCACTCATATCAGGAGTTGCCAGCTCAGGTTCTGGCCATGGAGTTAACTACAGTGACACTTAACATCTCTGGCTTTAATGTCATCACGGTAAAAATTCAGAGGGTTTTTCTGCCTCCTAGAAAGAAAAACACAATGGAAACATTTTAAATCCTGCCAGTTTTTCCAATATATCCTGATACCTTATAGTAAGGGCATCAGCTGTGTATATCACAAAAGTCATTTCAGTTGTAAATTTAAGCAAATCAAGAATATATTTCTCCTAAGATAATTCAAATGTTCACATCTGCTCAGAGTGGCTTCAAACCTTACTTATTTATTAAAGTAATATTGTGCTAGGGACTAGGAATAAAGCATTAAGACATGCCAGGCAACTTCCATCTTAATAGGGCTCAGACAGTAAATAAAGAAACAAAGCAAGATAATTTCTCATTGTGTATGTTCTATAAAGGAAATCAGTAGAGTGATGTATTAATAATACAAAGCACTTGGTAAAGATCATGGAAGGAGGATTACTTTAGAGCAGAATGGTTCAAGAAAGGGTCTTCAGGGATCAGGGTACATAGCAGCCAGGGTAAGCAGCATTGGCAACCCTTCTTATGGAAAAATAGACAAGTGGGATTAAATTACATTAAACTAAAAAGCATCACACAGCAAAGGAAACAATCAACAGAGTGAAGAAGCAACTTACAGAATGGAAGAACATTCTTGCAAACCACATAGTTGATAAGGATTAATATCCAAAATATATAAAAATTCAACTCAACGGAAAGAAAACAACCCAATTAAATGGGCAAAAGACCTGAATAGATATTTCTCAAGAGAAGCCAACAGGGATATGAAAAAATGCTCAACATATGAATCATCAGGGGAATGCAAATTAAAACCACAAGGAGATGTCACCTCACACCTGTAAGAATAACCATTATCGAAAAAGATGAAAGGTAGCAAGTGTTGGAGAGGGTGTAGAGTTACTCCTTGTACACTGTTGGTAGGTATGTAAATTAGTACAGCCATTATGAAAAACAGTATAAAGTTTCCTTTAAAAATTAAAAATAGGCTGGGCATGCTGGTTCACGCCTGTAATCCCAGCACTGTGGGAGGTTGAGGCAGGTGGATCACGAGGTCAAGAGATCGAGACCATCCTGGCCAACATGGTGAAATCCTGTCTCTACTAAAAATACAAAAATTAGCCGGGTGTGATGGCATGCACCTGTAATCCCAGCTACTCAGGAGGCTGAGGCAGGAGAATCACTTGAACCTGGGAGGCAGAGGTTGCAGTGAGCCAAGATTGCACCACTGTACTCCAGCCTGGTGACAGAGCAAGACTCCATCTCAAAAAAAAAAAAAAACAAAAAAAACCACAGAAAGAAAAAAAAGAATAGATCATATGATCCAGCAATCATACTACTGGTGGGGCTATTTCCAAAGGAAATAGTGTCAGCACGTCAAAGAGATACCTGTACTCTCATGTTTACTGTAGCACTATTTACAATGTCTAATATATGGAATCATCCTAAGTGTCCATCAACAGATGAGTGGATAAAGAAATATGGCATATATACAAAATGGAATTCTATTCAGTCTTAAGGAAATCCTGTCATTTGCAGCAACATGGATGAACCTGGAGGACATTATGATAAGCAAAATAAGCCAGGCACAGAAAGACAAATACCACATGATCTCACTTACGTGGTGGAATCTATAAAAAGTGTGAACTCACAAAAGTAGAGAGTAGAATGGAGAGGAGATTGGGAAGGTATTTCTCAAAGGGTACAAAATTTCAGTTAGAGGCTAGGCATGGTGGCTCATACCTGTAATCTTAGCACTTTGGGAGGCTGAGGCAGGTGAATCTCCTGAGCTCAGGAGTTTGAGGCCAGTCTGGGCAACATGGCAAAACGCATCTCTACAAAAAATACAGAAAAAAAGTAGCCAGGTGTGGTGGTGTGCACCCGTAGTCCTAGCTACTTGGGAGGCTGAGTTGGGAGGATAGCTTGAGTCCAGGAGGTGGAGGTTGCTATGAGCCAAGATCATGCCACTGTACTCTAGCCTTGGCAACAAAGCCAGATCCTGTCTCAAAAAAAAAAAAAAAAAAAAAAAATCAGAAGGGAGAAATAAGTTCAAGAGATCCATTGCACATCATGGTGACTACAGTTAATAATAATATGTTGGCCATGCACTGTGGCTCATTCCTGTAATCCCAGCACTTTGGAAGGCTGAGTGGGGCAGATTACCTGAGGTCAGGAGTTCTAGACCAGCCTGGTCGATAGGTGAAACCCTGTCTGTACGAAAAATACAAAAGTTAGCTAGGCGGGTGGCAGGCACCTGTAATCCCAGCTACTTGGGAGACTGAGGCAGGAGAATTGCTTGAACCCAGGAGGCGGAGGCTGCAGGGAACTGAGACTGTGCTACTGCACTCCAGCCTGGGTGACAGAGCAAGACTCTGTCTTAAATAATAATAATAATAATGCACCGTATTTTTTAAAAAACCTCCAAATCTACAGATTTAAAGCCATCCTAACCAAAATCTATGCAGGAAGTTTTGTTTTTAAGAGGTCAACAAGCTCTTTAAACACATTTCCCTTTTAATCGGGATTTTTTGGTGTGTCTTCTTGGTTTTCTGAAATAAAAATAGCACACAGATATTCAAGTCACTCTGACTTAGAGCCAAATTCTTTCTACGGTGACTACCCATTGATCTGGGGCCTTTTATTCTCTTTAGGAAGAGAAAACAGCCTGACCAAGTTTATTTGACTTTCAGGCCTCTGTGCTAAGGGACCTAAACAATGTTCTATTTTCTTCCTAACAAGTCCTTCAGGGGGTATTTTTTAAAGTAGAAGCAGTGTGAGTTGGTTTTATCAAATGAGTTTATTATTCAGAACTTCCTGACAATTTACTTTACCTGGGCATTTTCAAGACTGGTTTTGTGAGCAATGAAATTGGAACTAGTGTAATATACAGCCTCCGTGTGGTGTAATTTGAGAGGCAAGGCGTGGTGTTCCCGTTATGCTATTCCTCTCTTCCTTATTTCTGAACTGCCTTATGAGAATGTGATATATTACAGTATTTTGTGATATGGTAAACAGAGAACTGAAGTAATGAAACTCCTCTCTCTGTTCTGCCCGTGAGTGATCTGTGTCATTGACCATGTGACACTTTTCTGGGCCTGGGTTTTTAACGTGGGACTAAGGTACCTTCTAACTCCAGAACTCTGCTTCTGTAATTCATCAGGCACATCTCAAATAGTTCAGATTTTTTTTTCCTGCCCAAATGCTGAGGGAATGGAATCAGAATCCTGCATTTAGTTAGAGGGAAGGAATCAGATACGACTGAGGAACCTTTAACATCAGGCGATGCCCCCAGGTGCATGTTGTTATGAGCGGGGGTAGTGACCAAGGACCTGCTGGAACAGGAAGTGGGGAGCAACAAAGCCAAGGAAAAGATGGGCCAAAAGCCAGAAAAGCGGACACGAGGGCAAAAAACAACACAGGCTGAAGATTAGCATTTTGGTAAAGAGATATTTCATTTGGCTAGTCCTAGCTGAGTCCAGGAACTTTAAGGGGAAAAAGAGTGTTCCAAATATTTACTACCAACCAAATTCTGTCAGCTGCTTGAAGGCGAAGTCCATTCATACCTTATTTATTTTGGCTTCTAATACCTAGTACTATCATATACAAGAACCATAGGAATATATGTTTGACAAGAACTATAAAAATATGATGATC
This sequence comes from Macaca thibetana thibetana, assembly GCF_024542745.1. Lineage (NCBI taxonomy): Eukaryota > Metazoa > Chordata > Mammalia > Primates > Cercopithecidae > Macaca > Macaca thibetana. The sequence continues at coordinate 41,523,616 of NC_065580.1, forward strand.
ACGATGATCCTCATGATATAATGGTGGTGTCCTAGCCTAACCAAGACCCCCATTTCAGTTCAAGCTCCTCTCAATTAAATTTGTGAGTTTTTCACTCTCACCATCTCCACCACCATCACAGGTATCTACATGTCTATCATGTAGGCTTTTAGAACTCTTGCAGTCACATTGCATGAAGTGGATAATCAGAGGGCAAAAACTAAAGAAATAGAACTGGCCCCGTGGAAAGTGTGGGCAATCAGCCAGCAAACAATGTATCCTCAAGGGCCCTGAACATCCAGATAGGGCCAGTTGCAGTGGCCTCTCTCTCTGGACACTGGCTAGCACCCATGGAGTAGCTTCTCTCTTGAACCACGTCTTTTAGTAATCCCCAGTATTTGCGTTTTGGCATTACCCAACCCCTTTTTTGGTCTTCCTTTCCCACCTCCATCATTTCACACCCACCCAACCCCTTCTCCCTTGCAGAAGGTGCTTGGGTTTCTTTGATGCTTACACCCTAGTCTCTCCCAAGAATATCTTCAAAATAATTTAGCCAGACTACAGAACTTGAATACTTATTTAACCAACAAGATCATATTTCTAACTTCCAGCAAGCTGATCGTCAAGTCACTAATTTCTGACATTACACTAATTAGCAAAGGCTTTAATATCAATCAATAATAAAGTTAGAGAAGTGCTTGTGGTAGCTGCCTCTGCATTCCTCTTTAGAATGCTAGCTGACCATCCTGGGGCATGGATTGTTAATTAGGAAGTACTAAGTGATGAAGAGAAAATCTTAAATGTAGCCAGAGAAAAAGGCATGTTACAGGAAAGAACTACTTGAGATTTATCATAAACTGTATTCTGCAAAAGAAAATCAAATATTTCTGAAGTGCTGGAAGAAAATCAAGTATTTCTTAAATGCTGGAAGAAAAACATGGTCAACCTAAAAACTTAGTATCTAGTGAAAATATCTTTCTAAAACAAAGGTGAAACACAGGAGAAGAAAACACATGATCATTTCAATACAGACAGAAAAACATAGGACAAAATTTAACACTCATTTGTGATTAAAAAATAACTCTCAGCTGACTAGGAAGAGAAGGCATTTAACTTGAAAAGTACATCTGTAAAAAACAAACAAAATAAACACAGCTAACATTATGTTTGCCCCTAAGATCAGAAATAAGACAAAGATGACCACTTTTGCCTCTTCTAGTCATCACTGTACTTGAGATTCTAGCTAGTACAAATAGACAAGATAAAATTAAAGTTTGCATGGTGAAAAAGTAGTAAAACTTTTTTTGCAGATGTGATTGATGTTACAAAAATTAAGGAATCTAAAATTAAGCAACTAAAACTAATAAGTTAGCAAGGTCATAAGATACAAGATCAATATATAAAAATAAATTGTAATTCCACATACTAGCGAATTGAAATTTAAAGATATTTATAATAGCATCAAAATTAAGAAATATCTATGGGTACTTTAATAAAATATATAAGATATATATACTGTAAACTAAAAAACATGGAGATGTACCATGTCAATGGATAAGGATCAATATTTTTAAGATGTAAACTCTCCCCCAAATAATTCATAGATTCAAAGCAATCTCCATTAGAAACCTTTGCAGAAGTTGCAAAAAACTTCTGATTTTTTATAAAAATAAGCTGAACCTATAATTTATATGAAGATATGAAAGATATAAAATAGCCAAAACAATTTTGAAAAGAATAAAGTTGTAGAATTGGTATTAACAGAAAATACTTACTATAAAACTACAGTAATTAAGATAAGGTGGTACTGGCATAAGGACAAATATACAGATCCTGGAACAGAATAGAGTTCAAAAATATACCCACTCACACATGCTTAATTTTTTTTTTATAAAGTGCCAAAGTTGTTCCACGGAGAAAAACAATCTTTACAACGAGTGGTGCTGAAACAGTTGTATTATCAATAAATACCAATAAAAGAAAACTAATCCTTCATTTATAACATATATAAAAATAAACTCAAAATGGATGATAGGGCTAAGTATAAGAGCCAAAATCATACATCTTCTAAAAAATAGGAAAAACTTTTACCTGAGATTAGACAAAACATCTTAGGACACAAAACACTAACAGTTGAATTTGCCTCCAGGCAACTCAAGCCACATCTAGAGAAGCTGATGAGATGCTTGGATGCCCCAACTTTTGCATTATTGAGAAATTCAAACCAAAGAAACCCCAGCTTACACAAGAGAACTCTCTCTCCAGCCACACTACTCCACCACATAAAACCCCAAGTCAATTCTCCCTCCCTGTTCTCTCAATCCATTTTTAGACTTGCTTGGGAGCCTGGCCTGCTTTTCTCAGAAGACCTCATTATATGAGTAATAAACTTTTTATACCATCTTGAGGTATATGTGTATATGTATGTGTGTATTTGTGTCATCATTAGCATTGATATCTGAACCGAATTTTGGGTGTGCAGTTCCAACTTCTTCTGTGGAATGACCACAACACTATCTTCCTTCCCATCCTTTGAGACACTAAATATTATTTTATACCTCACTTAATCCTGTAAATACTTATAAGCATCTTGGCCTTTAAACCTAATATTTATCCAACATACTTGAAAAGCATTACTCTGCCAACTAATCCTTCATACAATGTTCACAACTGGGCAGTCACGTCAGTCTTGTGGTTTGTATTTATTTATTTATTTATTTATTTATTTATTATTTCAGCACAAGCCTACACCCTGTTAAGATCACATCTACCAACTTCCCCATTCATTACAGCATTTACACAGCCAAGATGAATCATTTTGTTTCTTGTCATGCCTTTCTTGACAGATCTACTTCGTCATCTCTTTAGACTTTTCAAAAATGAAGCCCAGAATCATCGAATCATACAGTACCTTGGGGGCAGACTTGAGATTAGTCATTTGAATGTCTGCCTTCTTTTCCCATTGGATATAGTCAACCCGTATATTGTAGAGCCACATTTCCCATTGGATATAATCAACCTGTATATTGTAGAATCTAACCAGCACAGTCTCTTTAAAGAGTCATCAACAGACATATGCTTTAGGGGACACTATTTGTATACATTTATATAGAATTCCATGTGAATGATACCTCCCTTTGACTGAGAAAAGTGTCCACCTTCCCAGGGTATCTACCACTCATGACCAAGTCGTAAACAGAGCCTACCCTAAATTAAAGAGTTATTGCTTTAAAACCTCAGGTAAGTAACTTATCTGTGCCAAAGTCAAGATGCAGATTGCCAAAAATCACACAGATGAAATATACAAGTTCCATAAGACTTCTAGAACAGTCATAATTCTTGATTTTTGAATTGGTATCTAAGTCTCAAACTTCTGCAGGGTACTTAGGTATTTGCCTTTTTGTTGAAAATTTTTATAAAAATTAAACACTTTTAATACTCAAAGAATCTCTGAGAAAACTCATATGCTGCACCCAAATATAAATAACTCTTCCCCAAATTCTACCACCACCAACACCCCCAACATCTTCTCCATCTCCTGTCAATCACGCAGTGAGCTGATCAAGCTGCTTACGTTGCCTGCTAGTTATCGCACTAATGATATACACCTTAGGAATCTTTTCTTTTGGGCTCACTCTTTTTCCAGGTCAATTCTGTAGTTCCTAACTTAAGATAGCCTTTTTCCCCTTTTTTTAAAAAAAAGTATATCAGAAGGGTCAGTTATGCTATCTCATTTGTCGTGCCTTAATTTTTGAAGAAAATTGTGTGTTTAGTTGTGGGCACTAGGTCAAATGGAAGGCAGAAAACAGGACCCAGTGTCTATTTCTCCACATCAATGATCTAGAAAAGGGGGAAATCCAAGCTAATTTTAAAGCTGGGTGTCCGGGGCAGACATCACATGTCAGCAGGTTCCGTGATGCTCCCTGAGCAGTAAAACCAGCAAGTTTTTATTAGCAAGTTTCAAAAGGGGAGGGAGTGTACGAATAGGGTATGGGTCACAGAGATCACATGCTCCACAAGGTAATAAAATATCACAAAGCAAATGGAGGCAGGGCGAGATCACAGGACCACAGGATGGGGTCAAATTAAAATTGCTAATGAAGTTTTGGGCACACATTGTCATTGATAACATCTTATCAGGAGACAGGGTTTGAGAGCAGACAACTTGTCGGACCAAAATTTATTAGGCGGGAATTTCCTTATCCTAATAAGCCTAAGAGTGCTACAGGAGACCGGGGCTTATTTCACCCCTTCAGCTTCGACCATAAAAGACAGCCGCCCCCAAAGGGGTCATTTAGAGGCCTACCCTCGGGGCACATTCTCTTTCTCAGGGATGTTCCTTGTTGAGAAAAAGAATTCCACGGTATTTCTCCTATTTACTTTTGAAAGAAGAGAAATATGGCTCTGTTCTACCCGGCTCACCAGCAGTCAGAGTTTAAAGTTATCTTCCTTGTTCCCTGAACATTGCTGTTATCCTGTTCTTTTTTCAAGGTGCCCAGTTTTCATATTGTTCAAGCACACATGCTCTACAATTTGTGCAGTTAACACAATCATCACAGGGTCCTGAGATGACATACATCCTCCTCTGTTTACGAAGATGACGGGATTAAGAGATTAAAGTAAAGACAGGCATAGGAAATCACAAGGGTATTGATTGGGGAAGTGATAAGTGTCCATGAAATCTTCACAATTTATGTTCAGAGATTGCAGTAAAGACAGGTGTAAGAAATTACAAAAGTATTAATTTGGGGAACTAATAAATGTCCATAAAATCTTCACAATTTATGTTCTTCTGCCATGGCTTCAGCCGGTCCCTCCGTTTGGGGTCCCTGACTTTCCGCAACAATATAACACATATAAACTATATTATTGTGAACATATTAACTTTTAAAAATTCTTCAAATTGAACAGTCAATCTTTTTTAAAATTTTACAAATACACAGAGATAGAAAGTAGATTATGTGTTGCTTAGGACTGGGGGAGATAGAAAGGATGGGGGCTGATAGTTAAAGGGAATGAGTTTTCTTCTTGAGGTGATTCTAAAATTGATAGTGGTGATCGTTGCACAACTGAATATACTGAAAGCCACTGAATTGTATACTTTAAATGGGCAAATTGTATGATATCCTATGTGTATGTGAATTATATCTCGATAAAGCTGTCATTACAAAAAAAAAACACGTAACAGGCATAACAGGCCAGGCACAGTGACTTACGCCTGTAATCCCAGCACTTTGGTAGACCGAAGTGGGCAGATCATGAGGTCAAGAGATCGAGACCATCCTGGCCAACACGGTGAAACCCCGTCTCTACTAAAAATACAAAAATTAGCTAGGTATGATGGTGCACGCCTATAGTCCCAGCCGCTTGGGAGACTGAGGTAGGAAAATTGCTTAATCTTGGGAGGCAGAGGTTGCAATGAACCATGATCATGCGACTGCACTCCAGCCTGGCTACAGAGCAAGACTCCGTCAAAAACAAAAAAAAAAAACAAACAAACTAACAGAAAATTGCAATCCGGGGATGGTAATGCCTTTTTCATAGGCCACATACAATTGTTTTCCTCTTCATATGGCAACGATATTATAAAACAATACATAATTCAGTCTTGACTCTAGCAGATTTGTTGAGTTTATTTCAATTATTGCTAAAGTGGTACTTCTAACTGTAGATGGAGTGGCCAGTTGGCCATGTAGTTTGAGTCATGGTCATCTGGATCAGAAAGCACAATCGGACTCATTCATATTTTTCTACTTGGAGCATAAGATAGACTTTGATTCTGGATGAGATCCACCAGGGTCAAGTAGCAGAAGTATGAAGGTAGAGCTGGTCTAGGTCCGTAGCACATGGCTATGACTACTTCATTATCCTGCAACCTCTGAGGAGAATATTTGGAGTTTCAGGAGGGTCATTACAAGTGTGGCTTCATGGTAAATTCCTTTGGCAGATCCTAACTTTAGGCCTGAGCACTGGCCATTTACCTAAATTAATTACAAGTGTCTCTAAGAGAGAGTCAGAGAATAAGACGATTGAGTTATTAAGGCTTGTGTTATAGATAACACAGTTCACAGTTGAACTTGGACATGAGGCAGCCAGTGTGCTTCAGTGGTCCACAGACTGGCCATTTGGAGACATCAATCAAGTAATCCTTTTATCTTGTTTTATAGGTAAGAATAAGGAAGTCTAAATGTAGAGGTCATGCCAATGTCACAAGTGATTTAGCAATCACAAGCAAACTGGAGAGATGATTGAATAATGTCATGTGAACTTCTTACAACCATGGGGAAATCAATTACCCAAGCCTTAGATGTTCCCTTGCCAAGGCAGTGTGGACAGTGTTTAGCCATGTTTATTCACCTGGAAGTTGCCTAATGAAAAGGGATGGTTGTAAGAACTATTTGGAAAATGTTTTGGAAAGGATTTCCAAATCCTGGTGCTAGAGGATTATTGGATCAAAGATGCAATTGCTTGTTGAAATGGAGCTCTGAATGTCCTCTGTATATAGACAGCCAGAGTCTCTGAGAATTGTAAGCCAAAAAAGTAAGAACCTTAAGTCAAAGAAAGGGCAGCTCACCTCCCCACCTCTCAAAGAAAATAAAGTACAAAAAAAAAAAAAAAAAAGCTTACAGTTAGACTTATGGAGAATAGAAAAAGTGTTCTCATCTGAGTTGGATTGAGTTGGAAAATGTTCTCACATGGAAGTTTCTACCACATCTGAGAGAGACTAAACCTCCCTCAGAGCCCTTTCCTTAACCACACTAAGGTACTGTCCATTTACCTCCTTTGCTTTATGACATCAAGTTTCCTGCCTATTCTCCAACTCCAGTAGACCACATTTTTTTTTCAAGTAGCAACATCCCAGCCTGCTGCCTGGAAGGATAAACACATCTTCATAATCCTAAAAGTAAATACTGTTAATACAAAAGGATTATTAAAATAAGTTCATGTTTTGTTGACCTTGACAAGGTTTCCTAAAAGATGATGTCTTTTCCTCTGAAAAAAAGGCACCCTAATAGACCAATAGTAGCAACCTAGGCAAAAATTGTAGTGAAAATTCATTACCAGAGTTTACCACCAAATAGAGAACAAAAAACCTCAAGAAAGGATATAAAAATTACTAATCATGAAGCATCTAAGCACCTACTATGTAAGTAAATGGCACCAGAGAAGTCTCTTGGAGGGGCCTATTTAGTTAGACAAGAGTTCCATGATTTTAATTTCATTCACAACTATTAAATATTTACTGGTACCTCTGCATAACACTGCAAAGCCTCAGATGCATCAGTCAAGTGTAAAGGGTCTTAAATGTGTTTTCTTGTCTGGAGTTCACTGTGTTGCATTAAAAATGAAGGTAAGGAGGCTAAGCATAGCTAGTTGCTGGACTGTGTTGAGCCCTATCTGAAAAATTTAACAACAGCAGTGAATAAGCTACAAACTTGTACAATAAGCACATTTCCCAGAAATAGTAGCAAATCAGTTTTTAAGATAGAGGCCCTGATTATGCAACATTTTGCATATCTTGTAATTTCCAGTAGTTTTTATCCCAAGTAACTGGCAAGGTAGAAGAGGAACTCATTATAGATTTGTTACTGATGTGTGAAAATATTATTCCACATTACAATTCCATATCATAAACAACTGGAGTCTTATCCAAGTGAAGAATCAACATTCAACATTAGCTTCTTTACTGGTAAAAATCAGATTAGGTAATATAGCAGAGCTACCTCCCTTCCTCTCCAAACCAAGACCTTGACTATGATTTACAAACCCATTGGCAGGTGAGAAAACTAAGCAAATAACAAAGACCTTGCCCTAACACTACCACGTACCAAGCATATGTAATTTCCTACCCAAGGTTATAACTCAACTAGTTCATCACAGTCTAGAGAGCACTTATTAGTACAATATGACATCATGGAAATGAGCAAAAAGTACGATGTGCTGTAACGTCAGTTATGCTTGAAAAACAGGGAGAGGGCCTCCAAACTTCTAGGTTATATGAACAACATAATTAACCCAGTTGCATTTGTAATCAAACATATGAGACTGTAGATTTAAAGAGGGACTGAGTAATCTGTTAGTAATCTGGGCATGAGGCGGTCACCATCCAGCCTAGATGAAGGCCTTGAAAAGGCAGATTAAAAAGGAGAAGAAAGGTTTCTGCCTGGTACAATAGCAGACGTAGATAACAAATCTGTCACCATTATACCCACTTTATGAATCCCAAACCAAAGCCACCTCCATAAAGTCTTTGAGTCTGTCCTCTCTTTTACCCACTCGGGTACTCTATTCCTCTTCTGAAGTTCCATAGGCTTTATTTCTACCTCTCTTATATTACCTGTCATAGTCTGCCTTGCATCATAGGTATTGCTGTTAAGTTACACATTCCTGGATGGCGGAAATCCATTCTTATATCTCCTCCTGTGCTTCATACATAAGGCTCAATCAATGTATTTTTTTGTGTTTAATCAAATAAAGGACAAGTTACTAATAACTTTAGAATTTTAAAACTTGGGCAGCCTTGGAACCAGGAGTGGCATTAACAGTAAAGAGATAAGTCACAAAATCTACCTTGTCTATTCTTACTACATCCTTCTGGAGGAAAATCATAGTCATGCTGTGTTAATGCCACAACACATCACAGTCCCTTATGGTACCCATTCTCAGTGAGACCTTGTGCAGATCAAAGTCTTACCTTCTTTCAGTTCCTGCTCTTCTAAACCATCACTCAAGTTTCTCCCCCAATTCCATTCCCTATTCCCATTCTAGCTAGAATAATCCTAATACTCCATACTTCAAAAATAAATGAGGCCACCACCTGGGAACCCACTTATCTTCCTGTTCTCATTTCTTGACATCAAGATCAGCCACAGTTATATCAGGGTTTCACCATGAAAGCACACTGCTCAGATGTCCTGAGCATGCATAATTGTTGCTGACTTCAGCTGCTACACTCTGGGTTCCCCTCTGCATCTGTTTGAGACCAGGCTTCCAGCATGCTGCTCCCAACTGGTGACTGAGAATGGAGGGGACACTTCCACACCCATTTCTGTGGGACATGTGTCTTAGACCCAGAGTGATTAACGTAAAGCTACCTACCCAAGTCTGTTGTAAAGAGAAACTGAGACCCAGGATGCTAATGCCATGCACCTCATGCTGCACTGACAGAGGGCACTGAAGTCACTATTTCGCTGTGGAGGATGTGTTCCAAGACCCCCAATGGATGCCTCAAACTGAATATAGTACTGAACCCTATATGTTTTGTTTTTTCTATACATACATACCTGTGATAAAATTTAGTAAGTCAGGCACAGTTAAGAGTTAACAACCCTAATAATAAAAGAGAAAGTGTATAGCAATATACTTTAGTAACAAGTATATTGATGTTTTCTCTCTTTGTACTATACTCACCTATTTTCAGATCCTGGTTGATCTCACATTACTGAAATCACAGAAAGCGAAACCATGGATAAGGAGGATTTACTGTAAATGCAAGAGAGGTCAGGTCCTGCAGCAGAGGCTGCTCCACAGCAATGGGGCACAGAGATATCCTTCACATGTCATCCTCACGCCATGCATCTCTGAGCTCAGGGCGTAATCTCAAATACCATCTGACATTGTGGCATGTATATCAACAGATCAAAGGACAACCTAATCTCTTCTGCTTGCCACCAGTGTGACAAGGAGCAATGGTGTCTCCCTGGATAATAGACCACAAGACCACCAACCATTTGGGGTGAGAGGCCATTTGGGGTGAGTCATCCTCCCAATATGAGCATCATATAAACATCTATGAGCATCATTTCAAACAGGAGAAATTTCACTGTCTGCAAGGGAAGAGAGTTCCGGCTGCCTTAAACTTGGCACAACAGAGCTCAGAAAATTATGAGCAATCTGATGAAACGTAGTGATTCCATTGGGATATAGGAGAACATGTTGAAGTCATTACAGATTCTTTTTTTTTTTTTTTTTTTTTTTGAGATGGAGTCTCGCTCTGTCACCCAGGCTGGAGTGCAGTGGCACGATCTCAGCTCACTGCAAGCTCCGTCTCCCGGATTCAAGCAATTCTCTGCCTCAGCCTCCCAGGTAGCTGGGACTACAGGTGCCTGCCACCATGCCCAGCTTAATTTTTTGCATTTTTTTTTTAGTAGAGATGGGTTTTTACCATGTTAGCCAGGATGGTCTCAATCTCCTGACCTTGTGATCCACCCGCCTTGGCCTCCCAAAGTGCTGGGATTACAGGCGTAAGCCACCGCACCTGGCCTACAGATTCAATTTTTAAAAGCTTAGCAGATCACAACAATATTGTATAGTGGGCTTGTAGCAGAGTCTAGAATTAGTTCTTTTTGAAGAATAACACCTAGGCCAGCCATGCAAATAAGCACTTTAAACTCACTAATCCTCAGAACGAGAACTTCAGTTTTTTCTTCCACAGTGGATGATGATATCAAGTACTGACATTCTACAATGTAGAAGGCTCTGTGACCATTTCATCTGATTTAATCTTTACTACAACACTATGGGAGTTATTGTTTGCATTTGAGGAAAATAAAGACCATGTAGGTTAATTTTCCAAAGCCACACAAAACTTGTTCTACCAGGAAGGAACAAGTCTGGAGGTAAAATTCAGGTATTTCTGACCTCAAAGATCTTGTTCTTCCACTATGTTCCATGATAGACTGTAAGACGATAATTATCCTTTTGTTGATGCTCCAATCACTGGCTTAAGTTTAATTTTAGCTAACTACCACCATGTTGGAAAATGTCCTTGCCACCTCTCCTCAACTTCCACATGTACAAAAAGTGCAGAAGTGACATGGGAAGTATTTTCCTTACTTAGCCAGCCCAAATGTTCAGCTACCTCTGCTTGGTAGGCAACAAAGGTGTATCTTCACACTGAGATATTTTGGTTGGACAGGAATTTGGGGCTAAGGACACTCTAGGGTTATAAAATTAGGTACCATTCTCTCCAAACCCATCTCTATGTAACCACTGTATCTTCCTATATTTTCTTCCTTTGCACATAGAAACCTACTCAAATGTAGATACGCACCAAAGTGATAGAAGACAGACAACTTTTTAAGATACAAAACATTTGTTCAACTTTGAGAAACTATTTGTGTTCAAGGAACTACTGCATTTCCTTAAAGTATAATTCCATGTGTTTTGACAGTTGTGTACACCTGTGAAACCACCAGCAAAATTAAGATTCAAAACACTTCCATCACCTCACGGTGGGTGGTTTTTTTTTGTTGTTTTTGTTTTTTCTTTGAGACGGAGTCTCACTCTGTCTCCCAGGCTGGAGTGCAGTGGCAAGATCTCAGCTCACTGCAAGCTCCGCCCCCCCACCCAGGTTCAAAGGATTCTCCTGCCTCAGCTTCCCGAGTAGGTGGGACTACAGGCCCGTGCCACCACGCCTAACTTTTGCATTTTTAGTAGAGATGGGGTTTCACCATGTTGGCCAGACTGCTCTTGAACTCCTGACCTCAAATGATCTGCCTGCCTCCCAGTGTGCTGGGATTACAGGTGAAAGCCACTGCACCACGCTACCATGGTGAGTTTTTTAAAATAATTTTATATTTTATGTATTATACTTTATTTACATATTATTTATGTAGGTCAATTTACCATTTGAAATATAAATTGTGGACATTTTTCTAAGTTAACAAATATAGCTCCCACACATTCTTTTAATAGCTAAATGCATGTCCACTTTTACATACACCATAACTTATTCATCTGTTTTCTTAACAATGGACTGTATCCAGGTGTTTCTGGTTATTTTTGGTTACTTTTGCTATTGTAGTCAAGGCCACAGGAAAATCTTTATGCTCTAAAGTATCTGTAATTTTGTTTCTGTAGGATAAATTCCTAGAAATGACATTGCTATGTGTAAGGCCATCGACATTTTTAAATTGTGACCTGTAATATTTGTGGAGAGACATCTTCTAACTCTCTGCACCTCAGAACGTCATCACTTCCTCCTCTCACATTAGGGAATGTTATACCATACAAAATAGCAGGCGCCAACAAGCTATGGACAGACTGTTCCTTCTAGTACTCTCAGGAAGTTCACAGTACCAGGAAGGACCACAGGGGCCTTCCTGACACTGCCCTCCCTCCCTGTTTTCCTTCATCTCCTACAGGGCATCTTCTGGCTTACTAGGTTCCAAATGTCCTCCTTTCTTTTCTCGAACACACCAGGGCTAGAACTTTCCAATTTTCTTTTTCCAATTTTTGCTTCTACTTGAAAATATCTTCCAACATCTTTAAAAGGCTGGCAATTTCTAGTCATTCACATATGAGTGAAAACACGCCTCCTCAGTGAAGCCTATCTACTAGCTACCCAATGAACGACGTTCCTTCCTACCCTCCTCTCCATCATGCCATGTCTACTTCACAGCACTTTCCACTCTCTGAATACCATAGGCTCTGTGGTCAAAATCCCACCCAAGCATGACCCCTTCTCCACCCATTGCCCCCTACAGTCCAGTACTCACACTGTCGCCAGGGGGTCTCCCTTTAAAATTCAAGTACATTCATGTTGCTCTCCTGTTCAAAACCCTCTGCTCGCTTTCCCATAGTACTTGGAGTAACAGCTCTTATCATGGTTTACTAGGATGTTTGAGCCCCAGGCTACAACTCAGTCCCTTTCTCTGTCCTGGTTCACATCAAGAGGCCTCACTGGCCTCCTATTCTTCCCAAATATACCACGAACTTGCTCTCTTCAAGGTCTTTGTATTCACAGTTCCTCCCACCAGGACACTAAACCCAAACATTCACAAGACTCATTCCCTGGCTTCCTTCAGAGCTCAGATCAAAAGACACAAAGCTCTCTGACCCTGCAACCATTTGCCCTGCCTTTTATTTCCTGATAGCACTTATCACTAGCTAAAGTTATTTGTGTACTTATCTACTCATCTATGCATTGTCTCCCTACCAATAGAATGTAAGTTCTATGAAGACATGGACTTTACTCTTCACCTTTTCTTCATTCTCAGTGACTGTCACTTGGTCAGTTCTCAATAAATATTGCTTTTAGAGCACCAATGAAATTATACTTGTTTATCACTCTCCCAGTGAGAACGTAAACATCCTGTAAACAGGGACTTTGTCCCTCTGGTTCATTATTTTGGCCCCAGCACTGATCAGGACACATGAGAGACTTTTAATATGTATTTGTTAAATGAACAAATGAATGAATATAAACATGGAGCTGATGGAGCTTGGGACATGGTGGTGATTATTTACGTGTAAGTATTTATTTGAATCACATTTAGTTTTATTTAAATGAATTTAGTGTATTTAGAAGCAAACCTTCAAGACTACTTGCACTGAGGTGAATAGCATGCCCCAAAATTCATGTCTATCCAAACTTGTGAATATGGCCTTATTTGGAAATAGGATCTTTGCAAATTTAATCGTATCAACATGAGGCCATATTGGATGAAGGTATCCTTAAGGATAAAAAGAGAGAAATTCAGCCACACAGAAGGAGAGTGCCACATGATGGAGGCAGAGATTCAAAGGATACATTTACTAGCCAAGGAACACCAAAGATTGCCAGCAACCACCAGAAGCTAAGAAGCAGGAAAGAATCCCCCACTAAAGCCTTCAGAGAGAACATGGCCTTGCTAATACCTTGATTTCAGACTTCCAGAACTTCCAAAACTGTGAGAGAATAACTGCTTTTTAATTCATCTAGATTGTGGTCCCTTGTCATAGCAGCCCTAGGAAGCTAATACACTATATCTTCTTAAAATGCTGTTAATCCAAATATATAATGGTGTCAATGTTGAAAGGATGCTAAAGAGTTTAATCATGAGCTGGAATTTCCTCCATTTTGAATGCTGGATATTCTGTAAATAAGATTGTTCAGGGCAAGGAACTAGCCATGAGCTTGTCTGGCCTGTTGGACCTTTGTCTGAAGAGATTTGAAGTTATTTTCCCATGCCAGGTAATGTGTGCTCATTTGAACAGCAGATGAGGTGAGCAAGCACATGTTGCTATGGCCTCTACTGACAGGAAGTCAAGAACATAAAAGGCATTGAGCCATAGGAATATATTCTGAGACAGCCTTCAAGAAAGTTAAAACTTACATAAGTGTAACAGGAAACATGCCTAGACAGGTATAACACTCATTAAACAACATTCTGTAAGGGATGAGGCTTATGTGGCCTAAACTCATTGGGTACAAAAATCTTAATTGAGATAGTCAGTTGAGGTTATAGATATATATCATGAACAACACCTGAATACACCAAGAAATTAGAAAACATAATTGAGAATTAAAACCTACCTCATGGCAAAATTTTATACATATAAAGTACTCCCATATCCACCCCACCCTCCCTCTGCCCCAGCAAACTTAGGAGGATTAATTAAGAGAGAACTTTGAGGGCTGAATTCAGTGGCTCACACCTGGAATCCCAGCACTTTGGGAGGCCAAAGCAGGTAGATCCCTTGAGTCAAGGAGTTTGAGACCAGCCTGGGCAACATGGCAAAACCCCATCTCTACTAAAAATCCAAAAAAAAACCTAGTGTGGCAGCACACATCTGTGGTCCTAGCTACTTAGGAGGCTGAGGTGGGAGAATAACTTGAGCCTGGGAAGTTGAGGCTGTAGTGATTGCACCGCTGCATTCCAGCCTGGATGATAGAAACCCTGTCTCAAAAAAAAAAAAAAAAAAAAAAAAAAAGAACTTTGAGGCCCACTGGGGTATAGAAGGCTGGATGGCTGAATCCCAGGAGAGAATAGGAATAATGTTTATGTCACTTGAATACTTAAAGATATTTTTTGGTATTGCAGAAGGATGGAGGAAGAGAAAACAATTTCTTGCCTATTCTAAAGGGAGAGCAAGTTTTAATCCCTTCTGGGAATTTCTCCTCCAATATAGGAGAAAGAAAAAAGTGGAAAAGGCCACAGCTCCCATTATAGAATTTGCTGATTCTATTGTGTCAATCAATATGGAATTGATGTGTTTCTTCAGCGAAAATGGTCAAATATTAGCTGTTTCATACGGCTCAAACTTATAAGTTCTGCCTGGACTTTTCTGGGAGGTTCCTTCCCTCTCTGCTTCTTTTGGTGGGAAGAATAACCCCCGTGTTGAATTCAAAGTGAGTAGGATTCTTCATTATGTGTAATTCCATTAAACAAGTCCCTTGATTCAGAGCCTGGTAGTTAATTCCTTCACCTTGTTATGCCTACACTTGTGGCAGGACACATTAGCAGAACTCAGGAATAGTTAATTTTAGAAATGAAGATGTCTGAATCAAACCTAGGAAATGGCATTTCTTTATATTTTTCTCTAATTTGTATATGACTTTGTTTTTAATATAAATTATGTTTATAGAATTATTTTAATTAAAATGACCCTTTTAATTTTAGAAGCAAAATGGATTTTTTTTATTCACTCCTGGCTGTCCTCCAACTAATACAAGCCTAAACAAGTGCCACTGTCCACCTGGAGCTGTACTCCAAAGATAGATAGCCTATGTAGAGAGAGGTCAAGTCCTCATACATCTAGTTACACTCTGTCTTAGTCCATCTTGCGCTGCTATAAATAAGCAAAATACCTGAGAGTGGGTAATTTATAAAGAACAGAAATGTATTTCTTACAGTTCTGCAGGCTAAGTCCAAGGCTGAGGGGCCCACATCTAACAAGGGTCTTCTTGCTGAGTCATCCCATGGGAGAAGGCAGAAGGGCAAGAGAGCATGTCTGTTACAGAAGAAAAGAGGGGAATTGGGGAACTCATCTTATCAGGAACTCACTCCCTGGCTGATTAATCCACTCCCACGATAATGACATTAACCCAGTAATGAGGAAAGGAGCCCTCAAGACCTAATCAGCTCAGCTCTTAAAGCTCCCACCTCTCAATGCTGTTGCATTGGGGATTCAGTTTCCAACGAGCTTTAGGGGACACATTCAAACCACAGCACCTACACTAACCTAATCCAGTGATGCAAAGTCACACTGGCTTGATGGTTTGTCAGAGGAAATCAAACTGGTTTTGAAAATAAGTAGTTTGGCATTGCTGTTTTGTTATTGTTGTCTTCACAGCAAAAATAGCTTGAAAGCAGTAACCCATCTGGCTTGAGGGAAAAAGGAGACAACTTTCTAGACTCTGAGAGATGTGCTAAAGAGCATCGGATAGAAATCAAGGATAAACAGCATCCAAGAAATACTTGCAGGACAGTTGCTTATTTCACATTTATTAATAATATTCTGCCAGCCTGTCAGCTTAATAGCAGTCATTTCCTGAGCTGCTCTGCATGTCTACTTTAAAGAAAGACTCATCCATTCTGAGAAACTATGCAGGTTTGCCCACCTTCTCCATGCTGCTTTCTGGAGGTAAAGAGCTCAAAGGATCCAGGGCAATAATATTTCAAGAGGATCCCAGCACACATTCCTTTGAGGCCTCTCATGTTTGCCATGGGTGTTTATAACCCAGACAGCAAGAGCTGTGAAAAGAAAATTTAGTGAGAACTGACAAGATAATTTAATGGAAGTTCCTCCAACAAATAGGATGTCTTAAAATAAAGGAACCAAGCCTCTCTGAAAACCACAACGAACACCAATACAAAAGCCAAGGTCAAAAGTAGAGCCAAAAAGTTTTTGTGTGTGTGTGGTTTTTTTTAGATTTTAGTGCTGAGAAGATAAACATGATGCCAGCCGGTTATGTTGACCTGGTCTCCTTCACAGGGGTATTGTCACTTTGTCACTTTTGTTTTAATTTAAACATTATCTCAGCCTCTTCCCACAACAGAGTGAAATAAAATATAATCACCATGCTTTATGTGTCTTTCCTAGAACTGATTCCAGGTTTATATGGGAACTTTAAGGTTTGTATAAAGCATATTACTGAACATTCGCTTTTTTGCTTTTTTTTTTTTTTTTTTTTAAGACAGAGTCTGGCTGTGTTGCCCAGGCTGGAGCACAGGTGCAGTGACATGATCTCAGCTCACTGCAACCTCCGCCTCCTAGGTTCAAGCAGTTCTCCTGCCTCAGCCTCCAAGTAGTGGGATTATAGGCGAACACCACCATGCCTAGCTAACTTTTTGTATTTTTAGTAGAGATGTGTTTTTTCCATGTTGGCCAGGTTGGTCTTGAACTGCTGGCCTCAAGAGATCCGCCCTCCTGAGCCTCCCAAAGTGCTGGGATTACAGGCATGAGTCACCATGCCCAGCCAGTTTGTTTGTTTGTTTTACCTCAAAGGATAAAATGTTGTAATAAAAGACTATTGATAAACATACAAAAATTCCCTAAAACAATGCAAAAGTATAAATAAAAGCCTTAAGTGCCTTTGATTGAAATTAATTTTCATTCTCTTTTTAAAACTGAGTCCAGCTTTCTCCAAGGACTCAAACCAAGGGTAATTTGTTATAAATTACATTGATCTTATCATGGAAAAGAGTCTACAAGAATTAGAAATGATTCTTGATGCTGATAGAATAGTAATCATCCCTAGTTTTAAAAATTGTAAAGCTCTTTTATTATATTCATGTGATCCAAGTCTCTGAAACTGTTCAGTGTCAGTGAACTCTTGGATGAAATAACGTTTATTTTCTACATGTTAGTTTTGGTAGCTGCTATCAGGTACTTCAGTTAGAGTTAATGAAATGAGGTTGAATTTGAACCACATATTGCATTGCTCCAAAGCCAAACAGCACACAAATCACCTGTTTTCTCTAACTCTGCTGTCTGAAGCCCAGGCAGCCCCCAGCTATGAAGGTTATTGATTATATCAAGAAGTGAGTGTATTTGACTTAAAATAACTAACTTTAAAGAGCAACACACATTCACATCACCCGTCTTTTTTGTGACTGGAGAACAGTATTCAGACTTTCTTTTCAGACTCGATGTTCATTTGTTTTGATATCGCTGTTGACTGGAGTTGAGTCAATACTGAAAATCCCACTGGAGATGGTTAAAAACATACCTCTGCACAGAGGCTTGGCCCAGAAAAACCTTTAGGATTGCCTGGAATTCTTGAAGTTCGTACATGCAGTTGTAGAATCTTTGCTACTAAAGAGTAGGAGATTGATATATAAACCATCTGCTTTCCAAGAACTAAAAATCCTGAAATGCCTTTCATTTAGTCAACAACATTGATCATTTTAAAATAAAAATAGAACTGAGTGCAGCACTATGAAACCCTATTTGAATAGCATGAAAGGGGCTTATTTGGCTATAGAACCACACAAGAAAACTTTTCTACATTCTGTCATGGATGTGGGGCTGGTGTATGAGCACGTATACACGGCCAGAAGACAGGGGCATTTCTATGACTTACGGAAGGACCGGAGGAGTTATCAGAAATCAGTGTGAGGAAGTGAGGGGATTACCTCACACAACATTCTGATACATGACCAGCTGCAGGAGGAGTCAGTTGCTGCCAGCATATGGATTCTTTTTGAGGATGGTGATTCAGATGGGTTCATCCCTGCCTGCATTGTCACGAGCCATGAGTAAAACGTAAATCTGTTCAACTAGCCACAGTGAATTGAAGCAAAGATTGAGGCGCCTTTAGAAACAGTATCATATGCTTTGCAAGAAAATGCACACACGGACAGACCCTCATTCTGGCACAAAATCCCAGGGGGGTTATGCATCCCTGAAGCCTCAGTTAAAACTCCTAATGCTGAAAAAGCTGACCGTCACAGAGGCGACTTGGTAACCACGTCCAGTTGTGGAGCATTATAGCGAGAGATCAAAAGCCGACCCGATTGTGTGCTCTACATTGTGTGAGGGGAACAAAAAGAAGACAAATTACCTGCCTGCCCTTTGATTGGAGGTAAGAAGCCTGTTGTGTGTTATTCCAGTTCTGAAACCCTGGGACCAGGGGGAATTGAGCAGCTGATGAGGAAGTTTCCCATCCTTACTATTCGAACAATAAACTCCTATCATTGCAGCTGATGGGTATAGGATTCCTTCTTGTGACCTTGAAGAGCCCAGCTAATTCAACTGCCAGGATGTGAGGCGGGATGTCCCGCTGGGGTTACTCAACAAACTGTGAGAAAGGCAGACTCACCCTTCCCTACCTCCTCCCTGTAGCTTCACAGCAAAGATGGGACCAGCCCACATGCCAGCTCTTATCCTAGATACTGATTGTCTTTATTGCAAAAACCTCGTTTGCTTCTTATTGTGGGCATAGAAGTAGGTGGTTTCTGGGTAACTGAACTCTGAAATGAGTAATCCAGTAACTTGGAAAACAAGTGTCAACAAAGATTGCCCAATAAAAGGCTATGAAGGTAGGAAACTGCATCTCAATTAGAACCTAGACAGACTCCTGGAATTTTCTAGGTGTCCTTCAGCGCACAATATTTTCGAAAAGAATATTCGTCAAGATAAGTAACAACCAAAATCACACAGGTCATAGGAAATATAAGTATCATAGCGATTCATAAAGATCAGGTCTAAAGGGCATTCAGGGCACCACTGTTCCCCCACATATACACCAGAATACACCCAGTCTCACATCCATGATACATAACATTAAGAGGGAATGAGGATTGTTTATGATTTGGATCAATGTTCAAATCAGAAAGGAGATTCCATAAAGAGGCTTTATGGAGAGAGTCTTGAAGAAAATGGATAATCACTTTTCCAGGATAAATTATCTTAAGACAGGGGATTAAGACAAGATTCTTGACCAGGCATGGTGGCTTATGCTTGTAATCCCAGCACTTTGGGAGGCCGAGGCGGGCGGATCACGAGTTCAGGAGTTCAAGACCAGCCTGGCCAACACAGCTAAACCCCATCTCTACTAAAATTACAAAATTAGCTGGATGTGGTGGTGGGTGCCTATAATCCTAGCTACTTGGGAGGCTGAAGCAGGAGAATTGCTTGAACCCAGGAGGCGAAGGTTGCAGTGAGTGAGACGAGATCACACTACTGCACACCAGCCTGGGCAACAGAGCTAGACTCCATCTCAAAAAACAACAAACAAGAACAAGATTCTCTTTCATTTCTCATTTCTGGAATCAATTTTACGAAAGTTTCAAGAAAGGGTTGAGGGAAGGCCAAGCAATTTTCTCAGCTGGATTATGGGGAAATTGTTTTCTGTCTTCAGAAGAAATATGATCTCTGAAAAGTGATGTTAGATAACCTGCAGTTGCTTGGGTAGAAAACACTGAAGCTATCTGGAGTTGTTTGCTCTCCAGTATCCATAAAGCAGCAGTTTTCGTAACAAGAAGCCTGCCTCTGCAAGCCAGACCTTGGCACTTGAGCTCTCATCTCCTTAGTACCTCACACATACCACAATGGTCTCTCATCTCTCAAACCTTCCCAATTTCCCCAAACTATCTCCTTGTGCCCTCCAGAGTCACAATCTTCTCAGCAAAACTTCCTGCATCTTTAAACAGTTGGTGAATGTTTTCTTTCACCACATGGTCCAAATGAAAACCTGCCTCCCTTTGGGGACACTGTTTTTCCAAAGGCCTTCTCAAGCAGGCTGCTTTCCTCCCCCAACATCTTTGATAACCAGACATGGAGGTAGAGGATGACAGCCTCCTTGCTCCTTATTGTCACTTGTACACATCGTATCTCCCTCCCCAACAAATGCCCTTTTTTTGAAGTTCTGACCTCAGACTCTACCACCAGACTACACTGGCCCTTCTTTGGATAGTCATGTCGATTTGTTGGGGTTATGCTACAAAATTTGCTACTAATTTGCTTCCTTTGTTGAATGAATCAAATGAATTGAATTTTACCTCCAGATTCACTGTCACCCTCCCCTGTTATCATTGATAGAGATTTTAATATCAATGTAAATAATTCCTCCAATACCATCACCTCTCAGTCCAACAGCCTCTTTTCCTCCATGGTGCCTCTGCTTCTTACTCCCATATAACACCCTTCGTCATTACCATCACCTGCATCTCATCCATGATCAATTGCAAGCATTCTAGTCTCCAGTCATCTCCTTCCCTCTTGTATCTCCAAAAACACCAAGACCCCACAAAATTCAGAACCCATCAAACTACCTTTTCAATATTCTCCTCCTATTCCATGTCCTAATATCTCTTCTCACCTGATTTATATTACATGATCATAGTTAGTCTACACTTGGCATCTCTCCTCAACTCCCTCATCCCCTCTCTTTCTGTTGTACTTGCTAGGCATAACCCCAAACTTAGTTAAATCCAGTTCTAGCCCTATTGTATGACTACACCTATGTAGCTGAAGTGGTTAAAAAATACAACCATCCTCACCAGTTCCTCTTCAAATTCATGAATTTCACTGCACATAAGGTATTTCCTGCTACCTGACTACCTTTCTGCCTGTCTATGCATCATTCATTCCCATCTCTTCTTTCAGAGCTCCCCAATTCATGTGTCAAACAGAATCAGGATGCCAGAAGATATTACTTTCTTTAGCTATCTGGGCAAATGGCAACCAGAACCCCTGAGCCATTTGCCTCTTGCCCCAGTAAACTTGGCCAGGGCTCCAAATCCCCTCCTAGTTGCCACTCAAATATTCTCATTTTTTAATGTGTGCCATGACTTTAAAATGTTGGGGGAAACTGTCTTAAGTGACAGTTCATATGTTATTCTCCTTATATCCCCAGTATCTTCTTTCCCCTCCTCATTTTTACTTGATGAATATTCCTCCCTTCACATTGATAACAACTGAGTCAATTGAAAGAAAACTTACAATTGTCTATCCCCACATCTACCAAGCTACCTTTTCTCCTACTTCTAAGAGTGACTTTCCATCCTCCTCACTAAAGGTGATCCCTTGTTCCTAGGGTTCCTTCCCTCTCAACTATTCAGGGTATCCTGGAACAACTCTCAATTCTCCCCTGTTCTGCTATGGGCAGGTATACCCAACCCTACTCCCAAACTTAGAAGCTGAAGCTGAAGAAAGAGGCTGATGTATCCAGTTTCTTGGAAAGAAACATTTAATAGAGACTTACAAACAGAAGCCATGTCTGTATCTCAGTGGCAGTGAGACAAGATGCTGGATCTCCACACCCTTACTTTCCATACCCCAGGTTTACAGACCATAGGGAAAAGGTATATATGTGCTTCAGAAGGGATGTATAGAACAATTGGTTAAAGGCAGGATTTATGGTAAGTACATGCTCTTACACAAGGAACAGTAGATAAAAGAGAAATCTTAGAGGCATTCTCGGAAGAGGGGTTAATCAGAAGTCAAAATGGTGAATTAGCCTCCAAGACAGAGTTGCTTTGACCTCCACATACCCCCACCTCTGCCAAATGCCCCACCCCTTAATTTGTTATCTGTATATCCACCATACCAGTAGAATATTATTTCTCTCGCCTTTTTTGTGTTTTGAGTTGGGGTCTCACTCCATTGCTCAGGGTGGAGTGCAGTGTCATAATCAGAGCTTGCTGCAACCTCAACCACCTGGGCTTAAGCAATCCTCCCACCTCAGCCTCCTAAGTAGCTGGGACCACAGGCACATGCCACCATGCCTGGCTAATTTTTTTTTAAAGTTTGTAGCCACGGAGTCTCAAACTCCTGGGTTCAAGCAATTCTCCCAAGCCTCCCAAAGTGCTAGTATTATAGACATGAGCCACCGTGCCCAGAACCTTCACCTGTCTTCAGTTTCCCATGCAGTTCTCCCTTTCTCTCCTTTCCTTTAGAAAAAACTCATGAAGGTCTATCCTCAGTCTCTAATATTTCTCTTCCCAATATCTTGAATCCTATTAAAACGCTGTTATAGAAGTAATTAATGACATTAATATTGCTATATCCAGTGGTAAATTAGCATTCCTTATCTTAATTGACCTACGCGTTTAACTCCCTCCTTCTTGAAACACATTCTTAACTTGGATTTGAACACTATTCTCTCTAAATTCCCCTTCCCTACATCATCTCAGTCTCCATCTACTTTTCCAAGGCATCCAAAGATAGATTGTCTCAGGTTCTCAGTCTTTCTCTTCTACATTCATTCATACCCTAGGTAGTCTAATCTAGGAATCCTCAAACTCTGAAGTACCTACAGATCACCTGGGATCATGACACTATCCTGATACTGAGTCAGCAGTTCCGAGGTAGGGTCTGAGAGGCTGCAGTTCTAACAAGCTCCCAGGTGATGTAGATGGTGCAAGTAACAAGAATCTAGTTCACACATTGTGTTAATGCAATCTCCATTTTGATAACTTTTATAATTCTGTCTCCACTCTGAATCTTTTTCCCGAACTTCAGACTCAGATTCAACTGCCTTGCTTGCCATTCCAACAAGATGTCTCGAACTTAACAATGTCTAAAATGCCCTAAATCCTTCCCATACCACCAACTTCTCCTTCATTCTTCTCAGTCTCAATAAATAATTTCATCCTTACAACTCCTCAGACCGAAATCTTTCACATCATCCTTGAGTCTTCTCCTTCTTTCCTACACTATACAATTCATCAGCAAATTTGGATGCTTAGATAAATGCAGAATCTGACCACCTCTCCGATATACCTTAGTTGCCACCTTAGTCCAATCTGCTGTGGTCTCTCACCAGGACTATTGCAATAGACTCCTAACTGGTCTCCCTGCTTCCATGCTCCATACCTTTCATTCTGGTCTCAACACAGCATCAGAGTCACCCTGCTATAATGTAACTCCAATCACATCACTCTTCACTCAAAAACTCCAAAGGTTTCCCTTATGACTTAAGTAAAAGCCAGTGCCCTTACAGAGGCCCATATCATCTAACCCTCTTTGTCCCCAGGATTCACAGCACTTCCTTGCTGCTCCTCCAACATCCCAACCATGATTCTGCCTTTACATTTGCTCTTCCCTTTGCTTCAAACACTGTTCAAGACACCCACACAGCTGACTTCCTCACTTCCTTCATGTTTCTGCTCAATTGCCACCATACTAATGACTTTTTGACGATGCTACAGCAAATAATCTAATTCTCTGATTTTTCTCTTTAGTTACCATCTGCTATATATTTTTAACATTTACTTACTTTTGTCCTCATCCACTAGAATGTAAGCTCCATGACACCGAGAACTTTGCCTTGTTTGCTGCCAAGTTCCTAGCACCTAGGACACATAGACGCCCCTCAATTTGTTGAATGTCTGGTTAAGAATTCTCGCCTGATGTCATCTCCTCTTTTTTAATGAGCACCTCTGAAGTACCCTTAGGTGCCAGGCACCAGCTTACGGTTCTTGTCCCTGTTGAGAAGCTTCAGTCTCCCCAGTCAAACTCCTGCCAGGCTCCCCTGGCTTCCTGAGCATCGCAGTTCTTTCAGTCAGCCTGAAAAGCCCAATATAAAAATCCATGCTTCTCAACTGGTTGCATATTAGAATCACCTGGGAAGCCTTTCAAGCTCTCAGTGACCTAACCCCATCTTCCATGATTCTTCTTTAATTGATTTTGGGTGGAGCCTTGCACCGGTGTTTTCTGAAAATCTCCAGATTTTCATCATGATCATCCAGGTGCTTATATCTTCCATAAGCAGACCCTAACGGCTGACAGATGGAAATCCTGTTGATATACAAATATATTCCAGCTGAAAGGATTCAGAACATGTCATTTCAGAACATGCCACTTCGGCATGTTGATCATTTTGAGCTAAAAGAAACTGAGAACCAGCCAATACAGGAAAAGCTCTTTACCGACTTCTCTACATAAAATAAAATATAAATTCTCCCTTTTGTAAAGGAAATTTATATCTATAAAGGAAATGATCATGAGTAAAATATATGTACCATGAAGGGAGTTACTCTTTGGAAACATCTTTATCACCTGAGATACTTTTATCTGCGCAACAACCCAACCTTTATTGATCATACATTTCCTCTCCTCGCCTTCCCAAAATTTGCCTCCACAACCCCCCAAAAGCCCCAAACCCTTATCCCTTTCTGTAGCTCAGGATAATATATAGGTCTCAATCATCTGGCTGCTTCCTTGAGTCTTACATTTTTGTGGGACTCCCATATATACACACATAATTAAAGTTGATTTTCTCCTATTAATCTGTCTTATCTCAATTTAATTTGTAAACTAGCAAAATAAACTAAATGGGTAAGAATTATGCAATTTTTCCTCCCCTACACTGCCAAAGGTAAGAATTTCCCATGCCCTTTCCTTTTAGAATAAATGTTCTAGGCCAACCTTCCCCAAAACACAGGATATAAATGGCACAAAAAAAATAGGGTTATGTAGTCAAATCAATTGAGAAACACTACATGTGATATTCCACTCTTACAGAGTCAAATGCACCTTTGCATACTAGAGACCTTGAGAGGTCCTGCAGTAACCCAGAGTAGCCCACTAAACAGATTAATAAACTGCAGATTTAAGACAATCTTACCCCTTGTTATTACACCTTTACAGACTTTGGGATGTGTGAGATAGAATTACTTTGACATTAGCAAGACTTAAAAAATCAAATACAGAGGCATAAGCCTGAATCTTAGTAGTGCTAGAAAACATGAGTTTTATTTTGCTGTGAGCATTCTGCTTTTCTCAGTAGATTTCTGCAGTTTCAGACCCCATGGGAAAGTACAGCAGGGCTAGTTGAGTCTCTAGAGAGGAAAACGTAACTAGGAAGTAGTTATCTGACTCCCTGTGTGCGGCACTGTAAAATGACTTCCCTCTGATTAAAAATGAGCTAAGTTTTCCAGTAAGTATATAAACTTTCTAAAGGTTCCAAATCTGGGAGAGCTGGGTAATTTCTGGAAAGATCCTTACCCTCTCTAATCCTCTTAGTTCTTAGAACCTCCTTCACAGAGATTGTGTGAAGAACAAAATGAGAATTATACATAAAAGTTTCAGTCAATAATTTAAATAAGAGTTGTTTCAAAGAGTCATCCTGGAGGTAAAAGTTAAAAAAAAACTGAAAAATTGAGGAATTAATACTAAACTAAAAGACAATTTCTAGAAGAGCGAGGTGAGGAGCTCTGTGGACCAACTACCCATCAAAATAACCATTACTGGTAACAATTATTAATCATTGAAAGTCTCTGAAAATGGCCCTAAGCACATACAGCAAAAGAAGCAGCATTTATTCCAGAAAATATGCTAATCTCAGTAAGAACAAAAGTTTATGGCACTGCTGCCACAAACTGCTCCCTCTTCCCTCCCCCAATTTGGTGTGATAGAAGCTCTGCTCCAGGCTGATGTGGCCAAGATGACGGCATTCCCTCTCCCTTGAGTTTACAGCCCAGAACTGTACTATCACCCCGGGAAGTGCAGGTCAATGGCATTTCTTATCCCCTCAAGTCCCAGCTCTGTGTTGTGGTGGCTAAATTCCAGATGAGTGAAACTAAGAGGTCAGGGGCTCCCTTCCTGCCTGCAATCCCCCTTTGTCTTGATCTATTTTGTACTGCCGCAACAGAATGCCACAGCTGGGGTAATTTATAATGAACACACATTTATTGGCTTACAGCTCTGGAGGCTGGGAAGTCCAATATCAAGAGGCCAGCATCTGGTGAGCGTTTTCTTGCTGTGTTATCCCATGGCGGAAGGCAAAAGGGCGAAAAGAGAGCAAGAAAGAGAGAGAAGGGGACCAAACTTGTCCTTTTATACTGAACTCACTGCCATAATGGCATTAATCCATTCATGAAAGCAGAGCCCTCATAGCCTAATCACCTCTAAAAGGTTCCCCTCTTTCTCTCTTGCTCTCTATGGGCCCTTCCACCCTCTGCTTTGGGATCGCCTAGCAAGAATGCCTGCCAAATGCCCCAGAGGAGGTGACATCAGCAAAAATCATTACCCTAAACAAACTCTTGGAGATATTTTGAAGTCACAAACATTGAAGTCACAAAGGATACAATGTTAGAAGCTGGTCCAAAATTAGAAAGGAGTATGACAACTTGCCCAGGCATAGAAAAGATGCTTTCTTCATATTGCAAGTTACATAACCAAAAGAAACCAAGTATTGCTCAAACTACTCTTGATAAGTACTTTAAAAGAAACATTTTAATTCTCAATGTTTCTAATGTTTTAAATTACTTACTCAATGTTTCACTATTTTTGTGTCGCTATTATTTATAACCAACAGTAAGAGAGTTTTAAATTTTTAATATTTTTAAAGGTCATGGAACAATTTTTCCCATTAATTATTTAAATTCTCTTGCATGGTGATTTTCATAGTGCCATATTAATCTGCAACATGAGGACTACCTCATGTTTGGGAAAAAATTGACAATGACATTTATACATGGAGTGAATATTTGAGGATATTAAAGATGACTGTTTTTCTAGTTATGGTAATGGTAATATGGATCAGTTTCAAAAGAAAAAGAATGATGGAGAAAGCCGTGTCTTTTAGAGACAGAGGGCTAAAGTTATATGCTGTTTGGATTTGCTCAAAATAATATAGGAGGGAAGTATGAGGGAGCATAGATGACATATGATTGACTGTGAGCTGATAACTATTGAAGTTCAGTGACAGGGGTGTGATGTTTATTATACTCTATGTCTATCTTTGTATCTATTGGAAATTTTAAACAATTAAAGTTTTAATTGACCAGAATATGTAAAAGAATGTAATGGTCGTCTCAGGCTCACTTGGAATGTTTGACTTCTGTGGCTCAATAGCTTGTCAACATTGCTTGGTTCAAATGCAAATGCGTGGTGTGAGCTCCAAGCAGGAAGGAAGCTGTGTTTGTGCAAGGACGCACGGGTTCCTGGTTTGGCTCCCCAAGGACACTGGAGTATCTGATCCAATTGGGAGATAAGAGAAAATAAAAATCATAATTTTTTCCTTACAAGAGGATTGCCTATGATGACAAATTTGCTCACACAACTTCTCTTTTAGAATATGAATAAGCCCATGGTACCTGCTGCCACTGAAAAGGCAAAGCACAAGAGAGATCATTATATTTAAAGTAGTCTTATTTTTAATTAGCTTACAGAATATTGACAAAAAATTATGGCCAGTCAATTGTGGCCAAATGCATTGATCCTTTCTTTTAATAAAACAGAGAAAGTTTATTTCTTTACAATTTTTGGTAAATTATGACTTAAATTTCATAAGGATTAATTACAAGGTAGATTTTTAAATTTCTTGTATGAGTGTTTGTGTCAGTATTCATCAATTCAGTTTTGGTTTCATTTATCAGCACATCTGCCATTGCTGATAAAGATTGCTCCTTCTATTATTCCATCAGCGACAAAGGTGAATGCGAAAGAACATAGTTAAAGAGCAATTTGTACCCCAAAACTATTCAGGCTTCATTTCTACTATTCCAAATGGCTTACAGATAAAATGTCTTTGAGATTCACTTACATTAGTATGTGAGGCTCTGTACTCATTTCTGTTGTTGGCATGTGTTCTTTCGGGAAATTGGCTGACTTAACAATAGAACCAAATCTCCACAAGGTGGCAGTTTTTGAAGATAAAATTGTACTTTGTGGACAGATTCTGTACTTCAATGAATAGAAGATGTATTGGAACTGAATGAATCATAACTTTTGATCCAAGTAACTTTTTTAGAATTAAACCCAGCATTAGCATATTCACTTAAAAGTTGTTGACCACCTTTCATAATGTACTTAACCATTTTACAACTAGAGAAACTGAAGCAGGATATTTCCCCGACGCCTTCATGGGATATGAGACAGGGGTGCCTCATTTACCCAGCCCGCCCTGTCTACCCCTTGTGGGAGGGAGCGTGCGAATGAATGAGTACAGAACCAGAACAAGCGAGCGCAGGAACCAGACAACCGCTTTCAGGTGTGGGCAGCGGCAGACTGTGCGGGGCCCTGCGGCAGCATCCAAGCAGGAGTGCCTGCGAGCCTGGAGGCCAGACGGTGTGTTACAGTGCTCTTTTAGCTCTGCCGTCTGCGGACGGCTTAAGTGTTAACAGCTCAGTGAGCTCTTTGCCTTTTCATGTGAGGCGGCTGCCCTCCACCAGCAAGGGCAAGGAGCCAGTGTGACAGCCTTTTGTATCCATACTCGTGGCCTCCAAGCTCTTGTCTGGCGTCCAGGAAAAATGAGGTCACATGAACGAATTGAAGGATGGTAAATGCAGGGGATTTTATTGGTGATGAAAGTGGCTTTCGGTGGGAAAGGGAGCTGAACAGGCGACAGCGCATATAGGTAATCTTCCCCTGAAGTCTTGCCTTCTCCTGTCAGATTCTTCTCCAAAGTATGCTGTCAAGCTGTCGCTCTGAGGTCAAGCCACTTCTCTCCAATGTCCAGTTATAGTCCCATCTACCAACTGAGTCAGGGGTTTTCATAGGCACAGGATGGGGTGGGGCAGGCCGTGGGTAGTTTAGAAAAAGGCAACATTTGAGTGGGAAAACAGGGATGGAAGTTCTCACTTTCAGCTGCAGTTTCAGGTTTTTCAGATTGAGGGCGGGGTTTTGCCAGGGACTCGCCCTTTTCTGCCTAGAATTTCTCTGCCCCCCTGTCCCTATCAATACTGAGTTATTAAAGAGCAATTGAGTATTCCCACAATATGGAATTAAGGATAAACCCAAAATTTTGCCAAGACTTCTTCCGTCTCTGAGAAAGTACACAGGTATTGAGTCCCTGTTCCCTGTCAACTGACAATGACTAGGGTCTCTTAGCTCTGCACACTGGGAACAGCTTCTAATTCCTAACCTAACAATTTGGAGTTCTCATGCTCCAATGTATTTGTCTTGCATTTGTAGGTTTTTTCACTGTATTTTTAAATAGGGAATTGTGATTGTCCACACCTGTTTTAACAGGTCAAACAGGTTTTTACATTGAGCTCTTGAAACCTCATTTTAAATTGTCTTCCACATAGTATTTGAGGTTCTTTCTTTAGTGAACTACTAAAATATTTACTTTGGGGGTTTTATTAGCCTTTCACTCAAATAGGTAACAATTTCCCAACCATGGAAGGTCCCAGGTTACTGGAAGGAAGCGTATTCATTTCAGGTTTTGGCTTTTTTTCCTCATAATGAAGATAAACAAAGTGAAACAACTAGGAAATAAATTAAGAAAGTGTGTGTCAGATAGGAGTGGGCATAGACAGGGACAAGTAAAGCCCCCAAATCAAGACTTCAATACAGAAAACAAACAAACAAACAAACAAATAGAAAGTATGTGACTAAAATAGTTTATTTTATTTTTTTAAATGCAAAACAGGAAAGAAAATTTGATATGAGGAAAAGTCAAGTATCAGGATATATATAAGCTAATATATAAATGAAATGAACACCAGCAATGGTAAAAGGGACAGAAGCTAGAAATTTGTAATTTAAGGTACTTGCACTGATATGAAATGGAATATTGTTATTTAAAGGCACATGGATCACTTGTAAATGTTTATTGCCAACTGTAGAGGGCAACCACTAAAAAAGGTTAAAAAAAGAATTGCTGTGTTAAGAAGGTGAGAAAATAGAATCCTGTAAAATGCTCAACAAAAGTTAAAAAGGCAAAAAACTGGGGAAAGTAAAAATAGGAATAAAGAAAAAAGGAAACAAACAGAAAACAGTAATAAATATGGTAGATATTAATCCAATTATGTCAATAATCATTTTAAACATCAAGGGCTAAAAAACAAAGATTGTAAGAGTGAATCAAAGAGCAAGACATATATGATGTCTGTAAGAAATCTAGTTAAATTTAAAGCCCCAGGTAGATTAATAAAGGGATGGATAAAGTTATACCATGCTAACAAAGGAAATCCAATAAAGGAACTCAACAATAAGACACAACCTGCTCAAAACACGGGCCAAAGACCTTAATAGATACCTTGCCAAAGAAGATATACAGCTGGCAAATAAGCATATGATAACATACTCCACATCATGTCATCAGGGAAATGCAAATTGAAATAACAATGAGATACCACCACAAAATTATTAGAATGGCCAAATTCTAAAACACTGACAACACCAAATGCTGGCAACGATAAGGAGAAACCAGAACTCCCATTCATTACTGGTGGGACTGTAAATGTTATAGCCACTTTGAAGACAGTTTGGCAGTTTCTTACAAAACTAAACATCTTTTACCATATGATCCAACAATTAAACTCCTTGGTACTTACCCAAAGAAGTTAAAAACTTACATTTACACAAAAACACACACACAGAGATGTTTTAGCAGCTTTATTGAAAATTGCCAAAACGTTGAAGCAACCAAGATGTCCTTTAGTAGGTCAATGAATAAACTGTGGTACATCTGACAATAGAATATAATTCAGCACTAAAAAGAAATGAGCTATCAAGCCATGACAAGATACGGAGGAATCTTAAATGCATATTACCAAGTGAAAGAAGCCAATCTGAAAAGGCCACATACTGCATAATTCTAAGTAGATGACATTCTGGTAAAGGCAAAACTATGGAGACAATAAAAAGGTCAGTGGTTGCCAAAAGTTGGGGGAGAAAGAGGAATGAATACGCAGAGCACAAAGTATTTTTTGGGCAGTGAAACTACCCTGTAAGATACTGTAATGGCAGTTAACATGTCATTACACATTTGTCCAAACCCATCAAATGTAAAATACCAATAATGAACCCTAATGTAAACTATTGTGTTTGGGCACTAATAATGTGTCAATGTAGGTTCATTGGTTGCGTTAAGAAAAAAGTGACTGAGGCAGGTGTCTCAATCGATAGAGAGTTGTTTAGCCAAAGTTTGCAGATGCACCCAGGAAGAACACAAGCCAGAGGAGCATCTGCGACCTGTGCTTTTCCAAAGAGGGTTTGGGAACTTTAATATTTAAAGAGTAAAGTGCAAACATGGAGAAGGAAGAGGAGGGAGGGTAGGCAGTGAGGCAAATGGTTCCATTCAGGTGAGGCTCTGGTGAGTGTTCAGTAAATCCAAATTTTATAGGTAAAAATAGGGAGTAGAGGAAAAGTCAATTATGCGTTCATTGCAGGGTAGACAGCGGGATGATTTCTAGTCTTGCCCTTGTCCTGTGCCTATGAAGACAAGCTGGTAATTGACATTGTCGGGGTGAAATTCAGCATAACTCAGTTTTAGGGATATTTTATAGGAGCGATATGCATCCTAAAAGATAGGGGCTCACAAGGATTTTTCTTGGGAGCAATTGTGAGGGAGGCCATTTCAGGAGATACGTAGCCTTCTATCATTGTGGAAACCTGGTGTATGGATGAGGCTATCACACAGGATTGTGAAGTTACAGCTACTGTTAGGGAACAAAAGGAAGGGAATATTGAGTAATTCAGCTCTGAAGCTTAACTTTCCCTTTGGCATAGTGAGCTTGGGGTCTTGAAATTCTATTTTCTTTCACAGTTGTAACAAATGTACCACTTTAGTGTGGGATGTGGAGTGGGGGAGGCTATCATGTATGGAGGAGTTATATGTAAACTCTCCATACTTTTTGTTCACTTTTGATGGGAACCTAAAACTGCCCTAAAAAACATAAAGTTCAGTAATTTTTAAAAAAGAACTAAACTAGAACATGCTCTGAGACTGCCCTCTTGGGGTTACGTGTGAAAACAAACCTCTCCAAGAAAGAGAACACAGGGCCGGAGGGCCTGGCATTCAGTAGGGATCTGCAGTTCGTCCACCACATGCTAGCAACTGCACATTTCATGAAGAAGCTCAACAAGGAAGCAAAAAAGGAACTAAAGAAGCCTCATCAATTTAAAAGAGGGATTTGGACAAAGAAAATCCATGCAGGTGCCAACACAGAAATAGTATTTTCCTTGATGAAGTTTTTTAAGTTATCAAGAGCTATGAGATAGCTAACACTCTTTGAAAAAACTTTAAAAGAAATAGATGGACACTTGCAGAATATAAATCTTTTGTGTTCTATAAGCCTCCATTTTAAAATAAAAATAACTTCAAACATATCCTAAGTCATGAAAGCAGGGACATGAAGAAATATTTGTACACCCATGTTTATAGAAACATTATTCACTATATCCAAAAGGTGGAAGCAAACCAAGTAGCCAGTGATGGATGAATGGGTGAGGAAAAATGTGGTACATATTTATAGAGTGGTCCCCCCATCCAAGGTTTTGCTTTCTGTGGTTTCAGTTACCTGTGGCACAGTACAATAAGATATTTTGAGAAAGAGAGAGACCACATTTGTATCACTCGTGTCATAATATATTGTTATAATTGTTCTATTTTATGATTACTGTTGTTGATCTCTTACTGTGCTTAATTTATAAATTAAACGTTATACATATGTATGTATGTATAGGAAAAAACACAGTAATCAGGTTCAGTGCTATTGGTGATTTCAGGCATCCATTGGGGGTCTTGGAACATATCCCCTAAGGATAAGGAGGGACCACTGTATAATGAATATTATTCAACCTTAAGAAGGAAGAAAATTGACCCATGTTGCAACATGGTTGAGGCTTGAAGACATTATGCTAGATGAAATAAGCACAAAAATACAAATACTGTATGATCCCACTCCTATGAGGTCCTTCCAGTAGTCAAAATCAGAGACAGAAAGAAAAATGGTGGTTGCCAGGCATTAGAGGAAAGATAAATGGGGGGATATTGACTAACGGGTAAAGAGTTTCAGTTTTGCAAGAAAAAAAAGTTCTGTGGAAGGATGGTGGTGACATTTGCACAACCATGTGAATGTACATAATGACACTGAACTGAATGTTAAGATGGTTAAAATGGAAATTTTTATGTTATGTATATTTTACCATAGTTTAAAAAGATAACTAAAAATGTGTGTTCTAATTCATGTGAGATTCTCAAAAGAGGCTATATCTAAAAGACAGATTCATGTTTCATGTTCCATGAAGCTTAGAGATTGGAGTAAGAGACTCATGAAACATGACAAGTGAACGCATCTGAAAACAACGAAGTTTCACACAAATGTACGGATTTTATTGACAAGTGATATTTTCTTACAGTAATAAATATAATGCAATCTTCTTAAGAGTCAGGTTGGAGTTAGGAAGGCAGTGTACCCTTCATGGGAACAGTCAGACTGGTGGTACCATCTTCTTCAGAACTGCATCTAAGAGGGAACCTGTGTGCTGGCTGGGAATCACACAGCTGTGGGAAACAACTGCATCAGCCCCAAGGCTTCCCTCCAGACCTAAAGGTGATTCATGGCCCCTGGTTAATATCACCCTAGGTTCTCCCCTGTCCCAGTTTTAACATAATATATCATAAAAATAGCTAGTGCCATAAAAAGTCAACATTTCAAATATAAAAATTATTTTATACAAATATAATTCATAATTATTCTTTTAAAATACAGCATTGTTACATATGTTTGAAACATTATTAAAATAAATATTTCGTAGAGAAAAAATTTTGCTTCACAAAATTATAAAACAGAAGCATATAAAACTAATTCATGATTGGTGCTTCTTCAGGGTGTGTCTCATTCTCTCTTAGTGTAGGCAGCATGAAGTACATACATCTAGCCTGAAAACATACCACCATCACCCTATATATCTAAATGCTTGGAATTCATGTGTATCTACCCACAGTGCCCATGGCCTATCTACTTACACATCCTCTACTTGGAGCTTCTGTGGGAAGAAGGGCTTTCCTGTGGCAATTTGCACTAACATACTTTTCCAGTCAACCTCTAGTTCAGAGGTCTGTGAGCTTGTCACTTTCTGGAGTTTGGGAAAAGGCATATTAACTTCTTCATCAAGGGAACCATCCTGTCCCCTGTGTAAGAGTGTAACAGCCCTTTTCCCAGGTAAGGAAAGTATTGTGATTATCTGAAATATCGAGATTGTTGGTAGACCTGGACAATACTAACCCTGATTTCCAGGATCTGGAAGTTCTCTTTCCTGACTGCTCACTAGATGTTGGATGGGCCATATTTTGATGTGCAGTCTTGTGGTTCCTGCAGTATTCTAATACTTGCTTGGAAATGAGATAGTTGGAATGCTTAGCAAACAATATAGTTGTGTTTCTAAACATCATGAGGAGAAGAAAGAAAAAGGAATACAAGCTTATATAAACCACCTAAGTTTCCAGTTATCATTATTTAATCATAACCCTAAGAAGTATGATTTCAGTTCTTCTCCAACACTACAAATTAATGAGTTTCACTAGACAATAAGTTGATCAACTAGGCTGATTGACATTTATAGCTGTCTTTCCAATTACTAACACATGGCAAGGGTTTTCAGGAAAATCTGGCTTGCAAAACACAAGTGGTAAATCTTCAAGGATTTGAAGTACCTTTCACACAATTTGACCATTGCCAGGAAGCTATTTATCCAGACCCATATCAGTGTCCTCAATTCCTCTTACCAAAATGTTTCTTTTTTTAAAAAACGTAATTCATCCTTGTTTTCTGAGGCAGAGGTGACTGTTCTACAAGCTCCAATTCCATGAGGTGACTGTCCCACGAGCTCCAATTCCATGAGCAAATGTCTCATGTCAACATTTAGGCTGCTCTCTAAAGCCTTGTATCTTGCACCTCTTCTTCTGTCTCCTCTTTCAGAGCAGCAATTTGGGGCTGAGTCTTGCACTTGCTTGAGTTCCGGTGGGGAAAGAGCTTCACCCTGTCGGAGGGGCTGATGGCTTGCCGGAAGAGGCTCCTCTCATTCAGCAGTTTCTGGATGGAATCATACTGCCGCACTTTGTTCTCTTCTATGACCTAGGGAAATGGCTGTTAGTGAGATCTGGGACAGAAGGCAGGTCAGACTACAGCAGGGACAGAAACTGGCACAGGCTTAAAGGAAAATAAAAGTCAAAGAATGCAATGTCCAGAGCCTTGCATTTTGAACAATCAGGTATATCACATTTAACTGCTGTGTCCTTTTGCTCTAAGGAGGTTCTACCATCTGTGAAATTAGCTGTGATTTTCTATTCAGCAGCTGGAAGATTCTTCAGGGAGGTTTAGTGGAACTGAAGGTGCTTTGAAAACAAAATATTAGGTCCCTTATATATTACCTAAAAAATGAGTGTAAGTCTACAGCACCATAAAGAGTTGAACTTCTTCAGGCCGGGCGCGGTGGCTCAAGCCTGTAATCCCAGCACTTTGGGAGGCCGAGACGGGCGGATCACAAGGTCAGGAGATCGAGAACATCCTGGCTAACACGGCGAAACCCCGTCTCTACTAAAAACACAAAAAATTAGCCGGGCGAGGTGGCGGCGCCTGTGGTCCCAGCTACTCGGGAGGCTGAGGCAGGAGAATGGCGGGAACCCGGGAGGCGGAGCTTGCAGTGAGCTGAGATCCGGCCACTGCACTGCAGCATGGGCGACAGAGCAAGACTCCGTCTCAAAAAAAAAAAAAAAAAAAAAAAAAAGAGTTGAACTTCTTCAACAGTGATCTGAAGCTTAAGAATTCCAGACTAGTCAGGATGTCCCTGAGTTTAATACACCTCCTTGGCTTGTTCAAGTTGAGCAAATCCAAGATCAGACAATAGAGGACTTTACTTAGATTCTTGAACTTGTCCATGGCAGGGCAAGAGGTTGTGAGTCTGTCCCCCTAATTTGTTACTTCAAGCTTAGTGATAATCATGGTAATAACAAGCCTTCAGCAAGGAAACCATTTACTTCCAGGAGGCTCAAAAGCCTGAACAGAAATGACGTGATACATCATCCTCAGAACTTCCTTGTGACTAAACCATAGAGAATTTGTAAACATCACTTGAAAGAATCTGTGACAGTTTTATTTTGTTTTAATAAAGACAGATGGGGCCTCACTATGTTGCCTGGACTGATCTTGAATTCCTGGCCTCAAGTAATCCTCCTACCTCAGCCTCCCAAAGTGTTGTGATTACAGATGTAAGCCACTGTGCCTGGCCCTGTGACAGTTTTTTAAGAACAGTGAGAAGGTGGTTGAGAAAGGTACTACCTGAACCCAAATCATGGCTAGAAAAATGAAATGTGCCTCTCAACTTTGTCATTAATACCATAAATTAGACTGCAAGACAACTAGGCCTGTCCCAGACCACATCCATGGGAGATTTAGTTATTGAAAGAATCATAAGGACCTTTTTAAAAATCTTAAACAGTGGAGTATTTTGTATGGCTTGGTCCCCAAATAAAGGGCTCAAAAATTATATATATCCTATTTATAAATATAACTTAGTAATATGCTGCCATTTTAGATTTACTGTATTTCAACCTCACCACATGGCTCAGATCAAAGTGAAAAACTTGTGCGGCTATTTTGAGTAAAGCTGGATGGCTGTATGACACATATTTTTGAAAAGAACTTGTACATTGTTACAGTTTGCAGGAACTATCACACCTGAGATTGTTATCAAGCATTACAAGGGAAACAAGATCTTAAGTAAAGTTATAAAGACTCACCAAAAATTGTTGGCATTCCAGCATTGCTTCTATCCTGTGTTCACAGAGGATTACTGTGCAGTCAGCAAATGCTTGTTTTAGAGTTCTTCTAATTATCTGGTACGTTCTAGAAAAGAAAGAAAATACTATACATAATATCACAGAACAGTAATTATCTGTATTTACTATTACTAATAGTAATTATGTCTATTGTTCTATTAATTTATCTCTTTAAATTACTTCTTTCTTTAAGTTCTTTTCACATAATGTTGATATAGAGTTAGCCACAATCAGCTTTTCAACCATGGGGTAGATTCTAAGTATCCACAAATAAACAGGACAAATATTTCGAAGAAACTTTTATAAATGAGTGTATTTTTCATTATGTAGATTCACCAGTACTTCTTTATTTGGGGCTATAAACATGCTTATGGTGTAAATGGGATACAAAGGCAAATCATAAGGATCAGATTATGCCCATGTATTTAAAAGTTTCATCATGTATTGACAAGGGGGAAGACTTTGTATGAAACTAAAAACTATCTTCAGAAGAAAACACAAGACTCTTAGATAAGGAAATAAGCATTTATGCTCATTTCCACTGGGCAATTATTTCATTTCCTGGGGGAGGCCCCCACTCACAGACATGATAGCCTAATAGAAATATGTGTTACCATGAAGCAGGCATAATGATTCTGTTCCTATTGTGCTATTAAGTAACAGAACTTCTGAAACTCACACTGGATCCAAATGAGCACTGGGTTCATCAAGCAGCAAGATCTTCGCCTTACTGAGAACAGATCTAGCCAAACACATCAACTGCTTGTGGCCATGGCTTAGGACACAGCCCCCATCCACAAGGACAAAGTCAAGCTTCCCAGGAAACTGTTCTATCACAGATCTGAGCCCAACCTGCAGTTAGAGAAGGTAGTTCAGATACCACAGAGTTAAAAACACTCAAGCGGTCGACATTCTAAAAATAAACACGGGAGTTCTGAAAGCTTATGTTTTTCATACCAATCCCTCTGGCCCCACTACCTGCCACCATTTGAATTTGATTGAGCAAAAGTCTATTTATTACCTTGACAAGTCTAAAGAATCAGTCTATAACTTGTTTTATCTTTGTACTTCATTCATTAGGAAACTTTCAATGAGTGCCTATTATGTGCCACGTATCCCAAAAGGTAGTAAGGAAACAATACGTGGTACATGGTTCTTGTGAGGCTCAGGGTTTATAAAGGTGTACCTAAATTATTCCAACACAACTGAATGCATGCTGGAAAAGATAATATGTATACATCGCAGGTATGCCCTCTAGTATGACATCCTATGTAGACAGAAGATAGAATGCAGCATAAAGGATGGAGGTATGATATCATCCTTGGTGCTACGTCCCATCTTCTACTCTGTCATGATTGAGGACAAAAGATAGCATAAAATAATCAACTGTGGGGTTTTTTAAATTACATATGGAAAATTGCTATTCATCTTTTGAAATCATAAAAACTAACTAACAAACAGATAAAAATATGAAGTAAAAAATACTGGCATTAAAATAGTGGCATAACACTAGGACATATAAAGCCTCTTAGATATTGGGGTAGAAAATGAGGGCTGTATTAGGGTCAATGACTTTTTTTTAAGCTAGACAGTAAAAGTAAAGTTTGAAAATGCAAATGAGATATAGAAACCCATTCTATCAAAATATGACAGTTATTGAAGTATTGGATTTATCGATTATTCGAATAAATGTGCATTAAATGTTTATTTTTGGCAAGTACTCCTGAGTGTATGAAGGCCAAAGAGATATACAGATGATTGTCTCCTGCCCTTGAGAAGTCTAGAATTTAGTATCAGGAGGTAAGATGGGCTCCCACCTGACTGTAATGGAGAATGAGACAATGGCCTCAGAAAGAATCTTTTGATTTCAGAGTTAAAATCAGAAATGGTCCAAAACACTGTGTTTGTTCATAAAAAATTAACTGTGTGTCCATCATCTTACCAGGAGATTTTAAGCCTCTTTGATATTGGGGTAGAATATGAAAGTTGTGTTAGGACTAATGGCTTGTTTTTTTAAGCTGGATAGGAAACAAACAAAACACATTTGAAAGTATATTGCACATGATACTCCTTTCCTTGGTTGGTTTTTCATTAAAGTAATCTCACCTTGTGGAAATTAATTAAAGTTTGAGAAGAGTTTCTGGTATGGTAGGAAATGTAAGCACATTTATTCGACAAGGGGGGCTACTCTGATGTATCCCCGAAGACTCGAACATAAAACTTAGAAATACAGGTGCTGAGAATTTGAATAAAGGGCATTGGGCAGGGAGTTAGAGGACCTGTGTCTTTCTTTGTGCCTTCAATGTTTTTTATTGTTTCAGTCTATGAAGCTAAGCTGCTATGGTCTATCTTTTTTAAAAAAACAAAAACCAAATCCCTCCCTTGTTTCTAGGTTCTCCTTTAGCTATCATTCAACATCCGCCTATTTAGTCATCTAGAAATCTCAAGAAATTAATGTGCATCTGTCGTCTCTACTGCTTCACACCACAAGAATTTTTCTTTCTTAAAACATCTACTCCTTGGCTTAAGAGAAACCACACACTCTATGGCCATTTCTTCCTATTGTCATGTGTGAACAACTCTCCCTCTTCCTGCCCCCTTGAATATTAGTCTTTGTCATTTCCAACTCTCCAGACTCTCCTCTGAGATCCCAGTCATTTTCAGGGAATTGAGGACCACCTATAAGCTAATAATTTTCAAATCTTTATCTTGATCCCTAGACTTCTTCCAATTACTTTTTAAATCATTTTCCTTCTTACCAACTCTATTACAGTGACCCCAGTCTGGGTCATCATCATCTCTTAGGCATCATCCTACAAATCTCAATTAGTCAAATTGTGAGTGCACCATACAAACACCCCAGGGATCTTCCAAAGATGTAGGTTTGACCATATCACTTCTGTTTTAAATCCTATGGTAGTTCTCCTCCTGGTGGAATAAAATCTAAGGTCTCTCACCTGGTATATGAGGCATCCAAATGGAGCCCTCTTCACTCTTATTCCCAGCGGCACCAAACATCTTGTAGTTCCCTAAACACCTTGATACTCTCAAGTGATGCCATTGCTAAGCCTGACATATCCTTCTGAATATCCCTGATCATCTCCTAAGGCATTCAACCAGGTACCTAGTGATAGTAGAATTTGTGCAAGTTTCCCTCGTTAGACTGTAAGCTTCTTGAGGGTAAAAACGTGCTCTTCAGCTCTGTGTTCCTAATGCCAGTCCTGGGTAACTGTCAACCTCAACAATTCATTCATTTATCAAATAGGTACTGAGCTCCTAGAATGTGGGTGGCCGAACAAAACAGAGTTTTGATGAATCATAAATAAATCAAAACTTAAGGATGAATGAATGAGCACTGGCTTAAGCTCTGCCATTGTAAAATGTTATCTAAGACATATCACTTTGCACGTGAGTATTTAAGATGCTATAAATTTCCCACAAAATCAAATTATAAAATTAAAAGTTCCCTAACACTGACAGAAATGATAGTACTTTAGATCAATCAGCAGTATTTGAGGTTTTGTTTTGTTTTTTTTTTTCCAGTCAAATTAACCAGCAAGAAAAGGTCTGGCTAAAGACTGGAGCTCTAGAGTCAAACACAGTCAGCTTTGAATCTGTCCTCTTCGGCTCATTTGCTGATGATATCAGGTGCATTATTTTAAGTCTCATTTATCTCATATGTAAAAAAATGGAGAAAATAATAATATTGATGTCAAAGGGTTGTTACCAGGATTACCAGAGATAATTCGTGGAAGGCGGCTCCCACAGAGTATGGCACATGGTAAGTACAGTAATTATTAGTATTATTGGAGCCTGGGCAACTCCAAGGACATGGGCTCGGTAACTGAAACACTACCTTTGTGTGACAACAGCTTTGTAAAAATTTTCCTTCACAAGTTGCCTTGGGAATTAAATTAGCAGGAAGTACTGCAATACTGTGAAGTTAGTGATGGCCATAGTAACAGGGTGGAGATTTTGGTCAGAATGCAGTACGCTCCCTCTAGATTCACACTAGTCATACACTGATTTCCTAAGGCCATACTAGGAAAGCTGTTTGACTGTCTTAGACTTTGCACTTGTGGCAAAGAGTGGAGCAAAGTATGTTTTTCCCCAGATGAAATTCTTTATTAGAAGTAAATAATTACATAAATTTATATATAACTGTCAATATTTAGAGAATAGAATTTTTAAAATGAATGACACTAAGACTGACCAATGCAGGGGATATTTTGCAATATTCCTATCTCACTGTTTCATTCACTATGAAGTATAGTAAAAAGCTTTTTAGAATCATCTTCATTACAGAAAAGTCAACATAGTTAATAAAACTTAAAATTGAAGTCAGTAAACATTTAAGAAATTTATTAAGTGCCTATTTTCTGCCAGACATGGTAATAGGCTTTGGTGAGATAATGGAAAGCAAGATAGATTAGTAATTGTTTTTGAAAAGTACAAAGTTATTGTTACCAATCATATGTGCTGATAAGAATTCTCCTACGGATCTTTCGGATGTAAATGACTGCTTAGTCATGTATTCCTTCAACTGGCTCTTAATGAGAGTTTATTAAATTCTAGGTACTCTGACAGACCCAAGATTCAAAGATGAGTAACAGGAGCCTCTGCCTTAAAGGAAATTATGGTCCAAAAGGGGAGAAAAATAGTAAGTGGAAAATTACTGTTCAAAGAGATAAGCACTATGGGCAAAAAACAAACAAACAGGAAATTGCTAGAGATCATCTGATTTAGTGATCTGTGGCAGCAGAATCCTTTATCCTTTAAATATGTATATATATGCACACACATACTCACACATGTATATTCCCAATATAATCTTTCTTTTCTTTCTTTTTTTTTCTTTCTTTCTCTTCTTTTTTTTTTTTTTTTTTTTTTTTTGAGACAGAATCTTGCTCTATTGCCCAGGCTAGAGTGCAGTGATGCGATGTGGGCTCACTGCACCCTCCGCCTCCCAGGTTCAAGCAATTCTCCTGCCTCGGCCTCCTGAGTAGCTGGGATTACAGTGCCTGCCACCATGCCCAGCTAATTTTTGTATTTTAGTGGAGACGGGATTTCTACATGTTGGCCAGGCTGGTCTTGAACTCCTGATCTCAGGTGATCCACCCGCCTTGGCCTCCCAAAGTGCTAGGATTACAAGTGTGAGCCACTGAGTCCAGTCCCCAATATAATCTTGTTAACACTATCATTAGAAACCATTTTTCAATAAATTTAAAAAAAATATGTACAAACTTTAGCTCAGTCCTGTCCAAACCAAGAAGACTTCAAAATTACTGGAATCTAAAGTTTTCTAATTATTTTCATTACAACCTAGCATTAAAAATAAATAAATAAAAACATCAACAGTTTGTAGATATAAAGAACTTTAAGAAAAATAACTTGACAGCTTCATGCTAATGAGCTAGTAAGTAGTATGTACTTCCCAAACTGCTGTGAAAAAAGAAGAAATTTTGTTTTGTAACATGTTAAACTAAAAAAAAAAAAGTCTAAGAGTTTGTAAAGGATTCAAAATGTTGACTTTTGCTATTGCCGTACTCTGGAATGTTATTATGGAGCAAGAGTTTGCCCTTGTGACAGAGAAACATGAAAAAAAAATCATAAAAGTGAATTGCAGTTTTACTGAATAATCCGTAAGTGACAGTTATAAAAATAGACACAGTCAACTCCTTTTAATACTCTGTTTGCTACTCTGTAGATTTTTCAGGGTAAATTTTCAACTTACGAGGCCACTATTGCTGCTATTTAGCTTGTTTTCTAAAATACCTTACTATCAATGAGTAAGGATGGAAACTATTTTATAAGTAATTGAAAAAGCAAACAATTACCCAAAAAGCCTTCATTCCAAAATCAACAGACATTGTACTTAGATTACAGACAACCCTGAGATAGCCCACAGGGGTGATGAAGCTCTGTTCCCGCATCTGCCAGCTGTCCCAGTCGAGGCCCTCAGACATCTCAAGGCTCTGAGTCCTCATTTTAAAGTGAGGATGGTAATACCTGCTGTGTATCAATCATAAGGCTGTTTCCATGATTTATTACATATGAAATGAAAGAACGCCTTATTCATTCAACTGATATTTACTGAATACCATCCGTGTGTGCAAGACTACTCTAGGCACTGGAAATACCACAATGAATAGGATAGAATCCCTGACCTCCAGGAACTTCCACTCCAGTAGGGGACATGGACAAGTTAAAAAGTAAATCTCCAGCCAGAGTGAGAAATGCTAAGAAAGGGGTGGAGTTATAGGGTACACCTAAGAAACTGAGACCTGGAGTGTCGAGGCAGATTTTTGGAAAGAAGTGATGTGTAAGGAGAGGCCTGAAAGATGGTAGAAGCAGGCAGTGAAGGGCTGGGGAGTTTCCCAGGTGGAGAACAGCATGTGAACAAAAAAGCCTCTGCAGAACAGAAAGCACATGTGCTTTAGAGAACCAAAGAACATCAGTATAACTGAATCATGGAAAGTAAGGGGAAGTTGGGCAGTGAGTGTAGAAAGCCAAACAAAGATGAAATCATGAAGGACCTGGTAAGCTACCTTAAGCAGTGTGGACTTAGTCCAGAAGGCATTAAGGAGCCATATGAAGGGAAGAAACAAGTGATCAGATGTGGGGTTTGGAGAGATCACCAGAGCTGCAAAGAGCAGAATGAACTGTTGGGGGTCAATGAGGGAAATGAGCCAGGAAGCTATTTCAGAAATTCATGCAAGTGTTAACAGTGGTGTCAGGTGGAAATGAAGAAAAGTGAATATATTCCAGATACTCCCGAGGGACAGCATTGACAGGATGTGGCATGTGGGTACCCGTGGAGGAACTTGAGAGTGAAAGACGAGTCCCAGGTCTTGGCTTTGGGAAACTGGAGGGTGGGATGTCATTCAGTGGAATTAGGAACACAGGACAGGTATGTGGTGGGGCAGGGAAGGAACACAATCATAGACATAAGGTGCTTTTCATATGCTGAGATATCAGATGGAAAGCTCTGGGAACAGGCAGATATGGAGGTCATCAAAATAGAGATATTAGTTAAAGCCAAAAGGACACATGAAATTTCCCAGGGAAATTAAGTAAAGTGAGACAAGAACTAGGATTCTGTCAAACACCATTTAAAGGATGACCAAGTAAAGTCCAGATTAAAAAAAACATGATTATAGTTACTTTTACTTGGTACCTATATTTGCCTGGCACTGCGCTGGGCCCATTTTACATGTAAACTTGAAAAGTCACAACAATCCTACCAATTTATTGGGCCACAATGCCAGAAGTCTATTTGTTTTTCTCTCGGGATTCAGTTTCTTTTAAAATTCTCTTTTGTCTACACAGCTGGTAATTTCAGTTTGGCACCAATCTTGGAGAGAAGCTGTCTGAGCCTAAGCTGTTTTGGGATGGGTAAATTAAACTATCCAACTTCTAGGTCTTAGAAACTCTCTTTCCTTCCCTTGGTCTTGCTTTAAATTCCCCCATCAAATGACAGGGCAGAGTGCCATGGTAAAGGTCTGGACCCAGGAAATAAGGAAAAAGGAGGCTGTCTGGACCAGCTTTGGTTCTAAGCCTTCCAGCTAGTAACTAGGCACAAGTCCTCATGGCTTCATGAGATGCAGTCCAGATCAGCAAGGATAAGATTCTGCACTGGAGTTGGAAGCCAAGTCCAAGCTAGAAATAAAGCATTTCTTGGCCTGGAATTGTCACTGTATATATTTTTAATTTCCATTTGGGATAATGGAGAATTATGTAGGAGGTGCTGTTGGGATAAGATTCAGGTGTTTGGCTATTTGTCATTATTCTGTTCATTTACCTCTAGAGATACTAGTCATGGCAAGGA
The DNA here is from genome assembly GCF_024542745.1 of Macaca thibetana thibetana. Classification (NCBI taxonomy): domain Eukaryota; kingdom Metazoa; phylum Chordata; class Mammalia; order Primates; family Cercopithecidae; genus Macaca; species Macaca thibetana. Next base: position 41,568,594 of record NC_065580.1, read on the forward strand.
CACAGAGAGGACTAAGTGAGATGACATACATCCTGGTTTGCCCTGGAAAGTCCTGCTTTACACTGTTGTCATAATGTCCTCTTCCAATTTAGTATCTGACACGCCCAAAAATGTCCTGTTTGGGCAAATTATATTATCAACTGTATTAGACTAAAGCCTAGGCCTCGTGACTTTGAAACCCAAATGCCTTTTCTGCTTCTCTAGGCTGATACTTGCTTATTTGTATGCTGCTAGCAGGCTTCCTCATCAAAAACCTATCACTACTACTCAAAAAAGCACACTACTACTCAACAAAAACTCCGCACTACTACTCAAAGTGCTCATGACATTAAAGTTAGACTAACATCATCATCTTTGTGAATAGTGAATTATTAAGAAGGAGAACAGTAAAAATATAAATCTAAATATGAACTGATTAAATAAAAATCTAAACAGGTAAAAGTTTTGCATTATATTAGTATTTAAAATCGTAACCACAGGCTCTAAGATTTTAGATTATACTTATGATCCTGCTTTCCTGTAAATTTTATTTTGATTTGGCAATACTTGCAGATTTCATAAAGGCTAATGTCTTCCCTCCCAAGTTTCTCTCCCATTGCATTGTGTTCCTATAGTGCATTCTCTGAAGTCACATCAAAGATCTTAAAATGTGTCACTTGCAATTTAGTTAATGTTTTCTTTAAAGCCCCTGTGTTTGTTGGGTAATAAGGAAACTTTGATAATGAAAACGGTTAATCTAAGTACATTTTATTAGGGGCATGTTAAGGTTGGGCACTCAACGGGTAAGTGTTTAACACTCACAGGCATTTCAAAGCTCCTGGCAAGGTCCACTGTGAAGGGAGGCAGAAAAGGGAAGAACATTTGGGATAAACAGAAATTGGGCTACAAGGACCAAAAGTGCTAGTAGTGGAATACAGTTGTTCTCTAAGAAGACCTTTGAGGCTGAACATTTTAGGTCCCCTGATCCTATTCTGCTTCTGCCACAATCCAGACCTTTGGACTTAAGTTTAATAAAACAAAATAATTTATGTTCCCCTTTTCTTTAATATAATGCCTATATTTTTAAAATTATAAGTTTATAGCTAGAGTATTCTGTTAAAGAAACCGAGAATTTCTCCAGCTCTTCTCCCCACCAAATTCCTCTGTATAATGCCCTCAATTATAATGAACCACCTGTTGGATAAACATAAGGTGTTATTTAGAAAATTTTATTCCATTTTAGTTAATATATTTCCTATATAATGTCCTAATGCTTCAAAGGATGGCATATGCCTCATCTAGGTCATGTGGTATTTTGCCTGGCAGTGCTCACAGCCACATACCCAAAGGCAGACGATTCCTGGCAACTTCCAAAGAAAACTATAGTCATTTGCAGGTGCTCTAGAATGAGCATCACTCTTTTGTGCTAAACCTATGTTTCCCAGAGAAGTATATCAAGTCAAACCAAAGCCTCCTTCTTGTAGTGGAGAACTTCAGAACTCAGATAGGGAGTAGATGAGAAGGTGTGGAGAGATGATACCTTATACTGGGAATAATCCCAGTGTAGTGGAGTTGCCTGGGTCTCTTCTAATTCATGTTTCATTGATGCACATTGATTACGGAAGGACAAAGTAGTGCTATCTATGGGTTTGCTATAAACTGAACTCTTCTGTCCCCCTGCCAAAGTCATATATTGAAATCCTAACTTCAAAGATGATGGTATTAGGAGGTGGGGCCTTTGGGAGGTTATTTAGGTCATGGGGCTCTACCCTAAACCCATGATTTGGATTAGTGCCCTTATAAAAGACATCCCAGAGAGCTAGCCTGCCCACTCTTCTGCCATGTAACAACACAGTGAGAACACAGACATCTGTGAGGAAGCAGGCCTTCACCAGACACAAAATCTGCTGGCACCAGATTTTGAACTTCCCAGCCTCCAGAACTGTGGAAAATAAATTTTACTGTTGTTTATAAGACATCTGGTCTATGGTATTTTGTTGTAGCAGCCCTAATGGACTAAGACAGAATATTGGTACTAGGATCTGGGTACTGCTGTAACAAATACTCAATGTGGAAGCAGCTTTGGAACCAGGTAATAAGTAGAGACTGGAAGAGTTTTCAGGTACATGCTAGGAAAAGCCTACATTGCTGTGAATGGACAGTTAAAGGCAATTCTGGTGAGGGCTGCGGAGAGGAGAGCTGTAGAGAAAGCTACTGTCTTCTTACTGAATACCTAAGTGGTCATGAGCAGAATATTTGCAAAAATATGGATGGTAAAGGCCCAATCTGATGGGTTTTCAGATGGAAATGAGGAACACGTTATTGGGCAATGGAGGAAAAGCTATCCTTGTTATAAAATGTCAAAGAACTTGGCTGAGTTGTTTGTGTCCTAGAGTTTTGTGGAAGGCAGAACATGAAAGCAGTGAAATCGAATATTTGACTGAGGAAATATCCAAGCAAAGTTGAAGGAGCACCTTAGTTATTCTTGACTGCTCATAGTAAAATTCAAAATGAGAAATGACTTTAAAATCTTTAAAATGGAATTATTGATCAAAAGGGAAGCAGAACTTCAAAATTTGGAAAATTCTCAGCCTATCCATATTGTGAAAGATGAGAAAGCCTTCTCAGGAGAGAATACAAAGGTTGTGGCCAAATTTGATAAGGAGATTACTATGGACTAGCCATCTCAACAGAAACTAGGTGCTATGCATTAAGACAGTGGGGATATTAGTCAGCCACCTAAACAGAAGCCAGAATTTATAGTCCAAGACAATGGAAGAATGACTCCAAAGCCATTTAGAGATCTTCCAAGCTGCCTTTCCCATCATAGGTTCAGAGTACAGAAGCCTGGGGTGGGGCAGAAAGATTTCAAAGGAGGGGCTACAATTGTCCCATGCCACCTCACACTGCAGACTTCACATTGCCACCTCATTGCAGACTTTACATTGCCACCTCACACTGCAGTGTTTGCTCCTGTATTAGCCCATTTTCACACTGCTATAAAGAGACTAGGTAATTTATAAAGAAAAGAGGTTTAATTGACTCACAGTTCCGCATGGCTGGGTAGGCCTCAGGAAACTTACAATCATGGCAGAAGAGAAAGAGTTATGTCTTACATGGTGACAGGCAAGAGAGAGGGTGTAAGAGCAGGGAAAACTGCCTTATAAAACCATTGGATCTCATGAGAACTCATTCACTATCATATGAACAGCATAGGAAACCACGCCAATGATCCAATTACCTCTCACCAGGTCCCTCCCTCAACACATGGGGATTATGAAGATTATAATTCAAGATAAGATTTGGGTGGTGACACACCCAAACCATATCAGCTCCCCATACTCCATTGCCAAGCATCTCCACCACCCTAGGTGTAGCTCTAGCAGACTCCAGGGCTCATGCACTACTCTCAGCAAAACTGTAGGGGGATGGCTGCCTTCACCTAGATTTCAAGAACTCAGAGAGTCACAGGGCCCAGGTAGAGGGCCAGGGAAGAGGTCATCACATAGCGCCCACAGTAGGGCAATGCCCAGTGGAGCTATGAAGGCGGGGCCACCTATGCAATCCCAGACCAGTAGAACCGCCAGGCATGCAATTGCACACTCAGGGAGCCATAGGTGTGGGATTGGAGCACAGACCTGCCACAAAGAATGAGACACTCAAATCCATGAGGATAGAGCCTCCACCCCAGGGTGTCCAGAGGTGAGACACCACTCCAGTAAGCCTGGAGAGTAAAACAAAACAAATTATTCTCGAGCCTTAAAGTCTTAGACTTATAGAGACCTGTCACTCCTTTTTTCTTTTCTATTTCTCTTTTTTGAAATGAGACTGTCTAGCCTGTGCCTGTTTCACCATTTTATTTTGAAAGCACATAATAGGTTTGATTTCACAGTTTCATAGTTGGAGAGCAATCTGCCTAAAGATGAATCACACCTTATGTCCCACTCTACCTGATTTAGCTGTTTGTGCTGATTTAGATGATATTTAGATGAAACCTTGAACTTCAGCCTTGTAAGTTGATGCTGGAACAAGTTAAGACTTTGGGGGCTATTGGGATGGAATGAATGTATTTTGCATGTGAAGAAGACATGAACTTTGGAAGCCAGGAGTGAAATGCTATGGTCTAAATATTTGTGTCCCCCCACCCCCTCAAATTCATATGTTAAAATCCTAACCCCCAAGGTGATAGTATTAGAATGTGGGACATGTGGGAGGTGATTAGGTCATGAGCACAAAGCCCTCATGATGGGATTAGTGCCATTGTAAAAAAGACCCCAGAGAGGTCTTGCCCCTTCCATTACATGAGGACACAGCAAGAAGGCACCATCAATGAACCAGGAAGTATGATCTCACCAGACAACAAACCTGCTGGCACCTTGACCTTTGACTTCTCAGCCTCCAAAGATTGCTTATAAGCAGCTCAGTCTTTGGTATTTTATTTTAACAGCCTAAATGGACCAAGATAGGGCCTGATAGTTGGAGCCTTACTACTGAGAAGAGAAGTAGGTCCAGTCAAAAGTACCTGTTGCTCCAGGTATGTTAGGGTACTCCATTTTAAAGCTGTGCACAGAAATACACACACACAAAGTGTGTAGAATGATCTCAGCCATATCAACCATTTGTGTTGGTATGAGTTACCTCTTTCGAAATCATTTCAGTTACAGGTAGGTCCAGTCAAAAGTACCTGTTGCTCCAGGTATGTTAGGGTACTCCATTTTAAAGTTGTGCACACACATACACGCACACAAAGGTGTAGAATGATGTCAGTTATATCAACCATTTGTGTTGATATGAGTTACCCCTTTCAAAATCATTTCAGTTAGCAGCCTTACCTCATCTGCAACTTTCCATATTTCTTGATCACTCCACTGTTCATAGGGATCCAAGTTTTTTCTAAATGTTCCAGAAAAGATAAATACTTTCTATATCAATAAAGAAAAGAAGAAAAAAGTATGAATAACCTATATATCTTTTTATTTTTCCCTTATTGTATTGTAGAATATTTCAAATGAAAAAATATTTCAAAATAAGAAACACCCGTGTACTTACCATCCAGTTCTCTCAAATTTTAATATTTTATCATGTCTGCTTTGTATCATACTTTTAAGAAACAAATATTACAGCAATATTTGGAGTCCCTCGTGAACATTTTTCTAATCCCAATGTCTTTAGAATAAATAAATTGAGATAATTGTTAATTGTAGAATATTAAAAAATTTTATTCCTAGTAAGATTCCTTATTACAAGCAAATGTAATATAAAATTTAAAAGTAAAAAAAAAAAAACTGTAAGTTTATGAGTTATAATTAACTTGGTAGAACAAATTCCTAGTTTGTTAATGTATTTCTTTGGATTTCTCTGATAAGCCTAGCTTCCTAAGGGATTTTGAAATTTCTTTAACTTATGCTTATTCAAATACACATGTTTATCTCATCTATAAACCAAGGCAAAACTCTACTTATCTGATCAGAGAGGCACAAGAGAGAGCCTCAACTTAGAAATCAGTGGAAAAGCAGAAGTCAAATATTTGCTTAACTGAATGCATGTTCCTGGTAAGGAACAAAATGACAATCTAATTCCCTGCATGGAGCATTGCACAGCTATCACTCTGAGACATCTACTTACCAGATCACCGTCTGCTTAGGTCTACCTATATTATTTTAAAATGTCTTAAAAGAAAATCACTGTCTCATTGGGGAATGCCCATGCAATAACAATAATAATATTTAGTTCTCTGTGCATAGGGGTGAATTGAAAATAATATTTTTGATATCAACATTTAGAATAATTTTTTTATCCTTTTTTCTTTTGCCTTTGGTTAATAACATCCATTAAGGGGAATTAAGAATGAAATTTCTTGAAGTGTAGTTTTTACCAATTGCCTTGAAATGAGAATATTCAGTGGCCATCTGGTCCACAAGGAACCACATAAGGCAAGTCAATCCCCAATTAATGGTGTCTGTGTCTCTCAGGCAGGAGAGTATCCTCAGCAAGGCAGCCAAGTTTACTGAGGGTCATGTTAGAAACGTCATACCCTGGGGCATACCTTATGACTTAAAGAAAAAGTTGTTGTCACATGTCTCAGGAACTCTCTAGAGAGGTCAGCTAGGAACCCTATGCTGATATTTCTCAACCTACATCAAAATCACCTTCCTGAAAGGTACCTACATTGCTTTACAGAGGTGAATATAAGAGATAAGCATATGACTCATAGGATCATAAGATATGTGATGGATATGTTTGTGTATACACCTCCAAACTTCTATATAAATAAAAGTAATGGCTGAATAAACTGAAGAGAGTAGACAAAGGTCATTATTGGAGAATTCTGAAAAACTAAAGAGAATTAAACAAGAAGCAGTGCTGAGAACTTGAGTCAGTTCATTATTTAAACAATTGGATTTATTTAGTATATAAAGTTAAAAAGCCTTGCTGATAGAATTTTGCCATTTGCTGTTTTTTATATATTTTTCATTTTATATTGTGGTTCTTTAAATAAAAGGTTTCTAGCATTATAGAAAAGAACAGGAAATGATAATTTTAAGGGTTAACCAAGTATCAATGTATTACCTGCTACAGAAAAGTTATCTCCACCAAAAGGATGGGACCCATAGCTCCCATTTATGGCAGACTTACTATGAACCATGTCCTGGGACAGGCTCATTCTATATGTTATCTCTTTCAATATTCATGTCAACCTCATGAGGTAAATCCTATTATGTACATGAAGAATCAGCAGGTTGGAGAAGGTAAGTGACTTGTCCAAGGTCATTTAGCTAGGAGATAGTAGGAGCTGGAATTCAAACACAGGAGTGTTTGTCTCTAAACCTGTGCCTCTCATCACCACAGCAAAATGGCTCAAGTCCTTGTGGACCATTTTTTCCTTCCTATTTAAAGCTCAGGAAAGATTAAAGGTTGGGCAGCAGCAGTCTGATGGATGCATAAAGAGTCCATCAGTGCTCAGCAGCATATTCTTTATTTAGACAATTATCCATCCCTCTGGTCACAGGCTCAGTTCCTGGAGAGACTAGCTTCCTCTTCCTATGCAGGACCTGAGTTGAAGGGTTTTATATGGGCTACAGCTTCATTATAACTTTCAAGGAGACTTAACACATTCAATGGAAGCACACAAACTGAAATGAAATAATGGCATTATCATGGAGGACTGCGGGAGGATGGTGGGGGGAAGGCCAAAAATGTTACAGCATCAACACAGACAGAGAGTTATGAAAGGCAATGTGGCTTGCAAAGATGTTGTAGTAATGCAGTTCTGGCCTGGAAGGTATGTCTACAAACAGGAACCGAGCCTCTTTGATCCTCCATGTTTTATGAAATAGGTGCTACCTTTCTTCTCAAAGCTACTCTACCCCTAGGCCTTATCATCTCAGTGTATGGTACCTTCATTTCCTCAATCCAGAAACTTGGGAGTCATTCATGACTTATCTTTCTCCCTGATCTTCCCAAATAAAATTAATTATCAGTCCTATCTGGAGCAAGGCAAGAGCCTCCTAATTAATTTCTTTCCTTTCACTCTTGCATCTCTTCCCATCCATTCTCATTCAGCAATCAAAGCAATTCACTACAACAGAAATTAGAACATCTCATTGACCTTTTAACAAACCTTCAAAGGTTTTCCACTACACTCAGGCCTTTAAGATGGCCTACACGACCCTACATGTTTTAGCCCCTCCTACTTCTCTGACTCACTTAGTGCCCTTCTCCACTCTCTTCCCTTTCTTCCTGCCACCACACTGGCTTTCCTTCACTCCCTCAGCTTCTTCACACATTGGATTCCCCTTGCCTGGGAATCTCATTCCCTACCTTCTTTCCATGGACAACTGCCTTATTTAGGTTTCAAATTAAATATCACTTCCTCAGGGGTATCTTTCCTGATCCTCCACACCAAATAAGGTCTCCCAACATATGGTCTCATAATACTCATACTCTGCTTTCATAGCTTATAGTGAGTATTAAGATTATACATGCATTTGTGAACATTTTGTTTTTAACATCCATCTCTCCTACTAGACCATAACTGCTGTGTACCCTGTCCTTAGCAAAAGCTGTGTTCGTAATATAGTCTCAATCAATTCTGCCCAAATAAATAAATGGACTCATATGAAAATATAGGAAGTAAAATACAAAAACATCAAACTCAGAGTTCAGCACATGCTGTTTTTCTTCTTTCTGAAAGAATAGCTATTACAACCTAGTATTTTGTTTTAGCTCAGAAAAAATATATATATACACACATACACACTATATATATGTACAGATATATGTATGTATGTATACACACATGTATATATACACACAGATATGTATATAGATGTATACACACATATATATACATGTATATATCTATCTAGATGTGTATAGAGATATACATATATATCTACTGCCATATATATAATATGCACACCCATATATATATATACACACACACACACACCATGTATAATTCTATTAAAATGTGGCCAAATATTTATTAGTATCACAGTCTTTAAAGAAATAATACTAACAACCCATTAAAATTTTTATTGTTCTCTATAATTGCTTGGGAAATGGTAGGTCTAACTTTTATTCATAATACTATAGTCTAAAAGTTTATATAAAATATCTATCGAAGTATACTGATATATATTAATTTTAGCTAAAATAGATATATATTCAACATTATGAAGAAAGAAAGCTGTTGGTTGAAATTAGACATCCCAAAGTTTTAAGTGTGGTGAATTTGATACCATTCAGAAGTTCTGTAGCTCTTTTGTCTACAGTTTACTGTCTAGTGTTAGGTACTGAAGTAAGTACTCTAATTGAAAAAGAAAAATTAACTGAACAAACTGGTTCAGTTAGAATTCAATTTCATACAATTAGGCATTTCATTCCTGTATTACAAATAGTACCTGGCACTCTCTTGCTTCCAGGGGTGCCAGTGGGTGTCTTAGTTCTGTTTTATAAACTGTTTGAACTTTCCACAAACTCATCTCTAAATTTGAAAGGTCTTTGGAGGTCACCCAGGTCCTTTCCTCTGGTTTACAAATGAAACAGTCAAGGCCCTGAGAAGTTAAGTGGTTTGCCCAATGTGGTACACTCAGACTGATTTTGCAGCAAAAAATATACCTGAAACTATCAGTCACACAATGGCCCTTTATCTCTCTTTTAAGAAACTTCACCAATAGGAAAGTTAGGATGTGCAAATATCTGATATTTATTTAACGCCATATATGTCATAAAGAGCACTTGAGACCCAGAGAAAAATAAGAGCACCATTACTCACCCTGTGACAAACCTTTTTACTACAGCTTGACTCCTCAACTCAACTCAGTGGTAACAGATGAGCCTATATGGAGGTCTCAGGGTTGCTCATGTATATTTCACTGCAATAGGCATTATGCTTTAGCATTGGATGTCAAACAAAAAACAATAAAGCAGTTTGGCTAGTGTGGTGACTGGATGTAATATAAATTACATAAGTGGGAAGTGTGACTGTTTCTCTTTAAGCATACAGTGCTGTTTGACTTTGGCTCAGAATGGAAATCTATCTATCTATCTATCTATCTATCTATCTATCTATCTATCTATCTATCTATCTATCTATAGTAGGTAGGTAGGTAAATAATGTGTATATATATGTGTGTGTGTATGTGTGTATATATATTTATTTAATGCCATACACACACACACACACACACACATACACACACACACTCCATGTATAGTTCTATCAAAATGTGGCCCAAATGCTTATAAATATCACAGTGGTTTGGATCTCCCTTTTTGACAATGTCTGCAACATTTTCTTATAAATTGAATCTGTATACTAAAAATCTGTTCAGTGTGAACAAATCAAGATCCTAAATTTATGTTAGAGAATGTTTAAAAATAAGTATTGGCCAGGCACTGTTACTCATGTCTGAATTCTCAGTGCTTTGGGAGGCCAAGGCAGGAGGATCACCTGAGGCCAGGAGTTTAAGACCAGCCTGTACAACATAGTAAGACCCAGTCTGAATTAGCTGGTGGTATGGTTTGGATCTGTGTTTCCACCCAAATCTCATGTTGAATTGTAATTCCCAATGTTGGAGGCAGGCCTGGTGGGAGGTGACTGGATCATGGGGGTGGATTTCTCATGAATGGTATAGCACCATCCTCTTGGTGCTGTTCTCATGATAGCGATTCAGTTCTCATGAGATCTGCTCATTTCAAAGTGTGTGGCACCTCCTCCCTCACTCTCTCTTGCTCCTGATTCGTCATGTAACATGCCTGCTCCCTATGTGCCTTCCGTTAAAAGGTCAATGAAATGTTCTAATTTCTGTTGTAGTGAATTGCTTTGATTGATGAAAGTTTGTCACCTTTCAAACTTGTAACTGAAGATTTAGAAATACATTTTAAAATATTTTTTCTGTTTTTTATGAATTAAGTGCATAATTGATTGAAAACTTCCTGAGGTCTCCTCAGAAGCAGATGCTGCTATGCTTCCTGCACAGCCTGAAGAACCATGAGCCAATTACATTTATTTTCTTCATAAATTACCCAGTTTCCAGTATTTCTTTATAGCAATGAAAGGATGGACTAATACAGTTGGGCATGTTAGTGCGGGCCTATAATCTACCTACCCAAGAGACTGAGGTGGGAGGATCACTGGAGCCCAGGAGTTCAAGGTAACACACTCAAGCCTAGGTGACAGTGCAAGACTCTGTCTCCGAAAAAGTGTTGCTTTGTTTTCAAGAATATGTATTAGTTAGAACAAAGTAGCTATAAATAGATGAATAAAATATTCCTCAGTCAAAAATATTTAAGGTTTATAACAAATACAGAATAATTTTGTAATATTTACATATCTTTGCATATAAATGATTGCATGTAAGATATCCAAATTATTGTTTCCTCTAAAATTACTTAATGCCTTACAACCTTTTTATACTACATCTTTTTAGTATATACTTTTTCAGAGATAGCATAAAATACTTTCCTGGTCTGACCAAATAATCAAAAATTTCACATTTTTAGGCTCAGAAAGAATAAAATTACATCATACCTACTTCTATACAAATTATTTTTCTCTCCTCCCTTGAATTCAGTACTCCACCCCTACTGTCCTCATTTTACTCCAGACTCATCACTTCATAGCTGGAGAGCTTCCTAGCTCATGTCCCTGCTTCTCCTGCCACCTACACCCCATGCCGCAAGCAGCAGCAGGGTCCTCCACCACCCTTTCACCAGCCTCTTCCTCACTCAAAAAGGCCCAACCCATTCCTCATGAAGCCATGTTGGCACTTGTCAAGTATTAACTTCTTTTTCCTAATACTCCCTAACTTGTGACCTCCTCTGACCTTTTGCCCCTCAACTTTTTCTAGTTCCCATCTTAGTACTTGTCCATAATCTCCCTGCCTGGCATCCTGGAATACCCTCTCAACATCCTCATGCCCCCAACCATTCTAAAATCTACAAGCTTTATGACCCTTTATGAACCACTTTAATTATCACTTTCTTTGGGAAACTATATTCTTTTGTTCACTTCTATGGTACATACCTCCAATAAAGTACTAAGATGGGGACATTATTTCTTGTGCTCAAGGAACTGTAAATAATAATAACAACCACAACACAGCATATTGTACTTACTCTGTGCCAGGGAGTAGTACTAGTTATTAACTCATTTAATCCTCACAAAAACACAATGAATTAGTTACTGCCATTACACTCATTTTACAGAAAATAAAACAGATGCACAGATAAATCAAGATTACATAGACTAAAATTCAGATACTGATGGAACCACAATCTCTCGTTAAAGAAATCAAGCATTTAGTGATTCAGCACAAAACAACGCATATTGAATTCTTATCAAGCAAGCTATTGTGTTATGCACTCTATAAGGGACAGAAAAATTAGTAAGAAAAAAATCTATGTTTTATCTAGCATTTCTATTACATTCTTTTATCAACTCTGCTTTAATCGTTGATGATTTTGTGTTTAAACCTTGCTTTCTTAACTAGGATACCTGCAAGTATTTACATTGCTAAGTGGAAATTAAACAAATACAAGGATTACTCTAATATAAGATATATTAGAAGTGCCAGGTTTATAAACAACGCTCTAAATCCCATGTGGGACTGGAATGTGGGGGTGGAATGTTGGGATTAGTCAAAAACACCAAATTCACACAACATGAATGTTGCTTTGAAAAGTCTAATTTGTGTGACTCATAACAGAGCGACATAAGGGAAAAGATGAGGAAGGCATTGCAGTGGGAGGAGAAAAAAAGAAAGGATCACTGATGTGGGGGAGTAGCAACAACAGGGCTTGGGAGCTGGCCTTTCCTAATTACCCGCATCACGTTCGCTAACTAGCCCATGCCTTGACCCATGACTCTATTTAATCACCTATATTTAATTCATCGTTTTGGTTAAACCCTTTCTTCCTTGATCTCTGACTTACGACAATGAGTGTAATTTTGAACTTTTCATTTGAAGCTCATAGGTTGGATTGGGACCTCACTGTGACATTTCAAGGACAAGTGCTATCTATACCTTTTATATAACCACAGAAGCTATCAGACTTATAATGTGAAGCATGTAGGAGTTTAATAATTAATTATTAAGTTGTTAATTATTATAAAATGAGTGAGAACTGCTACACTGCTGAATCGTCATTCACATCTACAAACACATGTTTTGGTCCCATTTGATATGTCCCAGAGCAAAAAGTGCCCCAACTTTGTGGTGGGAGTTATGTGTGGACATAGATTCTTTTCAGATCATAAAGACTAATTGCAAGAACAGGCCTAGTCGTTTCCTCAGAATAGTTTGTCACCTTTCAAACTTGTAACTGAAGATTTAGAAATACATTTAAAAATATGTTTTCTGTTTTTTATGAATTAAGTGCTTAACACAAATTCAAGGCCAATAAACCATTTCAGATCTTGTTGTTCTAACTGCCTAAACCAATGGGGCTCTGATGATAAGCCTCATTGTCTCCTCTTCGTGACCTCACAGCTCACAGGTAACACAATGAATTAAAGGAGGCTCCACCTTGAAATTTACACAATAGTCTTCCAAGCTGGCGCATTCTCTAAGATTGCTGTCTAGTTACAGGAGGGAAGAACATTAATAAAACAAAACAAAACAAAACACCTGCAAGGACCTGCCAAAACTAATGACATGTTATGATTCCACAGCTGATGTCTCAGGATCATTCTGAGAAAAAGAGGGGAAATTTCTTGTTCAAAGTTCCTGTTTCATGTGTCTGGAAACAAATGACCCATTGATACAGAGATCTCTAATGTCTCAGTGTCAGAGATCTTCAGAACTATGCCCTTGCAAAGTCTGGGAGTTGGAAGGAAGAAAAAACTGGAAAAGCAAACAAACATAATTCTCTTTGGATTTTTAATTCCTTCTTCCTTTTTTTTTCTTTTTAAAGTTTAAACTTTAGGACAAGATAAAATTACTTAATTTGAACTTTCAAAGAAAAGTTAGGAAAAGCATCTCTTGGTTTAGACATCAAAAATATATGAGGAGTTTGCCCTCTTGCTCTTTCTTGGTCATTCACATAATGTTCAAAATTTGTCACTAAGAAGAAATAGCATATTCTGTTTACAGACATCTTTATGATACTGAGAGACAGCCTCAGAAACCAGCATCATAAACACATATATGAGAAGCATCTATATCAAGATCATCCAGCATTTCTGAAGGCATCTCTGAACATATTTTTTTTTGTTTGGTTTATATAATGCTAGAAACCATAGAAGAGTGGAAATGGGGGGGTGGGGTGGAAGACAAGCTTGGGAGACTCACTTTGGCAGAAAGGCAAGATAAAGAATTTTCAAAACTCTGGCCCACTCGGTTTTCCTCCATGTCTTGCATATGTATGTTCCTAAGTTGAACATGCAATAACACGAAGCCTCTCTACTACATAGTAGATAAACTAAAGGATTCTCAGTGAAATTGAAATTAATTTTTAGAGCTTGAATTATTCTAATGGGCAGATTTGTGTGAACAAGAACAACAAAAACCAAAAAATTCACTATTTTTCATTTAAAACGGGACCAGAAGACTTAGGTTATACTGAATAACAACACTTCTCTATCAACCAGTTCTTTTTCGCTTTTCAACATTTTTATTTTGCCTAATGCTATCACCTTGGGATACTTGTATTTCCAGTGTTTCTTTACCTATAGATCATCTAACAATCCGTTTTTTCTTTCTGAGGAAACAATACTGTTTTCAAAACTCCAACCAGGATAAAGCTTCTGGCAACATGACAAAGTCTAGACAAATAAATTAAAAGCACCAGTTGAGCAGTTACAATATTTAGTGCCTCATTAGTTGAAAGGAGCAAATGTTCCACAAAGGTAATCTATTAAGAAATACGAGCCTTTTTTTCAGTCTAGATTTATAGTCAGTCTACCTGGAGATGCTCCTGGCATTTTAATTTTGTGTAAAAAGTAGAGTAGTATTAGAAAGAACTATGGTAGTGGAATGGATTCAGGGCCCATTAGTACAAAAGGAGAAAAATGATCATTAAGTGTGAATATACACGGAGAGACTAGAGAAAATACCAGCAAAAATACAGTAAATGTCGTCCAGATTTGGTCCCAGTAAAGACATTTCTTGGTTTCCATTTAGATCATTTTAAACTGAAACTGTTGCTATTTCTCTCATATACAAGAAGTGCTCTTACACAGTAACATTCTAATTAGTAGAATGATACTAAGGCAGTGAGGCTAGAGATCCTTTGTGACCCAAATCAGAGTGACATTAAAAAAAAAAATAGCTACAGACTAATCTGACATGGTTCATTCCATCCAAAGAACAAAAAACAATCATTACACTTTCTATTTTCAATTCCACTACCTCATGATTCCAAGTGTTTGTTATTTCAGGAGCATCTTTTGTCTTGCAAAGCATTTCTCAACCTGGTGATTGCTAACTTGGAGGTCAGGCCACTGAAGCAGGAACAAAAAAGAGCTGTTAAAAACAAAAGCCCAAGGTTCCCACTGTAAATTTGGTCTTCTGAAAAACACTATCAAAGCTATGAACATTTCAATAACCAGAACTGGAGAATTCCAAACTTTTAGTGACATATTTTCTGCCTATGAGAAAACTGCACTGGAGAAAAAAAGACAGCAATGCATAACAAATATATTTTGCAGAGTAATGTGAATTTCTTGAGTACAAGTATCAAATAGCAGTAAAAAATGTAAATCAGTTGCCTTTTTTTCTGACTAAGTCCTTTTGCTCACCTGTGGTATCACTCCAAAGGCTTTCCTCCACTGTTGCAAAGTTATTGAATCCCAAGACACACCATCGATCTGGATTTCTCCTTCAGTGTTCAGTAGTCTCAAAAAAGCTGATAACAAAGTACTCTTCCCTGATCCAGTTCTTCCCAAGAGGCCCACCTATAAGGTAAAAGTGATGGGATTACTCCTGTGACATATAGATACCATGCATTAAACATAATTCAGTATTGTACTTCAATAAAAACCACTGGAGTATTTTATCCTGTCACCAGTGGAAGATATTTACTTATTCATTCAAACATTTTTGCACACTTTCAATCCTGACCAGTGTTGATATATGGAGACAAACAACCTTGGAACAGAATAGAGAAACTGGCCATAAGGAATTGGACCCCTGATGCAGACTTCTTTCATCACCGACTTTTACTAATGACAAAAAGAATGAAAATGCCCCTTTTGCATAAAGGAAAAGCAAAGAGTGTCTTCATCATCTCTCAACATAGGCTCACGCCAGAAGCAGAGACCTGCAATTTGATCTAGTACCCAAAGTGGATATAACTTAAAAATTACTTAATCTGAAATAGTTCTAATATTTAGATGTTGACCCTAATAAATTAATTAGATCAAGTTCAAGCCTGGCAGTAAATAATGATATGTTCGGGCAGCAGTATATTCCCAGAGAAGACAGGTTGGGCGAAGGCCTTACCACTCTTCAGTGAATGAGTACTTTGGACAGTGGTCAAATCACATTCTGACATTCACCCGCGCTGGAGAGAAGGGAATTTCAGGAAGCAAAATGTATATTAAGGAAAAGAAAGAAAATTATTCTTGTTACCTAAAGACCATAAGAACATAGCATGGATGTGAGAGCACCATGCACTGCATGAGGAGATCAAATGCTAGAGGTGACCCACAGAGAGCCCCAACTCTGTGTTCGGATGTCAGCTTACATGCCAGAACTTGAAGAGGGTGCTTTGAGCAAGGTAGAACACTACTGCAGTCATTAACTGACCACTGAAAAATCTGACTGACAGTTAGTGGCACTGAATAAATGTTTGTTTCATCATTTTTTAAAAAGTCATTTGACCTTTATGTACTATAACTGAGCAAATGGTCTTTTAGTATAATGCTTTTCAATCTGTAGTGAAGGACAGTTTGTTTTCTTTTTAAATTTCTAATTCACTATATATCAATACTTTAAAAATATATAATAAAAATGAAATTCTAAATATTTTTATACTATGTCATCACAGACAAGTAAGTTTGTAAACCAGAACCAGTGAATGGACCACAATAAATATTTTAGAGTACATAACGACGCTTAATAAGAATAACTTACTGAACACTATTTGCAACCTGGTAATAAACTAGGTATTTGGGATAAGCTGGAAAGCAATAATGACACAGTTGACCCTCTATCCATAATAAGAACTCTACAATGAGATTTTCACAAATGTTTGTTCTCAGACAACTGAGAAAACCAGATCAATCAAATGTTATGTACAACACCCTGTTGAATTTCTTCATAGTATTAATCAAAATTAGTACTTTTTATATTTTTTCTTGATTATTGCTTGTGTTTGTACCAAAAATATAAGTTTAACAAACACAGGGGAGTCTATCTAGTTTTGTATTGAATTATTAGCACCTGGCTTACCTAAAGTGCCCCATAAATATTTATGTGAATTGATTAACGGACAGCCAGATGGAAGAAAGGATGGATTTATGAGCAGATGGATGAACTCATGTAATTTAGCTGATCTAACAAATAGTGGATTTAATCAATTTTGTTCAATTGCTAGACAAACTCCTAATTTTAAAATATTGTGGAATTTCAATGCACATTTTCATTTATGAATCAGCCCATGTTACACAAACATATTCATCATGTGTCAAGATTTTTCTAACACAATAGTAAAATGTTGTATAAGCAACCTGAATATGCCCAGTGCAGGTGAGGTCCAGGGGAATAAAAGAAAGGAAAGTTCAATAGGTGAAAGTAATTTGCTATGAGGTCATATCAAGAATTTTGGTAAGGCACTCCAGCCAGGGCCACAGAGCGAGACTCCGCCTCAAAAAAAAAAAAAAAAAAAAGAATTTTGGTAAGAAGTACTTGAGGTCTAAATCCTTGTTATCATTAGATAGGTTTCTAATGAGGATTAGATAAATGTCCATGTTCCCTTCTCTTCAGAAACAAATACTGAAATTTTTAGAGAACTCAATTTTTAGGCTGGGAAAGACTGGATGAAGGGGCAATTTGTAAATCTTTGGTTTAGCTTTAAAGGTTTTAGCTATTACTCTGGTTTCCTTATATCATTGAACTGCTGGTAATGCATGATATCTGACACATTTTTCAAAAGCAAGGAATCATTGGTTTATACCCAACAAAGTCTTCTTGTTTATATAATTGGCACATAATAATTAGTTTCCGGGATTTGTTTTTTCAGGCTTCTCACTGATCTGTTGAATAAGGCTAGAGTACTTCCTGCAAATAACCTTTTAAGACATACCCTAAATCTAAGTCAGTGTTTTCTAGTAACTTCAATGCACCTCCTCCCTGAGAATGTTGGATCAAGATAAATCAAAATAATATGTGGAAAGTTAAACAGTGTTGAATTTGGTGCTAGCTGTAATTGCATTGTACCATGAATAGAACATTCCTTTCAGGGTGTCTTACTCGCCATTTTAATACTGCAACAGATGAAGACTCTTGTAATTATTTTTCATTACCTCATGGTCTCCAGAAATCAAGATGACAAGTCAACTGAAATTTAGATCCACAAGGTGATTATAATTGAATCTTTTATGTGTTCATATATCTCTATTAATTATTAATGAAACATAGTATTGAGAATATGCTGCTTATACCCACTGAATGATTCAACAACTTTACACCAATTTTTATTAAGATAGAAAATGGGATATGTGTTTAGCAAAGCAAACAAGTATTTAGGTGTTTGTGCTGATATGATTTGAATCCTTAATATTCTTATAAATTATTTCCGGCATTTCTGTATTTTGAAGAGACTACAAATGGAGAAAGCAACTAAGTTCATCCAAAAGTATAGATCTTGAAGTACTATCAAATATCTATTTAATCAGAGGGCTGTCCAGTACTGTGACACATACAATATACCATCTGAGGAATTTTGATAAGTCCAGATTTATCATGAAGCATCTGACTCCAAATTAAGTTCCCAGTAGGCATTTTGAGAGGAAAAAGAAAAGACAAAAAGGATGGGATATTCTAGTTGGGGGAAGGTGCTCTGGCTATTACAATTTAGATAAAAAGTCAAAAGTTTTTAAGAAAAAACTATTTGAGATTAAAAAGAAAAATAGATTTTAAAAGTAAAGGTTGTGAAATAGCTGCTACATTTTTCATGCATTGATAATAAAAACTTGTAAAGTATAGGTTCTTTAAATTAAAGGTCTCAGTTAAGAGCAAAGAAAGTAATACGACATCTTTTCCATAAAGTAATTGCTATGGACAAAGTGTTTTCACATGAAGATTGAATAATTTTTCTGCACATAATATTTATTCTTTTCATCTCTTCACCATTACCAACAACACAGAAATCCATTAAAAATTAAACGAGATGCCCACTTAAGTCCTAAATTTTAACTGCTTTTTCTCTCCCCTAAGAAGAGCAGCCCAAAACTGAGCTGGTAGTGTTTTGGGATATCCAAAAATATTACTAGTATACTAAATTTGAGTCGACTTCTTAATTCAGCACATAAGAAATATGTGTGGAGCATCTTGTGATAGTTTG
Organism: Macaca thibetana thibetana; assembly: GCF_024542745.1. Lineage (NCBI taxonomy): Eukaryota > Metazoa > Chordata > Mammalia > Primates > Cercopithecidae > Macaca > Macaca thibetana. The sequence continues at coordinate 41,587,587 of NC_065580.1, forward strand.
CAAGATGCTGTTATAAGTTCTAAAGGCAAGGCAGTAGAATTTATATTCTTCAGAGACTGCTTAGAATAACAATTTTATTTTTTATTTTTTTATTTTTATTATTTATTTTTATTTTTTAAATTTATTTTTGAGATGGAGTTTTGCTCTTGTCTCCCAGGCTGGAGTACAGTGGCACAATCTCAGCTCACTGCAACCTCCACCTCCCAGGTTGAAGCAATTCTCACGCCTTAGCTTCCCTAGTAGCTGGTATTACAGATGGCCACCACCATGCCCAGCTAATTTTTGTATTTTTAGCAGAGACAGGGTTTCACCATGTTGACCAGTCTGGTCTTGAACTCCTGACCTCAAGTGATCCTCCTGCCTTGGCCTCCCAAAGTGCTGGAATTACAGGTGTGAGCAGAATAACATTTTAAGAATCAATTCCTATTCTAAGGAAGCATATAACCTAGAAGTAGATATAAGCTATGCATTCACTTATTTAAAATGTATTAAGATAGGTAACATGCTAAATAAAGGCATAAAAAAATAAAAAAAGTAAAAAAACCCAGGACTTCCAGATTCTGATCTGGTTTGTAGAAATTCTGTAAGTGGTTGGCTTCATCCTAAAAACAAGTAAAAAGCAGAGCATACTGAAAAATCAACAACTTTTCTTAGATCTGTCAGAGAAGTGAGGTCACAGGGCAAACCACTGCCCCCCAAAATGGGAGACAGGCAACTAGGTACAGAGAATCACAACTTACACAACAGAAAACAATAAGCAGAAACCTCTGAGAGAACCAGTATTAGGGTAGGAAAATCTAAACTGTGAGTGAAAAATTGCTGGAGATTCAGTGTGAACAAGTGTGACAGCAAGAAAATTCCAAGTGGGCCCAAGTCACCGGGGGACTTCTATAGTTTTGTGAATTTTGCCTGTAGGATGCTTACCAGGTTCTTACAGTGAAGATCAGAGGAAAAAAGGGAAAAGTAACCATTTTGAAATATGCCAGAGCATTCTTTTTTTTTAGATGGAGTCTTGCTCTGCCGCCCAGTGTGGACTGCAGTGGTGCAATCTTGGGTCACTGCAACCTCCACTTACTGGGTTCAAGCAGTTCTCCTGCCTCAGCCTCCCGAGTAGTTAGGATTACAGGTGTATGCCACCACACCCAGCTGATTTTTGTATTTTTAGTAGAGATGGGGTTTTGCCATGTTGGCCAGGCTGGTCTCAAACTCCTGACCTCAGGTGATCCACCTGCCTCAGCCTCCCAAAATGCTGGGATTACAGGCGTGAGTCACTGCACCTGGCCCCAGAGCATTCTATTCTTATAACAAGACCTGTCCTCAAAAGAGACTATTTTACCATGCCTAACCTCTCAGGGTTTTTTTTCAGAGCCTAACTGACCTGGGGGAAGGAAAATACTTAACTCCAACTCCCTCTCACAATAGTCACTATGTCCCACCAAAAGGGGTGAAAAAACACTTAAGTGCTTCTAAGCTGCAGAGGCACAGGCTCACTAAAAGACTAAAACCTAATCATAGGACTACAGAATACTTCCCTCACCCTCTGCTACACCTACCATTGCATGACTAAAGGCCTATTTACTACAGTTCCTTTTACCCAGCACATCATGTCCACCTTTCAATAAAAAGTTACAAGGCTTACTAAAAGGTAAAAAAAACACCACAGTTTGAAAACACAGAGCAAGCATCAGAACCACAGTCAGATATGATGGGGATGTTGGAATTAACAGATCAGGAATTTAAAACAACTATGATTAACATGCTAAAGGCTGGGCATGGTGGCTCGCACCTATAATCCCAGCACTTTGGAAGGCTGAGGTGGGCAGATCACTTGAGGTTAGGAGTTCGAGACCAGCCTGGCCAACATGATGAAACCCCATCTCTACTAAAAATACACAAATTACCCAGGCATGGTGGCAGGCACCTGTAATCCCAGCTACTTGGGAGGCTGAGGCAGGAGAATCACTTGAACCCAGGAGGCAGAGGTTGCAGTGAGCCAAGATCACACCACTGCACTCCAGCCTGGGCAACAGTAAGACTCCATCTCAAAAAAAAAAAAAAAAAAAAAAAAAAAAAAAAAAAAAAAAAAAAAAAAGCTAAAGGTTTTCATGGAAAATGTAGGCAACATGCAAGAACAGATGAAAAGCAGAAGAGAAATGGAGATTCAAAGACAGAATCAAAAGAAATTCTATAGGTCAAAAATTCTGTAATAAAAATGTAAAATGCCCTTGATGGACTCATTGGTAGACCGAACACAGCTGAGGAAAGAACCTCTGAGCTTGAGAATATGTCAATAGAAACTTCCAACACTGAAATGCAAAGGAAAAAAAAAAAAAAAAAAAAAAAACTGAAAAAACAATATCCAAAACAGTGGGATGACTACAAAAAGTGTAACATACATGTAATGGGAATACCAGAAGGAGAATAAAGGAAAAAAAAGGACAGAAGAAATATTTGAAGCAACAATGACTGAGAATTTTTCCAAATTAGTGTCAGATACCATACCACATATCCAAGAAACTCAGAGAAAAACCAAGCAGAATAATGCAAAAAAAAAAAAATCTGACACATAGGCATATCATGTTCAACAAGAAAGGCATATCACATTCACACATTCATAAAAAAAAAAATCTTGATAGATGCCAGAGGAAAAAACATCTTGCCTACAGAAAAGCAAAGATAAGAATTATACCTAACTTCTCAGAAACAATGCAATCAAGAAGACAGTGGAATGAACTGTTTAAGAGTTTGAGAGGGAAAAGAATCACCAATCGAGAGTTCTGTGCCCTATGGAATTATTCTTCAAAAGTCAAGAAGAAATAAAGTCTCTATCAGACAAACAAAAATTGAGGAAAATTGTTGTCAGTAGGTCTGGCTGGTAAGAAATGTTAAAAGAAGTTGAAGAGAGAAAAGGAAAATTATACAGGTCAGAAACTTGGATCTACATAAAGAAAGTATATTAGAGAATGAATAAATGAAGGTATTTCATTTTATAATAAAATTAGAACTTCTATTTTTCTCACTCTTAATTGATTTAACAGATAACAGTTTTTATCAAAAAATTTCATCAATATATTCAATCATAAATATGATAATGTGTATACCTAGGTATATACATATATGTAAGTGAACTAAATGATAGCTACAATACAAGAGACTGGAAGGTGGAACTGGGAGTGTTTTATTATTAAAAGGTACTTGCACTACACATGAAATTATTTAGTATTATTTGAAAATGGACTTAGATTAGCTGTCAATGTATATTGCAAACTCTAGGGGCAACCACTAAAAGTTTTTTTAAAGAAGATTTACTATGCTAAGAAAGTGGACATGAAGTCCTTTCCCATGCCTATGTCCTGAATGGTATTACCTAGGTTTTCTTCTAGGGTTTTTATGGTATTAGGTCTAACATTTACGTCTCTAATCCATCTTGAATTAATTTTTGTATAAGGAGTAAGGAAAGGATCCAGTTTCAGCTTTCTACTTATGGCTAGCCAATTTTCCCAGCACCACTTATTAAATACAGAATCTTTTCCCCATTTCTTGTTTTTCTCAGGTTTGTCAAAGATCAGATGGCTGTAGATGTGTGGTATTATTTCTGAGGACTCTGTTCTGTTCCATTGGTCTATATCTCTGTTTTGGTACCAGTACCGTGCTGTTTGGTTACTGTAGCCTTGTAGTATAGTTTGAAGTCAGGTAGCATGATGCCTCCAGCTTTGTTCTTTTGACTTAGGATTATCTTGGCAATGCAGGCTCTTTTTTGGTTCCATATGAACTTTAAAGCAGTTTTTTCCAATTCTGTGAAGAAACTCATTGGTAGCTTAATGGGGATGGCATTGAATCTATAAATTACCTTGGGCACTATGGCCATTTTCATGATATGACCCAGCCATCCCATTACTGGGTATATACCCAAAGGATTATAAATCATGCTGCTATAAAGACACATGCACACGTATGTTCATTGCGGCACTATTCACAATAGCAAAGACTTGGAATCAACCCAAATGTCCATCAGTGACAGACTGGATTAAGAAAATGTGGCACATATACACTATGGAATACTATGCAGCCATAAAAAAGGATGAGTTTGTGTCCTTTGTAGGGACATGGATGCAGCTGGAAACCATCATTCTCAGCAAACTATCACAAGAACAGAAAACCAAACACCGCATGTTCTCACTCATAGGTGGGAACTGAACAATGAGGTCTCTTGGACTTGGGAAGGGGAACATCACACACCAGGGCCTATTATGGGGAGGGGGTAGGGGGGAGGGATTGCATTGGGAGTTATACCTGATGTAAATGATGAGTTGATGGGTGCTGACGAGTTGATGGGTGCAGCACACCAACATGGCACAAGTATACATATGTAACAAACCTGCATGTTGTGCACATGTACCCTTGAACTTAAAGTATAATAATAAAAAAAAAAAAGAAAGTGGAAACATAAAATGCTCAGTTAAAACCACAATGGAAAGAAAAAGAGTAGACAATAAAAATATAAACAAAGAACAAATAGTGTAACAGACAGAAAACAGTAATAAATATGGTAGATGTTTATCTAACTATATCAATAATCACTTAAAATATCTATAGTCCAAGTATTCCAATTAAAAGACAAAGATTGTCAGAGTGGATCAAAAAACAAGTCTGAACTATTTGTTGTCTACAAGAAACCCACTTTAAATTTAAAACAACATACAAACTAAAAGTAAGGGGACGAAGAAAGTTAACTAATTTTAACACCAACCAAAAGAGACGTGGGGAGACTGTATTTCTTTCAGCGAGAACAGACATCAGAGCAAGGAAATAATGAGGGGCATTATACGAGGATAAATGGGTCACTCTCCAAAAGTCATACCAATTTTTCATGTGTATGTTTCTAGCAACAAGTATCAAAAGACACGAAGCAAAAGTTGGTAAAACTGTAACAAGAAATAGAATATTCACTACTAGAGTTGGAGACTTCAGTGTCGCTCTACAAAGAATGGACAGATCCAGCAGGTGGAAAATCAGTAAGGACATAGTTGAATTCAACAGCACCATTAATCAACTGGACACAATGGATGTGTATAGACTACCTCATTCAAAAATAGTAGAATACACAGTCTTCCAAAGCTTACATGGAACATTCACCAAGATAGATCACATTCTAGGCCATAAATCACACCTTAACAAATTTTATAAAAATTAAAATTATACAATATGTATTCTCAGACCACAATGGAATTAAACTAGAAATCAATAACAGAAACATAGCTAGAGAATTTTTTAAAATGGTGATTAAACAACACACTTCTAAGTAACACATGGGTCAAAAGAGAAATATCAAGAGAAATTTAAAAATATTTCAAACTAAATGAACATGAAAATACAACTCATGAATATTTGTGAGATGCAGACAAAGCAGTGCTTAGAGGGAAATTTACATCCTTGAATGTATAAGAATGCAAAGGGATCTTAAATCAATAATATAAGCTTCCACCTTGGGTAACTAGCAAAAGATCAAATTAAATCAAATATAAGCATAATAAAAAAACATTAAATTGAAATCATGAAATCAACAGAGAAAATCAATAAAACAAAAAGTTGGTTCATCAAAAATATCAAAAATGGAGATATCTCTAGCTTGGCTAACAATAAAAAAAATAAAAGATGTGACACAAATTGCTAATATCAATAAAATGAAAAAGGGGACATCAAAACAGATCCCTTGAACATTAAAAGGATAATAAAAGAATACTATGAATAACTCTATGTCAACAAATTTGATAACCTAAATGAAATAGACTAATTCCTTGAAAGACAATCTGCTAAAACTCACATGAGAAAAAGCAGGTAATCTGAATAGTCCTATATCTATTTTAAAATAATTAATGACCTTCCAAAACAGAAAGCACCAGGTCCAGATGGGTTCACTGGTGAATTCCACAAAAATATTTAAAATAGAAATTTTACCAATTACCTTCAATCTCTTCTCAAATGTAAAAGCAGAGGAAATACTTCCTAACTCATTCTTTGAGGTCAGTATTACCTTAAGACCATAAGCAGATAAAGATGTCACAAAAAAACTACACACCAATATTTTTTCATGAACACCAATGCAAAAATTCTCAAAAAGTATTAGCAAATTGAATTTAACATGTATACAAATAATTATATACCACAACTAAATGGGATTAATCCCAGGTATACAAGGTTGATTCAGCATTCAAAAATCAATTAATGTACTTCTCATCAACAGGCTGAAGAAAAATAAAGTGCTCAAATCAATAGATGTAGAAAAGCATTTCACAAAATTTAACACCCATTCCTGATTATTTTGTAAAAAATCAGCGAATTAAAAATAGAAGGGAACTTCTTCAACTTTAGAAAGAAAACTTCTATGAAAACCCTACAGCTAAAATCGTACTTAATAAGAAACTTGAAGCTTTCCCACTAAGATCAAGAACAAGACCAAGATATCCCCTCTCACCACTACTTTAACATCATATTGGAAGTCCTAGCTAATGAAATAAGAAAAGGAGATAAAAGATACACAGATTGGGAAGGAAGAAATAAAACTAAGTTCAGATGATGATCATCTATGTAGAGAATTCAAAACAGTTGACAAAAAATCCTTGAAACTATCAATAATTGATTAAAGCAAAGTTGAAAGATATAAGGCAAATATGCAAAAAAAAATCAATCATTTTCCTATATAACAGCAATGAAAAATTGGAATTTGAAATTAAAATCACAATACCATTTACAGTGGCATTCCTCAAAAATGAAATACTTGAACAAAATATAACAAAATATGTAAAAAAGACTATATGAGGAAAACTAAATTCTGATAAAAGAAATCAAAGAATCAAATAAATGGAGAAATATTTCATGATGATGGATAGGAAGCTTCAACATTGTCAAGATGTCAGTCTTTCCCAAATCCATCTATAGATTCAAGCCAATCACAATCAAAATCCCAGCCAGTTATTTTGCATACATTGGCAAACTGATTCTTAAGTACATAAAGAGAGACAAAAGACCCAGAATAGCCAATACAGTATCAAAAGAGAAAAATAAAGTCAGATAACTGAAACTACTCAAGTTTTATAGTTCAATTAAAAGATTGAGGCAGCACAACACAAATACCTTCAGTTTCCCAACTCTGTGCTCAAAGGTTCTCTTTAACTCCACTTATCTCCTTTCCTCCTATCTTGGGGAAGATAGTTTTCTCCTCAGTGCAGAGGCAAATGCCTCCATATTGCATTTGCTATGACCATTCCCCACAGACCAGTGCTCTTGCTTTCTACTTCCTACCACCAACACTGGTGTTCTACATAGCTTCTTATTTCAGTAACCACCCATTCCCTAACCTTTTGCAACTAGTCTTTTACCATCACTCCTTTATACCTAATGGCTTTATTTTTCATTTATCTTCCTTTTGTTTTTTGTTTTGAGACAGTGTCTCACTCTGCCATCCAGGCTGTAGTGGTGCCATCACAACTCACTGCAGCCTTAATCTCCTGGGCTCAAGTGATCCTCCTGCCTCAGTCTCCCAAGCAGCTGGGCCTACAGGCACACACCACCACGCCCACCTAATTTTTATAATTTTTGTGGAGACAGCATTTTGCCATGTTGCCCAGGCTTGTCTAGAACTCCTGGGCTCAAGTGATCCTCCCACTATGTCCTCTCTAAGTGCTCGATTACAAGCATGAGCCACCACACCCGGCCCTAACGGCCTTCTTAAACAAGGGCTTTCATGCTTGGGCAAGAATGCATCAGCACGGTCTGGAAGTTGTGCTGAAACTCAGACCCCTGTTCACATCCTCAGAATTTTTAATTCTTTGTTGGGGCCCAAGAATGAACATTTCTCATTAGTTCTTACGTGGTACAGATGATGCTGGTCCAAGGACCACCCTTTGAGAAACCCTGCTCTTGAAGATGACCAAAGACCACTAAAAAAAGAAAACAAACTGTTTTCCCTATCCTACTCACAATACTTCTGACACCAACAATGTGGGTTTTCGACACCAAGCAATGCTGATAACCGTCGGTTATTAGCATAGACCCCACAGGATAAGGGCTCATTCCCTTAAGACTGCCTCCCAACACACTTCGAATGCCAATGGCAAGCCCAGATTGTCACCTGTGCTTCTGACTGCGCATCTGTAAATTGCACATATCCATGAACTCTTTAGGTTTGCTAATTTGCTAGAATGGCTCACAGAACTCAGGGAAACAGTTTACTTACTAGGTTATCAGTTTATTATAAATGGATACCACTCAAGAACGGCCAGATGGGAGAGACGCATAGCAAAAGGTACGTGGGAAGGGGAGCAGAGCTTCTGTGCTCTCTCTGGAATACTACCTTCTGAGCACCTCAATGTCTTCACCCACCTGGAGGCTCTCCAAAAAAAACTTCCAGTTAAGGCTTATCAGGTGACTTCATTACATAGGCATGGCTGATTAAATCACTGGCCATTGTTGATTGTACACAATTTTCAGCCACTCATCCCTCCCTGGAGGTCAAGGGGTGAAGCTGAAAGTTTCAACCCACCCCCTGGCAACCAGCACTTCCCCACTCCTGTCTTTAGGGACTTCCCAAAAGCCACCTCATAAATAGAAACTGGGGTATGGTTGATAGGGGCTTGTTATGAATAACAAAGAATGTTATTCACTTTTATTGCTCTAGAGCTATTTCAGGAACTAGGGGGGCGGGAAACATATAACAAAAGATGGTCCTGTAGCTCTTATCACTTAGGAAATTGCAAGGGTTTTAGCTCTATACCAGGAACCAAATAGCACCTAATAGCAAAATCTACCTGGATCATCTGAGTTTTCAACTGTATTGCTTTAGCTCTCAAAATCCAAAATTGGAGGTTGGGCACAGTACCTCATGCCTGTAATCCTAGCACTTTGGTAGGATGAGGCGGGAGGATTACTTGAGGCCAGGAGTTTGAGACCAGCCTGGGCAACACAGTGAGATCCTGTCTCTATATTTATATAGATTTAAAAAAAAAAAAAAAAAGATCCATAGTTTCTTATCTATCTTGCTCCAATCTTGTCTCCCATTGCTTCCTTTGGCATCCCCCAACCTGATTGAACCAGTCACTGTTTTCTGTGCATGCCCCTTGCCTCATGTTATGCCCTTTGCCTGGAGCACCCTTTCCCACCCACTGAGACAGCCAAATGCCTAGGCAGATTTTAAAAAGGGTCCCAGAGAATCTCTAACCGACCCCATAAGTGTTTACATCAGATGCTTTTGCGCAGATGAGGGAACCTGCCCAGGGCTCGTCTGGGCGTGTGGACTGGAGTCTCACAAGCACACCGAGGGGAAGTGGGTGGAGCTATGGGAAATTTGCACCTTATGTAGGGGAGAGGCTGATCTCTTCAGTTCCTGCGTGGTGGCTTGGGATTCAATCTGTGAGCAAGACTCCATCTCAATTTGCTGAGTTTTTTTTTCTTTTTTTCCTTTTTGCCTAATAAAATCCTACTCTACTCATGCTTCAATGTATCTGTGTGCCTATATTTTCCTGATCATGTGACAAGAACCCGGGTTTTTAGTTGAACTAAGGAGCAAAATTCTGCAACACCACCTTTACTTGTTCAAAAACACAGCTCAATTCTCAAAGCTTCATTCTAAATGCCACTTCCTGTATAAAACCTTCCCTTAATAGCCTAACTCTCCGCCAACTGATACTAACTGCTTCCTCCTCTGAATTCCCATAGCATTTACCTGGATATCTCTTATTCAAGGGCATTTCAAGGATTTTAGGGGCCCAAGGCTTGTAAATTTGGAGGGAGGGCTCTTTTCAATAATAAAGATTATAGAATTATAAATACAAAATTAGATACAGGGCCTTCGAAGTTGGCTCAGGCAAGTGAAGGTCTGTGAAACTTAAGCTTTGTTATTATCACAATAAATCTGCCTCAGGTTTCAGTGGATCTTATGTTTCCCCTTTTAGATTATCATCTCCTGGGACAGAAACTTTCTTCCCCTGCCCCATGTTTTCTGTTCTTCCACCTTCTTTAAAGAGGAGCAATGGTATCTGGTGAAAAAGCACTTTGAACTCAGACAGATTTGGGTTTAAGATCCCTGCTTCCTTACTCACTTAATTGAACCGCAGTTTCCTCCATTGTGGAAAATAAAAGCAATCATATCTGCCTTTAGGGTTATAATGAGATCAAATGTAACAGCAAATAAAAGTGTTTAAACAGTGCTTAGGAAATGATAAGCTCTCAATAAATATTAGAGTCCCTCTTTGGATGTGTCAAACAAAAATTACAGGAAGTCATTGTTTTAGATTAAGCTCTCTCACGAGGCCTCAACAGACCAGACTAAAAGTAAAAATGGAATCACCCATGTTCACCAAAGCAAAACTGAGTCGTTATCTGGCCTTCCAAGAAATCAAGAAAGAAGACAGCCTGATTTCCCAAACAGGTCAGTTTCAAACTTCAATCTTAAAGTTCCCTCTGTTTTAATTATTAATGCAATGTTAACCAATCAGTGACTTTCCTATTATTCTGTTTCCTTATCCCCACCTTTCAAGAAAAGTAACTTTGAAATGACCAATTCTCTTTTTCTTCTTTGTTTCTGCTTCCTTTGGCCCTTTTTTTGGGTCTATAAAGTCAAGCTCCTTTGCTCAACTTAGTGGAACACTTATTCCAATTTGTGAAATGAAGGATTGCCCAAATCTAGAGTAGAAAATAAAGCTGACTGAGATCTTTAAACTAAATTTGTTGTCATTTTGTCTTTTGACAAATGGCACAATCCATAGCCTTATGCGAGTGATTTTCAATTCCCCCAAAGTACCCAGACAGTGCCTTGCAGTGAATAGTTACTGAACACACATGGCCTATTTTGTATATACAGGTTCAAAGAAAATGAAATACCTGAGCATATTACTTCTTTCTCATTTTGCTACATCTCTAATTACTAATCTCACATCAGGGAAACTTCCTATATTAATGAGGACTCCACAAATTCTATTACTTTACTAGGGCCTGCTTGAATTTAATTTAGTGGACAAATGAGCATTAGCAAAGCAAAGGGGTGGCAGGATGTCAGGAGGAGAGAAAGTCAATTTATTAGGCTTTCTACCAGGTTTATACCAACCGATTCTTGCTATTGTTTATAATAATGATATCACTTTTGGCATTCATCTTGGTGCCCCAGGAAAAGACACTTTCAGTTACCTATGGTATTCTAAAAGTTCTAAAATCCATGGGCAAAATCAAACTCATATATTCTGAAACTCATGAGCAAAACTGTTTCTATGGCAGTGTTAGTAACGGTGGCCTAACATCTTTACTAACTGTATCTCTCTCTACATTTTTGCATCTGTGTTTGCAATTAACCACAGAGAGATAAAGTTTTAAAATTCAGTTTTCAATTCAGTTTTCAGCTCCCTTTTATTTTATCTAAGTAAAAAAAGAAAATCAATCAAAATATATAATACTCTTGTCTGGATTTATAGAGCAGTCCAGAATTAGGGATTTGAAGACAATTAAGAACTATGTTTATGGAGCCTGAAGTATATGGATAATGATCATCCCTGTCTCCAAGAATCAATTCCAGAAATTAGTATATATTAAGTTCCTTCTATGTGTTCAGCGCAGTGCTAGGATCCATGAGAAGGATTTCAAAATAATGCCAATTACTCATGCTTAATAAATATAGTAAATAACAAGGAAAAATAATCTATATCTCAATTAAAACTTCAAAGAAAAACAAAACAAACTGAAAAAAGCTAGAAAAAAAGTATCACTTGTTTGGCAGAATAGAACTTAGATAAAATTTAAGACAATAGATGGAGTCAGTAATAAGATATTATTGGAAGGTATTTTCAAGATGGAAAATCTAAAACATGTTATACTTTTGATTTATTTAATGGCTTCTTTAGTTATTAACCTAGCAATTAATTAGATATTCTGTAAGTACAATCACATTTAAAATAAACCCATTATATAGATTCAGGACTCTGCAAATTAAATTTCATATTAAAAATAATGATTCCATATAATAAAACATGTATGTTCAACGTTGATTCTACTCTACAGTAATAATGTTACAAATAGATTCTACTAACACATTGCTTCAGGCTACTGGGATTCACTTACTGAACAGAAGTCTAACAAAGCAAGCAGTGTTCAAATCTCACCCTCTGGCCAGGACTTATTGAGAAGGAAATGTTCTCTAATATGGGATTTCCACCTTCTGTGTATTTTGCTGTGAGATCTTTGACGGTCATTTGGCCCCCCGAGGGCCAGATGTCATCTTTCTTCACGTGTGAATTCTCAATAACCATAACTTTCGAGAGTCGGCCATTCTTGTATGGTTTGGTTGACCTGGTAGGTTTACCTTCTTCTGTTGGCATGTCAATGAACTTAAAGACTCGGCTCACAGATCGCATCTGAAATAAAAATAACAACATTTTTGTTTTTAAGAATGGCAGACAATTTCATAATTAGTTTGATGTTTGCTAAAAAATAACTTGTAAAATGCGACACTTGCTACTTGTCACTTGGTTGTTTGTTGGGCTTTTCAATGAACTAACAGGAAATAATTGGACATAATTAAAAGCTTAACCGAAGAGAAACAACCAGGACTTATATAAATGGGCTCTGTATAGGCCTGTTTATTTTTGTGATCACCTAATTCTCAGTTATGTAAGCCACACATAAATAGCCAAACTATTCTCAAGGGAATAGATGACGTCAAAGAGAAAATTTATTTCTACTATGAGCAGCACTGCACAATGCTGTATAACCGGTATATTCTAATAAAATGTACCACACCTTAAAATCACTACTGAAGATTCTTCTCTTTCTCTCGAACTACCTTAGTAACTAACTATAATTTTATGTGTCAACCAGGTGGTTAAGTGAACTCTTGATGATTAGACAATTTTAAACAACTTCGCTATAATCTTCAAACAATTTAAGTAATTGGTAAATATCTGCAGTTAAATAATTACACTTTTAATCTAAATTACTTAAATACTCATTTTTAGTGCTAAGGAAAATGTAATTGCATATAAGGGTTATATTTGAAGTTAAATATTTATCTGCTTTATAAATCTATTCATGTAACATTTAATAAAGTTTATCTTTAATGCATTCAGAAATAAAATGACTCAATAATTTTTAAAGGTGTTCCTTTTTTTAAAAAAAACATACTTCTTTGAATAATTACGACTTATTGGAATTTGGAATATGATTTTTAAAACAACATGGCATACAATAAGTACCCAATAAATATTTGAACAATAAATGAATAAAGGAATGAATATACTAGTGAGTAAATAAATATAAATGAATAAAAAAAAGAATTTGAAGACTTTGAATTCACTCAACTTCTATTTTTAAAAGATATCATCTTTGATCCTGTGACTCAATCCTTCCCAGGTATTAGTAGCTGACTAGACACAATTTTACTCTTATTTTTAGTCTTACTAGTAATTATTGATGCTGGCTTTATTCAGTCAAAAGTTTAACGAGCTTTCCTTTACAATATTAACATATCATCTTATTTATACCAAATGTTTAGACATTAAAAATTATTGTTTTTGGAAAAAAATGTGTGCAAAAGTGCATTTGCTTCTATTATTTCTATTTTTCATTATCAAAAGCTGAAATGGGAAAAACTCTTCATCTTTAATATGGAATGATTAGTGGATAAAGCAGAGGAGTTTAGACACAGATCCTTAATTGAACATTAAAATTCCATCTTAGCAACTTAACTGTATTGCCTGTTTTCACATGCCATTGATCAAGCCTGCACTGTTTGGGAAGTTCTTTTTTCATTCTAGTGATTCTGGGCTTCAGTTTCCTTCATCTTGAAAATATCTTCAATTGCTGTTCATCAATTATTCAAGATTCAAGAAAATAATCCTCTGAAGTCAAGCCCACTATTAATGGAAGTGAAAAGGACCCAAAGCCCACACCCTAAATAATAGTTGAGGAAGTAAAAGGCATATAGTCATGATTGTTCCGCATGTAATATTTTAAATTCTGATTTATGAGTTACTTTTAGGGGTAGCTAAGTCTTAACTCAGTCATTCTTGATTAACTTTGAATTAAAATACACTCTTACAGTGTCATTAATTGTCATAGAGAGCTACTAGTTTATAATAAGGTCTGGGAGATAAATTAAAATTACAACTACTATTGAGATGAAACTGCCAGAGATACAGTTACAATGCATTTAAAATATCTCATTGTATTTATCCTGCATAACAATAGTATCCCTCTCTTGAAATAATTGAAGGGTATACACGAATATAGATTAACTGTATAAAGTTGAGACTTGATGTTTTTGCACGTTAATTCTATACACAATTCTAAACTTATTTTTTATTAAGCAAAATAGGAAAGACACTATATAACAAGAATCCTTCACATTTCAATACTTCCAATCAATAAAACATTTAACTGTTGCTATTAAATGACTCAAAATTACACATAGTATTATTAGAAAACAAGGACTTTCAAAACCACTATTTTGGCTGCACTGGAATGTAACATAAAATGTTTTCTGTTTAGGACTTGTGTTTGAGCATTGCAAATTACATTCTGCATTAGTGAAGCTCACCATAGAGGGTGAGTCCACAACTTCTAATGTGAAATGTGACAAATGGAATGTATCAATCAAATTTAGAAAATGTAACTTTCCAACTCATTGTCTTTCTTACAGTCTAGCTGCTTAATGTGACTCTAAGACAGACTATTATAGCTCCCCACAGCATGGACAAATATGCCTAGCCAAGAACACGTGATTTAATCTTAAGACGGGGCACTCATTCACAGCATATGATCAGACAGTCATTCAATTCAGTGGGTGAGAACACTTTCTGACAGGAAGAAAAAGTGGCTTGTGCAAACACTTTCACCATGGTCAGTTGTGCAGCCACTGAGATGCCATTACTGAATAGATGTGGACAGATAACATTATGAATTACTAACCAATTCCTTGTAGTCGCAGGCTTTCCAGCTTGACTATTCTACCTCCAGTATCTCCGGAAGGAGAGGCCACATCAGAACCAGAGCAGAACAAATCAATTCTGGTCATTTAAGTTTCAAAAACTGGCTTTTGAAACTCAAGTCAGATATTGATCATTTGAAAATTGTGAGCCATGTGAATATTGGCCTTTAAGCGCCAAAAGCCAAAGCCTAAGGACTCAAAACATCGTGTTCATGCAAAAACAGTAACCATAGACAAAATTATGATGGATTAGAAGTAGTCACTCTCCTCACTCCATAAGTGGGGATAACAAAAGGGTTTAGATACCAGGTCCTCTAAGAAAAGTTCTGCCTTGCAACCAAATCCTGGCTTTATCCTCAAGTAGATGTGGGGAATTTTAGAACAAAGGAGGCCTGTGCCTGACTTCCAAGGCAAAGCCCAGGAAATACTCATGCCATAGTGAAGCTTCCTGTGCCTTGCATGACGTGGCAGCAGTAGAGTGAACTTGGTTGCTTGGAATGTCTACGCACAGATGATTTGATATAGCTTCAGATTTGAATATTTTGACCCCTCACAGGCAGCAAGGGAGAGTGCACAGTGAGAACAAGAAGGACAAAGACTCCATCTACCTGGACCATGCCCCTCTAGGTCACACAGGAACATCACTGCCTCAGAGATAGCACAGACAAAAGATGATGTAGGGCAACACACTCTTTAATTCCTAATATCATGGCAGTCTGTACACTCTACTTAGAACCCAGCAAAATCTCTGAATTCAATGATATTATTTTCTTTCACTCAGTGGAATGCATGCTCAAATAGAAAATAAACTCAATCACAGAAAAAGTAAAGTCCTATTTCTTGTACACTTAATTTCATAGTCAAAGATTCACAGCTGCTACCAGGGATGGATCCAGGTTTCGTGGAGCCTGAAGCTTAAGTAATTTCAGGAATTCTTTAAAAAAAAAAAAAAAAAGAATCCAAATCCAAATTATGCATACAAAATTAAGTACAGGGCCTTCAAAGGAGTTCCTGCACGTGAGAGGACCTGCGGCTTATGTCTCATAGGCTTCATGTTAAACCAATTCTGCCTACTACAGTAACCTCGTTCAAAGTGTTCCTTGTTATATTCAAACAATGGACAGTTCAAAACATCCCTTCCCATCTAGTGGTTAGTACCATGCAGTCACTTAATAAATCTTTGTTAATAATGAATGAATTCATTATTCTACCTCCCATGCAGAAAGCAGTGTCTGTGCAGTAAGAATGACAGTGCTACAAGTCTACATTAGCAAGTAGTCCAGGCTGCAATTTTACCCCTCAGCTCCTCAGCCTCAAAATATTCATTGCTATTTGGATTAGACGGAAGTTACAACCTATCAAACTATTCTTAGTCTCATCTGTTTGTTTTCTTTGAGCTTTTAACCTCACTTAACCTTTTCTCTCATTTAGAGTGCCTACTAAACATTTTCACCTGATACATAAAAACTGTGCCATTGTGTAGCTACCTACCTAGATTGTGCTGGATAGAAATTCACATTCCACAATTATCAGAATGACTGGATTGGCAAACTCCTTAACCCCAGCCTGCTGTTTCCTGTGCACAGAAAAGAGTTGTCCAAGGAGGATCGAGGGATATCCCTGTCTAGAGCAGCAAGCTGGCCTGCCAGCAGCAAAGTCTCATGATAGCCAACACCTGCTTCGGTAGGAGCACTTTCCTTAGACTTTGAGAAATAGAAGATGAAGCCAAAATGAGACCCAACCAATGACACAATGAACCCCATTCTTCATTTGTGGAGAAGAAAACGTGACATAATTTGTGCAGACCTCTGTACATTAGAGTTTAGCCCAAATTTGATGAGAATTTTTCTTAAGGATCATCATCTGGTTTAAATTCTTGGTTTCATTATTTAATTTTATTATTCTCCAAAACCTCTTCTGAGCCCCCTGAGAAGGGGTCAGTCCTTAAAACTGGACCTCACTATCTTTATAAAAATGGTCAAAGTTCAAACTAACCTAAGCATTAGAAGAACAAAGTGTTTTGGGATTATGACAGTCTTGACAAAAAGATAGCTTCACAGCCTAATCTCAGCCTTACTTTGTAAAGGATGCATTTAAGCCAAGAAGAAAATAATTCTTGATTTTCCTTTTCACTTTGTATGACAAAGAGGGAAGAGGAGGCTTACAGGTTTTTTCTAGAATAAGTCAAGAAACCAGACTCCTCTCCCTCACACAAATATTTGTTCTATTTCCTTTCATCCTTTTGGTTGTCCAGAAGCCAGCACATCAAGATTAGGCATTAACACCCAAACTATGTGCCATCATACCCCAAAAGCCATAATAGAAAATACACTTCACACACCTGAGATCTGGCTGGCAACACTATAAAGAGACTTCATGACTGATAGTTATTGAAGGATTGTAAGAAATAAATATGAAGAGAGTCATCTAGAAAACAGGCACAATGTAAAAAAGTCACACATTTCACAGGAAAAATTTTGTAAGTATGAAGTATATAAAAGGGGAGATTTAGGGGTTTTAAATCATAAATCCTTCTCAGTAGGCAAAAACTATGCTTTTCAATACTCGCTAACACAGACCTGACATCCAAGGCCAAGTTAGATCCATTAGCATAATCTTTAGGCCATGAACATAAACCTAAGAGATAATAGCAAGAAAACAGACTCTGCCCAAAACATGTTCTTGAAACTCTGGTCTATGTTTCAACATCTATTACTTACACGACTAGAGCACATAAAAAGTCAGTCAAGTGCCATGTTGCTATAAATTATTAACAGCATAAATGAGTTACTTATATTATACTATAAACCTAGCCCTTTAGTGTATTATTACAGCTTGCTCTCTACAGAAATGGTTTACGTATTTTAACCTGTGTCAAATCACTTGAGAAGTCAGTGTCACTTTTTCTATTAGAAGTGACAGAGATGGTGATCTTCATAAAACAGAAACAAAACCTATTTGCAACATGACAAAAGGCATATCCCAAGTTAACACCAAGGTTTCAAAATATGCTGGTGCCCATTTTCAATAACTAAGAACTTTGGTAAACATGGTACTAAGTGTGTAAATGGGCAAACGAAGACTCAAACTTACTCTTCCATGTAAAAGCTCAGACATCACTCATCACATCTATTACTTACTCTGGAGCTTAATTACAATCTAGCTTGGTGAATGCAATTGGATTTATGTGACTTCCACTGAAAATATTTCAAAAGAATTTGCAAAAAGAGGAATCCAAAACAACAAATCAAAATGCCTTCTCACAGTTTTCACTATTTTAATACGATTTTTCTCCAAACATTGGAATTTTGCAATATTGTGTCTTCCCCAAATTACTCTGTCATTAAGCCTCATCCTTTACATGTCTTGTAGAGATTTATGTATGTATCATTGATTGATATAGGACAAAAGTCATTTGCTGGTGGTCTATCAATTCAAAAGGAAATTCTATGACATAGACCAGGGGTCAGCAAAACTATGACCCACAGGACACATGTAGCTACTCCCATTAGTTTACATATTATGTACAGCTGCTTTGCCCTACAAACACTGAGTTGAGTTGTCATAAAGACAACACAGCCCACAAAACTGAAAATATTTACTATCGTAGTCTTTATTGAAAAAGTTTCCTGAGTCCTCTGCTATGACTCACAGAAAATCAGAGCTAAAATGGGTCTTAGCATGTAGTTTAGTGGTTCACAAGTCTTGCTTGATACACACTAGAATCACCCGGAGCACTTTTAAAATGACAAACATCATACTCAGTCACCCTGCCCCCTACCAAGAGAACTGACTTCACAGGTTTTAGTGGACCCTGAATAGTCTGTGTTTTTGTTTTGTTTTGTTTTGTTTTGTTTGAGACAGAGTCTCACTCTGTCGCCAGGCTGGAGTGCAGTGGAGCTATCTTGGCTCACTGCAATCTCCATCTCCCAGGTTCAATGGATTCTTCTGCCTCAGCCTCCCCGGTAGCTGGAAGGCATGTGTCTGGCTAATTTTTGTATTTTTAGTAGAGACAGGGTTTTGCCATGTTGGCCAGCCTGGTCTTCAACTCCTGTTCTCAAGTGATCCACCTGCCCCAGCCTCCCAAAGTGCTGGAATTACAGGCATGAGCCACCACACCTGGCTACTCTGTGTTTTTATAAAGATTCTGCATGTGCTACTAGGATGAGAACTTGTGATCTAATTCATTCCTTCATTGCAAAAATGAGGTTATCTAAACCCAGGAAGTAAAATGATAGGCACAAAGCCCAGTGAATTTTCTAAACCTTTCAACCTTTTTTGTTTGTTTGTTTTTAACATTCCAGCAATCTCTTAGGGTTCTTGTTAAACCTCTTCTACTAATTCAAGACTCTAGAACATAATAATGGCATTTCATTTGTTAGTTCTCGTTACACACTGGCTCAGAGTTCTTTGGTCAGCTCTGATAATTGCAGCAGTGAATAACTTAATCAATGGACTCTAGCATTCAGGGATAGTAGCAGAAATGTGATTCCTGTCAGGATGTGGAATAATACCTGCCTACACGCTAATCAAGATTTGAAAAGATCTAGAAGAGAGAGATTCTCAAAGCTGGAAGGAACCTTAGAAAACTTCTCACCAAAGGGTTTCATTTTACAAATGAGAAAAATAAGGCCCTCAAGGAATCTAGGACTTGCCCAAGGCCACACGTGGCAAGGCCAGAATGGAATGCAGGGCTCTTACCACAGATACTCTACAGGATGCAATGAGAAGAGATGGATGGAAGGAAGTCTTGAGATAGAGGTCATGAGAGGAAAATATACCACAAAGACTTGTGGAAATAGAAAAATAAAGATAGACGTGATCAAGAAACCATTAAAAGGAGACCAAAAAAAATTGAAGAAATGACTCCTCCCCTCAGATTCTTACAGCAAAAACTACTTTCAGTACAAGAAAATTAGGCATCTGGAGTAATGCAGAAAAGCCAGGTACCCCTTTTCTCCACACATCAGGTTTCTTGTTGGTCATTGTACAATCAGTCGCTTGATCTTTACTGGAACCCAAAACAAACACAGACAATAAAAGGACAAAGGAGAAACCGCGGGAGTTTCTATCGACAGAAAACTCTTCTCAGATTGCATCAATCTTGGAAGAATTTTCTAGAGCCTCACTAACAGAAATCTATCCACAAGCCTTGCAGATTCATTGCCTTCCCTGCTTACCCTGGTGGCTTTCTTCTTCTTATGTTATCAGAAACACAAAGTTGAACAGGGTAGACAGCTAATGGAAACAGGGATGGTTTATCTGCTGCTTCTCTGGGAGAATTAAAGAAACAGAATAATATCCACATGCTCAGAATTAGGCAACAGGAGTAAGGCAGAAAAGCCAGGTTCCCCTTTTCTTTACACATCAGACTTCTTGTTGGTGATTGTACAATCAGTCACTTGATCAACAAAACAAACAGTAAAAGACAAAAAGTAATCTTTTAGTTGTGCCCATTATGTGGTAGACAGTCTTGAAACAAACTGAATTGTCAATGGCTGCTTTCCAACAATGTGACTATGAGTGTGAGTAATTTATCAGTCGCTAGATGGCTTGGTATGGTTCAGTTTGAAGCATCACCTTGTCACCCTTTCTAGATCTTATTTGTTTAATCTTTATTCGTTCATACAGATAGAAATCTTAAGTGCTTATTTAAGTTACATAACGCTTAAGTAGCTAAGAATAGGAGAAAGAGAAGACTTATGTTACTAAAAATTGAAGGCATCTTATGAGTCCGAAGAAAATAAACCAGCACACAACTTTCTTTTGGAGGAAAAAATATAAGATAATTGCTTTAGCAATAACAACTATAAATTCATATAGTATTTGAGGTATGGAGTTTTAAAAAATCAACACTTTTCTTTTCACCCCGTCTATAGAATGGTATGAGAAATACAATTGAAGTGAATAGAGATAGAAGCCACAATTTATGTTAAAATAAAGAGTGAATTATTAATAGAAATAAACACTTTTTAAAACATTGAGATATCAATTGAAATAACTGGAAATCCCCTAACATGGGGTGTTCCAACAGGAATTATTAAATTAGATTCTGATAATTTTACTATTTATTAAATTACAGGGGTGATTCACAAACTATTAAACTATATTATTCATAAAGTGACAATGT
Source organism: Macaca thibetana thibetana (assembly GCF_024542745.1). NCBI lineage: Eukaryota > Metazoa > Chordata > Mammalia > Primates > Cercopithecidae > Macaca > Macaca thibetana. The sequence goes on from NC_065580.1 coordinate 41,608,685, forward strand.
TCAGATGACTTTTTATCCAACCTGCCAAATAAGGCCAGACACATTAGTAAGTAGAATAGAAGCTTTGTCTTGTTTTAATAGTCTCCTGAGACCCTGGGTATATTTTAAGGAGATACTGAACAGAAACTCATGCCTTAAAATGTCAAGCCTACTGAAAGACATTCTGTAATTGTGTTTTATGAACATATGGTGGTGTCAAGATGAGAGCTGGATACACATTTAGAGAGCAGGATAGAGGTCTAAACTAGAGATACGAATTTATGATTCATCAAGAGATGGTTTATTTTCTTTGTGTGTGTCTGTGTGATGGAGTCTCCTCTATCGCCCAGGCCAGAGTGCAGTGGCGCGATCTCGGCTCACTGCAACCTCCATCTCCCAGGTTCAAGCAATTCTCGTGCCTCAGCCTCTCTAGTAGCTGGGTGCATGCCACCATGGCCAGGTAATTTTTGTTATTTTTAGGAGAAATGGGGTTTCACCATGTTGGCCAGGCTGGTCTCAAACTCTTGACCTCAAGTGATCCACCTGCCTCGGCCTTCCAAGATTCATCAAGAGATGGTTTCTGAAGCATGGGTTTAGAAAATAACAGCTAGAGAGTGTCAGTAGAACAGGGCTGAGAGAAGGGGCCAGGAAAAGGGACCAAGGAGGAGCCAGAGAGGTAGAAGGAAAATGAAGCGAGAGAAGTGTCATGGAAGCAAGAGAGAAAGTATCACAAGAAGAACTTGTCCATGGCATAAGTACTGCTGGAGCTGTTAAGGGAGACAAGGAAATTGGCTCTGACAAGATGTTGATCCTGAGTTATGGTGCTGATGGAAATAAAATGAAGTAGGTTGTGGAAAGAATGGGTTGAGGAAAACAATGAAATGAAAGTGGATTGAGAAAAAAATGGAAGTAGGTTGAGGAAAAGACGGAAAGTTGTCCTTTCTCAGATATTTTGCTATATATAGGTCAAAGAAACGGGATAGTAGCTGGAGATCAAGGGAAAGTATTTTTATGCTAATGAGAAAGGTCCCACAAAGAGGGAGGTATTGCATATTACTTGCTCCTGAATATAGGAGCAAGAACACCAGCAGAAGGTGGTGCATGAGGAGAGGTGCAGTAGGCTGGTGCAACCAGTGGAGAGAAACGAGAAAATTCTTTCTGGTTGTATCAAAAATTTTTTTTAAGTTTTTTTAAAAAGATATAATAAAGTCACTGGCTGAAAGTGCAGGAGTTGGAATTATTGGAGCACTTGAGACGGGAGAAGAAGGTGGGAAAAAGCTATCTTAGGAAATATAATAAGGAATTTAGTAGGAAAATCTAATAAAAAAGGTGGTTGTACAGTTTTGTGTACCAGTATTTGAGATATGTGATCACAGACACAATGCAACTCGAGGTTAAATGTTATCAAAGCATTACCTTTATTAGTTGAGCGCTACAGAAAGCTAGGCACTTGGGCCTAAGCACCAGGTGGAAGGTTAAAAAAAAAAAAGCCACACTGTCATTTTTATAACTTCAGAGTTATGTTGACATTTGACTTTGTGTTGCTGTCTAAACTAGGCCAGTTGGGTAAATAAACTATTCTTTCCAAGTATAAACATTTTTTTCTGAAAAAGTAGAAGTATACATCAAACTAAACACCTTGTTTACTCCATTGTAAACTCAACGCTAAATTCAGTTAACAACTCAGTAAGTAAAATGACAACACTGAGTTTTTACTTCAGAAGTCACAAGGACCTTTGGGATTAACATCATACAAACGTAAAATTTGAAGGCACAGTCATATCTATTTCCTACTCTCAACATATGCCAAGGTGAAAACAAAAAAGTTACTGTATACGTTTAGCAATGGCATGGGTAACAGCAGTATGATGGGAATCAATAACCAGATTAATGCCCATAAACATCCAGGAAAGCCTACTTGTGCTATTTGGCAGGGAAATAACTCACATATTAGCTTTGATATTCAAACAAAAGAATGTGATTTTTAAAATGTGATCAAGTGCAAATACTGATACTTTTCATAGACTGTATTATAACATAAGAGGTCCTTGCAAAGATCCTTCAGTGCCACAAGATGAAAGGCACAATATCAAAGCACAGGTCACAAAGCCAGGATGCACATGTGAAAACCAGAGGAATGAAAATGCCTTACAGAAACTTTCATGGAGATTGAACATGCAGAGTAGAAATGCACCAAACAGAGGTTTTGACATCAATGTGTAGAGGCTACTATGTAAACCAAGAAAATTAATACAGCAAAGAGAAAGGAATTGTATACATCCATGGTAAAAAGATGTTTTTAGGTAAAGAAACATGTAAGTGCATGAGGAGCTTAAATATAAAGTCAAAGTTGTAGAAGGTTGGGCAAAGAATTAAATAGATGTAAGCACAATATTCATTTAATATTCTCCTGCTGTTTTCCAACAGAAATATTTCTATACATTTATGAGACCCAACTCCAAAAGCATGCTGGAATGGAATTAAAGACAGAACTACAGAAGCTAAAAAGAGCTGATCAAACTAAAAAAAAAAAGTTAGAGGTAAAGAAACCAACTTTAGTATAAATCATGTTCCGATTAAATTACAGCTCAATGTGTTATGAAAATGCTTAAAGAAAAGAAGAAGACACATGGACCAGAAGAGAGCATTAAAAGGGTTTTCTTTTCCCTGGAGATATTTTTTATAATGCTCTTTGTTCTGACAGGAGTTGATCATACAAATTTTATAGCTGAATAACTGTGTGTGGTTTGGGAACACGAACACTGTCTCAGAGAACAAGGAAAGACACTTAAGCAAAAAGCATAATTTTAAAAAGAGTATAATAATAGTGTTGCACAGTCATTCTTAACTTGGGTTTCTAAGCCATCTACAAAAGCAGTGCTGAATGAATAATTTTAAATACAGTAGCATAAAAATACTTTAAAAATTCAATGATGAAGCTATCCAGACCAACCACATAGTCTGATTGAAAATTATGCATTTGGTTTTTTTAATAAAAATGGGTAAATGTGCATCATTTCCTTTAATTTCTCAGTCCTGCTGCAATGGGATTTGTGCCCCTGATATGGTATTAGCACACAAACATTACTATAATATTAATGGCTCTGCACTCTAGAAAACCAAAATGAGAGAAATAACACAACTAAAATGTGGTCTTTGTACACACTAATACAGTATACAAATGTGTGGCAATATTTATCAAGCAGAAAGAGAGAAGGCAAAGATAAGCACTTTAGGAATAAGAAAGGCACTATCACTAAATGATGTGAAAAACATTTAAATAATAGTATAAAAATGTTATGCTGCTAAATTTGAGAGCTCAAGATAAGGAAGGAATTCTTAATAAAGATATCAAAAGCATAAAACATAAAGGAAAAGACAATAAATTGAACTTTATTAAACTTAAAATCTTCTTTTCATCAAAAGACTCTATAAGCCAAGCCACTGACTGAGGGATTATGGTTGAAATGTATAGAACTGACAATCCATAACTCATAAATTCCTACAAATTAATTAAGGAAGAAAAAACAATCTAGGTGACAAATGAGTAATCAACATGAATAAGAAATTAATGTAAGAGAACAGCAAAAGCCAATAATTATGTATCCAGATGCCCTACATTTTTAGCAATCACTTCACATCTATCAGACACGAAATGTTGTTGAAGATATGTAGCTATGAGAACTCTTGCACTCTCTTGATGGGGATATATGTCAGTACAACAGACCTGAGGACAATTTGGCACCACTCAGTTAAGCATGGGTGAATTCTATGACCCAGTAGTACAACTCCCAGGTATTGGTCCTAGAAAATCCTGAACAAGGAAACAGATGAAAGAATGCTCACTGCAGTATTAGATCTTTATAGTCGCTATCCATGAGGAGGAAAGAAGAGATAAGGATTTAATGAAAGATACACAGTGACCCTCAATTTATCTGTAATGTTTTATTTCTTAAGCTCAATATAGGGTATATAGTTCTTCCTCATGCTATTACTCATACTTTTTTACTTGTCTGAATTTTTTTCATTAAAGTTAAAAAGATGATAATGACTTACCAAGCTATCCACATCTATGCTGGAGTTTACAGCCCACTGCAATGTACTCATGATATTCATGGCTAAAGTCAGGATAATACCAACTGTTCCTTCTCCTTCTCCTATAGATGCACAAAAGACATAAATGAAACTCATGTTATTAAATTTACATTTCAATTTTATGCTGATTTTAACAATTTTTAAGTCTCAGTTCATCACAGCATTTACTAATAGAATAATGTTCTGCATATAGTAAGTATTCAACCAGGATTTTAAATCAAAGAGTGATAGAATATTAGGAAAGTGTTGCCCTTTTTAAAAAACGTTACTGATGTTGGAGGTGCTGTTGGTATTGGGTAGGTACCATATTTGTCTCTTCTACTATTATTCTCTAAGTAATAAGAGAACAAATATTAGAATGGGCAATGGGAAAATATCCTGTATCCAGATGAGCTCCTATACAAAGAAACCAAAAGCAGGGGAATAGTGTGTCCAAACAGCATCTGCATGCTTAGATGTTTAGATGTGCTCTGCGCCTTTGCAAGGAGGACATTTGTTAATTGCATACTGTTGGGAAGTAAATGGACTTAGAACTTCACCCGACAGTCAGAAAACTAACAGGTCTGCCATTTGGAAAGAGAAAATAATACCCTCTATGTAAAAAAAATAAAAAAAGAAAAAAAAAAGATTAGTGCACCTGGGAAGAATGATACTTAAGTGTTTAATTACAATAAATTTTTTTTAAGGGCTAAAAAGGACCGCTAATTAAAACTCGTAAGTATTCAGTATTATGGACATAAAAATTCTCTAAGAGGAATGTTCTTAAATTATTATAAAGTTAAAATATCAAGTCCCAATCAAGAGATCTTACACCTGTAATGCATGATAAAATTGTCAAAAGGTTCTACAGTTGGGAGAAATAATTTCTCTTATTATTAATTGAAATTTTTGTTTCTGCAATTCCTCTAACAGAAGGCATAATATACAGAGCATATATCTGTAGGTAATACTAAATTATTTTCATATAGGTTAGATTTATCTAGACCCCAATATATTGCTTGTTCTGAAGGTTAAGATGAGAAGATAAAATTTTAATAATAATAAGTCAGATAACATTTATTTAGTATTTACCATGGACCAGGCACTATACTAAGTGTTTTGGACAAATCATCCCATTTACTATTCACCCACACCTATGGAATAGGTAATATTATTGTGTCTATTTACACTTGAGGAAAATGAGGGGCTTAGAGAGCTAATTAACGTTTTCAAGTTAACACAGCTGAAGACCAGTCGAGCCGGGGATAATAATAGCTGGGTGACCAACATCCACTCTGGCTGACCATCTGATTTGATGGGTAAGTTCTGTACTATAATGATTGTTAAATGTTTTGATTATTGCCCCTAATAAATCAAGACTCAATCACACTCAACCATGGTATAGCATGTGTTATATTGGTTTGAATTGTTAACAAATCTTCATTTATGTAATTCAGCCTTCTTTGATCCCATTTTCAAATAACTTAAAAGAATTTTTTAAAGTTGCCTAAAATTGCAGTACTGATGAGGATTAGTACATTTGCCTGCCCATGTATATTCCTTCATAGAGTCATTTCCCACTGCCCTAGCTGTGAGAACAACAAAGGTGGCGAACCCACTATCCTCATAGCAGTGGAGTAGACTGCAGGTGGACCCCTGAGCCAAAAGGAACCTGTTTTCTGTTCTCTCCAGGACTTTGCAATTGTACAGAGGAGCTCTCCTGTTAATTCAGGAGGCCAGAATGGAGACACTACAAAAAGTCAATGTTGCATAGCCCTGGTTCACCAGGAAAGCCAGTTAATTCAGGAGGCCTGAATGGAGACACTACATAAAGTCAATGTTGCATAGCCCTGGTTCACCAGGAAAGCCAGTTAATTCAGGAGGCCAGAATGGAGACACTACATAAAGTCAATGTGGCATAGTTCTGGTACACCAGGAAAGCCAGTTAATTCAGGAGGCCAGAACAGTGACACTACATAAAGTCAGTGTGGCATAGCACTGGTACACCAGGAAAACCAGTCTTCAGAGAGAGAAAGGAATGAAGCAGTCACAGAAAGGCATGGACCCAGGACAGATATAGACTCAAGAAGAAGAAGAGTTGCAGCTGACTCTCTTGTGCCTGTTCCAGCTTCTTTAAGAGTCAAATGGCACCACCTTCTCGTTGTTCCTTGAAGCCTTCCTGTAACTCCAACAAATGCCTGCTTCTGGTTTGAGCAGAATTCTGTTCCTACAATCAAATGATCTCCCAGATTTGGCATTGATTTGGCATTTACTCTGCCAATATTCACTGTCACATATAACAACTTACTTCAATACTTATCATAAATACTCAGAAATTCAAATTCTTAAATTAGAGAAAACAAATTTACCTACATACATTTTTATTTTACTTATTATGAAATACTTTGTTTTTCACTAAAGATCCTAAAATCAATCCAGAACATTTGTGTTTAAAACACATGGCACTTTCTTTTTTTTTTTCTTTTGAAAAACATGAGTCTTCCTTTCTTTTCTGTGACAGTTTTACTTTGTGCAAAATTTGCAATTAGATAACAAATTTTACCTAGTAGAGATTTAAGAAACAAAACTTACCGACAAGGGGAACTGTGTGTGTGTGTGTGTGTGTGTGTGTGTGTGAATGCAGATGCTTCATTTCCCTTCTTTAGGGATCTATTAATTTTGAAGCTAGGACTCTTCATCAATATGAGTATGAAGAGGTGACATTTTTTCCCCTTCAATCACAGAATTGCTATCTGACAATCTGCGTGCCTTGGTTTTTAAAACTGTGAAAACAGGGATAATACCATATATATCCAACTTCAAGTAAATTATTTGTTCAACAATAAAACAATGGAAATTCAAAGAAATCATTTGTTCAATGATAAACCAACAAATTTGTTAATTATTAAACTCCAAAAAAACTCTAAAGATACCAAAAATTGATAACCTATAAGAATGCAGCATTTTATTCATTGACAAAGTTTTTACTAAATGCTTAGCTAAAATTAATCAGTTCATAGTACCTGTTGTTAAAATGGAAATGAAGGTAACAGCAATGAAGAAGATGACAAAAATCATTTCTATTCTCATTTGGAACCAGCGCAGTGTTGATAGGTACAAGAACCAGTTGGCAGTATGTAAATTCAGAGCTTTGTGGAACAGAGTTTCAAAGTAAGGCTGCCGTCCGAAGGCACGAAGTGTCCATAGTCCTTTTAAGCTTGTAACAAGATGAGTGAAAATTGGACTCCTGCCTGTGAAATATTTCCATAGAAAACATTGCAAATAACATAAACACAGAATGCAATTTCATAACACCATGTACCTGAAAAAGACTAAATTAGAGTAATCATATCGCAAATGTCATTGGTTAAAAAGATTTTTTCACACTGGTGCCATTCTTTGAATAGATGTGATTTGTTATTTTATTAATGAGCTACCCTCCTTTTTTACTTGGCTACTAGAGATGGGAACTTAAAAAATCACCACCAACATTTATTCCTTTTTCTTGGCTACCACTGGGAATTTTCTGGCTAATTCTAAATTAATTATCACTGAAAAAAATGTTAAGACAATTTTTTCAAGTATCTACATTAAGGAAGTTTATGTGACTTGATTTAGCTAATAACCTACAAAGCAGAAATACACTGAAAAATTATTGCCTGAAAATGTACCAACACTAAGGCTGTCACTGCAAAATGTGATTCCCTAACAGCTCAAGTAGAGTTTGGGGGAACATGAAATGGCAGCTCCAATACATGAAGGAAGGGTGTCCGAAGACAAAAAGTCAAAGGGACAAATTTGGTCAAGTATCATTTGGGAACCCAGAGAAACCTTTAGTAATAGCAGCACTATCATTTTTTAATTTAATTGATATGTTTATTATAAATGAATGTCCTATACACCAACTGTGGTAAGATTCTATATACCCATTTTAAAACCAAAATGAAGTCACATGGCCGTTAATTAAGAAAAACAATCCATGCGTACTTTGTAATACAGTTTCCTTTTATAGACACATACATGTAGAAAATAATTATTGTTATATGATGTGAAAGTTTAAAAACAGAATTTTTTTTGAAAAGTAGATTAACAATAAAGAATCTCAAATAGCTCTTGTAGCTTTTTTCCAAGATGAGTATCACACATTCACTGTCATACCTTCAGATTCCAGTTGTTTGAGTTGCTGTGAGGTTTGGAGAAAATATGCTCTCAACATAATAAAAGCCACTATCACTGGCACTGTTGCAACAAAGATGTAGGGTTGTAAAACCGCGACAACTGCTATAGCTCCAATCACAATTAATAACAACTGTGAGATCGAAGAAAACATGTTTGTGAGTAAACGTTTTCACATTGCAAAGTGGACAAAGTGTGTCAGTGATTTATTTCTAAATACTCTCCCCATTCTATTCCTAGTCGGAAAGTAACCATTTGCAAGTACATTTTTCATAGGCTCTATGAAAATTTTAAAAATTGTTCATGTCACTGATAACATTTTTGAAGTTTTGAAAACATGGTGTTCTTTGATCTTGGGATATTTTCATTTCCCAGGCACTTTAAAGTATTGTATGATAAATACATTTTAAGTGAATATTAATTTAACATAAACTTTTTAAATAATTTTAGTATGAAGGTAAATCTTAGGACTTATTTTGGTTAGACAGTTTTTGAAAGTTGGGCGTTCATCTTGGAGTCTTTTGATTCAGAAAGTTCTGCTTGAAATACAAGCTTGTCATTTAGGCAAGCTATCTAACCTTTTGGAGCATATTTTCTCATGCTTAACATTGAAATAAATCATACTTAATAAATTCCATATTTCTACATTACACCAAATACATACATTTTTAAAAGGTACAAAGTCTGCCAACACTTACTTCACAAAAACCCATTTGAATAAAGTATAAATAAAGTAACTGTCAGCAGAAAGGAAAAAAAATAAACACTTTATAACATCCGTATGCTATTCAGTGAGGCAGTTCTCTACCAGTTTCCATAAGTGACACATGCATTTTCAACTGATATAACTTTAGAACTGAAAGGGACCATTATTAGGTTTATATTCCCCATTCTACAAGTGACAAACCTGAGACCCTTCAAGATAAGTGTCTGCTCAGGGTAAAATAGTGGGAATCTGTGGAAAATAACCCCGATTTTCAATTTTCACTATACAGTGCTCCAATCCAGAAAGCAAATTTGTCAGAACATTGTCAAAAGTTAGAAAATAGAATGAAGATTATATGAGATATCAAAATACTCAAACTCAAAGAAGCAAAGAACAGAACCATGGGCAACAGGACAGGGGATAGAGGGAAATGGGGAGTTACTAATCAACAGGTATAAAATTTCAGTAGTGCAAAATGAGTAAGTTCCAGAGATCTGCCATGCAACATTTTGCCCATGGTGAACAATATTGTATTTTACACATAAAAATCTGTTAAGAGGGTAAACCTCATGTTAAGTGGACTTGCCACAATAAAATTAAAAATTTTAAAAGAGAAAAGTAATAGAAAATAGAGTGAACAGAAATATTTTTAAAAAAGAAAACTTATAGGTATGCTTTATTTTGTGCAACAGATCTGCTTCTGAAATGTCATGAATAGAATTAAATTTTATTTGTCTGAAATTAAGTATAACTAGAGGTATAACACAATTAAGTATAATCAGAGGAGTTCACAATTTAAAGGACCCCTGTGATTAATCATTTAACAAAATCAAAATTAACCAAATTTGTACTGTATTTGGATTGTCGTATATTATGCTCTCTTAATATGAGACTCTCTTACAAATAAAATAGGTAAATTAATATAAAAGACCTCTGCTTAATCATCTGTGAAACAACAACAAATGAATCTTAGCATTAAAAGTTGAACCGGGCCAGGTGCAGTGGCTAACACCTGTAATTCCAGCACTTTATGAGGCTGAGGCAGGTGGCTCACTTGAGGTCAGGAGTTGAAGACCAGCCTGGCCAATGTGGTGAAATAATACAAAAATTAGTCAGGCATGGTGGTGGGCACCTGTAATCCCAGCTACTCTGGAGGCTGACACAAGAGAATTGCTTGAACCCAGGAGGCGGAGGTTGCATTGAGCCAAGATTGCACCACTGCACTCCAGCCAACAAACAAAAAACAAACACGTTGAGCAGAAGTGATTCAAATTGGCATAAAAGAAAAAATTTGAGAGCCATCACGTATGTCAAAAATGGTAATTTATAAAATGAATACTTAAAAATTAACTCTTACAGAGGAGTTCTGAAGTGAGCCTCAAATAATTATCAAGAGGCACCATTGGCAAATACTTTCAAAATCAAGTCAAGAGGTTCACATTCCAATTTTTATCTGATGTAATAATATTATATTTGGGACAAGTTATTTACACTCTTAACATGAAAAACAAATGTCAGCATTTAGTGACACAGGACATGTTTCTTTGAATGCATGAATTCAAAGCATGGATTTAAATATTCCATCAGCTGCTTCTAAGTTATATCTTTAAACAGAACAACTGAAGGATATCCAAAATGCCAAAGTTCACTTGGAACAGTAAATATACTTGTGTCAATCATTTCAGATGAGGCTAACTGACAGTCTGATTTTTCTGCACCTGTCAATGTTGGTTATATATACACACTTACGTGATAATACTTCTTTTGTTTTATATGTTCAATCAAATACAGTATTATTATTTTGCAGGGGTGGGGAAAGAGCAAGAGGGGACAATGACTCATCCCAACATGGGCAGCATCCTATTCCAACTGTTTCTCCAGGGAGATCACTGAGACTGTGGTATTTGCTCTCTGGAGCTTGACCTAAACCAGTCAGGAAGCTCAGGAAGCTGTGCTCAAACCTGGTCCAACAACCACAGCTTACAACACTCCTTAAATCCTGTCACGTATGGAGACCTGATGTCCCAAGGTCACTTTCACCTCCTCCACTGCCCTTTTCTTCTCCACTCTCACCACCAGTCAGTCACCCCAACCCAAAGAGTCAGCCTTTGAGCCAGGCTTCCCTGGAGGCCTATTCACATCTATCACTCAGGGACAGCCCTCATAAAACCCTAGATTTTTCTTTCCCCTTTCTTTTGTTCAAAAACTTATCTTTGCTTCTCTCTCTTCCTTATGGTCCTTACTGTGGGGGAATGGGCTAGCTACTCTGTGCTAAAATGTTCACGGTGAGGCTAGTTTCAAGTGTAACCCACCCAGGGAATCCATCTTGATTCTAATACAGGCCTTTTGCGGGGAGGTTGGCTTCCATAAAATAGCGATGCCAATGCCAAAATGTCACACTTTGCGGCCAGTGATCTGGGGAAAGATAGCCCTTTGTGCCTCTCAAATCACTCCCAAGTAGACAGCTATTACATCTAAATGTGGGATTGCCTCAGGTCTGGGCCAGATAAACAGTTCTGACTTGTTATTGAATTTACTAAACTTACGTCTATTTTGAAGGCTTTGGATAATCACAAAATTAATTCAATAGACAGGACTTCAACTCTCAATCAAATAAAAATTGAAAACGAAATTGCATTTGCTTTTGTTATTATTTAAAAAACAACATGGCAAATAGACATACTTAACAGTACTTATTTTTACATACCTGGATGAAGTCAAATATGGTAAGAGGCAGAAGATCATCCAAAATTGCTATATCTTTGGAGAATCTATTAAGAATCCCACCTATAATATACAAGATGACAAATTCCTCAAAAGATATATCAATATATTCAATACTAAATTTGGATCACAGTAGACTCATTCAGAACCCAAATAAGAATTAGCATGTAATCAGATAAAGACTTAGAAAATTTTGTTTCTTTGCAAACATTCTAAATAATTATATGTTCAAGTTATTGTCTTGTACTTTTAAACGTTTTAAAAAGTTTCAGATTCCTGTAAGATTCAAGTAACAACCAATGTCTTTGAAATAGATTTTACTATAAATTATGTTAGGAATAGGTGGGTATTCATCCTGCTATTACAATCTTATTTTTGCAACCTTGCATTTAATGACAACTTACTCGATACGCTGTCACCATCTCCTCCATTTGTATTCCATAACATAGGGGTCTCCTTTTCCTCTGACTTCCATACCTTTTTGACATACCTCTACCAAAACCCTGGCTGCTCTCTCTCCCTGCCTGCCCCACTGTCTGGTCCTCCCTTGTCATACTCTCTTTCTACCCTCTTCATGGACAATCTACATTTCAACCTGTCATCTGAATCATGGATTCACATTTGTAAGGTTGATAACTTGTTGCTTCAATTTAAAAAGGTTATATACAAGTGTCTACTATGTACCAGGCACAATACTAGGCACTGAAATAACTGAGGTGAATAAGCCATGCTCCTTGTCCTTGAGAAATTCATTGTCTAGACAGGAATTAAACAAACAATTTGATAAAATGTAACATAATACTGTACAAATAAAGTGATATTGAATCTTATCATTTACCCCCCATAAACTGCAGGATAAAGTCCAAAATTCCTAGTTTAATATTTAATGCCTTGCATAATTTGGCCTCAACCCACCTACTTAGTACAAGCTTCCTCTGCTCAAATATCCTGTTTCAGCCAAACTGGTCTATTCTTTAAACACACTCTACACTTTCCTACCTCCCTGCTTTCCCCATGTGGTTCCCTCCACCTGAAACCCCTTTCCCCTCAGCTCTCATCGTCAAAATCTGTTTCCTCCCTTGCTCAACTCAAATGCCCCTGCTGCAAGAAAACATCAGTGTTTTCTCCAGCTGGGATTAATCTCTTCCTCTGGATATACTTAATACATCTTGTTTGCACCTCTGTTATAATGACTATATGCATGTCTTATATCACAGGAACTTATAAACATATCTTAACTCTTTTTCTAGGTTATAAATTGCTAAAGCTCAATGGGATCATGCCACACTTATTTTGTATCACCCATAGCCCCAAGAAAAAAGGCCTTATATGTAGGAATTATTTAATACATATTTATTAATACATTCTTTGGCATATTTAATTAAATATATTTGTATCTTTCCATGATAATCAAAAATTGAAAAAATAGCCATTGGTATTTATAAACAGTGTTTAGAAAATGAAATTTGCTTTGGTGGAAAGAAAAAACCATCCTGGTGCTTATTATATTTCAAATGGTTTGGAACCAACTATGAACAGCATTAAAGGGAAACAGGAGCTTGGAAAAGAAGAGGTGGAATGGCCAGTGCACCCTCTGTGGGAACAACACCCCACAGAAGGGAACCACGGGGAACTTATATTGATTTCCCACTGGCTATGTAGCAGGCAAGTAAATTGCCTTGTTTCATTCTCACAAAGATCCTCTGAAATATTCTTTTCCCCACTTAACAGGTGAGGAGGCCAAGGCTCAGGAGAGTCACTTGCCCATGATCACTGCTCTTATAGCGCCAACTCAGAGCTCAGGCAATGCTCATGTTCTTTCCACTGTGTCACATGGCTCATGTCTGACTCTTCCAGAAATGTGCGAGAAATCCCCTGCCTGCTCTGGGTCTCAGATTTCCATAAAAAATAAAATCAATGGATCAATTAATTGGACATCTTGAGTCTAAAATTCTTAGCTCCAAAACAGAGGATGGTGATGAGTATATCCAAATGAGGCAAGATTTCAGCAAGACACATGGGCTTCAGAATAAATATCAAGATCTTCCTACATACTATAACACTGAAATTTTGTCATCCAGAAAATATGATGGGTTTTTCTTATCTTGAGTTTTTAGATTTCTGAAAATTTTAGTCTTGGAATTTATTCCTTGCTTTATATCAAATGTTTCTGTGTCAATTCCTCCTCTCACCTGTGACCTCCTCCAGGGCAAGAACTGTGACTTATTCATCTTTTCATATCACAGAGTAAATGCCTCAACAGAGAAAGTGCTCTCAGGTTGCTGTGAAAAAACTTGGGGGAATCCTTATTAACCTCAGTCTTTCAGTGCAAATTTGTCTAATGAGGAATCAACAGAATTGATTTCTTCCAAAGTATCTTATTAGTTTTTAAAATTTTTAGTATCTTTATTTTACTACTCTGACTTTCTATTACTTCAAATATGATAATACAAAAATAGTTTTAAAATACATTTGGAATCCCCTCTACCATATAACTTTGAGCAGTTACATGAAATTAGATTATTCTACCCCATCAAAAGACTTAATCAATACAAAAAAACATATTTTCTTTGATCACTTTAAGTTTCCTGCCCTTTTGAACAATATTATATATTGGCAACAAGATGCCCAGAAGAGAGCTAGACCAAGTATTTGAAAAGAGAGGTATGACTGACCCATAAGGGCCTTCTTGTGCTGCTACAGTCCCACCAACATCACATTCTTACAAACCTAGCTACTCTAATTATCTAACACAGAAATATTAGGAGCAACAACATATGATAACCTATAATATCTGAGAAATGTGCATGCCAGTCAAAAGGAGGTTCAACAAAGGACAGATGCCTCTGTGCAAAAGCCAGCACTGCCATTAGAAAACCAATGAAACCACAGGCCCTATTGATGGTGGATCAGCAGTTTCATTTCTTAGTCCTAGTAAAGTACCTGCTTTCAACGTGTTGAGGGTTGACATAGGTGCTTGAAGAACAGAATGTAACATTTTGTGGTGTAAAATTTTCGACACTGTGATTAGAGTATGCACCAGTGGTAGACCTCTGAAGAATCCCATAGCAAGCAAAGTGTCGGCTACTCCCACGTAAATGTAAAACACATAATACGAACTGGTTCTGGTGATAATCACTGCATAGCTGTTATTTCTACTATAAGTACTATTCCCTTTGTCTTGAGGAGGAGTGCTGTAAAGCAAAAGGGAAATTGTTATTTGGCAGCCAAACTTACTAATTGAATTTCCAATACATGTAAATGGAACTAAATTTGAGTCTAAAGAAATACAATATATTGCATTAGAAGAGTGTGCACCCTTAATCTCAAAATCTTACTATTATTGCAAGAAAATAGATATGTTTTCTCATTATTGACAGAGATTGAGTTGTTCTTTATTAAATTAAAACATTTGAAGAAAACTGTAAAAGTGTAATGTTATTTCAAATATTTTTATTGTGTTTCACAGAAACTGAACAGAACTATATTCTTTAGAAACTGCAGGAACTGTACATGCTCACAATTTATTCATTTTATTTTATTTTATTTATTTTAGATATAGGATCTTGCTATATTGTCCAGGCTGGAGTGCAGTGGCTATTCACAATGATAGAACACTACAGCCCTGAGCTCCTGGGCTCAAGTGATCCTCTTGCGTCAGTCTGTGGAGGAGCTAGGACTACAGGTATGTGTCACCTTACCCAACTAATGGTCATCCTTTAAACAAAAAACCTTATTTTTCCACTACCATAATGCTTGGGAGAAATGAAACAAAGTAGATTACAATACATACAAACAGTGATTTACAATATTTAATCAACAGAAATAAAACACAATCTACACAATAGGACATGGAATACTCACTTTCCAAGGAACCACAGCACAACCAAAGAAGCAGCCACCTGGAATGGAACAAGAAAACAGTTGATTTTTTTCTAACATCTTCACCTAAATTCACATCGCACCATTTGATGTGTGTACCAATATCAATGTACACACAATTTCATCTTCCTTTGCTTTGTGTTCCCGGGTCCAGCAGCTGTAATAGTTGTTCTAAGTACTATTATTTGGATGAGAACACATTAAGTTAACGGAATTCAAATTTCACTGCAGTAAATTCTTTGCCATTTATCTCCTTTATTCAATAGAAACGACTGAACCTCACAAGAAAGCCAAGATCACAGCTGAATGTTTTAAATAATAAACATTTTTTAAAGAAACTAATCTCAGCCTGCTGGCAGATAATTAATCTGTTTATTTGCTATAAATAATTTCATTTGCCATTCAATGATTATAGGGGACTAATACCTGTGAAACCAATTAATTACTGGAAAAGGTGAGATTAATATTAATGGAAATGAATTATAAGTTTCAGGCCACGCACAGCGGCTCACGCTTGTAATACCAGCACTTTGGGAGGCCAAGGCGGACATCACTTGAGGCCAGGAGTTTGAGGACAGCCTGGCCAATGTGGCAAAACCTCATCTCTACTAGAAATGCCAAAAAATATTAGCCAGGCCTGGTGGTGCACACCTGTGATTCCAACTACTCAGGTGGCCAAGGGACCAGAACTGCTTGAACCCAGAAGGTAGAGGTTGCAGTGAGCCAAGATCACACCACTGCTGCACTCCAGACTGGACGACAGAGTGAGATTGCCTTCAGTAATTTACTAATGGAACAATAACCAAAGTAATGTTCAAAGACTGGTCTAGTCATCATAATATAAAATTATTTCGTGGCTGTTTCCACAGAGAACTACCAACCTAAACTGCTTAAATTGACTAGAACAAAATATTTTCAAGGACTTAGCATAATACTTTTTTAAAATATTTGGTACATATAGAAACAATAGAGTAAGCAAGTTCTGTCATTTCATTTTCAAAATGTTTTCAGGTTATAAAGTTTATTCAGTTTATGATAGAGTGACAGTCATAGGTGATTAGGGTAAAAAGGAAAAATATTTTTATTTTCAATTTTCTCAGGGCTTTAAGAATCATTCCATACCACATAGAAAACAGCATGCTTAATATCCAGATTTCAATGCTTCACAAGTCAAATGACACCCTAAAACATAAACCAACTGTCATAAAGCTGCCCTAAAATAATTACTATTAGTCAACAGCAGCAGTGGTATTATGGGAATATACTACATATCTACTACTAATAATGTAAAGCCACTCAGGGATTTCTAATCAACAAGCAGAAGGGAAGTCATAAAGAAACAGGATAAAGCAGTTCTATAACATATTCTTAACAATCATAGAATGAAAGTATTAAAAAGGATCTTCAGATATTCCAGTCAACAACAAGACTCTCTAAGTGTTTTCAAAAGAACCAGGAAACTGCTTCCCAATGTATTATTTTCATTTCTTCTCCATCTAGTCAATGATGCACTGCCAAGCAGGGGTTCTAAGAATTAACATAATAGATTTTTTTTTTTTTTTGCCTATTTCTTCGGTGCTAATGTCTAAGAACTCACAGAAGATACTGCCCTATAGCAGGGAAAATGTTACAAAATACAAAAGTAGAGTCACTTTCTTTCCAAAATGATAAGTGCTAACAAACTGAATAGACCAAATTAATTTTTTTCACTTTAACAGCTTTGAAGAAGTTTTTAAAAAGACTACATACTTCATATTTCAAAAGGGAAGCATATTTTACCTAACCTATAAAAACATAAATCTAAATTGAAATTTGAACCTTAGGAAAACTAAAAATAGATAAACCACTTACATCAAGGACAAAATGTATCTTAACCTTTCTTTAGTTTCTCTGGTCATGAGTACAAGACTCTCAATTGAATTTAAAAAAACTAAACTGTCATCCTGGATTAGCAGTTGTACCAGAATGTGACATGCTCATGATACATTTCAATGGTAATGAGAAATGGGCACAATGGTATCATAAAGGAGCTTAGTCTAAAAGAAAAACTATGGAAATTTTGGCTCAAAGAAGGCAATAGAATTGTGAACACTGGTGAATGAATTGCTTAGTTGTATAATTGTGAACATACTTTTTAAAAATTACTATTTTTCTACTATCACATCTTGTGCTGATGAGGATCTGAACTTGTGGCCTACCATGCAATTTTCATTCTTTCCGCCCCCACTCTTTTTTTTTAACTTGGCCATGTGAAGAACAGTAGAGGCTTGGTAAAGAAACCACAATGGGGACATTGAAGACAACAAAATTTCTGTAAGCAAGTGTGTGATTTGACTCTCTAAAAGGGTTGTCTAAAATGAATGCTAAGCCACTAATACATATCTAATCTCATTTTGTGAAGAAATCTTCATTTAAATAGTAATTGCCTGCATATTTAACAATAAAATATCTAGAGCAGCTGTGTCCAACCTTTTGAATGAGAGGACTATTATGCTTATCTGTGGTGGCAGATATCACAAAGATTATGCATGGACTTTTTTTTCTTTTTTTTAGCTCATCTGCTATTGTAAGTGTATTTTATGTGTGGCCCAAGACAACTCTTCTTCTTCCAATGTGGCCCAGGGAAGCCACAAGGTTGGACACCCATGATCTAGAGTCAAATGAATTTAAAATTTAATACAGATTTGCTTTCAGTGTTTTTGTTGTTGTTGTTGTTGTTGTTGTTTATGATTTATTTAGAGATATGGTCTCTCTCTGGCACCCAGGCTGGAATGCAATGGCACAATCACAGCTCACAGCAGCCTTGACCTCCCAGACTCAAGCGATTCTCCCACCTCAGCCTCCTTAGTAAATGGTAGCATACAAGCACACACCACTATGCCCAGCTAATTCTTTAATGTTTTTGTAGATACAGTGTCTCACTATGTTGCCCAGGCTGGTCTCGACCCCTGGGCTCAAGCAATCCTCCCCGCTCAGTCTCCTAAAATTCTGGGATTACAGGCATGAACCACCGTGCCTGGCCTTTAATTTCAATCCAAATAAAAGCCTTCTACTTTGGGTTTTTTAGTCTCTTAACATTTATTGTAAAATCTATTAAAAACTCTTATCTTTATATTTAAATACATTTGATATGTAATATGAAATAATAAAATATCAATAGTGATTCTAATTGGTTAATTTCAATCCAAATAAAAGCCTTCTACTTTTGAGTTTTTGAATCTCTTAACATTTATTAATAAAATCTATTAAAAACTCTTCTTATATTTGTATTTAAATATATTTTATATGTAATATGAAATAGTAAAATATCAATAGTGATTCTAATTGTTGATTTTTCAGAAGCTAAGAACTATATGAATCTATACTATTATATACTGTAAAATCACAAATATATGTAATATATAAATATATACATACTTATACATAGTTATATATGTGTGTATATATGCACACATACATGTATACATATATATGTATGTGTATATATACATATTTAAGTGTGTGCATATATATGTATACATCCTTCAAAACTATCTTAATTTAACTTTAAATCACAGTATACTTTACAATAGAACAGTCTTACCTCAGCCAGAAAAATTACCAAGCACCAAATTAGCACAAAAATTAAGCTCTTGTGGACAGTAATATATCGAAGGTATGTGTTCCATGTAGTCACCGCTGGTATGCTCTCCATATCATCAAAAAAGCACTCCTGAATAAGAGAATTATGGCTATTACAATAAGACAATACAGTTTCATGCCACCATGGTGGTTTTATTTTTAATATATGAAAATAAAGGAATAGTATTACTTGAATCTAAGTGTATTTTAACAAATATAAATCAGTATAAATGCCATGTATGATGTCATTTTATAGTCAGAATAATGTCTACTGGAGCAACACAGCTTTATTAAAACTGAGAAACACCGTAATTTTTCAAAATTCTAAAAATGTATCACTGATTATGTAACTGTATTATTATTGGACAGTTTTACCATTAAAGGCTTAACAGTGGCATACCTTTTATCAAATGAATGATACCACCTAAATGAAGTTTCCCAGAACTCTCTTTGATTTAACCCGTTTCTTCAGGGGTCCATGGACAAGTACAGGTCAGTATACTGCACTGTATATACTATAAAGGTCTTCCAGTAGACTGAAAGCCCATTTGTGTTTGAACATTCCTTAGTAACTTAGGACTATCTCTCTTTGCAACTATGATTTAAATTACATAATTCTCATCCTAGGCATATTCCTATTCCTCTAGAAATCTTTGTCTTTTGGCATATCGATACATTTCAAAATTTTGAAAAAGAGAGATTCCAGATAGTCCAAAGGAAAAAGATAGTTTTGTTTCTCACAAGATCAACAAAACTCATAGGAAAACACTATGAATCACAAAGAAGAGGTCCTATGGTATTGGGATATAGTGCACTGGTTAGGAGTATGCATTTTTTGAGTCAGACAGATCTGAATTTGAACCCAAACTCCACCATTAACAGCCTAGGAGCCGCCTGAATTCAAGCGTGTTGCTGAACTTCTCTGAACTTTAATTTCCTTATCTGCAAATGTGAAAAATTTTAAGTACCTTCCAGGGTAGTTGTGGGGACTAAATGTATGCCACCTAGAACTAGATGCAATCCATAAATGGAAACTATTATTAGTCAAGGCTATCATTCTTTACAACTAAATTTTTAGGCTCAGGATTGAGAAATTCATTTAGATTGATATTAAATTATATAAATGGGTTGGGCACAGTGGCTCAGGCTGGGCGCGGTGGCTCATGCCTGTAATCCCAGCACTTTGGGAGGCCAAGGGGGGCAGATCACAAGGTCAGGAGTTCGAGACCAGCCTGGCCAACATGATGAAACCCCTTCTCTACTAAAAATACAAAAATTAGCTGGGTGTGGTGGTGCATGCCTGTAATCCCAGCTACTCAGGAGGCTGAGGCAGGAGAATTGCTTGAACCCAGTAAGCAGAGGTTGCAGTGAGCCGAGGTCACGCCATTGTACTCCAGCCTAGGTGACAGAGTGAAACTCCATCTCAAACAAACAAACAAACAAAACACTATATAAATGAATTATCGTTTAGGAAACCTTCGTAAAGTATGGAAATTCTAAAATTACGCACTTTAGGGATCTATTTTATTCCCTCATTTTACAAAGAAGGAAACTTCAGCCTAGAGATGTTAATGGCTTGTGTCTTGTCAAAGGTCACATTATTCTCAAATGATCTATACTATTAAATATATCAATTAATTACAACCCTGCCCATGGCTCATTTCATCCAAGGCATTAAGTTTTCTACTAAAATAACAAAAACTCTCCTTTTTACATTATTTCTTGTTTTAAAAATAAAATACTTTTATTCTTAAGACCTAATATAACAAACTTTCTGTCTGAAGATTGGCACTAGTACATGTTGAGCTTCATATACCTTCTCTAAAAGAAATCTCTTTAGCAACCCAATGTATAAAGCAAACTCACAAGATAAAAAAAGCCCACACTAGCTAAATTCAGGCAAGACTGATACACAAACTAGAATGTGAGTCCCATCAAGAGTCTAAATGTTTATATACCTTATATAAGCTACTTCCATACAGATTATTTTGCGAGCTATAAATAATGAAAGCTACTATTTATTTATACAGTTACTTATACTGCACCTCTTCCCATAGAGGGTTCAAGATGGTAATAAAGTAGATGCTTTCTAACTTATAGTCACAATTATCACTGGTTTAGTAAAGGACCGAAAACTAAATCCTTTCCCATTTTATGGGAAGAGATATGTCCATCGCAAAAAGAAATCATTTGTTATTTTACATTTTAAAGTTGCTTGCATAATTAATGAACTTCATACTGTCTGAGTTTTAAGATAAACCTTATCCTAATCCCATGATTTGAGTAAATTTTGTTACATGCTACATATTGCATTCTACTCAATTGCACCCTGTATGGTGAAATACCCACAAGCAATTTATACCTACCTTTAAGTCTTCTTCATTAATTTCTTCACTTATTTCCAAGCCAGTTTCTTGAGATAACCTTCTTGAATATATATCCAGTTCAGTCAAGTTTGCCTGAGGGGCCAGTGACACTTTTCGTGTGGATGCTGCTGTCTTTCTGTGAATGCTCTGACCTTGGTTAACTGAGTGTGTCATCAGGTTCAGAACAGACTGCCTCCTCCGTGCCTGAAGCGTGGGGCCAGTGCTGATCACGCTGATGCGAGGGAGTATCACCTCTCCCTGCTCAGAATCTGGAACTAAGGACAGCCTTCTCTCTAAAGGCTCATCAGAATCCTCTTCGATGCCATTCATTTGTAAGGGAGTCTTTTGGACAATGGAAAATTTTCGTATAGAGTTGATTGGATTGAGAATAGAATTCTTCCTTTTTTCCCCAAACTCTCCAGTCTGTTTAAAAGATTGTTTTTTTGTTTCGGTCCAGGAGACAGGAGCATCTCCTTCTAATGAGAAACGGCGTAAGGTCTCAGTTAGGATTGAATTTCTTCTTTCTGCACTAAATTGGTCGAAAGAATCATATCCCATGAGTTTTGAGCTAAAGTCTGGCCGTAGATTTTGGAGTTCTGAAAATGTTCCATAAAAATAGCTGCTACCTTCATGTAAAATTAATATTTTGTCAGCTTTCTTTAAATGTTCCATTTTAGAAGTGACCAGAATCCTAGTTTTGTTAGCCATCAGTTTACAGACACAGCTTTAAGATATAAAAATATATAAATATCAATTTTATAAATACTTTATTGCAATAATGTCTTGTATTTTAGCATTTTATTAATGTTTTATTGCATATAATCTCTATCATACAATTTTATTATATTTTAAATGATTCTATAAGTACTCTGTAGTAATTGAATTGGTGCCTTGTGAATTCTGATAGCATGAAATAACATGCTATATTGAAAAGTTGCATGTTAACAGACTGAGAATGAAATTAAATTTCCTATATTAAGTAGATATTTGACTTTGAGCAAATCATTTATCCTCTGGGTCTCAGTTTATTTATCTAGAAAATGAGGAAATTATTAGATGACCTTTAAGGTCCCTAGAGATTTGTACTTCATTTCTTTTAAATGTCAGAGCTCTGCTGTTCTTTAAATTTTCTATTAATTTCTTGTTTACATTTTAGGCTGACCACCAATTTATTTCTCAAGTGCTTACATTAAGACTAATCTGTTTTGCTAAAAATAAAACAGCAACAATAACAACTGAGAATTGGATAATTAATTTGACTCTCCTCTAATAAAACTTTAATCTGTTCTAGAAGTAAATCCTGACTAGAATCATCTAAGAAATACCAGTTTTTTTAGGTATTATGTAATATATCATATAGAAAGATACATTGTTCTAGTTTGTACTGTAACACACTAACACAATACAAATGTAGTAAAGTTTATATTGATAGAAGTTACTTTTCACAGTCTCAGGGTTGTAAAGATAGTATTTTGGATATTAAATTTAACTAAATTCTAAGAAAGGTACTTCTAGGAATAATCCAGCCATTTTATACACATATACATCTTTATTGCTTAAAATCTTTATTTCTAGAAGAGTATATAACTGTTCTCCGAATAAACTATTTGATAGTCCATGAAACCATTTTGAAACTTTGAAAGCAAGCCATATACTGATTGTCTGTCTGTCTAGGGAATTTCATGTATATTGGACCCTAACAGGAGTTCCAAGGAAATATAATTCCTGAGCTCTGTGTGACTGAGGAGGAGATCTCCAAGGAAGTATTGAGGTAGATGAGTGGTCTAAGCATTCACCTATATTAAACCAGTAAAACACTTAGCATATGTATTTTCTTAAGAAGTTTACTATCTAAGGAGAAGACAGAGTAAAATACACAAAAAAGTAAATAAGAATGTTAAGTATAATAATCAATTAAAGTAATATATATCACAAGGCAATGATACTGCAAAAACTACATAGATAGCAATTGCTATAACAGTATAGCAATGGGAGAAACTGGTTTAGCATGAGGTGGTCAGAAAAGGTTTTAATGAAAGCAATCTTGACTCTTGGCCAGGTAGGGCAGATCAGATTTGAGTTAATACCATGCTACATTCTGCCATACCAACAATGGTGAACATATTTCTCAAGAAGTAAAATGCAATCTATGATGGGATAGACTTTCTTTCTTGTGTTTTAGCATAAGCATTATAAGCAAGTTATTCAAAGAACATACCTTTCAAATATTTCTTTTTCTGTTAAAACATCTAGGTATCCAAAAGGAGAGTCTAATAAATACAAATCAGCATCTTTGTATACTGCTCTAAAAAGAAAAAGGAAATTAAATTACTATTTCCTGTGTCTTTTAGTATAGATGATTTGCCTTAAACAGTTCACTACATGCATTACAATATGGTCATTACATCCATTCACTGAAATAACGCTATTCTCAAAAGTGGTGCAGAAGTAGCTCTTTTATACATGTTTTTACTGGGGTAGATGATTTTAAATGAGGAATAAAGGAATAAGTTGCAGATTTTTATCACTTTTCACAACATTCCAAGAACTGCTGAAGTGGTTTTGCTAACTGTAAGTGGCATAAACTAGCAAAAGTCACAAACTGAATTGTACCATAGCATACACTATAAAATATTACCTTAAAAAAAAAAAACAACTTTTAACAATAGTATCTATTTAGAGACAAGTACCATGCTATGTGCTCAAAATACAATGGCAAAAATTATACAGTTCCTGCCCTCGAAGATGTTGGGTTTTGGTGAAGACACCAAGAAGAAAATAAACTATTTCAAACTGTAAAATGTCAGAGATAGCTAATGAATTATAGTACTTATGTGAAATTATTTTAAAAATGTTTTTCTAAGTGTTAACCACTATCAACAAATTGATAGCAGTGCTGCCACAACTGTAGAATTGATATTGCATTTTGTTCCTTGTAGTTTTAGTCTCTATGTCATATTTATAAAAGATCCAAATAAGGAAAGTATGAATAATTCACAACAAAATGTATATCCATATTATTTTACTATTTAGCTAAAATATGAAACTATAAGCAAGTAAAATCTACATTGAGTTGACCTTAGAACGGTAATAAAGATGAAGACACAGTTCTCATATTAATAGAAATGAGACAATTTCTTTATAACATTTACATTTTTCAAGTGTGATTTTAGTAACCTTACTTATATCTCAAGCACATAGGATTCTGTGTTTATACATGTAATTTTTGGTACTTCTGTGAAAAAGAAAATTGTATTCAGCACACAATTAAGAAATTTTTAAAACCAAGTTTTAAAATTTTTAAAAAACCAATGAGAAAACTTTAAAAGTCTAAAACAACCTTTATAGTGTAACTTATTTTTGAAGACAGTATGCAAGAGCTACATAACGGATCCCGTCAAAATGTACACAGTTCCATCCCCCACACTCAGTTCTTAATTCTCTCCCTCACATGTATGACAAGTTTCTTATGAGATTAGAAACAATAAATTCTTCATCCCAAACTGGACAACACATTACACATTCTGATCAGAATAAGAATAGACAATTATTTGTAGTTCCTCAAAGTGTGTGCACCTTACAGCAAAACCAAATCTTAAACTGATAACACAAACTCAATTCTATGTTGGATGTCTAGAAGCCATATACTCTATCTTATCTAAATTTGTGGAATACTTAGAATAAATCTTACTTTGGCTCTCAGATAAAAATAATCAACTTCCATATTTTTTAGAAGCCATTATCTTGTCTGTGAATTATCCATATCTATTGATTTATTACCTTACAATGTGTTTCCAAGATCAAAGCATGGTTTAATGTAAAGAATCAAAAGGACCTGGTTCAAATTGTGACTCTACAATTTTCCTGTGTGGCTTTTGGCAAGTTAACATCTAACAGCCTCAATTATCTTATGATCTCTTCTGTAAAGCAGGGAGAACAATTCTTACTTTGCAGAGCTGTAAGGAGATTACATACACACAAAAATACACACACGACTAGAATACTCCCAGGCAATTGCAGGTGCTCAGTGAGCATTAGTTTCCAGTCTCAGCTTCTGGAAAGCAACAGAAAGTAAGGGAAAGGAGCCAACACATCAATGAGTCAATGTGATTTCTTGTTAACGACGTTGGCAACAAAGTGAGAAGAATTTTGTTCAGATAAAGCTTGAGAAACATTTGACATCAGAGTCACCAATAATTGTTTAAACTGAAAGTTACAGTTTAACCACAAAGCTCTCTCCTTGACATACATTATCTATATTTACATCTCTTTAACAGCTTTAAAAGGCTTGGACCAAGAGTGTTTCTACCTAGGGACCTCCTCCCCCAACAATGTTAATGTGTTTGTCCTGTTTATTTTAAATATTATAGATTTTAAGCTAAGTGACATCATTTGCCTTCCTATTTTGCTGTGAAAATCATGATGAAAAGCTTTGAAAGTAGATGTTTATCTATACCAAGAAGCCTAAAGCTGGTGTGTACATTGGAGTGGCGGGGTCCATGATGGAACTCACAGATATTTACATCTTCTCTTGCCAGTATTGTGCAGAATCCTAGAGTCTTCCATTTGTAGTAAACTATACCATGAGGCAAACAAATATACAGACACCAAAATATGGGCATGGATTTTGAATAAGCCATAATCTCTACCAAATCTGGATACTATACCATTATTTATAGTTCTTAAATGTGATTCTTAACCCACTAGCTATAAAACCCCAGGATTTTTTCAATTCCAGAAACAGAATATAAAGCAATAGAGAAATGTCTGTAATTTTTTTTACATGAATGACATTTACGGCAAATGCTTGTTAGACCAATAATTATTCACCTTGCTAAAGAAATTCTTGCTCGTTGACCTCCACTCAGTGTGATTCCACCTTCTCCAAGAACTATATTGTCTTTCTCTGCAAACTTGGAGATGTCCTATTATCGAAAATAGAAAATTAGAGAGTGACTTTTAGTACGCTCAATCTGAATTTGAAAGGCACATCTTATATCACACTATTGCTTTAACCACAGTTGAAATTTTGAACATTGCATCTCCATTATTTCAAAAGCAATTTATTTAGTTGGTCAAAAACAACATTGCTGAAATTTTAGATGTAAATTTTTATTTAATTTTTAAAATGTCATTAAAGATCATTAAATAATAATTATAAAATACCAAAACATAAAATATGTATATATTTATAGGCATATAAATGTGTGTAGATCATCCATAGGTCCATTTTACAAATTCAAATGCTATCAACATACTAAAATGCACTTTTCTCCAATTTAAGTTCACTCGTTTCGAAAGAAATCTCCCAAAATGAATCAACCTCCTAATAAGAGAAACTAAAAGAACACTATTTACACCTCTGCAGGATCTAAGTATCTTCACTGGGCTTCCATGGTTCCAAGGCAATTCCTTTCCATACTTCTCTCACCTATCCTCCCAAATAAAACAGCTTTCTTCCTCATCTATCCTCAGCACCTCATTCCCACGACCTCTCTCCACTCATTCTGCCTCTCCTGTCATCCTTCCTCCCAGGTAATGAACATTTCTGTGGCAACAGCCATTCTAGGCATTGTAAAAGAAGACTGGAATTTATGAGAAATAGTCCTTGACTCCTAGGCATTATACGTCTAATTTAGAAGGTAAGTCATAATCCTGCAGAAGGCTAAATACCATCCCAAAGATTAGCTAACCATTTTAAGATAGTTTATAAAAGAGTTCACAATTATTGGCAAATTAATTTTGCACATAACTGAAGTATACAATAGATAGAATACCCTAGAGGTTTTCAAATAGATGGGATTTGGTCTGAGTCTTGAAGAATGAGAAGAGTTAGATAGGTAGTAAACTCTCATTAGCCTTAAAAAAGAAAAGAAAAGAAAAAAAGCTCTCTCCCTTTTCTCCTCCCATCCTTGCACATTTGTTTCCACCTCCTTCTTCCTCCCCTCTATTAAAAATTCTCTTCCATATGCTTCCTCCTTCTTCTTTCACAATCCAGAAATAATCCAATATTATCTATATCTAAAGTGTCAAAATGGTTACTTCTGTTATTCATTTGTTTCATTTATCTATCATATGGACATAAATAGGACTTCACATGCAAAACTCCAAATGCACAAAGTAAATAGATTAATAAGTAGTCATTTGTATTGAGAACCATTTGGCAGCTCCTGTTGGCTGGAATCATGCTAGCCACTGCCCTCAAGGAACTGTTGCTATCAACATTTCTGATCTAGAGTGACAAAAGGCCTGTGAAAAAAATGCTGACATGTTGGAGGAGATGTAGCAGGACTCAATGGACTCTGCTACTCAGGCGCTGGAGAAATAAAATAGAGAGAGGTCATTAATACCCATAAGCACTGCTTATGGGGAGGACCTTCTGTGGTTATGAGACCTGTAAAACATAGCTCTTTCTTTCTACCTGGCCTAAATGAGCATGCTTTTGTTCAACTCATGAACTGGACCACGTGCCTAGGATTCCATCCAAATAACAAGACTGCAGTAGATTTCACTCATAATTTAGAAGGTAGACTTCACACCTAATTTAGAAGGTAATGAGGTAATTTAGAGGTGTTCATGGAAGTGCTCCTTTAGCGAGGCAGAAGATTTCAGTTTTATAGCAATTACAGGACATCTCATGTGTGTATTTCTTCTCTCCTGCCTCACATTTTTCCCTTTTCAAATCGCATTCTCTTTTTAAAAACTAAATCTGGTTGGGCATAGTGGCTCACTTATAATCTCAGCACTTCAGGATGCTGGGTGGGAGAAATGCTTGAGATTGGAAGTTTAAGACTAGCCTGGGCAACATAGCAAGACCCATCTCTACACAATTTTTTTCTTTTAAATTAGCTGGGCGTGGTAGCATGCACCTGTAGTCCCAGCTACTCAGGAGGCTGAGGTAGGAGTATTGCTTGAACCCAGGAATTTGAGGCTACAGCGAGCTACAATCACACCACTGCATTGCAGCCTGGGTGACAGAGCAAGACTCTATATCTTTAAAAAAAAAAAAAAAGCAAACAAAAAAGCACTTAAATCTCTTGGGGAAAAAAAAGAGAATGAAGAGAATGGTTTGCTTTTGCCTTGTATGAATAGATTCACTGTAGGCTTTTGATAAAGAGGCAAATTTTCTAATACATTATTAAAAAGCAGGAGGTTGCTAAAATTATTACAGTTTTCCATTGTTTTTTCAGATTTGAACTCAACATTGTATTAATTAAACTGGTTAAAATTTCAAAATATTTTTAAGTACTAAAAATAAGTAATTATCTTGACAGTATGATTATAACACAGTTGACTATAGAAAACAGATTATGGATTTAGAGGGTATAGAATCCTAGCCTAGCACAGGCAACTAATGAAGATTTATGGAAAGAAGGAAGAGAGACAGGGAAGGCAAGTTAATCAAATATTAAGTTAAAAATAAAGAACTACATAGAAGAAAATAAATAAATGTGTGCAGAGGAGAAAAAGAAAGAAAATTGGAAAAGCAAAAACTGTCAGGAGAAGCAGATATCTAAATATTAAAAAGTCAAGAAGATAATAGTGGGAAAAAAGGACAAGAAAAGTGAAGGTGTCAATAAGAAACAGAAGATAAGGAACTACAGTCCATACTTTAGAAAATGTCCCTGCTGACAACAACTAAGCTGAGAATCAAATCAAGAACTCAATCCCTTTTACAACAGCTGTAAGAAATGAAATAAAATAAAATAAAATACTTGAAAATATATTTAACCAAGGAGGTTAAAGATCTCTACAAGCAAAACTACAAAATGCTGCTCAAAGAAATTACAGATGACACAAAGAAGTGGAAACACATCCCATGCTCATGGATGGGTAGAATCAATATTGTGAAAATGACCATACTGCCAAAAGCAATCTACAAATTCAATACAATTCTCATCAAAATACCATCATAATTCTTCACAGAAATAGAAAAAAATCCTAAAATTCATATGGAACTAAAAAAGAGCCCACATAGCTAAAGGGATACTAAGCGAAAAGAACAAATCTGGAGGCATCATATTACCCAACTTCAAATTATACTACAAGGCTATAGTTACTAAAACAGCAAGGTACTGGTACACAAATAGGCAAGTAGACCAATGGAACAGAATAGAGAACCCAGAAATAAAGCCAAATACTTAAAGCCAACTGATCTTTGACAAAGCATACAAAAACATGAAGTGGGGACAGGATACCCTATTTAATAAATAGTGCCGGGAAAACCGGCAAGTCACATGTAGAAGAATGAAACTGGATCCTCAACGCTCACCTTATACAAAAATTAACTCAAGATGAATCAAATACTTAAATCTAAGACCAGAAAACATAATTCTAGAAGATAACATTGGAAAAACTCTTATTGTCCTTGGTTTAGGCAAAAAGTTCATGACTAAGATCCCAAAAGCAAATGTAACAGAAACAAAAATATATAGATGGGACATAATTAAGCTAAAAAGCTTTTGTGCAGCAAAATAAATAATCAGCAGAGTAAACAGACAACCTACAGAGTGGGAAAAAGTATCCATAAACTATGCATCCGATAAAGGACTAGCATCCAGGATCTACAAGGAACTCAAACAAATCAGCAAGAAAAAAAAATAATAATAATTCCATCAAAAAGTGGGCAAAAGACAGAATAGACAATTCTCAAGATATGCAAACAAATTACAAACACAGGAAAAAATGCTCAACATCACTGATTATCAGGGAAATGCAAATTAAAACCACAATCTTACTCCTGCAAGAATGGCCATAATTTAAAAGTCAAAAAATAATAGATGTTGGCATGGATGTGCTGAAAATGGAACAGTTTTACACTGCTGGTGGGATTGTAAACTAGTACAACCACTGTGGAAAACAGTATGGAGATTCCTTAAAGAACTAAAAGAACTACCATTTGATCCAGCAATCCCACTGCTAGGTATCTACCCAAAGGAAAAGAAGTCATTATATGGAAAAAAAAATGCACATACATTTATAGCAGGACAATTCATAACTGCAAAAATATGGGTCCAACCTAAATGCCTGTCAATCAACAAGTGGATAAAGAAAATCTGGCATATATACATCATGGAATACTATTCAGCCAAAAAACTGAATGAAATAATGGCCTTTGCAGCAACTTGGATGGAGCTGGAGACAATTTATTCTGAATGAAGTAATTCAGGAATGGAAAACCAAATATCGCACGTTCTCACTTATAAGTGAGAGCTAAGCTATGAGGTTGCAAAAGCACAAGAATTATAAAATGTGCTTTGGGGACAATAGAGGAAGGGTGGGACAGGGGGAGGGATAAAAGACTACATATTGGGTACAGTGGACACTCCTCAGGTGACGGGTATATCAAAATCTCAGAAATCACCACTAAAGCACTTATCCATGTAACAAAAAAACCACCTGTAGTCCAAATACTATTGAATTAAATTTTTAAAAAAGAAAAAGAAAATATCCCTTCTAGATTTAAATGTCCAAAGACTACAATGTGATTTTATTACATTAATTTTTAAGAAAATAATTAAGAGGCTGTTTCAGTCAAATTTCTATTTTAGGTGTCTATAACATTTATATTTTAAACAAGTCAAGGAAATAGGAGGAGGGAGAATGAAAATAAAGTATTCCCTTCCTTTTTTCCTGTATGAATAAGGTGAAAAATATTAGAGAAAGAGATCAGAAGATCTCATGTGAACTCAGGCTTTGCACACTCAGATCGAATGGAACATCAAATTCCTCCAAAGACCAGAAACAACCCTCCTTTTTAGTCTTATCATTCTTCAAATCCTAACTTAAACCTTGTTGAGGAAAAGGAGAAAATGCTTTAAGAAAATGAGGGATTTAGGGAAGGAATTGCTAATAGTTTCTTGGCACCATGTTACTCTGTCCATTTCAATTATAACCATAAGCTACTCTGATTCCTTTTTATTTTAAGAATAGTGTAGTGTGCCGCAGTGCCTGGTCTTTTCAACACTTTCAGTTAGTAAGCCATGGCATGCATTCCAGGAAGGCCCAGGCCTGCCTGGGGAGATATGGCTGATGAGAGACAGTACTCTCCTTCGCCTTGTCCCAGATTAGAGGGAATGGGATTCCTCAGGGTGAAACCTTCCCTGATACTTGGGAGATCTTCCAGGTTGTGTGTGCCCTGGGAAAAATGCCATAAAGAAATGCATCCAAGTGTCCTTCCTCCTGAGTCACTGCTGAGTTGAAATCTGAATTATGTTTGTAAAATCCATTTTGAGAGCTATCAGATGTCATGTAAACTGTGTTTGTAGTGGTTGCTCAATAAGTAACAAAGCTGGAATATTGAATTGGATAATGTGAGACCCAGAATTTGAACTCTGGTCTGTCTGGCTTATTGTGAAATCTCAGTTACTTAACAGGTCTCTGACTCAATTCCTCTAAAAAAACCTGGGTCAAATAATAGTTTATGTTTCATAAAGAGTGCTAACTATGAAAATTAAGAAAGTGGCATTTATAAAGCAATTCTATAAATATAAAGCAATGAGATAAAATGTAACAATCCAAGTGAAATTTGTTTTTTTTTAAATTCTAAAATAAAACTTGGCCGGACATGGTGGCTCAAGCCTGTGATACTGGCACTTTGGGAGGTCAAGGCAGGTGAATCGCTTGAGCCCAGAAGTGCAAGACCAGTCTGGGCAACATAATGAAACCCTGTCTCCACAAAAAATGCAAAATTTAGCCAGGAATGGTGGCACACACCTGTAGCCCTAGCTACTCTGGAGATTGAGAGGTGGGAGGATCACTTGAACCCAGGAGGTCAAGGCTTCAATGAACCGTGATCACTCCACTGCACTCCAGCCTGGGTGACAGAGTAAGATCTTGTCTCAAAAAATAAATAAAGTAAAATGAAATGAAACTTTACACAAAATACAAAACATGAGTGGTAACATTAGTCAAAGAGCAAAATGACCTGTATTCTAGCCCTGTCTCCATTACAGGACTAACAGCTTTGAGGAAGTCTTTTCTGGCCCTAACTTGTCCATCTATAAAATGGGGATAATAATATCTTCCTTTAACAGTTGTAAAAACATTGTATATTAAGTTACTCAAACATTGGTAACTCTTATAATTTTGTAATGAGATATTTATCAGTGACCTATATATGACATTCATTTCCATTTATCCTTGAATAGAATGCTTACCTGATGTGATAATATGCCCTATTCTGCCTTTACAAAAAAAAAAAAAAAGCAGATTTTAAGGCCTGATCACATAGCATATCATCATAAGGAATGTACAAGAGATGATGTCCAGAAAAAGCACTGGACTTAGAATCAGAAGTTCAAGTCCCAGGTTTGCATGACCTTGCCAGATGTACTGTTGTTGAAGTTGGTGTGTATGTAGCCATGTGATTTTAAACTAAAGGCTAGGATTCTTAAGGGTGAGGTCAAGGTAGACATGATGTTCCCAGACAAGATCTTGACTTCTTTCACCTTCCAAGCATGACCACACTAGAAATGACCAGTTAATTTTATTTTACAATGCTAAATTGTGCTATGATATTTTTATTCATCTTATATTCTTATAAACGAATTGAGGGAGGACATATAAGTTCTTCACCTTGTCTTTTCTGAGAAAACGTGACTTGCTTTTAGGATGACTAATTGTTTATTTGAAATTTCCACTAGAATATGTTTCAGCAGTAAAAACAAACAAGAATATCTTTAAATCCCTACACTTGTTGCTAATTGAATAACATACTACTGAATGAAAAATACCTAGATACATAAATATTTTAATAATCAACACCACAGTAACTTTCTTGATAAGTCAATATCAGGATACTGTAAGAAAGCAGATTGATGCAACCTGCCTTCAAGCAATTCTGTGCTTGAGTTCACTTGCTCACATTTATTTGCAGTCTGGACTAGACTAGACTGAAAGTGTAAGCTTTTGTAGTTCATAAATACACTTATTAGGTACTATGTGACTTTCCCTGGCATTTACTATCCACACTCCTCCTCATAAAAGAACCTACCAATAATATCATTGCACATAAATCTCTATGATTTTGTGATCTTATTTTTCTAAGACATATTCTCATGAATGGGATGGCTAGGTCAAAAGTACGTGTTTTCTTTATTTTTAAAAGACGTTGCCAGGTTCCTTTACAAAACAACCAAAAGAATTATATTTACATTAGCAAGTTTTGAAAGTACCTGTTTCCCCATAATCACCACCACCAATAGATATTAATATATAGATATTAATATAATCACACCTCAATTTTTGCTAATTTGCCATTTTAGTTTGTATTTTCCTTAATACCTATGAAATTGTAAATACTGAACATCTGAATTGCTCTCCTGTGAAATGCCTATTTTTATTGAATTCTGTGTTACATATTCATTTTTATTTGTATGTAATAGATGTTAACAACCTTTTTTGCTGCATATGTTAAAAAACATTTTTTCTTTTCTCTTTTATACTATCCATAGACCATCTATCATGTGCACAGTTAACATTTCATGAAATCACTGTATCTGCTGGAAATTGGAATTCCTGTATTTGTTTGCTATCTTTTTTTCTTCTAGTATTCCAAGTGATTAATTCCTATATTTGTTGAAAAGTACTACCCACCCTTCAGGTAACTGATATACATTGAGGATCCTATATTTCTTTTCAAATATCATTGCTCTTTTTTAATTAAAAAATTTAATCAAGGTAAAATTTATGGTTATATTTGGTATGAGACACAAATCTAACCTCATTTTCTTTTACTTGGATAGCAAGCATGATTTATTAAATTAATATTTTTTCTACTGAATTCATTTAGCATCTATCATATATCATATTCTCATATTTCCTAAGATCCATTTTTTTATTCCTATATTAACATTTTGCCAGGTTTTTTGGCACTTTGGGTTTTTTTTAATGGCTCTAATATCTGACAAAGCATAAATCTTATTCATAAATTTCTTGACTCTCTTTGGTCATTTAGTCTTCTCATATAATAACAAATATTAACAATACTAATAACATAAATAATAAGAAGAATAGCTAATGGATATTTAGTGCTTACTGTATGTCAGGCACTGTTTTAAGCATATCTATAAGAAAAGATGGATGTCATCCCAAAGATAACACAGCTAATAAATGATAGAGCCAGGATTCCAATTAAGGCAATTTGTATACAAAGCATGCACTCTTAAATATTTTTTATTTTTTATTTTTTCTTCCTATATGAAATTTAAGTTCCAATTAACAAAATTTCAAAACCAACATTATTGGGTCATATTTATAATTTTGTTAAATGTGCCTATATTTGGATAGGGTTCACATTTTTAAGATGCAAAATTTTATGAAAAATCATGATCTTTCTATTAATCCAGGTCTTGTTTTACGTACTTCGATAAGGGTTTATTCAATTCAATTTTCTCCATATATATCTTATAAATTTCTTAGATTTTTGTCTAAATATTTTATGGTTTGCTACTATTATGAATCAAATAGTTATTAGTTTTCCATTTTAATTCCTAAAGGGTTATTGCAAGAAAAAAAAAGCTAAATTTTCTATATTTATCTCTTATCCAGCCATCTTATTATATAGCTAACATGCTTAGTCAGACATTTAAATAGCAACCTTGCTGAAGCATGACTTTGAAAGAAGCAGCAAAGCAACTGTTAGAAAAAAAAAAAGGTTTGACTGAGAAAAAGAAGAGTTATATTAGAAGGGTTTAACATATATCTTAAACTTTTAACAGAAATTCAGATATCTTCATTAGTGGAACTTAAATATTTGGCTATTTGGTTGTGTTAAATTTAGCTTAAAAGAGAGATTTTCAGAATTACTTGAAAAAGATCTAAACTGACAGGAAACTGAAGATGTTTCAAGCATTAGACAAGATTTTACCCTTAGAAATGCTCTCCTCAATAATATTTAATCAATGTGATTTTCATTTACAAATATAGTACATCTAACCAGAATTTACCACAGCTGCTATCCAAAATACCAATTACAACTGACCCTTGTACAACACCCTTGGACAACATGAGGGTTGGGGTGCTGACTCCCCATGCAGTCAAACATCCACATATAACTTGTAACTACCAAAAACTAAACTAGCAATAGTCTACTGTTGACCAGAAGCCTTACTGATAACATAAGCAGTCAGTTAACACATATTTGGTATGTTATATGCATTATATACTATATCATTACAATAAGGCAAGCTAGAGAAAAGAAAATGTTATTAAGAAAACCATGGGGAAAAAGAAATGTATGTACTATTCATTAAGTGGAGGTGAATCATCATAAAGGTCTTCATCCTCATAGTTTTCATGTTGAGTCAGCTGAGGAGGAAGAGCAAGGGGAGGAGTTGGCCTTGCTACCTTAGGGGTGGCAGAAATGGAAAAAAAAAATCTATGTGTAAGTGCACCTGCATAGTTCAAACCCATGTTGTTCAAAGGTCAACTGCACAATAACTTGGCTATATACACATATACATTTGAATATAGATACATATATGGAAATGTATATACACATATATGAAAGTCTATATATGTATATGTGCATGCATGTATACTATATAGCCATATATATGTACATAGGAATGTATTCATAGAGCTTGATTTCCATCATTCACTATTATGGTGCTAAGATAGACTGAATATCCTGCATAAGTAAAAGGGGATGATTATTTTCCTTCTGAACTGGGTTACCACTTCTTATCAAAAAAGTACAACATATGTGGAAGATATGAAATTCATAAGAATTTATTTGCCCCACTTTCCAAAGATTTATCATCTTCAATCCTGTTACATAATAACAAGAGTTATGTATTATGTTATGCAACATGTTCAACTACATGGGGAATCAGCACCCCTAACCCCCACATTGTCCCAGGGTCAACTGTAATTGGTATTTTGGATAGCGACTGTGGTAAATTCTGGTTAGATTTGCTCTATGCTTTGGGAGCCAGAGCAGGCTTAATTATTGCAGGCAATATGTTCCAAGCAGTGAGTGAAGTATTGTAGGTACCAGAGACAATTAAGGTATAGCCTCTGATTTCAAGAATTTACAATCTAGTGAGGGTATAGAGGACAACTTAATGAAAGAGCAGGTTTCTGAGCTGCACTTTTGTTTCATGCATAGGAGATCTATTGTATCTTCCTCTGCCCAGTCTTACTGATCCTAGCCCTCCCTTGTCTTTATGGTTAGCTTGAGACACTATGATGCCCCACCAGAGGAAACTCTCTAATCCTAAGTAATAAAAAATATACAGAATAAAGTTATTGTTATTTTAAATGTAGATACTGATGTGAAATTAAACAAGTAGATGATAGAATAAATACAGTTGTGCCTTGGCATCTGTGGGGAATTGGTTCCAGGACTCTCTGTAGATATCAAAATCCATGAATGCTCAAGACCCTTATATAAATGGGCTAGTATTTGCATATAACATATGCACATCTTCCTGTATACTTTAAATCATCTCTAGATTACTTACAATACCTAATACAACGTAAATGCTATATAAATAGTTGTTATACTATATTGTTTAGGGAATAATGACAAGCAAAATATATATACATGTTCAATTCTGATGCTTTTTCTAAATATTCTCTATCTGTAGTTGATTGAATCCATGTATTCAAAACTCACAGATACAAAGGGCCAACTCTTCCATAAAGAAACACATGCATAGATCAGAACCTAGAAAAAAGATGTCAAAATGACAATAGGGGAAGGAGAGACTACTCAAAAAATTATATTGGGACAAGTGGCTTTCCATATGGAAAACAATAAAATTAGATTCCTAACTTACACAATATACAAAAATTAATTCTAATGATTGCAACTTTCAAATTTTTGGCAATATAGAATAATATTTATTCTATTATATTATTCTATATTGTTATAAAATAACAATAATATTTATTTATATTTTATAAGTATAATAAATTTTGTTTATTATAATATTTAGACATATATAACCACATTGTTATAAAATATAAATAATATTTATTCTATTATATTATTCTATATATTATCTATATAATAATTATTTTTATATATAATAATTTTAAAAATTATTATTTCTGTTAGAAAAGATGCTAAAGAAAAGACACAAAAATACAAACCATAAAGAAAAATATGGATAAAAGTGACTACATAAAAATTTTAAAACTCTCTACAACAAAAGATCCCACTCTAGAGGATGGTAATGCAATGTACAGAACTGTGTTAGTACAGGACTTGCAAGTTGCTAATGGCAAAATGGTATTAAATGTGCAAGGATTTATTAGGGGAAATAATGGTATAAAAGGAAATAAGGAGGGAGGCAGAGGAGGTTATGAAACATCAAAGTAAATTCAATCCCTTAGTAAAGGAAAGAAGGGTAGAAGGCTGGATAGAAGATGTTAGAACACTGAGCAGTCTAAGGAAGGTTTGGCAAAGTCATTTGTGAGCCAAAAATCAGCCACTAAAGAAGTCTCATATCTCCCAAATACACATCTGCTTTAGTATCCCAGCTTTACTCATTCATTCATGTGCAAGGAGAAATCTTGAGACAAACTCAGTGAAGGATTTTAATACACAGCATCTGGGGCTCTCATTCAATCATATTCCCTCTAGCAAGGCCTCTGTAAGGCACATCTCATGGCCGCCACAATAACTTATCAAAAAGATAATTGGCAAAAGATATGAAATCAGAATGATTAACAAACATGAAAATATATAGCATCATATAAGTAATTGGAGAATTGCAAATTAGAACTAGAGATAGAACAATAGAGATTCTGATTTACAAATCAGAATGGCAAGAATTAATATGTCTGTTAATAACAAGAACTTTCAAAGATTTGAAGAAATGGGAACTTTCATAAGTGGCTGGTGGTACTGTAAATTGTATGGCTATTTCAAAGTGCAAATTGGCAGTATCTCGTGAAATTTAAAATGTGTGTATGTATCCTGTGACCACACAATTCACCTATAGATAATATGTCAGAAAAGTCTCTTGTGTATGTGCAAAAGAGAAAAATTCAAAGATTTTCATGGCAGTATTGAGTAAAACCCTGGAAGAATCTAAATGTTCATCAGTAACAGAAGGAATAAATAAAATGTGACACATTATGGGTACAAAACAACAATGAAAAAAGAATGAAATAGAATTCTATATACCAGCAGTATAGCTAGATCCCAAAAAGATAACAGTAGCCAAGAAGGCAAATTAAAGAAGGATGTGCACAAATTATACTATTTATGTAAATTTTAAAGCCACACACAAAAAAGCTACTAAATATTGTTCATAGATAACTATACATATATATGGGTGTAAATTTATGTAAATGGATTGGGAAAGTACATGTCAAATTCATAATAGCAATTGTCTAAAGCTGGAGGTTTTGTGAAAGAATGATGGTAAGAAGAACAGGCTAAAAAGTTCTACTTAGAATTTGTCTTGGCCCCTATCAATGGAGTTAAGGAAATAGGAGTGTTGTCATATGAAAGTTTTCTGTCTACAATAGACACCAGAAATACAGATTACCTTTAAAAGTGTGAAAATAAAAGATTCCCACATCTGAAAAGATTAGATGTTGTGAGGCAATGTATTTGGCCTCCTTTTCTGGACTGAAACATTTATATAAAGAGAAATGTGTACATTTGGATAACTTTAATAATAAGTGCCTCAGAGATCATAATATGAAACTGCTGAAACTGGAATAAAATAAAATAGTGGGGGTAGGATGAGGAGAATTGTAATTAAGTTCGTTATTTTAAAACAAAATACATTAATAATACCAATATCCTGCTATTAATCCCTGTACCTGTTCTGATTACCTAATTTATTGTTCATTTGTAACCACGTTATTAGTATTTGACTTTCTCTAACTGATTTAACATAAAACACTTCATTTTGTACACACTGTTAAACATTTATCTTTGCTGATTACTAAGGGTGCTGAAATCTGGTAACATATTTATCTTAAGGGTGTTGGTTTTCCAGCCTTCACAGTAGATTTTCCCTTCTGTGAAAGTATGATCTAAAAAAATTAATTCCACTTGATGCTATCATAATTTTTTTAAAAAGCAGTATGAGAGCCTGTGCTACTTAGAGAAACCTTACACACAGGGACAAATTCCACTTCTCTTTGTTCACACTACAACCTACAACTTCCTTTGAGGTCCCTTGGAGTTATCCACAAAAAATGTTGTGGGAAATCATTCATTGGAATTAAGATTCTGGGAATGAATTGACCTGTTACATAAAAATTACTGAGATTTAAAAACAAAGCCTTAGTCTTAAACCAAATATAGAGTTTTAATATTGTGTTCAATTAATTTTCTGGTTGAAAGGGCCCTGAAAACCTTTTCTTTCAAACCATCCTCCACTGCCATTTCAATTTTTAATAATTTTCTCAGCATGGTTTAATCTACAGATAAAAAGTCAAATTATTTGGATCATTAGTTCTTAATATGTGGTCCTTGGACCAATTTCAGAATCACCTGGGGAGCTTATTTAAAAATGCTTCACCTACTCTTACTCATGAGAATTTGAACAGGGTAATCTATCTGCATTTTAACCTGTGATTACTATGTGTACTAATGTTTGAGCTACTCATCTAGATACTTGTTTTTTGGCTCATTTCCTTTACAACAAATTGGTCAGAAAGACAAATGTCAGCTTCAAAGGATTCTATGCATACAACACATTGGGTCTGTTTGAGATTGTAAAGCACTTGAGAATACTTAGATAAAGAGTACTAGAGAAGGTCAAAGTGATATTATAATAAGTGTGCAATAAAGATTAACTTAATTATTAAGGAGTGTATAACAACATTTCCAGTATGATATATGCACTTTTCATATAAATGTTTATAATTTTATTTTTTTAAGTGCTAACATTATTCAACTGGACCAAACAAACCAGAAGTTGTTAAGGAGTAATTGCTAATATAAAGCTTATTAACTCTGATTTGCAAATACAACAGGGCAATGATACAGGGAGTTGCTATATTGACAGAAAGACAGAGAGAGAGACAACTTTAAAGAAAGGGCGAAGTGTTACATTTAATGGTCCTGTGTAATTTTGCAATATTTACTGAGTACATTTGAGCTTCCTGTGACTTTGTAGATAGGAAAATACCATAAACCTTTTTCTAGTGGCTGGCTTGTTACTCTTTATAACAACCTTGACAATATAGATGCTTGTGGTAAGGGAGGAGTGTAAGAAGCTTGGCTGGGTAAAGGAAACATGAACTTTAGAGGTAATGTCATTCAATAAAGCATGTCATTAACACTAAATCATTGGGTGGTTACTGTCATTGTTATTAACATTTAATAATTACTAAGCACTTGTGTTGTGCTTTATGCACAAGGAAAATGGACAAGGGGGGAATAAGTGTGGTAGGAGCAGAGGGAACAGGTAGAAAGAACAGAGGAAGGGAAGAATAGAGTGTGTGAGAGAATATAGAGAGTCAAGAGAGTATTAGAGAGAGACAATGAATTAAATATTTTTGTATACAGCTACTATATATGTGAATGTGTAGCTGAGAATGCTACATGGCCCTGTATGATATATATCAACAGAATTCAACTTTCACAGCAGAAAATAGATACTAAATAATTTAGAAATTAAAATTGGGATTCTGTTTTTTTAGGAAAGAACATTTGTTGACCTAAGTCAAACATGATAGCTGTATATAGAAATATTGGCTAAAGATTAATCACTACTAGAAAGCATGAGAACTAAGAATCTTCAATCAACTTGAAAAATAAAAAGGGGCCAGGCGTGGTGACTTACGCCTGTAATTCCAGCACTTTGGGAGGCTGAGTCAGGCAGATCACCTGAGGTCAGGAGTTCAAGACCAGCTTGGCCAACATGGCAAACTCCGTTTCTACTAAAAATACAAAAATTAGCCAGACCTGGTGGCAGGTGCCTGTAGTCCCAGCTATTCAGGAGGCTGAGGCAGGAGAATCACTTGAACTCGGGAGGCAGAGGTTGGAGTGAGCCAAGATCATGCCACTGCACTCCAGCCTGGGCAACAGAGCAAGACTCTGTCTCAAAAAATAAAATAAATAAATAAAAAATAATAATAAAAAAAGGTTTTTCCTTCACTGATAGGAACCGACCAAATGTATAGCAGAAAACTCAAATTCCAATGCAATTTTTACTAGACCCAACAAAAGGTACAAAAAGCACTAACATAATGGATGTTAATAGATTTTGTCACGAGTATCACACTTAATATTCAGTTTTATATATATGTATGAACTTGTAAGCATATATAACTCTGTTTAATATCTTTGTCTCTTTAATGTTTATTTCTATATGTGTGTAGATCTGTATTTGCTTTTGAAACGAATAATTCAAGCATTTTTAAAAGAATGGCTATAGAGTGCAGTGACTTAAGGTGTTTGGGGTAAGGGAAATAATATTAGAAAAGATACCTGAAACAAACAAACTGTTTTATTTTTCTTATTCTAGCTCTACATTAGACTCATATAGCTACGGATTTCTGGACTCCAGATTTAAGAATCCTCAAATGGCCCTTAAAAAGTCTGGTTTCTGAAAGCTTTTTAGATGACTTTGATTCAACTGGTCTAAGAATTGGCATTTAGCAGCTGCTAATTCCTTAACTACCTCCTCTAAGTCTGCCCACTTAGAAATGCCCAAAATGCTGCCTAAAATGCTAGAATAAATCCAATCCCTGAAAAAAAAAAACTCTTTTCTCAGTACTTCATTGCTATATTATTGTGCTATCTTGAAATTTGTCCCTGCTCTGGATTTCCTAATATGTTTTCCAGCTCCCTAGTAAATAAGTCTTCTGCTTTGTAATTCAGATCTTAGCAGCTGGCCTTCATACTTACCTACCCATTACTTCTGAAGTTCCTACCAGATCCTTATTCTGTCAAGAGCTGGCTTTGTAACACAAGCTTCTCATCTTCCCCTTTGCTGACTGTCCACCACCTGGACTTCCATAGTTTAAATTTGATATTATGAGGCATGAAGAGATTCTTTCCCAAGAGGAGAGGAAAAAGAAGAAGATAATTTGGGAGAAGATCTGGAAAAAAAATTTCCTGACTTATTTAAATTTCAAGTGTGTTAGAATAGGTGGTTTTCCCAAATATACACTTATTTAGGATAACGGTAGCTTGAAAGCATTATTTACACAAAAATAAATATCCTGCAAATATTTTCCAAAATTATGTCATAGAATTCTCAATATCATTAGTTCACTAATCTTTGTTATCCTAATCTCCTTTACAAACAGAAAATTTACAGTCTTGATAGTTTAATAATACTGCGACCCCATAATTAAATTAACTAGTATGAAGTTCTAACTTAAAGTAATTGGTGTTCAAAGAACAAGTCATTAGTGTCTGAGACAGAATTTCTTTTCTAATATGAACACTAATAAGGCATAGCAAAAAGATAAGTAGTTAGATTTGGATTGTATTGCTGGTGCCACCAATTATGAGACTTGTGATCTTAAACAAGTCCCTTAAACATTGCCCCTTTTTACTTTAAAATGCGAATAACAATATTTCATAAACTTTTAACCAGAACATTTTCATTATCCCCTTCCAGTTTGCATATTGACAATAGATGAATATTCCTAAAATATTATTTGGGCTATAGCACTTCCCCATAAAGAAAAGCAATTGCGGAAGACACAATTCCTTTCCTTCCAGGCATTTTCTGTGCTACAAAGGCTAGAACACTAAACACTACATTTCCCAAACTCTTCTATAGCTGGAGTGCTGTAAAATAACTGGATTTCACTGGTTACGTTACACATCAAAGTTAGACCTTCTGTCTTTCTGCCTCTTTTTTTGTTTTTGGGTGTTTTTTTTTTTTAGAAGTAGGGAGATGGACACCTTCACCTTCATAAGGTAGCTCTATAGTAATAATGTGGTGAGTACTATACTGGAAACATAAACAAAGAGAAATGGCAGCATTAATGAAGCAGTAGCTTATGACACCAGGAGAGGAGAGAATGAAGAGGTCCATGAACGCTCTTTCCCAGGCACACTATACATCACCCTAATTTTTCATTGTTAATGCTGAAACATCGTATTATTGACTTTTAACCTATTTGTAATCTGTCCTCTCAAAGTGGAAGGTAAGCTACACGAGAGTACAAACTGTCTTGCTTACCACTGTGTCCTCCATTTGTAGAATGATGCTTGCCACACAGCAATAGCTCAATTAAGTATTTTTGAATG
The DNA here is from genome assembly GCF_024542745.1 of Macaca thibetana thibetana. Classification (NCBI taxonomy): domain Eukaryota; kingdom Metazoa; phylum Chordata; class Mammalia; order Primates; family Cercopithecidae; genus Macaca; species Macaca thibetana. The sequence goes on from NC_065580.1 coordinate 41,652,402, forward strand.
AATGACTAAATATGAATTTGCTCAACTTCCCATTACATCCTACCTCATATTTGCATCCACACACATTACTTGTATTCATCCTACTTCAGAAAAGGGTCCCCACATGAAAAGGATCCAAACATGTTCTATGGTTTCTGTCTCCTTGTTCTATAAGTCACCCCTTTTCTCTTCCGTACTGAAATTTCAAATGCTGCCTCTCCTCAGGCTCCCTCATACTGTTATTTAGTCATGCCCAATGTTGTTTTATACTTTTCTTTCATTATATATCAGATTGAACACATTTGTATATGTTGAATGCTTTGAATATTTTTAATACATTTTCTTCTTATATGTTTTGTCTATTTTTGATTATTGGGTTGTCATCTATTTATTATTTATTTGCATAAGTTTTTGTAAGATTAAGGACCTTGATCCAATGGGTACTTAGGAATCTTACTTGGCCTCTTCAAACTTTTCCAGACTCCAACCTTACAGTAATATCTACAGCTTCCCCACAGGGCAAAGTGCTCTCTTGGGTCCAGGCTCATTTCATTCTACATCCCAGCCACACAGAACTGACTATAGTTCCCCAATGTAATGAATGTTCTCTCTTGGCATCAGGCCTTGTACATTTTGTTCTCTTTCTGGAATGTTCTCCCTGTTGTTCACTCAGATGACTCCTGTTTATCCATCTTCTCTCAGCTTAAATGTCACTTCCTCCAAGGAAACCTTTCCTGACCTTCTAAGACCAGATTAAATGCTACTTCTCTAGACTTACATAAGAACCCTACATTAACCAATATCATATAACTTACCAAACTGTACTGGTTTTCATCCTCTCTACTAGAATGAAAGCTCCTTGAGGACAGGATTATGTCTTTGTCATCAAATATGTTCCTAGAGTTTGACCCAGTCCCCAGTTCAAAGTTTGCACTCATAAAATATTTAGTAGTAAATACTACTAAATGAATGTGTGTGTGTATATATATGTATACACATATGTGTTTGTGTGTGTGTATATACATATACACATATATATGTATATATCTTCACCCTCAAAATATCTGTAAATCATAAACTCATTACAAATATGAACTCCTGTTATACTTGCAGGCAACATCCCTGGTGCCAAACACAGTGTGTCCATACTAGGAACTCAACAGATATTTATTGAAATCTATTTCTTTAATTTATAAAATCTAATTCAAGAATAACTAAACCTGGTAAATAAAAAGTAGGTATTAATGTCTTGGTTCTGAAATATAATAATGGGAATACAATCTACCATTTCAAGAGCTGTATTGTCTAGAGAATACTTGTACTCAATTTTTAGAAATACCAACATTCCCTTCCTGAAAGGTCTTCACGAACATTTTTCTATGGCTATAGAGTCAGAAGCCTAGTGACATGATCATCTGCAGATGTAAAGAATCAGCCAGAGATTTCTAAGGTTCCTTCTATGTCTAAGGTACCATTAAAAAATAAGTGTAATATTTCTCTTGACCTCCTTAAATTAGATATCTGTTCAATATAGAAAACGCTAAGAGTGTAGAGTCAAGAATCTCAATTCTTCAAGAGGGTTGAAACATCAGGCATATATATATATATATTTATCATGATACAGTATGGCTTTTACCTTTGGAAAACAATGATGTTTTACTTTGTGTTTTAATATGAAAACATGGCTTCAGTGTCTTAATTTTATTATCTATTCATAGGATAGTTTGCTCCTAGACAGCTATAATTATATTTATATACTACTGTTCCATTGACTGACCCAAATCTTACTAGGAGGGACAGACTTAGGGCTATTTTGGTTTTAAAAACATAAGAACTCTCATTTGTTAAGCTAATAATTAGTTCCAGAATTGTGATTAACTTCTAAAACCCAGCTCACACTTTTGGAATTCAGCATGTTTTCACTTTGACTGCAAACTCCGAGTGAAGCTGTAACTAGACAAATGGAAAGTGAGGATTTAATGACCAGTTCATGAAAGGTGGTTAGCACAGTGCTTATGGGTCTGTTCTGTTCACAGATGTTAGCTAGCATTTATTTTCAAGTTCCAGGGCTCAAATGAAATGAAATAGCAGTTTAGTTCACAAAATGCTATAGCATTCCTGTTTGGTTCTGGTTCAATAGTTTTTTGTTGTTGTTGTTTTTAAAGTTATTGCTTCATATTACAGTAAATAAGTGTCAGTGCTTTGAAGCTTAATTACCTATCAGGAGAAATTACAGGTAGTTCAAGGTACAGTCATTTAGTGATGTTTATTCTTGTTTAAGGGACATAGTTCATTGTGTTTCAAATATATGTTTTATTTTATTTTTGAGACAGAGTCTCACTCTGTCACCTAGGTTAGAGTGCAGTGGCACGATCTCAGTTCACAGCAACCTCTGTCTTCTGGGTTCAAGCTATTCTCATGCCTCAGCCTCCCAAGTAGCTGGGACTACAGATGTGCACCACCATGCCTGGCGCGTGTGTGTGTGTGTGTGTGTGTGTGTGTGTGTGTGTTTTTAGTAGGCTGGTCTTGAAATCCTGGCCTCCTGTGATCCACCCACCTCGGCCTCCCAAAGTGCTGTTATTACAGGCATGAGCCACCACACCTGGCCTCAAATTCCTGTTTTAGATGTCCATTATGTGTTGGCTACTGAATGCAAATGTTAATTCCTATGGTACTTTTTTATTTTCAGTTCTCCCAACTGAACGATCATAAATTCTCCTACAGTGGTAGATTGACCATTCAAAGGTTAAGTTTCAAGTTCTTGCAGGTTAGTTTTTACCAGACCTGGAAAGCAGGAGGTCAAATTCAAATTTAATCAGTCATGTGATATCTGCATGATAGAATTTATTTTCCAGAACAGTCATTAACTCATTTATTTGCTTACTTCCCTCCCAAGCTTTTTCATACTTCTTGCCAATTTCCCTCCCAAGTATTTTTTTCTTTCAGTAAATTCTTGTCAGCTTCCCTCCCAATTTTTTTTTCTTCTAGTGACTTAAGTACAAAACTGCCAAGCAGAGTTTAGAAACTACATCCAGATTTTACCTTCTTCAACTTACACAGTAAATAAATTTTTATTATAATGTATATGTAATGGCTGTCATGACAGACACTTAAAGAAGACCATTACGTGGTTCCAAAAGTATTAACTAGGGCTTAATTATGTTGATTTCTCCTTTTAAACTAGCAAAGTCTCCAGTGCTGTTTACAAAAGCTACAAATATTTAGGAGATTCTAAAGGTGGTTTGGACACAGGGGAAGAAAAATAGTAGGATAAGTTAATGGGCACAGGGATACATAATAGTATTTTAAAATAAGTGTCACTTTGCCTAGAAATTCATTCTTCTATAACCTATATTTAAAGTAGAAAATGTAAAACAAAACATGGAGCTGTTTATGAAAGAGGAGGACTGAAGGTGAAGAATCCGAACCTGACTCGTCACTCATGGCTGTACATTACAGGTTTTCTATCAACACAGAACTATCTCCATGCCCTTCCCCGTGATAACGTCTTTAAGCTATCTCACTGAGTGAATAATTTCCAAAAACAAACTGAAATCAGAAAACTATGTGAAATATGTTGTGCATGCTTTCTCCTATCCAGACAACTTTACACTTACCTGCCTGCTCCTATGACATCAAGGATCATTACATACGCAAGTGCTTTGCAGACATTTTGTTCAACAAGAGTTGAACAAAAACACAAAAATGAGGAAGATAATATTCTGTTCTCATCTCCAGTTCCAAGTCTAGATGTAATATATTAAGAAATAGATCAACTTTGGCAGTCAAAATGAAAACATACTGAATCATGAATGTTTGCATTTGGTGAACAGGGCTTCATGGAGAACATATTGAGGGATTCTTGTGCTGGCACCAGCTGCTTAACCATAAAGGATTCTGTAGGTATTTCAAGTTCTTATGATCAAAACTCCTCCACACTTAAAAAAAAAAGGGCACCTTCATTTGGCACACAGGCATTATAGTGTATTGAATTCTTATTGGCCTTTTCAAAGGTGAGAACACTTATTTAACAACAATACCAAAGACACAAAAATGGAAACTCTTAAGTCACTGAAAATAGGGGACACTTTTGATTTTCACTGTCAGGATAACTGAGCACTTTCAGTTACTTTTATCTGTTACTCCCAGCAATCACATGCTACCATGTAATCATCTGTTCAATGTCTTGAGACTGTGAGACAGAACATTTGCTGAGCAAAATTTTTGCAACTGACATGCCTACTTCAAAACACTTCTGAAACAATCATCCAACAAGAGTTTAATACTCTCTCAATGTGCTACATGGAGTATACCAAAATAAAGATTTTGGAGTTGATATTTTCAAGGAATTGACCATGTAGTTGCATAGAAAAGAACATATATTAAACATTCAGTATAGAGAAGAAAACAGCATATACTAAGTTACTCATTGTATTCATTACATTTGTTTAAAATTCATTACATCCATTACATTTTTAAAAAATACAAGAAATGTAGGAAATGCCTGGGTGATTTTTTCTATCATAAGATGACTAAGGAAGCCTAAATCAGTTACAAAAGTCAGCAGAACATAAAAGGGAACAGGGACTCAGAGATACGTTGAAATAAAAAGCTGAATGTTTTATTTGACACTTAGGCAAAGAAGAAGCATAAATTGTTTAGTTTTTTAAATGCAGCCTATAGTCAACAATTATTTACTAAACCTCACCTAGTGGCATCTTCCACTAGTACTTCGTTAGCAAAAGCTGTGATTCCTCTGTCTTGATCAGATGTCTCAATTCTAAGTAATTCACCTCTGCATTTTTCCTTCCTAACCCCATAGCATTTCTACCTGTCTTCCCTCCCAATTTTTGTTATGCATGGAGTCCTTAATCTCAAACCAATTTCTCTCCTCTTCTAATTTCTTAAAGAAAAAAATCACTCTTTCCTGAAGGATCATTTTTCCTGATGCCTTTTCTGATGGATGCAAATAGTACATAAACATGACATTTCTTATCTTCCCAGAATTCCTATATATAACTCTTGTCTCTTCCTGTCCATCATGACCATATCCGGATTCCTGAAATAGCTTCCTATTAGTCTTTCTCCTTCTAGTCAGAATAGCAAATGGTACCGTCAATAATAATAATAACTTTTATTTTATATTATATATGCCAGAATAATCCACTAAACTCTACAAAATAGGCAGTATTATCCCCATACTGCAGAGGATAAAACTCAAGACATAGCAAGGTTAAGTAACTTTCTTCAGTAACCCAAGTCTGTCAGCTTTAAAAATCTATGTTCTTTCTGCTATTCACAAAGCTTCTAATCATGTCCACCTTAATTCTGCTCCTCACTATCACAGTCAGTGATATATCCACACTTCAAAGCTGATTACATCATCCCCTGATGAAAGTTCTCCATAATCAAATTCTTGAGACTGCTATACAAGGCCTCCATGACATGGCCTTCTGGCTTATTTACACTCTGGTTCTATCTGGTTCTATCTGGTTCTATCCTGATGATACCCTGCACCAACCAAGTAGTTTCATGTCCTGTGTTTCTGTTCATACAATTTCCTCTGTCCAAAATATATTTTTTGTCTTCGACTCAGTCTTCAAGGCGTCTGATTTTAGAGATCCCTGAACTGTCCAGCCAGGCTAAAAACCATCAACTAGGCTTCTGTAGTGCCCTAAGGGTAGCTCTAGCTCAGCACTTCATATTGAAATGGTCTCTTCCCCCAACCAGCCTACAAGTTCTTTGACAGAAAAGACAATAAAGTTGTCGTTTCATACCCACCATGCTCACTACACAGTGAATAGTGTCTGGCATAAGGTACTCACACAAGTCATGTTTATGTGTCTGAAAGGGACATAAAGTGGAATCACCTCCCAACCCCATTGCCATTTCTTGAGCATGGAGCCAGTGTGGCCACAGTTCAGACCTTCAGGATTCTATGCTGTTTTCTTCCACACGATATACCAACTTCTGTAAATTGTATCACACAGAACAACTACCATATTTATAAGTGACCATCCTTTTATAACCATAAGTGACCACTTTGTGGTTATAAAATTCATATTGATGCTTTTTCATAATTCATATTGATGCTTTTTCATAATTCATATCATGAAAATTCATACTGATGCTTTTTCATAATTCTTTGGCTTCATGGCTTTCCTTCTCCTTAATTACACCAACCTCCATCTTTTCTGCACAGTAGTCACTAACAAGAACTGGCTCTCAGGGGTATTTCTCCCATGTCATGTTTTCTAACAGTATTCTTCACCTCAAAGGGAGGCATAAGTAGAAGAAATACTATCAGTAATAGAAATACTATTTCTAATAGTTTTCTTCACCTCAAAGGGAGATAATACAAGCTAGTCTCTACTGAATGGCTACTTTGTACAAGACGTTGTGTTAGGTACATTATATGTACATCTCAGTTAATCTTCTCAACAAGCCAGTGACCATTTACTCATTAATCTCCTACTTCTTCACATCAATCTAATCTTCACTCTACTTTATTGGCAGCTCTTAATCAAAATATTCCTTCAAGGCCCTAAGTTTCATTCTTGTCACCCTTAGAATTGCATGGTGAATCATTGTATCAGAGGACATTAGCCTTGTGCCTCTTTGTGTAAGGAGGTTACTCTTCACATCATGCAGACCCAGATAGAGTCCATGCTACCTCCTTTTACTCCTGTAAAAACGCCTCTGTCATTTTCTATTACATCACTAGTTTGATTTGTTATTGATATGTTTGTCTTTCCCACTAGTCCACGAACCCCTGAAGTATATGATTCATATTCTACACATATTTTCATCTCCAACTCCTAGTACACTGTATAAAATATAGCAAGTCTTAATAAATATTTGCTGAATGATGATTCCTTAACTTCTTCTTCTTTAGAAACTTATTTAGGCACAAAAACCCCTATTATATTATCATCCAGAAGAGACAAATTTATAGAGACAGAAAGTAGATGGGTGATTGCTTAAAGCTGGAATTGGGAAGACTTAGCTACAAAGGAATGGTAATTGAATGCTAATGGGCACAGGATTTCTTTTCAAGGGGCCACAAATATGGTGATGATCATACAACCCTGTCAATATGCTAAAAAAACACTGAATTGTACACTTCAAAAATAATTTTAAGGATGCCCATGCAATCAGAAAAAAAAAAAGATGTTCTTCCTCTTCTCCTTTTTTCATTATTTTTAATAACCTTTTTGATATATTATTCACATACCACACAATCCTTCATTATTAATACAGGGGCCTCTGCTATAAACTCTTCAGAAAATAGACTATGTCTTATTCAACTTAGTATTCCCAGGACCTAGCACAGTGTTCAGAAATTAGTAAATGCTCATTTTGAGAATGAGAGACCCACAGTACTAAATTTATTACTAGTAATATATTTAAGTTATATTTTGGCTAAATATACTTTTAAAGGTTGATTTGAGGAAATCCAACCACCATTTATAAATTGATTTCTATGGGAAAACACATACTTAACACAAAAAAAGTCCGCAAGGCACCTTCCAAAACTTTTCCACTCATAAGTAAATAAAGCCCATGATTTATCTTGCAAGGTACTACCACTCTTACAACCTAGTCCCCTCCTAGACAAATATCTGTGTCCTCTAGAAACACTCAGATTTTTTTGTATAAAATCCAGATTTTTCCAACCTCCAGGTTATGAAATACTATTCCTGGAAGAAGGCCTTTTGAGGAATGAAGTATATCCTCTCTGAAGTAAGTCCAAAACTTTTGCAGGATAGCTTTTCTTTTCATTATGCTCTCAAAGTGTATAAAAAATAAGAATGGGGCTCTAAAAAAAACTGTTGAATGACTGAGTATATACATGGAGGGCCATTCATATAAGAATGCAACCCTTTTTATAAGAATTGCCATTTCTATCTAATCCACAGTTAGCCCTTTTCCATTTTTTTGGATACTGTATTTTTAACTACATTTTATTTTCTCTGCAATTTTTTTCATAAAAGATTATATAAAGGAATTTCAAATGCCATCTATCAAAGATATTGCTTTTGAATCAGAAATACTGTTTGGAGTATACTGCCAATAAACTTCATAGTAACATATTCCCTGCCCTAACATTTACAGCAATAATTACTGAACCCAGCATCACACAATTTACATAGTGAACAGCACAAGATCCATATACTGGTTTCTCTTGGAATACTTCATGTAATTTTCAGATAATTAGCTCATTCTCCAATATTGTTGTGAAATGAGTAATAGCATCATCTTCTTTTTGCCTCTGCATCAAAGAACCGCAGTCACTAGAAGTTATATGGTTATTTGTTCAAAGCCAGGGATACAATATCATCACAATTTTACCCCTCTAATTCTCTGCTGGAAGATCAATGCTCATTCCATTAGGCAATAGTATTATTAAAATTATCTTAATAATTTTTGCAGTATATTTTTAAAGACACATATTTTGTGGTATCTTTTAAAAAGATACCACATATCATTTATATGCATGTCATTTAAATAACCATTGAGGACATTTGTCTCACTAATGAATGAACAAAATTCTCACCATTTCATAAGATGCATTTAGTGTGATCAAATGAACCCATTATTTAAAAAATAAATTGCATTTATTTTATGTGTTTGCAAGCTTCTTAAAGCATAGGTCATGTGTTTTATTAATTGATCCATTCACAGTAGCTTACCCATAGAGGAAACATAAGCATATGTAGACTGATTGAATATGGAGCCAAGTATATAATTTGGGTAGTGTGAAGGGTTCATATGCACAATAAAAAATTTTTCACATAGTTTCTTACCTCTTCTAGTTGGCATGCTTTGATGACACTTCTGTATCTGTATTCATCATAGGAAACACCAAAGATGATATTTTCTTTAATGGTGCCAGGCATAATCCAGGAAAACTGAGAACAGAATGAAATTCTTCCACTGTGCTTAATTTTACCCTCTGAAGGCTCCAGTTCTCCCATAATCATCATTAGAAGTGAAGTCTGGAAATACAACCCATCATTATTTGGTCATTATCAAATCACGCTCAGGATTCACTTGCCCCTAATTATCATCCTAAGCAGAAGTGTATATTCTTATTTTTAAAGATCCTATTAACTAATTTGATTGAAAATATTTAAAATATTTCCTGTTCCATGTACTCTGCTAAGCACAAAAGATACAAGAGAAAGTAAAAGAGACAATTACAATATAGTGTGACAAGTATTTTGATAGAGGTTCACAGAGAAGGGGCACCTGATTCAGATAGTTGGAATAGGTTTGGAACAAGAATGGCAAAGGTTAGTAACAGCTAACAGTTGCTGAGTGCTCACTCTGTGTTGAGTGCTGTTCTATGTGCTTTAACTATATTAATTTATTTAATCTTCACAGAAATCCTACAAAGTAGATTCATTATCTTCATCTTATTAGGTAAAGATTAGGTAATAGAGATGTATTCAGGTAATATTGTTCCCATGAGCTTTTCTTGGAGTATACAGTCATCTAAGAAATGATAGTACAAAAGGACTATCAGTGAACAAAGATTTATATAACTGTGAACAAAAATTAAAACTAATGACAGAATTAGAGTTGAAGAACTGTTATATGCCCGACAATAAGAAAAGTTAGCAGTAAAAACCAAATAAACAAAGGAAATGGGGTGTAAGTGTGGAGTGTAAAGGAAATTTGCTGATTACTTTATCAAGAAAAGCTGAAAATCAAAAGGTATCATTTAAAGCTAATAAACAAAGTAACAGAAGCATAAGCAGATTTAACAATACAACGATAAATCTGAAAAAAGATACTACTACTGACTAAAATTGAGTAGAAGGAAAGGACGTAGCAGAGGAAGAAAAAGCACTGATTTATTTATTTATTTATTATTTATTTATTTAATTATTTATTTATTGAGACGGAGTCTCTGTCGCCCAGGCTGGAGTGCAGTGGTGCAATCTCGGCTCACTGCAAGCTCCACCTCCTGGGTTCACGCCATTCTCCTGCCTCAGCCTCCTGAGTAGCTGGGACTACAGGCACCCACCACCACGCCCGGCTAATTTTCTGTATTTTTAGTAGAGACGGGGTTTCACCGTGTGAGCCAGGATGATCTCGATCTCCTAGTCTCGATCTCCTAACCTCGAAAAAGCACTGATTTTATCAGAGCTCATATTAGTGAACTAGGGTCACATAGAATGAAAAATTTAACATAAAGTTATTAGTATAATTATTGCCACTGGAACACAAATACAGACTTTTTTAAAAGCCATAATACACACATATACACACACACTCACAGATACACATAGTCTACAGACAATACAGTGACTTCATAACAAAGGAAAGAAAAACATACAACAAAACATAGTAAGACAACTCAGATGAATCAAATTTACAAAATTAGTAAACAAAAATCAAAAGGAGGTGACAGTTGCACAACTATGTGAGGATACTTTATGCCACAGAGCTATGCCCTTAAAAATGGTTAAAATGATAAATTTTATGTTATGTACATTTCACCACAATTATTTTTTTAAAAAACCTTTTTTAAACAAATTCCAAAGTATATTAGCCAATCTATTCAAAAATATTTGTGGAGGACATACTTGAAATAAAAGTATGTAAGTCAGTTTTATTTTTCACTTGGCTTAACCCATCTATTAAGAGGAAAAGACTTCAGATGAAATTAAAGACAAACCTAACTTTATGCTAACTAAAAGAGACACACCTAAAGCAAAGAATGCATAAAGGTTGAAAATGGAACTTAAAACTGTAAATACAAACAAAGAAACAAAAAAAAGGACTATAATTTTCATGTTAGACATATATATGTAGGCCCAAATACATTCAATGAAAAAGAAAAGGATCTTTATAATGCTAGAGTGCAATTATAAGTATCTACACATTACGTTTAAAAAGCAATATTCTTGAAGTAAAAATTACAGAACCGATAAGGAATAACAGAGAGAAACGTATGTAGTTGAAGCTTTTAATTCAACTTTATCTGTTAATGACAAAGCAAGTAGAAAAAAGATAAGTGAAGATGTAGAAGACCTAAATATCATGAATAATGATGTACATTTAATATCTGAGTTGAACTCTATTAATAGAAATTACACAAATACATTCTTTTATGTGGTCAGAGAGCAAGTACAATTATTGACTATTTACTGGATACACAAAAATGATAAAAATTCCAAGAAGTAGAAATAATTTGAACAACATTCTTGGAAAACAAAGAAAATTTGTTTTCTTTCTGGAAAATGTTAAACTTTCCCTTAGGATATCTTAGGTCAAAGAGGAAACAAATATAAAACAAAGCTACAGATTTTCTAGAAAACAATGTAATAGAAACACTATATACCAGAATCCATAATACATAGCTAAAGTATTACCCAGAGGAAAATGCACAACTTTTTAAAAAAGCATCAAACATCTAACTCAAAAACTAGAAAAACAACAAAAAAGCAGAAGAAAAATAGAATAATTAATAAAGATAAACTTATAAATTTTATAATTTATAATTATAAAATTTAACGATACAACAGATACAACAGAACAGTTGATATAACGATACAACAGAACAGTTAAACTAATAAGTAAATCTAAAAGCTAATTCATGGAAAGCTTGTTTGGTTTTAGTAGAAACCTAATCAAGAAGAAAAGTATCATCAAAGGAGTTGCAAAAATACAATATAAAAATTGAAATAAATAAAACAGAGAGAAAACTCATAAGGGACCGCTTGGGAAAAAAGAAAATTCAAAACAGGTAACTCCAGTGCTATTTAAACTGTTACAGAATCAGGGGAAAAGAAGACAAGCTTCCAGATTTTTTTTATTGGGTAACAATATTAATGGCCGGGTGCGGTGGCTCACGCCTGTAATCCCAGCACTTTGGGAGGCCGAGACGGGCGGTTCACGAGGTCAAGATATCAAGACCATCTTGGCCAACATGGTGAAACCCCGTCTCTACTAAAAATACAAAAATTAGCCGATGTGGTTGCGTGTGCCTGTAGTCCCAGCTACTTGGGAAGCTGAGGCAGGAGAATTGCTTGAGCCCGGGAGGCAGAGGTTGCAGTGAGCCGAGATCGCACCATTGTGCTCCAGCCTGGCGACAAGGAGTAAGACTCCGTCTCAATAATAATAATAATAATAATAACAACAAAATCTTATGAAGATTGCTTGGAAATACAGATTTAATCTTATTTATGAATATAAATACAAAAAATAAATAATATACCGTTGATCCTTTATCAACATGAAGGTTGGGGTGCCAACTCACTGTGTAGTCAAAAATCCACATATAATTTTTGACTCCACAAAAACTTAAGTACTACTGGCCTATTGTTGACTGGAAACCTTACCGATAACATAAACATATTATGTTAACACATATTTCATAGTTAACATATTATGTTAACACATATTTCATAGTTAACATATTATGTTAACACATATTTCATAGTTAACATATTATGTTAACACATATTTCACAGTTAACATATTATGTTAACACATATTTCATAGCATATTTCATAGTTAACATACTATGTTAACACATATTTCATAGTTTGTATTTTTGAAAAAGTGCAAGGTCTTCACACCTGCTGGCATAGCTGCACTGATGGTTTCACATTTTATTTTCTTTTATTACAGTACTCTTTATACTGGGTTCATTTATCTTGAAATTGCAGGCAACTGTAGCTGCAGACCTCAATATATAGTAAATACCAAGCAATTCAACTTTTTTCTTGTACTGTTTCAACTTTTCCATGCTTCCTGGGAGCACTCACAGCATCACTAGTGGCACTTTGTATGGATTGCTTGATGTTATTCAAGGTTTATGGCATTGCACTAAACATGATGAAAAATATGCGAGAATCACTAGCGATCACTTTTTACTGCAATATGCAATTTACTGGAGAAAGAACTGCTCACATGGAGATGATTAGCATCACGTGGTGTTTTAAATGGCTACCTGCAATGCTTGAGCTTACCGTAATAGCAACAGGAAGTGGCTACCAAATTATTACAGTAGTACCATATGTACTACAGTTAGTTTTATGCAGTTATGGTTTAATACTATATTTTTATGTTTGTTTACATTTTTCTTGATTGCGAATGGTGCCAGGTAGGGTAAGGGTTAGTGTGTGTTAAGTTTTGATAAATTTTAACTTTGTATAGTAGATTGTGTGTATTTTATAGTAGTAAATGATAAAATAGGCTAGTGTCTACATATATTTTATGCATTCATGGCATATCTTACTTTTTCTTAATTTTCTCAATATTTGTAGCCTACATAGTTTGTGAGTTTTTTCAAATTGTCAAAAATCTCCCCAAATTTTTCCAATGTATTAGTTGAAAAAAAGTTCACAAATAAGTGTACCCATGCAGTTCAAGCCTGTATTGTTTAAGGGTCAATTGTATTAGCGAGTGGACACCAAGAGTATATCAAAAGAATAAGGCATCAAGGGTGGTCTGTATTTGGTCTTTTCTTTCCTCTTATTCTTTCTAATTTCATTCTGGTCAAGTCTGACCTTCTTTACTATTGCTTTCATTAAGTCACGAGTTATCTCTGTATTTCAAAAGACACTGGTTAATTATCACAGTTTCATCTTACTTGATGAATGAGCATTTGACCTTGCTGATAACACCCTTCTCCTTGACATCAGTTTGGTTCCAGGATGCCACATTCATTCACTAGCTTTATCTTCTCAGACTTTTATTTTATTGGATTTTCTTCACCCACCTCCCTAACCTCAAATACTTAGAATGCCCTTAGGCTAACCCCTAGACCCCTTTCTCTTCTTATCAACCCTCTCTCCTTTGGAATCTCATCCAGCCCCATCTTCACACTACCAGCCCCCTCTTCCTTGAAACTAGACTTGTACATCCAACTAACATCTTTATTTGGATGTCAAATAGGCATTTCAAACTTAACCAAGCTCCAACCAAAACTTGTTTCCCCCATTATCTTTCTAGTAAATGGTACCTTTATCCTTCCAGCTACTCAGTCCAGAAAGCTTGGAATCATCTTTGACTCCTCTATGAATTTTCTCATATACCATTGTTCAACTTATCCATTAATTCTATTGGATCTTCCTTCAAAGCATGTCCTGAATCTGATCACTTCCTACTATACTACTTCCACCACTACCTGGATCAAGCTACCATCATCACTTGCCTGAATTGGCACAATAGACTCCTAACTCATCTCCTTGCTTCCTCCCTTGTCTCCCTATAGAATAGCCTAAAAACATTAGCCAAAGTGGCCCTGTTACTTCTGTTTAAAACTCTCTGGTGGCCTCTAATCTCACCCAGAGAAAAAAGCCTTACTCTTTATGAAGGACTTTATGGTCTACCCCCTACCTCCACCGCTGATTACTTCTCTGACAGTATTCTACCCTTCCTGTCTTACTCTATGCCAGCCTCAGTGACCTCCTTACTGTTCTTCAAACCAGACAGGTATAGTTAGTCCCATCTGAAAGCTTCACCTTCTACTTGCTTCACCTGCTACTTTGAAGACTCTTCCCAGAGTCTACATTCCCTAATCCCTCAAATCCTGCAAGTCTTTGTTCAAATGTTACCTTTCAATGTTTAAAGGCCACTTATATTTTTATTTTTGATGAAATATCTGTTCAATGCTTTGTACATTTTCCTAATGAGTTGGTGATATTTTTCATTATGATTCTAGGATCACTTTATATAGAGATAAATTCCTCCTGTGTATAAGTTGAAATGATATCTTACACTACTCATAATAAAAGAAATGCAAATTAAAAATACATTGACATACTATTTTCTCCATAAGAGGAGAAACTTTTAAAATTAGATAATATCATCTGTTAGTAACACTGTGGGAAAATCAGCACTCTTATATAGAGTGTATGGCATGAGTATGAATTGGTACAAGTTTCAGGGAAGGACATTTGACAACATCTACCAAAATCACAAGTACACAAATGCTTGACCACTTATAGGAAGCCTACTGATACAATTGCAGATGTGCTAAATGGTATGTATATAAAGTTATTTATAATGTTGTTCTTTGTGTTAACAAAATATTGGAAACAACCCAAATGTCAATCAATAGTGATTCATTTTATCATAGAATATTCATCCATATGATAGAATACTATGCATCTATTTAAGTGTGTGTGTGTGTGTGTGTGTGTCCTTGTTCAGGCTGCTATAACAAAATACCATTAACTGTGTGACTTATAAATAACAGGAATTTATGTCTCACAGTTCTGGAGGCTGGGAAGTCCAAGATCAAGGTGCCAGCAGATTGGGTCTGCTAAGAGACTCCTGATTCCTGGATGGCCAGCTGTCTTCCTGCTGTGTTCTCACATGACAGAAAGGGGTGACGGTCTCTCTAAAGGGTGAGGTTGTCTCTAAGGGGTGAGGGTCTCTCTAAGGCTTATTTTATAAAGACACTCATCTCATTTACTAAGAACTCCACACTCATGGACTAATCACCTCCCAAAGGCCCCACCCTGCAATACCATCACCTTGGGAGTTAGGATTTCAACATATGAATGGCAGCGGAGAGACACAAATATTCAGCAGTGTGTATGTATGTGCAAGTCCTCTGTGCTTTGAATATGGAAAGTTGTCCAAGATAGTGGGAAAAGCAAGAAACAAAACTCTGCATATTGTTACATAAAAAGAGAGGTGGGGAACAATAAAAATATATATTGATTATATATATGTATATATATGTGTGTGTATATATGTGTGTATATATATAAACATCTCTGGAAAGATACTAAAAAAAATTACCCAGGTTGGCTACCTTGGTTGGATGAGGGAATGCAGTAGAATGGAAAATGGACAAATGAGAGACAGTAAAGAGAGGAAGAATTTTCAACTTTTTATATATTTTAATTTTCATTTTTAAATTTTAATAAATAATATCACCTAAAATATATTCAGAAGAAAGGAAGGTCAAGTAACAGATATCTTTTTGATATTTGTTTCAGTAAATTTTATAATTCTTATTACGTGGAAAAAATCTAAATTACCTCATTTCTATATAAAATTGTTTTGCACAAAATTAAAACTAGAAGTGATATTTTCACATAGTACAGCTTTATGAACCCAAACACAATATAGTGATGATCCAGGTTAAAAATATATATATACATATTGGACCAGACACAGTGACTCATGCTTATAATCCCAGCACTTTGGGAGGTTGAAGCAGAAAGGTCACTTGAGCCTAGGAGTTCAAGGTTACAGTGAGCTGTGATCACACCACTGAAGTTTAGCCTTGGTGACAGAGTAAGACCCTATCTCTAAAAAGAATAAAATTTTAAAAATTAAATAAAATAAATCATGTATCATGTCTATACATATGTGTGTATGTATATATGTTCAATGATGAATTTAACTTCATATCTCCCAAAATTCCAAAACATTGATAAAACTCTTTGCAGACATGTATTCTGTATGAAAAGCAAGCAAAAACATGAGCTAATAGCTTATTCTATACATATGAGTTCTGGTTACTACAAGAATAAGCTAAAACTCAGTACCATAGTGAGGCAATGATAGATAATAGAGACAAGGTGGTGTCAGGAATTGTCAGCAACAGCACTGCTTCAGCTGTGATGTGGACAACAGAAGGACTGAAACTTCCCACCCACTGGTGAGATGCCACAAGCCAGCTTTCACTCAAGAGCATCCTGTGATGCAAAACTCTATACTAATATTGCTTCACTAAAATAATTCAAGGAAGTTTCATAAGTGCAAGAAACTTAATGTAGACTAGAACAACTACAAACAAAAATCTATTTCCTAAAGATATTCAGTTAAATTTCTATAAAATATCTGTCAAGTGCTAGGCACTTGTTGACAGTCCTTGGAATATAAAAATAAAGAAGACATGGTCCCTTTGCAGCCTAGATGATTATGAATAGGGGAGAGTGATAAAAGTCAACAAGGTTATTACTTTATCAGCAAAGTAACAAAGTAACAGAAAATCTAGAAATATAAAATATACCCAAAATTTCACAGATAACAACTTGATAAATTTATCCTTCCAGACACATATATACATACACATGTGATTTTATGAAAAATGGATCATAATGTACATAACATTTTGTAACTTGTACATAACATTTTGTAACTCTTTATTGACTTAAGAGTATATCATATACATCTGTCACAGTCATTCTTTAAGAGCCCTTTTATTGGCTGAATAGCATGCCATTATAGAAGTACACCAGAATTTATCTAATCAAACTCCTATTATTCAACATTTATGAGACTCCTCCCACCCAATTTTTGGCTCCTGAAAGCAATGTTATATTGAAGAGCTTTACATAAAATCTCTGCAAACATATCAGAGTAAGTTATAGAAGTAGAAGAATTATTAGGTTATTTCTGATACAAATTACCAAATTGTATTGAGTGGGTAAGATTTAAATTAAAATGTTAATATTTTTAATTATTCAATCTTATATTTTAGCTAGATCTTTTGTCCAAAAAAAAACAACTATAAAGTGCTCCATTCCTAATACTACTAAAAGGCAACCTCCTAGATTGAGCTGATAAACTCCATTTCTCAGAAGTTTTTAAATATTCCCAAGGGACCACTGCTTTCCTCTGACTCTGCCTTCATAGCTGTTTCCCATAAGATGCAATTGTAATGTCAGCCAGTAATTATCTGCTCATCAATTTTTAATAAAACTGCCTGACATTTAATTGCCAGTAAGTCTTGGAATTTGTAATTCCAAAGCTATTTTTGCACGTCTATCATAGAATTGATCTTGAAGACATATGCAGAATTAATTTTTAAAATTCTATGAAACACAATTACTACCTTTTCATAAACATCCTTGTTTAGATCATTGTTAACTTATTTAGTATCAACCCCTCCTATGGTATAATTTTTTAATAGTGAAACTGCTAGTAATAATACACAAGTACAGAAGAAAAATAATAACATATTAAGAAAGAAAATGTTTATGTAAGAAAACATACACAATTTCAGCTATTTTATTTTAAAAGCCTGTTTCATATGTAGGAAAACAACTGGAGAGAGAAACAACCAAATTGTATTATTATCATTGTGAACACCAATTTTTTTTTTTTTTTTTTTTTTTTTTAAGCCTATCACCTAGGCTAGAGTGCAGTGATGCAATCATGGCTCATCGCAGTCTCCACCTCTCAGGCTCACGTGATCCTCCCACCTCAGCCTCCCAAGTAGCTGGGACTACAGGCACACACCACCACACCCAACTATTTTTTTGTTTGTTTGTTTGTATTTTTTGTAGAGATGGGGTTTGCCATGTTGCCCAGGCTGGTCTCAAACTCCTGGACTCAAGTAATTCACCTGCTTCTGCCTCCAAAAGTGCTAGGATTATGGGTGTGAGCCACTGTACCCAGCCTGACACCAAATTTATTGACTGGAAATTTTTTGTGGCATTTTGTTTCCCAAGTCTCATATTCAATTCTTCAAAATATGGTTCTCCTCATCTTAGATATTGATAAATAATCGCCTTTCAGGAGTCTTTCTTAATTTCGATTTTCATTAACATTTTTACCTACAGCAGTAGCACTGCTTCCCTCTTACTTCCCTCCTTCTTTCCTTCCCTCCTCCCTACTTCCTTTCTTCCTCATTTCCTTCTTTCTTCCTTCCTCTCTTTCTTTCTTTTTCTGTTTGACTTAGATTATTGGGTATAATTCTAGAAAGTATTTTGCAAAGCTTCAAGAGATCACTAAACTTTTTCTTACATTTCTACGAAGTACCACAGCTAAAATGACAGTCAAATGGGAACAAGGAGCAATTTTATAGACTTCTGAAGCAAATACCTATTGCCCTATAGCCCATTCTAATACTAGAAAGCTCTTTCTCATCTCTAATTTGATTCTTTCATGTCTTTTAAATTTATTTTCTCAATAGTAAAAGACAGCAAGTGTTTATCATTATCTACACAATGGGTTATGTTCTTAAAGATCACTACAAAGTCTTCTCTTCTCCTGACAATAAAGTTTGGTCCTTTTGCACTGTTTTCTTTCTAATCTACTAGTTTTTTTCAGATGTGTCTCCAAATATGCCCGGTTAAGTTGTTCTTAGGGTGAGATATGGAGAAGAGGTTGACCACTGAATAAATTAACATTCCTATGTATTTCTTCAAAAAACTATCCCACTAAATAATTTTTCCTTATAATATATCATAAGCAAATCTAAATCTATTCTGAAAACCCTAATGTTAACAAAAATGGGGACCTTTTGCTCATGAGGTTATTGAGGCAAAATGTAAGTGATGATTTTCCTGGACTGGCTCCGAAAAAATGTCTGTTCTGGTGAAGACTGGGTAAAATGGATGATTCGTTTATTCAATAAAGTTAGTGAATGCTTGCCATGTGCAAGATACAGTGTTGAATGTGATGCAAAATATAAATATGTAGAAGAAAAAGCCACGGAAAATAATATGAGGAAATAAAAAACTAGAGTAAATTATCAGTGGAGTAATTTCTATTATACGAGACATTATACCCATACATTCTCCTAATGCTCATGTAAGAATTTCTCCAAAAATACTTTTCAGCACTACAGACAAACTACAAAAAAAAAAGAGACATGGATATCAAATTAAGTTCTTAATAGTGAAGAATAAAAGAGACTACCTTGCCTGCTCCAGTGGATCCAGCAACCGCCAACAACTGTCCTCTTTCTATCTTGAAATTAATATCTTTCAGGACAGGAGTACCAAGAAGTGAGAAATTACTGAAGAAGAGGCTGTCATCATCATTAGAAGTTTTTCTATTGCTATTGTTTTGTTTTGCTTTCTCAAATAATTCCCCAAATCCCTGTTAAATAAAACACACACACACACATCAAAAATAAAAGATGAGTTTGTCAGATATTTTCAATAAATGCTTGTTTTATGTATGATTAGTTTGAAAAGCACATGGCACATGATCCATTATACTGTATACATTATTACTTTATAGTACATAATTATATAGCATATGGTTTCTAGAGGACATGATCCAAAACTCAGATATTTGCCCATTATCAAGTTAAAGATTTTTTAATTTAAGTAAAGACTGAATACATACATATATACATACACACACACACACACACACACCCCTCTTATCCTATAAGCTGGGTACATAAACACTTATTTAATCTTCAGCATTAACATGAGATAGATTTTATAATCCTCCTCTTTCAAAGCTGTAGACTGTGACTCAGCAGTTAACTGACTAAAGTCACATAGCTTTAAGTCACAACCCAAATCTGAATTCTACTCCATTACTTTTGGTAGCATCCTCTTCTGAGAAGCTCAGAGCATTTCTTGAAGCAATTATTGTTGAAAATAAATATGAAGAGATTGCCAGATGATTCAAATGAATTCATTTCACAAAAGTAGCTAGGAAGAAGTAATTCCCTTTTAAAAATTCCTTGCCTCACTATTGGCCCCTTGGGAAGCTTTAGCATAGTGGTCTTCAAATCAAAGTAAACAGTCCTAAAGATTGATCAGGAGGAAGCAAATGCACCTTGTTTTAAGGGACTCTATTAACTCTTTCCTACAATTAACCTGCCTGAGAATCTATCATTTCTCCTGACCTACTTCCCTCTCATGAGTCCTTCCCTCATTTTATACAGACAGCCTTCTCACTTACCACGCAAGGGAGTATACTACTAGTCTTACTACGCAGAACTTTCTGGAGTAGAAAAACCTCTGGGACTCAAACAAGGGGACCATGAGAGAATGACTTTCTCTTGAAAGAGGCTCCCATAAAAGCAAAGGCAGAAATACTGAAGGAGGCAGTATCTTATTTCACCCAGATTTCAAACATAAGGCAATCTATGTGTCTTATCTATTCTTAGAGTCAAATTGCAGAAATGAGTAGGGGAATAAGGCATTTTAATTAACAAATTATTTAATTTTTTTTTAATTTTAATAATTTAATAAAGTAATTAATAATAGTTATTAATTATCTGTATTTTAAAGTCAGACTTTTCCTGACAGAAAGCAAGTTATATCTAGCTGATTGACTTGACAATAAGAGCCAATTTCATGAATTCATTTATTTTCCATAAATTGAATGCACTGAAACTGCAGCTTCAAGGTTTTGAAGAAATCCATGTAGCATACTTACGCAGTGCAAAATACACAAGAAACTACATCATTTGCCACCACTTAAAACTATGTCGAAATATTTATAAGTTAACTTAAAAGTGTGTCAGGGGTACATAGGTTTTCAAAATTCTTTTAAGGCATACATAAACAATCAAGCTTGAAGACTACTGCTTTGAGTTTTTTATTATATGGGTAGCTAACAATGAAAGTATTTTAAAATGAGACAAAGGTATTTGTTATTCCCTTATTCATTTATTTATCTAATAAATATTTATTGAGTATAATCTCTGTATTAGAAACTACTTCAAACGTCCTACATGGGAGAATGATAAATGAATTAATATTGCAATGTGCTTGGTGCAACAATTGAAATCACACCATGTCATATAGGAGTACATTCAAGAGAACAACTGACTCACCCTTGACCAAGTAAATTACATGCGTGCTAGGCTATGAAGGATGTAAGTAGGATTTCATAAGACTAAGACATCGTTATAGGTGTTTCGGGAAGATGGATCTGCATGCACAGTGATTTAGGCACAAAGGAACAAAATATATCTCAGGAATGGTGTGAGTGGCTGGGTCAGATGTATTGACAAGGTGACAAAGGCTATTAACCTAAAAGTTGTGAGTTTCATGCTTAGAAGTGGGACTTTTATCCAATAAGCACTTGTATCAATGGAAGACTATTGTTACTATAACTTTTATTTCTGATTACAGAAGACACATTTGAAAACATAGAAAACTAGAAATAAGAAAAGAGAAATCACCTGTAGTTGTACCACTAAGAACTATGTTTAACATTTCAATGGATATCACTCCATACATTTATATTTATATTTACATTTACATATAGTAAATGTGTATATTTACATATACTAAAAATCATATATACGGGCCAGGTGCAAGGAATCATGCCTGTAATCCCCGCACTTGGGGTGGCTGAGGCAGGAGGATCGTTTGAGAACAGGGGTTCAAGACCAGTCTGGGCAATGTAGTGAGATCCTGTCTCTACAAAAAAATTGAAAATTAGGTAGGCGGCCAGGCGTGGTAGCTCACACCTGTAATCCCAGCACTTTGGGAGGCCGAGGCAAGTGGATCACAAGGTCAAGAATTCAAGACAAGTCTCACCAGTGGTGAAACCCTGTCTCTACTAAAAATACAAAAATTAGGTGGGTGCAGTGGCAGGCACCTGTAATCCCAGCTACTCAGGAGGCTGAGGTAGGAGAATTGCTTAAACCTGGGCAGCAGAGGTTGCAGTGAGCTGAGATTGCACCACTGCACTCCAGACTGGGTGACAGAGTGAGACTCCATCTCAAAAAACAAACAAACAAAAATTAGCTAGGCATGGTGGTGTGCACCTGTAGCCCTAGCTACTCAACAGGCTAAGGCAGGAGGATCACTTGAGCCCAAGTTCAAGGTTACAGTGAGCTATGATTGTGCCACTGCACTCCAGCCCACATGATAGAGCAAGATTCTGTCTCTTAAAGAAAAAAAAATCATATATGTGATTTTTTTTTTAAATAAGTGATGATATGCTGAGTGAGAAAGGACTTTGGAGTCATAGAAGCCTAGCCTGACATTTTAGCTCTACCCTAGCTAGGTGTGTAACCATGCTTGAGTTACTTTAACTGTCTAAGCCTCAGCTTCCTAATATGTTAATAGGAATTTTACTTACTCTCAGGTTTGGAGCAAGGGAGGAGTCATATATAACTCACCAGGGACTTGCCTCTCAGAGATGCTATCAAAGGAGATGGAGAATACACTAAAATGAGTGGGTATTTATGAAGCCTGGGGAGTGAGGAACAAGAACATTGAGGTACGTGCAGGAAATTTGGAAACATATGTATGAAGTTCAAGAAAGAAACTGAAGCCAGAGATGTGCATTTGAGAGTCATCAGCACATTGATATCACTTGAGCCTGAGAGAGGTCACCCACAGAGAACATAAAAAGTCAGAATGAGGCTGATATGGTTTGGCTATGTCCTCACCCAAATCTCATCTAGAATTGTAGCTCCCATAATTCCCATGTGTTGCCGAGGGGACCCAGTGGGAGATAATTGAATCATGGGGGCGGGTCTTGCCCATCCTATTCTCATGATAGTGAAGAAGTCTCACAAGATCCAATGGTTTAATAAAGGGGAGTTGCCCTGCACAAGTTCTATTCTCTTATCTGCCTCCATGTGAGACGCGCCTTTCATCCTCCACCATGATTGTGAGGCCTCCCCAGCCACGTGGAACTGTGAGTCCTTTAAGCCCCTTTCTTTTGTAAATTGACCATTCTTGGGTATGTCTTTATCAGCAACGTGAAAACCAACTAACACGGAAGCCTAGGTGGGGACCCAGTGGCCCATAATCACTTAAGTGGCAGGCAGGGCAGACTTAGAAGTCATGGCCTGAGGCCAAAATGATCTGGAAAGAATGGTTCACTGAAGCTACATTAAATGATATATTCTACAAGAGTATAACAGTTTTAATAGATTGGTGATAGCAGAATCTATGTTGTAGTGGGGAGAAGTCCACAAAAAGTGAAGACGTGAGAACAGCCTTGACAGCAAAGGGAAGAAGAGTGATAAGGTTTTGGGCATGAGGTTGCATGAGCAAAAGTCAGGGAAGAAATTGTTTAACCTGAAAATATTTAAACATGAGAAGGAGTCAGTTGACAAAAGATATTGAAGCTTCTGGAGGAAGAATAATTGCTGGTCCCCTGTTCTGAGAAGATGAAGCAAAATAGAATAGTTCAGACAAGGGTAAGAGGAAGCATACGTCTTTCTCTTAGATACAAAAGAAGAAAAAGGTAATTCCAAGGATGAAGAGAGATGTTGGAAACATTCAAATATGATGGTGGCCTCTATTTTCTCTATGTATTGTGGGAGACAAGGCCATCTACTGGGGGTGAACAGATCCTGGGAGAAGATGGGAATTTTGTGAATGTGATAAAAATCTGGAATAGCCTTTAGGGAAATGGTAAAGAAAATTAAAGACAAATGAAAGGATTTCCCAAGAAGGATTATAGACCCATATAAGGTTGAAACAATAAATGTATAAAACTTACAGTTGACTAGAGTCAACAGATAGCACTATTGTTTCTCAGATAGCACTTCCTTCTCCAAAACTGATAAAGTAAGTGTTTTGCAGGGAAAAAAAAAATCACCAAAAGGAAAAGGGAATTGAGAGTGCAGCTGAGAGAATGAAATTACTGTTCTTTGAATAAGCAGAGGTTAAATCAGGAGTCCAAAAAGAAGAATTAAGGAGACTAGAAATTCTGATGAAATAGAAAGGCAGTAAATGTAGAATTAAAAGACTCAAAGAGTTGGAAGATTAGGAAATTCCAGGCTGCGAAAGAGATTTCAGAGTGCAACAATTCCAAAGCGAGGTAAGTCCAGGTGCTAACAAAACTCAGGATATGACTAAGAGAGAAAGCTTCTGAAGAAGTCACTACAAAATAAAAGTTCTAAGTAAAGTATTGGAAGACTCGTTTATATGGATATTAAAGTCTCAAACAGGAAATTTAACAAGCATCAGCATCATAAGTAAATGCCATCAAGGGGTGCACAGAGTTTAGGTGACAAAGACTGGAAGAGGTAGATGCCACCAGATGGAAGACAACAGTTTAGTGAAAGGGCTCCAGCCTATGACATTTGGGACCAAAATCCGTTTTCAATCTTTGCCAGTTGTGTGAGCTGAGCCAAGTCCCTAAACTTTTTGAAGCCTCCATTTTATTATCAGTGAAATGAAAATATTAATTTTATTGAGGTCATAGAAATGCTGTGAGAATTAAGTGGCAAAAAACATATAAAGCGCTTATCCTAGTGCCTGGCACATAGTAAGAGCTCAAGCATGCTACCTATTTAATTAGATGGAGTGAGACAGGAATTGAGGATTTTTGCACTAGAGTAGGAAAATAATGACCTGAAAGTAGTAGAAAATGTCAAACTACATATTTTTCCTTCATGCCTACAAAGACACTTGAAATTCCTAAAATCAAAGTAAAATAAATCTGATCCACAAACTTTTATACCAAACAATTTTGCTAGGCACATGGGAATTACTCTGTTACCTATATCTTTAAAAAATGAAGTAAAACAAAGCACTGGTACTCAAGTTACTTATATAAATGAATCCAAAGTATGACATTGAGAAAGATTTAGACCTAGGACATTGGCTTCATACCTCCTACCTGTACACAACCCATGTAAGTGAGAAGAAACTAAAAATTCCACAGGTGTGCTCAATAATCAAATATTGCTCTTCAGAGACTAAAAATCATTGATAATATTTTTTATGTCGAGCAGTATAACAGAATTTGTAATGGTGGATGAAAATAGGTTAAAAATGGTAGAAAACAATACACGGGTATATCTCTCCCACATCCTTTTATTAACTGGTATATATAAAGCACTTTGGACTGGAACTTGCAATCAGAGAAGCTAATGTTTATTGAGGAACCACTGTGTGCATGGTACTCTGACGAATGTTTTACCCAAAATGTCTCCTTCAGTCTTCACAATAAACTTGCAAGGTAAATATTAATATTCTCCATTTTACACATGGAGAGCCAGAGGGCCCACAAAGTTAAGCAACTTGACTTAGATTACACAGAAAGTAAATGGCAGAGCCAGGATTCAAACCCAGCTCCAAAGCCTATGATCTCTGTATTATTTCCTGATTTGTTATGTGAAACAAATTATATGACTTAGAAATAAAAGAGCTTTTATATTGCATTTAATATTCCTCTATTTTTTTGTTTGTTTGTTTGTTTTTTGACAGAGTCTCATCTTGCTGCCCAGACTGGAGTGCAGTGGTACGATCTTGGCTCACTGCAACCTCCGCCTCCTGGGTTCAAGTGATTCTCCTGCCTCAGCCTCCC
Source organism: Macaca thibetana thibetana (assembly GCF_024542745.1). Taxonomy (NCBI): domain Eukaryota; kingdom Metazoa; phylum Chordata; class Mammalia; order Primates; family Cercopithecidae; genus Macaca; species Macaca thibetana. The sequence continues at coordinate 41,678,346 of NC_065580.1, forward strand.
GAGTAGCTGGGACTACAGGCGTCTGCCATCATGACCAACTAATTTTTTGTATTTTTAGTGGAGACAGGGTTTTACCACGTTGGCTAGGCTGGTCTTGAACTCCTGACCTCAGGTGATCCACTTGCCTTGGTCTCCCAAAGTGCTGGGATTACAAGCATGAGCGCCCAGCCATTCCTCTACTTCTTAATCTAAAAAATAAGTGAGTGATCCTCCTTCCCGTTCTACCAGTTATATCATCATTCTAATTTTATTTGCCATCAGGATGAAATCCAGATTCACCAAGAAGAAAATAGGTCTTTAGAGAAACAATTTTTTAAAATTTCTGACCTCCTCCCAGAAGGCTGTTACATTCTCCATCACTACTTCTGTAGTTGTTAAGTTATATTCCAATGTCTTATATTCTTGCTTTTGTAAGAAATCCTATTTATAAAAGAGAGCAAAAACATGTTTTAGAATCAGGATATCATTAATGCATTATTACATCTACTTTATACTCTCATTGTGCTACATCTTATACATGAATTTTAATAATGAAATAGTAATTATTTCTTAATATAATAATTTTATTACAGTGTTCTAAAGTTAATTTGCCAAGCACTAGGATTCATATTTGAAATATACTCTCTAAACATATGATACTTTATAAAACTTTTTATACATTAGATTTAACATACAACTGATTCTTCCTTGTACTATTATATGCTAACCTTAGTGATGAATTTATAAAGCAACCCTGAATTACCCACTAATGTGCCTTAATCCAACACTGGATGGAGAAAAAATGAATGTCTTCATCTTAATAGCACCCTCCTCATTAAAGGCCTCATTAGCATCACTTCTGTGGGTTAAGGAAGCATGTGAAGATATATAACTAGTTTTAAGGCATCAAACTGTGATTCTAAAAGAAGGGCTCTATTAGAGACTCAAATCAGTTTCCCTAGGGAAGGTAGGAGCATAAGGAAGAATTAAGTCCATGCATCCGGAAGTCTTGGCCATAAGTAATGAAAAAGCCTGGTCCTCGCCTCGCTTCTTCATTTTCTTCTCTGCTCCTGTTTACCTCTCTTTTGGTTTCTCTCATTTTCTCCCAGTTTGGTTTTCAAGATCTGTTTCTCTGTCTGTATGCTCCCATTCAGTGACTCTCCCCAGATCTGTTTCTTCTTCTTTCTTTCTCTCTCTCTTTCTTTCTCTCTCAATGGATTAACAGAAGACAAGATGATTCCCAGAGCTACTTACTATGATTCAGAGCTAGAGTCACCACTTTGTCTAAATCACAGATCTCAAACTCACTTAGTCTCAGGACCAAACAGGTGATATAATTAAGGAGTGGGGCTGAGAAGACAGCGTGATGAACTGGAGATGGCAGGCGCTCTGTGAGCAGGGAGCTGCCATAGCTTGTGGAAAAGGACGACGCAGTTGACTAGTTATTCCAATTCTTCAAAAGAGGCTGCACACATGAGCGTGTGTGTGTTTATGTGTGTGTGTGAGAGACATCTCCCAATTTTTAATTGCAGGCAACCAATATAAATTTTTTAAATGAAAGGTTAAAACATGTCTAGGAGCCAAAATTAGGTCTATGGGCCACCATTTGCAACCTCTGGCCTAGAATAAATAATGCCAGAACTACCTAAAAGTGGCTCACCCTTCTCCCTCATTTTTATTTCTGTCACAGTGACTTATTTTCTGGGTTAAATATTTAAATAAACAGCAAAAAAGCATAATAAGCATTTATTTGCTTAATAATACGCAAGTTTATCCAATTAGCTTCATATAAATTGAGTCTTATCACCTGAAAACTTCAGAATTTCTCAAAGCTGCTAGCTACATCAGTATTATTGGGATTTTAAGGTAATTTGGCATAAAATGCCATTCTCATCCATCATACTGTCCAGAGAAATGCCAGGAAAAGTTTAAGGTGAACATTCCTAGTATTAGCTGGCAACTTTTATAACTTCCTAGAGAAGGAAATTTCTTTTTCTATATTTTTGCACATTTGCAAAGTTCATTATAACTGATCTATTGACTGATTACTTAAATCATAGTATATAATGCAGCATTATGGTACATTACCTGTATTTTGTTTATTGCTCCAAGAGAGTCATACCATGTTTGTACAGCCCAGGGAAATTGCCGAGTGACCGCCATGCGCAGAACAATGCAGAATGATATGGTTGTGAATATTTTTCGGAGGATGATTCCTTTGATTAGTGCATAGGGAAGCACAGATAAAAACACCACAAAGAACCCTGAGAAGAAGAAGGCTGAGCTATTGAAGTATCTCACATAGGCTGCCTTCCGAGTTAGTTTCAGTTCTGTTCTATAAAAAATAATAATAAAATTCAGGATGTTATTTTATTTTTCAAATATCAGGGATCTTGGAATGTAAGATCTGAGCATGGTCTCTAGAGTCTTTCTGCCTATATTTTTAATCTGGCTCCACATCATATGACCTGTGTGATCTTGGGTATATTATTTAATCTCTCTGGGCCTCAGTTACCTTATACGAAAGGATAACAATGAAAGTACCAGTGTTTTGTACATACTTGTAAATATTATATTTAAATTATAATTAATAATTGGTTACTAACATTATTATGACATTATTTTTAAACCTTTACTTCATTACTAACTTGTAAGATTAGACTAATCATTTTTTGCTTGTTGGTTGGTTAGTGTTTTAAGTAATTAATTGTGGAAATGAGAACAATGTTGCAAGATTTATGAAGGAAAAAGACAATTCTGTGATTATCTAATGGATTCTTAGCACTTCGGAAATTCTAACTTGGCTTTGAGGAACACTGAAAATAACATATAAGCTACAGAGAAGTGGTTCTCAAACCTTAGCATGTGTAAAAATCACTTGAGATGCTTTTTAAAAATACAGTCTCAGGCCTGCCTCTTAGAGATACTGATTGAATGAGTCTCAGTAGGTTTCCAGGATTTGCGTTTGAAAAACAAAACAAAACAAAACAAAACAAAAAAACCCCAAAACACACAAGTAGTTCTTTTGATTCAAGTTGCAGGTGGGTTTTGAAAAATTATGAAAGTAGATACTACATCCTCTCTGTCTCATTTCAACATAATTATTTGCAATCACATTACACTATACATTCAATCTTCTAGTCTGAAATGCAAATGGAAATTAGTTTTTTTAATATATATGTGAGGCTTCAGTGCTCTAACAGGCAGAAAACAGGGAGTGCAGGAGACAACACTGCCTTCAACTCGGTCCCAGTCTTCCAGAAGCCATACAAATTGGAGTCACTTGTGATCCTCCCCATCCAGTTCTTGCCCAAGGAAAGGTCAACCAGGATAGAGGCAGAGGGCTCTGGTGAAAGGGGGCAACAGCTGTGCCATGGCATAGCACATGTGGGTACCTGGCATTTGGGCATTAGTTCTTCCTTAATTCAGAAAAGCTATTCTCATTCTCAAGTGCAGAACTAAGAGGGAATCTTTTTTCCATTTTTAGTCTGAAAAATAAAATGTAATCTGAGCACATTGATGAAGAAAATTGAGTTCAATGTGCCCAACCCAGATTGCAATTCAGTCTATTTAGGTCTACCAATTTCAGTAACTTGACACTGAAGACAGATTATGATTTTGGCATCTCACCTGGCTTTGAATCCTGGTTCTCCCAGTTACAGCTATGACATCTTAAGCAAGTCATTCTGCCTTCTAACTTTACAGAATCCACCTCTATAGAAGGAAAACATGTCATCTCCTTTGTGGAGTTGTTGCCAAGATTAAATAGCACAGTAGAGGTCTATATTTAAATTTACAATGTGTGTCCTTTCTCCTCAACAAGAAAAGGAAAAACATGGACTAGGCTGGTATTTATAAAATGATAGAAAACACTTTTTATAAAAATGTTAAATTTGTTGAACTGTTGTTGAAATATATTAGAGCTGAGAAAAATAGGAAGAAGAAGTACTATAAGAAAAAAAAAATGGATCCAAGAACATTTGTAAGAATCACTCAGAAAGTAGATTCTCCATAATATAATCGCTAACATTTTATAACTCATAAAACTATTATATCAGTTTCTTATTTTTAAAATTGAAAGTGACTTTATTACTAAAGAGCAATAAAAAAGTGGATTTTCAGGGAGCTTTGCACAGCCTTTTGACCAGCACAACAGTGTCCCAGGCTGAGGTAATCACTCCTTTGATGTGAATTCTGCCAATCTCTTCCAGAACATTATATTTGCTCTCTTGAGTAGGGGCAATTCTTGCTTTCCCATATTTATGTCAACACTTTCTAGCCTTTTCGAGTGACAATTTCATGCCAGATTATAAAGGTTACAACTAAACATTCACTATATATCAAACAGAAATACCAAGTAAAGGGAATAGATTTCATCTTTTGAGGAAGAGGGAACAAAAAAACAACAAAAAACAAAGTAAAATCAGCACCAAGAATGACCCAGTCATGAGTTTATCATGAGTTTGAGAAAACCAGATCTTCTGATATCCTTGTCATCACCCTTGCTATACATGTGTTTGCAGAAGAGTGATGCAGAGAGCAAGTGTGATGGAACACTGACTTGTTAATGAGATAAAGAAGATCTACCAATTGAACAATTCCCCCAAGAACTTGTTTTCTGGAAAGAAAATGCAATTCCTTTCCTGGATTTATCTTGAAATGCATAACAAAAACAGGTGACCAATAATGTTTGGGAAATAAATACTCTTTTACTCTTTCTGTTTACATGGCAAAGGACTTAATATTTCAGCATTTCTTTTGTTGTTCCAATCACACACCTGCAGCTCAGTTACCATTGTGTACTGGACTCAGCAGCCTGAATTCCTCATAACCCATACTGACACCATCCATAAGGGTACTTCTCTTTTTAGTATATTTTTCCCTGTGAAATTCTCATGTGCTGAAATTATTTGTTCCTTGAACAGTGTATCAACTTTCACTGAGTCTCCTAGAACCTTTTTAGATTGGAGTTTGTAGAACATGGAGCTCAACTGAAGAAAAATGGTCTCATTGCTACAGAAATGCTATAGTTTACATCTTGCCCAGATTTATCTCAGTAATCATAACTCAGTCTGCGCTGTACTTTCTTTGTTGGATATAATCCTTACTAATCAGTGAAAGGTTATATGAGGTGAAAGAACACTAGAGATAGGTGCCAAGTACTGATGCTATCTCAGGAGGTAGCTTTCATTACTTGAACTGACTTCACTTCAAGTGGAGGATTTATAGGAACCCAATTTGTGAATACTACCCTATGTCATTCCCAAGTTAAGGAAGAGCAAACATATTCTAACCAGACACAAGTTTTTTCATGGTTAATGTACCGTAACACATAAATTAAGATATAATAATAGAGAATCATTTATTTGGTTCAGAATTGTATACTCTACCAGTTCCATCTGAGTTACCAATCAGCCTTCAATATCTTGATCATTATTTTAATGAAATAAATGTATTGAGCAGCAGTGAACACATGTAGGAAATTCTTTAATAAGGTATCAATATAATATACTTGCAGCGCAAAATAACACCCTGGACTAACTACATAAAACTACAGCCCATGAAAGTGAATTTGTGCAACTAATGTATGAATATTGAGAGAACTTAAATGCAATCATTTGATTGTCAGAAACATCAAATAAGAAGTGGAAGTCTACTGTGACAAACATATTTTTTAAATATTAAGGACAGAATTACTAACAACATTGAAATTACTGGAACAACTTACTGTCTTAGGTTTTCAATCATTTTTTCCATTGCTTCTTCCCAGCAGTATGCCTTCACAGATTGGATATTTTCAATCATTTCTGAGGTAATCACAAGTCTTTCATTGATCTTCCCAGCTCTCTGATCTCTATAAATCAATCAATCAATCAATCTAATAGTAAAAACAAGTCAAATTATCTACTAAGAACTGCTCAAGGTTTTAAGTCATATTTCTTTTATTCGACAGATGGGCATTTATTTTATTATCAAATAGATGGTAACAAAAATAATAATTACTGTTTAGTAAATGCCTCCTATGTGTCAGATATTGTACAGACTCATTCCATCTGCCATCTCTATCCCTTACGACAGTCTATAAGCAGTGGGTATCTCTATTTTAGAGATGAAAAAAGCAAAGACTCAGTGAGATGAAGTGGCTTGACTAAGGTCACATAACTAGTAAGTATGCAATCTGGGATTCAAACAAAGTGCTATTTGACTCCAAAATTTATATACTTTCTATCATACTCTAGCTGACAAATTCAAGCCCTTTATCATAAGCAGTGACTTGTGTAAGTCATTCATTCACTAGTATTAGTTATTCTGTAACACAAAGTAACTAAGGCTCTGGTGTGATGATCCATAAACCAGAGTAGTAAAAGCTAATCAACTCTACACAAAAATTAGGTATTCCCTTTAATTCACATAAATGTTTTATCCATTTTTAACTGTTTTATAATCTAAAAAATGAACTGAATCAACATATTTATAAACAAATTCAGGAGACTGAGAAGCAAAAAAATGTCCCATTGATACAGGAAGTAATATTTATACCATCTTAAAAAGTCTTTTTTAGGCCGGGCGCGGTAGCTCATGCCTGTAATCCCAGTACTTTGGGAGGCTCTGAGGTGGGCAGATCACCTGAAGTCGGGCATTCGAGACCATCCTGGGCAACCTGGTGAAACCCTGTCTCTACTAAAATACAAAAATTAGCCGGGCGTGGTGGCGTGCGCCGCTAATCCCAGCTACTCCGGAGGCTAAGGCAGGAGAATTGCTTGAGCCTAGGAGGCAGAAGTTGCAGTGAGCCAAGATCGTGCCACTGCACTGCAGCCTGGGTGACAGATCTAGACTCCATCTCCAAAAAAAAAAAAAAAAAAAGTCTTTTTTAATGACACTGAAGATCACAGTTCTATGCATAGAGCAATCCTGGTTTTACTAAAGTGGACTTTTTGAAAACATAATTTTAAAAACCTTCAAGCTATGAAAATAGGTTGCTACCTGTACTTCATCATCATTCTCCCTAGCCCAGCCTGAAAAAGGGCAAGGACTATCAGGAAACCAAGTCCACAGAAGGCAGAGGCCTGTAACAACTCCCAGATTAGCCCCATGAGGAGTGCCACTTGCAGAGGAACGATCCACACGAAATGTGCCAATGCAAGTCCCTGGAAAATAAAAGCACAGCAAAAACAGGTGTCATTTTATCTTCCACCCCTAGAAACAAACAATCATATATGAAAAAAAGCAAGTAAAAGGAGCTTATATGGTCAAACACTTTGTGGTTCTGAGCACAGTAAAATCTAGGTAATCATTACATGGAGCACATAACAATGTGCTTAAACATTCTACACATAGAATAGGTTTCCCCAAAGAACAAATTTCAAGCCAGTGCACTTTTAAGCATATTTTTATTCAGTGGAATTGAGATTGGACATGTTAAGTTATCATTAGTCCAGGTTTTAAGTAACTTACTTTTTTTGCATAAAGCAAGAACCACAGCACAGAACATGAGAGAACAAAGAACTCTCTCCAGAGACTCAATCTACACAACTGCACAACTCTGTCATTTGATAGAGACATTTAGAACAAATATTTGCTCAATTCAACAGTAATTAATTTTGTACCAGCTGTGGGTCTCATGCTATTTTAAGTACTGGATGTGCAAAGATAAATAAAACACATCATATGTCCCAAGGACCTTGAATTTATTTATCACATAAGACAACACAGAACAAGAATTGCTCAGAGTATCATATTCAGCCAAAGTATATAACAGATTTAAAGTTTTAAAAAGAAGCATGGTCTGATAAGAATTAAGTTTTGAAAAATCTTATTAACAACAGGCTGAGGTGCCTTTGAGTTGGGTGGTTCTACCAGACCCCAGGATGGTGTTCTGCTATACAACTGACCTTTCTCAGTTTTCAGAATAGGGAAGCTAGAGCTGAGCAAGACTTAACCACTTATCTGATACAGGAAAACTCTACCTTTCCAGTTGTATAATTTATAACAATAGTGCCTAAAAGATTAAATCAATAGGTACCTACTTCATCAAATTTGTTCAGGTTGTTGGAAAGGAGACTAACAAGCTGTCCAATACTTATTTTATCTAGAACACGGCTTGACAGCTTTAAAGTCTAAAAGAAAAATGGGAAGTTAGATAATTTCAACAAACAAAATACAAATATATTATAAGTAACATTATAATATGACTAATTCAGTTATTATGCATTCATTATTAAGTAAAGGTAATGAAAATTATGTTCTATTCATCTAGCTTACTATCATCTTAGATTCATAAATATTTCTTTTAACAGTCAATACTATACTGGAATGCTTCTAGTTGTTTTATTTTCCAGCATCTAGAGAGAAACAATTATTTTTTCTCCTCACAATGAGAATGGTATTATACTTAAATACCATTTATACCGTGTGGGAGTTTTTGGTTTTGTTTTAAAAGATAGAGCCAAAGGTACTGAAATTTGAAATTAAGCCTTGGCCTTGAATTTTTCATGTAGTTCTATACTAACTCATTTGGATAAAATTACTTTTAAAGTCAATAAAAGTATATGATGAATAACTGAAAAATTAATACTTTTGTGTAAAAGTTTGTCAATACAAAATCCATACATTTTACAAAGAAAAATGCAATGCTATGTGAAAACTAGTTAAGCAGGTAAATTATTTTTTATCTACTTATTTATCTGTCAATTAAATTTACTTAATTAAAACTATAAAGTTGACAACTTAACTATGATTATGGAAGATCAGAGTCATATTTTGCCTATAAAACTGAAGAATTGATTTGCTATTAGATCACTTTGACTGGGAATTATTTAATATTAGTTTCAAGTGAATACCTCACATATTTGTTGAGCATTTAGTAAGTGCAAATCACTCTACTTGATGCCTCAGGGATTATTAAGATTTATTAAAACATAATCCCATCGTCAAGGTGACCTAGTATATAAATAACTAAATATAATATGATAGACGAGTTAAGGGAAGTAGAAAGTAATAGGGTAGTTAAGAGAAAGTTAAAACTCCTGGTTAGAAAAATCTGGAAGGATTTTCTTGAGGAGTTAAAATTTGAGATGGTGTAGAATAATAAATAGTGTATAGATAAGCAAAGAAAGGAAGGAATCAAGGCAGTTAATTCCAAAACATTATCAGAGCAATATGAAGTGGGGGAAATCCATTGAGCTAAATTGCACATGACTTAGTAACAGGCTTAGTCTCGAGCGACTTTGAGTGCTGCACAAGGCTTAACATGGAGCTGTGTGCACAGTAAGGACTCAATGAATATTTTGGTTAATTTAGTTATCTCTGCATTCTTGAAAATTATAGGCAAAGCTCAAGTTTGTATTTAAATTCATTATTTAAAGTAAAATGTTGCAGAATTTGGAACAAAGCAGAGGAGAGCTCTATTACAAACTTTGGAACATTGTAGGAAAGGTCCCACATATCCTGACCATGAGGACAAAACAGGTCAGATATGGGAAGGCATGAGACCTGGGAAGAGTAAACACAAGGTTCACTTTAGGGACCCAACCAAAGCCACACGGAGATGGGATTGCCTTCTTTGGTGATGATGGCCAATGTAGGCCAATAAGTGTGGCTAGAGAGATGAAGCAAACTGGGCAAAAACATAGATATGCAACACTGAGAAAGGAAGACAAATACAATACCACCTAACTTTTTATCAATGCATCTGGGTCTGAAAGCACCTATATCCTGTATTTCTGCTAAATGTTACATATGGACTTGTTTACAAACTAACCTGCTCTTTATTTGATCTCTACACCCGTTTAGCCCATGCCTGTCTCTTCCTGCATTACAGTCTGCCCACTAAATATCAGTACTCTATTGTCCCTAGTGGTTAGAAAATCCTCCAGTTCAGAGATTGTGATTTACCTATTTTAGAAATTTTGAAGCAGTGTTCGCACCATGTTCTGTACTTTTTAAATCTTAGTTTCCTTATCCATAAGACAGGGATAATAGTACCTACCATTAAGAGTTGTGCAGAAGATCAAATGAGAGTGTACCCAATCACTTAAAAGCTTGTCATGCACATCCTGAGCTATTGTCATTATAACAAGCACTTTCTATAAACATTTATTAAACTGAATTCAACTTTCTCTGATATGCCGCTGTGTAGATTCTACATTCCAAATGATATCTAACAATGTCTTCACTTATGTAAAATGTTCAGATCAAAATAAAACTTTTGTTGATTTATCACGTTTTCCTGGTACTTGTGAACTGATGAGATTGCAGCTGAGGTGATAACTGTGGACTCCGTTTTTATTTACTTCTGCCTTCATAAAAGGCTTTTTTGAACAATAAAGTATGGTTATCAAGGTTTTACAACACAGTTGACCTTGCAGGTGTGTCTTAGAAGTGTTATGGGTTATTTGCTAGAGGCAGATTTCAGATCTATGCCCTTAAAAGCCAAGTATTTAATATTTACATTGGTAAAAGAAAAAAGAGAAGAAGGGTAAAGCAATATCCAAATGAGTCCATCAAAACAACTTTCTATAATGACTTTGCAGATCCAAGTTAGTCACACATGGTAGTGAATCAGGATGATGCAAGTACATGCCTTCAAAACAACCTTAAATTGTGTTTGTAAGGTAGTTAAATGTTAATTTGAATACACCTATATGATGCCTCAGCAACTTGGGCCCTTGTCTGGATAATACATGCAGAAAAGCAGAGTAGGTTCTTATGGTTTCAATACACGTGCTGTTCCAAAACCTTTAAATTTGTAGGGCTCATAGGATGATAAAAATCCAACTCAAAATAAGGCAGTGAATACTACTACTTATGACAACCAGTTAAGGTGAAAACTTTTGTTGTTTGGGTTATCATTAACAATCATATATTACACTCTTCTTACTGAACATAAAGATATGTGGCATTTTACTATAAGATGATATTTTGTCAATTACTTTTATGTAGGCTGTGTGTCACCTTAACAGGAAACCATGGATTCCAAAAAAAAGATAACATGATTAGGAGAAAAAAAAAAAAAAAACTACAACAGAGGCAGTTGACGGAAGATATTTAATAATTATGAGTTGAAGTCAATTAAATTATCAAGGATAATTAAGAGCATTAATTATTCCTGCCATTTATTTCATAGGCATATGAAATTAATTTCAGCATTTATCCCTTACTTGTACCAGCTCACTACCTAATTTATGGCATTAAAACATGTACCATACAGAACATATGTACCACAGGGCCTGTGCAAGGAAGTATTACCTTCTTATAAATCAAACTAAACATAGCTATTCTCATCTGCATTCCAATGTGATGAAGGCCAAAAATGGCTGGGTGTAAGAGCAGTGTCCTCACGATAAAGAGAAGGCATAAGCCTATGCCTAGATAAATCGCAATAGAGCGTTCCTCCTTGTTATCCGGGTCATAGGAAGCTATGATTCTTCCCAGTAAGAGAGGCTGTACTGCTTTGGTGACTTCCTGCAGAAGTGGAAAAACAGAGAAAATTAAATTTCATTTCTTTCTCATAAAATACCCTGATAATTCCAACACAGGACTTTTCAGCTTTAGAGGAGACTTAAAACGAGTTTATATAGAGAGTCATACCACATGTGAAACTCTTAGCACTATTTTCAATATCTTGATACTTTGAAATAAGATTTGGGATTTGTTATAGCAAAAGTCACTGGGAGACAAGTTTATATATGAGGTATTTTAAATTAAACAGTGAATAGTGGCCATAAAATAAAAAGTATAGTTTCTGAAATGGTTTGTTAATTAGTAACATCTACATAGCACTTAACAGTTTCTAAAGCATTTCCCTTTTTTATTTTTCATAACAACTTTCAGTATCAGAATAGGCATTTTTTTTTGTTTACTATAGAGACTTTCTTAGATACAGAGTAGGCACTATTATTTTCACATGGCAGATGAAGAAACTGAGGCCAAAGAGACCAAGTGGCTTGATGTAATTTCAAACTAGAATTTTCTAAAGTGTTTTGGGCAATGGCATTATTTTCAGAATGAACTTAGCTTCTCAAGGCAACCACATAAGGCAGAACTGGCAATGGGAGACAGGAGCACACCAGCACTAGTGGTATTTAAAATTGGCCATTTCCAATGCTAGTCCCTTCTCAGTCAGCAATAAGAATGGACTTTGGTGAAGGAGTTTGCCAGCAGCCTCAATCTCAGGCCAGATTCCAATGACTGCTGGACTCCTCAAAGGCCCGTGAGTCAGTGAGGGAGAGCAGAAGTTATGTTTTCCCAAATATACCTCATCAGGGTCCTCAATCTACTACTAAACCAAATTGTCCATCGAATTTATTACCACTTCCCCTAAATATACAAGAATAGATCTGAATCCAGGGATTTTGAACCCAGGAGGTCTAATTCTTACCCATCTTGTTAAATTGACCTCAAAAGAGAAGGATGCATAATTCCCCATTTTGTTTTATAATGACCCAGTAAAATAGGGACCAGACGGTATCCCTGAAAGGAAATGATGTTATGATAATTGGTTCCATTTAAAATATATATTTCCAAGCAAGACTGCCCCCTATCCCTGGTATTGCCAAGCACTATTCTGCCTCATCCCTTAATTTGTTTTTTTTTTTTTTTGTCCATTTTCTACAATGTATTTTCTAAACCTCAAGTATCCAATACCTCCAGCCCCCTCATTCTCAATAGATGACAGTGCTTTCTACGTCAATGTCATCCCCACAAGAAATCCTAACCCCTATAGAGCTGACATTGATTGAGTAGCTTTGTATAGCTGCTCATTCTATGCTTTATATAAGTTTTATTTTGAATTAACTAAGTCAACTAAGGCTCTGAATGCAAGAAAACATTCAAACTTTTAAAAAGCCTCCAAACTAATCACAAACCTGAAATATTATAGTTCTCTCACCTCACATAGCCACATGTTAAATGTGAGTTTAAATGACAGCAGACAGGCAGGTGTTAAAAAGAAAATTGCCAACCTCCTACCCAAATATTACATGTAAATAGTTTGCTAAATCTACTTAAATATTTTTGAAAAGTAAGTACACAAATGACTGCACAGTATATACTATGTTCGTTTTGTACTTCTATTATTACATATGTTCATCTTTAGAATATATATCAAAGGAGAACGGCTTTTGAGGTTTTTAAATTTTATATAAATGACATCCTACTGTGCTTTTTACAACTTTTTAAAAACTTAACACTGTGTTTTTCACATTTATCTTTATCAATACTTGTATAACCAACTCATTTATTCTAAGTGCTGCCTAACATGCCACCCTGTGAATACATTGGGTTATTTGCCCATTGCTGTACATTGAAGCAGTTGTGCTGTTTTCACTCCTGTTACTGCAGTCAGTGAAAGAGCTGCCCTGGATGTTTTTACAAACTTCCATATGTATTTGCCAACTTTTCTCTAGATTCAAGTATGTTTTTTTCCAAAGTAATGTTTTTAAGTAGGAAAATGTACAATTAAGGTAAATCTTAGATTTAAAATTATAAATATATCTGTACTACAAACATAATTGTTCATAGTATGCTTACAGTGGCAATATTTAATCCTTAAAATTATTTGAGATCAATATTTTATCCCAGAATTGTTCTATATTATGCTGTTTTTCATAGACAAATATCAATACCATCAATTTACTTTGATTTGCTTTTCTTTTTTTTTTTTTTTTTTCCTTGACTAGTGGGTTTGTACTTGGCCAAAATGCTCTCCTGAGTTGCAGTCAAGGCCACTGGATTTACATGTGCTATCTATGCTACAAGTATCACATGTGGTCATGATGCAGAGAGCAAGGGGCATTATTTACGATGCATACCAGATAAAGCATCGTTTCTTGTTCATTGTAAGACAGTAACAGGAAAGGTATGAACCGTGAACACTGCTTATAAGGTCAATTGCTTATATCATGATTAGCATAAACACATTTCTCCCCTTTCAGAACTCATTTATCTCCTAACATATATCTATACAGACATATAGTCAATACAGGGAGACTGGATAGATTATCTCAAAGAATACAGAACTACTGATAAACAATACATTGCAAAGCAAGTATGTAAATATTTTAAAAAGTAACTTGTGTCTGTAGGATGCTAAAAATAATCTTCTGAGAAAAAAGAGAAATATTTTAGCAACCAAGCTAAATTTTAGCACAGAATTTTTCAAGTTAGAAGTGTAAAGACTTCTATAAGGTTTATTTTCTTTTGAGTAATGTGAACCAAAATCTCTTCCACTGGATCTCTCCATTATATTTTCCAGATCACAATAGATGTTTCCCTATCACAACAGGCTTATTTGTTGAATTTTTATTTAGTTGTAATTTATAACAAAACACAATTAAAATGCGTATTAATCTGAATGGAATGCCTTTTTAAAAAATTCAGAGACACGGTCTTGCTTTGTTGCTCGGGCTGGAGTGCAAGGGCTATTCACAGGTGCAATCACAACACACTACAGCCTCAAATCCACAGATCAACAGATTCTCCTGCTTTAGCCTCTCAAGTATCTGGGACTACAGGCTCATGCCACCATGTCTGGTTTGTAATACCTATTTTACATATTGTCATTACTGAGTTAGTTGTCGTCTTTCCTCAACCAAAGAGGACATAGTCATCCTTTGAACAACAGTACCTATTTCACAAAGAACTGGTAGCACGACTCTGGAAGGGCATATGTTTACAAACTAAAATGTGGTTCATTTTCAGTATGAAAAATTCTAATAATAAGACCACCTGCAAACAGCAAACCAACATAAACCTCACCACCATATGGAGCTGTTACCATTCAAGGACAAAATCAGCACTCCGAAACTCCACCCCTTCTATAGTTTTCCCTAATCTGTTTTAAGCATCATGTTCTTTAATATTTACAATGGAACCATTTATAGATATCACCTGATTTTTTTTTATTTGGAAAAAAACACTGGTAAGTGATACCTAGCTTAATCTATGACGTGCAATCCTTTACAAAAATTATCCCCAGAATGACTGGGAGAAACGTAGTCCCTCTATTCTTGGTACAAGAAAGCTGACTGTACTCCGTTGTTCAGAGTATTTTCACAGACACAAGAAATGTTCTGATTTGTTACCACATGAAGTAGTACAAGCAAACTTAGGCTTGCATGTAAGAAGGAGGAATGTATAATTATTTGGATATTTAATAAAATAGTTTATTACTCTGTATCAGACATGAATCAAGATGGAATTCACTTAATGGTCACTTCAATAATAGAAGAAGCCTGATACCAATGTGTAAGCCAGTGTGATGGTGAAATAAACACTGAATTCAAAATCGTGAATTCCAAATTCTTATCCAGCACATTACCTACATTGGCTGTGTTACTTTAGT
The DNA here is from genome assembly GCF_024542745.1 of Macaca thibetana thibetana. Classification (NCBI taxonomy): domain Eukaryota; kingdom Metazoa; phylum Chordata; class Mammalia; order Primates; family Cercopithecidae; genus Macaca; species Macaca thibetana. Next base: position 41,693,668 of record NC_065580.1, read on the forward strand.
CACTTCCCTGCTCTCGACAGTTTTCCTCACTGATAAACTAAGAGGTGGAGAAGGCTAATTGTGATGTCCCCTCCAGTGCTAACATCTCTGATTATATGATCTGAGTCTGCAGAGTCCCATGGCAGAGGCCAAGAATTCCTTGCGTAATTGTCCTAGCCCTCACCCTGCCATGACTATGGCTATTTTCTACTAAAAAGGATGAAAGTCTGAATAGTATGAGTTTAGAAGATCATCTGGGTAGAGGGGCTCAGGTTGGAAAACAGCTCAAGTGATTGCATTCCTGGTGAGAATAAGTTTGTGACTCAATTTAGATCAGCCTCCCAGGGAAACTTTGGAAGCCTAAAAATATCTCCTATATCTTCTAGGAGTGGTATCTCATTTCTCACAGGATCTTCAAGCTCAGAGCTTCAAAGTTATTGTAGATGAGTTTAAATTCTTTAACCATTTGTGGTTAAAAAATTATAATGCATACCTAGGATAGGGTCAAATGTTTAGTCTAGAGATAGGAAACTCTACTTTTTCTAGATATTCAAACCATGAAGGAAAGTTCAGGTGAAAAAATAGAAACCTGAACTCATGCTTGCGATTACATCAAATGAATTAATCCCGGTTTACTTTACTATAAATTAGAGTTCTGATCCCAAAGCAGAGTTGTTTCTAAGTAGAATGATCAGTTGGAAAAATTCTAAGGCTACAGTGTTTTCTATTGTGTGAGGTCACTTAATAAAATCACCATTATCATTTTAACTTGTTTTAAAAATACAGTACTTTATATGTCTCTATCCTAAGAATATTATGACAGTTTAATTTTGAGAAATTAATTAACAGAATACAGAAGAACCAATGATTATCTCAATAACAAATGAAAAGGAATCTGATAAAATTTCAATATCTGTTTCTGATAAATGTTCTTAATAAACTTGAATATAAAGATATATTATTAACCTGAAAAAGGATTTCTTCCTCAAAATAACAATCAATGCCATAATTAATAAAAGTCTAGATGCATTACATTTAAAATCAGGAAAAAACGGAATAGTAGCTATTACTACCATTTAACATTTTTCTAGAATTTCTAGCTAATACAACTCAACAAGAAAAATGATTGAGGTACGAATATTGGAAAGAAGAAGAAAAAGTATCATCAGCATAGAATATGATTGTGTAACAAATGTAAATGAATCAAGAGTTTAAAAGATAGAGGTTTAAAAAAGAACTATGTTAAGAAAATCGATTTCTATATACCAAACATGACAACTAATTAAATGAGCATCCCATTCATAGTAACAATATAACAAAAGATACATTGTAATAGCAATAAGATGTATATCTTAAAATATACAACTCACAAAACATTATTGGAACTTTTTTTTGTTTTTGTTTTGTTTTGTTTGAGACGGAGTCTCGCTGTGTCGCCCAGGCTGGAGTGCAGTAGTGCAATCTCGGCTCACTGCAAGCTCCGCCTCCCGGGTTCACGCCATTCTCCCGCCTCACCCTCCGAGTAGCTGGGACTACAGGCGCCCGCCACCACGCCTGGCTAGTTTTTGGTATTTTTTTTAGTAGAGACGGGGTTTCACCATGTTGGCCAGGATGGTCTCGATATCCTGACCTCGTGATCCACCCGCCTCGGCCTCCCAAAGTGCTGGGATTACAGGCTTGAGCCACCGCGCCCGGCCTATTGGGACATATTTTAAAAGTCTCAAATAAATGGAGAGACTTAAAACTTTCTAAAATGAAGAACTTAATATTGCAAAGATTACATTCCCCTCCAAGTTATTTTATAAGATTAGTGCAATCTTCATGAAAATTTAAAGATTTTTTGGAAGAGAATTTTTGGCACTATAAGGGTAGGGACTGTCAGTCTCAATTTTGGCAGCAATCCTAACACCATGCACAATACCAAGCACAGAATATCCACTCAACAAATATTTGCTGAATCAATGAATACAATGATTATACATTTCATTTGGAAGAGAATTCATCAAAAACATTTGAGGAATAAGAATAATGTGTCAGAGTTTACATTACTGGATATGAAAACATAAAGCCATAATAATATGTGACAAGACAAAGAAAGAGACTCATTTATCTGGCAAGTCCAGGAACATGTCCAAGCACATGTAATACTTTAATATATTATAAAATACAGCATTTTACTTCAATGGAGAAAGAGATCATGCAATAAATGATGGACGAACTGGATACTCATCTTTTTGTAATTAGATTTCTACCTCATACATGCATCACAATGAATTCCAAATAGAACAGATAGTTAAATATAAAAGATGAAATAATAAAAACATAGCTGCATGCTTACATAACATTTGGGTGGCATGGGTCTTTATAAAAGAATAATGTCAAAGCAGAAAACAAAGAAGATATATAGATTTGCCAGCAAATTTTTCAAAAATTAAAGCTTTTAATTGTTAAACAAAACAAAACTCACTAGAAACAAAATTCAAAATTACAAGGCAATTGACAGGCTAGGGAAAATATTCAGTCATGTATCAAGAAAGAGACAAATACATCAAAATAAAAACACACAAAGAACATGAAAGGCAATTCACACACAAAAGAAGAAATATAAATGCATAATTAATATACAAAAATATTAAACTCACTAGGAACCAAAAGTAATGCAAATGAAAATAACAATATGCTCTTTTTCACTTAGCATTTTAAAAACATTTTTTAAAATACCTATTGTTAGGACTGAATTTTCATAGTTTAGTATCAGGAAAGTAAATTAGTAGTACACCTTTTCTGGAAAGCAATTTATTTGTATTTGTACATTTAGGTAGAGAGTCAAGAACACCTTCTAAGAGTCAGCTTTTAAAGGGGTGTGTACTGAAGGATGTTTTTATAGTAGTAAAAAATTGAGGCAATTTAAATATTCAATGATGAGGAATTGATTAAATAAATCGTGGTACAGCCATATGATTCATGAAAGTAATTAGGTAGAAAAACATCTAATGACCCAGAAAGGCATTCACAACACATTAAAGGGAGAAGCAGATTAAAAGGACATTATGTAATGATGACCTCTCCCCTTTATTAAGTATAAATTTCCATGGGAAAAAGTTGGAAGGATGAACATCAAATTTATCAGTAATTATCTGATTATTCTGATTATTAATCAGAAAAAAATAAAAATTTGGATAAAAATTTCACATAACTTACAATAATAAATAAAAAGAAAACATGCATACAAAAAAATGGAAGAAAGCAAACACACCTACACTCAGAACTTATAGGATACAGTGAATGCTGGCTTATATACTAAAGCAAAAGTTTAAGATTTTGCTTTTGGCAGGGTAAAGTGAGTGTCAATTTTTTGTTTATTTTGATACAGCAGAGTCGGACAATAGTTTTTGGCTTCATACAAATTGCTAAGGAAAAGAATTTTTCCATATTCATCAAAGAAAATAAAAACATATTCATGCTTAATCCATTGAAGAATTGTTTAAGAGGTTTATTTTTAAATATTTCCTTCATTTTGCCACAATTGTTTATGGTTTTTGCAAAAATACACATATACCACACCTAGAACAGAATCTCAAAACATAAATCTATCTTTCTTTTAGATTCAATGACTAATTCAAAATGTTTTGGTTTTGGTATTTTCCTTTTAGTGCTTACTGATTTTACTAATTATTGCTAGTAACATCTTCACTAGAAATCTAAGCTATATTCTCCATATTTTATAAGAAAAACCTCCTGGATTTGCTGCAATAGCAGCAATAATAGGTTTGGGTCAGATAACACAATAATGAAAGACGTGTTAAAATATTAATTTTAATTTTTTTTTTTTTTTTTTTTTGAGACGGAGTCTCGCTCTGTCGCCCAGGCTGGAGTGCAGTGGCGCGATCTCAGCTCACTGCAAGCTCCGCCTCCTGGGTTTACGCCATTATCCTGGTTCAGCCTCCCGAGTAGCTGGGACTACAGGTGCCCACCACCTTGCCCGGCTAGTTTTTTGTATTTTTTTTTTTTTAGTAGAGACGGGATTTCACCGTGTTAGCCAGGATGGTCTCGATCTTCTGACCTCGTGATCCGCCTGTCTCGGCCTCCCAAAGTGCTGGGATTACAGGCTTGAGCCACCGCGCCCGGCCTAATTTTAATTTCTAAAGTAATACTAGAATCTGCCGTCATTTTAAAGCATTAGCAAAATATATTCCTGTGCCTTATAAAAATCAAACTGGTGCTTCAAGATTTGCTTATAGTATATATACAGAAATAACTAAATGTAAATAACAAGTATTTGTGCACTTAGGTAGAGTCTATTTAAAAATATAGGGACTGGACTAGGTGCAGTGTCTCATGTCTGAAATCCCAGCTCTTTGAGGGGCCAAAGCAGGGAGGATCACTTGAGCACAGGAGTTTGAGACCAGCCTGGGCAACATGATGAGACCCTGTCTCTAAAACTGAAAGGCAGAAAACAAAACAAAACAAAACAAAATAGCAAACATATATATATGCTAACCTATTATTGCTGTTATATATTTAAGTCTATGAAAGGCATATATATACATATGTATATATGCATATATTTTAATAATATAATATAATATAGTCTATTATATATTATAATATAATATAAATTATTATATTATTTATAGTATATATTTATTTGGAATAAATATTACTATATTATATATAACACACATGTTATATATAATTATAATATATTATATATTATAATAATAGGCTAGGGACATACATGTGACATATATATAGGTTTTACATATATATTCCTTTCATATATTTAAATTGGTACAAAGGTAATTATGCTCTTTGCCATTACTTTCAATGGTGAAAGCCACAATTACTTTTGCAGCACTGTATACAGAGCTCTACATGTAGAGAGAGAGAGAGAGCACTTGCTTTGTACCAGAATCTATTCTATGGGCTTAACGCATTTAATTCTCACAACTCTGTAAAACATGTTCTATCCAGCAAAAGAAACTATCATCAGAGCGAACAGGCAACCTACAGAATGGGAGAAAATTTTTGCAATCTATCCACTTGACAAAGGGCTAATATCCAGAATCTACAGGGAACTTAAACAAATTTACAGGAAAAAAACAAACAACCCCATCAAAAACTGGGCAAAGGATATGAACAGACACTTCTCAAAAGAAGACATTTACGCGGCCAACAAACATATGAAAATAAGCTCATCATCACTAGTCATTAGAGAAATGCAAATCAAAACCACAATGAGATACCATCTCACACCAGTTAGAATGGTGATCATTAAAAAGTCAGGAAACAACAGATGCTGGAGAGACTGTGGAGAAATAGGAACGCTTTTACACTGTTGGTGGGAGTGTAAATTAGTTCAACCATTGTGGAAGACAGTGTGGCGATTCCTCAAGGATCTAGAACTAGAAATACCATTTGACCCAGCAATCCCATTACTGGGTATATACCCAAAGGATTATTAATCATTCAACTATAAAGACACATGCACATGTATGTTTATTGCACCATTGTTTCCAATAGCAAAGACTTGGAACCAACCCAAATGTCCACCAATGATAGACTGGATAAAGAAAATGTGGCACATATACACCATGGAATACTATGCAGCCATAAGAAAGAATGAGATCATGTCCTCTGCAGGGACATGAATGAAGCTGGAAACCATCATCCTCAGCAAATTAACACAGGAACAGAAAACCAAACACCATGTGTTCTCACTCGTAAAAGGGAGTTGAACATTGAGAACAGGTGGACACAGAGAGGGGAACAACATACACCAGGGCCCGTTGGGAAGTAAGGAGTGGGGGAGGGAACTTAGAAGACAGGTCAATAGGTGCAACAAACTACCATGGCACATGTATACCTATGTAACAAACCTGCATGTTCTGCATGTGTATCTTGTTGTTGGATTTTTTTTTAGAAGAAGAAATTTTAAAAAAATTAAACTAAACAGTTCTTTCTATGGATACCACTCTCCAATTTCCTCACCTTAGATCTAGCAAAAGTCAAATCATTAAGTGACCATGCTGATGCCTGCTACAAGTAGTTCTCAACCTTGGCAGTATAATAGAATCGCTTGGGGAACATTTCAAGAATGATAGTGTCCCAGGTTTTATACCAGACCAATTAAATTACATTTTCTGGGGTAGGGCAGAGTTGCATCATGGGAACTAAGGGGAAGATGTACAATGCAGTAGATAGCACGAGAAAATGCAGCTGTGTTAGAGATGGAGTTTAGGATGGGGTAAAATATTCAGGACATAGGAGATTGTGGGGAGTACAGTGTCACTCTGGGGTTAGAGAAGCAGCTAGATAAGGGGGTGAGACAGAAAGATAAGAAAGGAATACTACATGGCAGACATTTAGAAGATTTGCTGGAGATGGCAGTCCCTAGGTAGCCAATCACAGGAAGAAACATACATAAATCAAAGTGCCTAAGCCACAGGCCCTCTATGCACAGAATTCCCGAAAGAACACCATCCCTTCTTTAGTGAAGTAAATAAAAATAGTTTACCCCCACATATATTTCATTCACATATTTTGAAATGGTTGCCAGAGGCCCAGTGGATAGAAGTGGTTCTGCAAAGCTGTATTTTGTGGGAGAAACTTGCATCTGTAGAAAACGTGTTAGTGCAGCCAGGCTCTCCCTTTCCAGGCCTTTTTTTTTTTTTTTTTTTTTTTTTTTTTAAATCTAGGAGAGATTAACTGAGAGTCTGACACCTGCCAAGGTTTGAAAAGAAACATTTACCATCTATTTTCTCTGTGGGCTGCCAAGGATTTATCTATAAAACAACACCCCCTTTGCTACCCAAGCCTCTTCCTTTCTCCCTCTCATAACCTGTCTTGCCACTGAAACCTGTTTTACAAAGATTCAAGCCCCCATTCTTTCTGTAACCTCAAGATGGTATACAAGGTTCCATACTGCATTGTGAGGGTGGGTCTTCATCCTGAAGGCTCCCATGTATACACATCAAATACATTTGTGTGCCTTTCCTCTTATCAATCTGCCTCCTGTCAGTAATTTTTCAGCAAACCTTTCGGGGGCCAAAGACCTTGGCCCCCACATTAGCAGTAAGCTTGTATTCAAATGCCTACCCAATGTTTTTATCCAAACATAAGGGACAGAGATCCTCCTTTGCCATATAGACTGTAGTCTGCAACATGAGTACCAGGACTTCTCCTTTACGTCCTTTAATTTTGTGAGGTTTAATGAAAAAAGGTAGTGTGGCCTAGGCTGCACTGACATATGCCTCAATTTGTTGGTAGAAACATGCCCAGAGTTACCTAGGAATCAAGAATATTTTTGAATGAACGCTTGTGAATTTCTTATCATCATAAATGCCTTGTGATAATCATATTCTCTCAGCAATCTGCTTACAGAGCTCCCTCTACTTGACTTCCCTCAGACCATCCTTGATTGACTCTCACATTCAGGATTTCAGCGGCCAGTTTCCCTTCCATGCTAGGAGTCTTTTATTTATTTATTTATTTTTTCTTTTTGAGATGGAGTCTCGCTCTGTCGCCCAGGCTGGAGTGCAGTGGCGCGACCTCAGCTCACTGCAACCTCCGCCTCCACCTCGCAGGTTCAAGCTATTCTCCTGCCTCAGCCTCCCGAGTAGCTGGTGCCCACCACCATGCCTGGCTAATTTTTGTATTTTTAGTATAGACGGGGTTTCACCATATTGGCCAGTCTGATCTCAAACTCCTGACCTTGTGATTTGCCTGCCTCAGGATCCCAAAGTGCTGGGATTACACAGGTGAGCCACCGTGCCCGGCTTTGCTGGGAGTCTTAAATGTTAAAGACAATGTTGCATCTATCTGGCTGCTAAGTCAGATGAAGAAAAAACAACTGCATAGTTAATGGTGAGAAGTCATAGCTAATAATATTTAAAATTACAGCAGTACTTCAGAAAGATTAGCTCCTTCATGATGGCATTTCCTTTTTTTTAACCTTTCACAGTTAACAGCAAATTTTATAGTACTTTTCTCTATCAGTCCTGACACCAACCAAATATTTTTATGCCACAACTGTCATTGTTTAGAGGGACTAAGAATGTGTAGACATTCTTAAAGTATGACCATCTAGTTCTAAGAGAAGAAGAGAAGTGTTATAGCAGTTTCAAGAATCCCTGGCTCATTTATCCTTGCTCAGTGAAAGAAAAGAAGAAATACCCATAAAGAATACTATAAATAGGAAGGTACTGGTGTAAGTTATGTAAAAGGATGGAGAAAATGTACAGAAATACTATAATGGCTAAATTTTCTCCCCCTCTTTTATTTTTATAGGAGATGAAAAGAATTAAATCAAGAGATCAGATACCCTGAAAAAAAACTGCACTAATCTAAATGGCCACTATGGCTATCTAAATTATTTAAGACCTAACAATTTGCAAATTTTTCACTATTTAAAACTGCATGGTGTCAGCGTGGCTTTTTCTCCATGACAAGGGTGAAAAACCTGCAGCCTCATCACACTCGTGCCATTCCCAATATAAATATTATTCTCTCTGCCTTCTCACTATACACATTTCAGCTGCTTCTTCCCCCTGGATCCTTCACTCACCAACATTCCATTGGTTATCAGTAGGAGCTGAGATGGTGGAAACACGCTTTCCCCTTCAAACGTGCTGCTAGTTCCAGAGCTGTAGCCTTGGGCTCAGGAGTACCTCTCCACTCACCGCCGTGCATGGACAACTAATACACCATGAAGGGCTTTTAAGATCTCCTTTGCTGGGATATTTTTAATCTTGAGAAGTTTAAGAACAATTTCATCTTTCTCCATACCTACTTCATTCTCCTATCCCTTATTTTTGTCTGTAGGTTTGGCACTTAGCATGACTGGTTCTTGGGGGGATTTCATACAGTTCCTCCTCCGGGTATAACTAACTGAGAAGATCTCGTTGATTCCTGCCCTGCTACCTGTTGTGAACTTTCTTCAGATTTGCCCCTGAAGTGACCCTGGAAGAATCCTCAGCCTTCAAGCTCTGTAGCCTGTGTCTCCTAAGAAGATGCAGAGAAGCTCAGCAGAACCAAGGCTGGTTACTAGAGTCACCATTCTGTTGAGTACCTAAGTACAAGCATTATAATTATAATCATATTTTAATAGCAATCATAATCTAATATGGTGAAAGGGTCAAAGGCTTTGGAGCTAAAGAAACAGATATTTCTCAAATTTGCCATATATGTAAGTTTAGGAAAGTTACTTAATTTCCCTTATGCTCAACTTCCTATTATATAAATTAGAGATAATTTTTGCTCCATGGAGTTACTAGGAAAATTAAATAAAATAATCTGCATAAAGAGCTTCATATTGAACTGGAACCGATTAGGTACTCAATAAATATTAAACTGTTCTATATCATGTTTATTTTTTGGCATACACCAGACCAAAAAAAATTCTACAGACATGTCCATGTGTCATACAAACTTTGACATTTAGGTTTTTGCTCACATGAAACTATGTTGGTGGGATCTAGAGAAATAAATTATTTTACAAGCCAAGCAGAGAATAGAAAGGGGCCTTCTAATTAGACCCCTCTTCTAGCTTCTACTCAGTAGTGCTTATGTTAATCGATAGAAGCAGCATGCAATGGAGAACACGACAGGGAGAAATTTTGAGTTTCACTGAAATCTTGGCCATGACATAACAATTACTTGAAATATCATTCACTTCAATCCAACAATCATTTATTGAAAATGTTAAATACTTACATGATGTATATGATAGGATCAGAGTGAACTGTACTCCATACCCTGATTCAAAACAACCAGCAAAACTTATTTTCTAAAAATTACATCAAATAGAATCAGAAGCTGTGAATAAAATTGTTTCTCAAAGCTCTGGGTGGTGCTGTGATTGAGAAAAATCATCTCAAAGGTAACTTAAAAGACATTTAATTCTCCATCTACCTCATTTAAATTTGCTAATAAAATATTTTTTATCCCCAATTTCCCACATGATTTCAGATTTCCATAAGAATATATATTATGGATCTATTATTTCAAAAGTCAGAAAAATTTATTCTAGGAAATTCTCAAGAGCATTAGAGAACATTCTGGACCTAAGTGTAGTTATTTTTGTTAAGATAAGTTTTAAGTGCATTTTTCATGGAGGTATATGAACTGAAACTTTTTAAGCAATGTAACACAAATGGCATTCTTTGGGAGACACTGTAGCACTGCTTAACTCCCTGAGGCATAAAGACCAATACAAACACAAAGCAATTCATATGGTAAGTAAACACCCCAAAGCAAATATTGTACACAGCCTTAACAAGAAGATTAAACAAGTCTTGAACCTTTCGCCTTTTATAGGTTACAACCAAGGATTCAAATAATGCTTTCATGATGTAGAAAATAATAAATCAGAGTCACATTGGACAGCAGCTGGGGAACATACAAGGCACTTAAACACCACAAAGCCTGGATTTTCAGATGTGCAGCTCTTCACACTGATCAGATGTAAGATATTAAGAAAATAAATTGCAAGAGAAATTTGTTGCTATACTTTAAATTTTTAGTATTTTTCTTTGAAACAATTCAGCATGCAGATATGACTTCAAAATATTACAAACATTCATATGTATAATTAGCTGCATTTGACCTAATTCTGCTGACATTGTCTCCTGACATTCTCCTGTTGAATACAGCAAAATAAAGGCACCAGTAACCTCATGTACCAGTAAGATAATGTGATTTGGAATCGTAACAGAAAATAATTTTTAAGCAACCAATTTATTTTGCTGAGCTCAATGAGAGTGTAAATTGCCACCTGTGTTCCAGGACATTTTAGTTTCAAAGGATTTTTACTCATCCTCACTAGAGTTTTAGGTGGTTCCTTAGTGTTTGGAGTTGGATTCATCCTTTATATTTTTATACCTATTAACCAGATTTCCTAGTCCTTTAATAATCACCAAAATGAATATAGTTATGTGATACATAATGAATGTACAAATGAGATCCTTACCCCTAAATATAACAAGATTCCATAGAACATAAATCTCCAGAAAAAGCATCGCCGAAGGGCATTAATGAGTTTGGGATTTTTCTTTGAAGCCAGCTCTCTATCCCATTCTCTGCAAAAGAATAAAAAGTGGGACCAATAAGTTGCATGTGCAAATATTTCAGTTGTCCTGTTTCCCTTAACATAGTTTGATTCACACAAGTATATCCAAGGAGATTAACCCAAGGATTTATAGAGACAAAACCTCATGGAGACCCTCCAGCACCAAACACTCAGCCAGATATTTGGCAGAATTCAATGCTCTGCCTTGTATCACTGTGCAGGGAATTGATTTCATGAAAAGGCCACATTGTATGTGTTAAAGAAAAGTGTTGGCCTTCTAAAGAACAATGAAAAGGGTGGACAAATAAAGTAAGGCTTTTACAAATAGTCATTGCTGTGCTTAGAACAAGGGAGAAAAAATAAACACATAAATATTCTACATTTTTCCCTTACACCTTGATCTTTATCGGTTTAGAACTGTGGCAGATTTTACAAGATTTCACTGACAAATCAAAAACAAGTTAAAATGTCAGGTGGCTTTTTCTGTGATTTAACATGAGAAAAATCTGTTAGACTTTGTTTTTAAAAGTAGAGGCATAAAATATCATTAAACTTCATTTTCAACTACTAAAATCATTTATTAGAGTAAAAGTCTTTGAAAAATGAGAACAGGATCAAATTATATATTTTCTATTATAGTAAGAATAGACATTAAATAGTCTGAAAACTGGCTGAAATCTAGCAAACTTTGTTTTCTTTTAAATATTATAGGAACACCAGTTGATTGTATTTATTAAGTTATTGCCATTGATTTCTGTTAATAAAAGCCTTTTTTCTCTTCACAAAGGAACAAAATATCTGTAAAAATTATCATCTTAATTTTCAAACTGTACAGAGATGAAAAATTTCATGAACCACAAGCAAGAACTACGTAAACAATTAGATAAAGGCTTTACATTTCATCAATGGTTATTCCCATTACTATCAAGTTACCATAAATAAACTTAGCTCTAAATCACTCTAAAGGAGTAATAGGCTGGGGCAGTGGCTCACACCACTAATCCCAACACTTTGGGAGGCCAAGGCGGGCAGATCACTTGAGGTCAGGAGTTCAAGACCAGCCTGGCCAACATAGTAAAACCCTGTCTCTACAAAAATTAGCCGGGCATGGTGGTGCATGCCTGTAGTCCCAGCTACTTGGGAGGCTGAGGGAGGAGATTTGCTTGAACCCAGAAGGTGGAGGTTGCAGTGAGCTGAGATCACACCACTACACTCCAGCCTGGGCAACAGAGCGAGACTGTCTCAAAAACAAACACCACAAATTAAAAAAAAGCATAAAGGAGTAATATACAGCTGAGATTTGAAGACAAGCTTGGCAATCTCTGAGCATGGATCTTAGCATCCCCCAGAAGCTCGCTAATGAGAGCCTTTCTACAAAGCCTAATTACCTTTTCCCATCTATTTACCTCCCCACACTCTTCTCCACCATTCTCTCACAAACAGAGCTAACCTCCCATTCATAACATTTGGTTACTCAGAGTAAGAAGCTAAATATGGAGCAGACTCACCTTCTCCATCAAAGGAGAAATGGATCAGATGGGAAAGCCAAGGAAGGGGTGTGTACATAAACCAACAAAATGGGTTCAATGTGAAAAAGTGGTCCACACCGAAGTTATGTAGAAAGGTGTCGTTATATTTCATAAGAGGTCTCTAGTGACCCTGGGCAATGTAGTTTTAGGAACATGGTGGAAACCATACTTCAGGAGCTGAGATATAAATGAAAGAGAAGTAGAGAGACCAGGAGAGCAGAGAATATTAGCTATGAAAGAAAAAAAAGAGAATGGGGTAGTTACCTGAGGAGAAGGCAAGGTTGGGGAATTTCTTTAATGGATGAAACTTGAACAACTTGGTGCCACAAATTGTTAGCACCAAGAGTAGGTGGTGTGGTTCTAGTAGCACCACATACCAGGCCCAAATCAGAAGGGAATAAGTTTTATTCTTATAAAGTTCATATCCTGACTACAATCTTGGAATGGATATGTGATCTGCATACTGCAGTTATGTAGAAGATTCAATCCATGGTCACAAAATGGAGCCAGATGGGTTAATGTTCTTCAACCATCTGGCAACCACTTGAGGGCCATGGTCACAAGGCAGTTATGAAACGTGAAGCCAGGGTCACTTTTCCAAGGATGCAGAGGTACAAAGTACCAAAAATGGTATGTCACTCTTCCAAAATACTTCAATAAATTTCAAATACCAATTTTATAAGAAAAGAAGTAACAGGGTGAAGAGATACAAAAACAAAACAAAAATAATAGAATGTATGGGTTTGTACTGGCACAGCATTGTTGAATTGAAGTAAAATAGGCATATTTTTTAAATTGAATCAACATGGGGGATACAGTGAAAACTGAAGAGAAAAAAATGTTAAGCCAGATAATTCTGCAAATTCAGATTCATGTCCTCTATCTGGCCATAAATACAAACGTATCAGCAGTACATATTTTTCAGTTAACCCAGCCCTACTCTGATTAATCATTCCCTCACCATTCAATTAAAATTTAGATATTCAAAGCCAGGCACCGTGTCTCACACCTACAATCCCAGCATTTTGGGAGGCCGAGGTGGGCGGATCACTTGAGGTCAGGAGTTCAAGACCAGCCTGGCCAACATGGCAAAACCCCACCTCTACTAACATACAAAAATTAGCCAGGCGTTGTGGCAGGTGCCTGTAAACCCAGCAACTCAAGAGGCTGAGGCAGGAGAATCACTTGAACCTGGGAGGTGGAGGTTGCAGTGAGCCAAAATCACAACATTGTACTCCAGCCTGGGTAACACAGCGAGACTCTGTCTCAACAACAACAACAACAACAAAAACTTAGATATTCAATATCCATTATATTATTTTAAACTTGTCAATATACCTGCAATGGATTATGTTTTATATTTTATCTCTCCAGCAATGCTACAGGTTTCTGTGTAATGCTAGCCATTTCACCTTCAATCATTGATTCATTCGACAAATACTTATTGAGTATATACCATATGCCAGGTCCTATTCTAGACACTTGGGGATGCATCATAAACAAAAGAGATCAAACCCAATAAAAAATAAAAAACAAAACAAAGTATCCCTACCTCATGGCACTTGCACACACCAAGTGTTCATTAATAGAAGCTGGCCCTTGATCTTAAAAGTGTGAATCTGCAATTACTAGCTTAATTCTTTGAATAAAATCAATAAAAATAAAGTTTAATATCTTACTTTGCCTTCAAAATACCAAAGAAAGGAAATGAATTTAATTAAAAGAAACAAATTGCAAGTCAACTCAATGTTTTTACATTGGTACAATAATTTATTAGCTATGTCCTATCTTTTATCCCCACTCACTCTCCCTTTTATCTGGCATCAGGCCTGTGCTATTGGCACAAGACTTAGCCTAGCTCATTCTAGACTATCAGTGGCCCAAGGGGTAAGCATTGTGACTCAAGAGTCTCTGGGGTTTTTCACATTTAACCAAGGACAAAGGGCTCCTTCTTTCAAGGTCCTTAAAGATAGGAGTGAAGAATTCTAACCAAGGATCCACTTTATGTAGAAAGCCCGTGCGGTCTGAGAAAATAAAACCAGCATAAGGCAAATGCCACCAGGTGGCATTTGAGTCCTTGGTCCCATTGAGTTCCTAAGGCCAGTTCTCTACCTAGGTCTTCACAGAGTTCGGGCTTCATGAGCCAATAAACTCCTTTTTATTTACTTAAGCTAGTTAATTGGGTTTCTGTCACTGGCAATCAAAAGGGTCCTAACCTTTTGATTGGAAAGGAAATTGAGAAATTCTTTATGGTGGGGACTACCATTCCTAGAGAGCAAGGCAATACAGACCTCAGCTGGAATCATGGTTCTGTCATTCATTAACTGGCAAAGCATATCATCTCTCTGAGCCTCAGTTTGCTTTTCTATAAAATGGAGATAATGATGCTTTCCACTCAGAGTGGCTGAGAGAAGATATTCTACCTGGCATGTAATAGGTACTCAAAAATATACAATTCTTTATATTTGTTCAATAGCCAGTAGTCATTAGCTTAAGACTTCCCAGGGAGTACATTTGTATTCAAATATAAAGATTTTTGAAAGCAAATATACACAATTTACTTCATAATGGTGTTACTTTAGTTTTCACAAAATCCATCTCATGGTCTCTAATGAGATAAATTATCTGAAACCGAATTTTCCAGGAAAAAAAAAAATCATTTCTCAGGAAACTGATTATTTTTCTTTTACAATTTTATTGTTTAATGATTTCAGTCAATGAGACGTTCCTTTTTTTTTTTTTTTTTTTTTAAGAGAGAGAGAGGGTTTTGTTCTGTCACCCAGGCTGGAGTACAGTGGCACAATCATAGCTCACTACAACCTCAAACTTCTGGGCTCAAGTAATCCTCCTGCTTCAGCCTCCTGAGTAGCTGGGAATACAAGCATGCACTACCATTCCCAGCTAACTTTTTTATTTTGTGTAGAGATAAGATCTTGCTGTGTTGCCCAGGCTGGTCTCAAACTCCTGGTCTCAAGCAATCCTCTCATCTTGGCCTCCCAAGTAGTTGGGATTGCAGGCATTAGTCAGTAATGGCTTCTATTTTTAAATATAAGAATTAAACCTACAATATGTTTCAATATGCTTCCTTTCTTTTCTCTAAATAATAATATGAATTTTTCTCTTCAACTAAACAATGTACATGAATATACCTTTCCAATTTTTCAGATAGATTGTCAGCAGAATCAGCAGAAGGGATTTGGTATATATCTGACAATTCCAGGCGCTGTCTGTATCCTTTCCTCAAAATTGGTCTGGTCCAGCTAAAATAAAGAGAGGAGGAAGAGATATTCACTTGATTTGGTCTCCAATACAGATTTAGAATCTGATACCGTTCAAATTTTCTGGCATGTGAAAAATTATGTACACGTAATTATGAGAATAAAATAAGTCAATTTCTGTAAATACCAGGCTTCATCTCTTACAGGGTACACCTGTATAAAACATCAGTATCTCTGAACTAACATGACTGACACTTTGTCAAAGGGATTGGGAATAATGGTATGGTTTTTCTCAGGGGAAAAAAGCAAACTGCTAAACATTCCATATTTAAATTATTCTTTAAAAAAAAAACTGCCCCCAAACAATCATATACTAGCAGTTTATAGCAAATTGCTGAAGTCCAGCCTCTTCTATTTCAAATATAAAATGAACTCTGAATAAGACAGGCACTTAATCAAAACTTAATCAAAAGCCTTATATAATTTTGTTACTGTAGCACAGCATACTCACTAATGAGCTATTCGTTGTAGGAACTGACTATAGCCAGAGAGTTAGTGACTAGTTTCTATCAATTTGTTGACTTAATTATCATGTTTGAATCATTACTTGAGGGTAGGATCATAACTTTCTTATGTTTTGTCTCGTCACTCCATAGCAGCTACACTCATCTGCCCTCTAGGCATCAATAAATAATAATTTATAATGGAAATGAGTAAAGTTGGCATGGGAAATCACTATGCAGGATACTCTAGTGATTTTCAAAAGTATTGTTTCTAACTATTGAGGATAAGGCAGAATAATCTTCATAAAGATAGGAAAATCTAGAAAGAAGAAAGTGGAAGAGGAGGCAGAAGAGGGATTGTGAAATCAATCATGTACAAAGAGAAATTTCTAAATAAAATTTGAGAGCATGAGAGCTTTCTCAGGTAAAATTTTGTGTATTTATTAAAGAAAGGAATTGAACTGGGATTTAGTGAGTCCAAAACCTATGCTTTTTCCCTCAGCATCTTTCTTTTCTCTGGAGAATTCTAAAATTTGGTGTCATTCAGACCTTATTTGGTAATGTATCAAAAGCACCAAAAATCAAAAGGGAGTGCTTTAGCAATATCTGAGAAGCAAGATAAATTCATAAAAGAAAAAATATTCTAGCAAAGCCATTCAGAACAAAGAGAAAGGGCTATGCCAAATGCAAACATTTTGACACTGTTCTGGGGCAAAACCTTGCAGGTGGCCCTCATGTCCAACCTCATTGCTCCCACCCTAAGGGTCCAGGTCCTTCTTTATACTTCCTTGGTCTGGAACTTCTTCAGTAGGTGCCTGCCCTGGGTTCCTGATATCTCTACAACTTGTCCTTCATTAAAACTTAACTGAATTAGGGCTCTAAGGTTAAGTAACTTCATCATTTATTCCTTACTAAGCTATTAATGAGTGATTATGGTTTACTATGGCATGTTTTTTCCATTAATTTGCAATATCTGCATTTTAACAAGAGCTGTCTTTAACAAAGAGCGATAATTAGGTTTAGTCTTCATTGCCCAGTTTGATTGATTTGCAATTTTTCCTGGAGAGCAATAATGAAAATACTTGAGGCCAGTCTGAATACAGCAGGAAAATGAGTGCCATAATCATGCAGGGTCTTCAGGGGGCATCGTCTGAGAAAGTGATGGCACACCCACTTGGTGCATACCATCCCAGTATCTAACATAAAGAACAAAAGGAAAGTCGAACATATAGGAGGCAGTTAGGCTGTAAAAAAATCTGGGACAGCAATTTACGATCTAATTTAGATTATGAGTCCTTGTAAACTAAAGTCAAGAAGTGAAAAGGTGAAGTAAGTGTTTACTACTAATAAAAAACTGTGTATTTAGTGCTTTCCAAAGTGCCTTCATAAACATAAGCAGGTTGTGGTTTTCATTTGAAAATCTTCCTAAATGAGTAGAACAAAAAGGGATCATTGCCCAATTTTACAGATAAAGAAATGGAAGCTTAGAGATGCTAAACTGGACTAAATGGCAAAGACTAGATTTTTCCACATTCTTCTGACTTCATTCATTCTTTTACCATGTTCAGCTTTCCCTATTTAAGAAAATTTAGTATGCTGGGTTGTGCTAGACAGACAGCTGGGAGAGGAGCCTCAAAGCAGGAAGAAAAAATAGCAGACTGCATGTAGCGGTGTTGCATGCAGGCAAATATTTAACAATCCCCTCTCCGGAAAACAAAAACAAAAACTGACTTATGGCATTTGCCAATTTCTATGATGTAAATACGCTCATCATCACCATTTTCAAGCAACCAAATATAAAGTCATTGAACACAGAGTTGGGAAGGGATACACAGTTGCATATTAGAATAGTACAATGAAAGTACAATAGAATACAGTCCCCCTTTCAAATACAATGAAGGCAAACAACCTTAATAGCATAGATAATAGTAAAATGTAAAATAATTAGGAAGTGATAACTTCTGAGGTTTTTCTTTTTTTCTTTTTCTTTTTTTTCTCTTTTTTTTTTTTTTTTTGAGACAGAGTTTCACTCTTACTGCCCAAGCTGGAGTGCAATGGAACAATCTCGGCTCACCACAACCTCCACCTCCTGGGTTCAAGGAATTCTGCTGCCTCAGTCTCCCAAGTAGCTGGGATTACAGGCATGCACCACCACACCCGGCTATTTTTTTTATAATTTTAGTAGAGACAGGGCTCCTCCATGTTGGTCAGGCTGGTCTCAAAACCCTGACCTCAGGCGATCCACCCGCCTTCGTCTCCCAAAGTGCTGGGATTACAGGCGTGAGCCACTGCGCCTAGGCAGCCAATGTTAGAGTTTTTAATACTTTTGTTTTAATATAATTTATTTAATTATAAGTTGAAATAATTTAATTTTTAATAATGGCCATGTTTAACAATTAGCTCACAAATTTTCTGAAAATTTAACAATCAGCTCAGCTGGAAAGAGCTAAGTGCAGCAGATCACTTACTTCCAGATGTTTGAAAGGCTTAGAATGAAGGTAATGGCACCGTGTGTGGATGGAAAGAAAAGAACCTGTAGAACATTTAGTAAAAAGGAAAATGTGCTCCCACTATGAATAAATTCTGCATTTCCAATATGTTTGAAATTATTAAAATATGATACTATATTTACAAATCAGCAGAATTTCACTGTCAATACCATACAAAAAAAGGCATTTTCAAGAAATTTAAAAATAAATCTCAAGGTATTTTACAAAATATAAACATAACTCTTTTGATCCATATCTACAACCCAGTGACCATTCCCATAAATGGCCAGTTCATTTCAAATAACACAATTTGTGAGTTGCTTTTATAAAAAGCTTCCTATGTTATCTGTGCCCATTTTAATAAGTTATGTTACACCATGACACATAGTTTTGATTAGCAAGAATGCCATAGCCTAGCATCATCAAACCAAACAAATTCAGTAATATAAAGACTTAAGTTCACCATCCATAATTATTAGTATCATTTAGTAGTTCCTGGAAGATTCACTAGAATAAACCTCTATTTATATCCTGAAATAGAAATTGGGTTTAAGGTAAATTATGATAATTAAAATCCATTATGCTTATGCTGCCCAACAATGGCCACAGAGTCATCTTAAGGATATATTTTATTTTGTGAGGTTAAATCAATAAAGTTGAATGAAAATTATGTCCCATCAAGGAATTCTCCATGCCTACCTCAGGCCAGTCTTAGAAATACAAAAAAAAAAAAAAAAAAAAAACCCAGACATATATACTTAGACACTTTATGAAATATTAGTTAGTGCAAAACTCCAGCTACCCTTCCCTTTGAAAAAACCTGAGTTTATTAAACCTAGAATTTTTAAATGCACAGTCAGGATTTTTACTTCAGCATTTCTTCCACTAGAAATCAATGATCACCCAGGTGTTTCATGAGACAAAGCAGACACACCTGGAATAACCAAACAGCAATAAACTTGGCTCTGCCTTTCACTTGCTCCTGCTGTCTTCTCCTCTCAATTAATTTCAGAAGCTCTGGAGAACTAATTATTTGCTGCTAAACAAAAGACTACAAACCAATACTGAAAAATCTTCTGGAGATCCAGGATTTACAACCATATAGGCACCTTAATGGAAATTAATTTGCTAACTTCATGTCTAATGAATTCAAACATTAAATAGAAAATTGATCTACCCATTTCATGAGATGCTTCTAAAATATAAACATTATTAGGAACAGAAGAATATTAAGAAAATATCAAAAAATATATTTTCTTTTTTGTTTCTCTATATTCTCTAATGTTTAAAATAGCATGCGTAATTTTGGAAGGAAAGAATTCTTTTTTATTAAAGAAAAGGGGGGGGCGGAGAAAGATGGCCGAATAGGAACAGCTCCAGTCTCCAGCTCCCAGCGCGGGCGACACAGAAGACAGGTGATTTCTGCATTATCAACTGAGGTACTGGGTTCCTCTCACTAGGGAGTGCCAGACAATCAGTGCTGGTCAGCTGTTGCAGCCCGACCAGCGAGAGCTGAAGCAGGGCGAGGCATCACCTCACCTCGGAAGCGCAAGCGGGAAGGGAATCTCTTTTCCTAGCCAGGGGAACAGAGACACACAAAACCTGGAAAATCTGGTAACTCCCACCCCAATACTGCGCATTAAGCAAACGGGCACACCAGGAGATTATATCCCACACCTGGCCAGGAGGGTCCCACGCCCACGGAGCCTTCCTCATTGCTAGCACAGCTGTCTGCAATCTAACCGCAAGGCAGCAGCGAGGCTGGGGGAGGGGCGCCCGCCATTGCTGAGGCTTAAGTAGGTAAACAAAGCCCTGGGAAGATCGAACTGGGTGGAGCTCACAGCAGTTCAAGGAGGCCTGCCAGTCACTGTAGACTCCACCTCTGGGGATAGGGCACAGCTAAACAACAACAACAAAAAAGCAGCAGAAACCTCTGCAGATGCAAGCGACTCTGTCTGACAGCTTTGAAGAGAGCAGTGGATCTCCCAACACGGAGGTTGAAATCTGAGAACGGACAGACTGCCTGCTCAAGTGGGTCCCTGACCCCTGAGTAGCCTAACTGGGAGACATCCTCCACTAGGGGCAGACCAACACCCCACACCTCACGGTGGAGTACACCCCTGAGAGGAAGCTTCCAAACCAAGAATCAGACAGGTACACTCACTGTTCAGCAGTATTCTATCTTCTGCAGCCTCTGCTGCTGACACCCAGGCAAACAGGGTCTGGAGTGGACCTCAAGCAATCTCCAACAGACCTACAGCTGAGGGTCCTGACTGTTAGAAGGAAAACTAACAGACAGGAAGGACACCCACACCAAAACCCCATCAGTACGTCACCATCATCAAAGACCAGAGGCAGATAAAACCACGAAGATGGGGAAAAAGCAGGGCAGAAAAGCTGGAAATTCAAAAAATAAGAGCGCATCTCCCCCTCCAAAGGAACGCAGCTCATCGCCAGCAACAGATCAAAGCTGGACGGAGAATGACTTTGACGAGATGAGAGAAGAAGGCTTCAGTCCATCAAACTTCTCAGAGCTAAAGGAGGAATTATGTACCCAGCGCAAAGAAACTAAAAATCTTGAAAAAAGAGTGGAAGAATTGATAACCAGAATAATTAATGCAGAGAAGGCCATAAATGAACGGACAGAGATGAAAACAATGACACGAGAAATACGTGACAAATGCACAAGCTTCAGTAACCAACTTGATCAACTGGAAGAAAGAGTATCAGCGATTGAGGATCAAATGAATGAAATGAAGCGAGAAGAGAAATCTAAAGAAAAAAGAAAAAGAAATGAACAAAGCCTGCAAGAAGTATGGAATTATGTAAAAAGACCAAATCTACGTCTGATTGGGGTGCCTGAAAGTGAGGGGGAAAATGGAACCAAGTTGGAAAACACTCTTCAGGATATCATCCAGGAGAACTTCTCCAACTTTGTAGGGCAGGCCAACATTCAAATTCAGGAAATACAGAGAACGCCACAAAGATACTCCTCGAGAAGAGCAACTCCAAGACACATAATTGCCAGATTCACCAAAGTTGAAATGAAGGAAAAAATCTTAAGGGCAGCCAGAGAGAAAGGTCGGGTTACCCACAAAGGGAAGCCCATCAGACTAACAGCAGATCTCTCGGCAGAAACTCTCCAAGCCAGAAGAGAGTGGGGGCCAATATTCAACATTCTTAAAGAAAAGAATTTTAAACCCAGAATTTCATATCCAGCCAAACTAAGTTTCATAAGTGAAGGAGAAATAAAATCCTTTACAGATAAGCAAATGCTTAGAGATTTTGTCACCAACAGGCCTACCTTACAAGAGACCCTGAAGGAAGCACTAAACATGGAAAGGAACAACTGGTACCAGCCATTGCAAAAACATGCCAAAATGTAAAGACCATCGAGGCAAGGAAGAAACTGCATCAACTAACGAGCAAAATAACCAGTTAATATCATAATGGCAGGATCAAGTTCACACATAACAATATTAACCTTAAATGTAAATGGACTAAATGCTCCATTTAAAAGACACAGACTGGCAAACTGGATAAAGAGTCAAGATCCATCAGTCTGCTGTATTCAGGAGACCCATCTCACATGCAGAGACATACATAGGCTCAAAATAAAGGAATGGAGGAAGATCTACTAAGCAAATGGAGAACAAAAAAAAGCAGGGGTTGCAATCCTAGTCTCTGATAAAACAGATTTTAAACCATCAAAGATCAAAAGAGACAAAGAAGGCCATTACATAATGGTAAAGGGATCAATTCAACAGGAAGAGCTAACTATCCTAAATATATATGCACCCAATACAGGAGCACCCAGATTCATAAAGCAAGTCCTTAGAGACTTACAAAGAGACTTAGACTCCCATACAATAATAATGGGAGACTTCAACACCCTACTGTCAACATTAGACAGATCAACGAGACAGAAAGTTAACAAGGATATCCAGGAATTGAACTCATCTCTGCAGCAAGCAGACCTAATAGACATCTACAGAACTCTCCACCCCAAATCAACAGAATATACATTCTTCTCAGCACCCCATCACACTTATTCCAAAATTGACCACATAATTGGAAGTAAAGCACTCCTCAGCAAACGTACAAGAACAGAAATTATAACAAACTGTCTCTCAGACCACAGTGCAATCAAACTAGAACTCAGGACTAAGAAACTCAATCAAAACTGCTCAACTACATGGAAACTGAATAACCTGCTCCTGAATGACTACTGCGTACATAACAAAATGAAGGCAGAAATAAAGATGTTCTTTGAAACCAATGAGAACAAAGATACAACATACCAGAATCTCTGGGACACATTTAAAGCAGTGTGTAGAGGGAAATTTATAGCACTAAATGCCCACAAGAGAAAGCTGGAAAGATCTAAAATTGACACCCTAACATCACAATTAAAAGAACTAGAGAAGCAAGAGCAAACACATTCAAAAGCTAGCAGAAGGCAAGAAAGAACTAAGATCAGAGCAGAACTGAAGGAGATAGAGACACAAAAAACCCTCCAAAAAATCAATGAATCCAGGAGTTGGTTTTTTGAAAAGATCAACAAAATTGATAGACTGCTAACAAGACTAATAAAGAAGAAAAGAGAGAAGAATCACATAGATGCAATAAAAAATGATAAAGAGGATATCACCACCGACCCCACAGAAATAAAAACTACCATCAGAGAATACAATAAACACCTCTACGCAAATAAACTAGAAAATCTAGAAGAAATGGATAATTTCCTGGACACTTACACTATCCCAAGACTAAACCAGGAAGAAGTTGAATCCCTGAATAGACCAATAGCAGGCTCTGAAATTGAGGCAATAATTAATAGCCTACCAACCAAAAAAAGTCCAGGACCAGATGGATTCACAGCTGAATTCTACCAGAGGTACAAGGAGGAGCTGATACCATTCCTTCTGAAACTATTCCAATCAATAGAAAAAGAGGGAAACCTCCCTAACTCATTTTATGAGGCCAACATCATCCTGATACCAAAGCCTGGCAGAGACACAACAAAAAAAGAGAATGTTAGACCAATATCCCTGATGAACATCGATGCAAAAATCCTCAATAAAATACGGGCAAACCAGATCCAGCAGCACATCAAAAATCTTACCCACCATGATCAAGTGGGCTTCATCCCTAGGATGCAAGGCTGGTTCAACATATGCAAATCAATAAATGTAATCCAGCATATAAACAGAACCAAAGACAAAAACCACATGATTATCTCAATAGATGCAGAAAAGGCCTTTGACAAAATTCAACGGCCCTTCATGCTAAAAACTCTCAATAAATTCAGTATTGATGGAATGTACCTCAAAATCATAAGAGCTATTTATGACAAACCCACAGCCAATATCATACTAAATGGGCAAAACCTAGAGGCATTCCCTTTGAAAACTGGCACAAGACAGGGATGCCCTCTCTCACCACTCCTATTCAACATAGTTTTGGAAGTTCTGGCTACGGCAATCAGGCAAGAGAAAGAAATCAAGGGTATTCAGTTAGGAAAAGAAGAAGTCAAATTGTCCCTCTTTGCAGATGACATGATTATATATTTAGAAAACCCCATTGTCTCAGCCCAAAATCTCCTTAAGCAAAATCAAACTTCAGCAAAGTCTCAGGATACAAAATTAATGTGCAAAAATCACAAGCATTCTTATACACCAGTAACAGACAAACAGAGAGCCAAATCAGGAATGAACTTCCATTCACAATTGCTTCAAAGAGAATAAAATACCTAGGAATCCAACTGAAAAGGGATGTAAAGGACCTCTTCAAGGAGAACTACAAACCACTGCTCAGTGAGATAAAAGAGGACACAAACAAATGGCAGAACATACCATGCTCATGGATAGGAAGAATCAATATCGTGAAAATGGCCATACTGCCCAAGGTAATTTATAGATTCAATGCCACCCCCATCAAGCTACCAATAAGTTTCTTCACAGAATTGGAAAAAACTGCTTTAAAGTTCATATGGAACCAAAAAAGAGCCCGCATTGCCAAGACAATCCTATGTCAAAAGAATAAAGCTGGAGGCATCACGCTACCTGACTTCAATACTACAAGGCTACAGTAACCAAAACAGCATGGTACTGGTACCAAAACAGAGATATAGACCAATGGAACAGAACAGAGTCCTCAGAAATAATACCACACATCTACAGCCATCTGATCTTTGACAAACCTGTGAAAAACAAGAAATGGGGAAAGGATTCCCTATTTAATAAGTGGTGCTGGGAAAATTGGCCAGCCATAAGTAGAAAGCTGAAACTGGATCCTTTCCTTACTCCTTATATGAAAATTAATTCAAGATGGATTAGAGATGTAAATGTTAGACCTAATACCATAAAAACCCTAGAAGAAAACCTAGATAATACCATTCAGGCCATAGGCATGGGCAAGGACTTCATGTCTAAAACACCAAAAGCAACGGCAACAAAAGCCAAAATTGACAAATGGGATCTCATTAAACTAAAGAGCTTCTGCACAGCAAAAGAAACTACCATCAGAGTGAACAGGCAACCTACAGAATGGGAGAAAATTTTTGCAATCTACTCATCAGACAAAGGGCTAATATCCAGAACCTACAAAGAACTCAAACAAATTTACAAGAAAAAAACAAACAACCACATCAAAAAGTAGGCAAAGGATATGAACAGACATTTCTCAAAAGAGGACATTCATACAGCCAACAGACACATGAAAAAGTGCTCATCATCACTGGCCATCAGAGAAATGCAAATCAAAACCACAATGAGATACCATCTCACACCAGTTAGAATGGCAATCATTAAAAAGTCAGGAAACAACAGGTGCTGGACAGGATGTGGAGAAATAGGAACACTTTTACACTGTTGGTGAGATTGTAAACTAGTTCAACCATTATGGAAAACAGTATGGCGATTCCTAAAGGATCTAGACCTAGAAGTACCATATGACCCAGTCATCCCATTACTGGGTATATACCCAAAGGATTATAAATCATGCTGCTATAAAGACACATACACACGTATGTTTATTGCGGCACCATTCACAATAGCAAAGACTTGGAATCAACCCAAATGTCCATCAGTGACAGACTGGATTAAGAAAATGTGGCACATATACACCATGGAATACTATGCAGCCATAATAAAGGATGAGTTTGTGTCCTTTGTAGGGACATGGATGCAGCTGGAAACCATCATTCTCAGCAAACTATCACAAGAACAGAAAACCAAACACCGCATGTTCTCACTCATAGGTGGGAACTGAACAATGAGATCACTTGGACTCGGGAAGGGGAACATCACACACTGGGGCCTATCATGGGGAGCGGGAGGTGGGAGGGATTGCATTGGGAGTTATACCTGATGTAAATGACGAGTTGATGGGTGCTGACAAGTTGATGGGTGCAGCACACCAACATGGCACAAGTATACATATGTAACAAACCTGCACGTTATGCACATGTACCCTAGAACTTAAAGTATAATTAAAAAAAAAAAAGAAAAGGTACATGTAATTATAAAGCATTAATTGCCATGGGTAACTACTAATGTAAATTTTCTGGCCAAATATGTTCTAACTCCATGATTTTCATATACTGCTCACTATCTATATTAATTTTCTATAAAATCACTTTTTCTTTGTCAACATGGTTGTCTCACACATGGTTTCTTTCTCAACAAGGTAATATTTCACCTTGAAGAATACGAATCCCCTGTCACCTGATGCCTACTACCAATCTGTTACTGAAAAACCTGAAAGATATTAAGAAGAAAACACAGCCCTAGCTTGTAACCTTGTCTCTATTATTTCCCAGTGATACAGCCTTGGAAAAAGCTCTGAAGATCTCTCAGCTACAGTTCCTGCTGGAGGTAATAACTACCATGACCACTATTCCTGAAGTTCATGAGAGCCAAATTCAATGTTGTCTATAAAGCATTGTGTCTGTACATTATTACATGCTTCTTCATATCAACTGCTTGGCTTTGGTTTAATTTTCAAAGCACCAGAATATATTATTGGGATTATAACAATAATGATAGCTAACATTAGTAGTCATTACCACAGACCTGCATAATTCTAAATATTTCACATACATTATTTCACCTGATCCCCACAACAATTCAAGAGGTAGGTCTTGGTAATATCTCCATCTTACAGTTGAGAAACTGAGGCTAAGGAAGTTTAATTAATTTGTCAAGGGCAGAGTTAGAATTTAAAATTAGGATTGTGACACCAAAGCCTACACATGTATCCAATTTGCCATATTACAACTACTTTTTAAAGTACCATACACTTAGCTACAACACCAGAAGCACAAGCAGCAATAACAAAAAACAGATAAATTGGAAATTATCAAAATTAAATACTTTTGTGCTTTGAAGGACATCATCAAGAAAATGGAAAGAAAATCCACAAACATTGGCGAGGAAAGAAAAATAAAACAGTGAAATACCACTTCATACTCAGTAGAATGGCTGTAATTTTAAAATGTAGATAATAGTAAGTGTTGCAAATATGTGGAGAAATTGAAACCCTCACACAATGATGGAAGGAATTTAAAATGCTGCTGCCACTTTGGAAAACAGTTTGAAAAATCCTCAAAAGATTAAACATAAAGTTACTATATGGCCCACCAATTACACTCATAGGTATATGCCCAAAAGAAAGGAAAACGTATGTCTGCATAAAAACTTGTACACAAATGTTCATAGCAGCATTATTTATAATAGACAAGAATTAGGAACACTCGAAATATCTATCAACTGGGGAAAGGATAAATAAAATACATATTCTTACAAATGGAATATTATTCAACAATAAAAAGAATGATGCAAGCCAGGTGCTGTGGCTTACACCTGTAATCCCAGCACTTTAGGATGCTGTGGCAGAAGGACCACTTGAGCCCTGCAGTTTGAGACCAGCCTGGACAACATAGCAAGACCCTGTCTCTACAAAAAATTATAAATTAGCCAGTCATGGTGGTGCATGCCTGTAGTCTCAGCTACTCGGGAGACTGACGTGGGAGAATCGCTTTAGCCCATGACTTCAAGGCTACAGTGACCCATGATCATGCCACTGCACATTCCAACCTGGGCAACAGAGCAAGGCCCTGTCTCTAAAAAAATAGAAAAGAATGATGCACCGATACATGCTACAACAGGGATGAATCTTTAAAAAAAATATGCTAAGTGAAATAAGCCAGTCACAAAAGAACACTTTGTTTTATTTACATAAAATTTCCAGAATAGGCAAATCTATAGAGATGCAAAGTACATTTGTAGTTGTCTAGGGCGAGCAGGGGGATTTGGAATAAGGAATGACTGCTAATAGGAATGGAGTTTCTTTCTGCAGTGATGAAAGTGTTCTAAAATTGGTTATGGTGATGGACAACTCTTTGAATATACTAAAAAAAAATCATTGAATTGTATGCTTTAAATGGATAAGTTGTTTTGAATATGAATTATATCCAATAAAGTTATTATTAAGAACAACAGCATACAGAAATCAACTGTCAGTGTTAATTTTAGAAAGTTTTACTGAACATTTGATTTTTCACTCCTAGAATGGGTGAAATCAAAATTTTCATTATAGTGACTTTGATACACTAAGGTCTTTCAAATATGTTAATGGCTGGTGGCTACAGCAAGCGAGTTAAGATTTCATGCATAGCTCATGAGAAGATCTAAGGACTGGTGACATGCACCATGAGTTGTGTAAATTGTCTATTTTCTGTCCTCTAGAAGCAAGGAACTTAACTTTTGGGACAACTATGAATTTATGACTTCAGATAAGAAGTTGTAAGAGCAATAGTATTGTAAAGAAACCAAGGAATGTGTACCATTGGCGTTGAAAGGCCATTTCCAACAGCTGTATCTAACTCACTCACATGACTTGGATTTCAAAGACTTAAGCACTTGAGAGGCAATAATAAGCAATGCTACAAAAAACAAAACAAAACAAAAAACAAAAAAATCCCCATCCATCTTGAAAGATAACAGGAGAAACAAAGCATTGTGATTTATAGATGATGCCCATCTACTTTAGAGAAGCATCCTCAGAGTGCCTTTCCATGATTTTGGTTTGATTTTTATTCTATCTGGGAATGAAGCCACTAACAAGCGCCATAAAACTGTAGCTGGAACAACTGGCTAGAAAGAAGAATGATTAACTACCCTATAAATTGCTGCATCCTGTATAAGTTCACATTTAGGAGCTCTTTATTCACAGGACAAGGGATACCATTGCTCTCTAATTTAGGATTTTTATTTCCATTGGCAATAAAAATATATTTGAAACCAAAAAAATAAGGAAGAGGGGAAATGAATTGGCCTTAAGATTTTATGGTAGAAATGCCACTGGGTTACTGGCTGGCATTTTTAAAAGTTTAAAGAAAGAAACTTGTGCAACTGTCAAAACGTCATCACTGTTACTGTTAGACAATCACATTTTAGAGAACAGAAGCAGAGAAACAGTTTTAAGCATGTCCATTCCTAGCTGAGAGGGAAAAAGGAAAACAAGTTCCACCTCTCTTCTGCCTAATATAGAAACAAAATAGACATCACATGAGTGATATAAGGATATCTACCACATGATATATTGATTTAACTTTGCTGGTGTTTGTTTTATAATTATTCCATTTATTTGGTATTTCCTCTTTTTTTTCTAGACCTCAAAATCCCTTATTGAGGTTCTTTGTTCACCTAGCTTGTTCAGATACCATCACTAGGACCCAAAGTAAACACTCTCTACTAGGTTTCTCTGCCCTTTGACAGAGAAATACCCATATTTTTCCGAGCCATGGTTGTCATTCTGGAATTAACTCAAGATTTGGAATTAAAGTACTTGATTTTTCTCGGCTAAAGTGTGTATTGAAAGGTGGAGGTGGCATTTCTCTCTGGGGACATAAATCCTCTGATAAGCTCTGGGCTGTAGAGTCAGGAACCACTACAGGCAAAGCGCATGCTAGACTTCCTTACAACTTTCAACAACCAAATGATTTAATGACCTCTCACTATGTGTACAGAAAAATTACTATTTATTAAATCCTTTCTAACACTTGCTTGCAAGTTACTGCCTTGAATCGACTTTTCCCAAAATAATAATTAAAAAAATACTGTGTAATTCCACCCAATAGAGTTTGGGGACTTTTATTTGTTTCTTCACTGGTGAAATAGAGACTAGAAGTGACCTCAAAAATGTTCAAAGATGAAGATGATTAAGAATTAATACTCCAAGGATAATACTGAAACTGATGCTGCATCACAACGGCAAAGCTGATGATTTTTAAAATTCAATTGTGATAAAGTTGGTCTCCAGGATTCTGCCTGAAATCATCTAAACAGACAAAAATGATCAGTCAATTCTGGAATTTTTCTCATCTGTCTTAATCATCCCTTCACCTTCATTTGTTTATATTCTCTGCTCTGTTATACAGTTATGTTATGGCTATGCATGGTTATTCCTCAGAAGGATTCAAAGAACATCATGGCATTGGATTCAGACTTCTCAGTGATAGCTGATTTCCCACTTTCAAACTAAACATGGAATTGGGTTCTGGGTGCCATTTTAACCCTTTTTTTCTTCCATTGTTATTACTTAACCCTCAAGAAAACAAATTGCTAAGTACTGCAAATTAAAGTTAGCATCTTCTTTACTTCTCCTTTTGGAGAGCAAGGGAATGTATGTAGACACAATTGTATGACTCAAGATTTAAGTTTCATCCTGTTCTTGAGTTTGAGGACCAATACTTACACTACTTTCATTTTCTTGAAGCTTTACTATCACTGGGAGGGAGACCAATAGCAAAACTTGAGAGAGGCAGGATTGGACAGCACCCCCGGATTAACAATCCCCCATTCCCACAGTGAATTACAGAAGCAAGGAGCAAGACACAGGCAGAGAATATAGACAATTGGTTCAAGGTTTACCAAGGAATCAATAAGACTCTACTGCTAAAACCTTGCTTTAAATCCCTTTTACTTAATATTTACGTCTTATTTTTTCATAAAAGCAACATATACCTAAGTAAAGGTCTGCAAAACACTTAATTTGATATTTTTTTCCAATAGCAAAACACACAGTAAAAGATAATTGATTCATTAACCAATCCTAATAAGCAATTTAATAATTCAAAATGTTCATCTTTGCAATCAGGTCATTAAAAGCACAAATCATGATAATTTGGAGATAATAATTTTTATAGGCATTTCAGAATTTTTTTTGATCTCAAAATGTTATAATCTCTTGCTTCCATTCACACTCTAGGAAAATGAACTTTAAAGGAAACGTTGCGCCAGAGTCTCTTCTTTTAACTCTGCAGGAGCTCCCACTGAATGGAACTATTGATTCATTAGGTGGCTCTTAATTTTTAAAAAGATTCTCCTATTACCATCACTGGACATGGCATCTTTGGCTCAGCCACATCACACTAAAAAAAAAAAAACAAATGATAACTTCCTTAAAATAAAACCTAGCCTCTATTTCCAAGAAACCTCAAATGCACTGAAATAGTCACACATAAATTATGTATGTGTGAGCCTCTCTGAAGTCTAGGTTAATTCCCCGTCGTGTGCTCTATTCTATCCTGTACTTCTTCCACCTGAGCCTTTACCACAAAATGTGTATTTACTTGTCTGCCAATCCCCCATACTTCCAAACACCCTAGACTGTAAGGTCCACAAGAAGAAACACTTCATAGATCTTGTTTTTTCAAAATTATTATATCCCCTGTGCCTAGCATGGAACATGGCACATAATTGACATTACAATTTGTTTGCTAATATCTTTCCCTCAGAAGACTAACTTCTTGAGGACAATGTAAGTGTAATATTTATCTTTTATCTCCATCATGTTGTTCAGTGCCTGGGACAGAGCAGAAATTGAACAAATTAATGTCAATTAATTAATTACACAAATATGATATGTTTAGAGCCCACATGAGGACACTGATTGCAAATAGGTGTTGCTTAGCCTTTACTCCTAGTCAAATATATTAAAAGCCAAAAAAAAAAAGGTTAGAACATTTTTCAATTCTATAGTAAATGCAATGCATATGTGAGGGTGTCTATACTTGTTCAGGGACCATTCTTTAAAAATGTTTCTTCTCTTCTCTGAGTCCTAAAGATGATCATCCTAAAACTTCCAGCCAACATTATTTAATTCTCCTCAATAAAATGTTTTATATGCAACCTTCTCCATTATCAAAATATTCTTCCTAATATTTGGCCTTCATCTTATTTTTAGTGGACATGTACCAAAATTTCATAAATGGAAAGTCATTCTTCAGTCCTCTCAAGAGCAAAAGGTCCTTTTTCTTATAACCCTCTTGGATTGTTCCTGTATCATATCCCTTAACATCCTCTGCAATGTCTCCATGCTATTTATGGACCACTATACATGAGGTACATATGGCTTTCAAAAGGTTTCACAGATTAACTCCCTACATGTATATATTTTATGGTTTCAAATTACTTCCATATCTCATTCTGCTCCTAAAGACTGTTATTGATTGTTATAGGTTGAACTGTGTTTCCCCCAAAAAAGGTATGTTTGAGTCCTAAGCCCCAGCACCTAAGGATGTAACCTTATTTAGAGATAGGATCTTTACAGAGGTAATAACATTCCAATGACGTCAATAGAGTGGACCCTAATCCAATACGACTGGTGTCCTTATATTAATAGTAAAGAAGTCTGGACTCAGAGACAGGCACACAGGGAGAACGCCATGTGAAGATAAAAACAGAGATCAGGGTGATGCCTCTGCAAGTCAAAGAATGCCAAGGATTTCTAGCAAACCACCAGAAGGTAGGGGAAAGACATGGAATAGACTCTTTCTCATGGCTCTTAGAAGAAATCAAACCTGCCAACACCTTGATCTTGTACTTCTAGTCTCCAAAACTGTAAGATAATAAATTCTTGTTATTTAAGCCACCAAATTTGTGGTATTTTTTTATGGTAGCCCTAGCAAACTAATATGCTGGTCCTAAGCAACAGAGAAATTCCACATTAGGATGATGCACACAAGGGGACAAACGAACAAAGGTGATACTTTTAGTATATAAGGTACAGTCATGCACTGCATGACATTTCAGTCTACAACAGACTGCATATACAACGGTGGTCCCACGAGATCATTACATAGTATTTTTAGTGCATCTTTTTTGTGTTTAGACACGTTTGGATATGCAAATACCACTGTGTTACAACTGCCTGCAGTATTCAGTACAGGTTTGTAGCCTAGAAGCAAAAGGCTCTGTCATATTGCCTAGGTGTGTAGTAGGCTATACGACATCTAGGTTTGTGTAGGTATACTCTATAGTATTCTCACAATGATAAAAATGCCTAAGGACATATTACCCAGAACGCATTCCCATTGTTAACTGACATATGCCTGTAAATTTAAAAGCTAGGGATAAAAGTCAATGGCAAAGAAAGCCTACAGATGTGGAATTGGGAAGGGGCATTTGTAGGAGTGTGACCTCCATAATTCAGAGAAAGCACTGGGTCTAATTCATAGGAGAGGAGAGATAAATTTAGAGAAGAGAGGTACTTTCTCAGAGCCCAGACAGAAAGATCAAAAGGTGCTAATTATAATAATCCTGTTGTTGCTGATAACAGTGCTTACCATTTATTAAAGACACCCTATGTCTGGCATTATTTGCTATCACTTAATGCATAGAAAGTGCTTACAAAGAATGATGGTTAATTTTATGTGTCAACTGGGAGGGTGTTTTTGGATGAGATTAACATTGAAATCAGTAAACTTTGGGTAAAGCAGACTGTCCTCCCTAATAAAGGTGAACTTCATCCAATCAGTTGAAGGTCTGTATAGAACAAAAAGACTGGCCTCCCAGAAAAATACTGAATTCCCCAACAGACTGCCTTTGGACTCAAACTGGAACAGTGACTCTCCTGGGTTTCCTGCCAGCTGAACCATACTGCAGATTTTGGACTTGTCAGCCATCATAATTATGAAAGTCGATTCCTTATAAAGTGTGTGTGTGTGTGTGCATGCGTGCGTGTGTGTGTACCATTGGTTCTACTTCTCTGAAAAACCTTGACTAATATGCAGAGTAAATACTCAATGAATATTTGATATGAAAATAATACTGTGCCATGTTAAGATAAGGATAACTCATCGTACTGATGTGAATAGCTGAGGTTCAGAGAGATTAAGTAAATTGCCTAAGATCACGTTGTTAATAAGTGACAAAGTTAGGATTCCAGCTAGGTCTCTGATTCCAAAGTACATGCTTCTTCTATCATATATTGCTACCTGAGAGTTGACAGTGAAGATAAAGATGAAGTAGAATATGAGATCATTTTCTAAGGATACAAATGGGTGAAATAAAGGACACAAGAGAAGATCAACAACAACCAAGATGGGGCAAGAACTAAGTCAGTGGTTTTCATACTGTGAACCCCAATACCGAGTGTTCTCTAGAGATATTTCAGAGAATTCACCAACTTCTGATTTGAAATGTATATATTTTAAAATATTATTTTATAGATAGGAACAAAAAAAATCACACATTCTCAAATGTAGGACTATATGTTAATTTGAGCACACTAGATTCATCCAAACATGATCCTGGGCTGTCAGGCTTACTTGTTTAGTATCCACTCTGTAGGAAAGCTTCTGCTGACATCTCTTTGCACATATTTAAACCTGTTATGATCTGTTATTGGTTATCTCTGCACTGCAATAGTGAGCATGTCACTACACCATATGTGGGTCAAGCTCAGTTAACAGCCCATCATATCTTTGACATACCTGTTTGCATGAGGTCTCATCGCAGCATAACAGAGTTGTACAACACTCAGATAACAATAATAAGCCACATATGATATTATCATGGTTTTATAATACTTTACCATGCTTACTTGCTTTAAGGTGATATTGGTTATATAATTTACCATCAATTTAACAATAGCCTTTCCAAAAAGAAGTACTACATTAACTACACACAGTTTTTAGAAATTAACAAATATTATGTACTTATTCATGCAATCACCTACCACTTTCTTCTTCAGCATCATAATTAAAGTTTTAGTCTAAGCGTTCTTCATATTCAGAGCAAAAATATTCTTCTGAGTCACTCTCAGCCTTTCAGAGCTATGAATAGGGTTACAGTGACAAGCTGCATTCATAACACCTTCACCTGTAGGACAGGCAGTATAATTTCAAGGCATAATAAAGTGCTGAGCTTAGGCAACTTCTACTTTAATTACACTGCTTAGTATGTCAGACAAACTTCAGACTAAATATTACCTGTTTTTTTCAAAACTAGATCACAAAGTAATATATCCCAAGACATTTCAAGCAACAAACTAAATGTGAGAGTCAACCTTGTGGGATGCAACCAATGCAAATAATTCAACTGAGGTCACAGGATTATATACCTTTATGTATTGCTAAGTTCCCATATTACAACATATTTCTGGGTCTGGTGGCTGACAAGTTTCTTTTGATATAAATTATGAAAGGTGTCTCAATTTCAGAAACATAACTCTGTGAAAAACACAAGCATGCAGGATCAAGAAAATTGCATATAAATGTTATACAAAATCACTGCAGCCTTTACTTTAGAGCACTAGGTTAACTGTTTCTTTGTATTTATGGGAGAGTTACTATTTTTTATTGTCACTGCTATTTGTATATACTGTGGTCCCACGGAACATTTTATTTGAAAATTGATTACAGTATAGTTTTTTTTAAAAACTGTGAAAAACATTGCCCTGGGAAAATGTAAGACACAAGATAGATAAGATAGAGCCTTTGCCTTGAAGGACACATTAAAAGATGCATATTCCAAAAAAAGAGGCAATGAAATGATCAACAGAGGCTTATAAGTCAAAAATTATTCTGGACAATAATCTAATAACTATTAGGCTACCATTTTCTTCTCCTGAAAAGTTCATTTTACATGTCTAAATATTTCATTGACTTTTAAAATTATTCAGTTACTGAAAAAAAAGTTATAAAAGCCTTAAAATTTTTTCTAGATTTTATTTTAAGCTAAGAAAGACTAAAAACTGTATCATTGGCCAGGCGCGGTGGTGCACACCTGTAATCCCAGCACTTTGGGGGCCAAGGAGGGTAGATATTAAGGTCAGGAGATAGAGACCATCCTGGCTAACACGGTGAAACCCCGTCTCTACTAAAAATACAAAAAATTAGCCGGGCGTGGTGGCGGGCGCCTGTAGTCCCAGCTACTCGGAAGGCTGAGGCAGGAGAATGGCGTGAACGTGGGAGGCAGAGCTTACAGTGAGCCGAGATCGCACCGCTGCACTCCAGCCTAGGCAACCAGTGAGACTCCGTCTCAAAAAAAAAAAAAAAAAAAAAAAAAAAACACTATATCATTCTAAAGCATATTGCAATAGAATTTAAATGAAGAATATTTTGCAACATGTAAAAGTTATATGAAATTCAAATGTTAATATCAATAATAAAGTTTAATTGAAACACAGCCATGCCCATTTGTTTGCATATTGTCTATGGCAGAGACTTAGGTGGCCCACAAAGTTGAAAATATTTACTGTCTAGCCCTTTACACAAAACAGTATGCAATGGACTTTGGTTGAAAAAGTGATGCTTTTGTGTTGGTATTGTTGTTTTAATTTCTAGAGTTTATAGAGATGTTTAAAATAAATAAAATGTACAAAGGGAGCCCCCTATATAGTTTCTCCACCTTGCTTCCTCTAGAACTGTGGTTGCTAATCCCAGCCAACATAGGCTTCATTTTCTTGTCATACCCATAACCAATGCTGGACTCTAAGGTCTGGCCCTTGAATCACCTCTAAACACAGCTGTCAGTACCCATGGGATTCTGCCTATTATGTTTAATTTTCACGTATTTATCTGACTGGTACCAAATGAAATTCTAGAGTCCCTTTTTGAAATTCTTAAGCCTTCACTAGGCATTTGGGAGTAGATGTGAAGTCAGGTAGGAGGTAGCTGCACCTCTGTAGGCCATGCTAAGAAAGAGAACTCTGTGTATTTAACAAAGCTCAAAGTTTTAACATAAAACAAGGATACATAACCTTTTCAAAAGTAATGAAAACTTTCTTTTAACACACATAAAAACCTCATAATAGTAGGTGAGCACCTATTTTTATTCAATCACTGGAGACAATATCTGAAGTCCTAAGCACATTTTCATACCTCATGGAATTTCTATGATCTCTCATATGTTGTGTCCCAAGATCTGAAAAGCACTCCCTAAAGGAGTGAAGTTATCAGGAGGTTCAGACATCAGTTAGCAGGTTATATAGGAGAGTTCTAAGTATAATTTCTAAGTAGAATTTAACCAATACTGTCCCTAGAA
Source organism: Macaca thibetana thibetana (assembly GCF_024542745.1). Taxonomy (NCBI): domain Eukaryota; kingdom Metazoa; phylum Chordata; class Mammalia; order Primates; family Cercopithecidae; genus Macaca; species Macaca thibetana. The sequence goes on from NC_065580.1 coordinate 41,730,789, forward strand.
CTCAGCTGCTTCTTCCTAACACTCTCAGGTCACACCTATGCCACAATAAGGCCAAACAAGTGGGCACTCTACATGTTTATAAAACTGTCACCTCAGACATCTTATATCTCTTACCTAAGACTAAGCTCTAAATCACTTTAATACATTTTCAAATAACCATATTACCTGACCCTGAGCCATACACATCATTTCCTTTTCTTGTTTTGAGAGAAGTAGAGTCACATAGGTCTGCACTCCTACTCCATGCATTCTCTGATTAAATTTTCTCATTCAGTAAGCAGCACCACTATCCCCTCTATTATCCAAATCAACAAATATAGATGTTATCCTTAACTCTTCTCTTTCCTTCACTTTCCACTGCTAATTAATTACCAAACCAGTTGATTTTACCTCCTAAATGTCTTTAAAATCTCTCTCTCTTCACCCCACCCCCGCCCCCACCATGGCCACTCTTTCAGCTCATCTTTTCTTTTACAAAACTGCAACAGTATGTGAACTGATTATGTGCCTCTCCTGTTTAAAACCCATGGCTCTTCACTTCCAGTATGATAAAGCCCAAGCAAAGCCTACAAAGCCCTTTATGATCTGGCCCCTGCTAGAGTTTTCAGACCTATCTCCCACAAATCTCTGTCACACATTTTATGTTCCAGTCATAGGGAACTTCTCAGGATACTTTGAAGGTGCCATGCTTACTTATCCTGTCAGTCCTCCACACTATCTGTTTAAATTTTTCCTAGCCCATCCCCACCCTCTTTGGATAATTCTAATTGAATAACCCCCTTTAGGTGTGAATGCAAAAGACACTTCCCCCAGCAAGCCTTCCTTAACCAGCCTTAGACTCGGGTTAAGTGCCCCAGTTGAGTGCTTCTATGAAGCCCTTGAGAAACCTGGGTTTCAGATAATGTGTTCCATAAAGGCAGCAACAATTTCCTTCTTGTCCACCTCTACCTTCTTAATGTCTCACATAGAATACAGAATACGAATGAGGTCATCTTTCAAGTTACCCAGAATCATGACCTAAAAAGAAGTACTGCGCTTTATCTCAGCTCCTTGGAGCAAGCTATGGGAGAATTTTCTGGCTATATCCAGGCATAGCTTCAGGCCTGAGAGTCCTAATAATCCTACAGACCTAGCAAAAATCTTCATTTCCTTACCCCATGAGCAAGAAATTAGCAAGCATGCTATCCTACAAAGGCTAAGGCAGAAGGGACACAAGAAAACTTTGATGGAATAATTGTTCTAAGTACTAAAAATCTACCCACAGTCCCACTTGCTTTGACCCCTTTTTATCAAAATGATGCCACCACTGCAGGACTGTTGAATGTCATCGATCTACAATATACATAGGTCTCTAGCGTTGATCACCATGAACTCATAACCATCACAAAAAGATCTTTATTAAATCATTCCATGGAAGAGTCCTGAAATGGTCTGAATATTATACTAAACAAATTAGAAAAGGCCCTGACATCCAGAGCTTTACAATTTGAAATCATAATTTATGTCAAAAGATAGTAATAAGTTAATAGAGCTGCACAGAAAATAGCAAACTTGACAAGCCTTGCAACTTGAATACAGCTGTGAAAAACTCTGAAAAAAGATTTTTCAGAGCTCCGTAGGAATGTAATTCTCTACATCAAGCAATCTAATAGTAAATTAAATTCTTACAAGCTTCTTGCTAAAAGAAGCCTAAGCTCTTTGCTGACACAAAGCCCTCAAATAAAGCCACTTTGTAATGCTAATTCCACACTGAAACAACTATGTGATAAATCAATTCTAGAGGTCTAAAGAGAACCAATAGAAATAGCAATGTTTTCCTCCATGATTCATGCACTTGACATATTTGTAAATTAATCTTTCTGCCAAGATCTCCAAAAAACCAGACCTTTATCATAGTCTGTTTTCCCCTCTTGACCTCATTGCATCTCAGAGGTTTTTCGCCAGGAAGATGCCCTACGCAGATGCATCAGGATCAAAATTGCCAAAATTGCTGCCAAGTCAGAGATGTTTTTAAAGTTTGACAACCAACACATAACTGCAAGCTAAATAGTTAACACCCTTCCTGATGGTTTTGCAATACTATACTTACATTGTAGCTCTATCACACTGAAATTATAGGCTCTTGTGAAATGACACTAGCAACAATAACACATTTTATAGCGGTATTCACTCAAGGACCTTCAGACAAGCGTTAACATTTATGTATTGAGTATTATTACAATAAGTTCCACTCCCTCCTATAAAACATAAATGGAAAACTGGAAAACCATGATTTCCCTAGTATAACAGTTAGCTGTGAGAGATATTTTGACTGTCACATCAAACATAAAGTATTGATGAAGCAGCTAAGAAAAATAGATTCCACTTCTCTCTTTAGCAAGGCATTAAATATTAAAACTATACTATTCCTTATAAGTATATAAGAATATTCCTTGAATCAAGTGATTAATAATTAAACTAGCATATAAAAAACTATAGGAATAAACTTCAAAACAAAGGAGAACTTTTTAAAACTTGCAAAATTAACTAAAAGAAACTTAATCATATAATCATATATACACAGATATTTTATATATAAACATATGTGATTATAATTTTAGTCATATATCATGTATAGGAGGTACTTTTAGAACTCTGAGAGTTAAGCTAATCAAAATTAATACAAAATTAACACATATTCCCAGTTGAAAAATCTCAACTGTGTAATAACAAAACATGGTCAGCAAAAGGAAGATAAATAGAAAAGACTATTGAGGGACTGGTGTAGAAAGTCAACATTTGTTAGTGTGCAGGCAACATTGTTCAAGACAGAAGGGCTCCTATCCCAGAAGTAGAGCCCTCCAATTCCTACAAGATACAAAGACAAGAGAGAATATGGAAACCCTGGGCTTTCATTGATGACATTTGCTCATGGACTAACTAAATAGACTCATGGTAATCAGGAACCCTTGGCAGTTGTATATCACAATATAATTGTTCAACACATATTGGCCTTTGTTTTATGCATCTATTTTATTTTGATTTGGATAGCCTAAGGTTTGTCTGATAGACAAACCTGAGATAATGCATATGTATTGATCAGACCTAGACTAAACCCTTGTTTGAGTAGTCAACTGGTCTTCCTTGGCAACATTTTTACAAACACCCTTGACAAACTGCAAAAGTATTTATGGCTCAGCCATAATTTTAGCTTTCCTCACAAATTGCCAACATGTAAATAAAATATAAATATAAAATAATCATGATGAATTTTTAATAGTGTATCATAATTTATATAACCAAATTAAGTGTAGTCCCATTCAAAATGGCCATTTTTAAATCTTTCATTATATAATTTTAATTATACTTCCATTGCTCAAAGCACTTATATTTCTCTTCATTAAGCATTGTCTTTAGGCTGAAAGGGTGAGGTGGCTTATGCCTGTAATCCCAGCACTTTGGGAGACCAAGGTGGGAGGATAACTTGAGGCCAGGAGCTCCAAGAGCAGCCTGGGCAACATAGTGAGATACTGTCTCCATAAAACTTAAAAAAAAAAAAAAAAGCCAGGCATGGTGGTACACACCTGTACACCTGAAGACCCAGCTACTCATGAGGCAAGATGGAAGGCTCACTTAAGCCCAGGAGGTGGAGGTTGCAGTGAGTTATGCTTGTGTCACTGCACTCCAGCCTGGGCAACAGAGTGAGACACTGTCTTTTAAAAACAAACAAAGAATTTTCTTTAAAGTTTGCAATGTATTTTTTTTTAATGAAAACACCTAAAATTAGGTAGAATTTGGCTGTTAACAAAGGAAATTATGATGAAAAATCTTTATATTTTCAGAGTGAATTTGATTTTGTGGTACAGTCAAAAGTCACTTGAAAGCAAGTCCAAGAGACCAGTCTGGGTAATACAATTTTTAATCTAAAGCAAGCTATGAATATAAAATAATAACTATAAAATAATGAGGCTAATATATACTTATGAGAAGAAATTTATGGATTACTTAGAAAGGCAATTTCATAATGAGACCCAAAATTATTTTGATCAAAGGCAGAATGTTTAGAATATGAGTGTGGTTTTTATTAGGTAGCTATTTGGAACCACCATACCTATTCTAATATATAAATTCAGGTGTATTGGTTTGTTTAAAAATCTCTCATTACTTTGTGTTTAATAATTACAAAAGTATCTCAAATTATCTTACTGTTAACTTGAGACTTAGACTATGTGATTCTTTGCTGAATTTCCACCTTAGATCCTAACAATATTTTACTCTTTGGTCTTACTTGAGACTTAATCTGTAGAGTTTATAAGAGACTCCACATCCCTTGTAAGAAATCAATGGCACTGTATACTTGGATTCTGTGGGGTTCCCACAATTCCTCATTATAGACCTAGACTTATAGCACAGATATCATGACCAAAATTCAAGTATGTCTTCTGACACACGATTTGATATACACTCTTACAACTAAGCGAAATATGAAAAATTCAGGGCATGAGAGAAGAGACAGAGAGGAACAAACTGAATAACTACCTTAAAAGTTGTGAGAAAATGTAAATTTTAAAAATTTTCCCAAATTAAATAGCACAATCTCCATTGGTGACCATTTATAAATCAATCCCACTTGTATATGAATTACAAATTTTATACTAATATATCACTTCTAGTTTAAAAATGGCTTCCTATTTCATAAATGTCATTTTCATAAAAGTTTCTATTTAATTTACTTGTTTGCCATGATAGTCATGAACTACCTGAATTTTTTATGGTAAAATTCTCTCTTAGATTATGTTTATTGTTTTTATATATATATATATATATGGATTATGATAGTTCAGATGTTCTTCAAATTTTATACTTGATGCGAAATCCATGCAAAATTAAGAAAGTAAGAAATAACTTAGATTTTTTTTCCAAACTTTTTTGGTTTTCCAATGACAAAACCTAGACCTATAAAGAGATATTCAATACAATCTATAACCCATACCATAACAATTTTACTGTTGTATGACTCTCAAACTGAAGGGATCCTATTCAGAAAGTTAAATTCTAAGGCATTTAACAACCTATGATAGAAACATACGACGTGTTTCCTGTATATCTGGTAAGGCCATGTGAAACACAATTTTTCATAAATTAAATTCTCATCCAGGCCCACTCATTGCATATCCAGATTAAGAGTCACAAAATTATACTCAAAGATGAATTGAGCATCTTATATTAACAAGGTACATGTACTGTAATGAATGTAAAAATATGGTAATCCATAATAATAGCAGTTAACATTGGGCTAACCCTTCACATTCATTTTCTCAAGGGATTAACCCCTATGACAGTCTCCAAATTTTAAAGGTCAAGTCACACACAGAGATGTTAAGGGACCTGCCTCAGGCAACACAGCTACTAAACAGTAGATGTAGGATCTGAATCGAAATAATCTGACTCCAAAATCTACCACTTTTGAAAACTAAGCAATACTGCCTAACTTAATGCAAAAAATATGTTTTTTACAAGAATTGCAGTCCAGAAGGCCAGAAGGAAGTTTGTAATCATTGGTATTTTAGGTGATTGTCAGTTCCTATAAATAGTAGGAACTTAACTTTTAAAAACATACCTATTCTTGGAGCAACTTATGAAGTATTTTGGAGAACAGAAATGAGTATGTTCTTAACACACTTAGTAGCCTTTGTAATACATTTTCTTTGCAAACCAGCCTGATAGCATTTTTTAACCTATATTAAATGTGTCAGGTGATTTGTAAAAAGAAAATTATATAAAAACCCACTTTGACAGATCAATAGTAAGCTATTTTAAAGTTCATTAGTATTTAGAACTATCCATGGAATATTAATTCTTCTGAAAACTGCATTTTTAGACTGATTGGCATTTAGCTTCCTCAAAGTTCTCTGCTATAAAGGTCTATAATTTATGCCAATTGACATTCTGATTTTATAAGAAGTAGGAAAACAGATCAATAGATAAGCCGATTTTATAGAAGAAGTAACAAAAGGTGCTATAACATCAATACAAAAAGGCAATTCCAAAGAGTAAAGTCCTTCTCTCTCATCCACCGGGAGGAGCTCTCCTTCAAGGGCCACAGTCTCTCCTTAGCACCGGAGTTCCAGGATTAGCTGCACATGCAGAGAACTAAACATAACAGAAATGTGAAAGCTAAATCTCTTCCCCCCTACACACTTATATGAGCTATTTATAACATATTTCACTTTTTTGATACCTCAGTATGCTTATTCATTGGGTAATTATGAGTCAAGTAATGTCCCACGAGAGAGAAGTACCTACTCATTCATTCACACAGGTATAACAGGAACAAAGTAGATGCAATATCCAAAGAACACTTCAAATATGAAGTGCTACATCTAATAACACTTTGCCTAAGATTCCGAACTTAGACGCTGTTTTTCAAAATCTCATTAGATAAAGTTTGCAAGCTTCTATGGCTCAAAGTTTGCAAGCTTCTATGGCTCATCACATTAGGCTAGGAATACAACTTATTAAATGTCAGTTGGATATAACTTCAGTATCTATTCCTATGGCTTTTAAAATTTATAGCTTGTAAAGTTAACTTTTTTCAAAATAAATATTTCAACAAATTTGCTTTCAATTTTTAAAGAACAATGTACTTGTGACAAATACTAGATTTATCCAGTCTCATAACAATAAATATTTTAAGCACATATTTTCTACCTACCCCAAAAATTTTTTTGGCAGAATTCAGTCAAGAAATGTTTTCTGAGCACCTACTATATGCAGGCATGGCACCTGTATGTGCCAAGAAGATAATCAAGTGTCCAAGGCATGAAGGGGGAAAACCAATAAACCACACTTAAGTATTTATTATTAACAAGTTTTTTTAGTTTCTTAGAAAAATCAAATAAAATAACTGCATAGTAGCATACTTGGGTCTTGAGATTCTAACTTTTCAGTTGCAAGTAGATGTGGCTGTCTATTCAATCAGCTTCAATTCATTCTTCAACCTCTTCTTAACGCTTTCTGTTTTATTCCACAATACCCACATTTTCTTTCAAAACAATGAATGATAACGCATCTTTTTAAAAACTGCTTATTTCTTTTCCCCAAATCCAGCCCATACACACGCCCTAATCTTTCGTGGGCACGTGTCTTTCCAAAGCTCGGTTGGCCACCCTCTCACCTGAAAAAAAGTTTGGAGACAACGCTGGCCTTTTCCAGAGGCGACCTCTGCATGGTCTCTCGGGCGCTGGGGTCCCCGCTAGGGCCGACTGGGCTCAAGCTCCTAATGCCAAAGGACCTATTACTCTGGGTGCCTGCCGCTCAACCCTTTTTCTCTGACCTGCTGTGATGTCATTTGCTTCCAACTCCCCCCACCCACCCCTACTCCACACACCACCCCTTCCTTTTGCTCCTTCCCCCGCCTTCACTGCCCAGGTTAAAAGCCGAGTGCTGCCTGGTCCGGCCCCAAATTTGCTCTAGCGGCTTTCTCCACCCACTACGCACCCCCGGCAGCACCCCGGCCGCTCCTTCCTCCTCTCCTCCTTCGCTCCCTCGCCGCCCCGCACCTCCCTTTTCTGATTCTGACTCCCAGCCTCCCTCCCTCGCGCGCGCTCCTTCCAGGTCCGTGTCCTTACCGCCCAGCACCAGGCCCATCCCGCAGGTGGGCGACAGTCGCGGCCGCTCTTTAGGTGCGGTTGGCAACGCTGGAGGACAGAAGAAGCCACCGGCAGAACTGGCTCCCCGGAGAGCCTCCTGGACCGTCCTTCCGGCAGGGTCCGCCAGACCCAGCACTCGCTGCCACCAGCTTCCCCGGAGCCTGCCTTCCTCCTCTTCCTCCTTTTTCCGATGATCCTAGCTGGGTTCCTGTTACGTTTGCAAGGTGCATTTTGAAAAGGGAAGGAAAATGTGCCTTTCATGTATCAAAATACAGCCTTAGAGAGCCGAAAAGTTCCGCGGCAGTGTGGGTCTGATGCATTCACCTTAGCGCTTCCTCTGCGGGTTGGAGAAAAGAACCAAGCTTTATTAGTTTCAGGCTTAGGTGAGTGAACTCCAAGGATGACAAAGAAATCTGAGGACACGTACTTAAAGGGGGAAAAAAAATCTACAAGGAGGTAAGAGGAGATAGTGCTTCGCCTAATTACCAGCCCAGGATTTGTTCCTTGTCTGTCGTTTTTAGTCCAGTGTGCATTTTTAAGGAAGGCTTTGGAGTGTTTTAGCGACAATGACAAGCAACAATGTAAACTAACCCGCCCTCCTATAGATTTCCTAGTCTCAGTCAGCAAAACATCTTGACTAATCCACCGAAAGGAATCCAAGCAGTCTTTGAAGCGAAGGTAATGTGTTAACTTTGACCTGACTCAGAGAAACGCCATCTTCAACTCTCCAAGGGCAACTGGACATTCCCAGGCGTAGGCGCCTTCCTTCTGAGCACTTGGTGTAGGATTGCCTGTGTCTCTGACGGTATTTAAAGAGCCAACCCTCTAATCCCTGAACCCTATTGTGTAAAAGCAAGCACACATTGTGTTTGAATTGAAAAATTCAAAGGAAAGTAAAAATTTTGGCCTGATTACTTCATTGTCAACACATCTAAGGCAAGGGTCTTGTGAATGATCTTATTGTTAACTTGTGGTCACCCAACTACAGTACAAATAAAACATGCATTTCATGATGGAAAGACAAGAACATGTGTTGAAAATAAAGAATGTGTTCAGCAGGTTTTCATAGCTCTGCTTTGCACTTCAGTGGACAAAAGCATACCTTTTTTCTTGAATATTGTAAAGTAAGATTTAGAAACATTTAATCTTTATTATCCTAAATTTGAATAGTAGAGAAAAGGGCAAAGAGATAAACCACATTGCATTAAGTTAGACACCAGGAAAGAACCTTAGCACTTTTAACTCACCATCCACCCTGTTGTTTGAAATCCTCTACCTGTGTTTTCATCTCTCCAGTATGACAAAAATTGAGACTGTCTTCACTATTGACTTTTCCCAGACATGTGACTGAACTCACTCCATCCACTTCCCCATCCCCAATCTGTTGTTTGGTTTATAACTATTAGTGTGGCCCATCAAATATAATACATGCGTTTGAAATAAATTATTTCAAAAAATTATTTTTGAAATAAATTATTTTGAAATAAATTATTCTTTGTTATCAACAAGCAAGTGAAAATAAAGGGATTAAGAATTAAGCTCCAAAGAGAATCATAGAAGCTGACCAAGGAATATGGCTGCAGGAGACTCCAAATATTTTTCAGTCAATCTCCTTCTGGAAAGAATGAAACAGTTACTTGAGTTCTTACTATTTGCCAGACATTATTCATATAACCCTTACAACAACCATGTAAACAGGTGTTATTATCTTCAGTTTTCAGTTGAGTAAGAAAACAAGAAAAGTTAAGTAAATGCCTATAATGATAGAGCTAAGATTCAAACCTGGGTCTAGTTCTAAACCATTACTCCTATCACTGTGTAATACTGCTTCTAATCAAATCATCCCTCATGTATTTTTATAATGTCACTTATACATCAACCTAGTCTCTTTCCTCACATTAGTTTCATGAAATAATAACTTCTAGGCCTGTTTAACAATGAAACAGGAAAGCAGATATCTACAAACCAAGTAGCCAAACCAAGTAGCCACTGGAGTTATATACTTTTAAAGAATTACATTTAACTATAACATTCCATTTTAAGCATGTACACACACATGTACATAGGAAGACCATAGATTTTTATCATAAAACATTATGGTCCAAATTTGTTTTGGTAGAAATAAAACTTTACCATTATTCAGAGCTTTAACACAGTTAGCAAGCATGTCCAAATGCACTAATTGCGACATGATATTCAGAATTTGCATCAAGGTACATACATAATGTGGGAATAAGGACTTATCCACCAGAAAACTGTTCAAATGTGACTTAAGGTCATGACTGAAATCCTAAACGTATCTTTGAAATGTCAGGAACAGGAAAGAGATTAATGGGCCAGGGTGAGAGTAGGTGAAACAGTGAAGCTCTTCTTTCATGCTGCTCAATGATAGCTCATATCATTTTATAACAATTTTATAATAGCCTATGGTTGTTGGGCACTTACCATATATGCCAAATTATAATGACAAATACACAGCCTAATTTGCCTTTTTTAATCTTTACAACACCTTCATGGGACAGGTAACTTCTTCATTAACTATATATTACAGATAATGAACCTGAGGAAAAACAAGTTTCATATTTTCCCAAGCAAGTTGCACAATTAATAACAAAAGAGGAAACTTGGATTTAAACCTAAACAATCCGTGGCCTGAGCCCAAGCATTTAATGATTCCACATACTTCCCCTATAGAATTTCCTAATGCCCGAACTGATCTTAAATATCGAAGACTGTGTGGCCATTTGTGTGGCATCATTTTAAAGGTATATTAAAAAGAAGAGCAAGGAGGAGTAGGAGAAAAGGAAGCCAACATTTATTTAATACCTACTTTGTGTTCAGCAATGTGCTGGGTGCTTCTTACACATGATCTCAATATATGAAAGATTATGAGTGATAACCTTCTTGTCAAAGATTACTCACCCTGCCAGGTTTCGCCATTAGAAATCATGGGAGTGAACTTTCACAATACTTTACTTATCCATCATGTTCAACTTAATTTGAGAGTGTTTCTCAGATTCTCTCCTGAGTGGACTTTAACAGTGATAAGTGGGTAGCAATCACAAGTACACTAAAACCTGAAAATGTGGAAGAAGAAAAGAAATAGTCACTCCTATTGGGAAGAAAAGCTCATTTAAAAAAAAAAGACAAGGTCTCGTCAGCTTCATATATGTAGTCTGGTTGTGCTTATAAATTTATCTAAGCTAGAAGGGTAAGAACGGCCACAGCTCTTCAACAGTGGGCCACAGTGATTACCTAGGATGTAAACACACATTACAGTCTTACAAAGATGTTTCAGGACTTGAAAGAGGTGTCCTGGGAAATGACTAGTCAGATTCTAGTTTACTTTTACTGCTTCCAAAATAATGTTTGGTCTGACAATTCTGTTTATAAACACACACGCACACCAACTTCTATTTACATACATACATAACCCCTCTTCCCTACAACCTCCTTGGAGGCACGAATTGCATCTTATGTTTTCCTTTGAATTCAGCCCTTATTTTGTAATACAGTATATGCACTCAACCAACCATTTTCTCTTGGGGTTACTGACCTAATAGTTGAAATGTCATTCTAAAGGGGATATTTGAAGATGCTCAAGAGATGAATGGTTAACATTAATTTTTCACCAAGCAAGAGCTTGGATGCTAAAGCAGATGTACAGAATAAGGCAGTATCTCCATCCTTCAAAATTCAGAATCTACTGATGGACATCAACATTCTCTGAACATGACAGAGTATAGTGGAAATAGCTTGTGCTAAAGCAATAAAGAATTAGGTTTTCAATCCTGGCACCACACTTAGCTCTGTGACCTTAAATAAGTTACTTAACCTTTCTTTGTTGTTTTTTCCTTGCCTCAAAACAAGGTTAAACATACCCACCTTAGTCAGGTGCCATGGTTTATACCTGTAATTCCAGCACTTTGAGAAGCTGAGGAGGGAGGATTGCTTGAGCTCAGGAGTTTGAGATCAGCCTGGGCAACACAGTAAGACCTTGTGTCTACAAAAAATAAAAAATAGCAAGGTGTGGTGGTGCATGCTTCTGATCTCAGCTACTTGGGAGGCTGAGGCAGGTAGATGGCTTGAGCCTGGGAGATCGAGGCTGCAGTGAGTCGTGATCATGCCACTGCACTCTAGCTTAGGCAACAGAGTGAGACTTTATCTCCCCCGACCAAAAAAAACAAAAAACAAAAAAACCCCCACCTCATAGGGTTGTTGAACAGATTAAGTTAGGGTCTCTCAACTTCAGTACTATTGACATTTGGGTGTGGATAATTCTTTGATGTGAGGGTTGCCCTTGTACTGTAGAATGTTCAGCAGTATCTCTAGCTTCTATGCCTTGGATGCTCGTAGGACCACATACATCCTAGGTTGTGACAACCAGGACTATCTCCAGAGATTGCCAAATATCTTGGGGAGAGAGATACAAAACTGTCCCCAGTTGAGAACCACTGGATGAAATAAATTAAATGTGATATATATATCAGAAATAAAGCACTTAGAACCTAATAAACACTTAATAAATGTTAGAAATTATCATTACATACCACTGGTTATAAATTAGGAGTTTGTGTAGGATTGCAAAATGGAATGCTACAGAAAACTGAACTCTCTAAAAGCTATCAGAATTCTCAGGAACACTGGAATTTCTCATTCCCTAAGAATTTATTGGTATTGGAACTAAATGAAAAGGGGTAAATCAAGTACTCTTGCAGTTGTAAAATCATTTTTATTTACAGACAAACTTCTATTTTTATATGGTGAAAATGTCCCCTTGTATTGAAATAGCATTTTAAAGCTCTGTTGTTTGGTTGCTCTACTTTTCAGCTCATAAACAGTGGTGTATTTGTAACTCTGTCCAGATGGAATTTGGCACCCTGATGGGTCTTCTATAACTTAAAGGTAGTTTCTCATTAAGGAAGTCTTAAAGATCTTCAAGCTGTTCAAAATGGGAGCTTATTAATGCTGCTAACGAACTGAAATAATTATGAACAATATCAAAAATACAATTTTGTCATAAATGTAAAAGCTACCAAATCCTGTAAGATTTTCTAAAACTGCCAGTCATGAAATGTTTTATTCATATGGGTTCTCTTCCCATGTTCCCGCTGAAGCCTTTCTAGAAACAAGGGAATTCATAACACAGATTAAATTTTCATTGGTGATATCATGCTGAAACTCAGATGCTATCTATAGATGTAGATAATTATAAATTTGAATTCTAAAAAGAAAAGTAACCATTTTTTTCTCAGAAGAGTTCTGTGATAATTTACATGATACATAGAAGAGTTATATTTAGAAAGGCAGGGGTGCACAGTAAATAGAACAGTGAATTATTTATTTATAACTGTTTCCCTCTAAATAGATAATCAGTAATCAAAACAGTTAAAACAGGGCATTTGAAATAATAATAATAAGAGAGACATGATAGAAAAATTTCATTGCACATGGGCACTAACAGCAATTCTGAAAGTCTTGGCTGTCAAAGCCCAATCCATTGTATTATTCTCATGGTCTGATATCTGAGAAAAGACAATATGTAAGTTCACCTGGAAAGAAAAACCATCCTCCCTCTACCCCATTCATGGAAGAGTTTGCTGTTTAGAGACTTACATCATTGAGTGGCATCATGAACAGTATTTTCAGCAATAATTTTCTCAAAAACATTTATGGTCATTTCTTATACCAATCTATGATCAAAAACTAAGTACAGGACATGAAGTCACTTAAAGAAGGCTTGTTGGCCTGGAAAACTAAAATTCAAGAATTCACAGGTTTAGGGACTCCTTTCTGATTTGCTTTAACTTCCACTACATAGAAAGAGTCTATGAAATCTCATTGTTTTAGGGTCATTTATTGATCTTCAAGTTCAATGTGATTGGTGAAACTACAGTGATTAATCTGTATGGTCAAAAGGATAGCCAATTCCCAGTTCGGTGACTGTGGCTCACTGGCCTCCACAGCCTGCATCCTTGTGTCTGAGACACTGACTGGAATCTCCCCACTTCAAAGGCTGTTGAGAGGCAACACTGACAAAGTGATGGCAAAACACTTTGGAACTCTTATTTACATGTGCAAAAATTATATTTAAAGACATGTATGAAAATTGCCTAAGTCCTTTCTAGAACAAAGTATATCATGCTAATGAAGAAAAATCAAATTGATAAATTGGTATCATGTTTTTCATCCAAAAAAAATTAACTTACAAAGTTTTACCTAAAAATATAATTTTTCAAATAAAGCAAATTAAGTTTAGTATGGTACTGTCTTTGTAAGAAAAAAATGTCTGTTATGTATACTTGTTTGTTGTTTAAATTGCATTATGTGCCTCAGGAAAGACCCTACAAAGTTAGTACATTTTATTATTAACATCACAATTTAAAAATGAAGAAACTGAGGTACAGAAGGTTAAATGCCATGCCCAAATTCAAGAAAGAGTGCCAGAATCTGAACAAACCCAGTTGTCTGGCTCCAGAACTGAGTAGTTAATCACTGTGATCTCTGTGTAACTAGACCACATAGAACTCTTCTGTTTATTTAAGAGAAAGGTGCCTTATATAATTTGTGTTCTTGCTTCTCTGTTTAGGTGAAAACAAGGACTTATCACAAACTAGACTTGTATTTTTTTCTTCATTTCTTTTGAATGTATTGAATGGACCATCTTCATTAGAAGAATGAAAAGTATGTAGGTGTCTAGGAGGAGAAGAAAGAAGAACAAGCTCTTTTCTGTGGCTTGACAAAGACTACTTCTATTTCTTTTGAGATTCAGTGTAGTTAGAATCTGTTTGGTGCATTGAGATAATCCCAACTGGAGTGAGCAAACAGAAATACCGAAGATACCGAGGAGAACACACCACACTGTAAGAGAGAAGTTTAATGCCAACACCTACTATGTGGTGGGAGATGGGTTCTTGTTTCTGCAGCTGAAACTGGAAACTTGTCTTTACTCACCCATCCTTAGGTGCCAGGTGGGCTTTGGAAACTACTATAGCAACTTTGGAACTCCAACAACAAAGTGTTACTGGCTGATATTAAGGCTGGGAGAATGAGTTTCATCTTCCAGGAACTACTGTGACCCGTGCAGGGATCTGTTCCAACAGGGTGATAATAGTAGCAATAGACTGGGATGCATCTGACTCTGTGGGAGGACCTATTTTCATCAGTGACACAATGCTGTGGTGACAGAGGCTCTTGCAGCAGAAAATGGGGTGGGGCATGTGACAATGGACTAGTCAGATCCTTCATATTCTCCTTTTTCTAGTGTTTAGAAACAGAAATTACCTATTTGAACCAAGAAAGACTTGGAATTCTTGGACAATTAGGGGTGGAAAAGTTCTTTAGAAAAAGTTTCTGGGCTTCTTGCTAACTTCAATGTTTTAAACATTTAAAGTTAAGAAGAGATGTGACCTTATTTGTACTCCAAAAACTGGGTAAAAGGAGACCTACAGGTCACATATACATGTTTGCATAAGCATTGAAGAAAGCCTGGAAGGATGTATGTCATAATCATGTCAAAAATGTATAAAGTTTTTAAATATTTATCTTTCAAAATAAAGAACTGCATCTTGGAAAATAAAGTGACTTTCTGATTCCATTCCACAGATGTTTTTGGAAAGCCTATAGAGTTCCATCTCTGTGCCAGGCAGTGGACACAGTAAACAAGACAGGATTCTGCTACAACTTCCAACGAGCTTCTTAGATCTAAATTTTACTACAACTCTGACAAAGCAAAGCATTACTTCTCTGAGCCCAAAGAAAATTACCAGTATCATTGCCTCTGGTATTTATTCTGACTTTCCTCAGCCCTGCAAAATCTACAGTAACTCCCTTGTCTCCTTTGGTTTCCCCTTTTTGTACTTACCGAGGCCTGCATTTTTCCCCCATTCCTGTTTTAAGACTGAAAACAGAATCTTCTCAGGAGTCATAGTTACAAAGATGCCCTGTTGGGAATAGAAGACAAACACTTTCCTCATCTAACTTTCAATGTTAATTAGATCCCTCTACTGTTCATTAGCAGTTAATATTCTTATAAATCTTTTAAGTTGTATTATCTTGCATAAGTGCCAGAATTCCACTGCACTTTACTTTTTACATGTTAAGAGCATTAATTTTGGCCAGGCGCAGTGGCTCATACCTGTAATCCCAGCACTTTGGGAGACTGAGGCAGGTGGATCATCTGAGGTCAGGAGTTCAAAACCAGCCTGGCCAACATGGTGAAACCCTGTCTCTACTAAAAATACAAAAATTAGCTGGATGTGGTGGCAGGTGCCTGTAATCCCAGCTATTCAGGAGGCTGAGGCAGAAGAATCGCTTGAACCTGGGAGGCAGAGGTTGCAGTGAACCTAGATCATGCCATTGCACTCCAGCCTGGGCAACAGGAGCAAAACTCCATTAAAAAAAAGAAAAGAAAAGAAAAGAAAAAGAAAGCATTAATTTTTTCAATGCAAATTTAAAATCTAAAAATTTTAAATTTTTACAACTCATTTTGGCTTTTATTCTTAACAAAAGTACTAGGAAACTAAAAAATGAAAGTGCCTCGGTTCTGTTTTTCTAAGAGGAAACTCAAACTCCCACTCAAACTCCCTACTCATCTCAAAGGCCAGGCTAAGACATGTGAGGTGTAAGAGCAGGTTCTTGAGCCCCTGTCAATGCAGATTTCTTACCCAAAGCAAAGCAGGAACTTCACTTTTCATGCCCCTCATGTCAGACGACCTGCATGCCCTCAACACTAATGGGGAACAGAAACCTTCATCCTTTCTGCACCTGCCTCGTGATTGGCACTGTGGGAATCCCAGCGACTGAGAGCTCCCTGGACAACAGCCAAGCTGTGGTGGAACACCCAGTCCCATGCTGCAGGCTCATCGCCAGCCACCAAGCCAGCCACCAGCTATGAGTACTGCTGTTTTTAAGACTCAGTTTGGTCATGATTCTAATTGTCTTTAGGAATTCTTTTTGTTAATTACTTATCCAATAACAAAGCAAATGGCTCTTGGAAATTATTTATCTGCTCTAAAATGGGGTGGGGGAAAAAACCTATTTGATTATTACATTCTATCCTACTTGCCTTGAAGAAAGTAAAGATGAAAAAAAGTTAATGTGAAATAAATTTTAACATCTGGGAAAAACTATATACTTCTATCCAATCACCTAAATGTGTTCTCATACAAACAAAAATGAATTTGAGGCTTGTAACAATTTGGATAATTCAAGAAAGATGGACTATTTCCTGTAATCTGTTTCTATAATCACTCATTATTAAATTTAAGACATACTTTCCTTTAGCTCTGTAAGTAAACAAACCTTAGATCATCTCATTTTAAAATATATTTTCTATCAGACAGCACTGCATAGGGGTTTAGAACTCTTCTACTGAGTGTGATCTAAGGTTTCTTCCTTTATAAAATGGTGGGAAGAACAGCTGCCATTACACAGGGCTGTAGTGGGAATTAAATGAGTTAATATAAAAGAAAAAAATTTAGCACACTGATTGACATAGGATAAGTGCTCAATAAATTGTGTGTGTATCAAATTTTACATCCTCACATTAATGATTCACTGAATACTGAACTGACTCTTCCATGATTTTTCCCATGAAATAATAGAATGTGTATCCTACAATTCGTTACGATTTTTTAAATGCATGTCTTCTCAACCAGTTTTATTGTGTTTATTTACTCCATTCAAAAATGAAGGAATATAAAACTCAATGATAAGAAAACAATCAGCTGGGCATAGTGGCTCATGCCTATCCTACTTGTAATCCTAGCTTTGGGAGGCCAAGGCGGGCAGATCATCTGCAGTCAGGAGTTCAACACCAGCCTGACCAACACGGTGAAACCTCGTCTCTACCAAAAATACAAAAAAAACAGCCAGGCGTGGTGGTGGGCGCCTGTAGTCCCAGCTACTCAGGAGGCTGAGGCACAAGAATCACTTGAACCCAGAAGGGGGAGTTTGCAGTGAGCCAAGATCATGCCACTGCACTCTAGCCTGGGTGAAAGAGCAAGACTCCATATCAAAAGAAAAAAGAAAAAGTAAAAGAAAACAATCAACACAGTTTTAAAAAGTAAGCAAAACATCTGAATAGACACCATACTAAAGAAGATTTACAAATGGAAAACAAACATATGAAAAGAAACCCACCATCATTTGTCATTAGAGTATTACAAATTAAAATCACAATGAGATACCATCACTCACCTTTTAGAATGGCTAAAATCCAAAAAACTGACAATACTGGATCACTGGCAAGAGTTGCTGGTGGCACAATGGTACAGCCACTTTGAAATACAGTTTGGCAGTTTCTTGCAAAGCTAAATATAGTCTTACTATATGATCTAGCAGTCATGTTCCTAGGTATATTGGTATACTTCAATCAGCGAATGGATAAACAAACTGTGGTACATTTCTATGATCGAATACTACCCAACAGTAAAAAGTAATAAACTACAAGCCACATAAGGACATGGAGGAATGTTAAATGCATATTGCTAATGAAAGAAGCCAAGGTGAAAAGTCTACATATTGTATGATTTCAATTATATGCATTCTGGAAGAGGCACAGCTCTATGATAAACAGATCAGTGGTTGCCAGGAGTGTGGGAAAGGGGGGTAAGGGTTGAATAGGCAAAGGACAAGGGATATTTTTAGGGCAGTGAAACAATTCTGTATGACACTGTAATGATGGGAACATGACACTTTGCATTTGTCAAAACCTATAGAACTTTACAGCACAAAGAATAAACCTTGATGTATGTGAATTAAAATAATAATAATTTAGGAGACCGGAGAGGAGGGAACCCTAAAATGGAATGCAGACTGCAAAAAAAGAATCTGTGTTACTAACACATGAAACAACTTCACTAGGAGGAGTGTGAGTGAAATGTTCTGGACTAAACAACTTTGGAAATGAGTAGAGTCAGTAAAACTAAAGATAACAGAACCTGCATAAGCACCACTCTAGTTGACAAAGTTGTATCCCACACGGCTATATGTAATAATTCTGAAACCACTACATACATAAACTGGAAATGAGAAATTAGGTAAGCAGATAGTAGGTGGTGGAAGACAGATTTTTCACTGTTTGAAATAGGAAGTTATAGATAAGCAAGAGGAAGAGGCTAGAATAATCTATACTGTAATTGATTAGAATTGAAGACACTATATGAACTCATATTTAGCTTAATAAAGATACAGATGTTACATATCAAAATAATCATAGATGTATGTGTATACATAGGTTAATATACACACATATATTTCTTTGCTCTGTCAGCTGGGAGAGAACCTAAAAGTAATGACATCTCGACAGCAACCACCATACCACAGGGCCCAGACCTTAGTTTCTAACACCATTCTCCAATAAAAAGAACCCTGACTTTAGCTAATACTAATGTATCAATATTGGTTCACTAATTGTGACAAACGTAACATACTAATGTAAGATGTTAATAGTAAGAGAAACTGGGTGGGGGTTGTACAGAACCTCTTTGTAGTATTGTCATAATTTTTTTGTAAATTTTTCTTTAAAAAAAAAGAATTTTTTTATTTACTGACATTTGGCACATTTTCTATGCAATAAGTTACTAACAATTTAAACCTTTAACAATTTTAATACTTAATATCTCAAGCCCAGTGAGATCCCTTTATGTCATTTTAGCACTTTCAAAATTAATGCTCTTCATATTTAATTTTTTCAATTAGATATTTCTCTTGTAAGGGTGACCATGAGATCTAGGGCTTACAGCATGAACTGCCTAAGTCTGAAAAACTAGCTTCAAGTTGGGTTACTCTGTGACTTACAAAAATACATTTTATGCCCAGTGGAATTTATTTTTCAGTGGGAAATAAATCATGTAAAAAATAGTCAATAAACATTTCTTAAAAGTTAAAGAAAAAAACACTAAATTTCTTCATCCCAAGAAAGCTCACAGGAAAAAGTAAATCTTCATGTTCTTATGCCAACCCAGGACCATCAAACTGGTCTGCAATTATTCAAAAATCTGTAGCAATTATTAACAGGACGCAATTCATCAACCATACCAAACTTTCAAGGTAATATTAACTACTGGCTGTGAGAGTTGTATGACTTAAAAATAAAAAGTGTTAAATTAAATTAAAAATAACACATTTACCTATGTAAAAAACCTGCACATCCTGCACATGTATCCTGGAGCTTAAAGTAAAATTTTTTAATGTAAAAATAAAAAAAGAAAGAAAAATTAGTTTGAGCACAGAGTGGTGACAAAATCTACTCCTATTGTATAGTGTAAAAACACTTGGATTTGAGAAAAACATTACATTAAAAGAGATTCAACCTCAAAGTTCTACTTTTTATTTTCTCTAGGAAAGTATTTTACTTAAATAATTATATTCAATCTGTACCTTTCCATCTCTCCATTCATTTTATCCTCTAATTCTTCTATATTTACCATTACTGAGTTTCAATTTTAAATATTTCAGTATTATTGCAATGAACTAACAAAGAGGTGTAACATCTCACTCAAAAAAAGCATTTTGGAAGTAGTCAAAGTTGACCAGCAATGGTTTTTACATCCTTACTGAAAAACTTTTAGTAAAACATGTTTTGAAAATAAAATATTTTTATTTGTAGAACTAATATACGTGTATGTGTGGGGGTGTGTGTGTGTGTGTGTGTGTATGTGTGTTTGAGACAAAGTCCCACTCTGTCACTCAGGCTGGAATGCAGTGGCATAAACGAGGCTCACTACCTTCTAAGGTCAAGCAATCTTCCTGCTTCAGCCTCTCGTGTAGCTGGGATCACAGGTGCACACCACCATGCCTGGCTATGTTTTTTATTTTTTGTAGAGACAGGGCCTCACTTCATTGCCCAGTCTGGTCCCAAACTCCTGGGCTCAAGCCATCATCCTACCTCAGTCTCCCAAAGTGCTGGGATTACAGGCATGAGCCACTGCACCTGGCCAGAACAACTAATATTTTAAGTCACTGAAGCATGAAACATGGATCTTTGTTGCTATCTTGTTTTCCAATCTGACACAAACCCATGGTATATCCAGGATAAGCAAAATGCAAGAAATTTATTTGTATTAAGTCTCTAATATGCTAAGCCTTTTATGTGGTTTTTATTCCTCATTTAATGCTCTCAATATCCTTATGAAATAATCATTACTACACATACCATTTTACTCTTGAGTAAAATAAGATTCCAAAGAATCTTTAACACACTTGCCTATAGCCTCACATCTAGTATAGGCAGTCCTGAATTACGTCTAACCAATCGCAAAACCACACTTTTTCACTATATTGTTGTAGGGTAAAACGTCAATAAATCAAAATCATTGAGAATAGGAAATTGTAAAATTAATTTTCTTTAAATTTTTAACAAGAGACCTCAAACTGAGACAAAAAAAAAAGTCTTTTGGTTTTTTTTTTTTTTTTTTTTTGGTTGTTCTTTTTTTTTTTTTCTTTTTTTTTTTTTTGAGATGGATCTCGCTGTGTCGCCCAGGTGACAGTGCAGTGGTGCGATCTCGGTTCACTGCAATCTCTGCCTCCTGTGTTCAAGCAATTCCCTACCTCAGCCTCCCGAGTAGTTGGGATTACAGGTGCCCGCCACCACGCCCAGCTAATTTTTGTATTTTTAGTAGAGACTGGGTTTCACCATCTTAAACTCCTGACCTCGTGATCCACCCAGCTCAGTGTCCCAAAGTGTTGGGATTACAGGCGTAAACTGCCGAAAAAGTTTTCTACTGTGTAACACTTGTGAAACAATTTGCACTGAAAACTTCAACTGGCTTCTTGATTTTTGGCATTTAGCAAAAGAGACTGTATGGTTTTTTCCCTTAAGTCCCAAGAGAGTTATGTTATAATGCAAATAGTAAGAAAGGAGTGAATAAAGAAGCAAAACCCCTTACCTTTTCAACACTCAGGAGAAGTCCAGCTGATGGGGCACCTCTCATTCAAAAGTTCAGACTAAGACCTCAAATCATTGTCCAACACCTTTGGTTGGCAGAAAGAGCGAAGGATAAATTATGGATGTGGAGGGTAATGGAAGTTTTGTCGGGCTTCAGTATAGAATTCCATGTGGTTATATATATAAATCAGGCCACATACTGGGTTTCGTTTTATAATATTGTACAGAAATATTAAAGTTTGTAGTCCTTCCAAATAAGATACATTTTAAATTTTCGTTGGAGACTTTGACATGATTGGGACTATGTTGCATGTTTCACAATTAGATAATTAACAGAATTTTGTCCACAAATAAGTGTGTATTTTCAGATGCCTGTTGGACATATACATGCCTACTCAACTGTAAAGTAGTAAGCAGTATGAAAACTATCCTTTCAGGCATATTTTTGTTTGTTTTGTGAGACAGGGTCTCACTCTATCGTGCAGGCTGGAGTGCAGTGCTGTGATCTCAGGCTACTGCAACCTCGACTTCCCTGGCTCAAGCAATCCTCCCACTTAAGTCTCCTGAGTAGCTGGGACTACAGGCATGTACCACCACACCCAGCTAATTTTGTTTATTTTTTGCAGAGATGAGGTCTCTCAATGTTGCTCAGGCTGGTCTCAAACTCCTGGGCTCAAGCAATCCTCCCGCCTCAGCCTCCCAAAGTGCTAGGAGTACAAGAATGGGCCACCGTGCCCAGCCTCAGGAATATTTTTGTATGTACAAACTGTCCTCTTGAAATTCTTCCTTAGGTTTTATGAAACTGTCCTCACCTTTTTCCATAAAATCCTATTTTGATCGCATCTGCATATTGATATTCAGTTTTCCCAAGGTTAAGTTCTATTGTGATTTATTTAAAATGCTTTTGTGTGCGTTAGTTAAAAACAAATTGTAGGTTAATAAAATGCTTTTTACTTTTGGTGAATATAAAGATTTGTGGATAAAAATGAGAATATGAAAGAGGTGTGAGAATGGCTTATTCAAATTACAACTTACTTCTAGTCATAGAAAAACCTTTAGGGCTATTATGGATTTTTAAATGTTTTTAACATATGATACGTTTTACATAAATGTAAATAAATTAACATTTAAAATAATCAATAAATTTCCCAAATAACAATCTTTCAAGTTTTTCTGTATTTAACTATGTATCTCTTACATGTGATTCTTGCAGAGGACATTTCAGAAGCACCTGCATTTAGTACAAGTTAATTCAAACTTCATCACCCTTTATGTCCAATCCATCTTTATCCTTGCTCCTTGAGTGACCCCTGCTCCTTGAAAAAGCATCAGATATCTCAGTTGTATGGAGGTAGGAGAAAAACTTGATGCCTAATGTTTAAACAACCAAATTTCCTTTCTTACTGCTGAATTATAACAACTCATTTCTTGTTCTCCTTTTCACTATAAAATAATTTTATAGGAAAGGTTGGGTTCATGTTAATTTAGCAAAGTAGGGCTTGAAACATATCATCCTACTAACTAGTCTAAGGGAATGAGATTATACCATTAAAAAAATCTAAATACATACATGTCAAAAAAATAAACAATGGTAATTCTTACGATGAGTTCTTACACACCCAGGTGTGCCTGATTTATATGCTTATACTAGAAAGAGAATTACAAAGACACATAATTCATGTATTTATGCTCCTCAGGTATCCCATACCTCTACGCAAAATTAAGCTATATTGTCCAATAACAAAGAATGATTGAGTATTCATATCAATTTTCACTCTTATGATAATGATTTCTAAATACACTGAAGTGATAGAATTCTTCATTATTTTCCACCTGTAGGGCAGTTTTGAAAAATAAATTATACTAATTCTCATGAAGCATTCATCTTTGTTACTAACTCAGAAGAGTCATAGAAAATACAATTTGACTCTTCATGTGCCTCATAGGGCAGGGAAATATAAAACTAGTTAATCAGGCAGTAAAAATGAGTACTTTTTTTGGAAAAGTGTCTGTTCATATCCTTCACCCACTTTTTGATGGGGCTGTTTGTTTTTTTCTTGTAAATTTGTTTAAGTTCCTTGTAGATTCTGGATATTAGCCCTTTGTCAGACAGATAGATTGCAAAAATTGTCTCCCATTCTGTAGGTTGCCTGTTCACTCTGATGATTGTTTTTGCTGTAAAGAAGCTCTTTAATTTGATCCCATTTGTCTATTTTGGCTTTTGATGCCATGGGTTTGGGTGTTTTAGTCATGAAGTCTTTGCCGATGCCTATGTCTTGAATGGTATTGCCTAGATTATCTTCTAGGGTTTTTATGGTTTTAGGTCTTATGTTTAAGTCTTTAATCCATCTTGAGTTAATTTTTTTTATAAGGTGTAAGGAAGGGGTCCAGTTTCAGTTTTCTGCATGTGGCTAGCCAGTTTTCCCGACACCATTTATTAAAGAGGGAATCCTTTCCCCATTGCTTTTGTCAGGTTTGTCAAAGATCAGATGGTTGTGGATGTGTGGTGTTATTTTTGTGGCCTCTGTCCTTTTCCATGGGTCTATATATCCGTTTTGGTACCAGTACCATGCTGTTTTGGTTACTGTAGCCTTGTAGTACAGTTTGAAGTCAGATAGCATGATGCCTCCAGCTTTGTTCTTTTTGCTAAGGATTGTCTTGGCTATATGAGCTCTTTTTTGGTTCCATAAGAAATTTGAATTAGGTTTTTCTAATTCTGTAAAGAAAGTCAATGGTAACTTGATGGGAATATCACTGAATCTACAAATTACTTTGGGCAGTATGGCCATTTTCAAAATATTGATTCTTCCTATCCATGAGCATAATGTTTTTCCATTTCTTTTTGTCCTCTCTTATTTCCTTGAGCAGTGGTTTATAGTTCTCCTTGAAGAGGTCCTTCACATCCCTTGTAAGTTGTATTCCTAGGTATTTTATTTTCTTTGGAGCAATCGTGAATGGGAGTTCACTCATGATTTGGCTGTTTGTCTATTACTGGTGTATAGGAATGCTTGTGATTTTTGAACACTGATTTTGTATCCTGAGACTTTGCTGAAGTTGCTTATCAGCTTAAGGAGTTTTGTGGCTGAGACGATGGGGTTTTCTAAATATACAATCATGTCATCTGTAAACAGAGACAATTTGACTTCCTCTCTTCCTATCTGAATACTCGTTATTATGCGGCCAACAAACATATGGAAAAAAACCCTCATCATCACTGGTCATTAGAGAAATGCAAATCAAAACCACAATGAGATACCATCTCACGCCAGTTAGAATGGCAATTATTAAAAAGTCAGGAAACAACAGATGCTAGAGAGTATGTGGAGAAATAGGAACACTTTTACACTGTTGGTGGGAGTGTAAATTAGTTCAACCATTATGGAAGACAGTGTGGCGATTCCTCAAGAATCTGGAACTAGAAATACCATTTGACCCAGAAATCCTATTACTGGATATATATCCAAAGGATTATAAATCATTCTACTATAAAGACACATGCACACGTATGTTTACTGCAGCACTCTTCACAATAACAAAGACTTGGAACCAACCCAAATGCCCATAAATGATAGACTGGATAAAGAAAATGTGACACATATACACCATGGAATACTATGCAGCCATAAAAAAGAATGAGTTCATGTCCTTTGCAGGGAATGGATAAAGCTGGAAACCATCATTCTCAGCAAACTAACACAGGAACAGAAAACCAAACACTGCATGTTCTCACTCATAGTGGGAGTTGAACAATGAGAACATATGAGCACAGGGAGGGGAACATCACACACCAGGGCCTGTCGGGGGATGGGGGGCAAGCATTAGAAGAAATTACCTAATACCTAATGTAGATGACGAGTTGATGGTTGCAGCAAACCACCACAGCACATGTATACCTGTGTAACAAACTTGCACCTTCTGCAGGTGTATCCCAGAACTCTTCCCCAATATCTAGTTCTCTGACCTTCAAAGTGTAAAACAACTGAAAGTTAAATTTAGATATTAAATTAGATGTTAATAACTTTCAAGCTTATTTCTGAATAATATGATTACACAAAAATAGAAATTCATTGTATAATATTTATATATAGCATCATTTTGGTGTGTAATTAAACTGAACTCATTTCAGTGAACATTTATCAGACATCTACATATGGGGACCCCTCATATAGAGTCTAGAGGGTCCTTTGGTCGAGGCCTCAAATTAACAGTCCTAGAGGCAAACTGACAAAACAGAAAGAAGAAAATCAACATGCAAAACATACAACACTACACTTGTGTACAGTTATCAGACTATGCCAACTGAAAAACACCGTGAGTTAAATATTTTAGAAATCCTGTAATTATCTTATGCAGCACACAATTACACTGGGGATTCTTGTGGGCTGTATGTGTTTTTATCACATCCATTTTTTGACGTTAACATTTAAAATATGCCACAATTTTGTAACCCTGGCATTTTTCAGTTTTTAATATACTGAGGGCCTGAAAAAATACAAAGAGCCCTGGTGTCTCTGAATGACTCTGCCAGTTGCAGGACACCATGCTAATCTCTGGGGACACCAAGACACAGTCCCTGCTCTCAAGGAGTTTATGGTTGGCATATAAAGAGAAACGAATATACAAATACCAATAATAGATAATAGAATATGATGAGGGCCACTCTAGAGATGCAAATAGCCATGAGACTTAAGGGCACCAAAGATCATCCAGTTAAGAATAAGATATGTCTTCAGGAGAAAATGTCATTGACAATGGATCTTGAAAGACAAGGGGCCACTGACAGGCAGAGATGACTGAGAAAGATATGAGTGGAAAGGGACATACTTTTGAAATAGAACTGTTTTGTGGTTTGTGAAAAGCAGAGGAAGGAGTAAATGTAGAAAATCAGATTGGGACCTTGTTCAGAGTCTGAAATGGCAGAAAAAGAAGTCCCACGCCTACTATCATTGGCAAAAGGAAGTCAGCATGGGGTTTTCAGTAAGGAAATAACATCAACGTGTTGCATTTTAGAAAGAAAAAGGTAGAATAAATACACATGGTGGCCTAGTGGAAAAGGAAGACATTGTATGGGCAACCAGTAAAGAGGCTGTCACAGCAACCCTAGGCCTGAAGCTTCATCACTCTGCCTAACTGGAAGAATTTCCTTTTTGCTTAGTCCAGACGATCCTTTCCTTGTGTTCTCCCCTACACCTATGTTCTTAGCTATAATAACTGTAAGCTTCCATTCATTAGGTGACCTGAGGAAGTTCATTTTTGTCCAGTATTTGGAAATATTCCTTAGTATGACCAAGGGGAGTCCTCATACATAACCTTACTTGACAGTTAAAAAAAGACTCTTAAAGATGAGGTTCTCAATAAGCAAAGGAAAGAAGTAATTTCTAGTACTTGGAATAAGCAATATGGGGATTTATCTTCCCAAGAATTACTCAATCTCTCCCCACTACTGAACTTCAGAACAATGCCATTATTCAAGGTGAAAAGGCAAAAATCCAAGTTGCCACCTGACTTTTGATTTAACAAAGGTTATGTGCAAGGTGTTCTGAACTGCTGAATTACATAGTTTATCATATCATCTAATGTTTTGAAAAAGATGTTTTATTATTAATTAAACATATTTAAAGTTTCAAGAGAAAACATCCTAATATACCTACTAAACTGTATTTAAACATTCCTGTAAAGTATATTGTTGAAAACAAAAAACAAAAAACAAAACTCTATCACATCCCATTTGAGTTTCCTTCAATTATGTTTATAAGATACATTACTTGATTAATAAAACTGAAAACCATGCTTAACAAATCTGCATGTTGAAGGAAATGACCAAATGGCTATATTAAGATGTCTATGGAAAATATTCACATAAACTTACCCATAATTGAACTAGAAAACCACAAAAGGAAAAAGTCTAATAAATTGAATTACCCAATATAAAAGGGGATATTTTTTATCGCTTCAAAATATAAAGAATATTCAGACTTTTCAAGTCTGAATTTATAATTCGTTTATAAACTTAATTGAAAATTCAAAGTACTAATTTCATTGGAGATTCATTAAGCCAAATATATGTAAGAAATTAAAATTTATACTTAGATCGATTGTTTTCAAAATATAAAAGAGAAAACAAAATAGCTCACTTTGTAAATATATCAGAGAAGTGTTTTAAATAGTTGAATGGAGGACGAGATACTTTTACAGTATTTTCTTCTCTCTGCCTTACCTGCCCTCTGCTGGTGAAAAGAGAAAATTGAAAAGTAAAGAAGCTTCAAACAACACCCCGGAAAAGCACACTTTTATACAAGGAATATTTAGTGTTATAAAATTTTTCATTAGACCAGATTAATTTGCCATCATATTATCCCACCACTCTTCTTGGAAGCAATATTCATACATAAATGTTGCCTGTGAGTTAGGATTGGAGTAAAAACAATTAGGAGACTTTGGAAATATTTCACTATTTTATATAGTTTAGGTAAATGACCATGTTAAAATAAGAGTATAAACATCTAACAAACCTCTAAAACATCTAAAAATATTATGAAAGATAGTTTATGTCATTTCTTTTTTTTTTTTTTTTTTTTTTCTTTCTTTTTTGAGATGGAGTCGCGCTCTGGTGCCCAGGCTGAACTGCAGTGGCGCCATCTCGGCTCACCGCAACCTCCGCCTCCCTCGTTCAAGCAATTCTCCTGTCTCAGCCTCCTGAGTAGCTGAGATTATGGGTGCCCACCACCATGACTGGCTAAGTCTTCTATTTTTAGTAGAGACGGGGTTTCACCATATTGGCCAGGCTGGTCTTGAACTCCTGACCTCAGGTGATCCGCCCACCTCGGCCTCCCAAAATGCTGGGATTACAGGTGTGAGCCACTGCGCCCAGTCATTTTATGTCATTTCTATCTTTATATTCTTATTGACCAAATAAGCATGGACTAGATGTGAGTTCCATTAGCAGTAGTCATAATTGACTGACCATATCCAAAAGGGTCTAATGTCTCACTGTGAGCCAAGATAGAAGTCAATAAGGATGGTCTACAGGGCTTTATCTTTAGTCCTCCCTGACCAACATTTTCACCAATGTTGAATATAAAATTAAGTAAATCCCAATCCATAAAGATTTCAACAGACTGGAAATAGAACAAATTGTACCAAAACAAAACAGGAATTACTACACAGGTTCAAAATTTGCAGAAGCATGAGGTTTGCAGTGGTATCATTTGTGAAAGAGACTCTGATATTTCAGTTAGTAGCAAACTCAAGAATAAAGTGGGATGCAAATATCAAAAATTTAATAATAATTTATATCTTAAGTGCTTGATATGTGCCGAACCTATGTTGAACAGTTCGTATATGTTCTAAAACCTGAGCCTAAAACAAATTTAGATCAGTAATTGACTCATTTACTGCCCAGCTCTTGTTCTAGAAAAGGGATGAGCTAGAATTCTTTTACTGGGTGGGGGAGAAGGATTAGGAAATGACTGTCTCTGTGTATTTTTCAGATTTTCCCAATACAAAACTTACTTTGTTAAGTGCAGCATAAGTTTCAGTGTTTTTATATTGTGCTTATTATGAAAGGATAGACTCATCAATTACACAATATGGCAGCCCTACATTTTAGGTTAAGTGGAATTTTTAGACCCACCTATGGCCAATTTTTCCTTCTAAAGTTAATTTTTTTGAAATTTAATATACATACAGAAAAGTATAGAATTCATATATATATGAGCTATATAAGTATATATGAGTCATATATACCTATAGAGAGACAGATACATAGATATACATCTCAACAAACTTTTACAAAGTGAATACATCCAAGTAGCTACCACTAGATCAAGAAATAGAGTACATCAGCAAAACAGAAGCCTCCCTCCTGTCATCTTTCAATAATTATCTCCTCCCAAAAGAAACTATTCTGACTTCTACCACTATCAATTTTTTTTTGCATGTTTTTGAATTTCAGGTAAGTGAAATTACAGTATGTACTATCTAGTGTCTGGCTTCTGTCACTAAATTTGTGTTTGTGGGATTCATTCATGTTGTTCTATATAAAGGCAGTTATTTCCTTACTACATAGTGTTCCATTGTATGTGTACTCTTGATAAATATATCATTCTACTCTAATGAATATTTGGATTGTTTTTGCATTTTAAGGAATATGCAAGGAGGAAAAAATCTGTGTCATAGGATTTGCATATGTTCAATTTTAGTAAATATTTAGATCGTTTTCCAAAGTGTTAGTACCAATTCATAATTTATAATCTACCAAGAGCATATGGGAGTTCTAGTTGTTCCACCTCTAAGACAATACTACGTACTATCAGGGATTTTGTTTTAATGTTAGTCATTGTGGTAAATAGAAGTATTTTGTAGTTTAAAATTATATTTTCTGATCATTAATAATTTTGAGTACATTTTCATATGTTTATTGTCCAATGAATGTATTCATTTGTGAAGTACCAGTTCAATTCATCTGCTCATTTTTCTGTTATCTCATATGCTACCTCTTGTTGATTTTTAGGAGTTCTTCATATATTCTGGATATAAGTTCTTCATCAGATATAGTATACTGCAAATATCTTCTTTCCCTCTGTAAGTTGACTTTTCACTTATATTAATAGTATCATTTGATGAAAAGAAGTTCTTAATTTTAATGAAGTCTAATTTATTAATATTTTCCTTTATAATTAAGTGCTTTTGTAGCCTGTTAGAAATCTATAAGCATCTTGAGCAAAATCTGAACTTTATTCTCTAGTATCTTGGCCTCTCTAGTCGTGGCTACTAATCTTGAGCCATGATTAAGATTAAGAGGAAGAAAGTAGGGAATATTTGACATGCTCATGGGGTGAAAACATTAGACTTGCTCTGCACAGTCTCATGAAAGGAGTAAGACCCTAGGCTGGAAAGTCAAAAGATGAAGATATACTCTCAACATAAAACAATATGTCTGGCTGGCCACAGTGGCTCACACCTATAATCTCAGCCCTTTGGGAGGCCAAGGCAGGCGGATCACGAGGTCAGGAGATGGAGACCATCCCGGCCAACATGGTGAAACCCTGTCTCTACAGAAAAAAAAAATATATATATATATTAGCTGGGCATGGTGGCGCATGCCTGTAATCTCAGCTATTCGGGAGGCTGAGGCAGGAGAATTGCTCGAACCAGAGAGTTGGAGGTTGCAGTGAGCCAAAATGGTGCCACTGCACTCCAGTCTGGCGACAAAGCGAGACTTCATCTCAAGAAAACAAACAAAAACAGTATGTCTGAATAGTCCAATGATGAAATGAAACTGTGTTCTTTCTGACATTGGAAGGGTTAAAGTACAGATTAATGAACAGTTTGTTGGAGATTGAAAGTTTAACAGATAACCTTTAAGCTAATTCATCTGGCTTTAAAGATGTGACTACAGCATGTGATGTGGGACAGTATAGTTGCCTTACATGCCATCAGCTTAAGGACTGCTTAAGGCCAGGAATTCAAGACCAGCCTGGGCAAGATGGGAAGACCCTGGCTTTACAAACAAACAAACAAACAAATTAATGAATTAATTAAAAACAAGTTAGGGTTGAAGTCTCATAATATCCTTATTTTTTCTTAATAGAATATTTGAACCTATATAAACCCTTATTTATAACTATCCATATTTTCAGTCTCTATGACTTCTACTTCTTAAATAATACAGTAATTCTCTTAAAATTTTTCTTTTGAAAAAATTTAAGGGAAGATCTCTATTTCTAATATTCCAGGATTTATCAAAAAAGATTCTATTTATCCTAAACATATCCTTCAATATTTAACTCCAATCATTTTGCCTTTCTACCTTCATCTATTCGAAGAAAAATTATCTATTTGTTAGTTCCTGCAACAGCAAATCCTTCAATTCTGTTTACTCTAAAATTTCATTCCCTACATGTTCTCCTATAGCTTTATATATTTCTTCTTAAAAATTTTTTGTGGGTACATAATAAATGTATATACTTATAGAGTGCATTAGATATTTTGGTACAGGCATGGTATGTGTAATAATCATATTATGGAAAATAGGGTATCGATCCTCTCAAGCATTTATCCTTTGTGTTACAAACAATTCAATTATGCCCTTAGTCATTTTAAAATGTACAATTAAATTATTATTGACTATAGTCTCCCTGTTGTGCTATCAAATGCTAGGTCTTATTCATTCTTTCTAATTTTTTTTTTTTTTTTTTTTTTTTTTTTTTTGCACCTATTAACCATTGCCACCTTCCCACTTCCCAACCTCTGGTAACAGCCATTCTATTCTCCATCTCCCTGAGTTCAGTCGTTTTGATTTTTAGATCCCACAAATAAGTGAGAATGTGATGTTTGTCTTTCTGTGCCTGACTTATTTCACTTAACATAATGACTTTTAGTTCCAACGACGTTGTCACAAATGACTGAAACTCATTTTTTATGGCTGAATAGTGCTCCATTGTGAATAAGTAACACAATTTCTTATCCATTGATCTGTTGATGGACACTTAGGTTGCTTCCAAATCTTGGCTATTGTGAATAGTGATGCAACAAGTATAGGAGTGCAGCTATCTCTTTGGTACACTAATTTCCTTTCTTTTGGGTATATACCTACCAGTGGGATTGCTGGATCATGTTAGTTTTAAGTTTTTTGAGGAGCCACCAAACCATTCTCCATAGTGGTTTTACTAATTTTCATTCCAACTGATAGCATACAAGAGTTCCCTTTTCTGCACATCCTTGCCAGCATTTGTTATTGCCTGTCTTTTGGATAAAAGCCATTTTAACTGGGGTGAGATGATATATCATTATAATTTTTATTTGCTTTTCACTGGTGATCAGTGATACTGAGCACTTTTTCATATGCCTGTTTGCCATTTGTATGTCTTCTTTTTAGAAATGTCTATTCAAGATTAGGGGCGGAGCAAGATGGCCGAATAGGAACAGCTCCAGTCTCCAACTCCCAGCGCGAGCGACACAGAAGACCGGTGATTTCTGCATTTTCAACTGAGGTACTGGGTTCATCTCACTGGGGAGTGCCGGACGATCGGTGCTGGTCAGCTGCTGCAGCCTGACCAGCGAGAGCTGAAGCAGGGCGAGGCATTGCCTCACCTGGGAAGCGCAAGGGGGAAGTGAATCCCTTTTCCTAGCCAGGGGAACTGAGACACACAACACCTGGAAAATCGGGTAACTCCCACCCCAATACTGCGCTTTAAGCAAACAGGCACACCAGGAGATCATATCCCACACCTAGCCGGGAGGGTCCCACACCCACGGAGCCTCCCTCATTGCTAGCACAGCAGTCTGTGATCTACCAGCAAGGCAGCAGCGAGGCTGGGGGAGGGGCGCCTGCCATTGCTGAGGCTTAAGTAGGTAAACAAAGCTGCTGGGAAGCTCCAACTGGGTGGAGCTCACAGCAGCTCAAGGAAACCTGCCTGTCTCTGTAGACTCCACCTCTGGGGACAGGGCAATAACAAACACAGCCGAAACCTCTGCAGACGCAAACGACTCTGTCTGACAGCTTTGAAGAGAGCAGTGGATCTCCCAACACAGAGGTTGAGATCTGAGAAGGGACAGACTCCCTGCTCAAGTGGGTCCCTGACCCCTGAGTAGCCTAACTGGGAGACATCCCCCACTAGGGGCAGTCTGACACCCCACACCTCACAGGGTGGAGTACACCCCTGAGAGGAAGCTTCCAAAGCAAGAATCAGACAGGTACACTCGCTGTTCAGAAATATTCTATCTTCTGCAGCCTCTGCTGCTGATACCCAGGCAAACAGGGTCTGGAGTGGACCTCAAGCAATCTCCAACAGACCTACAGCTGAGGGTCCTGACTGTTAGAAGGAAAACTATCAAACAGGAAGGACACCTACACCAAAACCCCATCAGTACATCACCATCATCAAAGACCAGAGGCAGATAAAACCACAAAGATGGGGAAAAAGCAGGGCAGAAAAGCTGGAAATTCAAAAAATAAGAGCGCATCTCCCCCGGCAAAGGAGCGCAGCTCATAGCCAGCAACAGATCAAAGCTGGACGGAGAACGAGATGAGAGAAGAAGGCTTCAGTCCATCAAATTTCTCAGAGCTAAAGGAGGAATTACGTACCCAGCGCAAAGAAACTAAAAATCTTGAAAAAAAAGTGGAAGAATTGATGGCTAGAGTAATTAATGCAGAGAAGGTCATAAACGAAATGAAAGAGATGAAAACCATGACACGAGAAATACGTGACAAATGCACAAGCTTCAGTAACCGACTCGATCAACTGGAAGAAAGAGTATCTGCGATTGAGGATCAAATGAATGAAATGAAGCGAGAAGAGAAACCAAAAGAAAAAAGAAGAAAAAGAAATGAACAAAGCCTGCAAGAAGTATGGG
This sequence comes from Macaca thibetana thibetana, assembly GCF_024542745.1. Taxonomy (NCBI): domain Eukaryota; kingdom Metazoa; phylum Chordata; class Mammalia; order Primates; family Cercopithecidae; genus Macaca; species Macaca thibetana. The sequence goes on from NC_065580.1 coordinate 41,764,668, forward strand.
ATTATGTAAAAAGACCAAATCTACGTCTGATTGGGGTGCCTGAAAGTGAGGGGGAAAATGGAACCAAGTTGGAAAACACTCTTCAGGATATCATCCAGGAGAACTTCCCCAACCTAGTAGGGCAGGCCAACATTCAAATCCAGGAAATACAGAGAACACCACAAAGATACTCCTCGAGAAGAGCAACTCCAAGACACATAATTGCCAGATTCACCAAAGTTGAAATGAAGGAAAAAATCTTAAGGGCAGCCAGAGAGAAAGGTCGGGTTACCCACAAAGGGAAGCCCATCAGACTAACAGCAGATCTCTCGGCAGAAACTCTCCAAGCCAGAAGAGAGTGGGGGCCAATATTCAACATTCTTAAAGAAAAGAATTTTAAACCCAGAATTTCATATCCAGCCAAACTAAGTTTCATAAGTGAAGGAGAAATAAAATCCTTTACAGATAAGCAAATGCTTAGAGATTTTGTCACCACTAGGCCTGCCTTACAAGAGACCCTGAAGGAAGCACTCAACATGGAAAGGAACAACCAGTACCAGCCATTGCAAAAACATGCCAAAATGTAAAGACCATCGAGGCTAGGAAGAAACTGCATCAACTAATGAGCAAAATAACCAGTTAATATCATAATGGCAGGATCAAGTTCACACATAACAATATTAACCTTAAATGTAAATGGACTAAATGCTCCAATTAAAAGACACAGACTGGCAAACTGGATAAAGAGTCAAGACCCATCAGTCTGCTGTATTCAGGAGACCCATCTCACACGCAGAGATATACATAGGCTCAAAATAAAGGGATGGAGGAAGATTTACCAAGCAAATGGAGAACAAAAAAAAGCGGGGGTTGCAATACTAGTCTCTGATAAAACAGACTTTAAACCATCAAAGATCAAAAGAGACAAAGAAGGCCATTACATAATGGTAAAGGGATCAATTCAACAGGAAGAGCTAACTATCCTAAATATATATGCACCCAATACAGGAGCACCCAGATTCATAAAGCAAGTCCTTAGAGACTTACAAAGAGACTTAGACTCCCATACAATAATAATGGGAGACTTCAACACTCCACTGTCAACATTAGACAGATCAACGAGACAGAAAGTTAACAAGGATATCCAGGAATTGAACTCATCTCTGCAGCAAGCAGACCTAATAGACATCTATAGAACTCTCCACCCCAAATCAACAGAATATACATTCTTCTCAGCACCACATCGTACTTACTCCAAAATCGACCACGTAATTGGAAGTAAAGCACTCCTCAGCAAATGTACAAGAACAGAAATTATAACAAACTGTCTCTCAGACCACAGTGCAATCAAACTAGAACTCAGGACTAAGAAACTCAATCAAAACTGCTCAACTACATGGAAACTGAACAACCTGCTCCTGAATGACTACTGGGTACATAACGAAATGAAGGCAGAAATAAAGATGTTCTTTGAAACCAATGAGAACAAAGATACAACATACCAGAATCTCTGGGACACATTTAAAGCAGTGTGTAGAGGGAAATTTATAGCACTAAATGCCCACAAGAGAAAGCAGGAGAGATCTAAAATTGACACCCTAACATCACAATTAAAAGAACTAGAGAAGCAAGAGCAAACACATTCGAAAGCTAGCAGAAGGCTAGAAATAACTAAGATCAGAGCAGAACTGAAGGAGATAGAGACACAAAAAACTCTCCAAAAAATCAATGAATCCAAGAGTTGGTTTTTTGAAAAGATCAACAAAATTGACAGACCACTAGCAAGACTAATAAAGAAGAAAAGAGAGAAGAATCAAATCGATGCAATTAAAAATGATAAAGGGGATATCACCACTGACCCTACAGAAATACAAACTACCATCAGAGAATACTATAAACACCTCTATGCAAATAAACTGGAAAATCTAGAAGAAATGGATAATTTCCTGGACACTTACACTCTTCCAAGACTAAACCAGGAAGAAGTTGAATCCCTGAATAGACCAATAGCAGGCTCTGAAATTGAGGCAATAATTAATAGCCTACCAACCAAAAAAAGTCCAGGACCAGATGGATTCACAGCTGAATTCTACCAGAGGTACAAGGAGGAGTTGGTACCATTCCTTCTGAAACTATTCCAATAAATAGAAAAAGAGGGAATCCTCCCTAACTCATTTTATGAGGCCAACATCATCCTGATACCAAAGCCTGGCAGAGACACAACAAAAAAAGAGAATTTTAGACCAATATCCCTGATGAACATCGATGCAAAAATCCTCAATAAAATACTGGCAAACCGTATTCAGCAACACATCAAAAAGCTTATCCACCATGATCAAGTGGGCTTCATCCCTGGGATGCAAGGCTGGTTCAACATTCGCAAATCAATAAACATAATCCAGCATATAAACAGAACCAAAGACAAGAACCACATGATTATTTCAATAGATGCAGAAAAGGCTTTTGACAAAATTCAACAGCCCTTCATGCTAAAAACGCTCAATAAATTCGGTATTGATGGAACGTACCTCAAAATAATAAGAGCTATTTATGACAAACCCACAGCCAATATCATACTGAATGGGCAAAAACTGGAAAAATTCCCTTTGAAAACTGGCACAAGACAGGGATGCCCTCTCTCACCACTCCTATTCAACATAGTGTTGGAAGTTCTGGCTAGGGCAATTAGGCAAGAGAAAGAAATCAAGGGTATTCAGTTAGGAAAAGAAGAAGTCAAACTGTCCCTGTTTGCAGATGACATGATTGTATATTTAGAAAACCCCATTGTCTCAGCCCAAAATCTCCTTAAGCTGATAAGCAACTTCAGCAAAGTCTCAGGATACAAAATTAATGTGCAAAAATCACAAGCATTCTTATACACCAGTAACAGACAAACAGAGAGCCAAATCAGGAATGAACTTCCATTCACAATTGCTTCAAAGAGAATAAAATACCTAGGAATCCAACTTACAAGGGATGTAAAGGACCTCTTCAAGGAGAACTACAAACCACTGCTCAGTGAAATAAAAGAGGACACAAACAAATGGAAGAACATACCATGCTCATGGATAGGAAGAATCAATATTGTGAAAATGGCCATACTGCCCAAGGTAATTTATAGATTCAATGCCATCCCCATCAAGCTACCAATGAGTTTCTTCACAGAATTGGAAAAAACTGCTTTAAAGTTCATATGGAACCAAAAAAGAGCCCGCATCTCCAAGACAATCCTAAGTCAAAAGAACAAAGCTGGAGGCATCACGCTACCTGACTTCAAACTCTACTACAAGGCTACAGTAACCAAAACAGCATGGTACTGGTACCAAAACAGGGATATAGACCAATGGAACAGAACAGAGTCTTCAGAAATAATACCACACATCTACAGCCATCTGATCTTTGACAAACCTGAGAGAAACAAGAAATGGGGAAAGGATTCCCTATTTAATAAATGGTGCTGGGAAAATTGGCTAGCCATAAGTAGAAAGCTGAAACTGGATCCTTTCCTTACTCCTTATACGAAAATTAATTCAAGACGGATTAGAGACTTAAATGTTAGACCTAATACCATAAAAATCCTAGAGGAAAACCTAGGTAGTACCATTCAGGACATAGGCATGGGCAAAGACTTCATGTCTAAAACATCAAAAGCAACGGCAGCAAAAGCCAAAATTGACAAATGGGATCTCATTAAATTAAAGAGCTTCTGCACAGCAAAAGAAACTACCATCAGAGTGAACAGGCAACCTACAGAATGGGAGAAAATTTTTGCAATCTACTCATCTGACAAAGGGCTAATATCCAGAACCTACAAAGAACTCAAACAAATTTACAAGAAAAAAACAAACAACCCCATCAAAAAGTGGGCAAAGGATATGAACAGACATTTCTCAAAAGAAGACATTCATACAGCCAACAGACACATGAAAAAATGCTCATCATCACTGGCCATCAGAGAAATGCAAATCAAAACCACAATGAGATACCATCTCACACCAGTTAGAATGGCGATCATTAAAAAGTCAGGAAACAACAGGTGCTGGACAGGATGTGGAGAAATAGGAACACTTTTACACTGTTGGTGGGATTGTAAACTAGTTCAACCATTATGGAAAACAGTATGGCGATTCCTCAAGGATCTAGAACTAGATGTACCATATGACCCAGCCATCCCATTACTGGGTATATACCCAAAGGATTATAAATTATGCTGCTATAAAGACACATGCACACGTATGTTTATTGCAGCACTATTCCCAATAGCAAAGACTTGGAATCAACCCAAAAGTCCATCAGTGACAGATTGGATTAAGAAAATGTGGCACATATACACCATGGAATACTATGCAGCCATCAAAAAGGATGAGTTTGCGTCCTTTGTAGGGACATGGATGCAGCTGGAAACCATCATTCTTAGCAAACTATCACAAGAACAGAAAACCAAACACCGCATGTTCTCACTCATAGGTGGGAACTGAACAATGAGATCACTTGGACTCAGGAAGGGGAACATCACACACAGGGGCCTATCATTGGGAGGGGGGAGGGGGGAGGGAGGGATTGCATTGGGAGTTATACCTGATGTAAATGATGAGTTGATGGGTGCAGCACACCAACATGGCACAAGTATGCATATGTAACAAACCTGCACGTTATGCACATGTACCCTACAACTTAAAGTATAATAATAATAAATAAATAAATAAATAAATAAATAAAAAATAAAGAACGACATTAAGGATTTTCTGTGAAAAAAAAAAAAAAAGAAATGTCTATGCAAATCTTTGCCCATTTTTAAATCAGATTAGATTTTTTCCTATAGAGTTAAGCTCCATACATATTCTGGTTATTAATTTTTTGTCAGATGAATAGTTTGTAAATATTTTCTCCCATTCTGTGGGTTGTATCATCTCTTCACCTTGTTGATTGCTTCCTTTGCTCTGCAGAAGCCTTGTAACTTGATGTGATCCCGTTTGTCCATTTTTGCTTTGGTTGCCTATGCCTGTGGGGTATTGCTCAAGAAATTTTTGACCAGACCAAAGTCCTGGAGATTTTCCCCAATGTTTTCTTGGAGTAGTTTCATAGTTTGAGTTCTCAGATTTAAGTATTTAATCCATTTTGATTTGATTCTTGTGTATGGCAAGAAATAGGGGTCTAGTTTCATTCTTTTGCATATGCTTACACAGTTTTCCCAGTAACAATTATTGAAGAGACTGTTCTTTCCCCAGTGTACATTCCTGGAAACTTTGTCAAAAATGAGTTCAGTGTAGATGTGTGGATTTGTCTGTGGGTTATCTTTTCTGGGTTTTCTGTCCCATTGGTCTATATGTCTGTTTTTATGCCAGTATCATGCTGTTTTGGTTACTATAGTTCTGTAGTATAACTTAAAGTCAGGAAATGTGATTCCTCCAGTTTTGTTCTGTTTCCTCAGGATAGCCTTGGCTATTTTGGGTCTTTTGTAATTCCACATAAATTTTAGGATTCTTCCAATCCATAAACATGGAATATCTTTCCATTTTTTGGTGTCTTCTTTAATTTCATCAGTGTTTCATAGTTTTCATTGTAGAGATCTTTAACTTCTCTGGTTAATTCCTAAGTACATTTTTGTGGCCATTTTACATTGGATTACTTTTTTGAATTCTTTTTCAGATTGTTCACTGATGACATATAGAAATGCTATTGATTTTTGTATGCTGCAATTTTACTGAATTTGTTTATCAGTTCTAATAGTTTTTTGGTGGAATCTTTAGGTATTTTTTCCAAATATAAGATTATATCCTCTACAAACAAGGATAATTTGACTTCTGGCTTTCCTACTTGGATGCCCTTTCTTTCTTTCTTTTCCCTGATTACTCTAAGACTTCCAGTATTATTTTGAATAACAGTGGTGAAAGTGGGCATCCTTGTCATGTTCCAGATCTAACAGAAAAGGCTTTCAGTTTTTCCCCATTCAGTTTGACACTATCTGTGGGTCTGTTGTATGTGGCTTTTATTATGTTGAGGTATATTCTTCATATACCAAGATTTTAGAGTTTTTGTAATAAAGGGATGTTGAATTTTATCAAATGATTTTTCAGCATAAATTGAAATGATCATATGCTTTTTGTCCTTCGTTCTGTTGATATGATGTATTACATTGATTGATTTGCATATATTGAACCATCTTTGAATCCCTGGGATAAACTCCACTTGGTCATGATGAGTGAGCTTTTAATGTATCATTGAATTTGGTTGCTGGTATTTTATTGAGGATATTTGCAGCAATATTTATAAGAGATACTAGCCCGTAGTTTTCTTTTTTGATGTGTCTTTGTCTGGTTTTGGTATCAGTGTAATACTGACCTCACAGAATGAGTTTAGAAGTATTCTCTCTTTGTCCATTTTTTGGAGTATTTGTTCTATAGTGCAAATTAAGTCCAATGTTTCTTTGTTGATTTTCTGTGTGGGAGATCTGCCCAATGCTGAAAGTGGGTTGTTGAAGTCTCCAGCTATTATTGTATTGGGGTATATCTCTCTCTCTCTTTAGCTCTAATAATATTTGCTTTATATATCTGGGTGATTTTGTAGATTTCAGCAGCAATGCTATTAATATATATTGTAAATATATATGCACTTGTTGGGTGCATATATATTTACAATCATTATGTCCTCTGGCTGAATTAACCCCTTTATCATCATATAATGATCTTGTCTCCTCTTATAGTTTTTGTCTTGAAATCTATTTTTCTCTGATATAAGTGTGGCTACTCCTGCTCTATTTTGGTTTCCATTGGTATGGAATATCTTTTTCTATTCCTTTATTTTCAGTCTATGTGTACCTTTATAGATGAAGTGTGTTTCTTGTAGACAACAGACCACTGGGTCTTGTTTTTTTCAGCCACTCTATGTCTATTGATTGAGAGTTTAGTCTACTTACATTCAATGTTATTATTGATATGTAGGGACTTACCCTTGCAATTTCATTATTTGTTTTCTGGTTGTTTTACAGCCTTCTCTTCCTTCTTTACTTTCTGTTTTCCTTTCAGTGAAGGTGATTTTCTCTAGTGGTATGCTTTAATTTCTTGCTTTTTATTTTTTGTGTATTGTTGTATGTTTTTCTATCTGAAGTTACCATAAGGCTTGCCAATACTATCTTATAGCCCATTGTCCATTATTTTAAATTGATGCAACTTAACACTGATTGCATAAACAAACACACAAAAAGAAAATTAAAACTTTATACTTTAAATCTGTCCCCCTGCCTTTTAACTTTTGTTTCTTTATGTCTTATTGCACTGTCTAGGCCTTGAAAAGTAGTTGTCATTATTAGTTTTCATTAGTTCATCATTTAGTCTTTCTACAGAAGTCAAGTTTACATACCACAATTATATGTCATATTATTCTTTGTGTTTCTGTGTGCTTGCTATTACCAGTGAGTTTTGTACCTTTAGGTGATTTCTTCTTGCTCATTAACATCCTTTTTTTTTTTTTTTTATAGACTGAAGAATCCCCTTCAGCATTTCTTGTAGGACAGGTCTGGTGTTGGTGATATCCCTCAGTTTGTGCTTGTCTGGGAAGGTCTTTATTTCTCCTTCATGCGTAAAGGATATTTTTGCTGGATATACTATTTAGGGTAAAAGTTTTATTCCTTCAGTACTTTAAATATGTTGTGCCATGATCTCCTGGCCTGTAAGATTTCCACTGAAAAGTCTGCTGCCAAACATATTGGAGCTCCACTATATGTAATTCACTTATTTTCTCTTGCTGCTTTTAGGATCCTTTTTTTAATCCTTGACCTTTGGGAGCTTGATTATTAAATGCCTTTAGCCAGTCTTCTTTGGGTTAAATCTGCTTGGTGTTCTATAACTTTATTGTAGTTGAATGTTGATATGTTTCTCTGGGTTTCAGAAATTCTCTGATACTATCTATTTGAATAAACTTTCTACTTCTATCTCTTTCTCTACCTCATCTTTAAGGTCATTAACTCTTAGATTTGCCCTTTTGAGGCTATTTTCTAGATCCTATAAGCATGCTTTGTTTTTTTATATTCTATTTTTCTTTTGTCTCCTCTGTGTATTTTCAAATAACCTGTCTTCAAGCTTACTCATTCTTTCTTCTGTTTGATCCTTTCTGCTATCAAGAGACTCTGATACATTCTACAGCATATCGACTTTTTCAACTCTAAATTTTCTTGATTCTTTTTAATTATTTCAATCTCTTTGCTAAATTTATCTGATACAATTCTGAATTCCTTCTCTGTGCTATCTTGAATTTCTTTGAGTTTCCTCTAAACAGCCCTTTTGAATTCTATCTGAAAGGTTACATGTCTGTTTCTAGGCACCAGGATTGGTCCCTAGTGCCTTATTTAGTTCATTTGGTGAGGTCATGTTTTCTAGGATGTTGTTGATGCTTATAGATGCTTATATATGTTTCCTGGATGTTGTTTATAGATGTTTCCTGGATGTTGTTGATGCTTATAGATGTTTCCTGGATGTTGTTGATGCTTATAGATGTATAAATAAGGCACTAGTATTGGTCTCTAGTGCCTTATTTAGTTCATTTGGTGAGGTCATGTTTTCCTGGATGTTGTTGATGCTTATAGATGTTTGTCAGCATCTGGGTATTGAAGAGTTAGGTATATTTATTGCAGTCCTCATTGTCTGGACTTGTTTATGCCTGTCGTTCTTGTGAAGGCTTTCCAGGTATTTTGAGGGAATTGGGCCCAAAGCCCAATAATGCTGTGGTTTTTGCAGACTCATAGAGGTACCACCTTGGTGGTCTTGGATAAGATTTGGAAGAAGTGTCTGGATTACCAGGCAGAGACTCTTATTCTTTTCCCTTTCTCCCAAACAAATGGAATATCTCACTGTGCTGAGCCACCTGGAACTGGGAAGGTAGTGATATAAGCATCCCTGTGGCCACCACCACTGGGACTGTGCGGGGTCAAACATGAAGCCAGCACAGCACTGGACCTTGCCTAAGGCCTTTCCCTTCAGAGTAGTGAGCTCTCCCAGGCTGTGGGCGTGTCCAGAGATGCTGTCTGGGAGCTAGGGATTGGAGTCAAAACAATCTTGGCAATTTACCTGATGTTCTATTGTACTGTGGCTAAGCTGACACTCAAATCATAATACAAAGTTCTTCCCACCTTTCTCTCCTCTTTCTACAGACAGAAGAGCCTCTCCCTGTGGCCACCAGCACCATCGGTCCCCAGGGGGTTCTGCCAGGCCACCACCGATGTTTAAAGCCCAAGGGCTCTTCCACCCAGTTTGTGGTGAATGTTGCCTGGTCTGGGACTTCTCCTTCATGTCAGCAGGCTCCTCTTCTGACCCAGGGCAGGTCTATAAATGCTGTCCAAGAGCCTAGGCCTGGACTCAGGGACCTCTGCTTGTTGCTCTACCCCTACTGTGACTGACCTGTTGCCTAGGGTGCAAAACAAAGTCCCCTTTACCTTCCCCCTCTGCTTTTCTCAAACAGAAAGAGTCTTTCACCATTCCCACCACAGCTAAGAATGTGTTGAGTCACCCCTGAAGCCAGCACATCTCACAACCCAAGGCCCATAGCATTCTCCCGGGTTATCACTGGTAGTTATTCAGAGCCCAAGGGCTCGTTAGTCATCAGGTGATGAATCCTACCAGGACTGGTCCTTCCCTTCAAGGCAGCTATTCCCTTGAAATATCAAGAAATATCATCCAGGAGTTAGGGCCTGGAATGGGGGCCTCACAACTCTCCCTGGTGCCCTATCCTACTGTGGTGGAGCTGGTATCCAAGATGCAAAACAAAGTCCTTTTTACTCTTTGCTCTCCTCTCCTCTAAGCAGAAGGAAGGAGTCACTTTTGTTGCTGTGAGCTATGTGGCCTGGGGTTGGGGAAGGGATGGCTCAAGCACTCCCTTAACTGCAGTAACTGGTGTCTTCCTAGGTCAGGTGCCACCCTAGTTCACTGGCTCTAAACCCAGCCTAGCACTAGGAGTTGCCTAGGAATTGTAGTCCTGTACCCTAGACAGCCTTTCTAGTATACCTAGACCCCAGAGCACTTAAGCCTACAGTGGCGAGGCTTGCTGAGAAACTCATATTCCAACCGCCGGGATGGTGATTCATCTCTGGCTAGGGCTGGTCTAAATGCTCCCTCCCTGTGCAGGCGCTGGCTGAGCCCAGCATGGCTTTATTCTCTGCTGTGACAGGGCAGCACTGAGTTCAATGTAAAGTTTACCATTCGCTGTGCTCTTCCCTCCCCAAAGTGCACAAATTCTCTCCCTGCACCACACTGGCTGCTGCTGGGGAATGAGGGAGGGGTGGCATCGGCGATTCAAGACTGCCTTCCTCAATGTCTCTTTCCACAATATGAAGTTAAAATTAGGTACTGTGATTGCTCACCTGATTTTCGGTTCTTGTGATGGTGCTTTTCTGTGTGAAGATAGCTGTTAAAATTTGGTATTCCAGTGAGGGGGACGAATGGCATAGGCTTCTATTCTACCATCTTGCTCTGCCCTCATATAGTTTTTGAAGTTCAGGATTGTCAATTGAACAGTAGAGATAAACAGACCTAGTTTAAATCCCATCTCCACCACTTACTAAAATATGGTATTTAAACCTTCTAGGGCAAAGTGTTCTCATCTATAAATTGGAGATAATAATATTATCTACTCTATTAGCTGTAGTGAGGATTAAATGAGATATTAGCCATATAATATTTAACATAGTGCATGGCTGATAGTATACACTTTCTTTTTAAAGAAAACATATAAGCCAGGCACAGTGGCTCACATCTGTAATTCCTGTGCTGTGAAAAGTCGAGGCAGAAGGATCACCTGAGCCTAGGAGTTTAAGGTTACAATGAGCTACAAGAGTGCCAAGCACTATTATAGCTTGGCCAACAGAGAAAGATCCTGTCTCCAAAAGGAAAAGTAAAAGAAAACATACATACAATGGAATATTATTCAGTCATAAAAAGGAATAAGGTTCTGATACATGCTATAATATGGATGAAACTTGAAAACATTATGCTAAGTGACAAGAAAACATTATGCTTGAAAACATTGCTAAGTGATCAGACAAGAAAGGACAAATATTATATGATTCCACCTATAGGAGTACCTACAATAGGCAAATTCACAGAGACAGAGAGTAGAGGTTACCAGGGCATAAGGGGTAAAGGGGAATGGGGAGTTTCTGTACAATGGATACAAAGTTTCTGTTTGGCATGATGAAAAAGTTCTGGAAATGGATGACAGTGATGGCCGTACAGTATTGTGAATATACTTAATGCCACTAGAATTGTTATAATGGTAAATGTTATGTTATGTATATTTCACCACAATAAAGATAAAATTAAAAATGTTTTAAATGTGAACCATCATTTTTAACTTCCAAAAATCTGTAGGGAAGGTCTAAGACCTCATAAGATCATGTCCCCACAATTATAATTTGAATTATTTCTAGCCATACACCTTATCTTATACTTAGCCATACCAAAGTTCAACTCTCTTCCTTCTGTTCTCTCTCCTGGCATCTCAGACTTTTAAAACCTCTTTGTTAATTTCTTTTCACATATAAAAATCACTTGTTTAATACAACTGTGAATGCAAAGATTTAATATAAGTGCTTGATCTGTAAAAAATTTAGATTAATGTCAGTACCTCATACTGCGGAAGCCAACTACCGGTTTTCTTTTTTAAAAAGCAACTGTTCCAACTCTTCATTCCTGGTTTCTTAGTCAATTTCTAGATAAAATAAAGCATTTCCTCTAATCTTGTAGTGTATCTTTTTAAGAAACAGTTTGCGGGGGATGTGTGTGTGTTGGGATGTGTGTGGGGATGATAGGGCACAGCAGGGAAAAGGGAGACTTTGTCAAAGGTATTTTTTCTAATGTTAATAAGTTACATCTAATTGTTCCTCTTTTTTTTTTCAAATAGCTATTTATCATTTTATTAAACCAAACCTGATTGGTTGGCATGATTTCCCATTACGTAAATCATACTGTTCACCTCCAAATAGACTGTGTTTGTTTAAATGTTCAACAATTATACCATTCATTACAAATTCTATCTGCTTCCCTGACCTTGAAGTAAAAATGGACAATCTGTAATCAACAAGGACCTCCACTGGAATGCCTTGTGTGGATTGATTACACAGAAGTTATTTGTAATGATAAGACATACATTTCAGTCAGCCAATGGTAGAATATTAATGTGTGCTTGGAAAAATAAAGTTCTTTGTGAATATCATCTAGTATTCTGTTATCAAAAAGTATTCAAATTTTCTAATTTTGCAATTTTTACTATCAGAAAAAATTATGAACTATTAAACTTAATTCTATCCAAAGGAATGCAGTCTAAAATTTTCACTAGAAATCATTGGGCCAGCAGTTCACAAGACTGATTACAAATATTCATATATGTTCAACTTTAGAATACTGTCCATGAAAAGAACAGAGTGTAAGAACAACTGAACCCGATCACAAGATGCATTCATCATAGAAATTTACTGTATTGTACTATCCATTTACATGAGCAACTGAGGCACTTTATAGTAAGGAAAGAAATAACTGAGTAAATTCTCTTGGTCTTATAAAAAAAGAGGGCAGTGTACTGCAGTAGTTAAAAAATTGGATCATGGGTCTGGTTTAAGTCAGGTTTCCTAGGAAAGCATGAGATGAGTTTTCTTGTCCAAGTGATTTATTGGGCTGTACTCTCTAAAGAAGAAAAGTGAAGGAAGTAGGATAGGTCAGGAGAGGCAAGAATGTGGCTCAGTTAGAGACTAGTTTCAGTTTGATCCCACAGGAATGCTCTGGAGCACAAATTGCACCACAGAATTAGCCCTACCTTGAAGCAAGTGGTTAGTCCTTTATAACTCCCTATCATTGAGTCATTGGTCAGGATCTGCCGGTAGGAATTGGAAGAAACATAGTCTCTCAGAAGAGAGTAACTCTCTGAATTATCAGCCCACAGTCATATGAGCTGGAGGATGAAATGGACAGCAGGGTAAGGTAGATATAGCTGCACATCATCTTCTACAGGGCTTAATTGTTCTGGCTTTTAATCACCACATAGCTATTACCTATGTGACACTTGGTGAGTATGTAAGTTCTCTGGTCTTGGGTTCCTTATCTATAAAATTGAGGAGAATAACCCTTGTTTCTCAAGGTTATTTCAAGGATAAAAAGAAAATAATGCATAGGGCTGGTGCTGGTAAATGTGCTCAGTAAATAGATGCTTTACAAAATGCTAAATGGCTAGAAGGCAAGAATGATTTAATGAATGATATGGTTTTTTTTTCAATAAGACACTGTCCTTGGCAAAACTCCACAAGTAAGGAAATATTTTTGGGTTCCCTTCCAGTAGAGCATGACACAATAAAGACATTCTTGCCTATTTTTATAGATGTCTGTGCAAGTGCCTAGTCTCCAGCAACTCAGTGGTGGTACTTACTGAAAAAGCCCAAGTGGTGGGGTTGGTATGTGATTCTCATGACAGCAGCAGCCTCGCCAAGAAGATATGGAAGAATTTGCAGAAGTCATACCATTTAGCATAAGGGAACTAGAATGGAAAGAAAGTGAAAAATGGTTGAACCCTTGCAGTAGCTGACCAAATTTGTTTGTGAGGATATGAGACACTTTTTGGTGGTGGTTGGGCAGGCAGTAGTGGGTTAATACACAAGACTCAGATCCTGTAATAGTAAAGAGGGTTGGTGGTGAGCTACAGAATAATAGCAATAGGTGCCTAAGGACTACTGCTTTGTCATTTTTATTCATGTGATATATATTAGACTAGGTTAAAGATACAAGTACCGGTTCAGAGGTGACATCTGTGATTGGCATTAACTTGGGCCAGCTTGCCTAGAGCACTATTCTAGGGTATTAAAATATATCAAAGAATAAAACACAAATGCCTGCTACATGAGTTTATACTTAGCAGAAAATAAACATAATATATAAGCAAATAATACACTGTAATATGTTAGAAGGTGGTAATCACTATGAATTTTGGAAGTATATAGAGTAGGGTAGGGCATGCTGGAGAGTGAAGGTGGTAACCACTATGAATTTTGAAAGTATATGGAGTAGGGTAAGACATGCCAGAGGATGAAGGAGCAGTTTGCTGTATTAAATAGGATGGGCATGAGAGGCCTTACTGAGAAGGTAAGAGTTAAGCAGACACATGGAGAAGGTAAATGAATTAGTCTAGTGAAGATCACCAGGAGAGCATTTCAGACAGAAGGAACAGCTACAGCAAAGGACTTAAAATAGGAGAGAATCTAGCATGTTTAAGGAAAAGAGAAAGAGGAGTGAGCAAAGTGGATAGTGGTATGAAATGAGGTCATACCTCATACAAGGGTAACAAGACGAAGAGGAATGAATGAAATAGGGGGATTAAAAGTAGAGGGATGCTTTGCATGGTTGTTGCTGACCCTCCTTTTGTGGTCTGGCTCCTGCTCTCCATACCTGCCAGATTGGAATAAGCTACCACTGTTCACTTCTTGAATGTCATCTATTGCCTGCAATTACCTCTTGTTGTGCCTTTCCTGGAACAAACTTAGCACTCTCTCCCCCATCTCCTAGTGCTAAATCCTACTTAACTTTGGGGTATTCTTAGGATTTTCCTACAACTAGGATATTTTTCTTCTTAGCCTTTTCACCTCACCCTTTTCTACCTCACCTTCACCACCATGACCACCACCACCCTTGCACCCTCCCCTGATCCAAGAGCCTGTTATTTTTTTAAGAGACAGGATCTAGCTCTGTCACTTAGGCTGGAGTGCAGTGGCACAATCATAGCTTACTGTAACCTCAAACTCCAGAGCTGAAGTGATCCTTCTGCCTCAGCCTCCCAGTGAGCTGAGATTACAGATATGAGCCACTACACCCAGCCCCAAGAGTCGTCTTCTGTTGTATGCATTCCCATGCTACTGAGTGGATCCTGCCATCAGACTCTTAAGGCCATTCCCATTAAAATATAACTAAGTTTAACAAGGCTTTTATGTTTCTTATAGGTATCTTCAACCAGCACATAACAACTCACCTTTGTTATCTAAAAAAGTAGAGAATTTTATGGAATGACTATAATCTGAAAGACGATGTTTAAAGCATAGTAAAGACATTTACAACACAATATTCCTTCTTTGTCTTTCTCAAAGCCTAGTTTGGTGTCAAGAAATATTTGTTGAACAATTGTGGAACAAAACAGACCTGGTTGCAAATCCAAGCTCAAATTTAGTGATTCTAGGCAAGGTAATTAAATTTCCTGACCCCATTAGGCTGCAAAATCAGCCTAACATGTAATTCTCAGCGTGATTTTCAGACTTAAATAAAATAGCATGAAAAGGCCCCACATTTTATAGGTGCTTAATGGTCATTCCATTTGCATCTTAAATATACCTTCCTCTTTGTGTTGCTGCTTTCAGTTTACCTTGCTCACAATACTCAGCAAGAACCTATGAAGCTTCAGAAAATCTATTCTTTAGTTCATTACAGTTTAATAAATCACATAAGTCTGTTCAACCTGGGCTACAAGAACATAAGAAAAGTGTTGGCCATAAAGTCAAGTCAGAGCAAGGAGACAGCTGCTCCTCTTTCCCAAAATATAATAAATACCATTCAATTAGCCCCTTTTGAAGATGTTTGTTATCCATATAACGAATTATGAGAGACACATTTCTAAAATTTTTCTCAGATGTCAAAAACATCATATCTATATTACCATTTTATTTTAAAGTGACAATTCCAAACATGGTTTTAAACCAAACACATGCAGCTTATAATGAGCTTAAATTACTGTGTGCATAGAAATAAACATAAACTTTTCTAAACAAAAATGATATGTGCCAGTGGTCATTTTCTTCAGGTTCATAAAAACTGTTTTAAGAGCATTCTATGGCAGCAATAACTGCATAAATCCATTTTCTAGAGTTAAGTTGACATTTTCTACAACCTTGAAACACTGAAAAATGAAAGCTATTTTGACATGGTAGCAAACAATCAAGTCTACTAAAGATAAATAATCATCTCATTTTGTTTATTTACAAAACATTGTAGAAATGTTAAAATTGGGGCCTTACTTCCTGGTAGACCCTCGCCATCTTAGAACTCCTGGGTCTGTAGAGGCAAGTGACCTCAGGCCAAGCCCTGTAGGTCAGACTCCATCATGGGTCCCAGATTGGGAGGAAGTGGCTTCTCCACTCTTGACTATTAGGAAGGCTGCAGGCAGAACTCCTAGGTCTATGAGTGACCAGCTAGTGGCACAAGGCTGGAACTGCATGCCCTTTCCCCTTACTCCTGTTCACCAGACTCTCTAGTTTACAGGTTTTTATTACCTACTTCCCCTTACTGTTGCCCCTGGATCCTTGGGTTCAGAATATCTCTACTGCTTTGTGCTTAGAGCAGTAAAATGTAGTGCAATGAAAAACAATGTGGAACCTTTGAATTAGAATATCTGGCCTTTCAATTCCATTGAAGGGTCCTTGATTTAGGGCAAGTTGTTTTAATCTATCCAAATTTCAATGCCTTCACCTGTTGATATGGTTTGGCTCTGTGTCCCCACCCACATATCATCTTGTAGCTCCCATAATTCCCACATATTGTGGAAGGGACCCTGTGGGAGATAACTGAATCATGGGGGTGGGTTTTTCCCATGCTGTTCTCATGACAGTGAATAAGTTTCACAAGATCTGATGGTTTAAAAATGGGAATTTCCCCTGCACAAGCTCTCTCTTTGCCTGCTGCCATCCATATAAGAGGTGACTTGCTCCTCCTTGCCTTCTGCCATGACTGTGAGGCCTCCCCAGCCATGTGGAACTGTAAGTCCATTAAACCTCTTTCTCTGCCCGGTCTCAGGTATGTATTTATCAGCTGCATGAAAATGAACTAACACATCTGTAAAATGGAGATTATAGCCCCACCTGTCACTGAGTTGTTTGTGATAAATTGACATAGTTCACATCTCTCCCAAAATGGAATATGCCCTTTAAGTTTGGAAAGGCACCCTATTAATTACTGACAGAATATCAGGAATATCATCAAATCTTGATGAATAAAATAAAGTAGATATAACACATTTCTAGAAAGATTACTTATACTATTTATACCCTGGCATTTGAAGTACTTTTTATTTAGAACAGTAGTAAAAATGGATAAGGAAAGTGAACGATGATGGAAAACCAGACCAAGAAAATTCCTTGAGCTTTTTTGAATACCTTAATCAAATTGAATTGTTAGAAATACAAGAATACCTTATTCCCACTGGTACTCAAAGTCTCTGAATAAGCAATTCTGATAAAGATGAGTGAGGAGCAAGATGAAAAAAATGAAGAGTGATATGAATTGCAAGAAAAAAATGTGTGAAGAGATCTAAGTAAATTGCTTATTTGGGCTGCTGAAATAAATCCACTTTTTAACAGGAGCGCACCATAATCCACCAGATGTCCATAGAAAAAACTGAAAATCATGAACTGAAGGCATGTTTCTAGCCTTACTATAGTGCGAAGACTACTTTCTGAAAAAGCCAATCATGTGAACAACACTAGGGACAAAGATGAATATACCCTTCTTCATCGAGCAGTCTACAATGGACACTTAGATATCATCCATGAGGTGACTGCACAAGGGGCAGATGTTCATCCAGTGACTGTGGATAGCTGGATACCCCCGTACAACGCTTGTAAGTGTAATAACACTAGAGTGGCTTCTTTCTTCCTTCCACATGATGCAGCTATGAATGCCCAAACAAAAGGCCTCTGAACTCCGTTGCATCTTGCTTCTGGGAACAAAGATAGCAAAGATACCCTAGGACTCCTCCTGATGAACCCTTACATCAAACCAGGTCTGAAAAACAACTTGGAAGAAACAACATTTGATATCACCAAGAGGATAAGTATCTATTACTACCTCTTTAAAACTGTGGAAGGCTGTACAAATTTTTCACCTCAATCTTAACAAGTACATAACCCTCTTACTTGAGGGTAGAGGGTGAGAGGAGGGTGAGGGTTGAAAACTACCTATCAGGTATGACTACACTCAATACCTAGGTGACAAAATTATCTGCATATCAAACCCCAGTGACATGCAATTTTTTCACCTCAATCTTAACAAGTAAGTAACCCTCTTACTTGAGGGTGGAGGGTGAAAGGAGGGTGAGGGTTGAAAACTACCTATTAGGTATGACTGCACTCAATACCTAGGTGACAAAATTATCTGTATATCAAACCCCAGTGACATGCAATTTACCCATATAACAAACCTGCACATGTACCCCTCCACCAAAATAATAGTTGAAAAATTAAAGGGAAAAAAACCAATCTGGATAGAAACAAAAAGCATAAATATAAATATTCAAGAAAAATAAGCTATAGCAAAAAATAAATTTTAAAAAATCAAAATATGAAAAAATATGAAAAAACTTAATAAAAATGACTTAATTTTATTATAAGAAACAAACTCATGATTAATTCCAACAGAAAAAAATACTTGACATGAATCATATCTGTGAGTTTTTAATTTCAAAAAATAACAACAAAATATACATTACTTCCTGCATATAATTTATAATTACTCAGGGTAATGCATTTTATAAAATAGAGCTATATAAATGTTTCAGAAATTCTACTAACCAAGAGAACTAGCTTTCATAAAATATGGTATCTCAGAGACCATTGTTAAGATATTAAGAAACATTAAACGTAGAGTTTTAAAGTTTTAAACCTTTGCCTTGGTGAGAAAATTTGTAACGTTAACATTTGTTTCAATTCTTCTGCAATTTAATTAATATTTATCCTAAAGTAAAGACATCTATACTGGCAGGTATCTAAGGAAGTACAAATGGTCTGGTTCTATGTAAATCTAGGTTTAAGTCCCAGAACTTTTTGATACAAGCTTGATCTCATATTCCCAAATTATCAAATGCAAATAATCACATCTACCTCTCTCTATTTCTCAAAGGATTTATGAGGAAATCAGAAGTATATAATATGTATGAAAATACTTAGAATTATTTGAAAGGGTGACTTTACAAATTTGAATTAACCATGTGGTTTATTATTATTGGCATAATTAGAAAGAATAAGAGAAATAGCACACATTTATGTAGTTTTATCATTAGGTAATGCACTGCCTATTATAATAAATATATCATTCATGAGAATGTAAGGAAGTTATATGGAAGATCACTCACATGAGACGGCTCAGTGTTAAATCTGTCTGTGGCTTTATTTCTATACTACAGTAGAGTGGCTGAGAAGAGAGTCGATTCTGGAGACAGACAGACCACCTGAATTGATTTCTGGTTCTACATTATTTAGTTGTGTGATCATGGTCAAATTTCTTAACTTCTCACTGTCTTAGTTCCTCATTTGCAAAATGGTAATAAACAAAAGTACCACTTTGATAGGGTTTTCACAAGAAAGACATGAATTTGTGGCAGTCACTGTTGGCTGTCTAATTCAAAACCCATTCTCAACCTTCTTTTCCTTTCTCCTATTCTGCTATAAAGGCAGAAAAAAATGTAATACATGATTTCCCTACCTCCCTTGCAACTAGGAGTGCTAAGTAATAGTGCCAGCAGAGGAGACCTAAGCAGAAATCTGTTGGAGCTTCTAGGAAAGCTTTGGTTTTCCTGATAAAAAGAGACAGATGTATCCAGGTCCATCCTTTCCTTCCTTTTTCTTGTCTTTAACACAAACATGCTTCCTGGACCTGGGAGTGACATCTTGCAACCAAGAGGATGAGGCCAAGAGAGCAATGTAGATGCTATGAGAAACCACTGTGCCACTGAACCAATGCCAGTTTCCACACTCCTTTTAACATGAAAAGCAATGAACCATAGGTTTTTAAGTGACCAATACTGAATACTGTCACTTGTAGCTAGAAGTATTCCTTAACTGATAGAGTTAATATATGTAAAATGTTTGGAAATTGTTCTTAGTCACTGTAAATGCTCAATAAATTTTAGTTATTAGTATTATTTTCCAGTTAATGACATTTTGATATTACAATTGATATTACATTTGATATTACAATTGAATTTGAATAAGTGATATATATTTGTCTAATTTATGTATTCTTTCTTATAATTTCAACATAGAGCTATGTTATTTAAAATTCATTGTATTTTATACACATGATAAATGATTCTCTCTTGTAGTGAATAAGCTGTCTAAAAGCCCATTTTTTGCTATCTACTTTAATTCAAGAGCCCATTAAATCTGTTGAGTTCTTTTTGGTTTTCATCAATATATTAGAATTTTAAACTGTTCTATAGTGAAGCAAGTTTTGGAAATGATGTTCTAAAATTTCATTAGTTACCTTTTAATCCATTTTTTAAAACTTATAATTTTGCAATGTTTTTAACACTAACATGTTCATGCATTTATGTGTTATTGCTCTTCCCCAGCAATCTATTGGGACTACAGTTTACAAAATATAATTTTTTGTTGGAGTAAAGGTTAGCATAGTCTTAAGACACTCTTCTACCATACCTATATGCAATGTAGTAGGGTATACATTAAAAATCTAGGAAGAAAAAAAAATGAGATAAAAGTAAACAAGTTCCCTAGTTATTCAAACAATAAATAGACATAAAATCAAAGAAAATTATTCCAGGAAACAGATCATTCAAATTGTGAATCTATATATCACTCTACACTTACATTCATTTTAGAGTTTAATTAGCACTGTTTACATTATAAAGTCCAAACTGATACTCTTAATTTCAATATTTGACCTCCTCCCCCACACAAATACATCCCTACTTTTCCACCGCTTTCCCCCGACGAAGTAAATGCAACAATTCACCCAATTGTTCAGGCTTAAAATTCGGATGTCATCCCTGACCAGCCTTTCCCTATCATCCCACTTCCAATGTATTAGTGAATCTTAATTGCTATCTCTACAAAATGTATAAATCCTGAATCTGACATCTAGCCACCTCCACAGATAACCACTAGAGACTCAGTTTCCTACATCATCCTTTCACAACCATTTTCATCCATGGACTCCATACTAGAATATTTGAAGAAACAAAACAAGACGAACATTTTCATTTACCACTACTTCCTTGTAGTATATTAGTTAATGCTTCTTAGCCAAAATCCATCTTCATCATTTTCTGATAAATTTTTTCCTCTTTGTTTAAGAATTTGTTTTGTTCTCTGACCTAACCATATTCCTTAAAGAAGAAAATAAATCCAGAAAAGAAGCCAGTCCTGTTTTCACAGCTTCCGTGTTCCTACTAGATTTAGACTTGTTGTCTGATATCTTTCTTCCACAACCTTTTCCAATCTTGGCTATATATTAAAATCACCAGAGGAACATTGAGAAATATCAACTCCTGGACTCTACTCTCAAAGATGTTGACATACAGTACATGGTTTCAACTGGGGTTGACTAGAATTATCTCCAGGGAATTCTAAGCAGCAGATAAGGTTGAGAACCTAGACTGTTATATTAGACTCTTAACTGGTGCTCCTGATTCTACGCTTGCTCCCATAAATACAGTCTCTTCTCCTTGTAGCTAGAGTTACCTTTTAAAATGGTAAATCAGAGCCTTGAAACTTTCTATCACAATAACAATAAAACCTCAAAGAGGCCTTCTCTGAAATTCCTATTTTAATTCTGATTTGCTTCCATTATTCTCTATCTCATTTACCTGGTTAATTTTTCTGTGTAGAATTTATCATTACCTAGTATTTAATTATGTATTTATTAATTTATCTTGCTAGACTATAAACATTTGGAGGTCAAGGATCTTGCCTTGTCTTCCTCACAACTTTATTCCTGATGCCTAAACAATATAGTAGCAGCATAGTAACTATTTGTGGAATCAATTAATGCTATATTTTAAAAAGCAGTTGCTAATCTTTCCCCTTGACTATCTTGTGCACATAATTTCTAATAATTGAAAAAAATTGATTTACCATTTTTATGCCTCTAAAATTATCTCCAAAAGAGACAATTAATCCCACTATATCTCAGTCAAAATTAAGAATTCAGGATCCCAACAGAACTTTTTCAAACTATTGAAAATAAGAATTGCAAAAATATGATAACATTAACTTTAAAACTAATTCCCCGCAAAATCCACCATCATCATTTGTAATATTAAAACAAACTACTAGCTAATCATTGCATATTGTCTGAGTGAAAGCTTGAAAGTTTAAAAAACAAACTCAGGAACTAGGAAGAAGAGCCTAAATCTGAGTAATATTTATTACTGTGATACAGCTGGTTTCTCACCCTCTTTGTTTTACCAGTTTCCTGTCATCAGTGAACCAAGCAGAACACTGAAGTCATTAACCCAGTGTGTAGGTGGCATTCTGACCCACTCCAGGAAATCGTCTTGGGGGAATTCCCAAATCTCTTCAGACAAAACCAAATTACTGATTTCTTATCTGGCCAGGAATAAAGCTTGTGATTTACCTGTAAATGAATCATAGCTCATTCCAAGTCTGATTTACTAGTCCGAAGATGAAATCTCCTTTGGAAAGGAATGTTTCCCTCTACAGAGAGTAAAACAAATGGTGGAAACAAGTATTCCCCTAGGGAGAGAGTGCTTCTGTGAGCATTATACTTTCCAAGTAACATCTGAGCACCACTATGAGGCCCAACAGTCTGGTGTTAGTTTAGAAAGTTCCACATCTACGACCTTGGGCAGTTGATATGACCTTCCTTTTCCTCAGTTTCCTCATCTATAAAATGGAGATAGTATTTACCTTAAAAAGCTATAGTGAGAATTATATGAATTAGTGACTACAAAGTGTTTAGAAAAGTGTCAAGGCACATGGAAGTGCTATTTAAGTATTGGTAATCACTAGCCTGGTGCAGTGACTCACGCCTATAATCCCACCACTTCCGGAGGCTGAGGCAGGAGGATCATTTCAGACCAGAAGTTTGAGATCAGCCTGGGCAATGCAACGAGACTCCATCTCAACAAAATTTAAAATTAGCCTGCATAGTGGCATACACCCAGCTACTCAGGAGGCTGAGGTGGGAGGATTGCTTGAGCCCAGGAGGTTGAGGCTGCAGTGAACAGTGTTCATGCCACTGCACTCCAGCCTGGGCAGCACAGTGAGACCCTGTCAAAAAACAAACAAACAAAAATCGCTAAAAGCATGGACTGCAGAGCCAACTGTTTCCTGTCTTCCTGGGTAGATAATATTGGGCAGATAACATTACCTTTCTGTGCCTCTAATTCCTTCTGTAAAATTGAGATAGCATATACCTCAATAGGACTGTGTGAGTATTGTGACTTAATATAAGAAAAGTCCATAAAATGAATTTATTATCATTATTATTGCTGTGATTGTTATCTTAGACTACGATTCAGTGAAAGATTTTTGAAGCATTGATCTCTTCCATGTCTCCTGCTTCTTTAGTTACTATTTCTTAGGCCCTTGAAGTCATCCCTTTCCTTTAGTGGCTTCCTAAAGAAATAATCAATCCCCAAAACAAGAAAAGTTCATTATTACCTACCTTCTGAAGTTTACTTCTACCATTTCAGCCATCTCAGCCGCAGCCTAGTTCTGAGCCCTTGCTGGAGAGCACACCCACAACCATCTAATCTTTGACAATCCTGACAAAACCAAGCAATGGGGAAAGGATTCCCTAGTTAATAAATGGTGTTGGGAAAACTGGCTAGCCAAATGTAGAAAGCTGAAACTGGATCCCTTCCTTACACATTATACAAAAATTAATTCAAGATGGATTAAAGACTTAAATGTTAGACCTAAAATCATAAAAACCCTAGAAGAAAACTCAGGAAATACCATTCAGGACATAGGCATGGGCAAGGACTTCATGTCTAAAACATCAAAAGCAAAGGTAACAAAAGCCAAAATTGACAAATGGGATCTCATTAAACTAAAGAGCTTCTGCAGAGCAAAAGAAACTACCATCAGAGTGAAGAGGCAACCTACAGAAAGGGAGAAAATTTTTGCAATCTACCCATCTGACAAAGGGCTAAAATCCAGACTCTACAAAGAACGTAAACAAATTTACAAGAAAAAATCAAACAACCCCATCAAAAAGTGGGCAAAGGATATGAACAGATACTTCTCAAAAGACATTTATGCAGCCAACAGACACATGAAAAAATGCTCAGCATCACTCGCCATCAGAGAAATGCAAATCAAAACCACAATAAGATACCATCTCACACCAGTTAGAATGGCAATCATTAAAAAGTCAGGAAACAACAGGTGCTGGACAGGATGTGGAGAAATAGGAACACTTTTAGACTGTTGGTGGGACTGTAAACTAGTTCAACTATTGTGGAAGACAGTGTGGCGATTTCTCAAGGATCTAGAACTAGAAATACCATTTGACCCAGCCATCCCATTACTGGGTATATACCCAAAGGATTATAAATCATGCTGCTTTAAGGACACATGCACACGTATGTTTATTCTGGCACTATTCACAATAGCAAAGACTTGGAATCAACCCAAATGTCTATCAATGATAGACAGGATTAAGAAAATGTGGCACATATACACCATGGAATACTATGCAGCCATAAGAAAGGATGAGTTTGTGTCCTTTGTAGGGACATGGATGAAGCTGGAAACCATCATTCTCAGCAAACTATCGCAAGGATGGAAAACCAAACACCGCATGTTCTCACTCATAGGTGGGAATTGAACAATGAGAACACTTGCGCACAGGATGGGGAACATCACACACCAGGGCCTGTCGTGGGGTTAGGGGATGGGGGAGGGATAGCATTAGGAGATATACCTAATGTAAATGACGAGTTAATGGGTGCAGCACACCAACATGGCACATGTATACATATGTAACAAACCTGCACGTTGTACACATGTACCCTAGAACTTAAAGTATAATAATTGAAAATAATAATTAAAAAAACAGGAAAAAAAAAACAAATAGTCCCTAAGAATATATTCTTGACCCTCTCATCTTATCCTATCCCTTCTCCTTTGATAACATTATTACTTTAATATGTCCATTATTACTTCTTAGGAAGATGACTTCTAAAGCTGGATAGCCCAGGCCTCTCTGGGGAACTTTGGACCTTAACTGGACATGGATGTTCCTTAGCTTTTTAGATGTGTCTCTGCAGAACAAAGCTTACCTGTTTCCTCAAACTTTTCCTCCTTCTTCTTCTTGTCTTATCAGCTTTGACTCCCCTCTCCTGTTCATCCTTTATATCCAGTCACCAAATCCTATTTATTTTTTTTTTTCAGCTTAAAATTTTAATTTATTCAGTTCATTTAAGAGTTAAGTGTACTCTTGGGGTTGGATTACATCACTGTAACATGAAAATGAGAAATGTTGGCTGGTCTTTTGAACACACAATATATAAACTTGAGAGTAGTTAATTGCTTAGTATTATCCACTATTTTGATTTGGAAACAGAGAAAATAAGTATTCAGCAAGGGGGCAAGGCATGTAAAAAGCCAAAGAGGAGACAAAATATATTTTGACTTCAATAATGCATGCCAGTCCAGGCTTGTTCCTGGAGGCTTATTGAGTGTTGAATTCTTTGCTTGGTGCCTAGAAGTGTTTTTTTGTTTTGTTTTGTTTTTTTCTTCCCAACTTTTATTTTAAGTTCAGGGCTACATATGCAAGATGTGCAGGTTACAGAGGTAAACATGTGCCATGGGGGTTTGCTACACAGATCATCTCATCACCTAGGTATGAAGCTCAGCATCCATTAGCTAGTCTTCCTGATGCTTTCCCTCCTCCCAACCCCCACCCTGTGACAGGCCCCAGTATATGTTGTTCCCACTTGTGTCCACATGTTCTCATCATTCAGCTCCCACTTATAAGTAAGAACATGCAGCATTTGGTTTCCTGTTTTTGCATTAGCTTGCTGAGGATAATGGCTTCCACCTCCATCCATGTCCCTGAAAAGGACATGATCTCATTCCTTTTTATGGCTGCATAATATTCCATGGCATATATGTACCACATTTTCTTTATCCAGTCTATCATTGATGGGCATTTGGGTTGATTCCATGTCTTTGCTATTGTGAACACTGCTGCAATGAACATACATGTGCCCATATCTTTATGAAGGAATGATTTATGGTCCTTTGGGTGTATACCCAGTAATGGGATTACTGGGTCAAATCCTATTTCTGCCTCTAGATCTTTCAGGAATCACCACAGTGTCTTCCACAATGGTTAAACTAATTTACACTCCCACAAACAGTGTAAAAGAATTTATTTTTCCCCACAACCTCACCAGCATGTTGTTTTTTACTTTTTAATAACTGCCATTCTGACTGGCTGACATGATATCTCATTGTAGTTTTGATCTGCATTTCTCTAATGGTCAGTGATGAGCTTTTTTTCCTTCTGTTTGTCGACCTTGGTAATATTCCTCTCCACTGCCAGGAAAGCTCTATTTTTCCACTCTTATATGGCTTGTTATTTAGGACTCTGCACAGGTCTGACTACCCTATCTAAAATCTACCTCTTACATTGAGACAGACCTTATTCCAAACCTATTACTTCATTTAGTCCTCATAACAATTCTATTTGGTGGGTACTATCATCACCTCCCTTCTACAGATAAGTTAGCTCATACCCAGATAGATGCTAAGTAAATTGCCCAAGGGCACACAGCTACAGCTAGTGACTCCTCCTGGAAACACCAAAGTGGTTTGATTCCAGAAACTGAGCACACTTGTTTCTTTTGAAGCACTTACAATCCGCAATAGTGTTTTTGTTTCCTTGCACATTGTCTAACTCTACTTATTAAAGTGAGCTCCATGAGGCTCCATGGTTTATCTTTGACGTTGTCTCCCCAAACCCAGTTGCACTTGGCTGTACTAAGTAATCCCTAGCATTTATTGAATGAATGCATTGAGAAAGACAGATGTGGCCCCCAAATAGCTAAATTACTTAAAAATACTTACCTCTGAGTCTCTGAAGTACATAATTTCAAAATCTTTTATCAAAGAATCTGCAAGAAAAAAAACAGCAAAAGCTTTCAAATAATAGTGCATGGCTATTATCTTGAGATACATATAATATGCCCTGTTTCGTGGTAGATCTACTTTTCTTTGGTGGGGAAGAAAATCACTGTCTTACCAGCATCTAGAAGTTCTACCGTCTAGAACCTTTCTACATTTCTACCATGTAGAAAGATGAGTTTGAGCTTGGGCCACTTCCACCTGGAGCTGTTTGAATTATTTGCTCTCTGACCATTTAAGTCATTTCTTTCTTTCTGGCTCTTTGGATCCACTGTACCCAGAAACCCCCTCCTTTCATATTTTCCTCTAGGACATCTACACTACATAGCGGGGAAGTGTTTTGATGGTCTGAAGCTTCTAAATCTAAGGTGAGATCTAAGATCACATGAAATGAAAAAGAAGAATTCTTTGCGGCAGTATTTTCTCCTGGCTCCTTTGTCGGCCTCTACTTGTGTAAGGGCTTCTTGAATGTCTGAGTGGTGCTCCTGAGCGAGGTGCTCCGAGGAAGATTCCGTCTCCCAGGGGATACAGATTTAACAGACGTTTGGCAGGGGGGCAGATGAAAAGGATGGCGGGGAAAGTCTAGTCTTACTTGCCATTAAATCCTAGTGTGCTCCTGCCACATGTAAGGCATTCTTTGCCGAGCAAGAATTTCATCAAGCAAATACTTTAAAGAGGTCGAAAGGTAAGTCTCTGAGAGGAACTGGAAGTGCCAGCAGGAGCCTGGCGCACGAACTTCATCACCAGTGTTAGACACGCCAGGTTTTCACCTCAGGAAGCCTCAAGGTTAGGGACGGGGTAGGTAGGTGAGCAGCGGGCCGCTGTGCGCCTGCGCTGGAAGGCTCCAGACCCGAGCACTTGCACGTCGCTGCTTCCCGCGCATCCCTTCGGACGCCCCACCCCGGTGCGCATGCGCATGGAGAACTGAAGGACGCGCGTTGCTCACAGGAAGCTGCCTTGGCTAGCATGGCGGCGGGAGGGCTACGCGGCCTGCCAGTGGCCGGCGGAGGGGAGAGTAGCGAGAGCGAGGATGACGGCTGGGAGATTGGGTATCTCGACCGGACGTCTCAGGTAGCAGAGGAGGCCTTGTCTTGACCACACCTGGTTTCGGCCTTCCCTGGCCCTCGAAGGCGAGGCCCAGCCTGGTGAAACCTCTCACTTCCTCGCATGTATTTCCCTTTTTCTCAGTGGAAATACGGGCGTTTGTAGTTAGGCAAACCCGCACAAATTTCCTCCTGTTCCCCAACTGTGGTTACCACCAAATACGCTTCTTTAGATCGTTGTAGCTCTTCACTTGGGTTTGGATCCATCATTACCTATTCCCTTGAAAGATAATTTTCGACACGAATTCTTTTCAAACTTTGTATCTCGGTCAAAATAAAGCCAAGAAAAAAACCTATGTACTTAACCAAACATTATTGTTTCCTGATGAGGTGGAAACAAAACTATATATAACAAGAATTTTTTAAAACTGTTCACTTTTCTAGAAATTGAAAGGGCTGTTACCCATTGAGGAAAAGAAAGAAAAATTTAAGAAAGCAATGACCATCGGAGATGTTTCATTGGTCCAGGAGCTCCTAGATTCTGGTGAGAGATAAGGACAGTTTCACCTGAACACAACTGTCTTAAGTTTGCAAGGATTCCTTATTTTTAAAAGATTTATGTTGCTTTTCTAATGGAAACACAACAAATGTTAATATAAATTATCATAATATCCTGCATAATCTTCGTTGACTCTGAGTCCTGCCTGTCTTATTTTCTTACTCTCTCCTTACATTTGGAATGCCACCCTATTTATCTTCCATCAGTTCTTCCACCTCCTTCAAGCAAGAGGCCTACTCTAATCCTGTCCCACTCTGATCATTCTTAATTTTCTCTTCATTTACTCTGCTGTAATGTTGTATGTTTCTTTTTTCTTTTCTTTTCTTTTCTTTTCTTTTCTTTTCTTTGGGTGGTGGGGGGTGAGGGGGAATGTTGTCTCACTCTGTGGCCCAGGCTGGAGTGTAGTGGCGCGATCTTGGCTCACTGCAACCTCCACCTTCCGGGTTCAAGTGATTCTCCTGCCTCAGCCTCCTGAGTAGCTGAGACTCCAAGCGTGTGCCACCACGCCCGGCTAATTTTTTTTTTTAATAGAGATGGGGTTTCACCATGTTAGCCACTATGGTCTCGATCTCCTGACCTCGTGATCTGCCTGCTTCAGCCTCCCAAAGTGCTGGGATTACAGGCATGAGCCACCGTGCCCTGCCTGTTGTATGTTTCTTAAGAATTGGTTCGAGTACATTTTAGTTTTTCTCGTTACAGTTTTTTGTTTTGTGCTGGTGGAATGAGGCCTGAGCTAGGAATCAGAATAAGTATATGGATAATTTCTTCCAGCTTATTGCCTACTCTGGTTTCTTGGAAGAGGCATTTAAGCTTTGAGAGCATCAATTTTCATTTGGAGGGGATGGAGCGTCGCTCTGTCGCCCTGCTGGAGTGCAATGGCACCATCTTGGCTCATTGCAGCCTCCATCTGGGGGCCGGGCTTCAAGCGATTCTCCCACCTCAACCTCCCGAGTAGTGGGGACTAAAAGCACCTGTCGCCAAGCCCAGCTAATTTTGGTAATTTTAGTAGACACGAGGGTTTCACCACGTCAGCCAGGCTGGTCTCGAAATACTGACCTCAAGTAATCACCCACCTTGGCCTTCCAAAGTGCTGAGATCTCAGGCATGAGCCGCCACACCCAGCCAGAGAGCATCAGTTTCTTTATGTAAAGCATCATAATTCTGTCCTGGGCTTCATGACTTTTTTTGTGTGTGTGGATTAAATGAAAAAAAAATTTTAATTACCTTGACATAGAAATGTAAATTATTGATTATAATGATTGAAATTACTCAAAGGAATAACAAGCATTTACTTTAGGTTGGTGCAAAAGTAATTGTGGTTTTTGCCATTGTAGATACAAAACATTCACACACAAGGTAGTTAGATGTGATTATATGTAGCATAATGTTTTTATTCTATGCTAGAATCAATGCATAGTTTACTGAAAAGTAAATAATTTTGAAAACAAGACAGATCTAGGTTTGATTACTAACTGTGCCACTTGATGACTTTGTAACCTTTACTAAATTACCAAATCTTCCTAAGTTTCAATTTCTGTCCGTTTTAAAATGAGGATTATTATATCAAAGTGTTGTTGGCAAGGGGGAAGATTAAAATACACTTTTAAAGGACTTAGAACACATAGGAATTATGTAAACATTAGCTGTTATTCGTGTAAGATATGAGAAGGATCTGTATGACTTTTTGGACAGTGGAACTTGAGTTTGTAATTGAAAAATGAAATTGAATAAACTCTGAATAAGTAGAAAGAGGCCTGAATACCTAATGTTAATATATGTATAGTGTACATAGCATGGGGTGGAATAAGCAGAGATTTGTTTTAGAAAAGAAAATTTGCCTTAGGAGTAATGGGACTAGGTACAGTTAACATGATAGAGGCTTTTGAAGGATTAAGACTTGATATGATTGATGGGCAGGTTAGAGGTTTACAGTCTCTTGAACAGAGCCTGCTGCTAAGTAGTTATTTAGTCAACCATTTGAAATTTGTTTTTAATTACAAAAATTTTTAAAGTTCATTTTTAAAAGCCAGTAATAGAAATGTAGGTAGAAGTAGAAAGATTTCTTTACCATTGTCCTCACTCTCGTTCCCCTTACTGCTGATGCCTCACTTTCACAGGTTAACTCCTGTTTTAGGGTATTTCCTTCCAGATGTCATTATGTAACTGTTTTTTAAAATATTGTTAATTTTTTGCCTTTCAAAGTCATTGTTGTTCTTGAAACATGTTTCTGCACCGATTGAAAACTCTAAAAATAAAAGCACATTTTGAGTCAACCACTTTTAACCATTTGAAGATGTCTCCAGTTTTTGTTCTGTGTACTATCATTTCAATTTTCTTTAAAGTATGACATATTTTAGACATTCAGAAAAGAAAGGTACCCCCTCTGGAGATAACTACTTTTCTATAGTTGATGTTTATCATTCTTATGAGTATCTTTATACTTTTACTATATCCCTAAACAATATAGTATTACTTTGAATGTTTTTGAGCTCTGTAAATATACGGTGTTCATCTTTTTGAAACCTACTTTTTTTTGCACTATGCCTGGAACATAATATGTGCTTAGTAATTTATGTTAAATATTAGAGGTTAAACATTAAGTTAGAATTTTAGTAAGAATTTTATACTATAATGCCACATTTGCTGCTTTTTTTTTTTTAGACGAAGTCTCGCTCTGTTGCCCAGGCTGGAGTGCAGTGACATGATTTCAGCTCACTGCAAGCTCTGCCCCCTGGGTTCACGCCATTCTCCTGCCTCAGCCTCCCGAGTAGCTGGGACTACAGGCGCCTGCCTCCGTGCCTGTCTAATTTTTTTTTTTTTTTTTTTTTTGTATTTTTAGTAGAGACAGGGTTTCACTGTGCTAGCCAAGATGGTCTCGTTTGCCTGACCTCATGATCCACCCACCTCCGCCTCCCAAAGTGCTGGGATTACAGGCCTGAGCCACCGCACCTGGCCTTTGCTTCTTTTTCTTCACATCTTTTCCTTTCTATCTTTGCTATCACAGTTTGAGCAGTACTCTCAGTAAATTGAGAAAACAATGATCTTTTCTCTGATCTCATTGATATGCTTTCAATTGAAGCAGTTTAAAGAGGAAGACTTGTTAGAGAAGACAAGTAGGGCTAGCAGTATATGTCTATACTAAGATGGTTTAATGTTTTCTCCCAATGATTATTATGTACCTTATATCAATTAAAATTAGACAATTAGATATTAGACATATGTAGTCGTTCAGTGACCCAGTGTTTATACAGTCAAAAAAGTGACACCCCCACCCCCCACCAAGTCTGCATTTCTTCTGTGATGTGACCTTAATCTGTGCGCATAGGACATTTTATAGCCAAAGACAATAGAACCTGTAAATTACAAGGTATTAAAGGCAGGCCCACCTTCAGTGGTGTTTCACATGCAAGTTTTCCTTCTTTGAAACAGAAAAATGTTGTTTCCTTGCGATTAGCAAATATTTCATAGATTTAAGAGAAAGATTGCTACTTAAGTCATGATCTCTTGGCCAGAACCAGTGACTCACACCTGTAATCCCAGCACTTTGGGAGGCTTAAGGTGGGAGAATTGCTTGAGGCCAAGGGTTTGAGACCAGCCGTGGCAACATAGTGAGATTCCACCACTACAAAAAAAAAAAAAAATTATCCCGGCATAGTGGCACGTGCCTATAGTCGGAGCTAGTTGGGAGGTTGAGTATGCTGTAAGCCATAATCATGCCACTGTGCTCCAGCCTGGGTGACAGAGTGAGATCCCATCTAAAAAAGAACAACAAACAAAAACAAAACTTACTTTCAGTACCTGATATCTCCTTTTATTTTAGCTCACTGCTTGTCATTCGATTGTCCAAGATAGAACTTGATAGTCATTTTTAATTTGTTCTTTTCCATCATACCTCCTCCTCAAAGTAATTTTAAATTCTGATGACCCTATCTTTGAAATGTCCTTTTGTTTTCCTTCCTTTCTCTCTCCACTGCCCTTTCTCTGATTTTCTTATAAACTTCCTGCCTTATAACTAGTTTCCTTGCTTCCTGTCCCATTTTCAATAGTGGTATCTGTGTTGTCTTTATAATACATATGTAATGATGTCATTTTCTGGATCAAAAACAGAGTCTGCATTTCTTAAGAGAGCTTTCATAATCTAACCTTAACCTATCTTTTTAGCTTCATGTTTTATAAGTCACCCATGGGTAAGTTTAGTGTTAGGAGTAAAGTTAAAGGTTTTTGAGGGATATATGTGGTATTTTCAACCATAGAGATAATTGATATTGCCCAGGGATAATATTCTAATTTAAAAGGCATTTTACCTCTGTGAAACCTTTCCCAGCTCCCCTAGAGAAAAAAAGGTAGCATGTAAAAACCTGTTATAATATATACATACTCAGTTACATATTATATGATTAAACATCAGTCAGATCAGTCTTTTGGAACGTAGTGCCTGTAGCGAAACTGAACTTAGCAAATTGTATTAACGTCCCAATAGAATTATTTTCTATTTTTTGGAAGCCATTATTACCAAAACTTCCCGTGGTGGAATAAAGTACTTGATGTACGTCACTTTACACAGTACTTTAAGCATATAAGGTGGCTGATTTTTTTCTTTGGTGGTAGTGGGCTTTTAAAAGCTTGTTTTTATATTGACAGGCATTAGTGTAGATTCCACCTTTCAGTATGGATGGACTCCCCTTATGTATGCTGCTAGTGTTGCCAATGCAGAACTGGTTCGAGTCCTTCTGGACAGAGGTGCTAATGCAAGCTTTGAGAAGGGTAAGATGTTTCAGATAACTTAAATGATTATGTTTACTGTGATTCCTTGATTTCCAAGTAGCTATTATATGAAGTGAAAAAAAACTAAAGCAGTTTGAAGTAACCTTTCTATTTATTATATTATGTAAATAGTATACAAAATCAAATGAGAAGCCATACATATTCTGAAAAACTCTTTCCAAAAACATAAATTCCAGTTACAGTATCTTTATAACTGGTTGTTATTATATACCTTTAACTTTAAGGTTTTGGTTGCTTTTAAAGGAAAAATTCTTTGAAAGAAACATTAAAAAGCTTGTAATTTAGTGGCAAATTACTTGAAAATCAGTCTGGAATTTTAAACTAAACTCCAAATTACATCACTTAAAGTTGTTTCAAAGATAGTTCATGAAATCCATCTTTGTCCTTGTTACTAAATAATTTCCATTCAGTAGTACTTTGAGTGTTAGAAGAACAAGAGTATATGAGCAAATCGAGTTTAATTATTACATTGAATTCCTGATTACTTATTTTTAACATATTTTCAATAGACAACTAAATTTGCTTCATAATTTCAGGTATAGGTTTCATTTTAGAATTGATTTTTACATTAATTTTATACCTACAATTTTATTCTTTTTTCTCATTTATATAGTTTACATAAATTTCTGTCTTAACAGTTTCATGTTTAATTTTTTCTGTTAGGTTTTTCTTTTTATGGTATCATTTAAAAATATCACTTGGCCAGGCATAGTGGCCCATGCTTATAATCCTAGCCCTAGCACTTTGGGAGTCCTTGGCAAGAGGATCACTTGAACCCAGGAGTTCAGGATCTGCCTGGACAACATAGTGAGACTTTGTCTCTGCTAAAAATAAAGAAATATTAGCCGGAGGTGGTGGCACACACTTATAACCTCACCTACTCAGAAGGCTGAGGCAGGAGGACTGCTTGAACCCAGGAGTTTGAGGTTGCAGTAAGTTATGATCATGCTGCTGCACTCCAGCCTGGACAACAGAGTGAGACACTGTCTC
The DNA here is from genome assembly GCF_024542745.1 of Macaca thibetana thibetana. Lineage (NCBI taxonomy): Eukaryota > Metazoa > Chordata > Mammalia > Primates > Cercopithecidae > Macaca > Macaca thibetana. The sequence continues at coordinate 41,798,926 of NC_065580.1, forward strand.
AAAAAAAGAAAAATTACTCAATGAAAGCTATGCTTAGGAATGAGGTTTTCAAAAGTGTATAAAATATTCTCAAAAAATTAATAATTGTTATTTTTATACTTCTCCCTCCTTGTAATCAGAGGGATACTTAGAGTTATAAAATATATTTTTCACAGAATGTACATAAAAGTTCCTTTATGTGTCCCACAATAACCCTATCACATACAAAGGGCAGATATTAGGTTCTTATCTGTATATTAGATCTAATGAGATGTTAAGACATCACAGGAGTTACAGTTTCTCAGTGGCAGTACTGGGACTAGAATATGCTCTGTCAATATTGAGCCACTAATGTGAATCATAGCTGTGGTGACCTGTTTTGAAGTTTTAATTCAAAATAGGTGTTTTTTGTGTTTAATTTACTCTAATCTTTGCTGACACCATGAGAGCCAAGGGAAGAAGAGTTTTAGGAAACAGTGAGTTCAGAAAGATCAAGTACAAAATTACTGAAAAGAAACCAAACCAATGGATGTGGCAGTTACAGCAATTTCAGTAGGGTAGTTTATAAGCCAGATTTCAGGAGCTTTCAAATGGGTAAGAAGTGAAATCAGAGAATATAGATCATTGTTTCCCAAACGTGAGTTTAGCAAGGCAAATTTTAACAAAAACTGTTCAAATCCAGACAATGTGGCTATGTCCATGTCCTTAACCACTTTCTGTTCTCTTGAAGTAATGGGAATAAAAGGGGAAGGAAGTTAAATGACTTATAGATAAACTTTGGAGACTAAAGGGATTCATGTCTAATCTCATCTTTTGATGAAGGAAGACAAAGTTATCTGCTAAGAGAGAGATTTAGGAGGAGGTTATAGAGTTTTAGAGTGCAATAATAGAATGTTTTGGGTGGTAAAGACATCAAATAGATGCTCTTGATGTATGGGGGTTTTTCCTCACTTTTCTATTCACTATAGATAAGCAAACTATTTTGATAACTGCATGTTCTGCTCATGGCTCAGAGGAACAGATCTTGAAGTGTGTAGAGCTACTACTTTCAAGAAATGCTGATCCAAATGTTGCTTGTAGGTAAGAGCCTTTATATCTGTTCAAAATTCAAGTTGAATCATAATTTTTCTTTGGTATCAGCCTTTTAAAAATCATGAACAGTGTTTACTTGGCCAAAGAGTTGATGAATGAAAATAGTTCATAAGGCCATGGTTCCAATTCTATAAGATTATCAGAGGAAGCGGATATCATGAAGGTAGTCTTTCAACTTTACGTTTTGAGAGGAATGTCATAACTTAGAATGAGAGGAAAAGGAGGACAATAAACTATAGTATAATTTCTTATGAATCATACTCCTCAAAAGAATATGACGATTGACCTGTAAGAGTAAAGCCTCTTAATGTTCTCTCTGTATAACATTTAACAACTAAACAATTTTACAAAAATACTAAGAAAATATGTCCATTTTCTATTTTCTTAAGTGTTTACATTTTCTTAAGACTTCATGAATTAACTAGGTAATAACATGTATGTAATAGCTTCTAGATACATAGAAGTCAAGCATAAATGTTATCTTGCATCTTTTGAAATGTCAGTAATAAAAATGAATCAGAATGCTTAAAATTTCTATCACATTGGCTTCCTTTCTGACTGCATCTTGTATTTCATCTATTAAATCTCTCTTTGTGTTTCATTTAATCTTTAAAATGAGTAGGAAGTAGCCCATCTAACAAAAATGTCTAGCACAAATAGAATTATTATTCATAATTCTTTAGTTCAGATAGTAATGATCTAGTACCTGATATATAGAAAGAATTATGCTTTACTCCAGAAGTTTTGTTCTAAATTAGTTTAGTTTATATGATACCTGGACAGCAACCTTGGAAGGTACTTTACAGCTTTAGATAATTCCTAAATCTTTGCTGAGATTTTTAAAAATATATTTTGGTCTAGTTGTAGTGGTTCTCAAGCAAGGTCTATTTGGCCTTTCAGGGGACATTAGGCAATGTCTAGAGACATTTTTGATTGTTATACCTGAGAGATACTACTGGTACCTAGTGGGTAGAAGCCAGGGTTGCTGCTGAACATCCCAAAATGCATAGGACAACCCCTCAAAACAAAGAATTACAAATCCCAAAATGTCAGTAGTGCCACGGTTGAGAAACCGTGATCTAGTGTGAGAAGGGCCAAGGTTTATTGAGTGGCTAATTAATATTTAAACAAAGATAAAAAAGAACTGACAGAGAAACTACCTGCAAACCTTTATTTTTTTTTTTAAGACGGGGTCACGCTCTGTCACCCAGGCTGGAGTGCAGTGGCACCATTGTGGCTCACTGTAACCTCTGCCTCCCAGTCTCAGGTGATCCTCCCACCTCAGCCTCCAGAGTAGCTGGGACTACAGGCACACACTACCACACTTGGCTAATTTTTGTATTTTTTGTAGAGATGGGGTTTCACTATGTTGCCCAGGCTGATCTTAAACTCCAGGGCTCAAGCAATCTGCCTGCTTCAGCCTCCCAAAGTACTGGGATTAAAAGTATAAGCCACCATGACTGGCCTACCTGCAAACTTTTTTTTTTTTTTTTTTTTGGTTTGTTTTGTGTTTTGAGACAGAGTCTCGCTCTGTCACCCAGGCTGGAGTGGAGTGGCGAGATCTTGGCTCACTGCAACCTCTGCTTCCTGGGTTCAGATGATTCTCCTGCCTTCGCCTCCTGAGTAGCTAGGATTACAGACGCATGCCACCACGCCTGGCTAATTTTTGTATTTCTAGTAAAAACAGGGTTTCACTGTGTTGGCCAGACTGGTCTCAAACTCCTGACCTCATGATCCGCCCGCCTCGGCCTCCCAAAGAGCTGGGATTATAGGCATGAGCCACTGCACCCCACCTCAAACTTTTAACAAAAACTTTTATCCTGTCGTATATGGTACAATCCTTAATAAAATGTAACTTTTGGATCTGGTTATATCTTGGAATTAGGACATGTGCTTTAGTACTCCTCGCTAAAGTAAACTTCTATGAGTGTTGTAATTTTGATGTATACCTTTAGAAGTGACATAAGATAAAATTTTTGCTTGGTGCTCTTCACTTTATTTTTTTCCAACTGCCTCTATGAGATTTTGTAGGTAGTGAAGTCTTTACCTTCCTAATCACCTAAAATGTTGTAAACACATAGAATTCAGTCAAGCCAGTATCATAGGTTCTAGACTATTCTGTCTTCTCAAGAACTAGAAGATATCGTTTGGTACATAAGGTGTATTGGGAAAAACAGATTCCGTTTGAATTAAAATGACACAAGGTTAGCATCTTATGCTAAAAACTATAAGGCAATCACACTATAAGGTAATTTCAAAACTGAAAATCCTAAATAAGCAGATGAATTTGAAAGAGTACAAGATTAAGATTGGTATGTGGTCAACTCTCTAAAATAATTGGAGAATTTATAGAATGATTGAAGAAAATAAAGCAATCTGCATTTAATTAATTAATGTGAGAAATAACCTGAAAAACTATTCAGCTGCTTATTTTTTAATGCTCAAAACATAAAGCAATAAAATTGAATTGTGTTTTCTTGATAGAGCTGAAAAGAGGGTAAGTTATGGCAAATAGTGCTTTTTAGGCTGCAAATTTTATAAGAAGGATAGCATTAGGGGACATGGAGGGGTAGCTTACTTTCAGTATAAAAGACAAAACATATCAGGACACAAGGGGAGTACAATGAAATTTGGAGAGAATTTTATAGCTAACTCATTAGCAGTGACAAAAGTCAAAACCTATTAGAAGATTGGGAGCTTTAGATTCTTGTAAAAAGTGCCAGAAGATACCAGCAATACATCTGGGAACCACTCTTCAGATGTCAAGGAGAAAAACAGATCTTTAGATGAATTATTTTCAAGCTGTTGATGTAGCCTGTTTTGTTGAGCAATGCCTTTGCTAAGAAAAATTACCTCTTAAGAAAAAGAGCACAAGGAAAGAGTCAGCCATAAAACATAAATGGCTAGATTTTGCGAAAGCTAAATAGGTGGTCACATATTTGATAGCTGCAAAGAAAGATGGCTTCTAATTTTTTTTTTTAAACTAATATGGGATCAGTAGTCTTGTCTTACGAAGTGAAAGTAATAGCAAAGTCTTGGAGATCAGCCTCTAAGCTTGAGATTGAAGTCTCAGTTTCCATATGTAAAGTAGCATGAACTCTTCTCCATTCTATGGAAATACCTCAAAAGACAGGATCTTACTTTGAGATAAAATGGGGAAAAATGAGTTACTGATTTGTATTAGGAGCAGGAAGATAATTTCTAGAGGTTTGTAGATCTTAAAATGAAAGTCACTTGAATTACTTGGTTCTGTTTGCACTGCACTACAAGTGGGTAGATAGAAGAATAAAGATTAAGAAGAAACTGTTGAATTTCCTCTACTTAACTAATTAGAAATCTCGCTGAATGGTACTGAGGGAATTCTGTAATAGTTTAAATTTTTTAACTTGTGCATAATTTACATACACATAATTAAAATACTCACATTTTCAGTGTATAGTTGGATCAGTTTTGAAAAATGCATGCATTTGTGTAACTTACACCACAAGATGGGATATTTTTATCACTCCAGAAAGTTCCATCATGTCTCTTGCCAGTCAGGTTCCCTCTCCACCAGAAGCAACCATGTGATCCGGATCTTGTTTCTACCACTATAAATTTTTTCTGTTCTAGAATTATATAGTATTTTTGTGATTTCTTTAACTGGGTATAATAAATTTTAAGACTCATCCATGCTCTGTGTATTAGTAGTTTGCTATTTTCTTTATGGCCTGAGAAAAACAAGTGTTCCAGTAAGGCAGAAAAATCGATTGGCTTAGAAATTAAAAGTAAAGACAAAAAAGCCACAGAGTTGTTAACTAGACTTCAGTAGGCAGAATGTTAAAATATTTAGGCTGTGTGCTAAGACAGCATGAGTGCTGACAATATAGTACGTTTTTCTCAGTCACTAAACAGGGACAAGTGCCTTGTATCAATGCTTCAAGTAGCAAGCACTGACTATCCACTCCTTTATTTTTTTATTTTATTTATTTATTTATTTGTTTATTTATTTATTTTGAGATGGAGTCTCTCCCTGTCACTCAGGCTGGAGTGCAGTGGTGGATCTCCACTCACTGCAACCTCCAGCTGCCAGGTTCAAGTGATTCTTGCCTCAGCCTCCCAAGTAGCTAGGCCTACAGGTGCACCACAACTCCTGGCTAATTTTGGTATTTTTAGTAGAGATGGGGTTTCACCATGTTAGCCAAGCTGGTCTCAAACTTCTAACCTTAAGTGATCCACCTGCCTTGGCCTCCCAAAGTGTTGGGATTACAGGCATGAGTCACTGCACCTGGCCCACTCCTTTATTTTACCCACTGAATTGCTTATTGGGAATCATGTTTGGAGTATGTTGTGGTTGTTTCCATTTGTTTTGCTTCAGCAAGCCATTTGTGTATGTGTACTAAACATTAATATCACTAAGTACCTTTGTTGTTGTTTTTTTTAATTTCATTTTTTTCAGTTTTCTTTCAAAGTTCCCCTTTATGTGCAGGGGGGCTACATTCCAAGACCCCCTAGTGGATGCCTGAAAACATGGATAGTACCAAACCCTATAAATACTGTTTTTTTTTTTCCTAGGATATATGTGATAATTTATAAATTAGGCATAGTAAGAGACTAACAATAACTAATAGAACAATGATAATAATATACTGTAATAAAAATTATGTGAATATGGTTTCTCTCAAAATATCTTACTATACTGTACTCACCTTTCTTGGTGACCTGAAATGATCTGAAAAGATCTGTCAATCTGATCTTTGGATGTGTAGTATATATAGCGTGGATATGCTGGACAAAAGATGATTCATATCTCAAGTGGGACAGTACAAAATCTCATCACACTATTCAGGACAGCGTGCAATTCAAAAGTTATGAATTTTTTATTTAATATTTTTGGACCTCAGGTTACTGCAGACAGCAAAACCACAGATAAAGAGATACCATCTCATGCCAGTTAGAATGGCGATCATTAAAAAGTTAGGAAACCACAGATGCTGGAAAGGATGTGGAGAAATAGGAACACTTTTACACGGTTGGTGGGAGTGTAAATTAGTTCAACCACTGTGGAAGACAGTGTGGTGATTCCTCAAGGATCTAGAACAAGAAATACCATTTGACCCAGGATTCCCATTACTTGTATATACTCAAAGGCTTATAAATTATTCTACTATAAAGACACATGCACACGTATGTTTATCGCGGCACTGTTCACAATAACAAAGACTTGGAACCAACCCAAATGCCCATCAACAGCAGACTAGATTAAGAAAATGTGGCACATACACACCATGGAATACTATGCAGCCATAAAAAAGGAGGAGTTCATGTCCTTGCAGGGATGTGGATGAAACGAAACCATCATTCTCAGCAAACTGACACAAGAACAGAAAACCAAACACCACATATTCTCACTCGTGAGTGGGAGTTGAACAGTGGGAACCCATGGACACAGGGAAAGGAACATCACACACCAAGGCCTATCAGGGGATTGGGGGGCTGGGAGAGGGATAGCATTAGGAGAAATACCTAATGTAGATGATGGGTTTATGGGTGCACAAACCACCATGACACGTGTATACTAATGGAGCAAACTTGCACGTTCTACACATGTACCCCAGAACTTAAAGTATAATAAAAATAAATAATTAAATTGTTATCATTTGATGGTGAATATTTCCAAACTTACTAAATAGGTACGTTAAAGGAGTAATTCTCATCTGCTTTAAAGTTTATATTGCATCCAAATTTTAAGTAAACATTTAAATTTGCTAATATCATTTGGATTCCTGTGTGTCATTGTTTTTTGCAAAAATTTTGTAGCTTCTTCCAACATTTCTTCTGTTTCATCTTGAAAGTAGCTTCTTGAAAAAACATCACTTAAATGTGGTATTATTAATTTAGGTATCTCCATCATGATACCATGACAAGCATCTTCTAAATTTTGGGTTGCCACCTCAGTTCTAGAAAATCTCACATCTGTTGTTTCTTCAAATATTACATCCTCCTTCTGAGTCTCTGGTTGTATATCCATTATATCTTCTTACTGTATCCTCAATATCTTTCTTTCATTTTCCATTTTTCAGTCTCATGCCATATTCTGGATTATAGCTTCTGATCCTCCCTCTATGTCACTAAATCTCACTTCACCTTCTAATCTGTTGTTGAAATAATGGATTTAGTTCCTCAGTTTTTAAGAAATTTTTAAAAACTTCTAGATTCACAGTTTTGGTCCAAATTATCTAACTTAAAATTACTAGAAATAGAAATCAGCATCTTCTGTATTTTTAAATGGTTTATTTATAACTATTTTTGTGTCAGCTCTGTAATTCTTTCCTTCTCATGCAAACTTCTTTTTTAAAATGTTATTTAAAATAGCTTTGGAAATAGCATTGATTTAATTCATGGACAACTTTCCATATGATATGTAGATCCACTTTGTTCTTTTATTACTTTTTCTTTATTTTCTTTTATTTTTCCATTTTCTAGCATCTATGGAACTTATGGTAAAAACTGACAACTTGAAAGCCATTTTTAAAATTAAGCCTCTAGGACACAAATTACATCTCATTCTTCTCTTGGATCTTGATACTGACAATATTTAACACAGTGTACATTATGTGGCAAATATGGAAATGTAATACTGGTTTATTTTGGCTTTAGGATTTGTTTGGGGACTTTATAATTTTTAAATGAAACATTCATTGAATATTTGCTGTGTAATAGGCACTGTGTTAATTGCTTGTCTGTGTTAATACATTGCATTGTCTAAATAATCTTTACAACTCACTGATAAATGGTATGTTATTTTTTACAGAACAGAAAATTGGTGCTCAAGCGTTTAAGTGCCTTTGAATGTAACAGAGGTTTGATAAGGGTATTTATAACAGTTTAATCTGAACAGGATCCACCAGTAGAATGTATTTATATTCCTCATCTTGTCTATATTTAGGGTGTTTTCACAACAGTTTAAGCAGCATGACTTTTTATATTGTTGCAAAACATATGTTTGTGTTAAACTTCCTGTATCTTTGGGTTTGGGTTTTTGGGTTTTTTTTTCTGTCTTGTTCCCTAATTTATAGTTGAATATTTTCACTTAAACACTCTAAAACTACAAAAGTATGGAAACAGAAAAATGTTACCACTTTAACTTAGCTTAATCACCTGTAGGTCTGAAAACAAGGTGGCCTTCAGTCAAATTAATTGGAACTTGGCATAGTAAATCTTCAATTTAACCTTAAATTTGGAGTTGACATTTTTATTGTTAGAATAAGCCTTTAAAAAATATATGCAATTAACATTTTTGTTATTAGAAATTGTGGGTTTTCCCCCTAGTTTGCTGAAACCTTTTCTTGTATTAAAAAATATATATTTTTTTTACATTTAGAAGGCAATTTCTCTAGCATATATGTATTTGTTACGTTAAGATTGCTTAGTCATAAGATAAGGGTTTTGTAAAGTGATGTGGCATTTTAATTTCAATAGATGCTTTATTACCAAAGATAAGGGTTTTGTAAAGTGATGTGGCATTTTAATTTCAATAGATGCTTTATTACCATTGATAAGGCAGAACACATTAATTAATGCCCTAGGTTTTGACGTAATCATTGTGTAATTGTTAACTTGTTGAATGCTATTACATGTTTTAATAAACAGAAGATACCTTTGGAAAAATGTTGCCTACTTTCTCAGAACATAAATTTAGTTGTAAATGTCACAGGAGCAGTTTGGTAGATAAAAATGTAATTTTGGCTTACAATAGTGACTTGTTTTCTAGTTGTAAGTAAACGTGTGACATATCTTTGCTCTAAAAGCGTAGACTAGAATTACAAAACTATTATTTCATAAAGAATTTTTAGAAATATCTTTAGAAAACATTACAAGAAATTGTCATTTATGTTGTAGTTTTTCTTTTTAGCCTTTTAAAAACTATAAATAATCAAGACATTTTTGTCATAAGAGATTAAAATAATATAGAAGTTCATGTAGTAAATCATGAGTCTTTGTTGACTAAAGAAATTCCTTAAATTCTCTGCCCCAGGATAGCTATTTTAAGTACTTTGGTAAATGTCCCTAATCCTTTTTAAAAATACACATTTTCATACAAATGAACACACACACACAGACACTTCTTTTCACTTGTTTGGGATCTTTCCTTGTCAGTACATAAGTTTACCTCCATTTTTTAGCTGCTTGATATTCCTTATTATTAATGCACTGTAATTTATTGAACCATTATGTTGACAGCATTTAAGTTGTTTATAATTTTTATCGTTATGTTTTATGGGTAGTTAAGAGTACTGTCTTATGAGCCAGACTGCCAAGGTTTGAATCCCAACTTTGTCATTTACTAGCTCTGTAATTGGGCAAGTTATTCATCTTTTCAGTTTCATTCTTATATTAGGGGATAAAAATACCACTCACATCATTAAGTTGCTTTGTGTTTAGAACAGTGCCTAGCCACAGAGTAAGCGTCAGATGTTTGTTTGCCATAACAATGATGATAATATCCTTGGTGCGTGTTAATTCTGTAGAAGACTTTCAGAAGTAGAATTGCTCAAAAGGTTTGCACATTTAAAATCTTTCAAGTTATATCCAAACTGTCCTCCAAAAAGTTTTTTCCACTTTACATTGGTAAACCATGTGAAAGTATCCATTTTGTTTTTGGCATTTTTGCTAACATATTATTAGGCTTTGTGGTTTGAACAATATCATGGATAAAAGTGAGCATGTTATATAGTTTTGTTATTTTTCTGAACATCATTCCTTATGTTTTTAGCCTTTAATATATTTTTTAATAAATTGCCCCCATTATTTTAAAATTTATCTCTTATCTACATATAGGAGCTGATTTTACCTTTGTTAGCAGTTTTACCTGTATGCAGACAGTGATAGATATCTTAGGGTTACCTTGCATATTTAAGGCATATGTTAATATTGCTATTCAGATACCTAGAAATCTAACTGGCCCTTTTGAAAGCACAAAATAGGATAGAGGTGAAGAAAGCTAGTTGATGAAAAGCTCTTGGCACTAATTTTTCAAAACACATACATAAAAACCAAGATCACACACAAACACCTCTCAAATTCTGACTTGACTTTTATCTTATTAGTGTCTGGTACATGGTAGGAAATTACTATTTCTAAATTGAACCCAATTCTCCATCAAATAGACTACCTCTTGATAAGTCTTATTGATTGTAATAATGTTATACACACTGATTAGGTTAAAATTATACCACTACCTCCTTATAAAGTTTGTTTGAGAATTTAGCTTTTTTGTCTTTTGCTATACTTTAAATTCTAAATTTGAAAGGACAGCTTAATTGCTTTCATTTAAAAATGTGATTTTTTTTTTCCTCTTACATCTTTCAGGAAAACAACTTTCCATACCCTGTCCTGAAGTACTAATAGCTGATATCAGGGAACTAGTGTATGAGTTTATAATTTATTGTTTATAAGTTGTCTAACTTTAGTGTATTGGTTTTCAACAGTATAATGATAACCAGAAATTCTCAACAAGAATCTCTCCAAAAAACACCCTGCTATGCTTGAATAAAAACCCTGTTATCCTTTCTTTGTAATTTTTTACATTGTTTCATCCGCCATTTTATTGTAAAATTGCATTATAATGGCAAAATAGTCATAATTTTCATTGTTAAAATTAAGCAAAAATGTATTTTGAGTTACTGTATTAAGAAAAATTGAAAATTACTTACTTGTGAATGATCTTGGACTCAGAATTTATGTCCCAAGTCCTCTTACTATAAGCTTCATAACCTTGCTAACTTCTGAAACTGAACTTTTATTTTTCATTTATGGAATAAGATAAGAAAATTTGTTTCACTGATTTTGCTGGATTCTTGTGACAGTCAGATGCAATATCATGTAAAATTGTTTTGTAAAAAGTGTTGCATATAAATATGACAAGTTTCTTAAAAAATGGCTGATGCCATTAAAGAATCACACTTTAGTTATGACTGTACTACTAAGCAGATACAAGGAGTATCTATTAATAATTAGGGGTAGTATGTTTTCAAGGAAATAGTAAAAATAAATTATCTACATAAAAAGTTTATTTATAAGGGATATGTTACACAAAATTATAGAAGTATGTATAATAAATGTGTAATCCCAAAAGAATTAATGAGAATTTTACATGTTCCTAAAACAAGCAGTAAGATGATTAACAAGCAAAGTCATAAATATGGTCCTCATCCATCCCTTAATTCTAAGCTAGTTAAACATACATTTTCTAGGTGAGAGAGAACAATATTTTTCTTTCTTGGAAGCCTCACTTGGATTTGTTTAACTCTTCTTTTTAATCTTTTATGAAGAGGAGTAGTGAAGTTTTTTCTTTCACATAATAAAAATATGTTTTCATTTGAGTGTTTTAGCTCGTATACATATTTGTTTTCAAATTTTGCTAAATTTTATGCATCCTGGTAGTTTTTCAAATAACTGACAAGGTCCCCCTTAATTTGTATGCTATTCATTTTTATTAAACAGATAACAGTGTCATTAAATCTTGGATTATCTTATAATTAACATTCCACATTTGAATGTGTTCTTCCTGAACATATAGTTGAATTCAAATTTCTTTATCCCCTTTTGGCTGGCTAAAATATTTTATTTAAAATAAAGCAAGGGACTTTTTTGACACCTTATTTATATTTTCAGTGACAAACTGTAAAGGAACACTGACTTAAAGCAGATTTCTTTTTTGCTAATATGTTTAACTTTTAACTATTAGAATTCTGAATAATTTTTTAAAATAAATTATTTCCTTGTTTTACTGGTTCTTATTAGAGCTGTTAGCATATCAAAACTGTAATTCATACAGTCTTTGAAAAGCTATGTTTTGCCTAATTATTCTAATTTTTCTTTAAATATGTTTTAAGTAAAACAATACAACGTGGTTAAAGGACCGTTTGTATCCTCCCCAATCATATTTATTCCTTTTCCTTCTTTCTTTCTGATAGAAGCAACCACAGTCTTGTAATTTGTGTGTACTTTTTCTGCCCAAGTTAAATTACACAAGTGATCATCCATCTGTGCGTGTGTATGTAATCATCCGTAAACATTATATAATGCCACTTGACATACTTTTTATTCCACTTTCTTATTGAGATCTAATTGACAAAATGAAATCCATAGATCTTCAGTGTAGAGTTTTTATTGTGACAAATACATATACCCATGTAACCCACATCTGTTTCAAAATATAGAATATTCTTCCTTACGCTAGGAAGCTCCCTTAGGCCCCTTCCAAGATAATCCCCTGAACCCAGAAGGCAGCCACTCATTATTTTTTCTTACCCTGCATTAGTGCTGTTTACTACATTATGCAATATTGTACTTCTTAACGTCTAAATTCTTTTGCTCAGCGTGTTTTTGAGAACCTATGTTTTGTGTATCAGTAGTTCATTTCTTTTTACTGCTGAGAAATGTTCTAATGTTTGGCTATATTACAGTTCATTCTAGTTTGCTTTTCATTATTAATATCTAGCTGAATTCTACTATGGTGAAGGAACATATTCTATATATTTCAGATCTTTGAAATTTTTTGAGATGTTCTTTATAGCCCAGCCTATGGTCAATTTTTGCACTATAAAATAATGTGATTTGGCAATGGTTGGGTGTAATGGTCTACTGTGATATTGTGATATAATAAATATATATTTGGTCTTTGTCCCCTGGTTCCTGGGACAAGCTCCTTCATGCCTTGTAATTTCTTGAATGATGGGGTGATCTTTTGAATGATGTAGAGTATGTTTGGTTAAAATATTTGGTCTTAATCACTGGCTCCTGACACTAGAACTTCTGAAACCCTTGGAATCTCCTGAGTGATAAGAGTCTTTAGACATCTTATACTAATGAGATGACTGGTTGTCGGGGAGGGAGGCAGAAAGACCAAGACATGATTAAAAGGTAGAAATTTTTAACACTACCCACTGACCTCCACAGAGAGATGAGAGAGGCTGGAGATTGAGCTAATTACCAATGGCCAATGATTTAATGATCCCTTCATAAAAAACCCTAAACTGTAGGATTTGTAGAGAGCTTTTGAGTTGGTGAATATGAGAAAGTACTGGCAGAGTAGCATGGTGAAATCTCACACCATCCCTCTCCTTCCCACCTGGGAGGTAAATTATCTCTTTGTCCAGCGTATCTGGACGAAGACTCTTTACACACTACCTGGCTGTTAGTCATCTACATTATCTTCTCCTGACATCCAACCATAGACATTGTCATGGCTTGATAATGCAGGATCACCAGAAGCAGATGATCCTCCTTCTAATGTATTGTAAGAAGGTCAAAGTAGCTTAACACTACATCACAATGCCTGTCATTCACCCTGCTTCATCTCTTCACATATGCATTTTATCATTACATATCATCACAAGAAGAAAAAGGATGAATATAGTGCAATAAGATATTTTGAGAGAAAGATCACATTTATATAACTTTTATTGAGTATATTATTGCAATTGTTTTGTTCCTGTTATCACTTACTGCTTCTGATTTGCAAATTAAATTTTTTCATAGGCACATATGTATAGGAAAAAAACATAGTATTTAAAGGGTTCACTACTATCTGTGGCCTCAGGCATCCACTGGGGGTCTTGGAGCATATCCCCCATGGATAAAGCAGTGACTACTGTCCTGATTTTTTTTTTACTTCCGTGTTCTATCAGTTACTGAGATCTGCATTTTGGTCAACTTTTGCTTCCATCTTTTAAGCCTACCATATCCCTGATGCATTGACCTTTTACCGTTATGAAGTGTACCCCTTTGTATGTAGTAATTCTTACTTCATTATAATATACTTAATCTAATATTGGTATAGGTATATCAGCTTTCTTGAGCATGTGTATAGTGTTTTTCCATCTTTTTGCTTTCAGCCTTTCTATGTGCTTTTATTTAAGTAATATATAGTTCTCCTTTTTTAAGCCAGATTGATTGACAGTAGTTTTCTTTTCACTGAAGTATTTAGTCTACCTGCCTTTAATGTGCACACTGATAGGTGTTTCATTAGTCAGTGCTCTTTTTTTCCAGTTCTGATTATTTTTTGATTAATCAAATATTATTTATTATTATTCCATTTTCTATCTTGCTGTAATTACTCATTCTTTTATTATTCTTTGAGTGGCTCCCCTAGAGATTATAACATATATTCTTTACTTATTAGTCTACTCTAAATTAGTACTTTTAACAATTCCTGGACAATGCAGGAATCTTAGAATATTTTAACCTCATTTGTGCCCATTCCACCCCTGCATTTGTGCTATTGTTGTCGTATATTTTAAATCCATCTCTTTTTTTTTTTTTTTTTTGAGATAGAGTTTCGCTCTTTGTTGCCCAGGCTGGAGTGCAATGGTGCAATCTCGGCTCACCACAACCTCCACCTCCTGGGTTCAAGAGATTTTCCTACCTCAGCCTCCCAAGTAGCTGGGATTATAGGCATGCACCACCAAGCCTGGCTAATTTTGTATTTTTAGTAGAGGCTGGGTTTCACCATGTTGGTCAGGCTGGTCTTGAACTCCTGACCTTAAGTGATCTGCCCGCCTTGGCCTCCCAAAGTGCTGGGATTATAGAAATCTATCTCTCTTTAAACCTCACAATTTATTATTATCATTTTAGTATTGCTATCAATTATGTTATTATTACCAACATTTATTTGGATTTACCCACATACTCACCCTTTATGGCTCTCTTCATTGTATCCTCTCTTTTCATGTTTTAAACAGGGATTTAATCAGGGATCATTTTTCTTCTGAAAACCTTTTTTTAATATATCTGCTGGTGACTGTGTTTTTGTTTGAAAGCATTTTTATTTTGAATGTATTTTTATTTTGCTTTTTATTTTTGAAAGTTATTTTCACTGGGTATAGAATTCTAAGTTAGCATTACTTTCTTTTGATACTTTAAAGCTATCATTTTGTTGTCTTTTATTTTTACTGAAAGCTTGTATTCCCAACAGCATTAACTCAAGCGTACTCTGATAATGACCCTGTGGTCTAAGAAGAGTATGTGTTTGGAGTTCTGAGCTAAAGAATCTGGGGGTAGCCAACCTAGAGATTCACTTCTTATCTAAGAAGGGCATCTCAACCCCTGGCCCATTCCTTGGAATACAGGCCATACAGGGGATTGAGACCCTTTGTTGTGGGTTAGATGGAGGTTGCTAGGTGGAGATTTCTAAGTAAAAATGCTATGTAACTTGTACACTTTTAAGAAATAGTTGCAGTTTTCCTAATCAGCCCATTGCTCCTGGACCACCTTATATATGTCTTTAATAAACCCTATGGCTTGTTCACTGGCTTGGGGTTTCCTCTTCAGACTCTCAAACATACTATCCCTATTGGAGTCAGTAGGAGTCCCACACAACAATTGGCAGTCCAGCCAGAAAGTTGGAAAGAATCCTGTGAGCACCAAGATGATGCGATCAGGGAAAAGGAAATCCACAAGGGAAACTCTGGGATGGCCATCCACATCTATGTGGGGCCCAATAACTGCTATCCTTGATGGATGAGGCCCACTGCATGAGTATGGGGATGCCCCATAACACCAAAAGGTCTGGAAGAGCTGCTGCAGGGGGTAGATCCAACTAAGTGAAAGTCATATGTCCAAGCTATGACAGCCATAGTTCATTGGCAGCTCCTGTGTGTTGAGGAGCCACTGAGGCTGAGGTCACTGCACAGGCAAGGGTGCATCAGTTATAAGGCAAGCTGTGATTAGAAAGAAATGCTTAGTTAGCTCAGACTAAAATGTTGGAGACCTTACTGTCCTGCCTGTGCCAACAGAATGACAGAATGGACACTCTGGCTTGCCACATAACTCATTTGAAGAGTTGTCAACTTCCAGGCCGACAAGTTAGGGCTGTCATGAATAAATCATCCTGTAACACTAAGTCCTGGGACCTCATGGAGAGCTCTAGTGGGAAGGAGGAAGAAGACTAGGATGAGTCCATAGAGGTTCCCATCCTCTCTGCATGTACATTGGCCACGACCAAGGTAAAAGTGGACCCCACAAGAGGAAGCCCCTCAAGACTTGCCCTGCCTGAAAGAGGGCAGCATACCACAATATGGGATTATACCACTGTGGAACTGGGAAATAGGTTCAAACAGAAGGGGAGAGAGTCAGTCATAGGGTGGTTTCTCTGTCCATGGGACGTGAGGGCAGAGAATACTATACTCTCTAGATTCGAGATGAATAAAATGGCATCCATCACAAAGCACCTGGTCCTGAGGCAGCATTTCTATGGCACCAATAATGAGGATCAGACCATTCCCCTCCTTAGCTGAGTGGTTGTGGGCTTCAAGGGGGCCTGGCCAAATGAGGGAGACATCTCCACATCTCCTTTGCAATGGCAGACTGAAAAAGTTGCAGGACGTCCTCTGGGAGTGGGGAATGAAACATGCTATTAATATTTTTACTAAAAATCATCACGATCCCAACAATGAATTGGTTACTGCCAGAATAAAAGAGATAATTCTGCAATTGACACCTAAGTAGTGATATAGGATGCCGGTTTCCATCTTAAGCACCCTAATATGGCAGCCAGTATCCTGGGCAGCCCAAGTGGCCACTGACTTAAGGGAAACAGAAAAACAGCATAAGCAAGAGGTATGCACTGCTGGATGAAAGATAAGGGAGCCATGAAAAAAAAAGGAAACAGTCAAGGGGCTTGTCAGAGTGATTTGCTGATAGATGTAGGCAACCTGCTGATGGCAGGGATACCTACTGAAAAAAAAAATAGATAAAAAGTCTAACACTGTTTTGGTTAGACTGTAATAAAAACTCAAGCCAGAACAGCATTTCGCTAAGGAGCCGCAAGCTCAGCCCACCACCCCTCGCATACAGAGATGGCAGGCACTAACCCCTTTAGCCTAGGATAAAGGCCAAGGCTTCAGAATCGCAATAAAAGCAATGATGGCCAAGGACCAGAGGCCTCGTGTAAAACTGTATATAAGTCACCTAAAAATAAACAGACTGTGCTTGCTCTAGTGCAGTGGTTCCTCACCTTTTTGGCACCAGGGACCAGTTTTGTGGAAGACAGTTTTTCCTAAGACTGGGGATGGGGGGATGTTTTGGGATGAAACTGTTCCATCTCAGATCATCAGGCAGGCGTTAGATTCTCATCAGGAGCATGCAACGTAGGGATCTCTCGCTTGCGCAGTTCACAATAGGGCTTTTACTCCTATGAGAATCTAATGCCACCACTGATCTGACAGGAGGTGGAGCTCAGGTGGTAATGCTCACTCGCCTGCCACTCACCTCCTGCTCTGCGACTCAGTTCCTAACAGGCCACAGACCAGTGCCAGTCTGCTGCCCAGGGGTTGAGGACCCCTTCTATAGTGGATACTGGAGCCAAATACACTCATAAATGGTAACACACCTATCAGTTCCAAGGGCCTATAGCAGCAATAGATAGTAAAGGGGGACAGGGAATGAGGTATAAAGGTTGAATTACTATTACAAGTTGGGAGACTGTCACGAAGACCCTATTTAGTATATATAGCTCCTGTCCCAAAATACATCTTGGGAATGGGGATCTTGTCAGGCTTGACCCTCCAAACTGACAAAAAATTCAAACTGAGAGTTAGAATGACAAAACATAATCACAGTAACACAAAATGGACACCAATACAGTTGCCAGCCCCATAGCAAATAGTAGTGCTGAAGCAATACCACTTGTGAGTGGGGGTTGGGGGCACAATAAAATCACAGAAACTATTAAGGAGTTAGCCGAGGTGGGCATTATGAGGCCAGTAGTGCACAGCCCATAAAACAACCCTGTGTGGCCTGTACAAAAACCTGACGGGACATGGAAAATAACAATACATTACCAAAAATTAAAATACCACTTCCCTTCTGATGAAAATAGGACAGGTGCTTGGCATGTAATGTTTTCTTATTAATTTAGCCAAACCTTCTTCAGCATCCCCATTTCGCCCAAGTCAAGACCAATTTACATTCAGCTAGAAAGGAGAACAATGGACCTTTACCATCTTGCCCCAAGGATATTTACATAGCCCCACTATCTGCGAAGGTCTAATGACCACAGACATCAATCAATGGACTACCCTGGAGAGGGTACATGTTTTCCATTAAATTGATGATATCATGCTAACTAAGTCTTTTTCTACCTTACAAACTGCAGTGGTTTGTACCTTACAAATTGCAGTGGTATGGAGCTTGCTAGTCCCCACCTTGCCATCTCACTTGGCAGACAGAGTATGGGCAGCACAGACAGTTAAGGGTCCATGCTTATCAATCAAATACTCAGTGTCATCTGGTTGGGTAAGAGTAAAGTCAAGTCCTTCTCTCTGCCATTATAGATCAGGTGTAGGACTACCCATGTCCTACCACACCAAAGCAGTTGCAGACCTTCTTAAGCCTTATAGGGTATTAGTGTCCTTTTATTCCCCATTTGGCCCAACTCCTCAGGCCCCTATATCACTTAGTCAAGATGGGGGCTCACTGGAACTGGTCCACAGAGGACGATGAGGCCTTTAAACAAACTAAAGTTATGACTGGAAACTCTAGTACAGGAACAACCTTGTGAATTGGACATAGCCAGTTACCCTGAGGGGTGTGCCATTAGGGTTCTAGTCCCAATTATGGAAGGGGGCTGAAGCTAAATATATCATCATGGAGCAACAACTCAATGCTAAATATCATCTCTTACAACAGTGGACAACATGACAAAGGGGCTCCCAGTGCTGGTATGCACTCAGTATCCCATAGCAGGTTGGTTAAAGGATACCTTCCAGAAACCAAAGTCTGGGAATTCCCAGACACAGATGTGGCCAAATAGCATACATATCTGCAATATTAGGCTCCAAACAAGGGGAGCACATCAACTAATAGTTCCTTAAGTGCAGAGTTCCATTTGGTGCTCAGCCCTGTCACCTGTTTGACAACTGAAGGACAATCTTTTATTGAGGTCACCGAGCCTGGTTTAATCAACTCCCAAGTGCTTAGAAAAACCTTTAATACAGTATGATTTCTATTATGTTTGGCATTCTCTTTTGTTATAGTTTGTATTGCTGCCACAGCATTTGGCTGCACATACTGCTCCTCCACATACCTGGCCCCCAAAAATCACACACAAAAAAACATGATAAAAATGTGAGGGCCATTCAAGAATATGCTGAGATGGAGTGTATGGCAGATGCACTTTACAGCAGTAACTCCAGCATACCCTAAGAATGGCTGTATGGTCTAAGTAGAATGTGTGTTCGTGTTTGAGCTTCCAAGCTAAGGAATCTGGGAGTGGGCAACCCGAAGATTCGCTCCTTATCTACGAAGGACATCTGAACGCCTAGCCCATTCCTTGGAATGCAGGCTGAACAGGGGATTAGAGACCCTTTGGGGTTAAGTGGAGGTTGCTAGGTGAAGGTTGCTAGGTGGAAATTATAAAGTTAAAATGCTATTTATGCTTTTTATGCATAAATAGCTTTTTATGCTTTATTATACATAAATGCTTTTTACAAACGGTAGCAATTTTCCTGTCCAGCCTGTCACTCATGGACTGCCCTGTAAGTTCTTAGTAAACTCTATGTCTCATTTGTTCATTCTGGGTCTCTCCTTCGACCCCTTAAACACAGTGCCATCCCTATTGGAGCCAGTAGGGGTCCAGCACAACAAAAGTCAGCTGTTACTCTTATTGTTGATTCTTTGAAAGTACTAGATTTTACCCTCTGGTTGTTCTTAAGATTTTCTGTTGGTCTTTTTTTAAAAAAAAAAAAAAAAAAAAAACAAAAACCAGCTTTGCTATGATATCCCTAGGTATAATGGGGTTTTGTTTTTGTCCCACAGGAATTCTTAAATCTGTTGTTTGATGTATTTCATTAGTTTGGGAAATTTTTCAGGCAGTATGTCTTAAGATACTGCTTTTTCTTCATTCTCCTCTCCAATTGAGATTTAGACCATTATATCTATATTGCATTTGTTTCTTAACACTCTTTCCTTCTTTTATCTTCTCCATATTCACACTGGGTATTTTCTTTTGGTCTGTCTTCCAGGCCATTAATTCTCTTCTGTAGCTAATCTACTGTTAAACCCATCTATTAGCTTTTCAATTTCATTAATCTTGTTTCTTAGTTCTACAATTTCCGATTGCTTCTTTTTTTTCCCCTAAAGTTTAGGTCTTTAATTAATTTTTCCTTCTATTTTTCTTCAACAGTAATCACACTTATTCTAGAGCATGTTTTAACATCTGTAGGTCTGGATTTTTGTTTGTTTATTTGTTTGTTTTATTTTGGTCATTTGGCTCTGTCTCCTAGAATGCCTGGTAACTTTTGGTTGAATGCTGGATATTATATAAAAATTTGGTACAGGTCTGTTTGCTTCCAGAAAATATTTAATATTCTTCTGACTGATAGTTAAAATAAGGGCAGGTCTCCTCAATTAAATCAGGGATTAAGATGATTTTAGGCTGGATTTCAGGATCCATTTATTTCCTGTTATTTTCCACAGTCTCAATTCAAACTTGGGGTGTTTATCTGAGCCACTCTCCCTTTGAGGATCATGAATGCCAATTTTTATTTCCTCTGTTATTTGGCTGAAAGCCCTCTTAGCATCTAGTTTTAGCTTGGTGGTTGTAGTCTTCTTCAGCCCCTGAAAATACTTTGAAGGCAGAAGTCCAACAGAAGATCACTTCTCTGCAGGGTCACCTTTCTGTTACTCCCCTTTTTCTAGATTCTTGAAGTTCTCAGTGCTTTAGTAGACCTGAACTCCAGTTTTAGTGTTGGAGTTCCCCATCACCATAAGAAGGTCTAAAGGTACTGCTTTCTCCTAATGCTACCCAGGAACTGGCAAATGTCTAAAGGGAAAAAGTGGAAGGGGATATAAGACTCAATTCAACAAATGCTGCTTTTCTCTCCCGGAGCTTGGCTTCTCCTGTTCTGGCAACTTTGGTTTTTCTACTGTGTCTATAAGCATATTTGTATTTTATCAGCTTTTACAGTCTTTTTCAGTGGGAGGTTTGATCTAACAAAACTTTTCTGATAGGTGGAAATGGATATCTAATTCCTAGCATTTTATCATTGTCAAAATTTCCTTTATCATAGTTGTTTTATTAATCTCTCAACTATAAACTGAGTGTTTTAAGCAGATTAAAAACATCATATAATACTGAACTGTATGCAAAAATATGACATGAAGACCAACCATTTTACCCTTGGTACAGATGAGTGACAAATACATCATGGTGAAAACATATTTTTTCTGTCGGACTGAGTTTTGCTTTCTGCACCAGAATAGCATCACTCAAGTCTCTATTTATGAGGTGGACAAGCAAGATTGTCGCAAATTTTCCATTACTGACATCGATGGAGCCATGACAATTTGGGATTTCTGCTTTTCTTTGAATGCCCTCTAGTGGAAATTTTATTGAAATGAAATAACCAGAAATTGAGACTAACGAAAGGTTCTGTATCATCCAGAAATAAAGTTTAATTATGGTTATATAATGTACATAAACTTTATTCTTTTTAACCAACTCTTATTTTTTTTAAGTTTTATTGAGATACAATTATGTAATGTAAAGCTTAAAGTGTACAGTTCAATGGTTTAAGTATATTTATGGTAGTCTGCAACCATCACCGTAATCTAATTTTGGAACAATTTTATCATTCCCAAAAGGAACTTAATATGCATTGGCAGTCATTGATTCCCACCCAAACCTCCCAACCCCCACCCCTTAGCAACCACTAATCTACTTTATAATTCTATAGGTTCCCCTGTTCTGGACACTTTACATGTAGCCAACTCTTGACTATAAAAAAATTTGAGGAAGCCTGGTAGATGAAGAAAAAAATCACTTAATGTCATTGGTTTTTAAAATTGGTTTCTGTTACACAATTAATACATGCTAAACGCTAAGAGTGAGAAGATGAAAGACGCAGTACTTACCTCAAGAATTTGACAGTACTAAAGAGATTCCAAGGCTATAAGCATTTACAACATAGGAAGATTAGAGGTAATAGAAAGTGTCTCTAGGAACAAAAACTGGGAAAACTTAGATGCAGATGACAAGTGAAACCGTCCTAGAGGTTCATTTCTCAAACTTAGTTGTTTTTTGTTGTTTGGTTTTGGTGGGTTTTGTTTTGTATTTTTTTAGCATTTAGTTTCAGCTTTGTTCAGTTTTGAGAGACAGTCTTGCTCTGTCGACCAGGGTGGAGTGCAGTGGTGTGATCCTGGCTCACTGCAGCCTCGACCTCCTGGGCTCAAGCCATCCTCCTGCCTCAGCCTTCTAAGTAGCTTGGACTACAGGTGCATACTACCATGCCTGGCTGATTTTTTTAATTTTTTGTAAAGACAGAGTCTCACTATGTTGCCCAGTCTGGTCTCGAACTCCTGGTCTCAAATGATCCTCCTGCCTTGACTTCCTAAAATGCTGATCTTACAAGTTTGAGCCACTGTGCCCAGCCTCAAACTTTGTTTTGAAGAATAAGTAGGAGTTAGCCAACTGAAGATCATAAAAATTAATATTCAGTTTAGAGGGAGGTGCACATGCAAGTGGAGAAAGATGAAAGAGCCTGTTTCATTTAGGCAGTTGTAAATAGTGAATCTAGAAATACTGTAACCAGATCATGAGATATTAGAGTAGAAAGTGGGTCAGAATTGACCCACTTTGGCAGAGGCGAGATAATAACCTGTGTAATCCTACTGAGAGATATGAATTTTATCATGAAAGCTATTGAATAATTTAAGAATGAACATATTAATATTTTGTAAAGGTTATTCTGACAGCAGATTGAGAACGAATTGGAATCAAGAAATCCAATTAAAAGATTATTGCGAGAACAACTAAACAGTGTTTAGTCAGCACTATACCTGCCAGTATGTATAGAGGTACTTCTCTCTCTATAATGGCTGTACAGTATTCCACTGTATGGATGTGATATCTTAATCCAGTATTTCATTGAAGAACACTTGGATTGTTTCCATTTTTTAGTTTCACAAAAAAAGTACTACAGTGAACATCTTTGGCAAGTTGGATAGATTTTTTGATAGAACACATTCCTAAAGTGGAGTTGCTGAGACAAAGGTAGATGTGTATTTAGAATTGTGATAGTGTTATGGGAAGGCAGGCCTTGAGCATGAGATGTCCAGGTTCTTGGCGTGTTGAACAAAGAGTTGAGCAAAATGCACAAAGTAAGAAAGGAACGAAACAGCGAAAGTAGGGATATATTGAAGCGAGGTAACACTCCACAGGATGGGAGTGTTTTAAGCAGATTAAAAAGATCAGATAATACTGAACTATATATAAAAATATGACATGAAGACCAACTATTTTACCTTTAGTACAGAGAAATGACAAATACATCATTTGTGGTTCAGGAGCCCCACTGACAAGGTTTTCTGGGGTTTAAGTACCCCTTTTGAGGTCCCTATTGGCCACCCACTATGTGGATGAAGGATTTGGCCTGTGGCCGATTAATAGCTGCAGTGAGTTCGCCTGTGGCCAACCAGAGGCCAGAGTGGACTGGCACCCTATGCAGATAAAGGGATAGCCCGCGCTTGGCCCACGGCCAATCTGTGGCACTTTCCCTTTCCACCTGAGACTTAGTGGAATGGAGAGGCTTGTAGACGGAGTAGCCTTTGATCCTTGTTACTAGGCTGTGGAGAGATAGGGATTTTTCTTTTGATCCAGCTTTAGGAAGTTAGTATGAATTGGCCTTAGGTTCTCTGCCTTCAGA
The DNA here is from genome assembly GCF_024542745.1 of Macaca thibetana thibetana. Lineage (NCBI taxonomy): Eukaryota > Metazoa > Chordata > Mammalia > Primates > Cercopithecidae > Macaca > Macaca thibetana. The sequence goes on from NC_065580.1 coordinate 41,822,685, forward strand.
CCCAGTGTTTTCTTCCAGCTTTAGGAAATTAGCATGAATTGGCCTTAAATTCCCTGCCTTCAGACCCTATTCTTCTGCCTTAATAGGTGTTACCAAATTGTCTTCTGAAAAAATTGAAAACCTTTACACTATCTCCAACAGTACTTGAGAGGACATACATAGTGACAGCACTAGATATTTTTTTACGTTGTGAGCTTTACTGTTTGATTTGCAAGTAATGATGCCTCATTTTAGTTTGCATGCTTTTTAATAATACTTAATTGATTAGTCTTGCATATTTTTGTAAGTTGTTTGTATTTCTTTGTCTACTAATTAATTGCCTATGTACCTTGTAGTTTTGCTGTTTGGTAGTTCACATGTTTCTTATTGATTAACAAGAATCTTTTGTATATTGGATCTTTTAGTTTTTTATTGTGTTTGGTTTGGCATGGTTTGGTTTGGTTTGGCATGGTTTGGTTTGGTTTGGTTTGGTTTGGTTTGGTTTGGTTTGGAGACAGTCTCACTATGTTGCCCAGGCTGGTTTTGAACTCGTGGGCTCAAGAGAGCCTCCTGCCTCAGCATCCCAAGAAGTTGGACTATAGGTGTCTGCCGCCATGTCTGGTAGGTGTTTTTAAATTCTTTTAGTTATTTTGATTATTTGTATTAAATTAAATAATTTTATTTTTAATTTAATTATTTTAATATATGTTGTAGATGCTATTTCTAGTTCGGTTTTTGTTTATGCTTTAAATTTTTTTATGTTGTGATTTTGAATGCATTTTTTGAGAAAAAAATGTCAGAAAGATAACTTACAAAAAGTGTGTTAGGCTCAGAGATTTTAATAGGTTACTTATTTTAAACTTCCAAGGAATAGATTACATTAATACTATCAAAACCTAAGGGGGAAAAAAAAAACCTTTCATTTCTTGTTTATAAAGCAAACATAACACTGATTCTGAAATCCAATTTAAAAAAGATCCACTTAAAGAAATCTTATATGAACATGGATACACAAATCTTAACCACGTAATGAAGTATTAGCAAATTTAATGTTATCGGCAAATTAAATGAATAATATACCTGATCAAATTGATTGAGGTCAACTATACAAAAATGGTTCAACATTAAGGAAATATATAAGCAGGTCAGAGGATTTTTAAGGTGGTTATCATTATAATAGATGCCAGAAAGATATTTTATAAAAGTTAAAATCCCTGATTTTTATAACCTTAGTAAAATTTGATTAGATGAGTAGCTCCTTAATTTCACAAACATATATCTGAAGACAAAACAAATCACATGTTTAATGGAGAAGCATTAGCAGCATTTGCATTAATGTCAGCAACAAGGCAAGGATGCTTGTTATAAGCACTTTTAGTTTTACCATTGTTTTGGGAACTGTAAGGCAATTCAGTTATGTAAGAAAAGTACAAGATGTAGTTAATAATAAAAATACCTATTAATTACTGAGAATTTACTTTGTGCATGGTACTGTTCTTTGTTACTAAACATTATTTTCTCATCACAGATTGTGATACTAACACAAATAGGTGCCACAAATGTAGAAACTATTTTATGTTCATAGAAAGTTGTAGAAACTGAGGCAGTGAGAGTTTAAGAAACTTATCTAAGCCAGTAAATGTTGGAGGCTAGATTAGACCTAGGCATTCTGACTCCACAGCTTAACACTCTAAATCAGAGGTTGGCAGACGTCTTAAGTTTCACTGGAACACAGCTGTGCTCATTTGTTTATATATTGTCTATGGCTGTGTTCATGATACAACAGCAGAGTTGAGTGGTTGTGACAAATCCCTGTATACATCACAAAGCCCAAAATATTTACTGTCTTGCCCTTTACAGAAAAAATTTGCTGACTGCTGATCTAAACCATTGAACTATGCCTCTAATTAAACTATTAGATCTTTTTATTAGGAAAAGGAGAACAAAATCATGATTTTTAAATTGTATTAATGTATGCTTGGTAAACCGAAAATAGTCAACTCAGAAATAACAATCATAAAGTATAGTAGTTTCTACAAAACTAATGTGCAAACTTCATTTGATTTCCAACTCACAAGAAACGAAAAGCTTGAGAATATAATTTATTATGATTTAAATATGTGAAAGATCTAAATGAAAATTTTAAAACTACACCAAGTAAAATAAAAGAAGATTGAATAGACACGTCATGTTGGCTGGATGTTGGTTGTCATCTTGACTAGGATGACTCAGTATTTAAAAAGACTTTTTTTTAAATCTAAATTTATAGAATTAAACATCTTATTCAGAGTGCCAAAGGGATTGTTTTAACTTGATGAAATGATTCTAAAAATTCTGGAAGAAAAACATGACCAAAAAAAGAATTTTTGGAAAAATAGGCTTATAAATTCAAGCTCTTAAACTGAGAATATGCTAAAGTCTTGCCCTTCCACAGAAAGCTTTAGATATAAAGGTATTAAAATATTTTGATAAAGTTAGTTTTGAAACAAAAAAAGTTATCTCTGCAATGGAAAAAGAGTAACTCGCCAAAGAAAGAAACAGATGGGCAACTCTAGCAATACCTAAAATCTGCATTACTGATAGACAAGGTTATCTTATCTTCTGTGTTTGGAGGCCTTTGCCATAGACCAGAAGGTAGGTGCACAACCATAAATCACCAAAATCTGAAGAATGTAGGTATCATGAAACAGGTACAACAAATTCAACAAAAGAGTGACTTAAGCTAGAGAAAGTGGGAAAAATAGAGGAATCTAAAAAGGCCTTTATTCCTGAACAATAAAATAGGGATTTGCCTTCACAAAATAACAGCAGATATTAAAAAACAAGAACAATGAATTATGAAAAAAGGAACTATTGAATATTAAAACTAAGTATATGTGTAGAAGAGGTAGAAGAGTAGATGGGACTCATCTAATGAGCTGATTAGTGGACTAGAAGATAGAGGTGAGGAAATATCCAAGAATATAACACAAAGGGCTAAAGAAATGGAAAGTATAAAGGAAAGGTAGAGACATGGAGAATATTTCCAGAAGTCCTAACATCTATCAAATAATAATTCCAAAGGAGAAAATAGAAGATAGACTATATTTGAAGCAATAAAGACCAAGAATGTTTCCCAGCTGAAAACAAATTTGTAGGATTGAAAGAATTATTGAATAAAATATTTATATACAAATAGATATATATACATTTTTAATTAAAATATGTAGACACATCACAATAAACTTCAGAACATTAAGAATGAAGGCAAAAATTCTCAAAGTTAACTACAGAAGAGATTAATTATATATCAAGAAAACTCCTATCAAGAAATGACCATCTTGGCCAGGCTTGGTGGCTCACCACTGTAATCCCAGTGCTTTGGGAGGCCAAGGTGGGAGGATTGCTTGAGCACAGGAGTTTGAGACCAACCTGGGCAACAGAAATTTTAAAAATTAGCCAGGCATGGTGGTGCATACCTGTAGTCCTAGCTACTCGGGAGACTGAGGTGGAAGGATGGCTTGAGCCCAGGAGATCAAGGCTGCAGTAAGCTATGATGGTGCCATTGCACTCTAGCCTGAGTGACAGAGCAAGACCCTGTCTCCTAAAAAAGGGGGGCCGGCATAGGGAAGAGTATTTATGTTAAATTTGTATTAACTTTCCATCATAAGTTTGGTGTTCTAGTAGCTGAGGAGCGAGTGAAGCAAAATAAAAGTAAACATCTCTTTTCTCATGAAACTATGTATAGTTATTGATTAACTTTTCTCTTTGTTGAATAGTAAGGATAAGCGTTTTGGAGAGGAGAGGACTTAAAAGTAAGTACTGTACTTGAAGAAAATAATGAAATTAAAAGCTTTCAGATCAAGTGGGTGGGAGTGAAACTAAGAGAACTTGATCAGTCTAACAAGGTGATTCCATGTCCAAGGAGACATGGAAACATGTATTTATTATGGAAGCATGATAAACAGAAGGTGCAAAAGTGTCAGAAATAAATGCAGCCATATTAATAACTAAGAAAAGTAATATAATCGGTAAAACTCACTTATTAAAGTAATAGTAACTCTCATATTGGCTAAAAGCAAAATCCAGTGAAGTCACACCTAAAATAAAAATTACATTAGAGTGGAAATTAAATAAAATGATTTTTTAAATGCCATTTATTCAGCAAATATTTATACCTGGTAAATATCAAGAAAAAAAAATACCCCAGGGTAGTAAATAAAATGCAAGGCAAAAATTACTTAAGGGACCAAAGAGAAAATGATGTTTTTAGAAGCAACAATTTAACAAGATGGTTTTAATATATATGGCTTTTAAATATATAAAACAAAAACTAGTAGAACTAAAAAAAGAGTGGAACATCCATAATCATATTTGAAGTCTTTAATATATCTCTTAGAAAAACATTAGACAAAAAATATAGAATAACACAATTAACAAGAGTATCTAGTTGATATTTACCTAGAATTCTGACTTTAACATAATTTACATGCATGGATTATTTTCAACATAAGTTACGTCATAGACCACAAAGAAAGTCCTTAAGAATTTTTTTTTTTTTTAAATGATACCTGGCCAGGCACAGTGGCTTATGCTTGTAATCCCAGCACTTTGGGAGACTGAGGTGGGCAGATCACCTGAGGTCAGGAGTTCGAGACCAGCCTGGCCAAAGTGGTGAAACCCATCTCTACTAAAAATACAAAAAAATTAGCCAGGCATGGTGGCATGCACCTGTAGTCCCCAGCTACTCAGGAGGGTGAGGCAGGAGAATTGCTTGAACCTGGGAGGCAGAGGTTGCAGTAAGCAGAGATTGTGCCATGCGCTCCAGCCTGGGTGACAGAGTGAGACTCCATCTCAAGAAAAAAAAAAAAAAAAAAGAAAAAAAAAGTTATATCTTAATAATTTCTGGTAATTTCTGGATTAATTAAAATAGAACTGGTAAAAGTGACAACACAAGGCCTTTATATCAGAACTTGGGTGATTCAGACAAAACGCAGAGGAAATTTCCTCAGAGAAAAATAATTTTAAATTCACTTATTGGCAAATTAAAACATATGAACAGTATATTATTAATGTTTAAAAATGACTTTGCTTATTGTATTATTTCCATACCTAGAAAACCCTAAAGATTTCCCCCAGAAGACTCCATAAACCCTGATAAATGACTTTAGTAAAGTCTCAGGATACCAAATCAATGCACAAAAATCAGAAGCATTTCTATATACCAATAATGTTCAAGCTGAGAACCAAATCAAGAATGCAATTCCATTTATAAGAACTGCAAAAAAATAAAATAATTAAAATACCTAGGAGTACATCTAACCAAGAAGGTAAAAAGATCTCTACAGGAGGACTGAAAAACACTGCTGAAAGAAAAGGATTTTCCATTCGTTTTTTAGAATACATCTAACCAAGAGGTAAAAGATCTCTACAAGAGAACTGAAAAGCACTGCTGAAAGAAATTATAAATGACAAACAAATGAAAAAGAATTCCGTAATCACAGATTGGAAGACTGCAGTATCATTAAAATATCTGTACTGCCCAAAGCAATCTACAGATTCAATGTGATTCCTATCAAAGGACCAATGTCATTTGTCACAGAATTAGGAAAAACTATTCTAAAAGTCATATGAGGTCGGGCATGGTGGCTCACACCTGTAACCCCAGCACTTTGGGAGGCAGAGGGCAGACAGATCACCTGATGGCAGGAATTTGAGACCAGCCTGACCAACATGGTGAAACTCTGTCTCTACTAAAAATACAAAAATGTGCTGGGCCTGGTGGTGCATGCCTGTAGTCCCAGCTACTTGGGAGGCTGAGGCAGGAGAATCACTTCAACCTAGCAGGCAGACGTTGCAGTGAGCCGAGATCATGCCACTGCACTCCAGCCTGGCAACAGAGTGAGACTGTCTCAAAAAATAAGAAAAAAAAAAAAAAAATGAAACCAAAAAAGAACCTGAGTAGCCAAAGCAATTCTAAGCAAAAAGAACAAACCTTGAGGCATCATGTTACTTGACTTCAGACTATACTAAAAGGCTGCAGTAACCAAAACAGTATTGTACAGGTACAGACATAGACACATAGACCAATGGAACAGAATAGAGAACCCACACCAACAACCAACTGATCTTCTTCAAAGTAAACAAAAATAAACAATGGGGAAAGGATACCCTATTCAGTAAATGGCACTGGGAAAACTGGATACCCATATGGAGAAGAACGAAACTGGATTCCTACTGCTTACCATATACAGAAATCAATTCAAGATAGATTAAATACTTAAATGCAAGACCTCAAACCACAAAAATCCTAGAAGAAAACCTAGGAAATGCTCTTCTGGACCTTAGCCTATGCAAATAATTTATGACTAAGTTCTCAAAAGCAAATGCAACAAAAACAAAATTTGACAAGTGGAGCCTAATTAAACTAAAGAGATTCTTGACAGCAAAAGAAACTATCAGCAGAATGGGAGAAAATATTTGCAAACTATGCATCCAACGAAGGACTAAATATCCAGACTCTATAAGGAACTTAAATCCGTAAGAAAAATAACCTCATTAAAAAGTAGGTAAAGGACATAAGCACTTTTCAAAAAAAAGACATACAAGCAGTCAAGAAACATGAAAAAGTATTCAACATCACTACTCATCAGAGAGATGCAAATCAAAACCACAATGAAATACCATCTCACACCTGTCAGAATGGCTATTATTAAAAATTCAGGCTGGGCGCAGTGGCTCACACCTGTAATCCCAGCACTTTGGGAGGCCAAGGCAGGTGGATTCCAGAATCAGAAGTTCAAGACCAGCCTGGCCAAGATGATGAATCCCAGTCTCTACTAAAAATACAAAAATTAGCCAGATGCGGTGGCAGGTGCCTGTAATCCCAGCTACTCAGGAGGCTGAGGCAGGAGAATCGCTTGAACCCAGGAGGCGGAGGTTGCAGTAAGCCAAGATCGCGCCACTGCACTCCAGCCTAGGCGACAGAGTGAGGCTTCTTCTCAAAAAATAATACATAAAAAGTCAAAAAATAGCATGTTGGTGAAGCTGCAGAGATAAGGGAAACACGTACACTGCTGGCAGGAATGTAAATTAGTTAAACCACTGTGGAAAACAGTTTGGAGATTTCTCAAAGAACTAAAACTAGAATTACCATTTGACCCAGCCATCCCATTACTGAGTATATACCCAAAGGAAAATAAATCATTCTACCAAAAAGACACTGCACTCATTATGTTTATCCCAGCACTATTCACAATAGCAGCTGGGCATGGTGGCTTATGCCTATAATCCCAGCCCTGTGGGAGGATCGCTAGAGGCCACGAGTTCGAGACCAGCCTGGACAACATACAGAGACTCCATCTCTACAAAAATAAAAAATTTAGCCAGGTGTGGTAACACATGCCTGTGGTCCCAGCTACCTGGGAGACTAAGATGGAAGAATTGCTTGGGCTTGGGAGGTTGAGACTGTGGTGAGCCATGATTGTACCACTGCACTACAGCCTGTGTGACAGTACAACCCTGTCTCAAAAAAAAAAAAAAAAAAAAAAAAAAAACCCCACTGTTACAAAGATACAGAACCAACCTATGTGCCTATCAAGACTGGATAAAGAAAATATGCCACATATAGACCATGGAATACTATACAGCCATAAAAAAGAATTAAGCCGTGTCCTTTGCAGCAGCATGCATGCAGCTGGAGGCCATTATCCTAAGTGAATTTATGTAGAAAAAGAAAACTAAAAAAAGGAAACCAAATACCACATGTTCTCACTTATTAGTCGGAGCTACCCATTGGGTACACATGCGTATAAAGATGGAAACAACAGGTAACTTGCTTAAGTCCAGCTGCTGGCTACCCATAAACCAAGAACAGAAGAAACAACATGTGGTGAAAGGAAAGTAATTTTATTTATCAAATGCTAGCAATTGGAGAATGGCCAGGCTCATGCCTTCAAAAGACCATTCCAACCTTTTGGGCTAAATGAAGGGGTTTAAGAAGGAAAAGGTGTGGAAAATATGCAGGAGTGTTACCCGAGGGTGCAGGTCTACCTGTCTTGTTTCAATGATTATCTTGAGAAATTGCCTGTCCCGAAGGTCTGGTTTGCCTCATCCTGACTTTGGCCTGGTAGTGGTAGGCTAACTGTTCGTAACTACCCCTAAGTGGGAGCTGTATCTCTCTGCCTGGTTTATTTCAAAATTGGCCCCTGGATTACCTAAGCAAGCACATAAGTAGATAAGCAAGCACTGTTCATTGAAGTGCCTGGTGGGAAAAGTAGAAACAAAACGTTTCAAAATATGTTTCAAAGCTGAAAACAAGAAAGGAAAAAAAGTTTTAAAATGCATTTTGAGGCTGGGATACTTGGTTAAAAATAGACACTGGGGAATCCAAAAGGGAGGAGGCAAGGAGGGGTCAAGGGTTGAAAAACTACCTATTGGGTACTATGTTCACTACTTGGGTGGTGGGATTAATAGAAGACCAAACCTCAACCTCAGCAACACACAATATACCCATTAACCAACCTTAACGTGTACTAAAAAAAAAAATGAATCTGAAAAAAAAAAAAAGACTTCTGGATCCAAATTGTTACCTAGACAACTGTAAGTCAGATATATTCAAATACATAAATACATCACCATCACCATGTATTTATGTATGCATATATGCAAATACTGGGTGTATTTCTAATAAGCAGTAATAGATTTCCTGGCTTTTATATTTTTACTATAAGTTGTATTGTTTTATTTTCATTTCATGTTGTTCATTGCTAGTATGAAGAAATACAATTGATTTTTTAAATATTGCTCTTGTATGCTGTAATCTTGCCAAATTCATTAGTTCTAGTACTTTTTTTGTAGAGTCCATCAGGTTTTCTATATACATCATGCTGTCTGTGAATAAAGACAATTTTGCTTGTTTTCCCATCTGGAGGTCTACCATTTTTCTTATTTTTCCTTGTCTTATTCCACTGACTAGAACTTCCAATAAAATGTTGGGTAGAAATGTGAGAGCATACATCCTTGACTTGTTTCTGATCTTGGGGGAAAGTACTCTTTCACCATTAAATATGATGTTAACTGTAAATTTTCCATAGATGATTTTGTCAGGTTGAGGAAGTTCTCATGTATTCCTACATTGCTGAGAGAGTGTTTTTGTTAGAAATAAATGTTGGATTTTGTAAAATACTCATTCTGCATTTGTTGAGGGTTTTTTTTTTCATTTTTAGTTTGTTAATATGGTACATTATATTGATTGATGTTTCAAATATCAAACCAGCCTTGCATTCCTAGGATAATTTCCCTTAGTCATGATGTATTAACCTTTTTATGTGTTTTTGGATTCTGTTAAAATTTTTTCAAAACATTTTTATTTTCAGTGAAGATTATTGGTTTATAGTTTTCTTTCCTTATAATGGCACCCTCTGGTTTTGGTATAGGAGTAATTTGTGCTTCATAGAATGAGTTGGAAAGCAGCTTCTTCTCTTCAGTTTACTGGATGAGTTTGTTTAGAATTGGTGTTGTTTTCATTAACTGTTTGGTAGAATTCACCAGTGAAGCCATCTGGCCTGTTATTTTCTTTGTGGAAAATTTAATTTAATTTATAATTACTAATTAAGTTTTTAAAAAATAAATCTAGGGCTATTCAAGTTATTTCTTTTTGAGTGAGCCATGGTAGTTTGTGTATTTTGAGAAATTTATCCATTTCATCTAACCTGTCTAATTTATTGGCATAAATTTGTTCATAATACTTCCTCATACTTCTACAATCTGGATAATCTGTACTGATGTTACTTCTCTTGTTCCTGGTACTGCTAACTTGTTTCTTCTCTCTTTTTTACTTAATCAGTCTAGCTAAAGGTTTGTAAATTTTATTGATCTTCTCATAATAAAGATCTGAATAAGAATAAGGAGTTAGCAGTATGAAGGTCTGGGGACAGGGAAGAGCACTTGCACAGTTCCTGCAAAGGGGAGATCTTGGCATTTTCAAAGACAAATTGTAAGTGGCCAGGAATAGAAGCATGAAGAGGAGTTACAAGGCTATGGCAATAATATAAGTCAGAGAAAGATGATGTTGTCTTGGACCACTGCAGTGGCTAATGAGGTGAAGAGAAGTGATCAGAAGCAGATTATGAAGGTGAAGAGAAGTGATCAGAAGCTAATGAGGTGAAGAGAAGTGATCAGAAGCAGATTATGAAGGTAGGGCTAATAGGAGCTGCCAATGACTTGTACTCGGAATGACAGAGAAGAGTCATGAACTATGCCTAGTCTTAAGCCTGAGTAATGTGGTTAATGGTGGCTTCATGAAATAGGGAAGACTGAGAGGAGCCGATTTGGGTTATTATAGGGGTAAGTGCAGTGGAGATGAGACATCAATGGTTTGGACTTAGATGTAATGAAGAATTTGAATTAGAATGGTTAGTTAATTCAAATAATTTGTTGTTGTCATGCGTGTGTGTATGTGGGGGTTTTTTGTGGCTTTGTTGTTGTTGTTGTTGTTGCTGTGAGACAGGGTCTCACTCTGGTTGCCTAGACTGGAGTGCAATGGCATGATCTTGGCTCACTGAAGCCTTGACCTCCCAGGCTCAGGTGATTCTCCCACCTCTGAAGTAGCTGGGATTACAGGTGTGCACGACCACACCCAGCTAACTTTTTTTTTTTTTTTAATTTTAAGTAGAGGTAGAGGCGGGGCTTTGCTCTGTTGTCTCGAACTCCTGGAGTCAAGCAATCCACCCACCTCAGCCCCCCAAGTGCTAAGATTACAGGCAGGAGCCACCACACCTGGCAAGTTGTATATAATTTTTTACGTTTGCTTAAGTTATCTAGGAAATTCAATCTTTACTTCATAAAGATTGTCTATCTAATGAAGCCACTATGTAAGAGATATTCAAGGTAGAGGAGGCAATGTTATACAACTGCCTTAGCATATAATTTCACATAAAACATTCAAATTATAATATACCATGAAATAGAAGAAACAAATATATAGGAATTGCTTTGTGCTAATAAGGACATTGGTGTGAAGTGATCAGATTTCAGGGTATACCTTATGCTAACAAGCCTTACAGAGAAATAGTCTATTTGTAGGTTGTATATGTAATGTGAATAACCAATAAAAACTTTCTTGGTAAGATCAAAACATGGAGCTCTGAAATTATTTATTTTTCTTTTCCAAAGTTCTTTGTGTATAAATCAGATCTTGAGGACAACTCAGGAAAAATGGACTCAGAATCTCAGACCTCCTTTAAAACAGACCATGATGTTATGTTCAGCCCAAGTAGAGCTGATAAAATCTGGTGTCCTTGGAAGAGGCCCAGAAGCTGACTAACTTCCAGGAGTAGAAGGATTGAATCTCTAATTTTGGGAAATGATAAACTACAGAGAAACCACTATCCTCTCCCAGAAAGTACTCTTAAGAGAATATTAAGCTGGTTAATCTATTGGACTTATCTCTTTTCTGATTACATACAGTAAGTCTCCCGGTCAGAATAAAATTCTTTCAGTCTCAAACTAAAGTAGAATCATAATAGAATACATAAAGGAATAAAGTTTTTAAATTTACATTTTTGTTTCAGCAATCCTCTAAATAAAATGTAATAAGCATTTAGTATTAGCAAATCCTTTGAGGGCAGGGACCTTGTTTGTGTCACTCATTACTATATTCCTAGCAGAAGCATAGTGTGGGTACTCTGATAATTTTCTAGATGAATATGTATATTAGTGAGACTTCATAGTAGAAAGCATGGCTTATTTCATGTATTTTTTAATACATTTATTCACTAGAGGGTGCTGTGTAAGCATTCAGCACTTTAAAAGTGTCATCTCTTTCACTTGTACTTATTTGCAGGAAGATTGGATTTTTAAATCACCTGATTTAGCAAAAGCTTTCATTTCTTTTTCTTTATTTTCAAAGTAGTACTGGTGGTATTGTGTATGGTTAAATTAATGAAAATGAGAGATTAATGGCAGCATTAACACAAATGTTTCCTTTCTTCCTCCTCCTTAGGAGACTTATGACCCCAATCATGTATGCTGCTCGAGATGGTCACACCCAGGTTGTTGCTCTCCTTGTTGCTCATGGAGCAGAAGTTAATACCCAGGATGAGAATGGTTACACTGTGAGAAACATTTTTACAATGTTTCTTTTTGTTTCTGTTATTATCAGTAATCCATTTTAAAAAAAGAGTTTTAAGAAGTAATAATTACAAAAGGGCTGGAATATAATTGCTATCTGGTGAAAAAAAGCAACAGTTGAAATAAAAGGCTGGCATGGTGGCTGACGCCTGTAATCCTTGCACTTTGGGAGGCCAAGGCGGGCAGATCACCTGAGGTTAGGAGTTTGAGACCAGCCTGGCCAACATGGTGAAACCCGGTCTCTCCTAAAAATACAAAAAATTAGCCAGGCATGGTGGCACGCGCCTTTAATCCCAGCTACTCAGGAGGCTGAGCCTGGAGAATCGCTTGAGCCCAGGAGACAGAGGTTGCAGTAAGCCGAGATCATACCACTGCACTTCAGGCTGAAGTGCAACAAGAGTGAAACTCCATCTCAAAAAAAGAGGAATTAATTGACTCTCTTAGTCCTTACTCTTGATTAAAAAAAAAATTGTAACACACAGCAAAATCTGGGCTCTAAAATATACCTAAGAATTCTTTTTTGTAGAAAACTGGTGATTGGCAAATAAATCCTTTTATTCCATAACATCAGTTAATTGTATAAAACACTGGTTTTAAAAAATCAATGAGCTTTGCAGTCAGCTTTGCAATTACAACTTTGGAAATATGTTTACATTATGTTGTAAAATCAAGAGATTGCATCATTCTATTAATTAACTATGTTCTCTTTTTTATTGTGTCATAAATACTGTTAAAAACTTTTCCTGTCTGTCTCATATACACTCCTTCTCTTTAAACAATCTTCTTTTTCCCCCCACTTACAGGCTTTAACATGGGCAGCACGTCAGGGTCATAAAAATATAGTTTTGAAGTTGCTTGAACTTGGAGCTAATAAAATGCTACAAACCAAAGATGGAAAGATGCCAAGTGAGATTGCAAAAAGAAACAAACATCATGAGGTATCCTTCTGTACATATTAAACTTATTTTTTGTGGCATGTCACATTATCATTTGTAGAACTTTTTTATTAATTTGTTAGAATTTACAAGGGTAATTATAGTGTATCTGGCAATTATTAAATGTTTAAATATGTATCTTTCCTCCAGCCAGGTAATGAGAACTTTATTTTGCTAGAGTATTCATCTTCTGTGAAACAAGAGGCACTTATAATACAGTAATTTAAAAGCTCTATAAAAGAGTAATAAAATCTTATTCTGGCCCCAGGAATAAAATTGTAATATACTATTTAAACATTTCAAACTGGTCCAGAATTTTAAGTTATTGAGTGAAAGCTAGTAAAATGCCAGTTTGAACTTGTAACTAAAACATTCTTTTGTAAGTTTAATTAATATATTAAAAAATTTAAAAATTAAATTATTTAAGCAACATTTACTCTTATATGTGTGACAGGGCATACGATAAAGTGATAATATACCTGGATGTATAATCTATCATTTAGATGTTAAGCTCAATAATAAATACTTGCCATACATTAAATTACTTTATCAATATAAACTTTTGGTCTGAAGATTAAAGCTGTAGCCACAAGTCTGTAACTTGTAAGCAAGGATCAAATATAGTACAATAATAAAACTAAGTTGTTTAGTCCGGGAGTTTGTAACACTGAGTTCCTGAATTTGAAAGCATGTAAAATTCCAAAGATTCCGTCATGTAATCATCAAACCAAGCCACATTTACTGCATATAAAGTAACTTCCTCTAACCTTTTAAGCAGTCTGATAAACATGGCTATCATTTTCCAAGTATTATTCTAATATTTTCAGAATTATTATAGGGTAAACAGTAATCACTAAAGCCCTGTAGAACTTCAAAAAGGAATTTACCATTTTTCTTCTAAACTTTGAAAATTCAAAAACTTAAAATTATTTTATTACATTGTTAAATGTAGAGTAGATGACACCAAACTTGACATAAGAAGTTTATGAACATCAAAGGTTATTTTGAGTCATAAATCATTTATTGAAATGAGATTTGATCTTGTATTTTGGCTGATTACATGATATAACCTTGACTTCCTAAGAAGTTAGATTTTAAAACTCAGGAATGTCACCATGTATTTTTGAGGTGTTCAGTTAGGATTTGTATACATTTAGTCACGCGCATTACTCTCTTCCCACTTAGCAATGTTTTCAAAGTACTATCTTAATATTTAATCTGAGTCATTTATCCAAATGGAATTTTTAGTTTTGCTATAGATCTTACCAAAAATAGTAATTACTATCTTACTTTAATTTTTACTATTTTGAATTAGATGTACTTTTTTCTTTTCTGATTATTATTATAGGTCAAGGAAGCACTTACCTGATATCCCAATTACCCTGATTTGTTTATTATACATTGTATATGTGTATCAAAATATCACATGTACCCCCCAAAATATGTACAACTGTGATGTATCAATTTTTTAAAGTTGTTATCAGGGTAGTAAATTGTGAAACTTCTGTCCCACTTACTTGCTAAAATTTCCTTTCTGGATATGAGATAATCGTATGTTTGGTTTCTTTTAACTCTAAGTTATAGTATGCAATGTTAATTATATTTGAATGATGTTAACTTTTTTCAGATCTTCAACTTACTTTCTTTTACTTTAAATCCATTGGAAGGAAAACTTCAACAGCTAACTAAAGAAGACACTATTTGTAAAATATTGACAACAGATTCTGATAGAGAAAAAGATCACATTTTTAGGTAATATAGCATGTTTTAGTTCAACAGAATACCTATAAGTAAAACTTGTGTATATTTTACTGTAGTAAATGTGGTGACTTATTTAAAATATATGGTATTTTAAATGTTTACAAGCATTTTTAAATGTCTGGGATTTTAATGTTCTCCAGAATTTTAGAAAATTTTTATCATTTTTATGTACTAACACTAATGATAATAACTTTAAATGTAAACTTGAAGTACGATATCAACAATAAAATCTATTTTTAAATGTTCTGAAATTATATTAGTGTTCAAACAGTATTACACCTTGTTTTCTAACTATTTTTAGTACAGTTCTAATTTTATATGCTAAAATTAAACATACACTTTCCCCCCCAGAACACTGCTGTTCAGTACATGGCCAAAAATAATTATCTCCTTACCCCATTTAAAGTTATTTACATTTTACTTACTGCAATTAAAGAGGTGTGGTTCCCCCCCCCCCGTTTTTTGTGGGTTTTTTTGCCTCAAACACCTGGGCTCAAGCAGTTCTCCCACCACAGCCTCCCAAGTAGCTTGGACTACAGGTGTATGCCACTGTGCCAGGCTGAGGAGATTTTTATGTGCAGAAATTTCACAAGGTGTACATACTGACATATATTTTCATTTTGGGGAAAGATGAGTTATACTCCTCATACACCTTCAGTCACAAAACCTTACTCATTCCTTTGATATAGCATAGGTCTGGTGTGCAGATTGCACATATATGCTACATGAATTCATCATTATTCGTATTCTCTTGCAATATAAATATATATTTATTTGTGCATTTATAGTCTGTTCTGAAATTGACATTGCTATAAATGTATACAGTTCATATACAGCATTTGGAGATCTGGAAGTATTTTTACATGGTATTGGACTTGAACATATGACAGATTTACTAAAGGTAAGATCTTATATAACCTACAGTGAGTTATGCATATATGTTAGTTTGTTGGTTACTGTAACATTAGATATTAATTCATAAACATGTCTATAAATAACTGCCTATTCACTTTTCTCCGTAATTTGTAGTACATCCCGATTTTAAATTTGAAACAAACATTTCAAAAATGTATTATTCTAGAAATTTTCATAAATTAGAATCTGAAATTAAACAGTTTTTACCCATTGTCTAACCTTCATATACACCTGAGCCCTTAGTTTGTTTCTGTAGTTGCTCATCTTCATGAGTAGAATATTGGAAGAGCATGATATTAAACCAAACACACCTGGTATCAGATTCTTGCTCTGATGTTTAATCACTGAAATATGTGACTTACATATCTCATTTGCTTCATAAGGATAATAATACCTAGTGTAGGGTTGTCATGAAGGTTAAATCAGATCATATGCCAAGGACTGTCTGGGTGTTTTAAGCATACATTATGGGGTTTGAGTCCATGACAGTTATTATCGGCTAGGTGGGGATACTGAAGCAGTAAAGCGCTATTTAAGATAGACTCCTCTTTGGAGTGTGCACATTCTGTTAAAATATTTCAGAGTTGGGCTTCATTGTATAATCTTCAAATGTCTCCCTATTTGGAGAAATCTTGAATAAAACTACATGATGGTTTAATGTGATACAGTCAGAAATTTAAAATATTCATAAAACATCATTTCTGCCAAATTTTATAGAACTGCTTTTCTTTTAATGTAAGCAAATATGAATAGTAATCATTTGAATCTGAAAACCTAGCTATGTTTATACTTTTTAGGTGAATAGTTATTATGATACTCATTACTGTCTACTTAATATTATAGTTCTATATCTACATATCCTGTTCCCTCTAGAAAACTGGAATTTGCTTGAGAGTGAAGCAAGTAACTAGCTTATGAACACTTGCCTACTTCTCCTTCTACTATTTTAATTATATGGAAAGGTGGCCTTTTTTTTCCTTTTATACAGGAAAGGGATATAACGTTAAGACACCTTTTGACCATGAGGGAAGATGAATTTACAAAGGTTAGTATCAGTTTCAGAAATTCCTGATATATTGTTTGATGTTTTTAAAATTATGGATCCTTTTCTCTTTAAAATACTAGGGCTACGGACAAAAGATTGCTCTTTTACTGTGTCCTTGATTAGATATGATTACGCATAACCATATCTAAAGTCTTGTGTTAGTGTTAAGTTACTTTAAGAACACGTAATGACTTAGAGTTTGGGTTGTTTGTTTTTTTTTTTCAGATTGTCATGACATCTGAACTAAAACTGATCCTTCAGTTTCAAATGTGAAATAGATTTGTAAACTGGGGCACTTACAAATAAGAGATTGTTTTTCTATGTATATGGGTATTAACATATGTCTCCCAAGCCTTTTGTTTGGTTCTCAAAACTATTGAGACCTTTTATTTTGCCATCTAGTATTACCTAATAACATATAGCTGTGGGATGTGTTAGAGACACCTTGATAAATAGGATATGTAAAAAGCAATGATCTGAGTGCATGACCACATGGGAAACTTGAAATTTTTAATATCACTAAAAATAAATAAGCATACTACAAAGCTAACTCCAGTATAGAAAATTTAGTTTAACACTAAAGGTAGAATACAAACAAAGATAGGACTTGATTCTCATTTATCACTGATTTTTAAATGAAAATTTGAAGGCAATTTCGTTTTACTGTGTTTTTTGAAGTATTACAAATATTAAGTTCTAGTAATTTGTTTTGGGAGTCCATCATAGTTGTTATGTATTGCAAAAAAATTGGCTATAGTTATTATATATCTAAATATTTTAATGCTGTAACTAACATCAATCACAGTTATAAGAAAAACATATATTATTTTAGAAATGTGTTATTTTTCCACTGTATGCCTATTTTTTCAAGTTGTGAATTCATCAAGTAAGAAAACATCTTCAGTGATTTTGAGTTTTAAATTATTCAAGTCTAACTAATTTACTGTACCTTAAAACTATTTCTGCTTAGAATGGAATTACCAGTAAAGACCAGCAGAAAATTCTGGCTGCTCTTAAAGAACTACAGGTAGAAGAGATACAATTTGGAGAGTTATCTGAAGAGATAAAGTTAGAAATCAGGTAAAATTAACTTATTTGTTTACATTAATAGTGTTAAGAACAAATTGTTCTTTTTTAGTTTAATTTTCATAATGTCTGAGTCATTTTACTTGATATGATCATTTTCCCAGGGTAATAGATTTTGGAAGATACTGTGTTCTGAAATTGGATGTGCTTTGTAAAGTCAATTTTTATAAAGTCATTTACCAAGAAGCAAACAATGTGTCTTCTTGTTAACTCACATAGAAATATTTTTGTTTTATTTTTTCATTGCATCTTGCTAAATTGAACCTTATAAACAATCCCATACTTTTTTATAGTATACCTTTAAAAATCATTTTAGAGGTTAAATTGAAAATTCAAAGTAATATTTTCACTTAGGTCAATAAGAAAACATTTCTTAGGTAGCTCAGTTCTATTTTCAGCCTTACTGTATAAGAAATTATGTTACCAAAATATAAACTTCATTTCCAATATTAAAAACTTGTCAAGCAATGGTTATTAATAATCCCAAATCTATTTTGAAAATAATATTTGATTTTATTAATATATTATACAGCAATAAGTGATTTTTTAAAATTTTTTGAAATATAGATTCTTGGGATATTTCAAAGAGATACACAGGGAAGTCCCATGCATTCTTTCCCTAGTTTTGCCCAGTATTAGTATCTTTTATAACTGTAGGACAATATCAAAACTAGAAAATTTACATTGGTACGACCCATAGAGCTTACTCATATTTTGTGAGTTATGCACTCATCTGTGTGTGTGTATATATATAATTTTATCACATTTATGGCTTCATGTAACTACTTCCGTG
Source organism: Macaca thibetana thibetana (assembly GCF_024542745.1). NCBI lineage: Eukaryota > Metazoa > Chordata > Mammalia > Primates > Cercopithecidae > Macaca > Macaca thibetana. Next base: position 41,841,310 of record NC_065580.1, read on the forward strand.
TTCAATGTACTTAACACAGGGCTCTCTCACACTACCCCTTTATAGCCACGTCTAACCTTCTCCCCATACCAACCCCTAGTGACCAATAATTTGTTCTCCATTTTTTTAATGATGTTATTTCATGAATATTATATAAATAGAATCATACAGTATAAATCCTTTTGAGATTAACTTTTTTCAATCATCCTAATTTTCTTGAGGTTCATCAAAGTTGTTGCATGTATCAGTACAATAGTTCATTCCTTTTTATTGCTGAGTAGTATTCCATGGTATGTATATACTACAGTTTGTTTAACCATTTATCCATTGAAGAACATTTGAATAGATTTTAGTTTTTAGCTATTCCAAATAAAACTGCTATGAACATTCATCTACAAGAGTCTATTAGAAAATACATTTTCTTTCTTTGGGATAAATGCTGAAGAGGACAATTGTTAGGTTGTACGGTGGTTGCATATTTAGTGTATTTTAAAACTGTCCAACTGTTTTCCAGAATGACAATACTGTTATATTTCCAGCAAGTGTATGAGTAATCCAGTTTGCTCTCCATCCTCCCCAGCATTTGGTGTTAGCATGATATTTTTTAGCCATTTCTGATGGGTATATAGTAATAGCTTGTTATGTTTTTACTTGCACTTACTAATGGCTAATGATGTAAACAGCTTTTTATATCTTATTTGCCATATGTGTACTTTTTGTGGTGAAATTCTAACAGTATCTTTTGCCAATTTTATGTTAGATTAATTGTTTTTTAATGTTGAGTTTTAGGAGTTATCTACATTCAAATCTTTTGTTGAATATGTGATTTGTAAATATTTTTCCCAACTCTGTAATTTTTCTTTTCATCCTCTTAATGGGGTCTTTCACAGAGCAAAAACTTTTATTTTGATGAGGTCTAAGTTACCAGATTTTCCCTTTATAGAACATTACTTTTGGTATATTTTTAGTATCAAGTTAAATAACAGTTTAAGAAATTAGGTCTCAAAGATTTTCTCCTATGCTTTTTTCATAGAAGTTTTATAGTTTTACATTTAAGTCCATGATACATTTTGAGAGTTCATTTTTGTAATGTTATGAGGTTTAGGCCGAGGTTCTTTTTTTTTTTTTTTTTTTTACCAGGGGATGGATAATTGCTCTAGCACTGTTTATTGAAAAGGCTGTTCCTCGCCCATTGAATTGCTTTTGATTATTTGTCAAAAATTAATTGGGCATATTTGTGTGGGTATAATCTGGGTTCTCTATTCTGGGTTCCTTATATGTCTATCCCTCTGAAAGTACCACGTCTTGATTACTCTTAACTATATGGTAAGCCTTTATATCAGGAAGAGTGATTCCTCTCATTTTGTTCTTTTTCAAAATCATCTTGGCTATTCTAGAGCCTTTTTCTTTCCATATACATTTTAGATAAAGCTTTTCTATGTAAAGCTTTTTCTACAAAAAAAAAACTTTCTGAGATTGTGGTGGTAATTGTATGAATCCTATTGATTAATTTAGGTATAATTGACAGTTATGTCAATTATACTAATTCATAAACACATATATCTCTAAAAGTTTTAGGTTTTCTTTTTTAAAATATATTTTTTGGGACCGGGTCTCACCCTGTCACCCAGTTTGGAGAGCAATGGCACAATGATGGATCATTGCAACCTCGAATTCCTGGGTTCAGGTGATCCTCCCGCCTCAGCCTCCTGAGTAGGTGAGACCACTGGCATGTACCGCCATGCCTGGCTAATTTTTAAAATTTTTTGTAGAGACAGGGTTTCCACTTTGTTGCCACAGCTGGTCTCAAACTCCTAAGTTCAAGTGATCCTCCCACCTTGGCTCCCTAAGTAATGGGATTACAAACCTGAGCCACCATTTCTGACCTTCTTTGTTTTCTTTCATCAGCATTTTGTCATTTTCATCATACAGATTTCATGCATATTTTGTTAGATGTATACCTAAGTATTTTGTTTTCTTTGGCGCAATTGCCAATGGTATTTATCTTTTTATTTGTTTCCATGAGCAATTGATTTTTGTGTCTTGACAGTACATTTCAGCCTTACTGAACTCAGATATTAGTTGTAGGAGGTTTTTTGTAGAATGTTTGAGATTTTCTATGTAGATAATCATGTAGTCTGCAAAAAAAGGTTAATTTTTTCCTTTCACATTTGTATGCCTTTTTTCTTCCCTCATGGCAGTGGGTAAGACTTCCAATATTATGTTGGATAGGAGTTGTAGATAGTGGACATTCTTACCTTCTTCCCAATCTCAGAAGAAAACCATCCACTTTTTTAGTATTAATTAACTGTGATGTTAGCTATAGGTTTTTTTGTAGATTCTCTTTATGATATTGGGGAAGTTATGCTCTATTCATTTTTCTGAAAGTTTTTATCATGAATGGTTGTTGAATTTTTTCAAATGCTTTTTCTATCCCAAATGATATGACCATATGACTTTTTTCTTTAGCCTGTTGATATGGTTACTTTGTTAGATTTTTAACTATTGAACCAACCTTGCATACCTGGATTAATCCCATGTGGCTGTGGGTTATTATTCTTTTTATGCATTGTTGGATTTGATTTGCCAGTATTTTGCTAAGAATTTTTGTATCTAAGTTCATGAGGAATATTGCTCTGTAAGTTTCTTTTTTGCGTTTTGTCTGGTTTTGGTATCAGGACAACACTGGCCTCACAAAAGGAATTGGGACTTATTCCCTCTCCTTTTATTTTCTGTAAAAGATTGTGTAGAATTGACATTAATTCTTCTTTAAACATTCTGTAGATTTCTCCAGTGAAACCATCTGGGCCTGAATATTTTGTGGGGGAAGCTTTTAAATTACAATTTGATTTATTTAATGGTCATAGGATTATTCAAGTTATATCTATTTTACTTTAGCTGAGTTTTGGTAATGTGTGGTTTTTCAAGGAATTGGTTCATTTTTTCTAATTGATGAAGCCAAAAGTTGCCCCTAGTATTTCCAGCTATTCTTTGAATGACTGTAGGATCTGTTATAATATCCCATTTCATTCTTGATATTGGTGATTTCCATCTTTTCTTTTTTTATCTCTGTTAATCTTGCTAGAGGTTTACGCATTTGTTTTTCCAAAGAACCTGCTCTTTTGTTTCAGTAACTTTTCTGTATTGTTCTTGCTTTTAGTGTCATTGATTTCTGCTGTGATTCTTACTGTTTTCTTCCTTCTGCTTACTTTGAATTTATTTTGCTCTTTTTCTAGATTCTTGAGGCAGAAATCTAGATCATTTTTGAGACTTTCTTTTCTTATGTAAACATTTAGTCTTTTACATTTCCCTTTCAGCACTGCTTTAGTTGCATTCCACAAATTGTGATACGCTGTGTGATCATTTTCATTCACTTCTATGTATATTTTTATTTTCTTCGAGACTTCCTCTTTGACCCATGGATTATCTAAATAACCCATGGTGTATGGTGTTTAATGTCCACGTTTGGAGATTTTTCTGTTATCGATTTCCAGTTTGATTCTGTTATAGTCTGAGAATATACTCTATGATTTCAGGGGTTCAATAGCTACATGTGACTGGTGGCTAGATGGAGGAGATACAGAGAATTAAGATTTTAAAGGCTTTGGCAGGTTGAAGCAAATCTCCCCAAAATTAATAGGGTTAACTTTAATAAGGATAAATGGAAAGTCCAAGATTAACTATATTACTATAGGATGGGACTTAATATACATGAAGAATCACTAAGAGTTTTTAAGTTTATTATTAACTCAGTTTAGGTTAAAGTGTCACATGACTAGTCATGGAAAGCCAGCACTGTTAGGCTGCATTAATAGAAGTATAATGTCCAGAATAAATAAGGTAACAGTTTTATTGTACATAATAGCTACTTCTAGAGGTTTTTGCTTATGGAAAGAATTTAACCATAGCATAGAATACAAACCCTGTAAGGCCTCTTCTGCCTTTTAGATTATATGATTGTCTTTTCAGTAATTTTCCCCTAGATTTTATAATCCGAAATAACCTATAATAATTGTTTTCATTCCACCAACTAGATAATTTTGAAATTATGTCACTTAGCAACACTACCTTATAACCAGCCTATGAAATTCTTTTTTCTTTTACAATGGCTTTCTCTCCCCAACTTTGAGGATTTGTGCACCAAATGTTTTTCCCCACCTTCTACCTCTCATTGCAGTTGGTCAGGTTAATTACATTTTACCCAATCTCTTGCTCATGTAAGCTTCTCTTAACTCATTCTTTCTATTTTTTTATTGCTTAGGAAACTCTCTTCCTTTCTTTCTTTTGGTTTCATATGAGTTCAAAAGTAACCATTACCACAGGGACTAAGAATAGGAATAATGCCTGTACAGAGGACAAATCAAATTTTTTGCCTCTAGAGCTTTTAAAAGTACATACAAGTTCCCTGTAAGAAATCTTCACAAATATTTTTTCTATTTCCTCAGTTTCCTGTAATCTTACTTTTAATACTAGCTTAGTATTATTTTCTAAGTTTTCTTTTTTAGTTAATTTAAGAGTATCACAATCATTTTAGTTTTCTACTGATAATACAAATACTGTTTTTTATTTCAACGTATTCCAGTTTGATTTTTTCCCTAAAATAATTTTACAAATGAGGATTACATAGCTAACATAAAAGTACCTTACATGTTAGTAGAGACTTGGTTTCTATATATATGCTTTTAAAACATATTAGGGTTCATAACCATGATTTATGCTAGTGATTTCCTTACCTGGCTACGTTATCAGAATGACCTAAGGAGCTTGGTGTATATATTAACCGTGTTATCCATTGCCTGGGACATGACTGTATAGCAAGATTTTATTGAATACATGGATAAATGAGTTAATGAATTATAATATCCTATACTATACTTGTAAATGCAGTGATATTATCACTAGTATAGTCTGTCTAAAACTAATATTGTAATTATGATAAACATTAATTAAACATACAAACAATAGATTTCCACATTATTTTGGAGTTCAGAGAAGTATTCCAGAAAATAATATAGATGATCCTAATTTCTTAAAAACTTTATTATACAGCTTAAATTATAAATATTCCCCATATTAAAATTCCCTATTCCCATTTTTCCATTCTTCTTCCTTAATATATCTCATTACAGCAAGATCTGTATTTAAAATAATGCCTCATCATTGTTTCAGAATAACTTAATAATTCTTAAATATTTAAATGCATTGTGAAGGATTTCAGTTGTGAGGACTTAAAAATCAGCACACCTTCTTAAATATCATTGTTCATTTTCTTGCTTTTCTTCATTATTGTTTCTATGAAGAAATATTCTAAGTTCTAAATGACTGAGTTACAAATTAAATGTTTTTATGTAACTTATTTGTATGATGGCAGGGTTGCCTATATGAATTTACTTTACGGGATTTAATAAATGTAAAGAATGTACAGAATCCTGAATGGTTCACTTATAAAAAGCTACTGAATTTTTTTAAAAAAATAAAACTGGCAGACATATATTCCAGGAATTTGACCCTGTTATTAAATCACAGACTTTGTTTACATGCTGTTACGGAAAAGGTTTTACTTACCATTTGTTCAAAGTCATTCTTTAAAGAAGAAATCAGTCATTAAGTCATAAGAAAACTAACAGCAGGAAAAGTTGAACTGATTGATTATAATCTCCTAGTAATGTGACTTCAACAATTTACTGATTTATTTTAAGATAGTTTTCTTCTGTGTGTCAAAATCTTCTAAAATAATCTGTTACAACAATGCATACAGACACTGCACTTACTTTTTTCTGCCTTAGTATGTTTGCAGAATTAAAGTATGCAATTTAAAGCAAATGCAGTGGGGTGTGCCTGTAGTCTCATCTACTTGAGAGGCAGGAGGATAACTTGAGCCCAGAAGTTCAAGGCCAGCCTGGGCAACATAGCAAGACTCTCTTAAAAAAATAAAGAGTGCAATTTAAAATTGTAATATCCATTCTGTTGCTAATTTTAGATATTTTGAACAGAAATAATAAGTTTTCATTCACATTTGAAATTTTTAACTGTTCCTGTTTAGACTCTTTGTCTGAGCTAACTGACATCCACTTGAAGGTGTCAAAAGCATCTCAAAGCTATGTCCATCAAGAAAACTGCTCCACCCCAAAAAATCTATATAGATGTTAAGATTTTATGTAAAAGTGTATTGTTCACCCCTATTATTTATAAACATTCTAAAATTTGAAACTCTAAATACTGAACATCAGGAAAATGGTTAAATTCCATTGCATCAATATAATTATTTTTTCATCATTAAAATTATTTTGAAACTTAACATCATGGGAAAATACTCATGATAATTATAAAAGGCACAATATAAAAGGTCATGTGAAGCAATGTCAGTTATATATATCCATAGGAAAAACACTGGAAGAAAATGTGTATTATAAAAATATATTCTGAGAGAAAATAGTACTAGTCATTGTCTTTGAGTGGTAAGATTGTTGACGATTTTAATTTTTTTCAGATATTCTACAATGAGCACATAATACCTTTGTTTATAATACCTTTATTTAAAGTATAAATTTTATCTTAGTACTTGACTTCAGAGTTTTTAAATGGCCTGTTGTTTTAGTTTGCTTATACTATGTTATGCTGTAGTAACAAATAATTTCTAAATGTCAGTCACTTATAACAACAAACTGTGTTTCCTGATCATCTGTATCATGGGTCAGCAACAGTGATCTTGTCATTCTGAGAGTAGGCTGGAGGAACAGTCTCAACCTGGGACATACTGCTCTCATGGGAAAGAAGAGAAAGATGGCAGGATCATTCAGTGGCTCTTGAAGCTTCTGTTCAAAAGTTACACAGTAACTTCCAATCATATTTTATTTGCTAAAGCAAGTCATGTGGTCAGGCCTCATGCCCCTGGGGCATGAATTATAGTCCCCTGACAGGGGTCAGGGAACTGGTAGTAGTTAGCTCAGTAGAAAAGACATGAGAATTTGATCAAATAATACAGTCTACTATACCTGTGTCATATCTGCTTATTTTGAATTTTTTAAATAAGCACAAAGTTATCAGGCCTGCCATGTAAAGTTGTATAGGTCATATACTGTGCAGCTGTGATGGAGACACACCATTCACATAGTGTGAATGGCACTCTGTAGAGTTTTGTTTTGTACAATTTGTCCATCCATATTCAGTGGCTCTGAAAATTATATGTCACAAGAAAGGTATATATTTTCCTTTCATTCATTAAGACTAATTTTGCTAGTAATAAAATTTGTTTATTTGAACTCTTACTATCTTAAGAATAAGAACTGATGAATTTATATTCCACATATATATTTGTGAATCACCTATCTAAAATTACATACCTGCTATCAGTTGATAATTCAAATGATAATTCTCAATGGATCTTAATTGCCTCGAGGTCATAAATTAAATATATATGGCATTAGTGAATTACTCATTTCGTAATTATTCTTGATAAATAAAATTGGAATATTTAAAGAACACTGAAATCTAAGTTATAAGTGTACTTATATAAATAGTACACGGAAACAAAATACAAGTAATCACTGCTGTTGCTTTGGCAGAAATGTGTCATATACTCCAAGTTCTGTGTTTTCTAGAGTAAAGATCAGAAAGAAAATAGAATAAAGAAGAATTGCATATTTTTTGAAAATGGTTTTATGAATACTTATTGCTAAACAGAACAAGGGTTTTCCTACATTTTTTAATTTTAGGTTTGCTTGTTGAAAGCAACCATCAGATACTTTTTATTCTAAGTCACTGATTATATGTATTTTGTTTATAAAGTTTGTATTTTATAAAACTGTTAAAGTGAAATTGTTCATTTTTTCAACCTAATAGCTAAAAGACTTGTCTTAAATGAAAATACTATATACATCCCAGTACTGTATCTTAGAAGTTTTCTGTTATTTTCATTGGAGGCTGACATTGCTTGCTTTTTATAACCTTTCCTTCTAGAAATAGTGTGAAAGAAACTTTGTATAGTATGTAGTCAGAACTTCTACAAATAAGAATTTCTGTATGGGCTTAGAAGTACCCTTTGGGGGCTAGGATGGTGGCTTACGCCTATAATCTTATCACTTTGGGAGGCTGAGGCAGGTTGATCACGTGAGGCCAGGAGTTCAAGGCCAGCTGGGCCAACTTGGTGAAACCCCATCTCTACTAAAAAATACAAAAAGTAGCTGGGCATGGTGGTGCACACCTGTAATCCCAACTACTCAGGTGGCTGAGGCACGAGAATCAGTTGAACCCAGGAGCAGAGATTACAGTGAGCCTCGCGCCACTGCACTCTAGCCCGGGCAACAGAGCGAAACTCTGTCACACACACACACACACACATACACACAAATTACCTTTGGTCCAATAATAGTAGTTTTTAGTGTATTTTTATTTCAGTAGATACTGTTGAAGGACTCCCCAGAAAGGTCATCTAATACAGTTGTCAACTCTTGATATTAATGATCTTAATTTTTATCATTCTGCTAGGATGTGGCATCTTACGGTTATTGTATTCCCACATTTATTATCCATTCAAATTTTGTTTCTTTTTTTTTTTTTCTCTGAATTCCCTATTAATAGCCTTGACCAACTTTTCTGTTGGGTTAAGTTTCTTTGTTGTTTCTACTATAAATTGGCTTCTGCCACTGAAGCTAATCTAGTCACCAGTGTTTTCTCATTACCAAAATCAGTATACTTATTTAATGTGCTTAATCTTTTCTCCTTTGAATCCATCCCCTTCATTGTCATTCATAACAATTCTTAACTACTGATTTTCTTCTACTTCTCAGGCTACATTTCCTTTAGTGGCTTTTCTGTTCCACCCCTGTCAACTCTCCCTTCTTCACAATATGTCTTATGGTCGTCTTTATGATCATAGTTTTGATTTCTATTGGAGACATTTCTAATACTACTGTGTTTGTGCTACCTTCACAATTCAAGGAAAGACTGAATCTTGGCTAGAAGTTAGTGAAAATAAAGACATATTTTTTTCCCATTGAGGTTCACCGACTTTGAATTGTATCTATCTTCATGAGTCTTTAGAGCCCAGAATAAATACCCTTGCAAGACCCCCATTTTCTACCACTTACTTGTTGTTGCCACCTGCATGTCTCCTCACCATTGCAGTCATCATAATTACATTTACTTGAACACCAGCTATGTACTAGACACAATCCTAGGTACTTTATGTACATTGTCTTCTTGAGTCCTGCTGTCTCCATTCTAGAGATACGAAAACATTTGGCTTAAGATTATTCTTGCCCAAAATCATAAAGCTAGTAAGTGTGGAAGATGAATCCAAACTCACATTGACTCTTGACTCTTGACTCAAGAGCCTGTGCTCTTAATTATTATGCCATAATGTTTTCTTTTATCTCCACCATCCACCACCAAATTCAATTCCTTGCTTGGTGGCACTGCCTTCCATGGACACCAAAAAAACTGAGAATCATCATAGATTCTTCCATTACATACAATCCATCACCAAGTTTTTCAGTTTATTCTCCTAAAGGTTTCTCAAGCCACTGCTCTCCCTCCTCCCCACAGTAAGACTGCCACTGCCAGATCCTTAGTCTAAGTTTTCCTTCATCATCTCTTGGATGCATTTCTCTGTTAGTCGCCTAATTATTCTGCTTCTATTTTTGTGTTCCTTTTATCCACACCACTCTCCAAATAAACATTCTCATTTAAAAGTCTAATTTTCAAATTTCCTGTTGAAAATCTCTTAGTAACTCTACATCATCAGAAAGGTAAAATTCAATTCCTTATGCTGACACAAAAGTTCTTTTAATAAATGGTTATATCCAGCCTTTTATCTTACTACTTTTCAATAATTTGTGTTTTAATTACACCTTACTGACCTTTACCCTTGTAGTCTTGCACCTGCTATTCTCTTTATCCAGAATCTCTTCCTTACCTACTTGGCAAACTTTTTCTTCAACCACAGACACAATTCAAGTATTATCTCTGTAAAGCATTTCTAATTCCCTACTTCCTCCTTCTCATGTGATATTAAATTCATTCCCCCTGAATTTTAGATGTCTTCACTGTAAAATAGTATTAACAACATCTATTCTATAGGGGTTGTTAGGAAAAATCAAAAGAAATAACAAATGTAAAATAACTAGTGCAGTGTCTTCACATAGTAGCTACTCAGATATTATTTTATCTTCCTCCTTCATGTGTTCCTGTGAATAATAAAGCTGCAATTGTATATCTGCATCTTATCCTGAACTTTAAGATTCTCGGGATTGGAGGTTTGTTTTTCTTTTATAATCAGTGCCTGTTTCAGTACCTAATCTGTATTAGCTGTTCCATGAATTCTTTTGGAAGAATCTAATTTTATGACTAGATTTTCAGTAACTAGCCTAGTAGAATGAAATAAATTGCTCTTATTGGTAATTCCTGCTTGTTTGTTGGTTTCCTTTCTTTAGTGGTGATGAGTTCCTCAACTTTCTTCTCAAATTAAATAAACAGTGTGGCCATTTAATAACAGCTGTACAGAATATTATTACTGAGTTACCTGTAAATTCTCAAAAGGTATTCTACAAAAGTTATTAAGTGAAGAAAAGTATGAACACTGAAGAACATTCCAGATAAGTTCATGATAATTCAATAAATAGTACTGATTTGCTAAAATTATATCATTTGTTCTGCAAAATCACGTAAGATCTAAATAACTCAATTTGTTTAATATTATTTCATTACATACTAATTTTAAAACTTTGTATTCTTACCTCAAGAAAAAGAAAACGAGTCAGACCAAAAATTAAACTGATCCATGTATTGAATTTACCATGTGTTCTTGTTTAAAATATAAAGTGACAGGAGACCCAAGTGAAAATGGAAACAAAACAGTGTGTTATTTAAAAACTGTATCAATAAAAAATTTTTAAATAAATTTAGAATAGGAAGAGTGCAAGTGGCCGGGCATGGTGGCTCATATCTGTAATCCCAACACTTTGGGAGGCCCAGGTGGGAGAATTGCTTGAGGCCAGGAGTTTGAGACCAGCCTGAGCAACATGGTGAGACCCTGTCTCTACAAAGAATTTTTTAAAATTAGCTGTGCATGATGGCATGTGCCTCTGGTCCTAACTGAAAATTAGCTGGGCATGATGGCATGCACCTGTGGTCCTAGCTACTCAGGAGGCTGAGGTGGGAGGATCACTTGAGCCCAAGAGGTTGAGGCAGCAGTGAGCCATGATTGCACCACTGCACTCCAGCCTGGGCAACGGGACGAGACACTGTCTCAAAAAAAAAGGAAGAAAAAGTGTAAGTGGCCTGCAAAAGCAGCTTATTTCATGTGATTAGGTTTTAGCTGTTTGTCTGAGTAAAAATTTTTTAATGCACTTGTTTTCCAGTGATTTTTATATAACATCAATTAATATGAGAATCGTGTCATTTTTAAAACCTTCATGAACTGATTTGTTCATCATAAATGGTATTACTAATATTAATCTCCATATAGAAAGTTATATATACATATATTCAGGAAATGCATTTGGCAAGCTCATTTGATTATTTTTATAAAGTTACTTATTTTTGGTGTATTTATCCTAAACAATTTTGATATTTATCCTATATCAACAAAATTGGTATATATATCAATTATATAATTTAATATTTAAGAATGTTGTATAATCTTTGTGGATATAAAGTTGTGGGAAGTTATTTCCATTATTTATTGTTGAACTTTTGAAAATATTAACAGATAACGCTGGAATGGGCTTCTCCCCGGAATTTTACTTCAGTTTGTGAAGAATTGGTTAATAATGTTGAAGATTTGAGTAAAGAAGTCTGCAAATTAAAAGACTTAATTCAAAAGGTATATATTTAACATTAAAAGGAGGGGAAACGAAGGCAAATGATTTACAGCAAAAGGTGTTAGACCATGAAGCAATTCTGGTAAGAGCAACAAATGGAACACTTAGACAAGTGGGGAAAAGGATAGTTTCCAAAGGAAGAAATATACATAGGAAACAGATTTTGTTGGCCATTAAAGAAATACATACTAAAAGAAGAATGTGTCATTTTTATCTTTTCAATTAGCAGGGAAAAATGTATCACTACCAATTTCTAGTTAGAATTCACCAAACTGATACTCTTATGTGAGACTGGTAACACAAGCCCTTTCAAAAACAGTTTAGCAGGATGTGCCAAGTACCATTAAAAATTTGTATCTTTTGATAGTATTTTATCCCAAATTATATGTACCATAAGTATTCTATATTAGGAGAATAACTTAATAAATTATGCTATACCAATTGTTATAATAATAAGCAGTTAAAAAATGAAAATTAAATATCAGCTGGTTAAAGATACGAAATTATATTTGTACATTATTACTTACATGTAAATGTACAGATAAAATAAATGAAGTATTTATTGGTTCTGTTAAAGAAACAGGATTGTGGATGAAATACCCCTTTGATTGTCCAGACTCTCTGTAATATTTTTATAATTTAACTGTTTTCTAAAGAGTATGGACTTTTTTGGTTCTGGTTTTTCACACATACAGAAAAATATATAATATATATCCGTATTTAAGGACAGGTGATTTTTCCACTTCGAAAAAAAATGGCTATAACAAAATCTAAGCTGTTGGAATGGGAACCTTTGTTGAAGATGGATAATAAAGAAAAACACTTCCAGTCGACCAGAGAGCTCACTTCTGAGCTCTTGATCTGTTTAATAAATTTATGTCTATAAAGCTTTTGTGAAATATCTGATTTGAAGGTTAGATTATACATTATTTAGCTTCAACCCATAATTCATTTAACATTTTCATTAATATTTTATCAAAAAAGTTCTTTTCTTCAAAATAGACTTTATACATGTTCCAAGTATTAATAAATTGTCATTCTAGCTATTAATGTGTTAAATCAAAAGGAGTCTTCCCCCCCCCTTTTTGATACCAAGTCTCACTGCATTCATTGCCCAGGCTGGAGTGCAGTGGCGCGATCTTGGCTCACTGCAACCTCTGCCTTCCAGATTCAAGTGATTCTCCTGCCTCAGCCTCCTGAGTAGCTGGGACTATAGGCATGCACCACCACGCCCAGCTAATTTTTGTATTTTTAGTAGACACGAAGTTTCACCATGCTAGCCACGCTGGTCTCAAACTCCTGAGGTCAAGTGATCCTCCTGCCTCAGCCTTCCAGTGTGCTGAGATTACAGGTGTGCACCATTGCGCCCAGCCCAAAAGGAGTCTTTTAAAGTGAGAAGAAAGTTGTGAAGCAAATTCTGTTATACAAAATAATAGGTGGGAAAGGACATTTTAAATGGGGAAATGAGCACCATGTTTCAGAATTCTTGTAGAAAATAATTTCTTTCCAAAGAAAAAAGGCATCTTAGAAATTGTATTATCTCTGACATTTATTCATTCAACAAACATAAGACTGCTTTGATTTAGGGAATTATGAAGGCTTCCAGATTTGCAAATATGCTATGATGCCTGTTAAGCTTATATTATTTCAGAGTTTACCAGTAATAATCGAAGGATTTTTTTTTTTTTAAGAAACATGAGTTATCACAGATAAGTGTATGGAGGTAACAAAGAGAGAGGGTGGGAGAGGTCAAGGCTAGACTTTAACACCACATCACTCTCTTTCAAGCCAACACACTGACAGGCTCCTGTCAGAAAGGGTCATTCTAAGTAATTGGTTAATAAAAGGAATGACTGTCTCAGGATTCAGTAAATGGAGCATCAGTGTCAAAAAGGAATCTGTTGCTGAATGAAGCCATTTGGAAGTTAGACCAAGAATATGGTATTAATGAGTTGGCGTTGGAGTCTGGTTTTCTGCTATAAATTTAAAATTAATTTTGCAAGCTTTTTAATTAAATATTTACACAGTCGAATTTGGAAGTCATTATTCCTGCTGATGTTGAAAGTATTTATGTCATCACTCCAGCACAGGATGTTTCTAGTAAATATCACTCTATAAATGTGCCTGATTCTTTTTATCTTTCAAGGATCTTTGGTTTCTGCTTATTTTCTCTCGTGCCCCACCCCCAAAAGCCATCTCTCTCCTCTCAGCCCTCCCTCTTTAAGTCTTTTCTCTCTCACTTCCCCCTTCTCTCTCTCTCTTTCTCTCTCTCCCTCTCTCTCTCTGTCTCTCACAGAAACACACACACAGAAACACACAGAGTGGGCACACACACACACAGTAGGTAGGGGAGAAGGGAGCTTCTTGAGCAAGAAATTTGTATCTGTGGGAATTTACAAACTGAATGGGTACTGTACTTTCATTGCTGAGAATTACTAAAAGAACCACTTAAGTTTTTGTTGACATTTGTTACTGCAATTATATTTAAATAAAGTATTAAGTTTCTACCAGTAGCATCTGGTCTTCTCGTTTTTGCTAAATTTCATGTTTTAGGTTTGCTATAATAATGATTCACTTTTTTGTAAGATGTTAATTGATATGTAATACACAAGCAAATCAGTATCAATTGTCATTCCTTATAAGTAAAACAGAAACTTTAAATTTAAAGTTACTTTGTCTTATGACATAAAAACACCATTTTAAAATGTGATTATCTGTGACAGCATGTATTTTTAATGGCAAACTAATAATTTACAGTAATGGGATGCTAATGAAAGACTGTATTTCAAGACATATATGTTTACTTTAAATCTTCCATGGGAATCTTGAGTTGCCTACATCTAAACAAGTGAATTGAATTAACATGGATATTATGATATTTTTAAAAATCAAAATGTTTTTATTAATATACAATAACTCTTTTCTTTTTCCATGCAAATATTAGTTGCAAAATGAACGGGAAAATGATCCAACTCATATACAATTAAGGGAAGAAGTATCTACATGGAATAGTAGAATTTTGAAGAGGACAGCTATTACAGTATGCGGATTCGGTTTTCTTCTTTTCATTTGCAAGCTAACTTTCCAGAGAAAATAACCCAAATATTTGTTTTAAGTTATATATACACATCTTATTGAACCATCCAAAAATCATTGCTTTTAACTATTTGTGGCACAATATAACTTTACATTCTTTGCCAATATTCCATAGGAAAAATTTTGACAATGTAGAGATTTTTTCTTTTAAAAAGTGATTTGTTACTTTGACTTATAAATACTATTTGTTATGTTTATGTTAATTTTGATTAGGCAGTAAAGTATAAGTAATTCTTTGGTTTGATCTTATGTAAATCACATTCAAAATTAAAGTTATATCTAATATCTTTGACTTTTTTTAAGTGTGCTCATTTGTCGTAGTGAATCTTACAGAATTTGTAAAGTGTTCATAAATTAACAGCTTTCTTTTATTTCTTTTTTCCCCCTCCATTATTACATAATAAGGATTTTTATTGGTTTTTTTGTTATATTACATTATGAGGAAATTACTAATTTTGAAAGTATCTGTGAAAATACAAAGGATAAAGGTAAAATGTTAAAAGTTTTGAATTGTGGATTAAATCCTTAGGAAAAGTATTTTAAATACAAATTAAAACAGCAAAAAATTAGACACTAGTGTTGAAAGTACAAAGTACATTGGAATTTTTTATGTAAAATACTTTGGGGAACATACATACTATATAACATTCTTACAAATGTTATTAAAGTGAATGGCATTTGACATATTATTTATCATATCTAAAGTAAGATTTATTTTTCAAAATCACCCTAATGATACTCAGATTTTTAAAGTGAAGTTAATAAAAAGGCAGGCCCAATTTAGCAGGGAATATAGTATTTAAATCTTGCCTGACTTAGTGCCGTACTTAAACAGATGCAGTTGATCTACAGTTGTTTGAGAAGTAAACAAAGCAAAGATAAAAAATTGTGGAAAGGAAGAACATTATAAGGATCTATAATTAGTCGCAGTTTCTGCTCTTATACCAGAACAACAAGATTTCAATCATTCTTTTCTTGAGTATATGCTCAACCAGTTGTCATTGGAAAGTGATCACACTATGAATTGGTGCCTGACATTTTAACCTAACTGCTAAATAGCAAGGCATATTTTTTTCTGATAGTTCCTCATTTAAATGAGTTTTAGAAGTTTTAAAGGTACTTATTTTAATACATACAGTGTTTCACTCCCAGCACAGTGCTTGGGTAAATAGAAAACATTCAATAAATCTTGTGTTTTAGTTTCTTTTAAAAAAAAAAAAAAAACTCTCAGAAAATGACAGACATACTATCAGATTATCTATTTATGATGGTCTTTTTCGCCTCAGTTCATCTTAAAGATACTGATATTTCTTCTGTTGGCTGGATGGGTCACTATTTTATGTATAGTCATAGTTTGTTCTTTTTTATTACTATGCAGTATTCCATTGTCCAACTATTCTGTTATTTATCTCTTGCAGTTTTGGGCTATTAATAAACCTACCATGAACATTACTGTGTATGTCTTTATACAGTAATGTATAAAAACAAACCATCTCGCAAATATTAGGACAAACTGAAAATGTGAATTTATAAAACACTTGCTTTCCAAAAGGATTTGTCACAAAATTCCATAAAATGGTGATTTTTTTATTTCCATGACAAATACAGTGTGATTTTTAGACTACAGATTGAGAATAAGCACAGCAGCATTGTTGTGATTAGTGAAGTTATTTCTATGGGTAAAGTTTTTCTTGTAATTTAAAATTGGTTATTTTATCTAGAGCATAAGTCTCTTCCTACTCTGATTATCTCACCTGATTACAGTGCTTTTTTGTGGGAAAGGAGGCATTTATTGCTTCTAGAATATCCATTCTTTTGTAACACATAACTCAGTATAAATCATTTTTCTTCTCTTCTTCAAACAAGAAGAGGATTTAAAGTAAGTGTCCCCTAGAGACTTCCCTGAACCACAGGCACAAATATTGTCAGCTGAGTTTTAATTCTATGCACTTGAAAGTAGTAAACCTTTTTAAAAATTAGTTGGTATTTAATTTTTAATTAATCTGAATCAGAAAATGCTCCTATATCTTTAGAACCAACTCTGGTACAAATAATCTATTTTGAGGATGTAAGTATCTTTCAAAGAGAAGCATGCTTACTTGTCCCAACTTTCCACTATCCTTTAGTGATGTGTTTAGTGCCCTTTGTCAATCTTACTACCTTTCTCTGATACACTTATTACATTTCTCTGATACATTCAGTAATCTTTTTACCAGATAACTATTTCGGGCTGCTCTTCCCTCAAACTTCTGAGACCTCCACATCTCATTCTTAAAATGATGGCCATGCTTCTTATTTCCCTAGGAAATAGAATCATTTTTTAAAAAGAACTTGCATACCTCTAGTTAAGAGGTCAGCAAACATTTTTTTGTAAAGGTCCAGATAGTAAATATTTTAGACTTCGCAGGACATGTGGTCTCTGTCAGAATTTCTTAACTCTGCTATTGTAGCACAAAAGCAGCTATATACAGTACATAAATGAATGAATGTGGCTGTGGTACAATAGAACTTTATTTACAAAAACAGGTGTTGCCTGGATTTGGCCCACCAAGCTATAGTTTACAGACCTCAGTCTAATGTCACAGAGTTACAAATTTGAGGCTCTTTTAATCCTGTAAGCAGAAATTTATTAATTTTGTTAATATTTTCAAGTAATCAGCTTTTGGGTTTATTGGTCAACTACATTTTAAAATTTTTACTTCATTTCCACCTTTATTATTTCCTATCTTAATTGTTTGGGTTCTTTTTCTTTACTCAGTTATTTCAAACACATTTGAAATATTTTTTGCTTTCTGAGAAACAAATTAAAAGCCCTGTATTCTACATACTGTAGTTTCACAATTCCTTTTAAAATACATCTATTTTTCCCTATTGGGTTATTACAGTATTTATTTATTGACATTTATTTCATAAATTATTTTTTCTAAATTGCTTTTGAAAAAAAAAACTACATTGTGACTTCAAACTTATATTTCTGCAACTTCCTCTTTTGAAAAAAAAGTATTGCTCAAAAATAAACTGATTATACTGTAAAGAACTATTATTGTTTCTTAGGCTTAGGACGGAGATGGACAGATTACCATTTGAATGCCTAATATATGGCAAGCACTTCATAAATGTTACATTTAATTCATAGGCCAGGGCCATGAGGTATATATTCCTGTTTTACAGAAAATGAGTTTCAGAGACAGTTGAAGTAATTATTGAAATTCACACTGCTAATAAGAAAGCTGGGATTTTAATCCAATCAGTTTAACTTTAAGTCCCATGCTCTTTCCAGCACTCATCCATTCATTCACTCACATATTTACTGAGCACTTATGTGCCAGGCATTTTTCTAGATGTTGGGAAATCAATTATCCCTGCCCTCATGGAACTTACATTCTAATGGAAATAAACTAACAGATGAAGCATAAGATATTAGATGTGATAAGTGCTATGAAGACAAGACAAAAGGAAATAGGAAGTGCAGGGTAGAAGTAGTACTTTGAGTGGTCAGGGAAGACATCTCAAACTTCAGAACTTTTGAGAACATAAAGGATTAGAGAGTAAGCCATACAGATACCTGGGGGGAAACTATTCCAGAACAAAAACCATGAGGCAGAAATATCACTATAGCAATAGAATGTACTGTTTTTTTGTTTGTTTGTTTTGAGATGGAGTCTCGCTGTGTCACCCAGGCTGGAGTGCAGTGGTGTGATCTCAGCTCACTGAAACCTCCGCCTCCCGGGTTCAGCAATTCTCCTGCCTCAGCCTCCCAAGTAGCTGAGATTACAGGTGCCCACCACCACACCTGGCTAATTATTTTTATTTATTTATTTATTTATTTATTTTTGTATTTTTAGTAGAGACAGGGTTTCACCATATTGGCCAGGCTGGTCTTGAACTCCTGACCTTGTGATCCACCCGCCTCAGCCTCCCAAAGTGCTGAGATTACAGGCATGAGCCACTGCACTCGGCCTGTACTGTTATTTTTAAATGGACTAGAGGCACCAGTGTGGATGCTGTGAGACTAGTTAGGAGGCTGCTGCAATATTCCGGGTGCAAGATGATGGTAGCTTGAATTAACATTGGAAACAGAGCAGTTGAGCTCAAGACACGTTTTAAAGATATAACCAATAGGATTTACTTACAGGTTGAATGTGAGTTCTAAGTGAAAAGCAATAGTCAAAGATAACTCAAGTTTTTTGGCTTGAGCAACCAGAAGAATGCAGTTGCCATTTACCGAAATAAGGAAGTCTCTGAGAAGACAAAAACAATTAGGAGAGATGAGAAGGGAGTAATTTTTAATAATCAGAATATTTTAGTCAGAAATTTAGAGGAGAGAGAAACAGGCAGAAGATAAAAATTTGAGTGTTGTCACTTTAGAGATAAGAAGACTCGACTGGATCCCTAAGGGAATAATGTAGACAAAGAAGAAGGGTAAGTCTAGGATACCAAAATTCAAAGGAAGGGAGACAGGAAGAATCAGGAAAGGAGATTAAAGAGTGGCCAGTGAGGCTAGGCAAGAGCACAGGTCAGCATCCTTCAACCCATGGGCCAAATTTGGCCCAGAGGATGGTCAACAGCATTAGTCAGTAGGGAAATGTAAATTAAAACCACCATGAAATATAATACCATTACACACTCATCAAAAAGACTAAAATTTAAAAAGAATGACACCAAGTGGTAGTAGGGATAAAGTACTTGAAACTCATGCATTACTAGTTTAAACCACAGAGTGGGAAAACCATTTTGGAAAACCATTTGGCAGTATCTACTAAAACTAAACACGTTTTCTTGATGACCCAGCAGTTCTTCTGAATATGTGCCCTAGAGAAATGAGTTCACGCTTCCCCAGAAAGACATATACAGTAATGTTCACTGTAGGTTTATTAGTAGCCCAAAACTGCAACAGATAAATAACAGAATAGTTGGACAATGGAATACTGCATAGTAATAAAAAAGAACAAACTATGACTACACAAAAACATGGGCAAATCAGACAGATACAATATTGAGCAAAAGAAGCCAAACACAAAATTTTGTACATACCATATTATGAATTTATATATAAGTTCAAAATAGGGAAAACTTATTTATGGCAAACTTACAGAAGTGATGGTAGTGGCTAGGTCTGAGAAGTAGGTATTGACTGGAAAAAGAATCAAGAACACTGGAAATATTTTATCTTGATCTGGCCAGGAGTTGCTTGGGTATATACATAAAAATTCAATGATATGTACAATTTCAAGCTCCAAAATTCCAAGATTTTAAGAGGTAAAAAATTGGCATATTAACAAAAGTGGATTATGAAAAAAACAACTATAAAATGCCTACTCTACAACCTAAGTTTGAAAACAAGTTTAATTGTAGGTATTATTGAAAAAAAAAAAAACTGCAAAATTTAAAGAGAAATTCAGAGAGTTTTAAAATCTGGTATTAGGATAGTTTTCATGTAAGATAGTAAATTTGGAATTAGAATACCATTAATATGAGCAAGTTTATCACATTTTTGATAAACAGAAAACCTAAGGTTATAAAGTATAAGGAATACTTTATAAAGATTTGCAAATTAAAATATTTAAAAATAGTAAATGCAGTCATGCATCACTTAAAGACAGGGATACATTCTGAGAATGCATCGTTAGGCAATTCTGTCATTGTACAAACATCATAGAGTGTTTTTAAACAAACCTAGAGGTATAGCCTACTACACATCTAGGCTATATTGTGCTCCTAGACTACCCTGTACAGCATGTTACTATACTGAATATTTTGGGCAAGTAAGACAATGGTATTTTTATCAAAACATATCTAAACATACAAAAGGTACAGTAAAAATACAATATAAAAGATAAAAATGGTACACCTGTATAGGGCGCTTACCATGAATGAAGCTTGCAGGATTGGAAGTTGCTCTGGATGAGTCAGTGAGTAAGTGGCTAGTAAATATGAAAGCCTAAGACATTGCTGTATACTACTGTAGACATTACAAACACTGTGCACTTAGGCTACACTACATTTATTTTTAAATACTTTTCTTCAATAATAAACAGCTTACTGTAACATTTTTACTTTATGAACTTAATTTTTTAAAACAGGTTCTTTTGTAATAGCATTTAACTTAAAACACAAAATATATTGTACAATTGTGCAAAAGTATTTTCTTTATATCCTTATTCTATGAGCTCTTCTCTATTTTTAAAAGTATTCCTTTGTGTTTTTTTTTAAATTTTTAAACTTCTTTGTTAAAACCTAAGGCACAAACATACACACATTATCCTAGGCCTGCACAAAGTCTGGACCATCAATATCACTGTCTTCTACCTCCACATTTTTCCCACTGGAAGGTCTTCAAGGGTAATTACATGCATGCAGCTGTCATCTGTAATAACAATGCCTTCTGAAATAATTCCTGAATGATCTGCCTATTTTACAGGTTTTTTAATAAGTAAAAGGAGTACACTCTTAAATAATGATTTAAAAGTTTAGCAAATACCTCAATCATTAACATAGTTTATTATCATTATCAAGTATTATGTCCTGTACATAATGTATGTGCTAGACTTTTATATGACTGGCAGCACAGTAGGTTTGTATACACCATCACACCACAAACACGTGAGTAATGCATTGCACTAGAGTGTTACAATGGCCATGATTCCACTAGGCGGTAAGAATTTTTCAGTTCCATTATATGCAGATATTCCTGCATCATTGACTGAAACATCGCATTTCATAGTGCAGTGTGCCATGTGACTGCACTATAAAACTGTACACTTGGCCGGGTGGTGGCTCACGCCTGTAATCCCAACACTTTGGGATGCCAAGGCAGACAGATCACTTGAGGTCAGGAGTTTGAGACCAACGTGGGCAGCATGGTGAAACCCCGTCTCTACTAAAAATACAAAAATTAGCCAGGCATGGTGGTGCGTGCCTGTAATCCTAGCTACTCAAGAGGCTGAGGCAAGAGAATTGCTTGAATCTAGGAGGCAGAGGTTGCAGTGAGCTGAGATTGCGCCACTGCACTCCAGCCTGGGCAACAGAGTGAGACCCTGTCTTAAAAAAAAAATGTACACTTGATCTTGTATTTGTTCACTCGATGTTTTGTTTTAAAAGCTTTCTTGAGATAAGTCATTCATTTAAAGCATACAATTCAATGGATTCTCATCTATTAGTTTTCTATCCATAACCAAACTCAATTTTAGAACATTTTCAGTACCCCAAAAAGAAACCCCTTACTCCTTATCTATCATCCCCAACCCCACCCAGCTCTAGGAAACCACTAATCTACTTTCTGTTTATAGATTTGTCATTTCTGGCCATTTCATATAAATGGAATCATACAATATGTGATCCTTCGTGACTGACTTTTTTCACTGAGTATGTTTTCAAACTTCATCCCTGTTTTAGTATGTATTAGTACTTCATTAATTTTTATGCTGAGTATTTCATTGTATGCATATATTACATTTATCCAGTCATCAATTGATGAACATTTGGGTTGTTTTCCATTTTGGGCTGTGAACGTGTTTTCATTTCTCTTAGATATATACCTAGGAGGAGAATTATGGGCTCATATGATGACTCTATAAGACCATTTGAGAAATTGCAGACCTTTTCCAAAGTAGCTGTACCTTTTTACATTTTTTACCCACTGTGTGTGAGGGTTCTAATTTTTCCACATTCTTGCCATTTATCTGCCTTTTTTATTATTTCCATCCTAGTGGATGTAAAGTGTTCTCTCACTGTGGTTTTGGTTTGCATTTTTCTGGTGGCTAAAGAGCATTTTTTCCTGTGCATATTGGCCAGTTGTATATCTTCTTTGGAGAAATGTCGATTCAAGTCCTATGCCCATTTTTTACTTGCATTGTCTTATTTAGTTATAAGTGTTCTTTATTCTGGATACTAGACCCTAATAAGATACATGATTTGCAAATATTTTCTCCCATTCTTAGGCTTTCCTCTCACTTTCTTAATAATGTCTTTTGATAAGAAATTATTTTCATTGGATGATGTCTAATTTGTTTTCTCCTGTTGTTTGAGCTGTTCATGTCATATGTTAGAATCCATTGCCAGATCTAAGACCACGAAGATTTGTTATGTGTTGTCTTCTAAGATTTTTATAGTTTTAGCTCTTATATTTAGATCATTGATTCATTTAGAGTTAATTTTTGTATATGGTATGAAAAAGAGGTTCAATTTCATTCGTTGGCATATGGATATTCAGTTGTCCCAGCATCATTTGTTGCAGACTGTACTTTTCCCCATTGAACTGTCTTGGCACCTTTCACTGAAGATAGTTGATGTTACATAAATGTGAGATTCTGATAGAGAGTGCATTGAATTTGTAGATCAATTTGGGGAGCATTGCCATCTTAATATTAAATCATCTGATCCATGAACATGGATGTCTGTCCATTTACTTAGATCTTTAATTTCTTTCAGCAATGCTTTATAGTTTCCAGAGTATAAATGTTGCTCTTATGTTAAATGTATTCCTAAGCATGTTTTTCTTATGCTATTGTTTTCTTAACTTCATTTTCAGTTTGCTCATTGCTACTGTATAGAAATACAATTGATTTTTGTATATTTATCTTGATTCCTGCAGCCCTGTTGAACTTACTATTTCTAATAGTTTTTGGCAGACTTATTAGGATTTTCTGTATGCAAAATCACATTCTCTGCAAATAGATGTAATTTTACTTCTTCCTTTACAATCTTCATGCCTTTCATTACATTTTCTTGCCTAATTGCCTTGACTAGACCCTGCAGTACAATGTTAAATAGAAGGAAAAAGAGCAAACATCCTTGTCTTATACCTGATCTTAGGGGAAATGATTCAGTTCTTCACCATCAAGTACTATGCTAGGTGTGGGTTTTTCATAAATGCCTTTTATAAGGTTGAGGAAGTCCCCTTCTGTTGCTAATTTGTTGAGTGCTTTTATCATGAATGCATGTTGAATTTTGCCAAATGTTTTTACATGTATTCCCATAATCATGCAGTTTTGTCCTTTATTCTATTGATTTGGTGTGACCAATCTTGCATTCTTGGGAGAAATTCCTCTTGGCCATGGTGTTTAATTCTTTCTAAATATTGCTGGATTTGATTTTCTGGTATTTTTTGAGGATTTTTCCATCTATATACATAAGTAATACTAATCTGTAGTTTTCTTACAATGTCTTTATCTGGTTTTATCAGGATAATAACTAATAGAATGAGTTAAAAAATGTTCCCTTTTATTTTTTGGAAGAGTTCATGAAGAAATTGGTATTCATTCTTCTTTAAACACTTGATAGTATTTACCAGTAAGGCCATCTAGGCCTCCATTTTTCTATGTGGGAAGGTTTTTGTTACTAATTCAATTTGTTATGTCTATTTCAGCATTTCATTTCTTCTTGAGTCAATTTGAGAAGTTTCTGTCTTTCTGGGAGTTTTTCTGTTTCATCTACATTATCTAATTTGTTGGCATACGGTTCATAGTATTTCCTTGTAATTTTTTTTCTGTAAAGTTGATAGTAACATCTTTCATTTCTGATTTTAATACTTTGAGTCTTTTCCTTTGTTTAGGTCAGTCTAGCTAACAGTTTTTCTATTTTGTTGATCTTTTTAAAGAACAACCTATAAATCTCCTTTTAGGCACTGCTTTAGAAGCATCCTGTATTTGTATATTATATGTTCATTTCCATTCATCTTAACATATTTTCTAATTTTTCCAGTGATTTCTTCCTTGACCCACTGGTTCTATTTTTTTTTTCTTTTTTTCTTTTTTTTTTGGAGATGGAGTCTCGTTCTGTCACCAGGCTGGAGTGCAGTGGCATGATCTTGGCTCACTACAACTTCCAACTCGCAGGATCAAGCGATTCTCCTGCCTCAGCCTCCCGAGTAGCTGGGATTACAGGCATGCGCCACTATGCCCAGCTAATTTTTGTATTTTTAGTAGCGATGAGGTTTCACCATGTTGGCCAGGATGGTCTCGATCTCCTGACCTTGTGATCCACCCGCCTTGGCCTCCTGAAGTGCTGGGATTACAGGCGTGAGCCACCACACCTGTTTCTTTTAAGGGTATGTTAACTTCCACGTATTTGTTAATTTCCCAAACTTCCTTATAGCTATTAATTTCCAGTTTTTATTGTGATCAGAAAACTTGTTTTATATGATTGCCGTCCTTTTAAATTTATTGAAACTTGTTTTATGGCCTAGCATATGTGTTGTCTATCTTGTAGAATAGTCCCTGTGTGCTTGAGAAGAATGTGTGTTCTGCTATTGTTGGATGAAGTATTCTGTAAATGTCTGTCAGGTCAACTTGTATATAGTGTTGTTCAAATCTTCTATTTTCAGACAGAAGTTGATCTTCTGCCTAGTTGTTCCGTTCATTATTGAAAGTGGGGTATTGAGGTTTTCTACTATTATTGTTCAGTTAACTATTCCTTCCTTCATTTCTGTCATCATTTGTCTAATGTTATTTTGGGACCCTGTTATTTTTACATAAAATTGCTATGTTTTCTGGATGGATTGACCCTTTTGTCATTATAAAAAGATACTCTTTATTAGTAGTAACTTTTTTTTGTCTTGAAGTCTATTTTGTCTGATAGCATAGACACTATTGATTTCCTATGGTTGCTATTTGCAGAGTGTATCTTTTATCATCCTTTTACTTTTAACCTGTTTGTATCTTTGAATCTCTGGTGTGTCTTCTATAAAGAACATATTAGTAGATATTGAGGGGTCTTTTTAATCCAATCTGACAATCTGCTTGTTAATTGAATTTTTTAATCTACTCACATTTAATGTTATTATTGGCATAGGTGGATTCACATGCCATTATACTTTTTGTTTTCTATGTTTCATAACTTTTCTGTTTCTTTATTTCTCTTTTACAGCTTTCTTTTATATTAAGTGAATATTTTCCAATGTAAAATTTTAGTTCCTTTAGTGGTTTTTTAGAACTATATTTTAAGTTATTTTCTTGGTAGTTGCTTTAGGATTTACCATATACATCTTATAACAATCTACTTTAGATTTATACTAACTTAATTTGAGTAAGATATAGAAATGTTACTCTTGTATAGCTCTATTCTGTCTTTCATCTTCTTGAACTATTATTATCTCTATTACAATTATATAAGTTACTGACCCAATATTATAGTATTGTAATTATTACCTTACATAATTTCATGTTACTAAAGAAGTTGAGAACAGAAATATGAGCAAATTTATATTTAGGGTTTGTTATATTTACACTCATATTTGCCATTTCTGGTTCTTTTCTTTTGTTCCTGTGGGTTCAAGTTACCATCTGTTATTATTTTCCTACTCTAATACAACCCTGCTCCCTTTGACTTCTACTGTTCTCTTATTTTCAAATATAATACATTTCTATCCATCATAGGCTCAACAATGCAATTGTATACACATTGACTTATACAATAGCTTTTCAAACCATTAAGAGAAGAAAGAAATATGCAGTTATACTATCTTTTATAATTACATAGATACCTTTACCATTTTGTATTTTTTGTGTGGATTTGTTATAGTAGTTAGATAGGCATTAGCTGGACAAGAGAAGGCTCTTCTCCCTGACCCACTAGGAAAGTCAGGTGATGGTTTGACAATTATCACACCGCCTCTCTGAAAACACTAATTCTAATTCGGCAGCTGGCACCAGGGCTCCAGGGAGAGACAATCTCCTGATGATCTACAGCTGTTAACATTAAAGTGTTAATTAAATGCAGACACCAGGGAGAAGCAACTTCCTGGGCATGCATATTAAAATACAAAATGGTGAAGTATGATCTTTGGGGGCACTACACCAGAAATGGGAGGAAGGCCTCCAATGGGCATGCATAGAATTTCCTGAACACACTGCACGTGCTCACTTCCCAGAGGTAAGGGGGTGGGTGGTGGGCACTGCACATGTGGGTAACCTACACTAAGGGCAGAATCACAGGAAAAGGGTGCAAGATTGCAGCCTATAAAGTCCTAGGATCATGGTTAGGCACTGCACTTGTTCTCCAAGTCACCCACTTGGATTTCTCCCAAGTGTTCTTTCCTTTCTTTCCTGTTCTAAAGCCTTTTTAATAAAATTCCACTCCTGCTCTGAAACTTGCCTCAGTCCCTTTTTCTGCTTTACACTCCTCAATCAAATTCTTTCTTCTGAGGAGGCAAGACTTGAAGTTACTGTGGACACATATGGCTATGCTGCTGGTAACTCAGATACCTGCCACAAGTAACAGATTTAGAGAACTATCTGGGTTTACTTTCTCTTAAAAACTTTCTTTAATATTTCTGATAAGGTAGGTCTGCTAACAATGAATTCTTCCAGTTTTTATTTATCTGGAAATGACTTTGTTTTTGTTGTTGAAAGTTTTGCTAGATATGGGATTCTTGATTGACAGGTCTTTAGAGTTTTCTTTTCAGCACTTTAAATATGTCATCCCAGTGCTTTTTAGCCCCCATATGGACCTCTGTATGTATCCTACTTGGAGTTCACAGAGCTTTTTGGATGTGTATATTAATGTTTTTCATCAAATATGGGAAGTTTGCAGCCATTATTTTTTTTAATGTTTTTTCTCTTTCTTTTTCTTTCTCCTCAC
This sequence comes from Macaca thibetana thibetana, assembly GCF_024542745.1. Classification (NCBI taxonomy): domain Eukaryota; kingdom Metazoa; phylum Chordata; class Mammalia; order Primates; family Cercopithecidae; genus Macaca; species Macaca thibetana. The sequence goes on from NC_065580.1 coordinate 41,868,786, forward strand.
CTTCTGGTCATTCCATTATACCAATGTTGGTATACCCAAAAGGTCTCAGGTTTCTCTAAGACTCTTTTTATTTCTCTTCATTCTATTTTCACTCTCCTTTTCAGATTATGTAATCTTTTCATTTATCTTCAAGTTCACTGATTCCTTTTTCTGCCAGTTCAAACTGACTGTTGAGCCATTGTAATGAATTTTTACATTTCATTTATTGTACTTTTTTTCAATTTCAGAATTCTCTTTTTGGTTTTTTTATGATTTCTTTTTATTGATATTCTCTCTGATAAGACATTTTCTTCATACCTTTCTTTACTTCCTTAACCATGGTTTCCTTTAGTTCTTTGAACATATTTATAATGGCTTCATTGAAGTCTTTGTCTGTTAAATATGACATTTAGCCCCTCTCACAGTTACTTTCTGTTGCCTACTCTTTTTCTTATGTATGGGTCAGTCTTTCTTATTTCTTTGCATGTCTCATAATTTTTGTTGAAAACTTGATATTTTAGGTTATATATTCTAGCAATTCTAGATACTGATTCTTCTTTCCCTCCCCACACAGGAGATTGCTTGTTTCTTTGTTTAGTGATTTGGCTGGATTATATTAGTGAAGTCTACTTACCCCAAATTGTGAAGTCCTTGATGTTTCTTCTCAGAGAGAGCAGTCTTGGGCATATATAGTCACCCTGGGATGACAGTGGTTTTTAACAGGGCTCTTTTAAACTGCCTGTTTCTCTAATCTTCCTTCTAGGCTGTACGGCTCATTGTGTGTTACACCCAGCCCTTAGGCTGCACTAATTACTGGACAATTGCTCTATTGTTTTTGACATAGCCTGGGGAATAAATTACTCTGTATTCTGATAGAATTAAAACTGGACAGAGTTGTTTTTAAGGCCAGCCTCTGAGGTGTATTCTGACCCCAAGAGGACCCTTCTTAGCTGTCTCTTTCCCTGGGGTTCTCCAGGGTAAACTAACTGGTCTAGAATTTAACTTGTTCCTAATTAAGAGGAGCTATTGTTTTCCAGAGTGTCCTTAGGCTTGAATTTCCACACACTCTATTTTAAATAAAGTCAGTTCCTTTGGGGAGAGCTTTTGAGCTACTTTTTTCTTAAGGACTGCTTTTTATCATGGGCAGAATCTCTGAGCCACTATTCTAGGTGCTGGGTGGAGCAGTAGCCTCTGGTCTTCTTGGTTTGCTTCTCACAGCATGGAACCTCTGCCTTTCAGCAAGCACGGTGAAGGAATTCAGGGTCTTAGTATCCTCGGCCTTAGTATTCTCAGCCTTCCTTGTCTGGGGGAAGAGTCCCCATCCTATGGCGCTCAGTGAAAGGAGAAATCCCTCAACCTCTCAGCCATACTCACCAGAATTTAGTCACTTCACATTTGAGTTGAAGGGGATAAGAAAGGCTGGTAGGCTGCTTCTTCAGATGAGATATGGTAACACTTGTTTGGGAACTGAAGAGGAGAGGGAGCTCATCTTCTGGGCCATATCCACCCAGAGTGGAGCTTCTGCTAAGCTGTTTTGGCTTGGGGCTGGGGATATGGTGACAGTGGATCATGGCTTCAAGTGACAGTGGATCATGGCTTACAGTCTCATTGTTTGTGCTAAGTTTTAGTAGATTTTCTTGAATAAATGTTTCTGCATTTGCTCTGTGTCCTTAGGACATTTTCTAAAGACCTTAAATGGTTGCATTTTTATAGTTTTCTCCAGTTTTGCTTGTTTCTCTGGGGAGTGCATTTATGACATTCATCATACTACCATCCTGGCAGTAAAACTCTTTAATCAGTATTTCTGGGGCATCTGCTTTGTGCTTAGTATAGAACTTACCCCAGAATACTGTGCAGGATTCTTGTTTAAAAACCAGAAACACTAGCTAGGGATTTTTTCTATAAGCTTTAAGTTAACATTATAGGATGCTAAAAATTTAGGTTAGTACTATAGGATGCTGAAAATTTTAAGAGCACCTAAAGTCTGTGTGAAGCAAAAGGAAAACGCCACCTAGGTTTGACAAGATTACATTAGGGCTAGATAAATGATACATAAAGCAAGGCTACACTGTTAATTTTGAAGGCTTTCCTGTGGAAGGTATTTCCAGTAATACCTAATTTAGATGAATTATATTTATTAAATATGGAAACAAGATTTAAATGTCTAAAAGGGTATCAATCCAAAATGAATCCAGGGGCTAGCAGGGAAAAATGGCAGCTACAAGGCAGGGCTAAATTGCAGCTTCCTCTCGGATGGACATAGCAGCATGTGGGGACACACATCATGAACTTTCATTCCAAGAACTACCACAGAAACATACCAAGAAAGCCAAGAGAATCCACAGACCCTCTTAAGGAAGCAGTTTGCCACTGCAGGCTCTATGAAATGTCCAAAAACACTGTGAGTGCCCAAAGTGCGCGAACTGTGTCTGCCCCAGAACACACATCCTTACTGGGGACCTTGAAGGTCCAGATCACAGGAGAAGGATTTGACCTTACCTGGAGCTGAGACTAATTTAGGGAACTGAGCAAAATATACGGGTAGAGGAAGCAGCAGGAAGAGCCCTGTGGGCACTCTTGGTTCCCAGGGAAGCCATTCCTGACTATGTCCCACGGGGGTCCTTAGGGAGGACTCCCAGTGGCATTGGGGAAAGACCACAGGGAGAAGGAAACTTCCAGCTGAACTTTAACAATTTTGACAAAACGTGAAGTTTCCTGAACAGAATCTGGGGGAGGGGGTCCATGGGGAGTGCAGATATGAGCACAGAAACTGCAGCAGGTGGAGAGGTGTGAAATCTGAAAGTTCTGCTTGCTTTTTCAGCAGGGAGGCTTGTAGCTTGGGGTAAGTTCTCAGCCCTGCTCACTGGCTGCCTGGAAATAAACTTGGTGCTGTTGGAGGGGCACAGTGGGAGTGAGACTGGCCTTTCAGGCTGCATGGGAGCTGGATAAGGCCTGTCCCTACCGGCTTTCCCCCACTTCCCTGGCAACTTATATGATGCAGCAGAGGCAGCCATAATCGCCCTGGGAATGTAACTCCATCAGGCTGAGAAACACACCCCCAGCCTGTACAGCAGTCACAGCAAGCCCCGCCCAAGGAGTCTGAGCTCAGACACACGTAACCCTTATGGTCTCCTAATGGTCTTTCTCTACCTGTCCTGATAGCCAAAGACAAAGGGCATAATCTCTTGGGAGTTCTATGGCTCTGCTCACCACCTGAGAAACCCAAATACTTATCCAGGTCACCCTAGGGCAAGCTTATATCCTCCCTATACTATGGCAGCTGATGCTGTCTTGAAAGCACCACCTCCTGGCTGGAGGCCAACCAACACAAAACCAGTGCACTAAACGAAACTACAACCATGGATCCTCACAGAGTCCATTTCACTCCCCCGCTATATCCACCAGAGCAGGTGCTAGTATTCACTGCTGAGAGACCTGAAGACAGATCATGTCACAGGACTCTTTGCAGACACTCCTCGGTATGAGCCTGGAGCCCAGTAGCTTCACTGGGTAGCTAGACCCAGAAGAGAAGTAACAATCACTATGGTTCAGCTCTCAGGTAGCCCCATATCCAGGGGAAGAAGGAGAGTGCCATATCAAGAGACCACCGTGTAGGACAAAACAATCTGAACAACAGCCTTGAGCCCCAGATCTTCCCTCTGACATTGTCTACCCAAATGAAAAGGAACCAGAAAAACAATTATTTAACACCCCCAAAAGATCACACTAGCTCAACAGCAATGGATCCAAACCAAGAAGAAATCTCTGAATTGCCAGAAAAACAATTCAGAAGGTCAATTATTAAGCTACTCAAGGAGATGCTAGAGAAAAGTAAATACTAAGTTAAATCAAAAAAGTAATACAGGATATGGACAGAAAAATCTCCAGAGAAACAGATAACAGAAATAAAAAACAATCACAACTTCTGGAAATGAAGGACACACTCAGAGAAATGCAAAATACACTGGAAAACATCAGCAATAGAATCAAACAAGTAGAAGAAAGAACTTCAGAGCTCAAAGATAAGGATTTTGAATTAACCCAATCTGACAAATATAAAGGGAAAAAATGGACAAAGGCCTCCAAGAAGTTGGGATTATGTTAAACAACCAAACCTAAGAATAACTGGTATTCCTGAGGAAGAAGAGAAACCTAATAGTTTGGAAAACATATTTGAAGGAATAATCGAGGAAAATTTCCCTGACCTTGCAGAGACCTAGACATCTAAATACAAGAAGTTCAAAAACACCCAGGAAATTCATCACAAAAAGATCATCACCTAGGCACATAGTCATCAGGTTATCAAAAGTCAAACGAAGGAAATAATCTTAAGAGCTGTGAGGCAAAAGCATCAGGTAACCTAGAAAGGAAAACCTATCAGATTAACAGTAGATTTCTCAGCAGAAACCCTACAAGCTAAAGGAATTGGGGTACTATCTTCAGTCTCCTTAAACAAAACAATTATAAGCCAAGAATTTTGTGTACAGGGAAATTAAGCTTCATAAATAAAGGAAAGGTACAGTTTTTTTTTTCAGACGAACAAATGCTGAGAGAATTCACCACTATCAAGCCAGCACTACAAGAACTGCTAAAAGGAGCTCTAAATCATGAAACAAATCCTCATAGTGCACCAAAATAGAACCTCCTTAAAGTATAAATCTCACAGGACCTATAAAACAATAACACAATGAAAAAAAAAGGTACTGAGGCAATAACTAGTATGATGAATAGAATAGTACTTCACTTCTCAAAACTAACATCGAATGTAAATGGCCCAAAAGCTCCACTTGAAAGATACAGAATGGTAGAATGCATAAGAATTCACCAACCAAGTATCTGCTGTCTTCAACAGACTCACCTAACACATGAGGACTCACATAAACTTAAGGTAAAGGGGTGGAAAAAGACATTCCATGCAATCAACACCAAAAACAAGCAGGAGTAGCTATTCTTATTCTTAGCAACAACAGTTTAAAAAGACAATGAGGGACATTATATAATGATAAATAGACTAGTCCAACAGGAAAATATCACATTCTAAATATATATGCACCTAACACTGGAGCTCCCAAATTTATAAAACAATTACTACCAGATCTAAGAAATTAGATAGACAGCAATACAATAATAGTGGGAGAATTCAATACTCCACTGACAGCATTAGACAGGTCATCAAGACAGAAAGTCAACACAGAAACAATACCCTAGAATAAATGGACTTAACAGTTATTTACAGAACATTCTACCCAACAATTGCAGAATATACATTCTATTCATCAACAAACCAAACTCAAACCCAGTAAAAGAAAAGAAATATCCAAGATCAGAGTAGAACTAAGTGAAGTTGAAACAGACAAAAAAATGCAAAAGATAAATGAAACAAAAAGCTGGTTCTTTGAAAAGATAAACACAATTGATACAGCATTTGTGAGACTAACCAAGAAAAAAGAGAGACGATCCAATAAGCTCAATTAGAAATGAAACAGGAGATATTACAACCAGTATCACAGAAATACAAAAGATCATTCAAGGCTAAACTGAACACCTCCCAGGATAAATTCCTGGAAATATACAACCCTCCTAGATTAAACTAGGAAGAAATAGAGACTCTGAACAGACCAATAAAAAGCAGCAAGATTGAAATGGTAATTACAAAATTGCCAACAAAAAAAAGTCCAGGACCAGATAGATTCATAGCTGAATTCTATTAGAAATTCAAAGACACTCCTCATCCAATGAAGTACCAATCCTATTGACACTATTTGAAAAGATAGAGAGAGGGAATCCTCCCTAAATCATTCTATGAAGCCAGTATCAACCTAATACCAAAACCAGGAAAGGACATAACAAAAAAAGAAAACTACAGGCCAATATCCCTGATGAACATAAATGTAAAAATCCTTAATAAAATACCAGCTATGGAATCCAACAGCATATCCAAAAGATAATCCACCATGTTCAAGTGGATTTCATACCTGGGATGCAGGGATAGTTTCATATACACAAGTCAATAAATGTGATACACCACATAAACAGAATTAAAAACAAAACCTTAATAGATGCAGAAAAAGCATTTGACAAAATCCAGCATCTTTTTATGATTAAAACCTTCAGCAAAATCAGCATAGAAGGGACATACCTTCAGGTAATAATAGCCATCTATGACAAATCCACAGCCAACATTATACTGAATGGGGAAAAGTTGAAAGCATTCCCCCTGAGAACTGAAACAAGACAAGGATAATCACTTTCACCACTTCTCTTCAACCAAGTACTGAAAGTCCTAGCCAGAGCAATCAGACAAGAGAAAGAAATAAAGGGCATCCAAATTGGTAAAGAGGAAGCCAGACTGTTACTGTTTGCTAATGGTATGATTGTATATCTAGAAAATCCTAAAGGCTCATCAAAAAATCTCCTAGAACTGATAAATGAGTTCAGTAAAGTTGCAGGATACAAAATGAATGTATATAAATCAGTAGCACTGCTATACACCAGCAGTGACCAAGCTGAGAATCAAATCAAGAACTCAACCCTTTTTACTGGAAAAAAAAATAAAATGCTTATGAATATACCTAATCAAGGAAGTAAAAAGACCTCTGCAAGGAAAACTAGAGAGTACTGCTGAAAGAAATCATAGATGACACAAACAAATGGAAACATATTCCATGCTCATGTGAAAATGAGCATACTGCCAGAAGCAACCAAAAATTCAATGCAATTCCCATCAAAACACCACCATCATTCTCACAGACCTAGAAAAAACAATCCAAAAATGCATATGGAACCAAAAAAGAGCCCACATAGCCAAAGCAAGACTAAGCAAAAAGAACAAATCTAGAGGCATCACTTAACTTTAAACTATACTATAGGCTATAGTTACCAAAATAGCATAGTACTGGCATAAAAATCATCACATAGACCAGTCTAACAGAATAGAGAACCCAGAAATAAAGGCAAATACTTACAGCCAATTGATCTTCGACAAAGCAAACAAAACCATAAAGTGTGCAAAGGACACCCTATTCAACAAATGGTGCTGGGATAATTGGCAAGCCACATGTAAAAGAATAAAACTGGATCCTCATCTCTCACCTTTTACAAAAATTAATGCAAAATGGATGAAAAACTTAAATCTAATACCTGAAACCATAAAAATTCTGGAAGATAACATCAGAAAAACCCTTCTAGACATGGGCATAGGAAAAGGCTTCATGACCAAGAACCCAAAGGCAAATGCAACAAAAACAAAAATAAATAGATAGGACTGAATTAAACTAAAAAGTTTCTGCACAGCAGAATAAATAATCAGCAGAGTAAACAGACAACCCATAGAGTGGAAGAAAATCTTCGCAAACTATGCATCTGACAAAGGACTAATATCCAGAATGTACAAGGAACTCATAAATTAGCAGGAACTCATAAATCACATCAAAAAGTGGGCTAAGGATATGAATAGACAATTCTCAAAAGAAGATGTACAAATGGCCAACAAACATGAAAAAAATGCTCAACATCACTAATGATTAAGGAAATGCAAATCGAAACCACATGCAATACCATCTTACTTCTGCAAGAATGGCCATAATCAAAAAATAAAAAAATAATAGATACTGACATGGATGTGGTGAAAAGTAAACACTTTTACACTGCTGGTGGGAATGTAAACTAGTACAACCACTATGGGAAACAGTGTGGAGAGTCTTTAAAGAACTAAAAGTAGATCTACCATTTGATCCAGCAATCCGACTACTGGGTGTCTACCCAGAGAAAAAGAAGTCATATGAAAAAGATACTTGCACATGCATGTTTATAGCAGTGTGAAAATTTGCAATTTCAAAATCATGGAACCAGCCCAAATGCCCATCAATCAACAAATGGATAAAGGAAATGTGGTATAGATATACCATGGAATACTACTCAGCCATAAAAAGGAATGAAATAATGGCCTTCACAGCAACCTGGATGGAATTGGAGACCATTGTTCTAAGTGAAGCAACTCAGGAATGGAAAACCAAACATCATATATTCTCACTCATAAGTGGTAGCTAAGCTATGAAGACACAAAGGTGGACTTTGGGGACTCAGGAAAAAGGGTGGGGATGAGGAAAAAAAGACTATACATTGGGTACCGTGTACACTGCTCAAGTGATAGGTGCACCAAAATCTCAGAAATCACCACTAAAGAACTTAGCCATGTAACCAAATACCACCTGTTCCCCAAAAACCTACTGAAATAAAAAATTAAACTTAAAAAGTACTAAGGAAGTAGAATGAGAAAAAAAAATGAATCCAGCCACAATTTCAAGGAACGGAATCAAAACTGAGGTTGTGTGTGTTTGTTTTGTATTGTTTTGTTTTGTTTTATGGGAAGGTTTGTGCCAACCATTTTTTGATCTTAACACTTTGATGATGGTTAATCTTTCAGAATACAGACAACCATGATGATTTCTTTTTTGCACTCCAAATCACTGTCACTGATTAATAAATAATCATTTTTAGCTCTGTGGGGGTAGAATTTGGGTGGATATTTTCTTTTCGACATATCCACTAGTGAGTAATGCATTTATTTTAAGTGCCAATAAAAATGTTATACTGCACTTATGTGACACCATTCATTAGTTATTAGAAAAACAAACTCTAAACCATTTGAGCAATGCTATATTTCTTTACCTGTGAATTCAGATTATCTGCTCAATATTTTGTATTAAATTAACAAGTTTTGAATACTGTATAACATTTTTGGAGGGAGAGTAAATGAAGACATTTTCAAGAATGGCACTATCCCTGGACTTATTTCAGTAGACAGTATTTTTCACCTTCTTCTAAACAGATATTTTATAATTGTTTCCATACATTTGCTTCCCTTCTGGTATCTTTCTAACACTGTAATCTTCTTTATTATTTTTCTTTTGTGAGTTTCATGTCTGCTGTTGTATGCTGTCCCTTCTCAACCCCTAATCTTTCTCTTATCTCTAAATTTAGAGATAGAACAGAGGTATCCTAGATTCTAGCCCTGTTGTTTTTAGCTTGTGCATTCTTTGGGTCTTGGTTTCCTCATCTGTAAAACAGATGATCAGTCTGACTAAATTAATCAGAATAATGCCATCCTCAGAAGTGGATCTGATTTGGAATTCTTAAAATTAGAACAAAGCTATTAGGGGCTTTATGTACATGAATCAATGCTGAGACAAAACTGAACCCCTCATAAGTGATTTTCCTGTTGAACTCACATTTAGAGATTTGCTATTATGAGAGTTATTCTTAATACTTGGCTGTTGCCAGCATAATAGTTTTGGGAAACTGACTTATAAAGACATTTTATTTCATTAAACAATCACTGAGTGCTCAGTATGTGCAAGCACTATAACCATATATTACATATTTAATATGAGATCAGAGGTCAGAAAATTTAAATACTTAGGCCAGGCACATAGCTCACACCTATAATCCAATGTTTGGGAGGCAAAGGCAGGAGGATTGCTTGAGGCCAGTAGTTAGAGACCAGCCTGGGCAACAACATAAGCAAGACCCCATCTCTTTGAAAAAAAAAATTAAAAACATTAGCCAGACATGGTGGTGCATGCCTGTAGTCCCAGCTATTCAGGAGGCTGAGCTGGGAAGACTGCTTTAGTCCAGGAGTTCAAGGCTCCAGTGTGCTATGATTGCACCACTGCCCTCCATCCTGGGCAACAGAGTAAGACCCAATATCTAAAAATATATATATATATATATATAGTTAATATTTTTGCTATTAAGAGAAACAGTAGGATTAGCTTCATTTAAAGATGTAAACTTTTGTAAAAAGAAAAACACATTTTGTTTCATTGGAGAGAGCGGTCAAAGTTTTTTGTTTTTGTTTTTTAACAGTTTTTTTTCAGTTGAGAGTATAGAATAGATTCACTTAATTTTCCATGTAGGAGTAGGGCTAAACCTCAACCTATAACCTTCTACAAAACACTTCTACAAAGAAAACAGCTACAAATGAAAAACTGGCAAAGTTCCCTATGTGTGAAATATTTTAGAGGACATTTAAGCCAGATTTAAACCAACTTCTCATCATGGATTCAAGATTCATTCAATTAAACCAATTTTTGGTGTTGCATATGGAGTTCATAACCCCCATACAGAGTATGAAAACACCTAGAATTTTCAGTGGTAATACTACAATTAACTATATTAACTGTTATGTTGGTGGTAATATTATAATTAACTGTCATATTAATGGTAATATTACAATTAACACACATGGTTAGCTCCGGTGTACCAAGATTGAACTTAAAATATGGAAACAAAAGGTTAGTTATTACGCAAAGTCCTTACATCATTTTCTAAATAAAATAGGAATACCAGCATAGGATGAAAGAAAAATAGTAATTTTTTTCTTAATAAAGTTTTGTATACTGAAGTGAATGTGTGATGTGGCTCCCAAATCTGCCTTTAAGAATAAATGACTTATTTCCAGTGGCTGGAGTACAGTTAACAGACAGCCCCAAGCCCTCAACCTTCTTTGAGAGTTTTCTCTGCCAAAGATAGCTGAGTTCCCTATAGCATTTCCTATTTACAGAAATGACTGGTCAACTTGGGGATAGAAAGACTCCAATTTCAGGGGCCCTCATCCCAACTCAAGACAACTCTGGAAGACAATCCCACTTTAGAACTCCCAGTGGGGATGGCTGAGGCGTTCATTGAGAGGGCATCACACCCCATATTCTCCGTCTGCCTAATCCTATTTCATTGCCTTTCCTTGCACAGGTATTGCTTTCCAGAGCACTTCCCAATGTGTCCCATATACTAATCTCCACCAGGATTTTCTTCCCAGGGAACCCAACTCTGTCACCAACCAGAAGTGCCCTTGAATAGGTCACGAAAAAAAAAAGATCATTATTAATTATTTTCTATGAAACCTAGTTTCCTAATCCAAAACATAAATATCATCCTGAGCTAGGGTTTTTGTTCAAGTGTTAAATGCAATGTCACAGAAGTTGTTGTAGAGTTTTATAGTTAATGCAGACTTGGAGCCAGATAGATGCGAGTACCAATTTCAGCTCTACCACTTACTAGCTATGTAGCTTTCAGAAAGCTACTTAAGCCCTTCATGTATCTACCATGTCATCTATAAAATAACAATAATTATACTAAAATAACACTTAATTGGACATTTACTATATGCCAGTCATTTAGGTAATGTAATCAAACCTATATTTTAGTAAGCTTATTTAGGCTGGGTGCAGAGGCTCACGCCTGTAATCCCAGCACTTTGGGAGGCTGAGGTGGGCAGATGACCCGAGGTTGGGAGTTCGAGACCAGCCTGACCAATATGGAGAAACCCCGTCTCTACTAAAAATACAAAATTAGCTGGGCGTGATATTGCATGCCTGTAATCCCAGCTACTCGGGAGGTTGAGGAGAATTGCTTGAACACAGGAGGCAGAAGTTGCGGTGAGCTGAGATCACACAATTGCACTCCAGCCTGGCCAATGAGAACAAAACTCTGTCTCAAAAATAATAATAATAAGCTTATTTAATAAAATAAATAAGGTTGCTATAAGGATTAAGTGAACTAAACCATATAAATGATTTTCTGCAATACCTGCTACATGGTATAAACTGAATAAATGGTAGTCAGTATAATTTCTATTGTTGTTATTCATAATAAAACATATGTTATAGTGCCTTGCACTGAAAATGATACTCTGTGTGAGAAAAGGAGTCACATTTTTCAAATTGCCATATTTTTGTTTGAAATAAATATTTTCTATAATGTAGTGACATAATTAAAAATACTTAAATTATCTAAACTGGCACAGACATACTCAGAATCCACAAGACAACAGCTAACAGTCAAACAGAGAATAAATTATCTCATAAGACTCCCTTTATTTCCCTTCTTCCTCTTCAACAAACTGTACCTACTCAAATGCAAAGATGTGCAATCAGTTGCAGGTTAGAAGCAGAAACCACTGTCTATAAAGCCAAACTAGTAAACCCTCTTGAGACAATGGAGAGAACTAGAGATTACATTCTTGTTGTTCCATAGATGAAGATTGCTGGCGGTGTGGAAATGTACACGACTCAATCTTGTTCAGATTGTCTACTTGGTACTTATCCTAAAACCTACCTACACTTTCACCTCCCCAAGTCACACAGAGGACCTCATCTTCCTGAAACATTTTATATACCATCATGTGCACCAGAGGTTATTCACCTGAGATATAGATATTTTCTCAGTTTCTTCTTGATTTGAATTCAACTGATTTTAAAAGTATTTACTTACTTTAAGTTTATTTGAAAACTAATACTAAAGACATGGAAAAGCCCAGGTTAATAGAATTGCTAAATAAACTGAAATGTTCTATTTTAAGCATTGGGGCTGTTACTAAATACCTGAAAGCCATAAGATGGAGCCATACACTAAGAACAGTGAGACAGAAAAAACCCTCTTTGTATATATCCTAGAGCAGCTGCACCAGCTCTGGATAGTCTACCTCTGGGCTTCTTAGAGCATGAGAAAAGTAAACCCCTATTTGATTAAGCAACTGTGGCTAAGTTTTCTGTCAGTGTTGCTAAAGACACTCCCAACTAATACGGGGTTTTACTAATGTAGCTTCATTCTATTCTTTACTTTTTCCATCAACTTGTTTTCATATTCATCCGTAAAAAGTGAAGATGTCATTAATTCATGTAACTGCTCTACAGTATGCCATCACATTTTCATCCCATATTTTACCTCTCTATTCCCTCACTGATAAAATTTTGAGTTATTTTTCACTTACTCTTCTCAACAGTATTGTGCTATACATACGTACATGTGTCCTTATGCACAACAAAATTTCTGTAACTATATTTAGCAATGGAATAGCTGGTTGTAGGGCACAAATATTTTCAATTCGTTAACTACTGATGTTGCCAGTTAACTTTCGTTTGCCCCTTCAGAGTCTTCCTTTCTCCATCCTACCCTGCCCTAGGAGGCTGACTCTATGAACTATATCGATGGGCCCTTCAGCTCCTGGTTGGATTTATCCAATGAGGAACCCCAGCAGAATATCTAAGGGAGAGTGCAGTCTAGGTATTTATTCACCAGCTCCCTCCTACAAGATTTCTTGTGCTGTGTCCCTCAACCAAACAGCGCTGCTCCTCTCAAAGCAAGCTCTACAAGATTTTCCCTTTCTGGATTCTATGAACTTTTACTCCTCCTTGTCCCTTTGGATCTGGAAGTGGTAACAGTTCCTCTGCTCACATCTTCATAGTCTCTTTGTAAATTGAACCTCCTTGAATTATCCTCCATCTGTTTAGGCGAGAGCTTGACTGCATCACCGCTATATTCCTCTTCAAAGAGCCTGTATTAATTTAGACTTACTAGCAGTGCACAAGAGTGTTCACTACCCCCACACTTGCCAACACTGAATATTAACTGACTTAAATTTTCTTCTATCTGATGGATTCAACATAATTGATTTTTTTGTTTTATTTTTTACTTTTCTGATTACAAGTGAGATTGAGCATCTCTGTATATGCCCTTTTTCCCCTATAAATTGCTTTTTACTATCATTTGCCTATTTTTTTTTACTGGATTATCTTTTTCTTGTTGACTTTTGGTACTTTAAATATTTGAAATACTTATCCGTATCTGTTACATATGTTGAAATAGCTGTCATCTGCTGCTTACCTTTTGTCATTGGTGTTTTTTGTTACCCAAACCTTTAACATATCTACCTATATTTTCTTCTGTTTTAAAGTTTTACTTTTCATATTTTGGTCCTTAATGTATCTGAAAATTATTTTTGTGCACAGTATGAAAGTCATCTAATAGCATTTCTTTCCTTATTGTGAGCCAATTTTCACAGCACCATTATTGAATAATCCATCATTTTCCCTTGATTTGAAGTGGGGCTTATTTCCTAATTTCTAATGTACTTGTGGATCTGTTTCTGAATTTTACATTCTATTCCATTCATCTATTTGCTGTCAATATATTAAGATTTTATGAAGAGATGGGGTCTCATTGTGTTACCCAGGCTGGCCTTGAACTCCTAGGCTCAACCAAGCCACCCACCTCAACCTCCTGAGTAGCTGAGACTCCAGGTGCATACTACCATCACCAGTTTATTCTGATAGTCTTGTTCTTTAATACTTTCAGGTTTTCCATGTACATGTTCACATCATCTGCAAATAATAAAAATTTTCTTGATTTCCATTTCTTGTAATTCATATTTCTTTATTATCATAACATTTTAGAATCTCAATCCCATAGTTCATAATAGTGGTGATAATGGATGTTCGTGTTTTGTAACTTTGAAGATATTTGTAATATTTCATTATTAAATGTGATACATTTGCTGTAAGTCTGTTAGATTCCTTTCAATTATTAAAAAAGTTTTTAGCTGGGCACAGTGGCTCACACCTGTAATCCCAGCACTTTGGGAGGCCGAGGCGGGTGGATCACCTGAGGTCAGGAGTTCGAGACCAGCCATGGCCAACGTGGTGAAACCCTGTCTCTACTAAAAATACAAAAATTAGCTGGGCGTAGGGCGCCTGTAATCCCAGCTACTCAGGAGGCTGAGACAGGAGAATCACTTGAACCCAAGAGGCAGAGATTGCACTAAGCCAAGATCATGCCACTGCACTCCAGCCTGGGCAACAAGAGTGAAACTTCATCTCAAAAAAAAAAAAAAAGTTTACTCCTATTGCTCTTATGTAAAAAGTTTTTTTTTAAAAAACATAAAATTCATGTCAACTGTTGAATTTTATCAAACATTTTTTTCTGCATATTTTGGAATAATCATATTTTTCCCTTTCAAAAGTATTTATATATTAAATGACATTGACAGATTTTCAATTTTTTTTCCCTGCAGACACTATGGTGTTTTATTGGCAATTTTTTTTTTTTTTTTTTTTTGAGAGGGAGTCTTGCTCTGTCACTCAGGCTGGAGTGCAGTGGCGCCATCTCCGCTCACTGCAAGCTCCGCCTCCCGGGTTCACGCCATTCTCCTGCCTCAGCCTTCGGGGTAGCTTGGGACTACAGGCGCCTGCCACCACGCCCGGCTAATTTTTTTGTATTTTTAGTAGAGACGGGGTTTCACCGTGTTAGCCAGGATGGTCTCGATCTCCTGACCTCGTGATTTGCCCGCCTCGGCCTCCCAAAGTGCTGGAATTACAGGCCTGAGCCACCGCGCCCGGCCGGCAGATATTTTTAAATGTTGAAGTATTCTTGAATTCCTTGACCATGATTTATATACACACATGATGTTATCATATTTTATTTCTTATAGTTGCATCTAGATTCATAAATGATATTTTTCTTATATTGTCTTTATTTGGTTTTGTTTAAATGAGTTCAGGGTCTCTATTTTATAAATCTTACTGAATCTGTAATTCTCCTTTTTTCTTAACAGTTTATGTCTTTGTCATTTTTTCTGTATTCATCTTGTAAGAGACATGTCTATCAAACTTTTCAAAAACTAGCATTTGTTTTTATAGAACCTTTCTAGTGAATCTGTTTCCTATTTCATTACTTTATGTTATTTTTCACTTTCTTCCTTCTGCTTTCCTGAGTTTATTTGGTTGTTCTTTTTCTAACTTAAGACAATGTGCACAACTCATTAGTTTACATTGTTCATCTTTTCTAATGTAAACATTTAAAGCTAGAATTTTTATCTAAATATCACTTTAGCTATATCTCATAAGTTATGCCACAGTCTTCCCAATATTTTACATTCAAAATATTTTATAATTCCTATTATGAATTCTGTTTTGATCAACTAATTTTTAAGAAACATTTAAAAATTTCTAAATATGCTTTTTAAAAAGTTATCTTGTAACTAATTCCTAGCTTAACTGAGTTTTGAGTTTGCTCTTTTTATAAAAGAGCAGTTCTTTGGTTTTTTGCTGAGAATAGTTTTGTAACTTTATATATTATTAATTTTTATAGGTGTATTATGTCCATTTTAAAAGATTTTGTATTTTCTAATTGTAGAGTACAAGTTTTACATATAAAGCATACAAAACTTTTTGTATTGTTCAAAACTTCTTATAGCCTTACTAATTTTTTTGTCTTCTTTCTCTATCAATATGTAGACTATAAAAATGGTTACAAAATCTTTTCCCACCTGAAATCTATACCCTTGAAATGAGATAGCAGGTCCATCGAAAAAACTGGAATCTCTTCCTCCACCCTTTGAATCCAGGTTGGTCATGTGACCTTTTTCAGCCGGTAGGACATTAGCAAATGTGATGCAAGCAAAGGCTTGAAAAGTGCTTGTGCATTAACATTTGTTTCCTTGCTACTTTTCTGATCTTCTATCACGTGAACAAGGTCCATTAACTTAATAGATAATGGGATAAATATGGCCCAGTTATCTATCACTCCAGTAAACTCATAGACATGTGAGCAAGGCCATCAAACTTGCATGGCCCCAGTGAAGATCAACAGAGGAATTACCCAGATGAACTGTGGGTCAGTTTAAATTGCTGACCCACAATATAATGAGCTAACAAGTGATTGCAGTTTTAAGCATCTAAATTTTGGGGTAGTGTATTACATAACAAAAGCAAACTGATACAGTCAATTACTGAGAAAGATGAGTTAAAATTCTCACTAAGGTAATGGATTTGTCTATTTACCTAGTATTTCTGTTCATTTTTGGTATGAATATTTGAGACTGTATTGTTAGGTGAAATTGAAATTATTGTTGTCTTCCAGGTCAATTTTATCTTTATCATTATATCACCAACCTTTTTATCTCTACTAATGTTTTTGCCTTAACATCTAATTTGTCTGATTCTAAGATAGTTATACTTTCATCCTTTCTGTGTCCTTAAGTTCCGATATCTCTTTGAATAACATATAACTTGGTTTAAAGGGAAATCAATCTACCAATCCCTGTCTTTGAATAGAGACGGAAAGTTCAACTCGTTTACATTTATTTTGATTATTGATATATTTGCATTTATCTCTAACATCCCTTCTGCCTTCCTTTTAAGCTCTTCTCCTTTCCTACTTTCTTTCCACTGAATGTATGGAGTTTGTTTTTTTATTCTCCCTCCATTTTGTGTGAGATTATAAATTTACATCTTTTTAAAATTCTTTTTAGTGATGATCCTTAAAATTTTAACATAATACCAGATGGACAGTCTAAAGGGAAGTTGTAGCTCTAACTTTTTCCCTTAAAATTAGAAATTGGAAAACTTTAATCATTCTCCTTTCGTCTTCATTAAATTGCTTGGCATTTTTGCTGAAAATGAAGTTGGTCCTATATATGGGTCTATTTTTGCACTCTTATTAGGTTTCGTTTGCCTATTTGACTACTCTTGTGCCATATCACCTTCCCCTAATTATTACAGTTTATAGTAAGTAAGCTTGATATCTCATAATGTAAATCTCCCAAGTTGTTTTTCTCCAAAATTGTGATGACTGTTCTATGCCTATTGTATTTTCATAAAGATTTTAGGATCTGCACCTGAGGAGCCTTATCTGCATTTGTAATTGATTTAGATGACAAGGTCCTGGACTTCAAGCCAATGCCATATTGGAATAAGAATTTAGGGGACTTGGGAGAGAGAGTGGGTTTATTTCGCCCATGTGGAAGGAATGTGAATTGTTGTGTCCAAAGGGAAGACTGTAGAAGACTGTTTTCCAGAGATGGCAACAATAATATTTCCTATTGCCACATGCTCTCCTTTAGTGTTACTTTATTACTCTCCTATCAAGAAGCAGAGTTTATTTCTCACTCTCTTGAATCTGTGCAGGTCCTGGGACTGCTTTGATGAGATTCAGGTGTAGTTCTTAAGTAGTTTGGCAACTTTTACCTCCTCCATCTTGGAGTCCTATGCCAGCTTGTAAGAATCCAGGCCATGAAGAGGATGACAGCTGCAAGACATAGGAGTTAAAAAACCACATGGGACCTCCAGCCCAGTCAATCGTTCAGATGAATCCAGTCCCAGCTGCAACCCCTGAAATGATATGAAGGATCCCAAGCATGAACCACCAAGCTAAGTCTGGTCAACCTACAGAACTGTGAAAGACAATAATAAATTGATGTTTTGAAGTGTCAAGTTTTGGAGTGGTTTGTTATACAGCAATAGAAAACTGGAACAGTTATATATTTTGTTAGTTTTTAGTGGTTACCCAGGAGATGACAATATGTATTCTTGACTTCTTAGAATCTATATTAAATACAGTTTCAAAATAATGCATTTTTATTCACTTTAAATATTTTCTAACATCCCTTGAGACATCTTTTGTGATCCAAAGATGATTAGAAGTGTATTCCTTAGTTTCCAAGAGTTTAGAGATTTTTCTGTTCCCTTTCTTTTATTGATTTATCATTTAATTCTGTAATGAACGTGAAACCGTTTGAATGATTTTGATTCTTTTAATTAGTCAAGATTTGTTTTATTACCCAGCCTATGATCCATCTTAGTGAATATTTCATATGCACTTGTAAAGAATGTATATTCTGTTGTTGTAGTGGCAGGTGTTGTATAACTGTCAACTAATTTCAATTGGTTGATGGCGTTGTTGAGTTTTTCTGTATCTTCCTGATTTTTCTATTTGTTCTATCAATTACTGAGTGAGGAATGTTGATATCTCTAACTGTAATTGTGCATTTGTCTGTGTTGTCCTTTCAGTTCTGTCAGATTTTTGCTTCATATGTTTTGAAGATCTATTGTTTGGTCTATACACATTTAGGGACAGTATGTCTTCTTGGTGAATTGACCATTTTATCATTATGTCATGTTCCCTCATTATCCTAGCTAACTTTTATTTTGGTTAGATATCTACTTTAATATTGATATATCAACTTTGCCTTTCTTTTAATTAGTGTTTGTGTCATTTATCTTTTTGTGTACTTCTCCTTTTTACCTACCTGTATAATTGTATTTGAAGTGAATGTCTTGTAGACAGCATATACTTGTGTTTTTATCCATCCAGAAAATCTCTGTTTTAGAATTGTTGTGTTTGCATTTTGGTTGAGTATATAATTAGAGTGGACTTGTTAAACAATATGAATGCATGTGGTCAGAGTTTGTAGATTCTGTCAGTTTTCCAAAGTGGCTTTATCACTTTTACTTCAACTAGCAAGAAGTGAGAGTTCCATTTGTTTCATATCTTAACAGTTGCAATGTCAGATTGATCGATAAAATTTTAGTTATTCTGGTTGGTAGGTGGTAATATCTCATTTCAAACTCAGCTATCACTCTTTTATTTATCTCCTCTCTTCATAGATTGTGGTTTAGTATTAATGACGTCTCATGGTTCTAACTGTGTTACTGCCTTTTTCCTGTTTATACCACTTCTATTTTTTAAGTATCATTTCTATCACCAAATACCACCTATTATTGTTGTTCCTGAATTTTGTGTTTATTATAATAAATACATCAATTTTGAAAAAAACCTGTGTTTTGATCTTGCATATTTTGTATAATTATGGGTATGTTTAGATTTAAGTATATCATGTAATTATTTGTTTTCTATGTGTTATCTTGGTTTTTCAATCCTGTTTCCCCTTTTCTGCCTTCTTAAAGAACTGGAGAGGACTAGAAGAGTCTGTAACTTTTATTCAGCTATTTACCATTTCTCTTGCCTTTCCTTCATATTTTACAGGTTTCCTTTTTATATCATTTCTCTTTTGTCTGAAGAACTTCCTTTAGCAAGTATTGTAGAACAGGTCTACTGACAATGAATTGTCTTTGTTTTCCTTCATCTGAGAATGTCTTTATTTCACTTTCACTAAGGATATTTTCTTTGTATATAGCATTCTGAGATGATGGTTCTTTTTATCAGTGCTTTAAAAAATGTTGTTCCACTTTCTTCTGCTTTCATAATTTGTGATGAAAAATCTAAAGTAATTTAAATCATCATTCCCCTTTGTTCTCCATAAGTAATGCATCATTTGTCTTTGTTTGTTTATAAGACTTTGTCTCTGCCTTTAGTTTTCAGCAATTTTATTTTTATGTATCTCAGCATTAATTTATTTGGAGGTATCCTCTTTGGATTTGCTGAGCTTTTTGAATCTCTAGGTCTATGCCTTTGGCCAAACTTAGTAAGTATTTAACCATTTCTGCAAATATTTTTTGCTGCAGTGGACTGTTTCCCCTCTCTTTCTTGGATTCCAGTGACACAGTGTTGCACCTTGGAGTATTATTCCAGAGATTTCCCAAGGATCTCTTCATTTCTTTTCAATATTTTTTCCTCTGCTCTTAAGATTAGATAACTTCCACTGATCTATTTTCAAGTTCATTCACGTCTTTCTCTGTCATCTCCATTTTGTTATCACCCCTATCCATTGAGATAGAGTTTTCAGTTAATAAATTTTTCAGTTCTGAAATTTCCATGTGTTTCCTCTTTAAATTTTTTGTTTATTTACTGAGACTTTATATTATCCATTTGTATCAAGAGTACTCATCCTTACTTCTTGAAGAATTTTTATAACAGCTGATTTTAGGTCTTTGATAATTTCAACATCTTTGTCATCTAGGCAGTAGTGTCTCTTTACTGTTTTTCTATTCGAGTTGCAATTTTCCTAGTTCTTTGTATGCCAAGTAATTTTTCTTGTATCCTGGACATTCAGAATAGAATGTTAAGAGACTCCGGGTCTTATTTAAATGCTATCTATGTGGAATGTTGATATTCTTGTTTCAACATATGAGCAACCTAATTGAGTTCAGGCCACAATTTCTGACCAGCCTTATGTGGATTCTGGTTCTGATGTTAGTTCAGTTTTCAAAGGCCTTGTAATGCTATTCATGCCTGTCTCATGGGTAAAACCCATTATCTTGTCTTGGACCTGGATTGTGGTCTATCCCATAGTTCTATTCTGAAAGTTTTTGATATGATCATTAGGGGCAAATCCACGTGTACATAACCTACAGGGTAAGCACAGGACTTCACATATAACTTTATATGATTGCTTTCCCAAGATTCTCATTTCCCCTGACTTCCTAAGTACTTTCTGATTTTCAAGGACTCCTCTTTTTGGTCCTCTAGCCAGAAACTTTGGCTTTAGTCATCTCACTCTGCCATACATTTCCTGTACTACACCCATGTCTACGACCACATGGCAGAAGGAAAGAGGGGGGAAAAAAGCTATGGAATTTCATCTCATCTTTTTGGGAACAGTTTCTCTGGACAGAAAGTTTCCCATTTCTCAGAATTTTAAGCACCAGTGGGCTCTCACTGCTGCTACTGTCACTGCTGCCAACATTGGCATAGGTTTGCCTAGGGGTGTGGGATGTGAAAGAATTAAAAGGGAGGAACCCAGGGAACTTCTCCCACTCACTGTGAGTATGTTAGAAATCTCTTTCACACTCCTTTAATCCAGACACCTTTCCTGTATGCCTCTCTGTCCATGCCAGCTCCCACTTCACGGTTTTGCTGCCTTGTGTCCAGGCTGCAGGATAGCAGAAGAAAAGCAAAATGGGAGACTCACCACCATTCAGTAGTACATAAAATGAGCCCAGATGGAATTATGGAATTGCAAAACAGAATGTGTATTGGGAAAGGTAAATTAATAGATAAATATAAAATAGTATTGACACTTAAAACAATGATTATAGTATCTTTTAAAGTTTAAAATGTGTAGAAGAAAATATATGACATCATTAACACAAAAACCAGCAGGGGACTCTGATTCTATAATTCCGTCTGGGATCATTGTCCTTCAGCTTAAATAACTGGCTTAATAATTATTAACTCTGCTAATAAGGGATTTTCTTACCTTTTGTTTGAAAGCATCTTTATTTTGTCTTCATTTTTAAGACTCTTTGCAATGACTATAGAATTCCAAGTTGGCAGTATCCTTCCCCACTCCACCTCTTTTTCAAAGATGCCATTCTACCATCTTCTGATTTCAATAGTTTCTATTGAAAAGTCAGCCATATCTTGTGATTTCTCTCCTCAAATTAATGTTTTTCCCCCTCTGGCAACTTTTAATATTTTCTTTTTGCCTTTGTCAGAAATGTATGTGTGATGTGCCTGAACGTAGTTTTCTCTGTATTTAACCTGCTACAAGTTTGTAGGGGTTTTTTGGTTTTTTTGTTTTTGTTTTTTTGAATATGTGGTTTGATTTCTTCCATCAGTTTTGGAAAATTCTCAATGGGTAGTTATTTAAATATTTCTTTAGTCCCATTCTCTCTTCTTCATCTAGATCTCCAATTGCAATTAGGTTAGACCTTTTCACTCTATCATATTTATCTTTTTCTTTTATATATTTTCTATACTTTTAATACTCTCTGTGCATTAATCTGGATATTTAATATTGACCTCTCTTCTGGCTTACTAATCCACTGTTCTGCTGATTATAGATAGATCCTCAACCCATTTATCTAATTCTTAATTGCAGTAACTGCTTCTGTTCTCCTCTCCGTAGTCCTGGATTTTTAGTTAAGTCTTCTGTCTGGATTCCAACTCTCTCTTAAAATTGTCTGTTCTTTTTTTTTTTTTTTTTTTTTTAACATTTTTAATTATTTTGGAGTCCCTCTCAGATAAGTCAGAACTCTAAATTACCTGTGGGTCCATTTCTGTTTTCTGTTGTTTTTTTTCCTAGGTTTTGTTTTGTTTGGGGTTTTAAAAAATAATTTTTAATTTGCTGAAAATTTGTGGAGATCCTGAATGATACTATGTTCCTTTAAGGAGGGTGGAGTTGGCCAGATGTGGTGGCTCATGCCTGTAATCCCACCACTTTGGGAGGCCAAGGTGGGCAGATCACCTGAGGTCAGGAGATGAAGACCAGCCTGGCCAACATGTCAAAACCATGTCTCTACTAAAAACTACAAAAATTAGCCAGGTGTGGTGGTGAGCACCTGTCATCCCAGCTACTCGGGAAGCTGAGGCAGGGAGAATTGCTTGAACCAGGGAGGCAGAGGTTGCAGTGAGCTGAGATCATGCCACTGCACTCCAGCCTGGACAACAGAGCAAGACTCTGTCTTAAAAAAAAAAAAAAAAAAAAAAAAAAACATGGAGGGTGGAGTTTTTTTTTTGGATAGCAAAAAAAGTACCACTGGAAAATCTTGATCCTGTCTAGGGTTGGCTTTAGACTTCATTCAGGCTGTTCTGTTTTCATTTTGCTCTTATTCATGCAATGTGGTTCTTATTCCTAAGGTTAAGTGAAGAAGAAGAAGCAAGAAAAGAGTTCCACTTCATTTTCAGAGGGTATTTTCACTGATTATAGATTTCTATGTGGATTTTTTTTTCTTTTAGCATGTTATAGATGTCATTCCATTGTCTTCTGACTTCCATTATTGCTGATTAAAAGCCAGGTGTAATTCATATTCTTGTTCTCCTATATTTAATATATCTTTTTCCTTTGGCTGCTTTAGAAATTTTTCATCTATGGTTTTAAATAGTTTGGTGTGTGCCAGTGTGATATGCTGATTATTTATTCTTTGGGGGATTTTCCACCTTTCTTAGATTGGTAAATTTATGCTTCCCATCATCTGGGCCAAATTTGGGGCATTATTTCCAAATTTTTTTTTTTTTTGCCCTATTTTCTTTCTGCTTTCTTTCTGGAATTCCATTTCAGAAAGTACAAATTTTGCAAATTAGATAATTATACTAATGGGGTTTAGAATTTTCATTTCTTTCTTTTGGCTTCCATTTCTCTACTGTGATTCTCTATTTGTTCATTTTCCACTTGTTCATTCATTTTCCTTTAAATACCTGAACATATTTATAATAGTTACTTATTCTTTCCTGCCAATTCCTCCTATATCTGGGCCATGTCAGGATCAGTTTCTATTGACTGCTTTCTCTTCAGTATAGGTCACTTTTGTGTGTTTTTCACTTGTCTATATTTGTTTGTTGGGTTTGTTGGTTGGTTTGTTTAGAAACAGAGTCTTGCTATGTTTCCCTGGGCTGGTTTTGAACTCCTGGGCTCAAGTGATCCTCCCTTGTCAGCTTCCCAAGTGGCTGGGACTATAGACGTGCACCATCGTGTCCAGCCTATTAAATTTTTTGTTGTTAATTATCCATTGTAGGGAGTCTGTATCATGTTGTTTTCTTTTAATGGGTGTTGTTTCATTCTTATAAATTTCCCTGGTCCTGTCTGATTTCATATTATTCTTCGTTACAGTTTGTGCTATGGAGAAACAAGATTTTGAATTTTGCTCTAAGACATGCTTTTTCGCCTGATTGTTGCTTTTAAGGCAAGGCCTTTCTAGCATCTCAATTGAATCCCTGAAGTGCTCAATGAGGTCTCGCTGCCCTGCTGCGATGGAACTCCAACGTCTCTCAACAATGCACTACATGCAGCAGGTAATCTGTGTTAGGCCTTGCAGAGTTTTGTCATGTCTATATTCAGCTCAGCTGTTGGCCAAGGACTGGTGGTGAATCTCCATGTAGACTTGTGGGGGAGTCCCTTTTCCATAACTACCTATCTTCAGAAATTTCAGCTGCTTCAACAAACCAAAACTCCAGTCTCTCCCCCCTTAACTGAAACGTCTGCCTTACCTGTGTTCTACCTTCCTACATTCTAGAAAAACGTTTTTCTCTTCAGCAGAAAAACCTGGACAATTACAGGATAGTTGTGGAGCAAACTCAATATGTTTCCCTTCTCTCAAGGATCACAGCCGTGTGGGGCCTACTGTCCAATACCTGAGAAGGAGAGCTACTCAGGTACTTGTTACTCTCTCATGGCTGGAAGCAAAAGATTTTGGTACACTTTAATTTAAAGGCACACTGAGATTTAAATGATTGATACTATCACTTATCCTTTGGTTAGTGAGTGGCTATCTTAGGAGTTATTGCCTGAAGAAAAAGCCAGTTCAGACTGCAAGACAAATAACTATTTGGTTGAGAAGTAACTCTCCATTTTTAAAGGGTGGAGATGGCTCAGTAGTAAATGAGTTCTCTTACACTGCCCTGGGAGATTAGACAAACAATGGATCTAACTAAGAAAATAGACTGACTCATTTGGCTACAGTGCTATACAGAAGTTATAAGCAAACTAACATTAAGCTCCAGAAACAGAATTGGGTTCTGTATACTGTAAATGAATTTTACAGTCAATTCTGAGATTTCTCATTGAAGAAATCAAAAATCAGATGTTTAAATTAATAAATCTAAAGACACTGTGACCCTTTCTTTCCTTACCTCATCATCTGCTATAGCGAGGCTGAAGTCATATGCAATTTACTTCATTATTTATTAACTCTTCTTTAGGATGGTAGTTTTGATTGTAAAATAAGTAAGGTTTGCTGTAACCTTCTTTCCTCCTAATTTTCTTGAGCATTTCCTAACTATGTCTACTAGTGAACACCTTATCTTCAAAGTGAACGGGTCCATTGAGAGAATAACTACAGACAAGGAGTGAGTAAAGGCCTTCTTGGCACGACAAGAAGTTATGCTGGAGCTAAGTAACGGTTCATAAGTGAAAGGGGTGGAGAATGGGAGGGAAATGGAATCACAGATCTGGAAGAGACAAGTCATTGAGTCCAGACGGCCTCTAGACAGGTCAGGAAGGGGTGTTTGGGTGGACCCTTTTTTCACATCTGGATTTAGCTTCACTCGAACACTTTCAGCCTTTTGCCTTTCACCAAAATCAATTTCTTCTCTGCGAGACATGTGGCACTCCTCCTCCTCCTGCCCCAGGATGAGGTCCTCTGGGGTGGATTTAATTAGTTTTTGGGGATGGTCCATTCCTTTTCCAGGAGGTCTGTTTCAGGTTTAGGTCATTCCATTGGCCTCACCATCAACTGAAGGGCAGGTCTCCTGGCCACTCACTAATTCCCCGGGCGGAGAGGAAAGGCCTGTAAGCTGATGGTCACATTCCATGTACTTCTAACACCCCTTAGCTGTGAGGACACGATGTGCTGAGATGGGTGGAACTTGAGTTGGAGTTTTTAGGTGGTTTCAAATCGTATTCTCCATGAGAGAATCATACAACTGCCTACCTTTCCCAACATACACATCCACACTCCTACTTTATTCACGGTAGAAGTGAAATTTTGGATTTTGGCAATGTTTATGGTTCCTCGGAGCCAACCACCTTTTCTTTCCCAAGTGTCTGGATTTACTTCAAGAAACTGCGGGACAAAGAAGGGTGGAGGTAAGCTTTAGTTTATTCCCCTGCTTCATGGGGGAAGGAGGTTTGTGAGCAGAAGCATGGAGGTACATGAGAGACGCGTTGCTCTCCGGTGCCTATCATACCCTCCCCATGGCCGGCGTGCACACACGGCGAGCAGAAACTCTCCCCCGCCCCGCCGCCTGCCGCCGCATGCACCCTCCCTGCACCTCCCGCCCGCCCGACCGACGCAGACCAAGCAGAACTTCCCTGGGTCGCGGCCCAGCGATACGGAGCGGCCCTGGCGAGGAGCCCTCCTCTTCCCGAGTCGTGGGTGGCGCGGTGCTTGTTTCCCTCCCCTCCCTTTCCGGACCCAAACGGGGATGTATCTGGGTCAGCCTGGGAGGGGCCGGACCTGCCAGGGACCAGCGTGGGGGAAGGGGGTGGCGATGACAGCATCTTTCAGGTTTTTGGCGTCTCTGAGCTTCGCCTCGTCCAGCCTCTCACCGCGCTAGTGGCCGGCGAGGGCTGACGCTCTGGCCAGCCCAGGCCCGAGGGTGGGCGGGAGAGAGGGAGAGCCCGTCCTTCCGATCTGGGCGGCACCCCCTCCCCCACGCCCTGCGAACAATTCGCCTCCCACACACACACACACACAGGCGCACACTCTATTCCCCAGAGCACGCTCCTCGGGCGGGCAGTGAGTCCCTCCACCCCAGGAAAAGAGCAATGGAACAGTTCACGGCCGCCACGAGTTCCTGGTCTTCCTTCCTTTCCGGTGATAAACGGCGCTGCTACAAGCCAGCTACTGCTCAAAATGCTCCACCCGCGGGCCCGAGCCCCTCTCTCTTGGCTGGGCGGGGGCCCAGGTCCAGGACCGAGGGTCCCTTAACCTCCACAAGGCGCACAGGCTGAGCGCCCGGGCGGCGGGAGGTGCAAGGGCGCACACCCCGGGCGAACGCCTGGCTGCCTCGGTTCCTCTCTGGGTGATCTTTTGCGCTCCGCAGCTCCGGAGAGGAGCTGGATGTGCGTAAAAACTGCATCTTTCCTGGGTACTTTGGCAGATACTGCTGGGTTAGGTCCCGAGGGTCATGTACCCTCCAAGTTCCCCTCCCTGTGGTCTCTGTATATAAGCCCAGCACCAAGGAATCAAAGCCAACAGGTCATTTCGCTGAGGCCTGGCCCCTCCCTAATCTTGCCCTGCATAGACGCGGCAGCTCCAAATTTACAAGTGCTAGCTCTTCATCCCAGCGTCAGGGAGAGAAGCGAAGCAATGAGTTGAGAATCATCTCTGGATTCTTGTATCCCATGCATAGTAATCTCCTTATCCCCCAGCCCCCTTCCTCGTTGCCCCACATTGCACGCTCAGGGACTTGTTTGCCAGCGGATGGCCTCGGCAATCCGGACCGCGCGCTCCTACAGCCCACGGATGCTCTTTGCCCCAGCTTCCCTAAAGGTGCCTGTATTCGCGTGTGCTCGTAACCATGCTGCGGTGTTCCCCCTTCCCCGCCTCACCTCATCCCCAGACATCTCTTGCCATCATTTCATGCACCCTTGTCTAAAACCCCGCGCTTCTCCCCACCCCCGCCAGGCGCAGCACCCCCTCCCTCGGCTGCGCCCGGAGGGGAGCAGAGCGGACAGGGGCGCGCGGGAGGCGCGCAGAGCTTTCGGGCTGCAGGCGCTCGCCGCGCCTGGGGAATTGGGCTGTGGGCGAGGCGGCCCGGGCTGGCCTTTATCGCTCGCCGGGCCCATCGTTTGAAACTTTATCAGCGAGTCTCGCCACTCGTCGCAGACGCGAGCGGGGGGCGGGGGCGCGGCGAGGCGCCGGCTGCCGTGACGAGGCGCTCCCGGAGCTGAGCGCTTCTGCTCTGGGCACGCATGGCGCCCGCACACGGAGTCTGACCTGATGCAGACGCAAGGGGGTTAATATGAACGCCCCTCTCGGTGGAATCTGGCTCTGGCTCCCTCTGCTCTTGACCTGGCTCACCCCCGAGGTCAACTCTTCATGGTGGTAAGTACACGCGCGCGACCGCGGGGGTATTTTGGAGATCGGAGTGGGGACCTCATTGGCCACATAGACCCTTCCTGGCTGCGTTTCCCCGCGGCCGCAGCAGTCTCGGATTCTGGCCCGAACCCTGGCTACTGCCCTCTTATCGCCCCGTGGTGAGCCCCTTCTCTTTTCCCGGAAGATCATTTCAGCTTTGACAACTCCATAAAACCACATTCCCCCACCAAATGAGAGTTCCGATGTTTGGTTTATTTGGATCCAGCTGAGCGACAGCAAAATCAGCCAATTTCTTATCCTGTTGAGAGACGTGCTAGCCCGGTCTCCAGCTCTAGCACAGACGTGTGTGTGTGTGTGTGTGTGTGTGTGTGTGTGTGTGTGTGTGTGTGTGTGTGTGTAAATTCACCTTGAAAACTACAACCGCCTCCCCCGCCCCACCCCCCTCCCAAAACTGCCTCAAGGTAAATCGACGGGCCAATTCAGGCAGTCAGGAGTTGTAGAACCCAAAGCGTGTGATTTTGTATTATTTCCCGTCCTTCCACATTCCAGGTTCACCCCAGTGGGGCGGAAGAACATTTTGCTGCCTCCAGGTAGAGACTATGGCTTTAATGCAAAGCTACAACCCCGGGTCTGTCTCTAAGATGTTACCCTGTTCACAACCGTCCCCGCAAAGAGTAACTTTGCTGCTTTCCTTTGTACTTTGGTCTGCAATTTATTTATTTTTGCATAGTGATGGAATGTTGAACCATAACAGGTCGCTAAAAGTTCCAAAGGCAGATTGCCTCCCCATCTAGAAACTGTTCTTCATCTGCCGACTTTCTGGTCTTGGAAAGAGATAGAGTTGATAGCCCTGTAATTTCCTTGCACCTAAAAGTTTCAGAACAGATATTAAAATATTGATTCAGAGAGACCCGTTATTGTGGGCTAATTTTTAAAGAATCTGGTAAGGGGTCTCAGCTTAATTACAGTCTAGAGCAGGGAAATGTTTAGGAAGACACTGGAGCTCTTCAAAGGAGCAAGGCAATGCGCTGATGGGAAGAGGGGTTCAATTCCTTCCTAAGCCGGCTTTGAACAGGGAGGCGTTTAGCCTTGACATTGCTGACACAGGATCAAAGATTGATTTATCAGACTGACCATTTTTCAATAAAATGACTATTTCTGTTTCCATGGGTGTATAAACATTATTTATTGCTCGGGCTTTTTGTCACATTGTCTCTCAGCTGTCACTTAAATATATTTTTTGGAAGTCACAGCTGTAACGATTTTATGATCATATAAAATAATGAAAATACAAGAAAAAGACATTCTCCTTGTTTGATCGCTTCAAAAGACACCTATGGCAGCTTGGGTTATATAAAAGGTACCTTTCTAAACATTTCACGACTAATAGAGAACATCTGGGTAGAGATGATGATGTAATTTTTTGTTAAAGTTTCTTTTCAAAAAGTACTTTATGGAGCTATAACACTGTTTGATTCTTCCAAACATTTAGTGTCCTTAATAACAATAGAAAGAATTTTTTCCAAAGGATCTTTATAAAAGCCAAAAAGAGCTACAAAATGGAAATGTTTAAAAGGCTCTTCAGTAAGGAAAGAACAGCCTGTCTGTGAGGAGAGTGTAACATCAGATACCAGCAGGTGTTGATTAGACAGATACAGACAGTTCTTAAGACATTCTGTCAAATAAATGGGAACGAAGAGCTTCTAAGGTCAGCTTCCCTCAAAGCCAAGTCCAGACACATTGTGTCACTGAGATCTGAACCTTCTTGAGAAAAGTCTTCCACACATTCTCCCTAAGACACATTGCTTCTTACCCATCATTCATTTCTCCAGATGCCGACCTTGCCTCTGTCCCCCCGCCCAGAGCATCATCTGGTGGACCTAGCTTCATGTCCAACAGAAGTCATCACAGCATTTTGGGGATGACTTCTGCAAGATCACTCACTATGCCTGCCTGCCTTGGCTGTTTCTCCACTACATTAAAAAGTAAAAACCCTTGCTTTCTAATACCACCAGAAGGATAAGGAATTCATATTTGAAAAGTGCTTTGAACTCCTTAGTCTCCCAGGAGCACCGAGTCAGGCCTCTCTGTTCACGTTGCCCTCACCTCTGTGTTGGTTTGTCCCTTATAGGTACATGAGAGCTACAGGTGGCTCCTCCAGGGTGATGTGCGATAATGTGCCAGGCCTGGTGAGCAGCCAGCGGCAGCTGTGTCACCGACATCCAGATGTGATGCGTGCCATTAGCCAGGGCGTGGCCGAGTGGACAGCGGAATGCCAGCACCAGTTCCGCCAGCACCGCTGGAATTGCAACACCCTGGACAGGGATCACAGCCTCTTTGGCAGGGTCCTACTCCGAAGTAAGTCCCCTGCCTTCACCCAGCCCTATGGCTCTCTACTCATGCACAGCTCCCTCACCCTGTCTTCAGAGACCCTGCTTATCTTCTATTGCATTTTCTTCCGTCAGAAGTTTGTTCTGTTGGGCGTCATTGTCCCTGTTTTATAGGTGAGGACTAGAGAAATCAAGGAACATGTCTAGAGGCTTACAAGAGGTGAATTAAAAGGAAGAAGTAGAACCCCAGGTTGTTGTCTTTTCACTCTTTGCTCTGTCCATCCCTTCAATACGACACATCCTCCAGGTTCAGATTTCGTCTCTAAGAGACGAGAGAAGGAGCCACAAGTCTCTTTTGACTTTTTCCTTGTCTTTCTGGGGCTTCCTTCAGAAGAATTTGAGCAGATCATCAGGATAGAATCTTCAAATCTTTTCTCAGCAAAAGATGATCAGCATTGCAAAAACACCACGTAAGTGTTATTAAGAAGCAGAGACAAATCTCTACTCACCACTTTTCACCTTCCATTCAGCTACTCAGCCTTGAGTCACTCTGTGACTAAATTCAACATTTTTCCTCCCAACAGATTGTAAATTCTTTAAGAGCAGAAACTAACCTATATTCCCTGTACCTTGCTTGGTGCCTTGTGTATTGCGGGCCCTGTCCATTCATTATGATGAATGAGTGGATAAACTTGTAGTGGGTACTTATTATTTTCCAGTTACATTTTAAGCAATAAGGATAGCTATGGGGGATAGAGGTGGGAAACATGAATCCATAGAGGTTTTTTCTTCCTTAACAGGAACCTTAAACATGTTCTAATTACGTAGCAAACTTCTTAAAAGTTCTGAATATGGAAAGTAGCTTGCTAGCTAATGCAAAATTAAAGAAAATTAATTGAAAATCATATTTTATTTTCAAATAATGCCCATCTGCTAACCTGGCATTATTAGCATTCTCCAAGAACTACCACAGCCCATTTGCTATTAGAAAATCTGACTGATAACACAGCAGTTTATGTGCAAACCCCCAAAATAGGAAACTTTATACTTGTTTTTTGCCTACCCCCCCCCAATTCCTAAGAAAATCATCCGGAATGTGCACTTGGTAATGCTTAACAGAGGGTGTTTCTATCATGTAATCATCACAGCCCTAGGGTTTTATGAGGCCAAATGCATAACTGAATGTCTCTAAAATCCCCCAAGGGCGTAGTACTCTCATTCTTAGAGTATCCCTAAAGTTAATTTACTGCAATATTCTGCAATTTTATTCTCTAGTTTAAGAACTATATTCTTCTGCATTCCTTTTGGAGTTTCGATATGACATCGCAAATTTTTGAAAGGTTAATAATAAATTTCAGCTTCATGGAATTTTAAGACTTCACCTAGATTATCTCACAGTGAATCAATCAACGAAACTGGACCTTGTCAAAGAGAGTTTGCAAATATCTAGAACAAGTAATCTTTGGATAGATTATGCATGGCTCTCAGTGTTTAAAACGTATCAGGATTTTTTTTCAAAGTGCTTACAACCACTTTGCAATGATTTCAAATTAGATATGCATCTCATTTATAATATGATCATCTCTGGATGTATTAAGGTGTCTACACTTTGAATAAAACCTTTAGATCACATATCAAAGGAAGCAATATTGACCAGTGATCCTAAAGAAAATATATCCATCAAAGCTGGGGATTCATTCATAAAATACTGTAACTTAATCTTGACACTATTAGTTTCTTCAGAGCTATAGAATTGCTGAGAGGAAGGAGGTTAGAACTAGAGGCAACAGCCAGGCTCACTCCTGTAATCCCAACACTTTGGGAGACCGAGGTAGGCAGATCACTTGAGGCCAGGAGTTCGAGATCAGCCTGACCAACATGGTAAAACCCCATGGGTGTGGTGGTACATGCCCTTAATCCCAGCTACTTGGGAGGCTGAGGCATGAAAATCACTTAACCTGGGAGGAGGAGGTTGCATTGAGACAATATCTTGCTGCTGCATTCCAGCCTGGGTGACAGGACTGGAGGAAACAGAACTAGTTTAACTTAGTCTAGGCCTCAGGTAAATAAGAGATTCTAACTCATACTTCCGTCAGATTTTTTTTCAAATGAAGCAGGATACTTTGCCAAAGTACTCAGAACTTAAACCACTCATGCTACACAATTTCTTTCCATTCTTCACAGAAGGCCAGGTTCCCTCTCAAACATTTATGCAAACTATTATGACTGTCAGTGATGATTTTGTGTTGGTTATGGGAGGGCTGAATTTGGCCTAAAGCAGCTCATCTTGGAAATAATCAAGAAATTCCAATGAAGCTATCCAAAGATTTCTACAATTAGTTGCTTAGAGAGAAAGTTACATCTTAGAGTTGTGGACACCTAAATATGCTCATAGATGAATAGGAAAGGCAACAGGCAAGACCATTATAAGAAGAACATAAAATTACCAAAATGTCCCATGGTCATAGAGAAATGGAGAAAATTTGCCTGTTTGGCTTTAGAGAGTCAGAGTAAGACAGAACAATTTTTAGAAACATTTGTAATTTACTCATTCAACAGACAGTTACCAGTCACAGGCAGAGAAACAAGGACAGAACTAGCAAATCTAAAAATATTCCTGCAAGAATGCACCTCCAAAATTCTAGAATTAGCCTTAGAAAACACAAAGGTAATTAGGTCTCATCCTTATAAATATTTTTTTATAAAGCAAATACTTTAAAGAGAGTCAAACAACCCATAACCTTCAAGAAACCCTAGCTTCTAGAGTTTTGCCTTCCTAGGTAACAATCCCTCTACCCCAAATAAAAACTGTGCCTATGTACTTAACAGACATTGCTTGATTTATCTCCATACAAAAATTAGAGAAACTTCAATAGCAACACATTGGGAAATGTAGATGTCACCACTTAGATTTGGATTTTGTTTCATTTTGTGATAGCTTTAAAAAGAATCTTTCTAAGAAGAGGCCCAAGATCAAAATTTGTTTTGTTACAAAGCCAGCTCTTGAAATGTGCTACTACTTCACACATAACATTTTAGTGATTCATCTAAACACTTAACTGAAAACATCTTAGGGCTATATCTACATGGTACCAAACCATCTGGAGGTAAAATGAAAAACCCAGTCAATGTGCTAAATTTTTAATTTAAATAAAGGAACATCTAGCTATTTAGTAATGTGTTTGAATAATAAATGACAAATATTTAGAAAAGTCATATTTTTACTTTGGAAATTATTTCTGAAATGAAGCAGATTGTGATTTGTTTGCTTTCAGTCAACATGTAATTGTTTCCAAGTTATACTAGGATGAATTCTGCACCTAGACAATTTATTTCTCTTGTTGCTTTCAAAGTACTGTCTGGTTACCTGATATACTATCATCCCCATCTTCCATGCCTTTCCCGTAACAGACCACCTCATAAAATGTCTCTTCTTTCTCCTTAAAAAATAAGACTAGTGCTACATACTTCAGCTTTTGGGAATTTCCTCCTCTATGTGATCTCTCTAAACATGGGCACTGGCTTCTAAATCCCAAATGAAGCTTTAGAAGATAAATGGGGTAACTATGGAAAAGGTATTTTCCTAAACTGTAAAATGGATATAATAAAAGTTTTATTTATCTGAAAGCCACTACCTGAGATTAAGTCACATTAGCATGTATTAGTCACCTTCTTTTACAAAACATCTCAATTCCACTTAGAATATCTGTGATCTATATAGTATAAGCTGGGACTCTTTAAAATAGCTCTCATAACCATCATATTTCCTCTGGGGAGGACTACCTGCTACCTATGGCGAATAGTCATGTAATTGATTTTACCTAACTACAGGGCATGATTGATTCCTTTTTTGATGGTTAGAGGTTTGGGGGGTAAATATTTTCTGAAGGCTGAGGTAAGTGCCATTTAATATGGTGTAGATATGTTTTCCTGATTTTTAATAATGAGACTAGCAGAGCAAATATTGCAAGGGACGTATAATAAATTTTAACACTGAATGACAAACGGAAACAAGCAGGGCTTCAATGCGAAAAGGTGGTTTGCTCTCCCAGCTGTGTGGTTCAAAAAGTCACACTCCTCTTGACATATTGAATCACCGAATGGTTCTCTGTTTTCTGCCTTGCATTGGCATTAGGTTGTCCAGCTTCTATTTTGATTGTTAATATATTTGCTGCAGCAACCATTAATAAAAGGGCATGCTAATAACAATGAAATACAGCTCCACTTGAAAAATGAGGTGCACACGGACCCTAAAGAGCCTTATATCTGTCACTATACCACAACACCGTGTTATGAGTTACTACAGATTATTAAAATAATTTAATGTAGTTATTGCACTGAAATATGTACCTTTCAGCCTGTAAGTGAAAGTAGCCTGTGCTCTAATAAAGAACAATTCTAAGAAAGCACCCCAAAGGGTTCTTGCCCAAGTCTAATTATAGGCGGTAAATTTGTTTCCTTCCAGAAAAACCAAAGAAAAACTTTTCACTGTCTTTTACCCAATACCAGTGATTAGTGCAGGTGTTCCAGAAGAAAGTAAATTCACCTTAATAGTTAGACATATAGTATGTAACTCAAGGATATTGCATATTGCCTTCAGCAATCTCTCAATTACTTATGAAAGTCAATGCCAAGCCAAAGCTCTCCCGTGTTAATGCAAGGGGCTGGTTACTGCCAGAATTCTCTTCCCACCTTGGTCCCTAGATTTCTTTGAATTCAGTATTTCATTCTCAATAATTTAAATGCATATGAGTATCTTCAGGAAGTCCTGGAGGTTTGGAAGGATTTTTTGAGGAAAGCTGTGGTGCCATGAGTTCCCAACTATATTGCGGAATGATAGAATTGTAGCATTCAGACTGTAAAGTAAAGAAAAAGGCCTAGAGATGCTATGCTCCTCTCTTCTAGGACATCTGGAGCTCTCTGTTGAAACAGGGCAAGCCTGTGTTTGAGACTAATGTGAAGCCAGGAGCTGGGCAAGGCCATCTTTTTCTTTGATACTCCTTATTTAAGAAGAGCTGCCATATAGATATCTAAATTGACAAAAACTTCTATTAGATAGAGATGATTCATATTAAAGAAAGAGCCCAGGCTCTGGAAAAGAACCCTTCAAGAATATCAGTACCTTGTTGTCTAGTGGCAAAGGTTGTCTGAAACAGAGCAAGTATTAAACAATTATCATATGAAAGTTATTCAGAAATAGTGCTACCGGACCACTTTTAAGAAAAGCATTTTTGTTTCAGGTAGTCGGGAATCTGCCTTTGTTTATGCCATCTCCTCAGCTGGAGTTGTATTTGCCATCACCAGGGCCTGTAGCCAAGGAGAAGTAAAATCCTGTTCCTGTGATCCAAAGAAGATGGGAAGCGCCAAGGACAGCAAGGGCATTTTTGATTGGGGTGGCTGCAGTGATAACATTGACTATGGGATCAAATTTGCCCGCGCATTCGTGGATGCCAAGGAAAGGAAAGGAAAGGATGCCAGAGCCCTGATGAATCTTCATAACAACAGAGCTGGCAGGAAGGTACGGAAATGCAACGGTGTTCATTTTGTAGGCTGCATGGCTTTATAAACCACTTAGGCAGAGCTTATTTTAAACTTTCCTAGAATTGATAAAATGCTGTGTAGTCACAACTTCCTACTATCCGCTAGCCATTTGCTGTTTGTTCTGAAGAATACCAACAACTAGGTTGAAATATTCCCACCCACACTCCACCTTCCTTCCTACAGCTAGTTGAAGGAGTCCACCCATTGCGTTTGGCATTGTGTTGATTCAAGTCTTTTATGGTCCCTCTGGACACTAATCATTTAAGCAGAAGATACGATCTGTGGGTTAGGATAGTGCTTCATCCTACATAGCAACGGTACATTGAATGCTTATATCTAAGGGATGTAAAGACCCAGAGCATCTTTTCTTACATGTATCATGAGAACAACTCACCAAGCATGATTCGTTGGCTTCTTCGAGATTTAGGGATGCCCTCTTTTGGAACCTGACCCAAGTCTCACTCATAAAAGCCCCACCTTGTTGTTTCTGGTGCTGGATAAGTGAGTGGACCAGGGGAAGACATGATCCCCAAAGGGTATTCTGTCCCCTTCTCCTCTAGACCTGATTAACTTCCTGGGCTCCAGTCAGTGTTCCCCCTCTAACCACCATTTGTTAAATGAGGAAACTGAGGCCCTCAAGGTACTCAAGGTCACAAGGAAGTTAGTAGAAAGGACTAGAAAGTCAGGTTTCAACACCTAGTCCAGGGGTGCTTTACCCTAGGATTAAACCATTTCAATGCAATGTTCCGACCCATTGATGACCCATGTCTTTTGGTATGGTGGTATGACCAGAATAACTACAGAATGTAATGCTGTACTTGATACTTTTGTGTGGAAAGCATTAACTGGCTGGGTGAATCAAAAATTTGTTCAGAACTATTCTAGAATAATCTAATTGCCAATAGGAAGAGATAACCATAATTTGTCTTTTATCACCACAACATAAAAATGTGTTTGATATTAATATATAAAGAAAAATCAGCATAAAATTGAACGGTCCCTGGGGGGGGCTTTAATAGGAAAAATAATAGAAAAGAATGGATGAAAACCCCTTTACTAGGCTCCTGGAGAGAACAAATCTCATTCAAAGGAAGTTGGAAGGAAAGAACTCTTGCTTAGCACATGGTATAACATGAGTGTGACCTGAACTGTTTACAAATAGTACCTTTCTTGAACTTTAAAAATCAACATTCCTAATTTTCATGAATTTATGAACTTACAGTCACTACTGCCAAGAAAATAGACTATGGTTTTGCAATCCTACAACTATTGGTAATTACCGTTTGTGCAATGATTTGGATAAAAAAATTTACACTGACCTTTGTCCTAACATTGATAGTGCATGTATAAGTTATAAAGTGTGGTGTCTTTGATAGGAGTGTGCTGCTTAATCATTCAAACAGGGTATATGGTAGATTTCTCTATTTGGAAAGATAAAAGCATATGGTCAGATATTGTATCCAAAAGAACATTGACTTATCAAAATAAATGTTAATTTCACTAAATAGGTCATTAGATATTGAATGTTTCAACTCTTCAAGACAATAGATCATACCTATTATATTTTAGGCCCTGAATAAACACAACTTTTAATGTAAATCACATGATTCTTCACCATGTAGAGGTGAACAGCTGTCAGGCCTCAGATATTCTCCTGCCTGCTCTGCAAAACTTAGGAGGCTACTTTTGATTGGAATAAAAGTGCACACGCTGACTTTTTAAAATGTGGCTTTAATTAATGGTGGGTGGGCAGACTTTTTCAAGGAGATGCATGATGTCAGTGAATATGAACTTTAATGAGAGTAAATGTATTGAGATAAACATGCGTCTCTAATTCTCTTCTTGCGGTCATTAGACCCCCAGTCTCTACTCCCCCTTCGTACTAGCAGAAGGTCTGTGGAATCAAAATGAGAACAGGCTGGGCTTGTGTTTGAAGGCAGGCCTCCTGAGCTAAGCCTCCAACTGGCTTGGCTCTAGGCTCTAGAAAGCCCCCACCTCCCAGGGCTGACGGTAACATCAGTCCACTTTGTTTCTTCTTCTCTGTGCTTTTCAGTATTTTCCAAATTGGCCAATATGAACATCTACTTTTTAAACTGGGAGAGGTAGGGGAGAGCAATAAATTTTATTTTTAAAACACCATCTATTCTGAGATTGTTCTGTTTAGCTAATGTTAAAAGTCAGAATTCATCACTGCCATTCACCACGGGCCTTAATTTTTCCCCAATATTTGAACAATTTATTTATTATAGCAGTTGGTTAGAGCACCCTCATGTGTCTCTGTACTGTAATATCATTTTAGATCCTCTGTGCTATATCATTTATTTTAATCACAGTTTCAGCAGAATTTATAATGATTTTTTTCTTCCATGTTTACTTGAATGCTCATCCTTGATTGAGTCTAGTTTTCCACCTCCAATTAGGACTATGAATAAGTACCAAAAAGATAAGCCTGTCTTGTTCAAAACAAATATTTTATCAAGAAGGAAATTCTATAACATCCTTCAGCAGCTCTGTTTAGGTCTAAAGAAGCCATGCTACAAAAACTTCCAAATTATATTTTAAGATATTTTTAGGTAAATTACGTGCAAAAGGTCAACATCTGCCATTTATTTCCTTTAATGAGCTTGTAAACAAGCACTTTTTAAATTTGTCCACTCTTCCAGCCTGGGCAACATGGTGAAACTCTGTCTCTACACAAAAATACAAAAAATTAGCCAGGTGTGGTAGTGCTACTACCACAGCTATTCAGCTACTATTCCCAGCTACTCAAGAGGCTGAGGTGGGAGGATCACGTGAGCCAAGGAGGTTGAGGCTGCAGTGAGTCTTGATCGCACCACAGCATTCCAGCCTGGGTGACAGCACGAGACCCTGTCTCAAAAACACAAAACAGACAAACAAAAAAGTTAGTTCACTGTTTCTTCCAAGATGAAATAATGAAATAATCACAACTTCTTTAAACGTTCCTAAGGGAATCTGTATCAAAATAACTCATGTTTCCAATCTTACTGCCCTTCCATCACTCTGAAAGTTTCTATAAGAGTAAGAATTTCCACAAGAATAAGAGGAATTCCATGAAAATGCTTTCCCTAAAAGGTGCCTCTAACTGAAAAATAGAAAAGAACATGGGACTTCAAATCAGATGCACCTTGGTTCTAATCTTACAATATCAGTGGCTTTGCTCACTGAATCTGTTTTTCTCATGTATGAAAGGGCATTTTGTGGTGCTACAGGAAGACAAGTGTAAGGCAGATAGCACAGAACCTGGCATGTAATAGATGCTTAATAAAAGTTCCTTTCCCTTCTGTGAAGTTAAGATTATTTGTAAGTCAGGTAACAGAGCTAGGCAGAAGTCCATCCACCTGGAATTATTATTTAGGATTCAATCTGATCACTCCATCTATCTATAGAGTCATCTTCTATTCAGTTAACATACTTATAAAACCAGACATATAGTATTTTTCAATTTACAAAATACTGTCAAATGTTTTATAATTTGATCTTTCCAAAACCCCTGTAGGAATAAAAAAGAGCATTCATATTTCTACTTTTCAGATGAGAAACTGGCCCTGAGAGGGATAGAGAGACTAAACCAGGGTCATAGAATCACAGAGTACTAGATCCTGGGAGTTCACATCCGCCCCTGTTCTCCCATGTGCCCTTATCTACATTTCCATATTGCCTTTCTTGAGTATTTCTGAGGAAACAAACCATATTTCTATATGTACGGGGGGAAATCCAGTAAACTACCCTTGGAAGGTAGTTTACTGATGATTTTTTTCCTTTGTGTGTGTCTTCACACATTTTCTAAAATGAATGTGTATTGGTTTTTAATGGCAAGGAAGAGTTGTTGTAAGTGCTGAAAACTGAACAGCCAGTCATTGTGAGCACACCCAAACCACCTTAACCTTTTTGGAGGATTCACAAAATTTCAACAAACGGCACTGCAACATTCAGAGCTCTGTTCTTGTATTTTGGGACTAACTTTGGTTCGACAGATCATTTATTAAGGAATTACTTTGGGAAAGGCATCCATTTTGGTGCTAAATCAGTGTGGAAAAGAATAAAACAAAGCAGCCCCTGACCATAAGAAACTAAATTTTAGTCAAGGAGACAAGTGTAATACAATTGCAAGGCAAGCAATGCTATGTGGTATAATAACATCATCAGCCACATGGCCAGTTAGCTGAGGAGATAATGGTTGTATCAAAAAAAGAACTGGGTGTTTGAGCTGGAGATAAAAGATTTCCCATGGTTGAGATAGGGAAAGCACTTTCCAGGATGAAGGGACTTCAAGACAAAGACAGATGTTGGAGCAGGAAGTGTATCATAAAGTTGAGGAATACAAGAACTCTAGGGTGGAGTTCAAGACTGAGAGTTAATGGGAACTGAGGCTGAAAATTTGAGTCCCAGCCAGATCTGGAGTCCTTTATTTATTTATTTATTATTTTTTTTGTGTGTGACAGGGTCTCACTTTGTTACCCAGGCTGCAGTGCGTGCGGTGGCGCAATCTCGGCTCACTGCAGCCTGGACCTCCTGGGCTCAAGCGATCCTCCCACCTCAGTCTCAGTAGCTGGGACTGCAGGCACATGCCACCATGCCTGACTAATTTTGGGTGTCTTTGCTTGTTTGTTTGTTTTTCGGTAGAGATGAGGTTTTGCCATGTTGCCCAGGCTGGTCTCGAACTCCTGGGCCCAAGGGATCTGCCCAAGTTGTCCTCTCAAAGGATTACAGGCCTTGAGCCACGGCACCCGGCCTGGAGAGTCTCATATACTGTGCGGAGACATTTGGATGCCACCGGGAAGACAAGAGGAAGGCATTGAACAGTGGGAGAGAAAGTTAAATACTTAAGTTTAATTTTCATGCATTTGTTAATTTCTCTAGAGTCCACTTTGATAGAGTGATAGCTATCAAAGTTCAAACCTTCTGTAATAAGTTTGAATTCATTACTTAAAAAATTAACTGGGCAAGGTGGCATGCACCTGTAATCCCAGCTACTAGGGAGACTGAGGTGAGAGGATCACTTAAGCTCAGGCATTTGAGACCAGCTTGGGCAACATAGTGAGATCCCACATCAAAAAAATAGATTTACTAGGAAAATTGTGAGAAATTTGTATTTCTTTGAATTTTATTTTTAGCCTTAAATATACATATAAGTACTGATATAGTAAGCTTCTGGGTGTTTATTAATATTAAAAAATTAGCATATGGCAACTGTGTTGATATTTACATTTTCAACATGATAGTTAATGTCATGATTGGCTACTCTACCCATTGGGAGCTCTTAGTTTAGGAGTTCTTGACTGAGGCATTATGGAGGATAAGGCCCTGGAATCAGAAAACTGGCTCTAATACTTGAGCAAAATCTTGCACAAGTTACCAAACCAGGGTTGCCATATGAAATAAAATACATACGCATATACACCAGGTGGTAAGCAAGCCTCAGGATTAGGTACCATTATTATACACAGTTTGCATATGAGGAGACTGAGGTTTAGCAGGGTGGCCAGAATCAGCAAATAAATTGAATATATTTGCTCACTGAAATCATCTAAAATTCAAACTTGACTTGGCATCCTGTATTTTCTATGGAGAAGCACAGAGGGTGAGGGGGTCCAAAATTTCTAGTTCCACTCACCATCCAAACAAGCACCACCCAAGGTGAGTGCTGCAGAGCACTAGGACCTGCCCCTGAGCATGAGCATGGCCTACTGGGCGCTGGGACAGACCAGATACTTCTAAGTTCCACCTGCAGAAAGTGCCTCCAAAGTAAACAGAAATGGATATTGTACTACATGTAAGTCAAACCTTACAAGCAAGCAAATCCAAATTCTAATAAAGACTTTTAAAAAGATGTTTTTTTTGTTTTTTTTTTTTTTGAGACCTGTCACCCAGGCTGGAGTGTGCAGTGGTGCAATCATGACTCACTGCACAAGGCTCAAGTGATCCTCCCACCTCAGCCTCCCAAGCAGCTCAGACCACAGGCATATGTTACTGTGCTCGACTAATTTTTCTTTTTCTTTTCTTTTTTTTTTTTTTTAATGTTTTGTAGAGACAGGGTCTTACTATGTTGCCCAGGGTGGTCTGAAACTCCTGGGCCCAAGTGATTCTCCTGCCGTAG
This sequence comes from Macaca thibetana thibetana, assembly GCF_024542745.1. Classification (NCBI taxonomy): domain Eukaryota; kingdom Metazoa; phylum Chordata; class Mammalia; order Primates; family Cercopithecidae; genus Macaca; species Macaca thibetana. The sequence goes on from NC_065580.1 coordinate 41,910,752, forward strand.
CCTCCCAAAGTGCTAGGATTACAGGCATGAGCCACTGTGTTTGGCCGAGACTTTAAAAAATTGATCCCTTGATGCCATTTAAAATAAATAATAATAAATGAATAATGGGTGTGACCTAAGAGAACTGGGGCATGATGACAAAGAAATCCCACTCTTAGACAGTAGGGAATATCAATAGGAAAGAAAATGCCAAAGCCATACTGAACTGCAGAGCCACGTTGCTTTAACCTCCTACTCATCCTGACTCTCCCTTCAACAATCTTGAGCATCTTTATGGGGTATAAATTTCACCTAGTAGGTATTTGTTTACTTACTGGTCTCCTTAGTTCATGAAATGAAAAGCATTTTTAAAAGTTAGATCAGTTCTGCCAGCCTCACCTCTGTCTTGTTGGACCCCAAAATAATATGTGCTTGATATTAGAGATCATTATTTATCATATGAATCAAAAACTAACCAGAAGTCAAGTCCCAAGACAGGGAATAACTCTTAACAAAATTGTTACAACTCCATGTAAAGTACTATTATTAGTGGAAAATGTTTTTTAGACTTGCCTCATTAGTCAATAAGAATTATTAGATATATGGTTAGTCAGTGGTAATGTTCTTGAATTCCACAAATGTAAATTCCACACCTTATATTTTCTAGCTAAGCCCACCCACAGTCACTGCTTTTAAAGAATGACAGTGCTCAAGAAATCACAATGTCTTATTAAGTTAATAAATGTTTGCATAAGCAAATCAACTGCACAGTTTTTTAATAAATATTTTTTTTTCTTAGTTCCAGAGTGTGTATGTTTAAAAGGTATGAGTTGGCCCAATTTTCAGCAACTTCTATCTTAGAGACGTGGACCTGTCAAAAGGATTTAATTGTTAATAAATGTACTTGGCTTCAAGCCAGCATCTGAAAATTAAATGATATGTTTTTAATGAGAGTTTCCCTCAGGAAAACTGATATAGATCCAGAAATATATTACTGACTTTGTAGAATATACCCAACTAAAAAGTGAAGTACTAACACTTCTTCAAATGCTCAAGTTTAACTAAATAATTTAGTGAAGACACAGTATATGGAGACCTAAAATAAATTCTAACTAGGATTTCTAAGACAAGTTGTTAAGCTGGCAAATATTTCACACAGCATAAAATGGACTGCCTTCTTTCTGATAGGAAGAAAATCAGCATGACATGACACAGGGTTCATAAACGTTGCAAAATGCAGGTACCTACAAGAAAAAAATTCTCATGTTCTACAAAGAAGTTTTACAAAGACACTGTAAGGGCTGCTTGGACTCAGTCTTCAGAACTGACTTAAGAAACCAAAACTTCCTTAGGAGAAGTTTGTCTTTATAACTGGCAATATAATTCCTTTTAGACTATAATTAGATACGCAAACACTAAGTGTAAAAGCTTATAGAACTCAACGAATCCAAGGAACATGAGCCCCAGAGATTGGCAAACCCTAATATGAAAAACACCAGCAGAGTGATGTCGACTTTGGTGTCAGACAGACTTGGCTTATATCCTGCCTGCCTGGGTTATCTCACTTACTGCCTGTGAGATCTAGGGCAAGCTCCTCTACTCCTGGGTGTTTCAACATCCTTATCTATAAAATGGGATAATAATAGTATATATCTTATGTGGTAGTGTGGACTAAATAAAATAGTGAATATAAAGTGCTTGGCATGGTTTGATATATGGTAAGAACTTAATGAATATGATGCCTCGGTATTATACTCCGACACAAAGTTAGAGCAGAGAAATATAAAATAGAATTGTTCTAGCCTATGCAATGCATGTATTTTCTTCTTCTGTAGCCTTTTTTTTTTTTTAAACAGACTTCTGCATCTGGTATAGAATGCTAATATCTAGAAGTTTGTTTAAAAGAAAAAAAGAACTTTAAAAAATAGAAGTTTCTTAAATTTTAAAATTAGAAAATAGCCTCTGCAGGTCAAAGGCTTAAAATGCTCAAAATAAATAAAAAATGAAGGGCCACATGAAAAATCTGCTAAGATTTTAGCACTGAAACAGTTATGAACCTATTGAAGAGTTTTTGTTGAGAATAGTTATATATTAAGCTAAAAATGGTTTCTATGAAGCTAAACACCAAAAGAGTCCTGCTGTCCTTAGAAGTCATCAAAAAACTACTTTTTTAGTGTAGCCATGTCACATGAACAAGTATTTATTGACAGGATGCCACGGAGTAAAACTTAGATGGGATTAAGGCACATGGGGAGGAGTGGGGACTGATTAAAAATTGTGCTGGTCAGTTGGTGATATTGAGAACCATGGGGGCTGGGAGAATTGAGAACAGGAGCATATGAGAATGCTGAAAATGGAATCTTGACAGCGACCTGCACTAAGAATCAAAGAAGGAGGAAGTAGAACAAGAGACTTTTCAGGAAAGATTCAAGAGACAAAATAGAAACCAGGATGTGACTGTGTCACGGGCTATGGCCTTGAGGTTCTGACGGAAGCTTTCAGTATCCCACATTAGCAAGAGGCAGCAAGTCATTGTAATTGATTCTTATTCTAGTTCTTTCTCTTCCTATTGTAAAAACAGTGCTTGCACATAGTATCAAAAGCAACAGCTTGAGCAGTGCAGAAATGTATATCATAAAATGGGCCCGTTTTCTCCCCTCACAGTCCTTGTCTCCTTCCAGAACATTTCAAAATGCAAACTGACTCAAGGATGTGAACGGGACATGTAATGTTTCCCCTCTTCCTCCCAAACTTCATTAAAATTGTAGTAATGGAAAAAATGGTTTAAATTGACAATAAGAAGAATAGTAAAAGAAATGAAAGAGCTTAATGAATTTATGGAAAGTGGAAAGCAAATGAATAAACTGTAGCTCATAAAGAAGGATGGAGAAGCCACAAGCTAGAAGAATAAAAGCAAATGGGGCAACTGCCAACATGGGAGGGAAGAAGCCCTGAGAATGCCCCAGATATAAATAAGCCCTGGAGAGAAACATAGGCCTGAAAGTTGGGAATAACTGAAAATTCCATCGATGGAATAGGGAACCCCAACCCCTCCCTTCTCCCCATGAGCAGGCATTTAACATCCCAGGCTTTCTGGAGTTAGAGTCCTCAGCATAAGAGCCAGTGTCCTGGGTGCAGTGGCATCTGCATGTAGTCCCAACTGTTTGGGAGGCTGAGGTAGAAGGATCACGTGAGCCCTGGAGTTCAAGGCTGTAGTGCCCTATTATGGTGCCTATGAATAGTCACTGCACTTCAGCCTGGGCAACACAGCAAGAGCTCATCTCAAAAAAATAGTCACTGTCCTGCCAACTCACCAGAAAGCAACATTTTTTTGGTCCACAAGTCCCACCTCTGTAACCAGAGTTCCTGAATGCCTTTTTACTACTTCATTCTTAAATATGAAGAGACTGTCCAAGGATTATCATATATTAGATTCAATATAGCAGCATGAAAGAAAAAGACAAAAAAAAATTGCAGGAAAATTACTCCAGAAGAAAAAGCAGTTAATTCAAGGATAAGAGAACATTTTTATAGCCTAATCAGTCTCCTCACAGAGATACATAATATTGACACCCACAAATAAGAATGGAAGGCTTGAAAAGGTAACGATCAGAGAAGAAAGAATTTGGAAGAGAATGCCAAATAAACCTCTCAGAAAGTACATCAAAAAGCCCAAAAGATAAATGTTTATTAAGGAGGTCCATAAATGCCCCCCGCTCTTTTCCACTTGAGTTTGAAACCAACTGAAAAATGGACAAATGGATGGACTCAAAGTGGCAGTTTCGTGATTGAAGAAAATGCTGCCCTAGAGGAAGCGGGCTGGAAGCACGGTGCTCCGGAGCAGCCCAACCCTGAGCCAGGAAGACTCACCTGCCACAGGCTGGCCCTCAGAGCCCCCGCAGCAAGGGAGCCACACGCTAGATGGTAGGAGCTGATCACAACTCATTTCCACAGGCTACCAGATCCCCAAAGAGAAAGAACCCAGGCACACAAGCCCTGCTCCTTCCTCTAAACTTACCAGTTGGACGAATCACTTCTCTTCCTCTGGGGAGAAATGAGTAAGGGGCTGGAAAGAGCCAGGAGTGTTACTCTGATGGAATTTCTTCCTCAAGAAATTGGGAAGAAAGTACTGAAAACAGATGAGAGAAAACATAAGTGACATAGAGGACCAATTCCAAAATTTGGCAACCAGCTAATTAGAATGCCATTTAAAAAAAAAAATGGCCAGGCACAGTGGTTCATGCCTGTAATCGCAGCACTTTGGGAGGCCAAGACGGGTGGATCACCAGAGGTCAGGAGTTCAAGACCAGCCTCGACAACATGGTGAAACCCCGTCTCTACTAAAAATACAAAAATTAGCCGGGCATGGTGGTGGACAACTGTAATCCCAGGTACCTGGGAGGCTGAGGCAGGAGAATCGCTTGAACCTGGGAGGCAGAGTTGCGGTGAGCAGAGATCTCACCATCGCACTCCAGCCTGGCCAACAAGAATGAAACTCTGTCTCAAAAAAAAAAAAAAAAAAGAAAACAAAAAACGTGGAGGAGAGGATTTAAAGGGTCTGCTGAGTGCTGAACAAGATTAATGAGGAATAATATTGTGATATTTCAGAACCCAAGAATAAGGGAATGATTCTGGGAGCTTTCATAGGGGAAAAATACAAAGTAAAATGAAAATAAGAACAAATCCATTTTCAAAGATTCCCCCACTTCCCATATCAGACTTCCCATCTGCAACATTAGAAGCCAAAAGCCTGCAGATATATACTTTCAAAGTTTTAAATCCAGAATTCTATACCCAGCCAAGCTATTAATCAAGTATGAAGGCTGACTGAAGACACATCAGACATGCAAGAATTCAGAAAATGCATCCACCTTAAAGGAGTTATTCAACACTGTACTGCAGCAAAAAGGAGGAATACATCAAAAGAGAAAACATGGCATCTAGGATACAGCATGTCCAGGCTAGCAGGGCATGAAGTTAGGTCTGAGCTGTGGAGCCAGTCCTGGTTGGCACTAAAGGACAGAAGACTGTGGCTGCCCTCAGGAAATGAGGAGAAGTGACGGCAGGTGGGACAATTGTGAGGGTGGAAAACATGAGGTGATAGCCAATGCACTTGGTAGCAAACAGAACGAGAAAACACCCAACTTCACTTTAAGAACATCCTTCATTGATACAAGGTTTGTGATCTTGGATCAGAGACAATGAACTGCAATCCTGGCACAGTTCTTGGCTGTGCAGTTAATATTATGTAGATGTTTATTGTTTTAAAATTTTAGAATCAAAATTTACTTAAGCGTAGCTACAGAACAGAGGTCCTTGACTTTAGTCACTCATTCCTTTATCATCCAAATAAAATGTCTCCAGTCCCTCCATCAGTGACTGTGCATGGGAAACTGGCCCCCCACCCCAACCAAGCTCCTTGCCCAGTGCCTCCAAAAACCCCAGGGGGAGTATCCCACCACTATAGCCTGTTGCTCTGGTGTGGCCCACTAATCCATTGATCCATTGGTACTTGGGTTGGACGCTGGCCACCACCCATCTTTCATTCCCTCCAAAGCAGCACTAGCAGAGATTGTCACTGGTGGCACATTTTCCTGGAGATTGCGATGTTTTGGAGGCATAGGGTGGGAAACAATTTCTAATTGAATAACGATTTCCCCATTATTAGAAATGTAATGTCGGCTTCTGCCGCAGGAATTCTTCACCTCTGTAACCCTCCATAGGCCCCAGACTCCCGCCACGGTGCAGGGGTTTCTCACCTTCTCTTCTGCATCCCTGGGTCTGGATGATTCTGAATCCTGACTGCATATTAGAATCAATCACCTGAGGAACCACAAGTACCTTCAAGGCCCAGGCCTCACAACCACCCTAGGCTCTGATTTACGCAGTCTCAGGAGAGGCTGGAAATGATCTCCAGGCGATTTTAATATGTAGCCAGGAGTGACACCCACTGGCCTGCCCTCTCCAGTTGCCAGGGAGAAAGCCTCAAATTCCTATTATTTTACTATGTGGAGTAGCTTCACCCTTTTTGTTTCCCCTCTCTTTCGAGACCATGAAATCCCTCAAACTGTAGCCAGATTGTAAAAGAACATCTTTTCTCCTTTTTCTGCCAGTATACACACATATGCAGGCCTTTAAAAAGTGGATCATACCACATATATTGTTCTTCATTTTGCTCATATCACTTGACTTTCTTGCCTGCCTGTAAGACTGACCTACTTCATTGTTAAGAGACCACATAATATTCCATTATTAAGCATATACCATAATTTGCTTAGCCATTTTCCTACTGATGTCATTTGGGTTTTTCCTCATATTTTGCTGTTACTAATTATGCAATAGCTGCATGAAGATCCATGTGGGCGTGTATCCTTCCAAGCTTGTGCAGATGTTTCCAGAGTGGAATCAAAAGGTCAAGGATACGTACATTTAACATTTTTGTAGGTATTGCAAAAACACTCCTCGTTTAAATGATGGATCACTGTACTCCCCCACCAATGGTTTGTTAAAGCATCTCTTCCCCTGGACTCTAACATCAAACATTATCAGTCTTTTTACTATTTTACTATTTTTTTATTCTTAAAATTTTAAAAACGATTGACATTTTTACTATTTTTGATAGGCAAAAAAGTGTATTATTTCAGTTTGCATTTCTCCAATTACTAATGAACTCAAACACCTTTTTGTCCTTTTGTTAGTACTTTGTATTTCTTCTGTGAATTGTCTAATAAATTTTTAATGATTAGTTTGGAAGATGCAATGTAATCCCCCATTATTTCTCTCTCTACCTATTCTTCCTCCTCTGCCCCATTACAAAAGGTATGTAATATTTTATGTCAATTCTTGATTATTCGAAAGAACGGAGGGGGCCGGGCACAGTGGCTCACGCCTGTAATCCTAGCACTTTGGGAGTCCGAGGCGGATGGATCACCTGAGGACCAGCCTGACCAACATGGAGAAACCCCATGTCTACTAAAAATACAAAAAACAGCGAGGCATGGTGGCATGCACCTGTAATCCCAGCTACTCGGGAGGCTAAGGCAGGAGAATCGCTTGAACCCAGGAGGCGGAGGTTGCAGTGAGCTGAGATCGCACCATTGCACTCCAGCCTGGGTGACAAGCGCGAGACTGTCAAAAAAAAAAAAAAAAGGATGGAGGGAAATAGAATGCATAATTCAAAATCACAATGCAAATCATAATTCAAAATCACAGTGTGATTTATAGTAGAATTTTAAGTGTGTTTTTAGAAATAGCACAGATCTGAGATTCACATCTTTGTTCTACCTCTAAATAGCTGGGTGACTAGGGATTTTCCTTTCCTTACAGAGCCCTGGTTTTCATAACCATAGAATGGGAATGATAACTTACTTTGCCTGATGGTGATAATTAGATAATGTGTGTAAACCACCTGGTGTGGAGCCTGGCACACAGTGAAGCACTCACTCAATACGTGGTTGTTACTGTTACCATGTTATAACATTTGAATACTGGAGTTGTTCTAAACTAGGAATCCTCATTGTGAGTTTCTTGCCCCCATATCCTTACTCTTATCTCAGTTACTCTTGAAAACAGGCTGCCTTGGCTTACATCCCCTTCCCTCTGCCTCTCCGATTGAGTACGCTTTTGTCCACTTCAAGGTTAAGGGTTTGAATTTCAAGTCGGCAAACCCAGTACGTAGAAGAGATGAAGGTAGCCCCAAACCGCGATTGAGCACTGAACGCACTGTGCGTTAACAGTGGATGCTGGAGACGTGAGCAAGCCCAATACTAGAGATGCTGTCTCAATTTCCTCCCAGGTTTATTGTCAGATAAAGCCTGTCATTAATCCACCACCAAGAAGTGACCATGGTACCTGCTGAAATACTTTCTGCTACAAGTAACAGATCCCAAAGGCACTAAAAAAAGGAGGAAAGTTTACTCACTTGGATCACAAAAAGTCGGGTGGTAGGGCAGGTCCAAAGTGGGCTCATTGAGCAGCTCAGCAGCATCCCCAGAACCCAGATCTTCACATCCGTCAAGTGTGCCTGCAGCTTGCTGCCTGTCGGCATTGCTGCCCTCAGGTTGCAGAGAGGCTGCTACGGAAACCAGCATCTAGAGACAGAGACAAGGTATTTCTCCTTATGTGCCTCTTTTATTTTATTATGTTATTTTTGAGACAAGGTCTCACTCTGTCACCCAGGCTGGAGTACAGTGATGTAATCATAGCTCACTGCAGCCTTGGACACCAGACTCAAGCGATCCTCCCACCTCAGCCTCCCGAGTAGCTGAGACCATAGGCATGTGCCACCACCTCTGGCTAGTTTATTTTGTAGAAACGGGGTCTCACTATGTTGCCCAGGCTGTTCTTGAACTCCTGGGATCAAGTGATCCTCCTGCCTCAGCCTCCCAAAGTGCTGGGATTACAGGCATAAGCCACTGTGCCCCAACCTCATGTGTCTCTTTTTGAGTGAAGAAACATGGCCGGGTGCAGTGGCTCACGCCTGTAATCCCAGCACTTTGGGAGGCCGAGGCAGGCAGATCACAAGGTCGAGAGATCGAGATCATCCTGGCCAACATGGTAAAACCCCATCTCTACTAAAAATATAAAAATTAGCTGGTCGTGGTGACCCATGCCTGTAGTCCCAGCTACTCGGGAGACTGAGGCAGGAGAATCACTTGAACCAGGGAGGCGAAGGCGGTAGTGAGTTGCCTGGCGACAGAGCAAGACACAGTCTCAAAAACAAAATAAATAAATGAAAAATAAAGAGTGAAGAAACATTTTTTTACAAGACTCCTAAGAGATTTCTCCTATCACAGGATTGGCCCAAACTGAACCAGCACATGGTCCAAGCTGGAAAAAAATTAGTGGCAAGACAGTGAAATTACTATCAGCGATTTAGATTACTCTGGGGTCAGGAGTCCTTTGGAACACAAGGCTGCCCAACACCTGAACGAAAACTGTTAGCAAGGAAGGGAGAAGGTTGCACAGATGATCCTGTCCGTCACCACCACATTTTTTTTAAGGATTTATAACGTTATTTTTAAGATCCAATTTTCAATTAATAAGCAAATTCTTCAATTAATTGTATAAAAATATCAGCTTTGAAGTTTATGATCTGGAAATTCAATATTAGAAAGGGAGGGCTGACCAGATGCATTGGCTCACACCTATAATCCCACCATTTTGGGAGGCTGAGATGCGAAGATTGCTTGAACTCAAGACTTACGGACCAGCCCCAGCAACATGGTGAGACCCTCATCTCTACAAAACTTTTAAAATGAGCTGGGCATGGTGGCATGCACCTGTAGTCCTAGCTATGCAGGAGGCTGAGGCAGGAGGATTGCTTATGCCCAGGAGTTCAAGGCTGCCGTGAGCTACAGTCACACCACTGCACTCCAGCCTGGGCAGCAGGGTGAGATTCTGTCTCAAAAAAGAAAGAAAGAAAGTAGAGGAGAAGCAGTAATAGTTCCTGTCATTGTTAAATCTAGGAGTATTACTTATGATTAAATAATCTAGATTTAGAAAGAATAAACTTGGAAAAATGAGCATTCACGTTTAATTCCCAAGTACGTGGTGTGGAGTGAGTTTTGTGTGGCATGCTCCAAGATCTTAGGAGGGACAGCTCCAGGACAGGTGACAGCCACGTGGGGCAGAGTGGTAGGGCCAAGATGGCACTCCCAGGGTTGTGTCTGTGGCAGAGGCCTGCCATCCAGGCCATCCTGTGAGCCTCCTACCAAACCCTCATAATATAAAGATGGGGGTGGGGCACATGGGGCAGTGTAATTCCAAAGAGGAAGTTCATTCTAAGACATCCTTTAAAGATGCCCGGGTCCCTGTAACTGGGAGAGTCAAGCTAAGCACATGCTTCCTGCTTGCTTCTCCATCCTTGCCCTCCAGGGCTGGCTCGTGTTGAGGGGGACAGATTTCAAATGTGCACCATCCACAATGGAGGTGGGGGTAAGGTGGGAAAAACACCTAGTGCCAAGGCCCAGCCTGGGGAGAGTGGGAGTGAATTCCTATTACGGAGCTTGGGCAAGTCACCTGCCTTCCCCATCCCTGGTTCCTCATCTGTAACATGGGAAGAGCAGTAGATCAAAGTTGTTGTGAGGACCATGAGCACTAATAATCTCTTCACTTGGGTGAGCAAAGGAGAAAATGGGCCAGGGCAGGATAACGCTCACCAAATTGCTTTGGGGAAAGTGCTGTTCTGCTGGCTCATGAAAACAAAGCAGAAGCTTCCCTGGAAGTTTCAGGCCCACCCGTCCCCTCTCCTCTCCACAGGCCTTGCACCCACAGAAAAGGGGTCTCTGTATTGGGAGCCAGCCGAGATGAGCCTGTCCCAGTTTCTTTGCTTCCTCTCTAAGAAGGATCAGAGCAAACCCACCCCTGTCATCTAAGCTGAATCTCCCCAAGTTACTGTCAGCCTCAGGGTCACTGACTGACTTTGCAGGACAGCCTGGCTCTGTCTTTTCCTGGCTGTGTAACTTTGGGCGAATGCTTCTACCTCTCTCAGCCTTGCTTCTCGATCATCGGCAAAATAAATACAGTAGCACAGGATTGCTGTAGTACCAATTACTATGATTGGTTTATTGAAGGATTCGGACTTAGCAGTTATTTTGTTAATCTAATTTGCATAATAGCATACATTTTTATATTATTTTATTTTAAACTGGACAGCATTAATTGGATAGTATACATGTTTCCTATAATAAAGCTCTATTTATTTAGAAAATAATTCAGTCCCTCGCTCTTCAAACTGGCCACATGCCCTGTTAAATAGTGAGGTTTCTGTTATACTGTTAGCCAGTGGGGTACACAGTTAGGCGCTATCCTTCACCTCTCTACCCACTGTCCTGCCTGCTGCAGTCAGGGCAGGTGGCTAATGTGGCTAACAAGCGACAAGCAATGCTTCAACATCTCCCAGTCACTCGCCCCGGGATCCAGCATCCTGAGAGTCACTTCTGGATTACTGGGAGGCAAGGAGAGTAGTTGTAGCATGTGTCACCTGCTCGAAGCCACCTCACTGAACTTGGCCCTATCTTTTTTGGCAGGCTGTAAAGCGGTTCTTGAAACAAGAGTGCAAATGCCATGGGGTGAGCGGCTCGTGTACTCTCAGGACATGCTGGCTGGCCATGGCCGACTTCAGGAAAACGGGCGATTATCTCTGGAGGAAGTACAATGGGGCCATCCAGGTGGTCATGAACCAGGATGGTACAGGTTTCACTGTGGCTAACGAGAGGTTTAAGAAGCCAACAAAAAATGACCTCGTGTATTTTGAGAATTCTCCAGACTACTGTATCAGGGACCGAGAGGCAGGTAAGCTCAGAAGACTTTCTTCATAGCACCTAATTCTTTCAACAATTGATAATCCACAATTTAAATGAGGTTCTGTATTTTCAGCCTGCTGTCTTTGGGTTCGAAGCTCACAATCCTCACCATTCTTATTGAAACTGCACAGGGCCGGGCGCAGTGGCTCACACCTGTAATCCCGGCACGTTGGGAGGCCGAGGTGGGCAGACTGCTTGAGCTCAGGAGTTCGAGAAAAGCCTGGGCAACGTGGTGAAACCCTGAATCTACCAAAAATGCAAAAAATTAGCTGGGCATGATGGTGCGCATCTGTGGTCCCAGCTACTCAGGAGGCTGAGGTGGGAGGATCGCTTGAGTCCAGGAGACAGAAGTTGCAGTGAGCCGAGATCACACCACTGCACTCTAGCCTGGGTGACAGAGTGAACTCCATCTCAAAAAAAGAAAAAAGAAAAGAAAAGAAACTGCACAGAGAGCTCTCCTATGCAACTGGAGAAATGGGTTGACAGTGCACAGATTCTGGAGAAATTGAAACTGCACAATGTCTGGGGCAAAAAGTCAAGATACGCAGATTAGCAAAATTCCTCAGCTTGGGCAGATTTCTAGTTAGTGGACGATGTACACTAGGGAGAGCAGCCCAGCATCTTTCATGTGATCCTGAAGCTGAGAGCAGGATACATTAAATCCCACCTCTGTGACTACGGAAAATGGTCCCAGGGCTTTAAATTTAGACTCTTCTGAAATCTGCCCTACTTCCCCTTCCCTGCTCTTTTCAATATGCTTAGAAATCGCCAAAGATAAAAAGCAAGAATTTATCCCCACTCTCTTGGCTATAGGTGGGCAGTGTATAATAAAGGCTGTGTCAGAGGCCCTTCATTTATGAAAGCCACACCATTCCCTTCCAGACGGTACCTTCTCCATCCCTCAAAGAACAGCTCTGTCAGCCTCAACACCGCAGCCATCCCACCTATCTGGTTTACACATGCTTATGCTCTACCTCTCACTCCTCCTGATCAATTCTGAGCTCCAGGTTTAGCTCATTCTTTGTAAAGATTCTAGTCCAAAATAAGAATGAGTACAAATCTAAGTTCATAGGAGGTGATGGGAGTCCACAGCCCAAGTCAATTTCTAAGACTTGGTAGAAAGCAAAGGAATTCATTATCAGAAAAAAAAAAAAAAAAATCCTCTAACTTCGAGTCTGAGTTTTTTTTTTTTTTATTTCAAAATAATTGCAGAGGCACCAAAAAAATGGTGTAGATGGCAGCCAGCTGTCAGTTAGATTGACCAAGAGGCAAGGTTACCAGGGAATGTCACAAGGAGGCCAAAGCCTTTTTTTTCCCTGAGTGGTTGAATTGCCTTCATGGCTTGATGAGCTAGTTCTTTGCAGCATTTGAGCAGGTTGCTACACGCAGCCCAGGGATTAATGACAACTGAGCAGAGGACCAGATGCTGTTCCCCACTGCATTCCTGACACACTTTGGGACCTCTAACAAGTCATCCTACCTGTCAGGTCAAAGTTATAATGAAATCACCATGAAACCTATGCTTGGATACAGGATTGTCCCAGGGGTCTGACCCCCCTCTACCGGTCACTAGCTGTTTAACCTCAGCCTCCTCACACTGAGCATGGAGATGCTGCTGTCTTGATCATTTAAGTCCTATGCATTGACTCCTGTGCGCTGGGTACTGAGCTGAGATTCTTGCACACATGGTCTTATTGTATCCTTACAGTAGGATCCTTACAGCAGCCCTATGACAACAATGTATTGAAACTTGTTACTAACCAAAAAAAAAAAAAAAAAAAAAGAAAAATGAATAAGAGGTGGCTCCTGGATGATGAACACCAACCAAGAACCACATTCACATCTTACTTTTTAAGTCAGATAAGCAACCCTAGATATCATCTTCTCCACTGTACAGATAAGAAAAGTGAATGACCCGCTCACGATCTCACTGGTAGGAGAGGGTGGATGTCTGATCCCTTGGCCTGTGCTTTGACCCTGTCATTACACACTTACCCCTGCCTGCCTCCAAGGACACATATGTGAAAAGGCCTTGGGGAGCAAAAACCTTATTTCAAATATAAGAGGACCCTCTTCCCCAGCATGTCTTTTCTGGTTCTTTGGATTGAAGCAGTTTGCACAGGGAAGCCAGCTGGTGTACCTGAGGAATATGTACTGCCTTAGGTATAACAGGTATGACATTTATTGTCAACGAAATATAGACCATATTTTTTTTTTACCCCACAGAGGTGATTCTGAATCTAATCCCTGCTGCCTCTTCAAGTTACTAAGTTATTCTTGGGTACTCTGCTTTTTCAACTCTATTAGAAAGAAATTCTGTTTCTTAATCCTGAAATAGCAGATATATCTTATAGTACCCATCACATGCCAGGGCTGCAACTGCATTCTCTCGTTGATTCTCACAGAGAGTCTATAAGGTGAGTGTGTTATTATCTCATTTTATGGGAGGAAACTGAAGCTCTGAGAGGGTAAAGATTTTCCCCAACCACTTGTGGTTGGTAAGAGGCAGAGCAGGGACTTAAACCTGAGCCTGGCTCTTTTCTTTTCTTTTCTTTTCTTTCTTTATTTATTTTAATTTTTTATTTATTTATTTTTTTGAGACAGAGTCTCACTCTGTTGGCCAGGCTGGAATGCAGTGGCACGACCTCGGCTCACCGCAACCTCCACTTCCCGGGCTCAAGCAATTCTCCTGCCTCAGCCTCCCGAGTAGCTGGGATTACAGGTGTGTGCCACCACGCCCGGCTAATTTTTGTATTTTTAGTAGAGATGGGGTTTCACCACGTTGGCCAGGCTGGTCTCGAACTCCTGACCTCAGGTAATCCACCCGCCTCAGCCTCCCAAAGTGCTGGGATTACAGGCATGAGCCACCGCACCCAGCCCTGGCTGTCTTTTCTTTCTTTCTTTTTTTCTTTTTATTTTCTTTACTTTTTTTTTTTTTTTTTTTTTTTTTTTTTGACAGAGTCTTGCTCTGTCACCACAGCTGGAGTGCAGTGGCATGATCTTGGCTCACTGCAATCTCTACCTCCCATGTTCAAGCAATTCTCCTGACTCAGCCTCTTGAGTAGCTGGGATTATGAGCATGCGCCACCACACCTGGCTAATTTTGTATTTTTAGTAGAGATGGGGTTTGTCTGTGTTGGTCAGGCTGGACTCGAACTCCCAACCTCAGGTGGTCCAGCCTCCTCAGCCTCCCAAAGTGCTGGGATTACAGGCATGAGCCACTGCACCCAGCCAGCTAACTATTTCTTAGGAGCAATCAAAGACATTGAATTGACACTTTTGAAAATCTGAGGGGCTTGTAATTGAGAAGCGCTTCAAGGCAACCTAACCGAAATGTGGGTGAAGCTTGATTCTGATTACTTTTGACCTCCCCTCTTTGTGGGCACCTCACCCCATAAAGTTCGCGCATCCTCATGCTGCCTCTTCATCACACAGGACCTACTCCCAGCCACACTCATACACACGCACACACTGGGACGTAAGTGGCACAGTGAGAAAGGTATGGGTTGTTGTTTTTATTTTTTTTATTCTCACTTGCAGGCCATGCCATCTTGGGCAAGTTAAGTAATTTTTTGGAACGTCACTTTCCTTCTCTATAAATGGAGGTAATTGCCTTGAAGAGTCAGAGAATATACACATAACGTGTGTAGCGCAGGGCCTGACTTGCAGCAGGAACGCAACAAATGTTCCCGCATCCTTCTCCAGCTAAGTCTGTCCCCATCCAGGAATAACCTGGGGTCTCCACTCTGCAATTTTTCTCATCAAACTTCACTAGCCTGTTAGCATTATTTCAGGACTTCTCTAGAGGCTGACTTGGTAACTGCTGTCAGTGAAAGCTTTGATGGCTGAAATGATTTTATTTGCAGTCAAAGAGGGTTCCTGAGGATGCTGGCCTAAAAGTGAAAGAATGACTCTCTTATACTGGGCAAGCCATGGTGGGAGATGTTTTTTGGGAGATGTTTATTTAGAGTTATCTAGTTTTCCTTAGCAAGAAATCAGGTACTCAAAAAAAAAAAAAAAAAAAAAAAAAAAAAAGGTGTGTCTCCCTGAATTTCTTCTTGCCTAATAATTAGAGAAAATTAGGAATCACAGGCTAACTAAATCACTGATTTTTCAAACTTTGAGGTGTTTAAGTTTGAAAAGCGGCGCCAGTGGACTCAGCCACTTGGGAGGCTGAGGTGGGAGGATCACTTGAGCTCAGGAGTCGGAGCCTGCAGTGAGCCACGATGATGCCACTGCAGTCTGGGCAACAGAGCAATAAAAAAAAAAAAATTAAAATGATGAGAAACAGAAAAACGTATACAATTTCAGGAACAGCTCCCTGAGATGCTGGTTCAATAGGTTGCTGAAGAGCCACTTCCTTTGGAAAAAAGTAGACCACACCTGTAGACTGCATCAGTTGCGCAAACCTAACTGATAAAACAAGCCAGTTCACCTCAGTCAACAAGCTGCCTTGCACACGATGCAGTTGCTGACTAGCAGGAGTAAAGCCAGTCACTTCCAAATACTGATTCCCTAATGATGTTCAACCTTCTCACCACCATTGCTTCCCCAGTGCCAGCAAGTAGAAGGTGCCCACTAAGTTGAAAACTATTAAGTGTGCGTGATCTTAAAACAAAAGCAATGATGGAAAGCAAAGGAAGAAGCAAAACCAAACAAAATAACCACAACAAAGCAGAGTGAGCGGTATGAGATGCAATGTCAGGAAGGGTTAATGCCGATTTTAAAAGAGAAAATGAAAAACAAGAAATTCTGTATTAATTACTTGATTTAAATTTGCCTGCAAACTTTGGACTTGTTTTGGAGCCTGGCTATCCCAGGATGCTAGCCCATTTTGAACATGCCAGAGTTCTGTTTACCAGGAAACAGGCCTTTCCTAATGCAAGAGGATTTTAGCACGGTGGGGTTGGGGTTCTCGGTGGTGTGCTTACTCAATAATGTGTACATGCTTGTGGCTCTTCAGTGCAGACTGAGAAGATGATACCCAACACCTTCATTTTGAGAAGAGAGAGGCTCCCAGATCCCACTGAGTTAAAGGCAGAAAGCCCCCTTCTTACAGGTCTCAGATTCTCTGTTACACCCCCTGCCTTTACTAACCAGAGGTTGGAGGACATTCCAGGATGACTCCATTCTTTCCAGGATGACTGACTTGCTAGAGCACATGCTACAGAAGTTTCTAGTGGAAAATGGCCAGGATAAAACCTCAACTTTATTTTTTATTTTTTAGAGATGGGGGTCTCGCTATGTTACCCAGGCTGGTTTTGAACTCCTGGCCTCAAATGATCCTCCCACCTCGGCCTCCCAAGGTGCTGGGATTATAGGCGTGAGCCACCGTGCCTGACCAAGCCTCATCTTTAAAAGGCCATTGGTTACATAACCAAGAGCAAGGCCCTCAGCAGCCATATGGGTGGAAGCGGGTTTTCTCAGATAAAACTTGCATCTTATACATCTCATACATGCGGCTAATTGCATAGGACTCCAAATATATACAATAAAAAAATTGTTAACTATCTGGACTTGTGCTTACATAATATCAAATATCCTAAATCATATTTTTAATAAAATAATCATATGATGGTCAACAGAATTCAAAAGAAATATTGCAAGGTTTGCATCAACCACTTTGGCATTTTCTTAGGCTCAGCCAAAAAGAACATTAAGTACAGTTCAAATAATTTATAAGTAATCTAGGAATCTTACTGGAAATCTGATCCAATACATTGGTTAATCAACACCAACTGAGAACCAATTTCATATTTTTTAAAGTCAGATAAGCTAAAATTTGTCTCAGACAGAAGAGAGATAAGTTAATAGAGAAAATAAGTGATATAACTTCCTTCAGAAAGCCAGCACCTGCGGCTGTGTGCTTCGTGCCTGATGCAGCGAGAAGCGAAGTAAGATGGTTGTTGAAAAGACAGAAACAGCCAGATGCGGTGGCTCATGCCTGTAATCACAGCATTTTGGGAGCCTGAGGCAGGTGGATCACTTGAGGTCAGGAGTTCTAGACTAGCCTGGCCAACATGGTGAAATCCTGTCTCTACTAAAAATACAAAACTTAGCCAGACGTGGTGGCTCATGCCTGTAATCCCAGCTACTCGGCAGACTGCACTCTAGCCTGGGCAACAAGAGTGAAACTCTTGTCTCAAAAAAAAAGAGAAAAGAAATAGTAAGCTTAAAAACCAATTAAGGAAGATATTATAATGGCAAGAACAACAGCAAAAGACATTTTCCTCTAGTCTTCAGTTGGAGAAACTGAGTGCTCTAAGGTTCAACTATAATTACTGCCCCCGTGCAGCTCAGATCTGAAGAGTACATACAACCGTGTGACGTTGTGCATGTGACATTTTGCAGGCCAAACTGGAGGCTAGATCTTGGGAGCTGGACTGTCTGGGATGAGTATCCTGGTGGTTCTATAGTTATCTGCTCTGGTCACTGCTCCAGGCATCTGTAAATCAAAGGAGCCCTTAAGGTAGAGATAGGCTCATCTCTAACTGAGGAATGCTGCTGCTCTCCTCTCTAGAGAATGCGTCTGCACCTAATCACAGGCCACTTTCACTAGTTATGATGTAAAAACCCTGACCTGGGCCAGAGGTCACCCTGAGGTCTCCTCTCTAACTGCAGGAAACAAGCCACCCTCCACCTCTTCTCCAGTCAAGTTCAAAAAACAAACAGAGCTCAGTGGTTGTTTAACTTGTTGCCTGCAAAAAACTCCAAAGCCCGGTTGACAACTCCAGGCTGTGAATGGTGTAAGCACTGAGGTATCATATTTTTCCCCCACACGAATCATGTTTGACAAACAGAACTCAGAACCCTTGGGTACCCCATCCCAATCATGGTTTTCAGAGACTGGTGTTCTCTCATGCCCAGCGGTGTGGCCTGCTTTGCAGAAGCTGACGAATGCCGGGATTGTGTCCCACCAGCTGATTAAAAACAAGGGAACATGTTTTTAATGATTAAACATGATTAAAAATATGTCAGCCAATAGCAATGGGTGGATCTTACTTAGACGCTAATATGTGAAGTTCTAACCGATACACCTTAAGTCCCTCATTTCTTCCCGGCACAAATATTCATTGAGATCCTCCTATGTGCCAGACACTCTTACAATCACTGGAAATGCAGGGTTGGGGAAACCGACTCAGTCCTTACCCTTATGGCGTCATTGACTTCACGGTCCTTGAAGCAGTAGCCAGGCACTGGGACAGAGTCTAGGTGCTGGAGAACCCTCACACTGGGGCAGTAAAGTGGTGGTGTTTAGGTTTCAGTCCTTGTTGCATTGTTCTGTTACAAGGTCTTATCTTACATATGTCATTTTGACAAGGTAAAGAATGAGTTATTCATCTCCTTCTGCTTTGAGAATTATAGAAATTCATGAATTGATATCTAAAAGGTGCTAAGATAGCTAGACCAGAAGAGAATTGTAGAAAAAAATGTTTCACTGAAGCTTATAAGCCACCATTTTCATGGGTAGTTACTGATTATGCTGTAGAATTAGTATTAATTACTATCCATTGAGCCCTCTTTTCAAACTCTTTAGCGGCGTATAGTATAATTAGCCTTTCCCTCTTCCCCAAAACACTTTAATTTCTTGACTCTATAACACCACACTCCCCTGCTTTTCCTCCTGCTCCAATAACTGGTCCTTTCTGATTTCAGTTGCCAGTTTCTCCTTCTCCAAATTTTGAAGATCTTCCAGGCTCTCTGAACCCTCTCTGCTCTCTCTCTGTACTTTCTCCCTGGTTTGGTCTCTCCATTCCTATGGTTTTAAATGCTGTCTTTGTCCTTGTCTGCCTTCTGTACCATCATCCTGTATCCAATTCCCTGCTTGACAGCTTCACCCAGATTTCATACAATTATATCAACCTGCTTCTGCTCAAAACTGGACTCCTTATTTGCCCTATCACCTGAAACTTGTTTTCCCCCAGCCCTCCTCATCTCAGAAAATGGTACTGCCACCCACTTCTGTGGTCAAGCATAAATCTGCGAGTCATTCCTTACACTCCTTCCTTGTCACCTCTATCATCCTGGGTACCACTGGGACCTCTTAAATGTGTCAAGGACCTATCTGCTTCTCCATCCTCACTACCAACCCCTAGGTCCAAACAGAGCTCGTTCTTTCATTCATAGCACGTGCCTTCCTTGTCACCTATCATCCTTGGGTACCATGTGTTTGTGACCTCCTAAAAGTCCCTGTGTCAAGGAAGCCATCCTTCCTTGTCTGCTGGGTACCACTGGGACCTCTCCATCCTCACTACCAACCCCTAGGTCCAAACAGAGCTACGTTCTTTCATTCATAGCACGTGCCACAGTGTGTATAGCCCCCCCCCCCCCCCCCCCCCCCCCCCCCCCCCCCCCCCCCCCCCCCCCCCCCCCCCCCCCCCCCCCCCCCCCCCCCCCCCCCCCCCCCCCCCCCCCCCCCCCCCCCCCCCCCCCCCCCCCCCCCCCCCCCCCCCCCCCCCCCCCCCCCCCCCCCCCCCCCCCCCCCCCCCCCCCCCCCCCCCCCCCCCCCCCCCCCCCCCCCCCCCCCCCCCCCCCCCCCCCCCCCCCCCCCCCCCCCCCCCCCCCCCCCCCCCCCCCCCCCCCCCCCCCCCCCCCCCCCCCCCCCCCCCCCCCCCCCCCCCCCCCCCCCCCCCCCCCCCCCCCCCCCCCCCCCCCCCCCCCCCCCCCCCCCCCCCCCCCCCCCCCCCCCCCCCCCCCCCCCCCCCCCCCCCCCCCCCCCCCCCCCCCCCCCCCCCCCCCCCCCCCCCCCCCCCCCCCCCCCCCCCCCCCCCCCCCCCCCCCCCCCCCCCCCCCCCCCCCCCCCCCCCCCCCCCCCCCCCCCCCCCCCCCCCCCCCCCCCCCCCCCCCCCCCCCCCCCCCCCCCCCCCCCCCCCCCCCCCCCCCCCCCCCCCCCCCCCCCCCCCCCCCCCCCCCCCCCCCCCCCCCCCCCCCCCCCCCCCCCCCCCCCCCCCCCCCCCCCCCCCCCCCCCCCCCCCCCCCCCCCCCCCCCCCCCCCCCCCCCCCCCCCCCCGTGACCCCCCCCCCCCGTTGGAGTCCCCCCCCCCCCCCCCCCCCCCCCCCCCCCCCCCCCCCCCCCCCCCCCCCCCCCCCCCCCCCCCCCCCCCCCCCCCCCCCCCCCCCCCCCCCCCCCCCCCCCCCCCCCCCCCCCCCCCCCCCCCCCCCCCCCCCCCCCCCCCCCCCCCCCCCCCCCCCCCCCCCCCCCCCCCCCCCCCCCCCCCCCCCCCCCCCCCCCCCCCCCCCCCCCCCCCCCCCCCCCCCCCCCCCCCCCCCCCCCCCCCCCCCCCCCCCCCCCCCCCCCCCCCCCCCCCCCCCCCCCCCATAGCTTGTATAAACATGTGTTTGTGACCTGCCTGTACCGTTGGAGTCCACTGAGGATCCTGTGATGGCAGGAACTATATCTGCCTTGCTCACTCATTCCCCAACTCCTAGTACACAAACATGTGTTGAAGTGAATTGAATGGCTAATTGTAAAAAACATAAAATAGTTTCATTAGATTAGCTGCATTCTTAAGTGTGTTAGTGCTGCTTCATAGCTTAAAGATAACTCGGTTCCTTTGAAGGGAATTACTAAGCACGTCTCCACCCAGCACTGATTAGCTTTTAATACACAGCCTATGAAAATTCCCATTTAAGCTTAAGTGTTCAGTGGAATTTTTCCTCATATTCAGGCACATTCATAAGGCATTTAAGGAGCTTCAGATGTTGCTTGCCTGGCTATTTCCCTGGAGATAAAAAGTCTCAAGTGAACAAATTCATCAGCAAACTATATCTCTTGCTTTTAACTGGCAGCAGAGATTCAGTTCTTTTACTCTTGGAAGGGCATTTTTCACTCACTACTATCACTGGCCTCCCTGGGTAGTTCCTAATTCTGGTACTAACCTAGCAAAAATACTTATCACATCCAATGCTCTTTGATGTTATAGGCACAATCTATAAATCTGTGTTATTTTTAAAATACAAACTTAGTAGAATTACTATATTTTTAGGATACACTAAAATGTGCCCTAAATTGAATTGACAGTGATAATCATATTGAATTGTGAATACTGAAAAAAGGATTTTTTTCTAAAAAAAAAAAAAAGACACTTTTCTTTCAGGAAAAGAAAAATGCTTATTTTCTTATTTCTAATTCTTTGACTTAGTTTGAACTACTGACAAATACTTTACCAAATAGATGTCCTTTTATCTTTGTATTTTGGAAATAGAAAGTACTCATTTTGAATTACCACTTAAATGTGTTGCAAACAAAAGGATGATGCTAAAATACTTTAAAATAACAAATTTGCTTACTTCATTTAAGCTTTCCCCATGACACCTATTTTGTACTGGTAAATCTCTTTTTTAAAGATATGTGAATTTCATATTATTAGGGAAGGAGCCCTGTGTGATGTATAAGGAGGCTTTGGTGCTACAGATTGCTGCATAGGACTATTTCTGCTGATTACCAATAGGACTAACGGGCAAATTAACGTCTCTGGGTCTCTTAAGAAATGGTTGTTCCGTCTAGCAATTTCTAAGGTTCCTTTGATACAGTAAGTGAATGAATTAATTATTAATTAAGTTTAAGTTTGCAATAACAGACCCTTAAATTGATACCACCAACTTTCTTGTCATTTTTAATTTCTATCATTTAAAAATGTGCCACATTTTTGGTATGTGTTTTCCATATACCAAGCAAGATCATTTGAATAGAGCCAAGGTTTAGCTGATCTCCTGCCACCATGGTGCCTGAAGACTGGGTGACCAGTCCCTGGAGAAATGTGCCCTCATCAGGCAAAAGGAAGGCGGATCTTAATTTTTTTTTTTTCCCGAGACGGAGTCTTGCTCTGTCACCTAGGCTGGAGTACAATGGCCCAGTCTCAGCTCACTGCAGCCTCCGCCTTCTGGGTTCAAACGATTCTCCTGCCTCAGCCTCCCGAGTAGCTGGGATTATGGGTGCCTACCACCACAGCCAGCTAATTTTTGTATTTGTAGTAGAGATGGGGTTTCACCATGTTGGCCAGGCTGGTCTTGAACTCCTGACCTCAAGTGATCTGCCCACCTTGACCTCCCAAAGTATTGATATTATAAGCATGAACCACCACACTCGGCCTTGATCTAAATTTTTAATACACGATTTTTAATGTGATATTTAATAAATCAGCACATATGTGTTGACCAGCTGAGCACTACACAGTATATAGAAGAAAGCATAAGAAGAAAGCATAAGACCCAACCCCTGTCCTTGGGGAGACAAGAGGCATGAAAAATGATCAAATATTTCCAAACAGTGCATGAGCCCTGTGGCATGACGTGCATTACAGGCCTAATGAAGGAGGATAACTGGGCTTGCAGACCGAAAGTGCTGTATAGAAAATGCTGAAGTAGGCTTGAATCTGGAAAGATGGGAACACTTCTGATGCAAGGAGTTATAGGAAAGGCCAATGCAGCAGATGAGAGTAACTTTTTGTTTTGTTTTTGTTTTGAGACAGAGTCTCACTCTTGCCCAGGCTGGAGAGCAGTGGCACGACCTTGGCTCACTGCAACCTCTGCCTCCTGGGTTTAAGTGATTCTCCTGCCTCAGCCTCCCAAGTAGCTGGGACTACAGGCACGCCACCACGCCCAGCTAATTTTTGTATTTTTAGTAGGGACAGGGTTTCACCATGTTCGCCAAAACTGTCTCAATCTCGTGGCCTTGTGATCCACCTGCCTTGGCCTCCCAAAATGCTGAGATTACAGGTGTGAGCCACCGTGCCTGGCAGAAAGTAACTCTTATGAGGAAACAGTCTACATGACTGTGACATCAGAAAGTCACCTCAGTAGGACAGTGAAGAGACACCCGTGTTAGCAGGTACAGGTGGAGGACTGTGGGAAATAGCTTTGAGTAGGCTGTGTAGTGCCAGATATGGAAAGCCTCACAGAGTCTGACCATAACAACTTTAATTCCATTATAAGATTTGCTAATTTAATGGGACATGCTTTCCTGTGCCAGTCAAACTTTCCAACTTATGAAAACACTGAATAAAATCATCTGAGATAAGTGAAGATATTGTCTTTCCTATGTAGCTTAAGCTGTGCAGTCCAAATGTGAGGAAGGGGTGAGCCTGGCCAGTGAATGAATGTGCGGTCTCTAACATTTGCTCTTTTTTTTTTTTTTTTTTTTTTTTTTTTTGAGACGGAGTCTCGCTGTGTCGCCTAGGCTGGAGTGCAGTGGCCGGATCTCAGCTCACTGCAAGCTCTGCCTCCCGGGTTTTTACGCCATTCTCCTGCCTCAGCCTCCCGAGTAGCCGGGACTACAGGCGCCCGCCACCTTGCCCGGCTAGTTTTTTTTGTATTTTTTAGTAGAGACGGGGTTTCACCGTGTTAGCCAGGATGGTCTCGAACTCCTGACCTCGTGATCCGCCCGTCTCGGCCTCCCAAAGTGCTGGGATTACAGGCTTGAGCCACCGCGCCTGGCCTAACATTTGCTCTTTAACATACTTTTGTTCCCTCAATAAATCTGTGTCATTAATGACAACGTGGTAAGTCAACCAGAGGAGAAACAGCCTATTGGATGACAGGCTTAAGTGAATCTTGCTTTATGCCCTAATAGTCAACATATGGGCCTCTGTCATCCTGGAGTGGCAGGAATTTCCAGACACAGGCCTATCCAGAGAGAGGAGTCGGGGGGAGAAGGAGATGAGGAGGAGAGGGAGAGATAGAGAGAGACAGAGAGAGGGTAGGGAGAGAAAGGGAGGGGGAGAGAGAGAGAGAGAGAGAGACAGACAGACAGCCACAGAGAGAGAGAGAGAGAGCCCTTCCTCCAGGTCCCAGAGGTGTGGGTCTGGGAACTATTAGCAAAAGCCCCTCTGTTCCTCCTCTGCTGTCAGCAAGATGCATGTTAGTGGAGACAGAAATGTTTTTACACTGGGAACCCTGACTCCATTATTAATTTTATAGCTCTAGAGATGGGATTCTCAATTCTGTAAAGTTCCCTTGGCATTGCCCCACCAAAAGTGTTACATGGTCCCAAACCGATGTGATTTAGAAACTCCAATTCTTTGTCCTTTTTTTAATCGTATGCATTTGTGAGCTCTTGTGCGAGTCGGGATGAGGACAACACATATGGGCAAGCAAAAGGTCCATCTGGCTGGGAGCAGCTCCTTCCCTACAGCACAGACATTGCCAAACCTTAGCAACTCTGCCCGGATCTTACAGACACTGCGTTTAGGACGATGATCTCACAATTGTTTGGTATAAAGATGACAGGAAGTTTTGAGTCTGCAACCTTCTGTGTCTGGGGGTTGGGCTCTGGACTTAGGCAGGCCACACATCTTGGGGACACTTCACAAATATAAAGCAAAAGGAAGTCAGAGAAATGAATTTCCAACTTGTCACTCTCCTCTTAGGTGAACTATGTAAATCAAACTGCAATAAGAAATAACATTATAAACCAATATGAATGATTTTGTAGAACAAACTTGTTAAATGTGAAGCACCCAGATATATGTTTATCCTTTTAAAGTATCAATTTTGGAGACTCTAATGATAGGACCAGTAATTGAAAATCTTTTTAAAATGTCTCTTTTGGAGTATTTTTAAGACCCAGCTACACTTGTTTTGTAGATATAGTGTGGTACAAATATTTGTCCTATAAAGATCAAGATGCTTGTTGGAAATGGCTCAGAGAATCTTCAAATGAAGTATGAAGAGTTAGGTAGATGATCTGAGCAGTTATAGTCTTGATGAGATACAAATTGATGCTATTGGCTTCCCTAAACCAGAAGGTTCTGCGTAGAGAAGGCTCAGTGTCCTCAGCCTTGGCCACATCCGTGACAGACATTAAAATCACCTTGAGGGCACGCATATTTTGGAGACGTGCATCCTGGCATTGCAAACAAATTATTCTCATTTCTCTAAAAGGTTATAGGAATCCATTAGGAATATCAATATAGGAAAAATGCAGCATGAGCAACTAACACCATGCTATCCCAGTCTTTGTTTCAGTTTCTTACATAACTTTGTGTGTTTTAATTGTCTACAGCATATCATGAGCTGGAGAAAAAGGCCCTCTCCCCAAAAAGTTACATGTCAGGACCTTTGCAAGTTACTCATTTGATAAAAGAAGAGAGTGCGGGAAAGACGCTGCCGCACCGGTCACATAATATTATAAAGCAGGCTGCTTTCTGGTGCCTGGCCAGGCACGAGGACGAGGCACTCGGCAAAGGGGCAGAATGTCACAACTGTCAAGAGCTTCAGCTCTAGAGAGGCGAGCCTGCTTGCAAATCCTGTCCTTGCCACCAGCTGCCTGTGTGATCTTGGGCAAGTTACTTAATCTTCCTGAATCTCCATTTCCTCATTTCCAAAATGGTGATAATAATAGTACCTTCCTTAGAAGCTTATGAGAATTAAATTAGGTAAGGCAGGTAAAATGCTAAGCATGGGGCTAGCTCACATAAGTGCTCCATAAATATTGGTTCCAGTTGTGAACAGAAAGAAAAGAGTGAAAAGAAGATAGAGGGAAAGGAAAAAGGAGGAATGAGAAAGAAACAACAACAACAACAACAACAACAAAAAAAAAACAAGAAAGGACGTTTTTCACTCCATTCAGCTTGGAAAATGTGAAAACTCACCCTTATGGGATTAAGGCTGATAGATGTAGCCGGGTTTGTTTCCCTGGTGGTTCCTGTTGTGGCCCAAGCAAGGGTGAGTGACTCAGTTAACAAGTTTGTAAATTATTTGAGAAAAAAGATCTAAAAGTATGTGTCCCAAAGATTTAGAACTAAACAAATAGGCAGATGGTAAAAGTCAGTGGCTCCTTTTCATTCACACACACACACACACATATAAACATATACTCTTGGTTCTTATATTTTATTTGAAACATAATGGTGATGCTTTCTGTTTTGAAAAGACCAGTGGAACAGTATGGCCCTACTGCTATTGATAATAATGAGTCTTTATTGTAATTCACTAAGGGAAAGTAATGCCAGCGATTTTGTATAGATTCTGCACTCTGGAAATGCTCTTTTCAGGGTTTTGATGAAATGGCTCTATGTTCTGCTAAAATGACAGCAAGTGTCAAAACTGCCCTTCTGCCCTACAACCTGTCATTAGATCTAATTAGATCCAAACCCCCAAACAGGGCCAATTTGTCATCCATCACGAGGCAGCCTCATCCTCCCTTCCAGCTGCAGGGACCACCCTTCCCCGCCCAGTTGGCCCATTCTCTGGTGCCCCTGATACCTCGGGGGGCCCGTCACAGTCCCAGGCTGCGACCTCACTGCTGTTCTCTCATCAGTGGCTGTCAATCCTCAAAAACCCTCTCTCATTTTCTGTCTTCTGGGCCTTCATTATGCCCTGTTTGGGCAGCTGGTAGAGAGTGGCATGTTCAGATTGTGTTTTCCAGCATTTTAGAGCTGAGCATTGAACTACTGAGACGTCTCATTGCCAAAGTCTTTGTTTCCTTTACTGAAACCACTTCTGAGTTAAGCTTTTGTCAATGGGCATAGCTTTGTCTGCTCCTGTCTCTGAGTTCGGATGGTGTTGAGGTCACTACACTGAGCGATCCTTCTGTTCAGACAGTCTGGTTCAGTTTTCTGCATCTGGGGGACAAAAGACACCATGACCATTACAGAAGGCTGAGTCAGACCACAAGCTCAAACCTCATCAGGCTGTAAGCCACTCAGGAAAGAAAGACCACCAAGTTAGATTTCAGTGAAAGATCGACAGTCTGAGTCAGGAACGAGACACTTCACCTCCTTATCCTGGCTCCCTTAAGCCCAAAGCCCTATGGCAGATAAAGAATTCTAATGCACGGCACTGTATTCCCATTGTGATAAATACAGATCAATAGAAGGGAAGAATGTTTACTGCTGCTCAGGGCATATGAACAATAACAAAAAAGTAAAACTTAAGAGTCACTTCTGGGATGCCAAGTGAGAGTACTTTTCACACCCACTTGGGGTCTCATTCACGCCCGTAGCTTCAGTTACCACCACTGCACGAAAGATTTCTATACCCGAGTCTTCATGCCCACCTCTCTCGAGTCCCAGAGAGTATTTTCAGCAAACGTTTCTACCTGAATGACCCACAGTCACAGCAAACTCAACCTGTTGAAAACTGAACTCATTATCTTTTCTTTAGGCTGGCCCCTAACCAAGTGTCCCCATGTCAGGGAATTAACAGCACCAACAGTCACTCAGGCCAGAACCTGAGAAACCCTCTTAACTTTTTTCATCCTCTCCCAGCCTCCACTCAGTCACCATGTCCCACAGGTCCTGCCTCCTCCCCTTCTCTTGACTCTAGTAACCACTCCAATTCCCACTACCACTGTCTTAATCCAGGCTACTCATGTCCTGCACAGAGTCTGTACTGGTCTCTAACTTGTCTCCTTGCCCTCACTCCAGCCCCCTCCACTTCCTTCCAGCCCCACACCCTTGGACATCCTTCTGAAACACAAATCAGATCACGTTGCCTTTTTGCGTGAAAGCCCCTGATAGCATTCTGTTGCCCTCCAGTTCAATTTTAAACCCCTTGACCATTCCGAATGCAGCTTCCCCTCACCACTCCAGCCTCATCTCCTGACACTCTCCCCTTTGAGTACTGTGTACCAGCCATAGGGAACACTCTCTTTTGCAGAGCTTTGCTCCTTTCCTGGCCTTGGCACATGCCACCATTGCTTCCTCCTCCTCTTCTTCCTTTGTCTTCTTTCTCCCCCTCCCCCTCCTCTCTCTCCTCCTCTTTCTCCTCTTCCTCTTCTCTTCCTCCTCCTCTTTGTCTTCCTCCTCCTCTTCCTCTTTCCCTTCATCTTCTTCGCCTTCTTCCTTCTCCTCCCTCCCCTTCTCTTCTTACTCTACCACCTTCTTCTTCTTATTGAAATATGAAATGCAGAAAAGTGCCCACATTCCATGTGTACAGCACAATGAATTCTCACAAATGGACACACCCACATGACCTGTGCCCAGATCAAGAACCTGAAGAGGCCCAGTATTCCAGAGGCATGTCTCACGCTCTTTTTCTCTATTCCCCAAGGGAAATCACCTCCCTGACTTTAATAGCAATGACTAGTTTTTCCCATTTCTGTACTTTATGTACATGGAAACCTAATCTGAAATGAAAACCTTATGCAGTTATCTACTGCTGCAAAACATACCACCAAAAAATGTAATGGCCTAAAACAATCTTAAAGTCCCACCTCTGCTCTCATTACCACTCTCAGCCCTACTCTCTTTTGTCCTCTTCATCACCAAGCCCCTTGAAAACTTTACCTACACTCACTGTCCCCATGTCCTCTCCTCCACCACACTCATGTATATCATCCACTGAAACTACTCTCATCAAGGGCACCAGTTACTTCCTTGGTATGCAGCCAAATTAACTTTTTTTTAGTATTTTCCTACTTGACACTCCCTCTACTCCTTAATTCCATCAAGTTCTAGTGGTTCACCCTCTTCAGCCAATCATGTATTTGTCCTGCTTGTTTCTTCACTCAATATCTCTTGCTTGGACTATTCCAACAGCCCTCCTCCCTGCCCTAAGCTGCTCTTCCAGACTTATCTCTGCAACACAGTTTTCAGAATTAAAGGTCTGGACAGGTCCACCACCCACCTTGTAATAAAAATCAAACTGTGGCATGCATAAAGACCCTTTAGGCCAGGCGTGTGACTCATGCCTGTAATCCCAGCACTTTGGTGGGGGTCGAAGCAGGAGGATCACTTGAGCCCAGGAGTTTGAGACTAACCTGGGCAACATGGCAAGACCCTGTCTCCATAGAAGATATGAAAATTAGCCGGACGTGGTGGTGTGTGCCTGTAGTCCCAGCTACTTGAGACGCTCAGGTGGGAGAATCCCTTGAGCCCAGGAGGTCGAGGCTCCAGTGAGCCATGTTTGTGCCACTGCCCTCAAGCCTGGGCGACAGAGTGAGACCCTGTCTCAGACAACAACAACAACAACAACAACAACAAAAATTTAACCTGTTGCTCCAGCCTCCCTTTCTATGCTCATTGTCTCTAATACCCTCCCTGAATCAGCAGTCTTTTGTGAACTTGCCCTCAGAATTTCTGCCGGAAGATTCTCTCTTGGATGCTGTGTACCCCATTCTTTACCTGCAAATCTTCTAGTCATCCTTTACACCTATCTCTAATGCTACCTCCTCTGTAAAACTGTGTAGTTGATGGCTTCTATTTGCTACTGTTAATACCAAGAAATATCACTATTGTAATATGTTTGGCTCATGCTCTTAGAGCATAAACTTCTCAGGGCAGGATCTTCGTTTTGTTCTCTGATATATCCCATGTTCCCAGAACTGTGCCTAGCACATAGTAGTCACTCAAGAAACACTTGCTAGATGAAGACATGTATAGTTAACATTTATTGAGCACTTATTTTATGCCAGGTGCTTTCATGCATTATCTCATTATGTTCTCACCAAAAGCTCTATGATGAAATAACTATTTTTATTCCAGTTTTGCACAGGAGGAAACTGAAGCTTAACAAGTTGAAGTAACTTGCCCAAGGCCACCCAGTTGATACATGGCAAATCTAGGATTTGAACCCTGATTGTTCAAGCTCTAAATAACCTCATTTGACCGTCTTTGAGCTCTGTGTGCTGTGGTGCTTTGCACATGACTGTACTGTGGGTTACAGTAGGTCCTTAGCAAATCAGACAACCCAAAGTAGTGGAAGTTTCTCTTTACATATTTATCTCTGCGCCTTATAGCGGGTTCACTGAGAATAGGAACTTGGTCCTATTTATTTTATTCTCCCTTGTCCCCCAAACCCCAAGCAGCTGGCACAGTGTCTTACACATGTTTGTGTTCACTAAATGTTTACTGAATGAAATAATGGGTGTGCTGTGAAGAGGCAGCATTTGGCAGTGAGTCCTTTCCGCATAATCAGTACATTTTGAGGACTGTCCTGATGGCTGCCTGGAATCCAAGCTGAGCTGCTGCCTCTTCTAACCCCATGCTTCTTCAGCACGATGCAAGCTCGGAGCCATCCCTGGCTGACCCACCCTCCACCCTGACCCCGGCCTTTTGCCATCCTTCCTGTCCTCATGAAGTTCCCCGGCCAGTCTTCCTGCTCTCCGCTGCCAATCATTCTGACCAAGCGCTGCCCCACCCTCTCCTCTTCTTGACCCCATGCCCTGCTTGAACCTTGCTGCTTCCCTGGTCATCCTGAACAGGGAGGGCAACATGACATTTCTGTAGATAATTCCAACACAGAGTGGACTGTGATAAACAGAGAGCCAGTCACGAGGCATTGTCAGAGATATCAAAAGGAAGAGATTCCTAGTTAAATGATGGAGAAACTCAAAATGGATTAAGTCACTGTCTTTTTCACCCTGATATAAATTGTTTTGTTTTGTTTTTTTAAATAAGAGTTTAGCTTCTCTAGGTTTATCAATTAGGTAGGAATGTTGATAGCAAGCAATAGTAACTGGGACAGTTTAAGCCACAAGGGGAAGCTTCTTTTAAGGATACAGAGTCTCTAGGAACTCAAGCATTAGAATGCAGCCAGGCCTCAGGGAGAAATGGAAGCAGAACTAGAAAATAGTTCAGGATCTGGGCAGCATTTCTTCCCATGTCTTGTCTTCACTGTCACTGTACATTTGCTTCATTTCTATTTTTCTGTGGACCTCCTCAAGTCTGCAGACCTCACCATGGTGTACAGCTGCCAACAGCAACTGAGTTTTTAAGTGGCAATAGTGACCATCTCTGTCAAAATCACAAATCTTCAGGGAATTTACCTGATTGGCCCAGCACAAGTCAGGTGATTGCCCCTGGTCCAATTATTGGTCACCAGTGAGCAGGGTGATGTTATACAACATGGCTGCCAGGTGCCCATCTCTGTGGGGGAGGAAGTAGAAAGGATCATGGTAAGCCCAGCACTCTCCCAAAATGTCTACTACGCTTCGTTCTGTTGACTGATAATGTGCTTATAAAAGAATTCTGAGTGCGTCCCCAAGAGTAGAGTAAATGAATAGGCTTTCTAGCTTTAAAATTATTTTTCATAAACAAATACCTAAATATGGATTGCCATTTAGCAAACATCACCATGATTAACTAAGACAATGTTCCACTGGTAATTCCTAGCAGATTTTCTATGCCAGTTTTGTTTATTGAAGGCCTGGAATCCTGGCTTCACCCAGGACCTCACACACATCTATATGTCCTGCCAGACTACAGCAGGAGAGACAGTTAATATGATAAACCTGGTGAGGCCTTTCTCCCTCCTCGGGGTCTCACAAAAATGATGCTCATTTCTCCCCTTCAGAACCAGAGTTCTATTCTGTTTCTAATAAGCCAGTGTAATCAGGTCTAGGGAGATAACACTGCCTCCCTTTGAGGGCTCCATGCCCTGACAAATTTCAAGAGAGCTAACCTTGGTCACTGCTTCCTTAATGTGGTTTGATGTAGGGAGAGGGAGCCAGGATAGATCCTTCTTTTATTTTGATCTGGCTCTGCTTGATCAAGGATCCTTAAATTCAAGCCTGGGTAAGGATAATCTGCAAAGTTTATCCAACTCAGAAGTGGGAGAGCTGGATTCAGGGTGTCCAAGGAAATCCAAAGTTTCATGTTCACCTTTTCGGGACTCGGCCCTCTCAGCACCACTGTACTCCTGCAGCTGGCATAATGGGACTGGCACACGTGGCATGGGCCCACAGAATGGGTATAACAGCCCCAGGCTGTAGGGAGAGCGGGCCAGGGCTCTGTCCTAGCGGATGGACCTCATGGCTCCTCCTCCGGAGGCATATTGGAGCCCACCCAGACCTTTTCAGTAACACTCCCTGGCTTGTCTTCCAGGCTCCCTGGGTACAGCAGGCCGTGTGTGCAACCTGACTTCCCGGGGCATGGACAGCTGCGAAGTCATGTGCTGTGGGAGAGGCTACGACACCTCCCATGTCACCCGGATGACCAAGTGTGGGTGTAAGTTCCACTGGTGCTGCGCCGTGCGCTGTCAGGACTGCCTGGAGGCCCTGGATGTGCACACATGCAAGGCCCCCAAGAACGCCGACTGGACAACCCCCACATGACCCCAGCAGATGTCACCATCCACCTTCCCTTCTGCAAGGACTACATTGGATCTGCAAGAACCCTGGACCTTCAGGTTCTTTCTGGGGGGATATTTCCTAAGGCATGTGGCCTTTGTCTCAACAGAAGCCCCTCTTCCTCTCTGGGGGCCCCAGGATGGGGGGGCCACATGCTGCACCTAAAGCCTACCCTATTCTATCCATCTCCCGGCGTTCTGGGGTCATCTCCCTTCCTGGTGAGTTCTCTTTGGAAATAGCGCGACAGGCTGTTCAACCCGGAGGGTGGTGGGCCCAGACCACTGTCTCCACCCACCTCAACTTTTCTTCTTTCTAGAGCAGTTGGCCAGGCAGAAAAAAAGAGTGGCTCAAAGGAGCTTTCTCAATGTCTTCCCACAAATGGTCCCAATTAAGAAATTCCATACTTCTCTCTGATGGGAACAGTAAAGAAAGCAGAATCAACTGCCCCTGACTTAACTTTAATTTTTGAAAAGACCAAGACTTTTGTCTGATCAAGTGGTTTTACAGCTACCACCCCTAGGGGTAATTGGTAATTGCCTGGAGAAGAATGGCTTTCAATACACTTTTAAGTTTCAAATGTGTATTTTTCAAGGCATTTATTGCCATATTAAAATCTGATGTAACGAGGTGGGGACGTGTGTGCTTTGGTACTGTGGTGTGTTGTATCTTTGTAAGAGCAAAAGCCTCAGAAAGGGATTGCTTTGCATTGCTGTCCCCTTGATAGAAAAAATCTTTAGGGAATGAGACTTCCTTCTCACTTAGAACCTGAAGGGGATTATGAGGAAGAGGAATGGTCTGGCAATATTCTGTAACTATTGGGTCAATATGGTGGAAAATAATTCAGTGGATGGAATATCAGAAATGTATCTGTACAGATCAAAAAAAAAAAAAAAAAAAAAAGGGAGAATAAAATTCCTATCTGGTGTTATGCATGTGAGCCATGGAACCTCATAACTGAAATGACTTTAAGGACGAAAATTTTGGGGATACAAGATTGGTGAACTAACATGCTGACAGAGAGGTTTCCAGAGCTAACTCACGCCTGGGGCAGCCTTACATGAAGCAGATGCCTGAAAGAAGTCGGCCACGTCCACCGTCTGCTAATGCCCATCACCCTTCAAGCCCAGTTTAAAGACCTGTCATATTTAATTGTATTTATTTGATGCTTACAAGATGATGTGATACTGTAGCCTAAAGCAAATGACACATAGCATTGCTTATAAAGTTGGTAACCCTGCTATATTATATTGCAAACAAATCGTAACTTGGAGACTATGTTTAAGGGACTCAGCTGTAATTATGGGAGTATCAGTATGCAAATAGTGGTTGGCTCCTGCCATCAGCCAAAAGATGACATTCAGGGAAAATGGAGGGGCTGCCTGCACCATTTTTTAATATTAAATGAAAGAAAGGTGAAATAACTACTTCTTGTCTTCTTGAAAAATTTGGTTCTTATTCTGTATATGATTTCCTTGCAGTGCTACATTAACAGCATATTTTATTACATGCATCTGGTATCAAATTGTTGGTGCTTCCTCATTCTCTAATACTGGACAGTAAGGTCATTTAGACTGAGACTCGTAGAAAACAACCTACTGGAGTACTTTGTCATAGTTGACATTTGCCTCCAGCCCTCTTAAAAATGACATAATTCATCCCCTTTGCCTCACTCCCAAACCCCTAACTTGTTCTCTAACTTTTCCAAAGTGACTCTTTCCTCCTTTTATCCTATGGATTCAGATGTTGGGAGCAGTAGAATGACAGTAGCTGCTCTGAACTTGGTGTGAAGAAGGCCAGGCACATGGGCAGCTGCTCAGTCTTCAGTTACACTGAAGGTTGGTGTGAATTCCTTCATGAGAGTGCAAAGGCACTTTCATGGGAGCCCCACAGCCATCAGCCCTTCCTCCTGCTAGATGAACTGTGAAATCATCAATCCAGGCTGTGTTTCAAATTGGAAAGGATCTTAGGAGACATCTCAGCTTCCTTCAGTTTGGGGAAATTGAGACCAAGAGAGGTGAAGGGATCGGTGCACATATCAGGCATTGCCCAATGCTCCATCACAAATAGGACCACACTCTGAGAGTCTGAGATAGTGTAGGACTTCATCCATTAAATGAAACTAGTTTCTCCCAGAATTAACTCAGTGGATTTTAAATAATTTTAGCTTCCAATGGGGTGTTTGCTGGTTTTTTTTTTTTTTTTTTTTAAATGCCTGGGATGTTTAGATCTGACATTCTTTTTATGCTGAGATATATCCCTCCTGGTAAGTAGCAAGGGGACGAGGCATATCCACGTAGAAACCTACATAAATTGTCCTAATCCATAAGGGAGACAATGGCAACCATCGCAAGTGGTGGTGGGTCCTGCCACTGAGGAGGGAAAAATGAGAGAATGAAATACTGCTATCAGTTTTTACTTCTGAAAGAGGAAATGTCTATTGTTTGGGAAAAAAATTACAAAACAAATGAAGGTAATTTTAAAACTCCTTTGCCTTCGAGCTTGGTAGAGGATCAGTATTCCAGGAACCTGAAATACACTGAAACTCTGAATTATCTGAGGCTTTTAAGGGGAATGTATGGCACAAATTAGCCAAAACAAAATAATTGGGAAATCCCCTTACAAATTCCCTCCTTATGAAAATCTTATTATAAATTGAAGTTTTCTAGGTCCAAGATAATGTCCATTAATTTTCTACAATATCTGAAAAAGTGCCCACAATAGGACATAGACTAGTTCACTGGAGTTTTCTACAATAAAGATATAATCTGCACATGACCCTGAGACTGAGCATATAAGTTGTTTTCTTCAACAGATTTGGTTCTGTTAAGTTGGTTCATGGTGCTGACTGATATTTGTCTGTATTCTTGGAACATACTTTGTCAATGAGCATTCAGTTTCAGCATCTTGGGTAGCCCCCCAAGGCCTGAAAGAGTTAATCCTCTGCCTTAAGAGATGATTTATCCACTCAAGTGACTTAAGCTCAAGCACACTAGTCCCCAGT
Source organism: Macaca thibetana thibetana (assembly GCF_024542745.1). Classification (NCBI taxonomy): domain Eukaryota; kingdom Metazoa; phylum Chordata; class Mammalia; order Primates; family Cercopithecidae; genus Macaca; species Macaca thibetana. The sequence goes on from NC_065580.1 coordinate 41,946,048, forward strand.
GCCACGACCACACTAAGCTCTGGCTCTGTGCCCCTCAGGGATGAGGGAGAGCTCTGGCATGTTACTGGACTAAAGATGCCTCAGAATGGAAGCAGGAGAGGCATAGGGCACCCCAGAATGCTATCTGCTCTCCCTTCTCCAGGTGTCACCAGATTGAAATAAACATCTGAAAAGAGGGATCTATCATGTGGCATCTGGGTGGGGCCAGATGATGGGAGGGGACATGAGAGGGAAAGAACCTGGTAACTTTTGCCAGGTGACTGGCCAAGCTTGGTGATCAAGAGCAGTGGCTTTTTCCAGGCCAGGCACAGTGGCTCACGCCTATAACCCCAGCACTTTGGGAGGCCAAGGTGGGTGGATCACTTGAGGTCAGGAGTTTGAGACCAGCCTGGCCAACAAGGTGAAACCCCATCTCTACTAAAAATACAAAAGTTAGCCAGGCATGGTGGTGGTGTAATCCCAGCTACTCAGGAGGCTGAGGCAGGAGAATCACTTGAACCTGGGAGGCGGAGGTTGCAGTGAGCGGAGATGGTGCCACTGCACACCAGCCTTGGTGACACAGTGAGATTATGTCTCTTAAAAAAAATGGGGGGTGGGGGCCAGTGGCTTTTTCTGCTTTTGTTGGTAATCCCCACCCTTCTTCCTGCTGCCACTTCCCTGTCCCTACATTCAGCACCTACTTCCTGAGCCATCGTGAGGCCCACCGGGCTCAGAGACCCAGGCCATGGCTCAGATTGTCCACACCTATTGTGTAGCTCTGTTCCAGGCAGCCAATATTAATTTCAAGAGGTGTTTTGAAATGGTCACAACTGTATTGTTTTTTAACTAGAATTATTACAAAGTCTGAAAAAAAAATCAGGCATTACATTTCTTTTTCAAAGAAGGTAGCTTTAAAGTCAGAAAATCCAGTTTCACATCGACGTTTCTAGGCCATATTAATTTATGAAGGAACCTCACATCAACTCTAACAGACCTAAAGCAGGGGTGTCTCAGAAGGGACAACATGACCGTGCATGCGCTCTCCTGGCCGGCTTGTTCAGGCCGGGGTATTGTTATTACTTCTCGGTTATTAAAAGCTGGCCCCGGGCTGTTGTCTCGCTCAGCTGAAAAACATTCATCTCTCCTCTTGCCGACTCTCAGAATAAAGGCTCAGAGGGGTGTCCAATGGACCAGAACCATTCTTTTGTGTCTATTTACTGTACTTCAGCGTGGGTTTCCTTATCTTAAGAGCAAGAGTTGTACTCAACAAATAAACCTTGCCAGTTCCAAAGCTGGTAAATAGCTTTTGTCAAGTCCACACTGAGCCTCTGAAAAGCAATCCGCGGGTGCGAACTGACAGCTAAGCTGTGCGTCTTTTGACCTTCTCCTTACCTAGGCAGAGAAAATTTTCACTCATCCATGAGAATGTTCTTTACATTTTTCTGGGGATCAGCAAGGTGACAGGTGATTTGCAAAACCCAACATGATTATTATTTTTCTAAATCATAGTTGTTCCAGCTCTAGCTTTCTTCCCCCCGATATTCACATGGATTCCTGTTTAACCAAACCTCCCACTTCCACTAGCTAATAAAAGTGTCATGCAGATTGTTACAAAGAACTATTGTTATTTACAAGTCTACGTTTTCTGTGAAGTCAAAACATAATAAAGTGAATTTTCAGTGTTAACTCTGTTATTTTAAACTCATGGTAGTCTTGCCAAACCCTCTGGTGAAAAGAAGTCCCTGCAGGTTATGGGAACTATTCCCTTGTCTTTTCTCAGGACCATACTTCGAACAACTCAATCAAGAGGCATCTTTCAAGTTTGTAAAGATGTTCAGGAGGGCAATTGACTTGCCTCAGTAGCTATTCTTGTGAGTTGATGGGTGAGGCTTAGGTTAAAAATTGAGAAATGATGCCACATTTTCACCCTGTGTTTTCCTGTGTGCACCAATCTGAGTGCTTGCCCTCTCTTGATGTTAGCATGTTTTGTCAGTGTTTATAAATTCGGTGTCTTTCCCTAGCAGCTAACTCACTCCCATCAACTTCTCAAATTATTGCATTCCCTGTAAGTGCTGACTCTGGGCTGAAATAGCATTTTCTCTGCTTGGTGAGAAACATGCAGAATCCCTTGCCCAGTTACTGAAATCTGTGCATCCTGATTTTGGGGGCTACTTCCATCAAGCAGTAAAAGCTCAGAAAATGGGAATAAACTCTCCTGTGGAAAAGGAAGTCCACCCTCCCCACTTTTTCCTCCTGGATGAGCTGTGTTTTAGGGCGACCTGGCTGACCAAGGCATGTGCTCTACACTTCAAGCACCACATTGCAGCCCTGCGGTTAGACTGCACACTGTCCCTCTAGGATTCCATCCACCCATCTAGAAACTCCTGCACCTACTTAGATGATCTGAAAAAGAGAGACCGGCTGGGTGTGGTGGCTCATGCCTGTAATGCTAGCACTTTAGGAGACCAAAGGAGGAGGATCACTTAAGGGCAGGAGTTTAAGACCAGCCTGGGCAAAATAGCAAGACCCCCTTCTCTACAAAATAAATAATAAAATAAAATAAAATAAGCTGGGTGTGATGGCACACACCTATAGGTCTAGCTACTTAGGAGGCTGAGGTGGGAGGATGGCTTGAGCCCAGGGATTTGAGGCTACAGAGAGCTATGACGGTGCCACTTCTCTCAAGCCTGGGCAATACAGCAAGACCCTATATCTTAAAAAATTAAAATAAAAAGGGGTCGTGATTCATGTGTCTGTGTGTTTTTTTCAAAGACCATCTCCCCCAAATATTTTGCCCTGAAATTGTCAATGAAATTTTCCTGTTTTCTAACTTCTTGTGTAAGAGGGCTGTCCTACACATTGTAGGATGTTTAGAAGCAACCCTAGTCTCTTCCCAGCCACTGTATGCCAGAAGTAACTCCCTTGACTCTCTGCTGTGACAACGAAAAATGTCTCCAGACATTGCCCAATGTTCCCCAGGGAAGGAAGGAGGGGTAAGAGGAAAATTGTTCCCAGTTGAGAACCACTGGTCTAACACTTTGGGTTAAGCCCTCTATTCAAATGCAAGCCACTTTCAGTTAGAAACACCTCATCGGGAACATTAGTTGAATGAGATGGCTTCTTAGTATTAATGTATCAGGCTTGCTAGAAGGAATCTTTAGGAAAAGGGGTAGTTGTGAAACCCCTCAGCATCATGGGGCAGAATAAGAAAGGCTAAGACTTGACTGGAAGCTCCTGTAGGCCTGCACTGTGTGTCCCTGGAGTCTGTGCAAGTGTGAGGCTCCTGGGTTTCTAGGATGGGCATTAACTGAGGGGAATCAGACAAAGGATGGAAGGGTAACAAGGAGAAACAATAATGTGGTTTTAGAAGCTGGAGGCAGAGTTCTTAGGAATTCTTCAGTTTCACAATACTCTCAGTGGGAAAAACAAAAACAGAAAACCCCAAATCCCCAAGATACATATGCCCAGAAAGGTGGAGGAGTGAGAACATCAGACCTCTGCAGCAAATAATTGAACACATTTGAGTTTCTCAAGATAGTCAGCAGGGAGAGTAATAATAAGGAGGAGACCCTGCGAAATGAAGAAAATCTGGGTTTCAAGTGAAGAGAGAGAATTTCAAGTTTAAGGTCAGATGGGTCTCATTTGCAGTTTGTTCATTGAAACCCCCCTCCTCACTGCCAGTTGCCCCACCACATGTCCCCTGGCATGGTCCAGCTGGTATTTTAGCAGAGAACAAACTGAAATACTGTCTAACGTGTGCCAGTAAAGGGTGGGAAAGGGCAGCACATGCTGGAGGGAAAATGAAGTAGAGTGCAGAAGAAAAAAAAAAACAGTCTAGGTGGTGGACAAGAAGAAGGGTAACCCTAGGTGGGCGCAGTGGCTCATGCCTGTAATCCCAGCACTTTGAGAGGACAGGGCAGGCAGATCACTTGGTGTCAGAAGTTTGAGACTAGCCTGGCCAAGATGGTGAAATCCTGTCTCTACTAAAAATACAAAAATTAACGGGATGTGTGGCACATGCCTGTAATCCCAGCTACTCGGGAGGCTGAGACAGAAGAATCATTTGAACCCGGGAGGCAGAGGTTGCAGTGAGCCGAGATTGCACCACTTCACTCCAGCCTGGGCAACTGGGGGAGACTCTGTCTCAAAGGAAAAAAGAAGGGTAACCCCAGCTGGCTGGAGAATTTGGGGCAGTTGACAACTGACTGACAGAAGTAATCAGAAAGCTTGTCTTTGCCATGACAATTCATGGGCAAAACTGAATTTATATTTTATGCTGCCCAACGAAGCAATGATCAGACAAGAACCGCTTGGATGAACAAATAGCTCGTGATCTGTTCCTTCATGGTATTATCTAGTTCTAGATAAGAGCACGATTAAAATCTGATCAACACGATCAATTTAACATATAGACTATTTTTGGACCCTTAAATTGATTTTGTAACTTCCGAGTAGTGACTGACCCCGTGAAAGCCCCTGAAATTGAATCACAGGCCCTGGATTTCCCCAGGCAGTTCACCCAGTCCTCTTTTAACAGCATCGTAGGCTTTCCTAAGTTCCACAGACGAGAGGAATCACATTACTGCCCGTAAACCCGGTTCAAATAATTAAATGATGAAGATGCAACCAGGATTCACTCAGCTGGACTGCTCACACTGGTGGCTTCAGCAGGGGCTGGGGAGCGTCGCAAACCCATCTGTAAATGTTTAGGTGCTTCAGGTTACAAGTGGAGGTCGCCCACCAGCCAAAGAAATAGCAGGAAAAACAGAAAACAAAATCTGAATCGGTGTCTCCAAAAGTCTACTCACCCACATAATCTTTGGCATCTGGATCATTATTCTCCAATGGTAATGAAACTTTGTGAAAGGCCTTGAACCCTGAATTGTCATTTTGGAATCGTGCTTAATCAAGACAAATATTCCCAGCCTAAAAGTACGACTAGAAAAAGAAGGGAGTACGGGTTTAACTTTCCTATATATTACTGTAACTATAAACAATGCCTTATCTTCTCAGCAACTCTCATGAAATAATAAGCATTTGTGTTTTTAAAAGTATTTACACCAGCCCTTGGAGATTTTATTAGAATCATGATTCACAGATGAGAAATTTTCCTCTTCTACAGGATTTAGTAACTGGAGTAAGAATTACTCAGTAGACTGTCTATACAGACAAATGAATTTGAATATTTTCTTTGGCTATTAACCATTCATTGGCAAATTTCTTTAAATTTTTCTGAACCAACGGAATGAGCAAGTCAAGATGATTCCTCTGGCCTACATATTGTAGACAGATAATTAAATAGTTTCTGAAAATTATTATTGTTCTGTCATATGGATATGGGACTTCAACAGAGCAGTGAGGTTACATGACACTTCGGGACCCTGAGAGTGAAAATTCCTGGCATCACAGAATGTCATATTTGGAAGGAACTTTGTAGGTTATTTATTCCAACCTCCAGATGTTATTCATGGGAAAACAAAAGAAACTTCATGATTCAAACTGTGATATGAGCAAGACACTCTGAATCATCTTCAGGGAAGAACAGTTATTATTCATTCAGTAAGGCTGTATTGAGCATCTCCTATGAGTCAATCACTGTGCTACCTACTGGAAATGTAATCGTGACTAAGACAGACATACACTTGCTCAGAGCCTTCTGGAAGGACTGACACTGAACACTTTTCCTTTTGCCTGACAAGCACTTTGTAAAGTACTTGGATTGGATTTGGTGCTTAGAACCACCCTTAGATATGGATATGATTATCCCCATTTTTGAGATGAGGCAAGTTTCAGATATGGTAATTTGCTCCAGGTCATGAAAGACTTATAAGCGTATAAGAGGCACAGACTGGACTCAAGTATTTGTCTTCTAACTCTCACTCCAGTGTCCTTTCTAGAATAACAGAGGCTTCCTGTGATTAGAACTCAATGAGCATTCATCCAACTGGCTATTGAAAACGACCAGTTCAATGATCATATTCGCTAAGCAAAAATGAGGATACATGGATGGCCAAAATATTTCTATGATTTTTATTTAATTTATATGAAATTTAGATAGCAAATCATATGTAGGTACATATTGAACAAAACTACCAGAAAGTGACTTTGAATTATACACAACAGGCACTTTTCCTTAAAATAAAATAGGCTAGGCACAGTGGCTCATGCCTGTAATCCCGGCACTGCTGAGGTGGGCAGATAACCTGAGGTCAGGAGTTCAAGACCAGCCTGGCCAACACGGTGAAACCCTGTCTCTACTAAAAATACAAAAATTAGCTGGGCATGATAGCAGGCGCCTGCAATCCCAGCTACTCGAGAGGCTGAGGCAAGAGAATCACTTGAACCCGGGAGGCAGATGTTGCAGTGAGCCAAGATGGCACCATTCCACTCCAGCCTAGGTGACGAGAGTGAAACTCAGTCTTAAAAAATAAAATAAAATAGTTTTTAGATTCTTGCAGAAAATCTGAGATTTCTGGTCATGAGAAATCTGCTTCCTCTGTCATGTAGAAAGTCAATCCACAGTTGATGATGGTTCTAAAATATTATGTATCAATTTAGGCATGGTATGAATCATAATTTAAGAGTTTTCTCCAAGCCTCTGCCTAATACTTGATTACTCAGGTCTAATTAACATGTCAATAATTTAAAAAATACTTTTCATAATAAACTTGCCCTCTCATTGAAGAAGGAAGAATTTTCTTAGCAACAATATCTAAGAAATATTTTCCAGAATTGCTTTCAAATGTAATGATGTATTTTAAAATATTTTAAAGGCAAAAAGTACATATAAATATGATATTGGCATCTATTAACAATAAGATTTTTGCCTCCTTTAACATGAAGTATGGGTGTTCTTTCTCTTCATAAGGCAAACTGGGAAGATTTTTATAATACAGGATTATTGGATAATGCTTCTAGAAACAAAAGGTCCTCACCCAAATCTCATCTTGAATTGTAGCCCCCATAATTCCCACATGTTGTGGGAGGGACCCTGTGGGAGATAATTGAATCATGGGGGCGGTTCCCCCATACTGTTCTTGTGGTAGTGAATAAGTCTCATGAGATCTGATGGTTTTATAAGGGGTTTCCTTCTTCACTTGGTTTTCATTCTCTCTTGCCTGCCACCATGTAAGATGTGCCTTTCGCCTTCCACCATGATTGTGAGGCCCAGCCATGTGGAACTGTAAGTCCATTAAACCTCTTTTCCTTTATAAATTACCCAATCTTGGGTATGTCTTTATCAGCAGTGTGGAAACAGACTAATACACCTTGTTATCTAGAAACAGTCCAGTAGGGATGAACATAGGTTCCCAGCACTGACCTCCAATTGACTGGTCACTTAGTCCAAACTTGTGATTGGGGTTGTTTCTGATGGTGGCCAAATTAATAAAAGGGAAATCTGTTCAGAAAGTAGGGGAACCAAAGACAAGTCCTCACATAAATATTTGAAGAGTGAAGGCAAATGAGGGAATCTTTGTATAAATGAAATCTTAAACAAGGGGTCAGGGGAGAGGGTGGAGAAATTTTATTATAATTATTCTAAAAGTGTATGGAATAGATTTACACTCATGTTTATTCATGATAGGGAAAAAAACTGCCCCCAGATATGCATTTTAATCTGTGAGAAAGCTGTTAAGAAATGTGAGATCATGAAGAAGGTGGTAATTTAAATAAGTAAATAAAATCTAGGGAGTTTAATCCTGCCTAGAATTTGATTCTTTCTTTTTTGTTAATCAACTTTTATTGTAGTCAAATGATTCATTCTTTTGGAGCAATAAATAGAGTGAGATGATGGCCAAAGGAAATTTTTCTATTCCTTGGACATGTAAGCCTTTTTCCTAATAGCAACTATAGCAGAGTCAGACCCCTAGGTAGAATATATTAACACCCATGACAGGGAACAACTCTTCTCCAAATATCATTTTCTTTCATTGTCTTTGAACAGTGCTGAAAATTCCCATCCTTACTGCTGCTGCCTGGAGTTAAGAATCTATCTTCTGAACATTTCTTCTAAAATACATGGATATTATTCAGCTTTATTCCTTAATTCAACAATTATTTATTCAACAAATATCTGGTACAATTTACAATCTGCCAAACATTTTTCCCTAGTGTTTGGGAAACACCATAGAATAAGATAAATGAAATAAATGAGACATAAATATTTCTGGTAATATGGCAAACCAAATATTTCTCAAAAAAGCCCCCAGCTACAAATGCCCAGAAATTTTGCATAAAGTAAAATAAACATCTTTTGAAATGTATAAGTGAACTCTCCCAACCTTCGGTCTCTAATATAGGAAAGCTCCAAAGACCAAAATGAAGAGGAAAGCTGAAAACCCGATTCGGTACCCCAGTAGAAGTTTACTAATGCTTCTGTTTAGATGTTTGGGTTTTGAAGACCACGTTGGTGTAGGAAATAAGGTTACAGTCAGACTCTTCAAAGAGCTATGTATTTAATAAAGGAAAAATCTGACCACAACCACAGGGAATCAGCAACGAACTAGTCTGTTGTAAAATAGAATTGTAGTAGAGAAAATGTATCCTCTGACCATTTACAGCTGACATCCTCTTCTCACCCTATTCTTATGTTAGAATTTACATAATTTGTATATGCCAGGAATTGTTTAGTCAAGAAATCAACCTTTAAAAACTTTCTGGATTGAGCAGATGCAAAGGCAAAACCTCCTTGAAGCTCATATTTTTAACCAGGCTAAAGGGGATACCCACAGATAAAAATTTCACCAAACCTGAGTCCATAATTCAAAATTACAAAACACACCACAAAATAAGCCACCATGATCAAGAGTCATAGAACAAACAAATCATAAACTTAGACTCCCAAGAATATCAGATAATAAAATTATTACAGACAGATTATATAAATAAATCTGTTTAGAACCATAAAAGAAAATTAAAAATGAACAATACATAAATAAGGTACATAATATTTAAAGAAAAAAAGATTGGCTGGGTGTGGTGGTTCACACCTGTAATCTCAGCACTTTGGGAGGCTGAGGTGGGCAGATCCCCTGAGGTCAGAAGTTCAAGACCAGCCTGGCCAACATGGTGAAACAGCGTCTCTACTAAAAATACAAAAATTAGCTGGGCATCGTAGCAAGCACCTGCAATCTCAGCTACTCAAGAGGCTGAGGCAAGAGAATCTTTTGAACCCAGGAGGCAGAGGTTGCAGTGAGCCAAGATGGCACCATTCTACTCTGGCCTGGGTGACAAGAGTGAAACTCAGTCTCAAAAAATAAAATAAAATAGTTTTTAGATTCTTGCAGAAAATCTGAGACTTCTAGTCACAAGAAATGTTCTTTCTCTGTCATGTAGAGAGTCCATCCACAATTGATGATGGTTCTAAAATATTATGTATCAACTTAGACATGGTATGAATCATAATTTAAGAGTTTTCTCCAAGCCTCTGCCTAATGCTTGATTACTCAGGTTGAATTAACAAAAATACAAAAATTAGCCGGGCTGAGGCAGGAGAATTGCTTGAACTCGGAAGGTGGAGGTTGTAGTGAGCCGAGATCACGCCACTGCACACCAGCCTGGGCAACAGAGCAAGATTCAGTCAAGGAAGGAAGGAAGGAAGGAAGGAAGGAAGGAAAGGAAGGAAAGGAAGGAAAGGAAGGAAGGAAGGTTAAGCTAAAAGATGTTTGAAAGAGAACACCCAGGGCCAGGTGTGGTGGCTCACGCTTGTAATCCCAACACTTTGGGAAGCTGAGACAGGCAGATCACTTGAGCTCAAGAGTTCAAGACCAACCTGGGCAACATGGCAAAACCCCATTTCTATAAAAAAGTACAAAAATCAGCCAGGTGTTTTGGCATGCACCTGTAGTCCCAGCTCCTTGAGGGGGCTGAGGCAGAAGGACTGCTTGAGCCCTGGAGGTCAAGGCTGCAGTGAGCTATGTTTGCATTACTACACTCCAGCCTGGGTGACAGAGCGAGACCTTGAAAAAAAAAAAAAAGGAAGGGAAGGAGGGAAAGAGGGAAGGAAGGAAATACCCAGAAATTAAAAATATAACCACTGATATGAAAAACTCTGTGATTTTCTGCCTGTGGCCACAACAGAGGAAACACAGTAGTCACCTCCTGTTGCAGTCATGTCTTAGTCAGTGTCCCAAAGAGCCCAAAGAACTGCAGAAGCTCTTTATTAAAATAATCATAAAAGATGGAAGAGCCATTTTCAGTAATGGGAAATGCACACAGATTGTGTGGTAATGAAAGATGCACACACTAAGCACTCCAGAATCTTTAGGTTTGTCATATATGCCACCGTGGTGCAAGCAGATTCAGTCATGGATGGAAGTCCACACAAGGTGGAAGAGTTGTGAAATCAAAGAGGGATATTTTTTAAACATTTTACCAAAGACCAGGTGCCCAGTTACCTATGAAAAAGATCTTTGTGGCATTAAGGAAGACATTGAAGAACAACATATAAGAGATTATTCTGAATAGTATAGGAAGATTATGCAATCTTATGATCCATTCCTAATAAACTAGGAGGTATACTGGCCCTTCTATTCTCTATTCTCATTCTAGCAGTTATTCCTGTACTACATAAGTCCAAACAACAAAGCATAATATTCTGCCATTAAGTCAATGCTAAAGGGTGAGGGTGAGCCATACTATACCGTAGCTGCCTAATTTTAGGAGTACTGCTGCAAGTACTATTGAGCTGGCAATGGGGGCTTCCATGTGAGCTTTAGGGAGTCATAAGTGAAGTCCATATAGCGGTATTTTTACTATAAAAGCTATGATACATGCTAGTCATATGAGATTATTGGATCAGGAGACTAATAGTTCCTGGGTGATGAATGTCATTATTATCTATTTAGTGAACCTAAGGTAATTGGGTATAAATAAGTATAATAAGGGGAGAGACCCTACTAGTGTATAAAATAGAAAATATGAGCTTGCATTGAGGTGTTCTGGTTGTTTACCTCAGCAGGTAATAAAGATTAGCATAGGGGTAAGTGTAGCTTCAAAGAGAATATAAAATATGATTAGTTCTGTGGTTGTGAATGCTATAATTTAAAAAATCTGTAGGATAATTAATATAGAAACATAAAGCTTTTTTCGTTGGGAGGATTCATTGGACGGGTGATGTTAAATGGCTTTGAAGACCATTGGTCTTGTTTAACCTAAATTTCTAGATCATAGATAGTGTTAATGGGGAAATGGGTAAAAGGAGGGTAGAAGAGACAAGTGAGGGGAGGAATAATGTGGGCTTTGTGTTTTCAAACTGTCATTTTATTGTTATGTCATTGGATGTGGGAAATATTGTCACTGAGGCAGAGTAAATTAAGCATACCTAAAAGTATAGGTTGAGTAGGGTTATAATAGCTATAATTGTTGGGGAAATAAGACTGTCGTTTTTTGTAAGTTCTTGAATAATGACTCATGTAGGCAGAAATCCTGTTAATGGAGGTAAACCTCCTAGGGACAATAAAATTGATGGAACTATAGGCTAAGCCTAAGTTCCATCCCCTTATCCCAATCTTCATTTAAAAAAATCAACCCCTGCTCTACAGAAGCAGCCACTAAATATTTCCTTACACAGGCAACTGCTTCTATCATTCTCATAATAGATAATACATAGCAGTATAGGAAGATTGAAGTGAAATCATTACAGACTGAGGCAGTGATGAGAGGAGAGTCTTTGCTTCTGTAAACTTTGGTGACCATAAGTTCATAAGATTGTCATTCAGAAACAACATACTGTGAATGGTTATAACTGTGAAGTAGGGAAATCCCTGGCTAAGCAAGAGACTGTAAGTGCCTTATCTAAGTCAAAGTGGTTCTGAAAACTTCAGCAGTCATTGTGGAGGTTATTTTAGAGGGAATGGCAACTTTAATTATGGAGGAAACTACAATGGTTGTGACAGCTTTGGTGGCAGCCATGATGGTGGTGGATATGATGGCAGTGGGGATAGTTATAATGGTATTGGTAATGATGGAAGCAATTTTGGAGATAGTGGAAGCTACAGTGTACAATGGCAATTTCAATAATCTTCAAATTCTGGACCCCTAAAGGAAGGAGACTGTAGAGCACAAGCTCCAGTTCTTATACCAGGAGAGCCAATACTTTGCCAAACCACAAAAGCAAGGTGGTTATGGTTGTTTTAGCATCAGCAGAAGCTATAGCAGTGGCAGAAGATTTGAACTACTGCCAAGAAAAAGTGCTTAGCAAAAGAGGAAAGCCTGAAAAATAACAAGAAAGCTACAGGTTACAATAGGTTTATGAACTCAGCCAACTGCAGTGGCAGGATCTACATCCTACATAAAGAGATGCTTTAGAACATACTCCTATAAGCAAAAAACCAAAAGGATAGTATTTGTGACTAGCTATATAACAGGTATTTTAGGTTTTGTTCTGTGGAAAGTATGAAGCATTATAACAAAAGTTTTATAATATCCTTATTTTTGTACACATGTTGTTGATCGCTAAATGTAAGAGTCTGATCTTGATGTTGATTAAATACGTCTTTTTTTAAAAAAACTCAGTGGAGTTTTTCTGCTGAACAGAAAAAATAGATTCAGCTAAAGAAAAAGTTAATGAAGTAGGTAGGAGATAGATTTAAAGAAATTACCCAGAATGTTGTCCAAGATATAAAGAAAAAGTACAAAATGGATTAAGAGACATGGAAGATTGAATGAAAAGGTTCCTCATATACTTATACTAGAAGTTCCAGAAAGAGACAGAGAATGGGAAAAATGAGTGCTTTCCAGAATGGATGAAATATATAAACCCTGTTTCAAGAAGCATAACTACAAGGTAGAATTAACAAAATAAATCTATAACAAAACATATTGCTGAGACACTGTAGAGAGTAGAAGAAAAAGAGAAGACGCAAAAAGCTACCAGAGAAAAAAGTAAAGTTGTCTAAAAAAGAACAATAATCAAACTAAGAGTAGACTTTTTCAAAGCATTGATAGAAAGCAGACGGCAATGGAATCAATTTTCAAATTTCTTGTCAATTTGTAACTTTATATCCAGCTGAATTATTATTAAAGAGCAAGGAAAACATAAAGACATTTTGGGACAAAATCTACCAAGAGCATACTCTATCTAGGAACTTCAGGAAAAAGGAAATATATTCCAAAAGGAAGAACTGAGATGCAAGAAGATATGATGAATAAATAAATTTGTTCTTGTGCAGGTAAATGTAGGCAACAGTGAATATTTAGAAATAACTAGTAATTACTAATGTCTGGTAATAAAACAAAGTGAAACAAAGTATTGGCAACAACATCAAGATGGAAATGGAGTGATCAGTTTTAAGCAGTTTAACTTTTTAAAATTGTTTAGAAGGGTAGAAGTATTGATAAACTTTAGACATTGTTAAGTAAGCATGCTAAAATTTTAAAGATAAAATTATAACAAAAAAATGAATAATTTATCTCATAGAAAGATGAAAATAATTTTTACACCTCTTCAGTCAACCTAAAAGGAGAGTGAATTTGCAGGTGTGGATGTGGGAAGAACTTTCTGAAAGCTGGGAAACTGGTTAGGATAGTAGAAACTCACAGCAGAAACAAAAAGTCCTTAGGAATAAACAGTAATTGCTATGCAGAACTATTAAGAAAGAAACCTACAAAACTTTAGTAATGAAAAGGAGATACTTTGAATGAATGGAGAGAATACTACAATAGACCTAATATTATAAAATGTCAACTTTTCACTAAAATTAATCTAATCTATAAAGCTACAATTCCAATACACATTAGCCAAGGATGATCTGGACTATTTCTTTTAGGCAGGTTCCCTCCCTTCCTCCCTTTCCCTACACCAATTTATTTTCTCACGTCTCAATCTGGATTCAATGATAAAGCAAGTATTTGATAAGTTCATATGCTTTTTCAAACAAAGGAATGAATAAACAAAAGACTCAACTGTTCTTCAAGTAATTCTGATGTACACGTTCAAAAAAAATTCTCATCAAGCCTGGTACAAATTCATACCATAAAGGTAGTACCCAGCTTTGAATCTCTCAGAAGTATGCAAACCAACCTCTTGCCAAGATTGTTTTGTAAATTGGTTACAACTGAAATTATTGTAGGTTTTCTGAGAGCCACAAATATATTACAATATTGACTTCTTAGTGTTAATCTAATGAAAAATAATCTGCAACAATTAAAATACAAGAATAGGAGAGCATTAACTATGCTTACTACTTTCAAAACACTTCTTAAAGTAAAGAAAACTCCGATTTTATATGGTAACTTCAATAGCCTGCTATTTATCATATGGCTCAGAAAGTGTCTTCAAGTAAGTCTTTGGTGTATACATAATGACCTGTACATGAAAGCATCAGAAACTCACACTCTGATTTCCTGCAGATGAGTAAAAGGATCTCAAAAGCCTAATGATCCCTAAGAGCTGGTTGTCTCAAAACATGATCATGCTACTAGAATTTTCTTCCCCTATACTCTGTCCCTACTCCCATTACAAATGAATAACTAGAGCTTGAAAGCTAGTATAGCTGGTATAACCCTTTTTACCAGATTTACACATTTTCCTCCAATCCTAATTAGTATAAATCCAAGATCTCTCTCTTGAGGCTCCCACTGCAAACTATCCAAGAATCCCCAAGCCTCATTGAATCTAAATGGGTTAGTATTTCCAAGCAGCCTAACTGGAAAGTCTCTTTAGCCTACCAGCATTACTGCTTCTGTTACTTACATAGGACCCCATCATTGAACACCAGCCCTGCGGAGTTGCAAGGACTCTAGCTCAAAGATCAGGTATACCCTTGCCAGTGCAGATCCCTGAACAGCCCAAAGCTCACACTTAGGTTCCAAAGGTATAGCTCTTTTATTTTTCACTCACATATTCATCTATTGTTCTCAAAGAATGACAATATGTCTTGGTGGGTAGATCCACAGGTTCTTCAGCCTCACTTACATGTTTTGCTAGAACCTCTCCTTCCCAAAGAACCTCCATGCTTTTATGTTGAACGGGAATCACAAGCAGACTCTCTCATAATGAATTCCCCTTTAGGGACCTTGAGGTCCTTTCATGCCAGCAGATTATTTTTTAGGGCCACACTCTTAAAAACGGATTTCTCTAATTCAATTCCTAGGAAGATGAGGGTGGAGTCTCACACTCATTCCATACTATGAGCCTCCAAGGATCTTTTTGCAAACTGATAAACCACAGGAATTTTTCAAAGATTCTGCTAATGTCCTCACCCTAGGGTAAGGAGAGTCTAGTAGTGTTCTTATACTAGCATAACTAACTCTGGGTACACAAATGACTCCTTTCATAATGAGATCCTGCTCTAAGCTGATTTATGTCTTCATCTGATACCTAGTATTTACAGTACACAGACCCACTAGCTTAAAAACCTCACCCATGCCTTCAGGTAAGATGGAGTCGACTGGAGGCCAATCCTCCCACTGTGACAATTAGAAAAAACTATTTTCAAAATCTTACTTTTTAAAGACATTGGAGAGTTGTAGAAGCAACTCAAGGACAAAAAAAAAAACAAAAACAAAAACAAAAAAAAAAAAAAAAAACCTAAATTACCCTGGAAATTTAGTCTAGTCTTCTTGGGTAGACTCTCTGCTGGCCATTTTCTCCTCTGGTTGCCAATTCTAGGCATAAGTTGAGGTTTGGACCAAACAGAGAATGAAACCAGGCCAATCTTACTTTAAGTTTCTATTCTTCTCTCCTTACAACCTACCACAAGGATCACAAAATGTGAGTTTGGTGCTTAATTACATCATGCTAAGAATGAGGGATGATTAGAAGCCATTGACAGGAGAAGTGGTGTATACACACACACACACAGTTTACCCTAAGGACACAATGATATAGATGGATGATGCTAACTTAAGGGTGGGTGGGAGTGTGGGAAAAGTGGGAGGAGTCAGGAATGTAAATACAATCTTCACACTCCAAAATGCTGGCACCAGGCTCCCTGATGTCAAAGCCAATGCTTCAGTAAGAGGATTCCAGCCCATCTGGATCATCCTAGGGTTGCTGGTACAGTAGTCCTCACTTATGCTTAGGGGATACGTTCCAAGACCCCCCAGTGGATGCCTGAAACCTCGGGTAGTACTGAACCCTATATACACTACATTTTTTCCTATACATACACACCTATAATAAAGTTTAATTTATAAATTTGGCAGAGTAAGAGATTAACAATAGTAACTAATAATGAAATAGAAAAACTATAACAATATATTGCAATAACAGTTATGTAAATATGATCTTTCTCTCTTAAAACATCTTATTGTACTGTCCTCACCTATTTTTGAACCACAGTTGACTGCAAGTAACTGAAACTATGGAAAGATAAATCACAGATAGGGTATGTAAACCAAAAAATAAAATGCAAGTCCCCAACCATCTGAATATAACCCCCGGCTCATCAAAGGGCATTCCAGAGTTAACCTGGAAAACTACTTCAGGCCATGATGGGAAGAGGGGGTCAGACATGCCTCATTATACCCTCATTCCTTTTGAAATTACTGATAGAACAGACTCTTTAAGTCTGATTTAAAAAAAAAAAAAATTTTACAATCTATTCCCTTTGAAGCCTGCTACCTGGAGAATTCACCTGCATAATAAAACCCTGGCCTCTACAATCCCTTATCTTAACCCTTTCTATTGATTCTAAGTCTTTAGATAATAACTTAACTCTTTCAACCAATTGCCAATCACAAAATCTTTGAATCTACCTGTGACCTGAGAGACCCCACGTCCTGTTGTTTCTCTTTTCCAGACTGAACCAATATACATTTTACATGTATTGATTGATGTCTTTTGTCTCCTTAAAGTGTATAAAGCTAAGCTGTGGCCTAAACTCTTTGGGCACATGTTCTCAGGATCTCCTGAGGGCTGTCACCAGCCATCGGTCACTCATATTTGCCTCAGAATAAATTTCTTCAAATATTTCACAGGGTTTTACTCTTTTCATTGACAGGAGACTACTGTATGCCAAACATGAAGATGTCCTTAGGTGTGTGGCATGTGTGCTGGGGAAATTAGCCCCTTCTCTATATCAGTGACTTTTAATCTACCATCTAATATGAGTGCTTAATTAATGCATAACCTACCCCTCTCAGAGTGTCCAACAAGGTCTTGATGACCTCTATCAGAAACCTAACACTTGTGGCATTTAAGAGACAGTGAAGTGGTTGGGGGAGATATGGGTAAAAATGTGAGCTAGTGGGGCCATTACCTCAATGAGCAGGCATCCCTGAGTGACAATGGACTGGAGACTTGAATCTGTGCTTCCCTCAGTTACTGTCCATGTCTCTGGGCACAGCCTGTCTCTCACTTGAGCACCTGAGCCTTCTAGGTGTGAATTTTGTATTTAGAAATATTGTTGTTAGGTATAAATGGCTCTTTTAAAACACAAACCAACCATCCCTTAAGGGCTCGGGGAAGAATAAGCAACGAGTTTTAACAGTAAAAGAAAATCTATGTTGAACTGTGAGGGCAGAACTACACTATCTTCAGATCTTCACAAGAGAATTTCAAGGGTAATTTGGATTATACTTTAGCACATGCCCTCTGGGTAAACTGGGTCTCAACTTGGCTTGGACCACCCAAATATAATGTGCTACCTCTCTAAGAACTGCAGCCACGTGCATAACCTATCCCCCTCAGAATGCCCCATGACACTCACATAACATTAGGAAGGTAGAGTAACAAATTCTTCCTCTTATATAAGTCTAGTTGAATTTTTAAATATGTTTTCATTGATTGAGGCTATGAAAATCCAAAATGTCCTACTCGGCTGTGGCTGTACTGGCAAGCAGAGATCTTTTCTCCCCTGGCCCCTTTATCTTGCAAGATGCCCACAGTGTCCTGAATGTGGTCAACCAGTTCTGGGTGAGTTCTTTTGTGCTGACAACCCTTAGACATTAGTGAGACCCTCTAGAGTCCTTGAGAATGTATGTGAGGGAGCATTCAAATAGATAACCAGAAATGCTGGTAAAAAAAAAACAACAAAACACTGGGTCCCAGTCACCCCCTCCATCCTGCCCCTTTGGATCCACCCTGGGTTGGTGTGGGGCAGACTGGGCCCTATCCCAGATTAACTGAGAATTTCTGGAGATGGGCCAAGGTGTTGGTATTTCTTAAAAGCTCCCCGGGGATTACAATAAAACCAAAGGTTGAGAACCATTGACCTATATTATCCCAATACATCCTCTTAGCCATACTATCAAATAACTTGTCAAATAAGTCAAAGCTAGTGAATAACAGCAAGTTGGTGATAGTGAAAAACAGCAGTTTCCAGTCTCCAAGCGAATGCTTTCCCTGACTACACAGTAAACAGTTATCTCTGAATTAGTTCAACTTATCAACTCTGCTGATGGTAATCAAGGGTGAAGCTCAGAGCATTGGGAATCCTATGCCATCATGGTGAATTAGGGGCAGGGGGCAGTGCAGGGAGAGAGGCCACATTTGAAAAGGAAGAACATTCCAGAATTCCCAAAAGTTCTGTTTCTGAAGGGAGAAACACTATTCTACTAGTTATCAAGACCCCCAAATCTCAGAATTATCCTTGAGTCCTACTTTTCATATAATCTCTATGTGCAACCATTTCTGTGTATTCTTTCTTTCAAATATTTTTCCCTTCCTCTTCTTTCTCATTGCCACCATCCAAACCAAGGCCTATATCACTTCATTTCTAAATTATTAAATTGAATGCCCAATGAGACTCACTGGCACCAGACTTTCTTCTCATCAATCCACCTTGTTCACTCTTTCCAAATAAATCACTCTAAAAGTGTTTCCATCGTTTCTCTGCAGTCTTCCAAAATCTTCATTGGTTCCTAATGCCTAAAAGGTCCAAATCCCATACTCTTTCACAATCTAGCCCATACTTCCCCTTCCAAATCTGTTCCCCATGAATCCTTCCAGTCTACTCACTGCTGCTTAGACATACCAAGCATATCTTCAGCACACACGGTGCATCCTGTGATGGGAAGAGCTTTAAAATGGGACAATTCTGCATTCTGATCCCCATTCTGGGTAAGACTGGAGAATTATTTAACCCATCTGAGCTAAGTTCTTCCTTTGCCACAGTTGAATAACAATAGTAATTTCATACAATGGTTGTGGGGATTAAAGAGTGAATGGGTACAATGATACAAGCAGATATGGGGGATATTGGACATGGTGAATATGGTTACTACTTTGCTTAAACAAGTTCCCTAGCTAGTAGTGATCCCTGTTCCCCTTTCTTCCTGGGCTGGGTATGAATATACTCTCTCATCTCCAGACCATCACTCAGTGCACAGCTCTGGCCACTTGGCTGAAGCTGCAAACCATATTTCTGCTTTGCCAGCCACTCCTTGGTTGGCTCCTCAGAAAGATATCAGAGGGGACTACAAGGCTGGAAGAGGAGAAAGACAGGGGATGCGCTCTGTCTGCTGGATGTTCCTGTCTGTGTTATTTCAGCAACAGTTCCTCCTGCAGCAGCAGCAGCAGCAGCAGGTTCTAGTTTACAGTTTTCTCTCACCCTGCAGACCAGCCTTATTGTGGCTTTAACAGATACCAACACCATCAGGCCAGGACCGCCACCTTAGCTCCAAGTTTCTAATTTCAAAAAATCCCAACCTCTTCCCTTTGTTCCTCTATATCTAAGAGTGCTAGCTGCTTCCTGCACCTCCTATTTCTGCAATAGCCCAGGGTTCCCTTGATGTTCTCCAGTTGTCTATATTGAATTGTCCGTTTCTGTAACTGGTGTGTTTCCTGACCAGGTCCTGGCCAGTCCCCTTCCTGTCTCCCCTCCTTCACGGGGGGAATACACTCTGGAGGTGCTTACACACACCTCCCTGCAAGAAGGTCTCCATGGCCACCCCATCCTCTGAACTCTACCGACCCTCAGACTCACCATAGAGCTGGCGTGAACCTCAGAAATGAATTTCTTTTCTTTTCTTTTTTTTTTTTTTTTTGAGATGGAGTCTTGCTCTGTCACCCAGGCTGGAGTGCAGTGGTGTGATCTTGGCTCACTGCAACCTCCACCTCCCAGGTTCAAACAGTTCTCTGTCTTAGCCTTCCGAGTAGCTGGGATTACAGGCACCCGCCACCATGCCCGGCTAATTTTTGTATTTTTTGTAGAGACAGAGGTTTCATCATCTTGGCCAGGCTGGTCTTGAACTCCTGACCTCGTGATCCACCTGCCTCTGCCTCTCAAAGTGCTGGGATTACGGGCATGAGCCACCGCGCCCAGCCGAATTTCTAATATGACTCTCTCGTCTTGCACTTGAAGAGGCTGAGTTTCAGAAGTTACCGTCAAAGGCACAGCCTCCACCTGTGCCTGCCTTCCATGACAAGCCGCCCACGTGGCCCATTCACTAAGAACTCAATCATCTGAGGCTCTGAAGCACCTCTTTAAGTACTGTCTAGAGTATCATCCAACTGACGCTGCTCAGCTAGGCATCTTTCTAAAGGAACACAACTGTGAGTCACTGGGTCCGCAGAGGACTTGGTTCTATATGAACACCGTGTATGTTGGCATGTCGAGAAGACTCCAACTAAAGTCTGTTGAATGAACTATTTAATCCAGAACTTCGAGCATGCAGAAAGGATGTCCATGCTCTCATATGTTCTCAATTATTGCTAGCAAGGACCAACACCTGTATCCAATAACATCTGGGAAGTGTAGTTTTACGACCTGCATAGATGCCGAAAGGTCTCCGGAGTTGTTTTCTCTTTAGATGTAACAACACAGAAGCTTTACTAGAATTTCACAGGAATACATATCCTATTCACTAGACAAGAAGTGCGTGTAAGTTCACAGCAGTTATACCAGGTGATGTTTCCTCACTGACAGAATTTAATATTAAAAGTTATAAATAAAGTCTTAATGGGACAAAACATTTTAAAGAGGTCGCCCAGTTTTCAAATGTCCTTCCATTAATTTGGCTGTAATGTGATAACCTCACATTATGCAAAGGGAGTGACTAACCCAATGAGATGTCTTTTCTGTCAGTTACCAGGGCTGTGCAGGGCTGTGTCAGACTGACACAGGGACCATGTCTAGGACTCGGGGAGAGTGACCTGATCCTTGTCACCTCCTCTGCAGAGCCTGCCTTCAAAAGAAGGTAGGCTCCGCCTTGGGATCGATTTGTAAAACAAGTCCCGTCAATGTGCAGCTGCTGGAGGGATGGAAAGAGTGGGGACTGGAGGTTGCCACAGAAGCAGGCTGCTCTCGCCAAAGGAAGGCAATGGAGGATCAAGTGAAATGAGTTAAAATGTAACTTTGGCCTATGCTTCCTAATTTCTTTATATTGATTTGGAAAATCTCATGTAAAATGAATTCAGGGGGCTCATATTAGCCAGATAATTATTTTCTTTCTCTGCTTTATTTTTTCTTTTGAATTGTTCCCAGCCTTAGAATTGAAGAGCAAGTGTCCAGTGGACCAGAAAAGCATATGGAGAAAAGATTGATTGCAAACATATACTAAACACACTATGTGCCAGACACTGGGGGAAGCACTGAGTAGCCTATGGCAGAGGTAGGCTGCACATTAGAGTCACCTGAGGAATATTTTTAAAAACCCAAAGCCCAGTTTACACTCCATGCCAATTAAATCAGAATGCCTGGGTGGAGCAGTAGTTTCCGCAGATTCCCCAAGTGATTTCAATTGTACCATGGAGACTGGGAACCATTGATCTAGGCCCTAGGGAGAAAGAGAGTGAGCTTTGGAGTAAAGCCAACCTGGGTTCATATTCCAGTTCTATAGCTTCAGGCTGTGTCATCTTAAGAAATTTAAACCTGGCAGGGCGTGGCGGCTCACGCCTGCAATCTCAGCACTGTGGGAGGCCAAGGCAGGTGGATCATGAGGTCAAGAGATCAACACCATCCTGGCCAACATGGTGAAACCCCATCTCTACTAAAAAACAAAAAATTAGCTGGACATGGTGTCGGGTGCCTGTAGTCCCAGCCACTCGGGAGGTTGAGGCAGGGGAATTGCTTGACCCTGGGAGGTAGAGGTTGCAATGAGCCAAGATTGTGCCATTGCACTCCAGCCCTGTGACAGAGTGAGACTCCGTCTCAAAAAAAAAAAAAAGAAAAAAGAAAAAGAAATTTAGACCTTTTGAGTCTTGGCATCTTTCTTAGCCAGTGAGGATATCAATATCACTCTGAAAAAATAACAATACAGTCATTCATTGCTTAACAATGGAGATACAGTTGGAGAAATATGTCCTTAGCCTATTTTCTCATTATGCAAACATCACAGAGTGTACTTACACGCACCTAGAGGGCATAGCCTACTACATACCAAGGCTGTATGGTACGGCCATCTGCTCCTAGGCTATAAGCCTATACAGCATGTGACTGTACTGACTACTGCGGGCAACTGTAACACAAGGATAAGTATTTGTGCATCTAAATATAGAAAAGGTACAATAAAAACACAGTCTTATAATCTTATGGTGCCACCGTTGTATATGCGGTCCACGGTTGACCAAGACGTTATGTGGCGCATGACTGCAACCATTTACAATTCAAGGCAGGGTGAATGAGGAATTAATGGTAGTGCAGTATGGGAGACAAGAGGAGCAAGCTAGTTCTGTCCAGGAGCATCAAAGAATGCTTCTCAGAAGAGCAGCCATCCATCTGAACTTTAACTTATGGGAGCTTTTGGATGGGCAGAAAATGAAGAGAAAAATCTTCCTAACTGAAGGAACAGTAAGTGGAGGCATGGGAAGAACATCAGCAGGTTCAGGGATCAGTGGGGAGACTCCTGTGGCAGGAGCCAAGGGTCTTGGAGGGTATGGTGGGGACGTGTCAGGGACACCATGGAGCCCTTGGGTCCCCTCCCAGGAGCCAGGGCCTTTACCTTTACACGGTGAGAAATCAGTGCAAAGTCAGCAGTGGAAATGGTAGGACAAAACCTGTGTTTTAAGGCTGAAAAGAGGGGAGTTTGGAGGCAGAAAAGCCAGGCAGAGGGTCACAGGAATGGATCAGGCACGGATCAGGGAGGGGAGTTAGGCACTGAATTGCAGAATGGGTACAAAACTCTCCAGCCATCTGGCACTAGGAGCTACTGATTCACTTTGGGAATTCAACCGCCAGCGTTTCTGTGTGCATTGGTGGTTGGTGATGTCATTTACACAGCTTTTTAGGGGAAAGACATTGAGTTCCGTTTGAAACTGGAGCAAGATGTCAGATAGGCATTCGAAAATGTAGCTCAGCAGCTCCACAGGGATGGGGGTAGCGTCAGGAGGGGGTGGGTGGGAGAGAGTGAAACAGTGAGGGGACCCTCCAGGACCACATGAGAACTTTGAGAGAGGCCTCCATTTAAGGTGGCAAAGGAAGACACGGACCAGAGAGCTTGGAGAAAACCCTCTCCAGACACTCAAGGAAAAGAGTGTCTCAGAGGCCGAAGGAGGAGAGTTCCCAGGGCTTGGTGGTCAAATTCGAACTGGGAAATGGGTAGTCATCCTTTTCCCTTAAAAAACAAATCCATAAAAGCAAGCTTTGTGGTATTAAAAAAATAATAACAACAACAAGAATCAGGGCCTGTCAGAACAGAGTTTGGAGGATTAAAGAAGGAATGTGTGAAGAGATACCAGAGGCAGAATGATGCGCAAAAGCCCTAAAGTAGGGAGTGAGTAGGAAGAAGCTGAATGGCAGCTTAAGGGAGAAGCAAGATTGAAGAGGTCTGGTTTCTAGGAAAACACTGGACTCTTTAATTAGGTCAAGGAAAAGGGTGCCTGGACATGAAGATGACAGAGAAAGAGACGAAAAAAGGATGTGTTAAGATCCTGGAGCAGATTGGAGCCAAGACAGTAAGAGTGCAGATAGAAGGAAAACTTAGGCTTGGAAGAAGAAAATGGAGATCAGTATTTCTTGAAGGATTAGTAAGATATTTTCAAGTAGCATTAAAGGCCCAGCTTCCTAAAAATGACATCTAGGCTTTGGAAATGAAACAGTGATAAGAGGATGAATCTAGGCTTTGGCTTTGGGAATAGAGTTCAAAAATCAAAACAAAATGAGCTCATGACTGGGAAAGTATTTCCTAAGCTATAAAACATGAATCATTTTGTAATGTATTGTTTTCACTCTTTGAAATGGATGGGTGGAGGGACTGTGGGGCAGATGGGGCACGTGAACCATCCATGTGGACCCTGATATTGCCCAGGATGATGGCAAGGGATACAAAGGGAGAGCTATATGTGTTTATCAGGGAACCTGGAGAAGGGTCCAGATATCAATGGATGACAGGGAAGAGGAAGATACATCCCCTTGCTTCATATGGGCCTGCAAAGAAGGATGGTTGTTTAACAAAAAAGTGTCACAGGGACATTTGGGTGGCAGCACTGTACAGTGAGAAGGAATGCTCACCCTTCTTTCAGGACTTGAGAGAACGGTCTCCACCTGAGAGGTCTTGAAGGCAATGTAGTCAATAAGAATGTTCAAGAAGCCTGGGCAGGGTGGCTCATGCCTATAATCCCAACTTTGGGAGGGCATTTGCAATCCAATCACTTTGGGAAGCTGAGGAGGTTCGTTTGAAGCCAAGAGTTCAAGACCAGCCTGGGCAACACAGCAAGACCCCATCTGTAAAAAGAAAATACAGTTGTGTGCACCTGTAGTCCTAGCTACTTGGGAAGCTCAAGTGAGAGGATTTATTGAACCCAGAAGTTTGAGGCTTACAGAGAGTGAGCTGTGATCACATCACTGTACTCTAGCCTGGGCAACAGAGTGAGACCCTGTCTCTTAAAAAAAAAAATTCAAGAAAGCCTCTTTTGGTGGCAAGAAAGAGAAATCCACTCAAAATGGCACAAGAAAGACAGCTGATTGTAAGGATATAAAGATCTGACAGAATTCTTGGTCAGGAAGCAAGAGAAGTTGGGCTTTGAATGATCTGGCATTTGTTTCTAGAAAGATGTTGGAAACCAAAGGAGCTACTTTTCCCTTTTCACTCTCTGGTGGCCCCTCTGCTCTTCTTCAAGGATCCGCTTCCTCTTCCTCTCTTTTAGCCTCTTCCTTCACTTGTTTAAATTTCACACAGCCCAACACGACGACTGCTGCCCTCCTTACTCTCCATCACGACTCACGCTTCACTCACTCTGTGTCTCATTCTTGCTTCCCCAGTTCAGCGAGCAGGAAACAGAGCACTCCTCACCGGCCACGCCAAGGGCCTCTCGCTGGCCTCCGGATTGTTTGCCCAGAGCTCAGGTGTCTCTTCTAGCCCCATCCAGGGCAGCTTCCTAGGGTTTCAAGACCACTCAGGAGAGGCTGGAGTAGAGGACAGAAATGTTGGGCACGTGTAACTTAAAAGGAAAGAAAAGGTGTTATTAAATTCCAGACGGAGTGGGTATAGGAAGTCATGCTTAGGAAATCCACAATGATAAAGACCAATAGGAAGATGGGCAGAGGACAGAAAGCCCACAGAGGAAAATAAAAGAATCTGGATGGCAGGGGCTACCTCATGAGTTGTCACAAGGCATCAAAGAGTAATGGGGTGGGATATAGCCTGGAAGGACAGGGTAAAATGTGTGCAAGCCCTGGGCACATGCCAGTCCATGTTAACCCCACTCACAGGCTCCACTCACAACCTCCAGGGAACCAACTGGCCCTACCCTGGGGTGCAGTCTGGCTGAAAGCCCCAGACCTGAGCAGAAGCTGGCATGACTGAATTAGTGAAGCCTTTCACATTTTCCTTCTTAGAGGAGGAAAGATGCCAAGTAGAGAAGACCTCGTAAAATAATTCTCAAGATTCAAAATATCAGGGAAAGCAGTCTGGGGAAAAGCTGAACTAAGGCCAAACAGGAACTCGGTTGTCCTTCCAGTATGAAATGGTAAGTCAGCCATGGGTCCTGATCCTCACTTGTGCTTGGGAATGACCCACACAAATTCAGAGGTTTAACTCATTGCAGCTATGTTGCCAGAAGTCCTGGAGCCAGCGTTCCACAGGCATGGCCAGTGGGTTGCCCAGCACGTCTGCCTATAGCAGCCAGCCTTTCTCAGAGCCGGGATGCTGTTGCGTGACTGCTTGTTTCACAGAGTTAGTGCTTCCAAACATGCACACAGAAACAGGATGGGATGTGTGGAGGCAGGGGTAGGGGAGAGAGAGGCACACTGTAATGTAAACACAGTGTGTGGAAGGAATGAGGGGTGAAGCAGGACAGAGAATATATCGGTCTGGAAAATGCACAAAAGGGAACACAATGGTGCTTGAAACACTGTCCATTTCCCAGTAAAAGGGACCAGAGCTTCCTTTAGGGACAAAGAAAGTACTAAATAAGCTCAGAGAATCTTGCTGTGCCAGACAGCAAGGAAGTGATCAAAGAATGATGGGACATGTCAGAAGGACACAGAGCCGGACACAAGGTCTCCTCTGGCCAAATGTGACACAGTGTGAGTCTCAAAACAAATAATGATAGTAACAGATTTTGAATAAAATAGGAATTCATTAGTCCATTCAGATACAAATAAACACACTAAGAAATGGAAAGTTAGGTGAGGAATGGGATATTTAGATAGTTTTCAAGTTCCTCCTTACAAAATACTTATGAATTACAAGGGCAGAGGGGGAAGAGCCACCTGGCAGAGACACTTTAATCAAGTGATCATTCTTCCTTGCCAGGAATTGTGCAAATTGAAAAGGTATGTTACCTGATAGCACGCATGGACAAGAACACAGATTACCTTTGGGATTGTCCTGAGAAAGACACATAACTTGAATCTAATCATGAGGAAATATCAGACAGGCCCAAACTGAGAAACATGCTACCGAATAACTGATCCTGAATCTTCAAAAAATGTTAAGAATTTGAAGATCAAGGAAAGACTGGGGGTTGGTTTCAAAGTGAGGAAGAGTGAAGGCACATGGCTACCTAATGCTCTGTGTGATTCTGAAGTAGATCCTTTTGCTCTGAAAGACAGTATTAGGACAATTGGAGAAACTTGCACGGGTTGTGAGTGGTGAGCGTGGGGGTGAGGTCGTGCCTGCTGTCAGTGTCCTGGTTTTCATGGTTGCACTGTGGTTAGGCAGGGGAATGTCTTTGTTTGTTGGAAATGCACACTGACGTATTTGAGGGTAATGGGGCATCATGTCAGCAACTAAACTAAAAAAAAAGGTTTTAGGGTTTTTAAACTACACTTACAACTTTTGTTTGTTTCAAAATGTTTTTTAAAGCCATCAAGTACAAAAAAGTCAGTCTCTCTGTTTTCCCTTAAATGGAGCTTTGTTTTAGAGTGTTAATGGGTTGAATGGGAGGCCTCAGTAAAGTCTGTCCACATCCCCAAACCTGTGAGTGTGAGCTGCTTTGGAAGAAGCGTCTTTGCATATGTGATCAAGTAAAGGATCTCTAGATGAGATCACCCTGGATTATCCAGGTGGACCCTATATCCAGTGACAAGCGTTCTTGTGAGAGACACACAGAGGGGAAGATGCAAAGACGGAGGCAGAGATTGGAGGGACGCAGACTTAAGCTAAGGAATGCCTGGAGCCACCAGAAACTGGAAGAGGTGAGGCAGGATTCTTCCCTAGAGCCTTTGGAGGGAACGTGGCCCTGTTGACGTGTTGATTTTGGACTTCCAGCCTCCAGAACTGTGAAAGAGTAAATTTCTGTTGTTTTAAGCCACACAGTTGGTGGTCATTTGTTACAGCAGTCCAAGGAAGCGAATATAACATACTTTTCTCCTTTCACTTCACTGGAAATATACAAAGCTAGGTGAAAACCAAAAACAAGATGGCTTTGGATGTCCTCATGATTTTAGGCTATCAGAGTCAGAAGGAGAACATTCATTCACCTTCTCAATGGAGCATGCTGCTCGGTGGGAAAAACAATTTCATCCGGTCACAGTGCCACCAAATACTGCATCTGACCTCACCACTGACACACAGAGTGCCTAAGCTCTAGGCTTGTTGGGACTCTTGAAGGGAGCAGTTCTCAACTAGGAGTGATTTTGATCCCTGTGGGCCATTTGACAATTTCTGGGGCATTTTTGGTTGTCATAACTGTGGGATGGGGTGAGTGGATAGAGGTCAGGAAAGCTGTTAAATATCCTATAATGCACAGGACAGCCCCTCACCACAAAGAAGTATCTGCCCTAAAATGTCGTTAGTGATGAGTCTGAGAAACCCTGTCCCAAGGGAACAATTTCTTTTCTTTTCTTTTCTTTTTTCTTTTCTTTCTTTTCTTTTCTTTTTTTTTTTTTTTTTTTTTGAGACGAGGTCTTTCTCTGTTGCCCAGGCTGGAGTGCAGTGGCATGATCTTGGCTCACTGCAACCTCTGCCTCCTGGGTTCAAGCGATTCTCCTGCCTCAGCCTCCCGAGTAGCTGGGATTACAGGAATGTGCCACCATGCCCGGCTAATGTTTGTATTTTTAGTAGAGACAGTGCTCTCTACTAAATTTCACCATATTTAGTAGAGAGCAGAGAGGTCAGGCTGCTCTCAAGCTCCCAACCTTAGGTGATCCACCCGCCTTAGCCTCCCAAAGTGCTGGGAATACAGGCGTGAGGCACTGCACCCGGCCTGGGAACAACTTCTTGCTAAAAGAATCTTGACATTTCTCTGTCAGGGTAGGAAAACAAGAAGAAAGAAGGAGGCACTCCACAAACCCTTCTGGACTATTTTCTATAATTATTATTGTGGTAAGAACAGATAACATGAGATCTATCCTCTTAAGCACAATGTCCTACAGCTGAACTTACTTATCTTGCATAACTGAAATTTTGTACTCATTGAAGAGCAACACTCACTTCCCCCTCTCCAGCCTCTGGCAACCACCATTCTACTCTCTGCTTCTGTTGGCTACTTTAGCTACCTCATATAAATTGTGGAATCATCCAATATTTGTCCTTCTGTGACTGGCTTATTTCACCTAGCATAATGTCCTCAATGCTCAACCATGGCAGAATTTCCTTCTCTTCATGACTGAATAATATTCCATTGTATGAATATAGGATATTTTCTTTATCTGTTTGATATGGTTTTGCTGTGTCCCCACCCAAATCTGATCTTGAATTCCCAAGTGTTGTGGGAGGGACCTGGTGAGGTAATTGAATCATGGGGGCAGGTCTTTCCCATGCTGCTCTCATGATAGTGTGTCTCATGAGATCTGATGGTTATTATAAGGGGGAGTTTCCCTGCACAAGCTCTCTCTTGGCCTGCTGCCATCCATGTAAGATGTGACTTGCTTCTCCTTGCCTTTCTCCATGATTGTGAGGCTCCCCCAGCCATGTGGAACTGTAAGTCCAATTAAACCTCTTTCTTTTGTAAATTGCCCAGTCTTGGGTATGTCTTTATCAGCACCATGAAAACGGACTAATAAACACCATTCATCTGTTGATGGACACAAGTTATTTCCACATTTTGAATATTGTGAATAATGTTGCAATAAACATGGGGGTACAGATATCTCTTTGAGGTCCTAGTTTCAATTCTTTTGGGCAAACACTGAGAAGTGGGATTGCTGGGTCATAGAGTGATTCTATTTTTAATTTTTAAAACAAGCTCAAAACTGTTTTCCATAGTGGATACAGCAACCTACATCTCCACCAATAACATACAAGTTTTCCAATTTCTTCACATCCCCACCAACACTTACTTAAATTATCTTTGATTAAATTATCTTTTGATTTTTTCTTTTGATAAGGCCCATCTGAACAGGTGTGAGATGATATGTCATTGTGGTTTTGAATTACATTTCCCTGATGATTAGTGATGTTGCTATCCTTTTATATACCAGTTAATCATTTGCATGTCTTTTTTGGAGAGGTTTTTATCCAAGTCATTTGCCCATGTCTTAATCAGATTATTTGGTTTTTTACTATTAAGTTGTAGGGATTCCTTATATATTTTATATATTAACTTCTTATTAGATGTATGGTTTGCAAATATTGTCTCCCATTCTGCAGGTTGCCTTTCACTCTTGTTTCCATTGCAGAGATAGAAGCTTTTTAGTTTGATATAGTTCTGCTTGTCTGTTTTTGCTTTCGTTGCTTGTGCTTTTGGTGTAATAATACCCAAGAAATCATTGCCGAGACTAATGTCATAAAGTTTCCCCCTATGTTTTGTTCTAGGAGTTTCATAATTTCAGGTCTTATGTTTAAGTCTTTAATCCATTTCAAGCCAATTTTTATATGTGGTATAAGAAAGGGGTCAAATTTCATGCTTTTGCCTGTGGATAACCAGTTTTCCCAACACCATTTGTTGAAGAGACTGCCTTTTTTGCATTGTGTGTTCTTAGCAATCTTGTGGAAGATTAGTTGACCATATATTTATTATTGGGCTTATTTATGGGCTCTATATTCTGTTCCATTGGTCTATTATGTCTGTCTGTATACCAGTACCATACTGTTTTAATTACTGTTGCTTTTTAATATAGTTTTACATAAGGAAGTATGTTGCCTTCAGCTTTGCTCTTCTTTCTCAAGATTGTTTTGGCTATTCAGAGTCCTTTGTGCTTCCATATGCATTTTAGGATTGTTTTTCTATTTATGTAAAAATAGCATTGGGATTTTGATTGGGGATTATATTAAATTTGTAGGTTGCTTTCAGCAATATGCACATTTTAATAATATTAAGTTTTCTAATCTGTGAACACAGGATGTCTTTATATTATTTGTGTCTTCTTTAATTTCTTTCATAAATGTTTTCAGTGTACAAGTCTTTCACTTCTTCGGTTAAGTTTAGACATTTTTTTTTTCTTTTTCTTTTTTTTTGACAGAGTCTCACTCTGTCACCCAGGCTGGAGTGCAATGGTGCAATCTCGGCTCACCGCAACCTCTGCCTCCTAGGTTCAAGTGATTCTTCTGCCTCAGCCTCCCAAGTAGCTGGGGTTACAGGCACATGCCATCACGCCTGGCTAATTGTATTTTTTTAGTAGAGACAGGGTTTCACCGTGTTAGCCAGGCTAGTCTCAAACTCCTGACCTCAGGTGATCCACCCACCTCAGCCTCCCAAAGTGCTGGGATTACAGGCTTGAGCTACCATGCCTGGCCTATTCTTTTTGATGCTACTATAAATGGGATTGTTTTCTTAATTTGGATAGCTTGTTGTTGACCTCCTGGACTATTTATGTCTTCCAGTTCCAGAAGTCTGGTTTGCAGTAGGATATGGACTACGGATGACATGTGGAAAAACAAGCAAAGAGCCGGGATTTCTGGCCTCAGACCTCCTCTTCAAGCTGGTCTCTTTCCCACTCACACATGGAGAGAATTTTCAAAAAGTGACTGTGGTAAATTGGCTCTGAACACACTTGATGAAACATTTCAGTTCTAACTACTGAACTACAGTGTGCAAAGAGTGTCAGGGCCCCAGCCATCCACCCTGAGGACTTTAGTTCTTCCACCATTCAACCTGGGGAAGAAAACACATCTAGAGCTCTAACCACCCCTCCCTCCCTCCTTCCTTCCTCCTTCCATTTTCCTTCTGCTCAGCATTTACTGACCACCACCAATGCAAACATTGTGCTAAACACTGGGAATGAGAAGATGAATAAGTACATAACTAATAGAAGGAACAGAGAGAGACATTAAAATAGGAATTGTTGAGTGCTGTGACAATGGCATCAATAGATGTAGAACTTTTTTAAAAGTTTCTTGTACTTGACAGGGCAAATCAAATGAAATTTCAGGATTCATATGTTCCAGAGGGGCGAGGGAGAAAACAACCTGGGAAGATAAAGTTGAAACAAATATCTCAAAGCTTAGTTCAGTTGTCTCTCCTGTGGCAGAAAACTGGCTGTAGGATGAGTACCCCTCCTTGTTTTCAAAAACTCAGCGTGTTTTTTAATATCTGGTTAGACCTCTCAGAATTAAGAGGCATCTAGAGATATTTTTGAAGGCAAATATACAAGTCCTAAAAATCTACATGTATGAAAATGCTTCCCACCGAGACCCAAAAGGAACTTACTGGTCTCACTGTGGATGCCATAGGGCCCCTGGGGTTTGGGGTTTTCCGTGGATATAATCACATTTGTCCCAGGCGAAGATATTAAGGCCTGAGACAGCTGTCATGACTCAAATTCTCTGTTACTGGGATCATGTAGAAAAAGGAGGCAGATTTCCCAAAGGATCTTTTTAACTTGTCTTTGGCTGTGGTGGCCATTGATTATGGGGTAGTCTCATTTGACATTTTGATTGAAACACCTACTTGCCAATACCTTGGCAATTTTTAAATGCTAATATTTTCTGAAGTTCCAAGATCCTAGTTATATGGGCAAAGATGTTCAAAGGAGTTGATGCAGGGAAGGGGGGCACTTTGTAGCCCTTGCATATGAAAGTGCAATAACAGTGCCATTTGAATAGTTGATACCCCTTCCTGGTGACAGCTGCAGGCACATCAGAGCTGGGGACTGCTCAGCTAATTGAAGTGCCCTGTAGGTTCTCTTTGCCCTCAAGAACCTTTCTGATAAATAGCTCTTGACCAGCTCCTTATATGGCTACAGACAGTCCCAAGAGGCTGAGATGTATTTTGGACACAATCTGATTCTCATTTGTCAAGGGTCTCGGGCCTTCAGCTTTGCAGCCAAGGGAGACAGCAGTGGGCTCCAGAGACCCTTGTGCCCTGGCCCTGTTGCAGTCACTTTTCCTCTGAAGATTCCCCCTTATCTTAAAAAAGAGACGTGCCTGGGGCTCGTCACATCGTGTTGGGCAATGGCTAAGATAATCTGAAAGAAAGTATGAGGGGGAAATCAGAACTGGCAAAGTTGCACAGGAGGAAAGTGGCTCTTGACTCGTTCACCTTTTGAGAGCCTTTGGGGCCCACTGAGAAGCATTTCATAAGCCCCCTTGGGTGTGACATACAGGCTGTCTATTTCTGCTTGTTTACTACTTAGAAGAGCCACACCAGAGGAAAGGGCTATTGGCGCTGCCTGGCATCTGCCATGTCTGCACCTGGGGACAGCACATGAGGACTTTGTCCCAAGGACTGTGGACCTTGACAGGCCACAAGCATCATGAGCACACTGGGTTTTTTTCTCGATCACTGATGAACTGGGTGAGACCCAATGCATGATGAATGTTAATTGAATGAACGAATGAAACAAAGAAAGAAGCTGGTGGCTCATGAGAGCCTTATGCTTGGATCCTGCAGCAAATGGAAGTAAAACTAGGTTATCATGGTTGATTCTGTTGAAGTAACTAAAAGGATGACTTCCCACAGAATCCCTGAAACTGTCTGTTAATGACCCTACAACACAGATGGTCAAGAGCATGATAGCCATAAAAGACGAAAACTCATTTTGATGTTCATGTTGCAGTAGGCAGGATATTTTGGCTTTTTTTCCAAGGATCTTGACGGCTCCTGGCATCCCATATCCCCTAGTCAGGGTGTCCACTCATGTGTCAAACCCGTGCTGGCCCCCGGAAGGCTGCAAGCACTCTGTCAAACAGCTGCCCCTTCTCACCTCCCCTCAAGAAAACTCTAGAGCAAGAATACATTCTACCTTCCCCAGACAGACTTTTCTTACTGGGGGGCACATCTTCCCCGAGGAGTATAAAACAGGAGGGGAAAATACTTCCAGGGAAAACAAGAAGCGGGAATGGAACAGGCAACCCTTTTGGGCTCCACTCATGGCAGCCCATATTTAACGTGGAACTGGAACTGTGGAGTGAGAGCTATTCAGAAACGTATACCCAGGAGTGGTGCGAGCTGTAATATATGAACTGACTTTGGAGTAACATGTAATATGCTCAACATCACATTGCAACCAGGGGAGCTATTTTTTAAGAATAAAACAATGAGGGAGAATAAATATCATTAATGCAGAATGAGTGACGTGGGAGTTCCCAAGGAACGGGGGATTTTCTCACTCTGACATCAGACTCTTAATTGCGGAGAGACTGTCTTAGTTGTCACTAACCTGTTTTTAAAAAAACTAATGTAAAATGTAATTTGCTAGATGTAAGATCCTAGGGTGTTGGGTGGTGAGGGGGTTCCTGAAAAGCCTACTTGGCGGGGTTTCCACTTGGTGTTGATCTCGGAGGAGTGGTCGTGACTGACTGGTCACCACAGCCAAAAAGCCAGCTCTTAACAGGCGCCCTCAGGAACAGTCACTGGCTTTTTCTTGGATGTCTGGAGAGAGAACAGAACACTTGAATTATGACAGCTGCCCCAGTCCTTAATTTCTCCACTTTGTTCTGCTGCGTAGGTGTCCGTGGGCAGTTAGAAGGCCCCGAGGCCCTCCTGGGGGTCCATGGCCCACATTCAAACCCAGCACCAAGGGGCCTTCTAAGCAGGTGGGGAGTGGGTGCAGAGCACACGATGCCCAGTTAGGAAGCATAGCCACGCTTCACTGTTGGATGCAGCCAGGGATTCCTCTCGGAATTCGGTCTGGCAGGTCCCCACCTGGTCAGGATGGATGAGACACTCAGAAGGACCACACTACACGCCTTGTATGTGGAACCTTCCTTTTGGTCAGCATTGGTCTAGTCCCGTTTTCTGAAATGAATGCTGTGAGATGTTAAAAGTCTTCTTTATAAAAGGAGAGAATGCCTCATGATCTAATTGGGATGAGAAGGGCTAGGTTAAACAGGATTCTTTATTATGAGATTTCTCAGGGCTTTCAACATTGGGAATTTCCAAGAGAATGGTAAAGTTTGCAATACATCCTTTAAAAGGCATTTCACTGGACTAATGTTTCTCAAAACCCATTGTGGGAACCCTGGTCTATATTCATTAGAGGAGCCTCTTCCTGTTTTTAGTCCACAGCATTACACTTGTTTTTATGTTTAAACCATCTAATCTAGGAAAATTAGTTCCTGATCTCCCGGAACAACACACATGACTAGAACATGAAGAAAAATGTCCACCTTGTCCTTTGAGATCTGTTCAGCTCTGCACCTTTCTGGGGCATTTGAGGGGCAGTGTTCCTTGGTGCACTTTCCCAGAGGTCGAAGATCCGCAGAGGAGTAATCTGCTTCCAGCTAGAGAGAGTGTGTAGGCAGGGAGTGGAGACAGGTGTGCGACATCCCGCAGCAACCCTGCAAAGTGGCCAGGGCCCAGGACCTCACGGGCTCACCCCCAGCTCCTGGACTCACTGCTTGTTGAGAGGGGATGATGACATTAGTAGCAACTTTACAGAGTGCTTTGAAGGATTAAAACAGTTACACACATGTGATGGTTAATTTTATGTGTCAATTTGAGCGGGCCACTGGTTGCCCGGGTTAAGCACTGTTTTTGAGCATGTCTGTGGGGGCTGTTTCCAGGTGAGACTGGCATCTGGATAGGTGGACTCAGTAGGCTGCCTTCCCTTATGGAGGTGGCCATCATCCTGTTCACTGAGGGCCTGAATGGAGCAAAAGGCAGAGCACAGAGGAATTCGTCGCTTCTTTCCTGCCCGTGAACTCAGACATCCCATCTCATCTTCTCCTGCTGTTGAACTTGGGTAAACATCATTGACTCCCCAAGTTCTCAGTCCTTCAGCTTTCCTGGGTCTCTAGCTTGTGAGCCAAAGGGTGTGTGTGTGTGTGTGTGTGTGTGTGTGTGTGTGTGTGTGTGTGTGTTAATATGAGCTATTGGTGCTGTTTCTCTGGAGAACCCTCACAAAGCAGATTGAGTACCTTGTACAGTATTAATATATGAATAGACACAGTAAACATTAACAATTGTCATTTGGGTGATGTGGAATAAGAAGAAAAAATATCTCCCAGATAAAACCTTATTGGCAAAGTTTGCACAAAGGCTCCTCACTCATTTAAGTTGATATTCCAGGAATAGAATACATTTCATTTCATTTTAACACGATGTCTCCCTGGACTTCTGTAGAACAATGCTCCCTTCTGGTCAAGTGCTGCCATCTTTCCTTCTCTTAGGATCTAGTCTGTCCTGCCTTCCTGCCAATATTTATTGTGTTATATTCTAGAATAGAGAACGTCTAGTTCTAGATCATGAGGGAGTGAAGATGAATGCCACAATGTGGAACTAAAATTCCCTGCGGTCCAGAGGAGCAGAGCGGGAGAGAGACAAGGACACATACAAGTGACGCCCAGTGGGAAAGTATTACACTGAGGGCTCAGCTGGGAGGATCTGGCCATCGCCCTGACATGCAAGAAGCCCTCAATACATTTCTTTTTTTTTTTTGAGACGGAGTCTCGCTCTGCCGCCCGGGCTGGAGTGCAGTGGCCGGATCTCGGCTCACTGCAAGCTCCGCCTCCCGGGTTCACGTCATTCTCCGGCCTCAGCCTCCCGAGTAGCTGGGACTACAGGCGCCGCCACCTCGCCCGGCTAGTTTTTTGTATTTTTTGGTAGAGACGGGGTTTCACCGTGTTAGCCAGGATGGTCTCGATCTCCTGACCTCGTGATCCGCCCGTCTTGGCCTCCCAAAGTGCTGGGATTACAGGCTTGAGCCACCGCGCCCGGCCAATACATTTCAATTGAATGAGGGAATGAGTGAACAAAGGAATCTAATTTGCACTAGATGTGAAAGAGGTTGTCTGGTTTGTAGGGCATAATATTTGTGAGATATTAATTCACATTTTCTCCCTGCATCCTTCTTTTTGCTGCATTTCAAGTGGGATTTTGGAGTTTGGAACCCTTTATCCCAGAGAGTTTTCAAGGAGAAAAACAGAAGCAGCCTGGAAAAGCTTGTGGCTGTCGGGGGTGGGGAACTGGGGGGACTGCCCCCACTGCCGAGACAGCCCAGGGTGTCCAGGAGGCAGGCTGGCGGGGAGAGAGGCATAGCAGGGTGGTCTGTGGGCCTGCGAGTGGCACTCAGACCTCAGAAGAGGTGGCTGGGGACACACATGGGGAGTCTGGCATGGGGGGCCCTGGGGTCCTGTGGCCTGAGCATGCTGCCCAAGCAGAAAGCTGAGGACTTCAGGGATGCTGTGGGCCTGGACGATGCTATGCTGTCAGAGACACCTAGGATACAAGCGTCCTGAAGGCAGATCCACTCTGAAGGTGGAGAACATCCTGTTCCGGACTCAAGTGACATTCCCTGCTGGCTTGAGGGGATGGGACTCATAACAGGAAGGAGGTGGTTTTAAAGAACATTAAAATTTGCACCTTATAAAATTGTAGCCTATGTCCCTTCCCTGAACAAACATACACCATCTTGAGGCTTGCTTACCCTTTTACAATGGCCAGTTGAGGTTTTTGATTCCAAAAGTTTTCTTCCTAAGGTTAGTCATGCACAAGCTGAGGACAAATGGGACTGTGAAATTGACTTGAGGTGAATAGAACCAGAGACAAGCTGCAGAAGGAGGGGAAGAGAACTTCCTTCCTGTCTTCTTTGCTCCTGCTAAAAAATTATAGAGATTACTCTAAGGAGATATAGAGATCACTTGAAGTTCTCCTATTCCTCCAGCCCCTGTGGCTCTCCAGAATTTTCTTGAGAGAGGGCCAAGCTGCCTCTGCTTGAACATTTCCATTTTGGCCAGTTCCTATCTGCTCAGTCTGTTATCCCAGATCCTCAACATCCAGAACTGCAAGACGAGTTCCTTCAAACGCTGGTCTACACCTCCTACCCCTTTAAGATCTTCAATTCCTAGTACAGCCAACTAGAGCTGTCACTACTGCAAAAAGGAAGCCAAATAGGTGATGTGAACATCTTAGAGACACCACATGTCCCTCATTTTCAGCACTCACTTGGGGTACTATGCTCCTGTGTTTACTCAGCTCTCCAGTGACCCAGCACACAGATTTGTTTCAGCTTGATGAAGTGCATGGTCATAGGACAAGAAGGAGAGGAACCAGGAGACGAACAGTGGAAGGAACACGAACATGTTTTAAATACTTTAACTTGCCCTTAAAGTTTCACATGGAAAAAAGATGTAATTAAAAAAATAATTATAGAAATACTGACAGAAATGTAGAAGTAATGCGTGGATGTGAGGTATCAGGGTTTACTGCACTTAGGGGCAGGCAGCTGAATACCTTCGATGTTTTCATTAGATATTGCAGAGTTACATAAAAAATAAACTCACAGAAGTCAATAACGGAGAACCAATTACTACTAAATGTCCAAAGTGGTCACTCACTCCTAAACAAAAAGAAGCCAAAACAGAAATTTCTGAATTTCTATAAAAGAATGACAAGGAGAACACTTCAATAGCAAAATGTACAAGACAAGAAAGTTAGAGAAGAATTGATTGGTTTAAGAATCTGCCTTTGAGAAATAAAATAAAAATGAACCAATTATTCACTTAAGGAAATTAGAAAAATAATAATTCTTATAAAAAAGAGCAACTAGGAAGAATAAATACATAGATGAAAGGTGAAAAATAAAATAGATGGCAAAAAGAATGGTTGAAGTAATTAGTAAATAAAGAACTTGTT
Organism: Macaca thibetana thibetana; assembly: GCF_024542745.1. NCBI lineage: Eukaryota > Metazoa > Chordata > Mammalia > Primates > Cercopithecidae > Macaca > Macaca thibetana. The sequence goes on from NC_065580.1 coordinate 41,984,251, forward strand.
TCTTTGAACGAACAAAATAGATAAATCTTGTGAGACTGATTAAAAGGAGAAAAGAAGAAAATTATAGAAAATTAGAAATGAGAAAAGAAATAACTACAAATACAGATGAAATTAAATACATAAATTATGAACCACTGTCACTCTGTGAATAATGCATTCAACACATTTGAATGCATTATTTCCTATATAAGTGTACAATCAACTGAACACAAAAAGAAGTGAAAAATTTGCATACACTGATCACCAGAGAAGACAGTAAAAAAAACTGCTCAAAAATAAACTGTTAAACCCTCAAAAAACTGGATATAGAAGGGAGATACCGCAACATAATAGAAGCCATATACAAAAGACCCCTAGATAGTATCATACTGAATGGGGAAAAAACTGAAAGCCCTTCCTCTAAGATCTGGAACATGATAAGGATGCCCACTTTCACCACTGTTATTCAACATAGTACTGGAAGTCCTAGCTAGAGCAATCAAACAAAAAAATGAAGGGCATCCAAAACTGGAAATAAATAAGTCAAATTATCTTTGTTTGCAAATGATACAATCTTATGTTTGGAAAAACCTAAAGACTCCACCAAAAAAACAGAATTGATAAACAAATTCAGTAAAGTTGCAGGATACAAAATAAACATACAAAAATAAGTAGCATTTCTGTATGCCAACAGTGAACAATGTAAAAAAGAATTCAGAAAAGTAATCCCATTTACAGTAGGCAGAAATAAAATTATAATAAATTCCTAGGAATTAACCAAAGAAGTCAAAGATCTCTGTAATAAAAACTATAAAATACTAATGAAAGAAATTGAAAAGGACACCAAAAATAGAAAGATATTCCATGTTTATAGATTAGAAGAATCAATATTGTTAAAATGTCCATACTATCCAAAGCAATCTATGGATTCAATGCAATCCCTATCAGAATATCAATGATATTCTTCACAGAAATAGAAAAAACATCCTAAAATTTATATGGAACCACAAAAGACCCAGAATAGCCAAGGCTATCCTAAGCAAAATGAACAAAACTAAAGGAATCATATTACCTGACTTCAAATGATACTGCAGAGCTATAGTAACCAAAACAGCATGGTACTGCCATAAAAACAGACACATAGACCAATGGAATGGAACAGAGAATGCAGAAACAAATTTATACACCTAGAGTGAACTCATTTTCAACAAAGGTGCCAAGAACATACACTGGGGAAAAGACAGTCTCTTCAATAAATGGTGCTGGGAATACTAGATATCCATATGCAGAAAAATGAAACTTGACCCCTATCTCTTGCCATACAGAAGAATCAAATCAAAATGGGTTAAAGACTTAAATCAAAGACCTCAAACTATGAAACTACTACAAGAAAATGTTGGGGAAGGTCTCCAGGACATTGGTCTGGGCAAATATTTCTTTGGCAATACCCCACAAGCACAGGTAACCAAAGCAAAAATGGACAAATGGAATCACATCAAGTTAAAAAGCTTCCACACAGCAAAGAAAACAATCAACAAAATGAAGAGACAACCCACAGAATGGGAAAAGTATTTGCAAACTACCCATCTGACAAGAGATTAACAACCAGAATATATAAAAAGCTCAAACAGCTCTATCTAATGACCCGATAAAAAATGGGCAAGAGATCGAGACCATCCTGGCTAACATAGTGAAACCCCGTCTCTACTAAAAAAAATACAAAAAACTAGCCGGGTGAGGTGGCGGGCGCCTGTAGTCCCAGCTACTCGGGAGGCTGAGGCAGGAGAATGGCGTAAACCTGGGAGGTGGAGCTTGCAGTGAGCTGAGATCTGGCCACTGCACTCCAGCCTGGGCGACAGAGCAAGACTCCGTCTCAAAAAAAAAAAAAAAAAAAAAAAAAGGCAAAAGATTTGAATAGACTTTCTGAAAAGAAGACATATAAATTGCAAGCAGGCATATGAAAAGGTGCTCAACATCACTGATCATCAGAGAAATGCAAATCAAAACTACAATGAGATATCATCTCACCCCAGTTAAAATGGCTTACTTCCAAAAGGCAGGCAACCACAAATGCTGGTGAGGATGTGGAGAAAAGGGGACCCTTGTACACTGTTGGTGGGAATGTAAATTAGAATGACCACTAAGGAGAACCATTTGGAGGTTCCTCAAAAAACTTAAAATAGAGCTACCATATAAACTAACAATCCCATTGCTGGGTATATACCCAAAAGAAAGGAAATCAGTATATCAAAGAGATATCTGCACTCTCATGTTTGTTGAGCACTGTTCAAAATAGCTAAACTTTAGAAGCAACCGACATGTCTATTAACAGATGAATGAATAAAGAAAATGTGTTACTTATACATGATAGAGTACTATTCAGCCATAAAATAGAATGAGATTCCGTCATTTGCAATAACATGGATGCAACTGGAGGTCATTAATGTTTAGTGAAATAAGCCAGACACAGAAAGACAAACATCACGTGTTCTCACTTATCTGTGGGATCTAAAAATCAAAACAATTGAACTCCTGGACATACAGAGTAAAAGGATGGTTACCAGAGGCTGGAAAGGGTAGTGTGGGTTTGAGGGAGAAGGTGGAGCTGGTAAATGGATACAAAAAAATAGAAAGAATGAATAAACCTACTACTTGATAGCACAACAGAGTGACTACTGTAGTCAATAATAACTTAATTGTACATTTAAAAATAACTAATAACTAAAAGAGTATAATTGGATTGTTTTAACACAAAGGATTAAATACCTGAGGGGATGGATACTCCATTTTCCATGATTATTATGCAGTGCATGCCTGTATCAAACATCTCATGTATCCCATAAACATATACACCTGTGTACCCACAAAAATTAAAAACTAAAAAAATTTTAAAAATCCACCATTAGTGCCCAAAATTCAGATGTTTCATGTCTTTTCCCTAATCCTGTAAGGGCAGATAATGTCAGTGTTTATTTCAGGCCATATGAAAATATGGAAAGCTTCTCAATCCTTTTCAAAAACATTTTTAGAGACTGAGTCTCCCTTTGTCACCCAGGCTGGAGTACAATGGTGCAGTCCTAGTACACTGCAGCCTCCCATGCCTGAGCTCAAGGAACCTGTCCCACCTCAGCCTCCCAAATAGCTGGGACTATAGGTGCACATCACCACACCCAGCTAAAATGTTTAAATGTTTTATATTTTATTTTGTAGCCTTACTATGCTTGCCCAGGCTGATCTCAAACTCCTGGGCTCAAGAAATTCTCCTGCTTCAGCCTCTCAAAGTGCTGCGATTACCGGTATGAGCCACAGAGCCTGGTCTTCTCAATTCTTTTATAAAGCTGTAATAATTTTGATGCTGGTAAGTACTGATAAAGGAAGTGTATTATTAGTCCATTCTCCCATTGCCATAAAGAAATACCTGACACTAGGTAATTTATAAAGAAAAGAGGTTGAATTGGCTCACAGTTCTGCAGGCTGTACAGGAAGCATAGTGGCTTCTGCTTGACTTCTGAGGAGGCCACAGGAAATTTACAATCATGTTGGAAGGTGAAGGGGGAGCCAGGAAGTACTTAACATGGCCAGAGCAAGAGGAAGAGAGAGCGGAGGTGACACACACTTTTAAACAACCAGACCTCATGAGAATTCACTATCACGAAAACACCACCAAAGGGAAAAATCTGCCCCCAATATCCAATCACCTGCACCAGGCCCCACCTCCAACATTGAGGATTACAATTTGTCATGAGATTTGGGTGGGGACCCAAATCCAAACCATATCACAAAGTTTAAAAGAAAAACCAAACTGGCAGGTCATTCCATTTGGTCATATTGTTTTATTTCCTATATCCACTGCTAGATTTCGTTTGCTGATAAATTTAGAATGTTTACATTTGTATTCCAGCAAACACACATAAGTTGAGACTCAGGAACACTTACCGTCCTGCTGGAAGGAAGGGTCTTTATAAAGGAAAGCCCATTGGAATGGATTTTGATGGACCCTCACATAGAAATCAAAGCAGAAGGCAGAAGACAACCTGGATTCCAGTTGCCATCTCTGTAAGAAGTCAGGAACAGTGGACCTTGGTCAGGAAGTGTAAGAATGATGTATAAATAATCATCTTTAAAACTTCTACTGTGTTATTTGAGTTGCTCTGGCTCTACCTCTCCACATACTTGCATTAAATGCTTTAAAAAGAAAAGAGCCTTAATGCTGGTCCTCAGGGACAGCAAAACAAGGCAAGACCTGGGAAAATAGCAACCTTCCTGGCACCCAGGCCTGGGGAGGTGAGAATTGCTAGTGTTGTTGTTGTGAGTGGGCTCAACAGTTGAGCAGAGTAGTTGAGGAGGGGGTCTTGATTCCACGTCATCAGGCGTAAGGTCTAGGAAGTTCACATCATTTGCTTCTCTCAAGTTCAGGGAAGGTGTCTCTCTCCTCACCTGATTAGCCCTTGATAGAGTATCCAAATCTGATGCTGAGTTGTAATCCCCAATGCCGGACGTGGGCCTGGTGAGAGGTGTTTGGATCATGGGAGCGGATCCCTCATGGTTTGGTGCTGTCTGATAGTGATTCTGATTGCAGCATGTGGGCCGGGTGCAGTGGCTCACGCCTGTAATCCCAGCACTTTGGGAGGCGGGCGGATCATGAAGTCAGGAGATGGAGACCATCTTGGCTAAGGCGATGAAACCCCGTCTCCACTACAAATACAAAAAATTAGCCGGGCATGGTGGCGGGCGCCTGTAGTCCCAGCTACTCGGGAGGCTGAGGCAGGAGAATGGCGTGAACCCGGGGGGCGGAGCTTGCAGTGAGCCAAGATCGCGCCACTGCACTCCAGCAGCCTGGGCGACAGAGCGAGACTATGTCTTAAAAAAAAAAAAAGACAAAGAAAAAAAGAAATAAGTATGTGGTGCCTCCCCCTCACTTTCTCTCTGTTGCTCTTGCTTTCACCATGTGATGTGCCTGCCCCCACTTCACCTTCTGTCATGATTGGAAGCCTCCTGAGGCTTCCCCCGAGAAGCAGATGCTGCTATGCTTCCTGTACAGCCTGCAGAATCGTGAGCCAATTAAACTTCTTTTCTTATGAATTACCCAGTCCCAGATATTTCTATATATGAATACACGAATAGACTAATACACTCTATTAGCCAAGGGACTAATTTCCTTCAACAATATTACCTACTTTGTCATTTCCTTCAACAGTATTACCCACATCTGTCATTGATTGTGTCTACATCTGTCACCATCTTTTTTCCATCTGCACTTCCCATTAACTCCTCCTACCCCTCAAAGCCTCACTTCTCCATGAAATGGCTCTAAAATCTTATTAAATTCATTAGGCACTTTAACTACCTTATCTTCCATATCTTTGCTGTATTTTCTGCAACTTTTTTTTTTTTTTTTCTTTTGAGACAAGGTCTCACACTCTGTCACCCAGGCTGGAGTGTAGTGTCATCAGGGCTCACTGCAGCTTCGACCTCCTGGGTCCAAGTGATCCTCCTACCTCAGCCTTCCAAGTAGCTGGGATTACAAGCACTTGCCACCATGCCCACCTAGTTAAAAAAATTTTTGTGTGTGGAGATCTGGCCTTACTATGTTGCTCAGGCTGGTCTTGAACTCGTGGGCTCAACTAATCCTCCCGGCCTGGCTCCCCAAATTGCTGGGATTACAGAAAACTTGGGGTTTCTAACAATGATGTCTTTGGCCATTTCCACTTCCCACTGCCTATGAGCTCTTAAACCTTCATTCAAGGCTTATCACAATCTGGAGTCCCAACTTGGGCAGGTCGACTTTGGACTTTTGTTTCCTCATCTATCAATTCAAAGAATCAGATTCTCATCACTTTTTCTTCTGGCTCAAAATTACATTTCTGAGCCTTCCCTGGTCCTTCTCAGCTGGAACCCATCTTCCTCCTCTGAATATGGGTCAAAGGTCCTTTGTACCTATCACTATCGCATCAATTCATCCAAGAAATCATTTGCACATCCCCTGTATGTTGGGAGTTGTGTCAGAGGAAGAAGAGGAAAACAGATAGACCTGGCCCCTGCCACCAAGAGCAGATATCCACAAGATAGACCTGCCCCCTGCTACCGGTGTGTGTACATGGAGTTCAAGCTCTTATGAGATACTTCCTTTAAGAGCCAGAGCTAGCTACGTATCCCATCAGGGCTTTGTACAAAGTGGGTACAAAGAAGGGTTTGCCAAAAGCATAAAAAGCCCTTGTGCACCTAAATGTTACCTGCTCACCTGACTATGCTCTTGGGGCCAGTAGGAAGATCCCCTGGGAAGGAGATGTGGCCGGGCGCTTTCCCCAAATACTGCCTATTTTAACACTAGTGGGGAAAGACTTCAGATTCTCAATAAGGGGAAAAACAAGCTTCGTAAAGGACAGGCCCTTTGTTTTTAGGCACTGGAGTAGTACTTTTCACTTCAGATAGAGGATTCAAGTTTATTTATTTTTCTTTTTTTTTTTCTTTTTTTTTTTTTTTGCTTAAGTAAAGCCAGATGCTAAGCAAGATATGAATCATATGGAAAGCTTTTAAAGGTGGTGAGGACAAATGATCACTTTGGTTCAAATCACTAAAGTACTCAAAGAATGCTCACACTGAAGCATCAGGAATGCAAACATGATAAAAAATTTAAAAGTACCCTTATGAGAAAACATTTTAAAAATGGCAATGACGGTAAGCTGGTCAGGTTCTACCACAGACTGTTGGGTCTGTGGCTTCTTATCGGGAGTTTTCTCATAAGAAGTTTTCAAACAGCAAAACCAAAATGATTCCTGGAACTACAGTGTTGAACACTCTTCAGTAAGTGGAGTCTCTGAACCGGAACACCCTGCCATGGCACACGCATTTTGCTTCATTCATGCTTCCAGTGATTCCTCTTGTGAGCTTTTTCTGTGCATTTGGCCGAGAAGGACAGTTTGGGGTTGACAATGATGGTACTGTTGAACCCAAGAGATTCCATGTTCCAAGCCTCTGCCTATAAGGGGTTCTCAGGGCCTGCTGAGATGTGCTCCATCAGCGGAGAAACCATGATGTGGCACTCAGCAGATTCAGGTTCCCAGGAAACTCAAGGTAAACCCAAAGGTTTATTTGGGACATCAACCATTTTAGGGTTGGAAGACACAGGAGGATACAAATGATTGCTGCAATACACAAAAGTTTTATTTTTGACTTCCTTCTTCTTTTCTGAAGGCAAAATAAAATAGAACTGAACATCAATGAATTTTGTACAACAAAAACAGCTTTTAATATGGAATAGTCCATGAACATTTTAAAATCTCGGAATGGCTTCCCTTTTTCAAAGTCATGCTTTCTTGCGGTCCACAAGGAGTTGGCACGGAGGAGACAGTGGCAGCAGCGGGTGAGGTGACTGGAGGACGGGGCTTCTCTCAGATCCGTGTTAGCTGGTGCCACAGACTGGATGGGAGGATGCTCTCCACTTTCTCCATGACAAAGTTTAAGGGGGCAAACAAAGTGCTGAGGAACTGTAAAGAAACCAGACAGACACAGAAGTCAGCAGAAACCTTGTTCAAGACTATAAAACAAACCTCTCCACCCACTCCTGCAGCTTAAGTCACTGCATTACGAAAGTCTCAAAAGGCGACCATTTCATCTTTATGTTTACAGGAAACATCAGCTGATGGTCAAACTTGCATTCCAGTCCTTGGCCCCAGCACTGTTAGATAAGGGGGAGAAGTGTCAGCTGACAGCCCCCTCACTCCCCTGACAGGTGGCCCACAGTCCTGAGGTCTTCCTGCTAGTCTTTAGCATCTGCTGGTTGCCATGCAGATGACTGGTGTCATCAAACAGGAATGACAGATTGGTGGCAAGTGGGCACAAGAGTTAAAAAAATGGTGACAACTTAGACCAGCTGCTCATCTAGCTGGGTGTACAGCTCATTTTAAATGGAAAAGGCAATTTTAAAGGTCAAGTGTGTTGTGTATGAATTTCTTTGCGATTCCACTGCCTCCCAAACAGCAGCCTGGGCTCCTGTCTGAGCCACGTGTTTAGCAGCATGCCTGGGACCCTGGAAGAAGGCGGCAAACAGGCTATTCCATAGAGGACAGATCCTTGTTAAGAGGGGCTGTTCCGAGTGCACCTCTGGGAATTCTTTCATTTGGTTACTAAATTCCTTTCTGCTTTTCATGTAGAGAATAAAGCTCATTAGCTGTGTCTTTTAAGAAAGCCAAGTGCTTCACGTGAGACTCTTTTTAAAATATTATCAAATCCATTCTAATTGTGTTCTTGTGAAGAATCAGCTTCACTCCACACCCCATCCAGCATCTGGCAGAAGAGGTGCCCTACCCGTCAGGGAAGAGAGAGTTGTTGGGATGCTTTCATTGCCCTCTCTCTGCTCAGAACCCAGGTATTGTCTCACTGGGGTTCAACACCTGGTTCCTGTACTGTGGAGCCCTTTGTTCTAAGCCCTTGTCCATTACACAGCACCATCCATACTACCAAGAGTTTCTCATAGAAGTGTAGTGCAATGTGTGTGTATATATGCAGAGGGGATCACAGTTCTGAGGTCAAGCAAGTTTAGTACATTTAATGAAGTTAAATCAGGCTCCTTTACTAGGTATACGTTCTGTGGACTGTGTGTCTTCGAGAAGAGGTATGGTGGGCAAGTTTCCCAAATTTGCTAACCCAGAATCTTTCCTGTTGTTTTGTTTTGTTTTTGGACCCATAGAACTGGTCCAAAACCAGTTTCACACTGGGAAGGCCCACAACACATTATATAGCCAGATCATCAAATGCGAGATCCATAAGATGGAAAGTCAAGACAGCATAAAATTTGGGATCCTTCTCCAACCTGTGTTTTACACCAATTAAATGTATTTATTTAGCAAGGCAATTAAGTGCTGGGTGAAATAGAAAGGGGTGTGGGACAAAACTAAACTCCCACTGTCAGGAAGCTCAAAGCCCAGTGAAGGAGGCGGCCACGAAGATATGGACAGAGCAAACTAATAACCAGATAGGCTATGATGGCAATCAGGATAGAGGCCCAAACAAAGCACTGGGACTGGAAAAGGGAGAGAATCCATTCTGTTGAAAGCAGCAGGAATACTTTTGAGAATGAGGCAAGTAAAACGGACTCCAGTGGATGCCTGGAATATGAAGAGAGAGAGATGGGGCAAGGATGGTAAAGAAATAGGAGCAGGGTGGGCCCTGCAGGCTCAGTAAACAGCCAGAAGAGAAATGGAAAAGCAACCGTATGACCAGAAGGTAGTAAATGGTTCAGTTTAGCCAGGACAGTTAGAAGAAGTAGAGTTCAAAAGTGGCTAGAAGGATACTGGGGAGGGCCCTGTGTGCCAGGCTGGGTCTGCAGTTAAGAAACAGGCAGCCATGTCAGTGCTTCAGCAAAGAGGAGCCGGTGCCATCCTCAAGCGGGTGCCAGGTACATGGCAGTTTCTGATAACCTTCTGAAATTATCCTTTGTTGAGTGCACAGAACCACCCTACGGAACAGATGGCCTATCCTTTTCAGTTTAGAGCTGGACTGGGTGCACCCACGCATGCAGTTGGAAGGCATCATGGGAGATAACGGGCCTGGGAATGAGCAATTACCGCCCAATTACTCTGAAAGCATTTGTAAAATCCTAGTTATAAGAGAATAATATGGAGCAAGTCTACTGATTGCCTTCACCCAACATGATACGAAATACACACATATGTGTACATGCATAATTATATATGTCTGCATGTGTATAACTACATACACAGACACATATGTAATCAGAGACCACCAAGGCTCCACACACCACAGCATCTGTCTATAATGCTCAACTCCATCAAGAGGAGTTAAAGTGTTATAGTGGTCTGGATAAACCAGAGATTCTGACAGGTGGTAGAAGAGAGGGCCTAATAAACAAGGTGATATTGCTGGCAAAGTTATATCCTGAAGACTTGGCCAAAAACAGATTTAGAACTGTTGAAGTTGTGGTTGAGTGGGGAAGGAACTGCTGAATATTGAGCCACTGCAGCCATGGAGCTGTTGCAACTGCTGAACATGAGCCAGCGCAGCTAGGTAACAGGCACCGCTCAAAGTCTGTTCTCTGGGTGATTCACACACACTAAAATGTGCGGACCTCAGGGAGCCACACCTTGAGCTGCAGAATGAATGGAGATGTTACAATGTTGGCTTAAAATAAAGGCCTTTTTTGTTTTTTATTTGTTTGCTTTGTTTTGGGCACTAACCTGACTTGGATAAAAAGCACAAAAGTGAGGCCTCTGAAAATCAAGAGGAGAGCTTCATCCTGTTTGATGTCCATAAATGCTCCCTTTTCCCCATGCTGCACAGCAAAGTACAGTGGCCCCTTCTTTCCTGGGTGACACCTGCCCTTCTCAACAAGGTCCCACAAGAATACTAAGCCCCAACGCCTCCAACGTATAGAATGATTCTCTTCTATCCCTCCTATCTAGAATGCTCCATCCTTGGGAGAATTCACAAAGACTCCCTTGAACTTTTTCCTAGAGGGCCTAATTTACTCTTTCACAAACCCCAGTTGAGATGTGCTTCCTTCATTATTAAGCCACCTTCCCCCACAGCATGCCTTCCATCCCATACCTGCAAGCAGGCAGCAGGCAATGTAGTGAGGTGTCTGAAGTTGCTAAACCCTTCCACTTTGTAACCAAACAAAGGCCAGTGGCTCCATCAGGAGATATTTTTTAAAATGTCTGGAGGTGCATGACTGGCTTGGGATGCTCAGCTGTATTTCTGAGCATGTTTGAAAATTAGTCAATATTTTTTAGCTGGAGACCCAACCAATACACAAGGAGAAACAGCAGTTTTCACTTGACTTAAGGGGCACTTTACTGCTGAAAAGTTGAGTCTGAATGAGCAACACCAAGAAAGCCTGGAACAGCCTATTTATCTCGATGTCTACAACTGTCCAGAGGGCAGAGATACATGGTCAAATCTTTAACCAAAATGCCCCAGGATTCAATGAGCGTCTCGTGGTGAGAAAATGCAACTGAACTAGTAAAAAAAGAGAATGACACTTCAATTGCCTGATCTTCCTTTTCCTGAAACACCATCACTTAGAAGGTCACGGCTCCCAACAGGCTTCATTAACATTCAAAACGCCTCCGCTTATCTGAATAACTTCCAGGTGCCCTACTGCGATCAGACAATTGACATTTCACGGTAATCAATATCAGGCTTCAAAGAGGTCGAGGCCTATAAGTGAAGATGAGAGTCAGAAATCAGGAGTCTCAGTCTCAGGGAAGGAGAGACACTAGAGAAGGAAAGACAGAGGGGTCAGAATCCTGACCTTCCCACACTCTGTGAGGAGGTGGGTTTGGAATGATAACGTAGTTATATGTGCAAGCTTATCTTTGTAACTAAACATTCTAGGAAGAGTTAGTCCTAAATCACTGAGGTAGATTAGATTAGGGGGAAATGCCAGTGGAAGCTGCTCCTTCCACTATTTCCCAGTGGTTCACGCTTCCCTGTGGGCTTCCTTATGGGCCGCACATCATGGTCACCATGTAAACACGCTGGAGAGTTCCCAAGCCCGCAGCTGGGGGTGGCGGTGCAATCTCTCTGCATCTACTAAAGGTCATCGTCCCAGGGACATTATCTCAGGAAAGGGCTGAGAAAATCACTTTCACAAGCTGCAAATGGTCGCAGGCAGCCTCTAGGGCAGTTGCGATAACCTGCGGGGTGTGGGGTGTGGGGTGTGTGGGGTGTGGGGGTGGGAGCTTCGGGAGGGGCCTAATGAAGTGACCAGGGTGAAGATGCAGAGAAGACTCCGGGGGCAGGTCGAGGCGGCGGCGGGAGAAGGGGCTTGTCTCATTCAGGCCATCCATCTTCCTTCCCCACAGAGTCTCTACAGACATTTTATGAAGGGCAAGATAAATGTGATTCTCCAGACAGAGGTTGAAATGCAAACTTATCTAAAGTACATTTGAAAACTATGGGGAGCTGACCAAACTACCACACCTTGGTAGAGCAGAAAATATGAGGACCCTAAAGGCAGATTTATATTTTATTCAATCATTTGATGCTATACTCAAAACCAAAGCTTTGAAAACATGAAAGGAGTGGTGTCCTGTCCCGCATCCATAATGAACACCCCTCTGCGACACTCTGGAAGCACAGCTGTACGGCCAGTCCTAGAGAACACCCAGTTGTATTCTAGTTGCTGTCCTTCCCTCTGCATTCCCAATCCCCTTGCCAGTTAAAGCAGGCTCAGGCAATTATTCATTCCATTCAATGCAGTGGTTGCACAGCTGTGTGACCAGGGGAGCGCTTGACAACTGAGTTGCCCATGCTGACCCCAGACCAAGAAAGTTCGGCTTGTGGGGACAGGCCTCAGTAGCTTTTAAGTTTCTCGATATTTCCAAGGTACAGCCAAGGAAACCACTGCTTCCTGAAAAGCTTCCACCTGAACAGCTCTGACGGCACACCATGCAGCTGCAAGTGGCTGCCTGAAGGTTCAGCTTTCCAAGCAGTGTTCCTGGAAGGAGACAGTAAAATGCCCTCAGTCTCCATCCTCAGAATCTGCTGGGGGCTTTGTGAAAAATACAGATTCCTCCTGCTAATACTCAAGATTTTGGATTTCTGGTGGTGCGGCCAGGTGAATATGTAGACTGGAGGCTGGGAATCTCTATTGATTCAAAACTCCCACCAAGTGCTATTACAGTCAGTTTAATGAAGAATACTGGACTAATGACATATTTTTACAAGTATGCTCTAAAAATATTTAACAGAAAACATGAAAGACCAATAATTGTTTAATGTAAATATATTCTTATTTTAAATTTTACTAAGTCACACTCAGAACTTTGGCAACTACTTTTACTCAGAGATTGGCTAGGGAGTAGAAGAAAATAGCAAGTAGTGTAGGCCCATAAACTAAGGAACATCCAAGGCAGCAATATGGGTGATAATGGGTGTAGAAATCATGTCATGCACAGAAGATTTAAGGAAATGCAAGATATTCTACCCGGAGGAAAAAGCAGGTAGTTGGTTAGAGGTGGCCATTAATTAGTGAGCTGTCCTAAGAATTTGTAAGAGGAAGGAGGGCTTTTTGGTGTACCCTAAATATAGAATAGGAATAAGTGGAAACCAAAGGGAGGCAGATTTTTACAGTACAAGGAAAAGTTCTGAGTCATCCAATAATCAAATGGGCTTTGATGTTTATAAATATGTGAGCGTCCCATCACTGAAAGTATTCAAGATGAGCCTAGGTGACCCCCACTCAGGGTTGCTGTTAAAGGCAATTTGCCTCAGGTCCCTTTCAACTCTAAGAGGCTATGATTATAAGCATAAAAGAAGAAAACAAAATGCTAAGCTGCATCTGATTTTTCCATTGATTCTTTCTGCAGAGACCACTACCATATATTATTTAATAATCATTTATTGAAAACCTCCTATGTGCAAGGCACTGTGCAAAGCCTTGGGGATACAGAGATAAGGAAGACACCGTCCTGCTCTCAAGGAGCTCACATTCTAAATGGGACAGACAAGTTTTCAACAATTATAATACGGTACAATAAATGTAAGAATATACGTATTCATGGACTACTGCGGGATCATAGAGGACAGACACCTAACTCAGCTTAGAAGAACTTTAAAGGAAGCTGGGTATAAAAGAACGAAGAGGCATTAGTAGAGTGGATGAGCAGGGTGGTGACAGTGAAGGGCATACCACACACAGCAAACAGCACATGCAAAGGCGCAGAAGTGTGCAAGAGCCTGGTGCATCTGGGAATGGTGAGTGATCCACTGTGGCTGAAGAGCAGTGACTGTGCAAGAGTTGGGAGAGCTAAGGCTGAGAGGTAAGCAAGGGCCAGATCATAAAGAGCCTTGGATGCCATGCTGAACAACTGGGACTTGATCCTGAAGTCAGTGAGAAACCACTGGAGAAATTTAAGCAGGGAAGTGACATGCTCAGATGTGCAATTCAGAATGACCATTCTTGTGTCAGCATAAAAGAAAGACTGGTAGAGGATAAGACAGGAAGCAAGGAGACCAGTTAAGACTATGGCAGGAGTTCAGGCAAGAAATAACAAGGACCTAGACTAAGAGGGATGCTTTGGGAAAAGGAGGGAAAGAAGATCGGTGAATCACATTTACTGAAGGCCTAGTTGCTTAGGAGGTTAGAACTGATGGATTGTGAAGGCCGAGACAGATGGGATGTGGGGAGTGAGAGAGGAAGGGCTGCTGAGTTTCTGGCTTGAGCAACGGGGTGGATGGCGGAGGTCAGGAATACAGGAGGAGGAGCAGTTTTGGTGGTGGGGGAAGAGGAGTGATGAGTTCAGTTTTGGAAATGTTGAGATTGAGGTGCCGGAGGGATTTCCAGTTCATCTTCAACAGGCATGAAAATACTCTTGCAATTCCAGTCCCTGAACTCTGCCCAGCAGAAAATGTCACTCATCTGGAAAGGGATTAAATCAACCCAGCCAAGTTAGAAATCGTCCTTTCTGATTGCACTCGCCTTGAAATCTGAATGGAGTTCCAGAGAAGCAATTGATACTCTTTTCCTTATTCCTTCTGTTTGCAACTCATCTGTGGCAAGATCAGTAAGCTTATCCTCAACTGCATGTGCAGGTTGCAATGGTCAGTTTTCAACAAAGAAACAATGGTTCTTGGCTGTCAATGCAGATGGCTTTTCTTATTAAACTCCTCTCCTCAAGCTCCTTAAAGACGCTTAATGGATTTCCATATTTCTAAATGTCATTTCAGTTTATTTCTTAATAAGCCCTTCACACCCTCTGTTTATTCCTTAAACAAGCCAAGGGTTTGCAGCCTTTTAAAAAAATTTTTAAATCATCTTTGAAAATGTAAATCTCATCCTTCACTAAGGAAAGACCCACGATATCCAAAGATTAGAAATAATGTCATTCAATTTACAGAAAACTGAATAATTTCCCACACATTTTTCATTTGCTAGGATTCCCCAAATCATTCCATCCTTTTGGACCTCCTGCATTTTTTGGAAACGGCTGAGAATTTGTGAAATGAGGCAAGGCATGCAGTAACAACCTGCACTTTCTCATTTGACCCTTAGCACTTTGATTCCATTGATGATCATGAAAATTAAATGGTGAGCAATGATCTTTGCAGGCTCGTATCCATTTCTGCAAGGCAACCCCGTTTCTCTTATGCTGCTTCCCTTGGCTTTCCCCGTCCATTCCCCGAGGCCTCCCTCTAGGCAAACACTCACAGCTTTTGCGAAGACCCCCATAAGTTCCGGGAACTGATGTGTCAGGAGGGCCAGCATGGCTGTGAAGGAACATAATCCAGCAGTAAAGAGAATAAAGAAGGGAAGCTCCTTCTTTGGGTAAACTGAGACTTCATGGAAAGCTGTGGAGAAGAGCAAAAGGAAAACATCAGGGCTGGAGTAAAACGCATTCTCAGGGAAGGTCTATATGGCGGCACTGACTCCGGAGCTTGGGAAAGAGTTGGAAGCCTATTGGAAATGAAAAATTAGCACACCTGACAAACCGTAGCCAACATCTGACCCAGCCTTTGGAGGCCCATCTGCTGGTCACAAGTCTCCGGCCAGGCTTCAGCACTTTAAGTGGAGGCAGGAGGGGGCGAATTTGGGGGTGTCACCCCTTCATGGGAGGGAAGAGGAGCACCGCCTATGCCTAATGTATAGTATTTTTTTCTCAAAAGCAAACACAGTTAAAACAATGAAACTACTCAAATTACAAAACACGTGTTCATTGTACAAAACCTGGAAAATCCAAAATCGAGTATACAGGGAAAAAAGGCGCCCCATCCATATGTTTTCCTTCCTGTATTTTAAAAGTCATTATAAGGAGGTGATACTAGTTTCTCCTGTATTTTCTCCTGGTGCTCTCTAAGTATGTCAGTGGAGGATGCCACCCTCACAGAGACACATCCAGCGAGGACCTCACATGTAGGTCTATTCAAACTGCAAGACGGGAAGGTCAAGGCTGCTAGGGTTATCTGGCACAATTGTAAGAGACTCTAGATGACAAATACACTTCCAACAACCATCAAAAAACGAGAAAAGCTGGTGCTCTTTAGAGCGCCTTCTATAACTTTTATATTTCAAATATTGGGTTTGGGAAAACCAAAAAGCTGTGGTACAAAGGTCAAGAGAATCGCCTCCTTCTCTGTGCTCGTTATGATGCTGCCTGAGAGACTGCCTGGGTCGATGGCGCTGGCCTGCAGGAGGAGAAAGAGCCAAGTGCTGGGGGTGCTGCGGGAGAGGCTGTGAAACTGCACGTGAGAAACAGCCCACTCTAACCAAGAGGACCAGAGGGCTCCATGGTCCTCAGGGAATACAAGATCTAGAGGCCTTTCCTCTATCATTCAGCTCCTGTTCCTCAGAGTCCTCAACAGTAATCCACAAGGCTGAATACTGAGGGTGGAGGGGATCCAGGAGGAGCTCCATGCAGACAAACATGCCTACTACGTCCAGGTAGGTCAGCCTGCTGCAATTCAAACACAGAGAGCAAGTGTGCTCAGGGCCTCATGTGGCTATAATTATACTTTTAATGTGCAAATTATGGGTAGCACTTAAAACAACCTACCTTCTTCATATCCTCACCCTCAACATCCAACCAAAAAAGATTTTGGAGGGAGACCAGACTTGGAGCACTGCATTCAATTAATGTGAGCCATAATTTTCTATTTCGGGCTTATAAAGATTATCCCTATAAGGTTTCTCTTAAGAACTGTAATCTTGTTCTAATAACCAATCTATCCCCATGGAAACTTAATTGGACTCGATTAAAACATTTAAAAACATTGTACTTTTCAGAAAACTGCCTTTCTTACCAGAAAACCAAAACTTAACAAGGATCTCCCTGAAGTGGGGAGTCAAAAGGTAAACTATGGGCCCACGGTGAGGATTTCTGAAATCAAATCTAATGTGTGAGGCACCAGACTCTTTTCACAATCAAACTTGAACAGTGAGGAACACATCACGGGGATCTCCCAGTTCCCCGGGTAACAAATCTCGCACTGGGTCTGGCTGGCAAGGAGGCAAGTGAGCACCTCCTGCTACCTCAATCTGATGACAGCCATTGAGTTCTGCACCCAGATCCCACCATGCTGGAGACTCATGACTGGCTGGGTAATGCTGGTGTTTGGAAATTTACTATGTACCCAGGGCTCTAAGGTTACACTGTTCCTCTGGGGAAAGTACTTATATGTTACAGCTATAAGATATTGATATAACTGGGGCTGGTGAAAGGGCAGAGATGGCAGGAGAGAAGACAGAGAAGGGAGAAGAGCTGAAATTTGGAGCTTATTTTCTGAGGGAGAAAAATAGATCCTAAGTCAGGGCCACATGAAGAGCCTGACATGATCCTTGTACACAGTATGATTTGATAATAACCATTTAGCCTGAATTGTCAAAACAATGTTGTATTACAGCAAAGCAAAATAATATTTTCCACATGTGGTGTGGGTCATTAGACTGCTAGCAGTGTAAGGTAGTGGAGGGCAGAGTTTTCTTTTGTGTGCTTTCATACAGTGCTGAGGCTGCACGTGTGCTCTGCACATGGTACTCTGAGCCACTACATGCAACCCACGAGGTGCTCATGGGAAATCCCTCTGGCCAGAGCACAGCCTTACCACAGAGCACACTGCCCTGCCCCACAACTCCACCTCTGGCCATGGTGCCAGCTTCCTGGTACTGCCTGCCCACCCATGACTCATGAGCAGCTCCCTCTCGGTCAGCAGCTCTTCTTCAAACTCCAGTCTGTGCAGACCACATCTGTCCAGCGGAGCAGCCCAGGCAGAACCCTCACAATGGACCGGCCCAGCACATACCCGCTCAAACCAGGGGTCTCTGTGCTCCGGCCCATCAGTGCATAGGGTTTCTTCAGTTACATTTCAATCCTTTGGCATTTTTCCCTTTGATAAATTTGGAGAGACTTGGAGGAACAGGAAGCCAAACCCACTCACATAATTCACTTGAATTCATATGCTATTAAACAAGGACAGGGGTTTGGAGAAAAGTAATAAAAGATAAGGAACATTCTAAACATTGATATTCCCACCTCTTCCAATCCCCACCTTTCGCCACACACCCTCACTGGCTGAAGAGAGGTGAGACTTACATGGAAGCAGCTCTCGGTCTGCTGTTTCTGTACAGATTGGGTAAGGATAAAATAGGTGCCCCTTTTCCAAGGGATAAGGGATCATCCGAAAAGCTGAAAAGGAGAAAAAATAGGTCAGAGATGTCCAATGTTTGGGTCATAACTTCCCAACTGCAAAAAGGGACGTTTGAGCGTTTTTATAACAGGGAACGCTTCTACAAAGGAGGCAAGGCTTACCCACCCAAGCTATGTGCCAGATGAAATGTCAGAGATAAATTATGATGTATTACTCACACATTCATCTCACACTATATATTCTGGGCAAACCTCACAAAACTGGGTGGGACAGAGGTGCAGAGGGGTTGGGAAGCCATCAGTATCAATGCCCAGGGTTTCATCATCTACTAAGTATTATTAAAATGTTATGGGCACTAATTCAATAGAGCTAAACAAATAGTAATCATGCAAACATGGATTAAAATGCTTCCCCAAGAAGCAAATGTGGATTGACTTGTTGGAGTTTGTCTAGATGTACAAATATGAAAGGCATTCTACCAAGTTGATTTAAAAAATACTGTTTAAGTGGATTTGAATTCCAATCAAGATGAATAAAAACAAAAATCTAAAAACGATAACTCGGGAGGCATTTCTAAACTTTATTAAAAGTTTAAATCTTAAATATCATGTGGGAAAACTGATCTGGAGAGATTAATTATCTGTATTTTGATGACATTAGGTCACCTAAATTCTGCTTTTGTAGCATCAGATGACATTAGGGCTCACACTGAATTACGGCTTTCCAATCAATCCATTCTTTCCCATGATCAAGTGTGTTACTCTCCCTGTTTCAATGTCATCAGCATGTTAGTCTCACTGTTCCTATGAGCAGTACTCGTGGAGGTAATTTTTCTTCAACAGATGTCCTCTTACTACAGCCTGCTGTAGATATAAAATATAAAAGCTCTACCCTACTCTGGGAATGTCAGATAACAATCCTTGCCTTCATGTATGTTAGTGAGGGATGGTAAAACATGCAGCAATATTTTTAGTTTTAAATGATACATTTCAAGGAATCATAGCTACATCCTCTGCTTAACTACCAGAGCCTTCTCAAAATGCTGTCAATGTACATATTTATCTTTTGCATACTTATTTCAAACAGGAATCAGAAACAAAGAATGTTCTCCCTCACAAGAAATGACAAGGTTCCATTGTAACCAACATCAGTGCACATATGGTATTTATTCTGGTGTCTGAATATTATTTAAAAGTAAAAACATTATGTATGTGATTCCAGCATTTGGAATGCAGTCAATCTACACCGCAGTGGTATCACTCTGAGGTTACAGCACATTGCCACGGAGAATATAAATCACTATAAATGTGGGATTAGAGCAGAGCCAGTTTGCTGGCAGTTTGCTGAGGTAAAAATGTTATCAATTTTCCTCTCATAACAGAAACCTCTTAAACAGAGATTAAAACATTAAAAACACCCCAGACTTTAACTCTGCTTAAAATGAAAGGCTCACCCTAGTTCAATCAGACCTTTTCTTGCATGCAAACAAAGATGACTTTTGCCCGCTGGAACAAGCAAGAGAGTAGTTCTTTGCACAGGTTGTTAACACACAAAGATCATTCCAAGGAACCAACATCTCTCCATTAGAACCAGACTTTCAAGAGAACGAAACACCCCCAACAGAAACAAACAAAAACAAAAATAAGCTTTTTAGTGCCTTTATAGGATACACTACAATCTCTTCTGGGAAGTACTGGATTTAAACGTAAACTACATTATGGCAGGATTTTAATGCCATTTCCCATAAATGATGGCTGCTACAAAAGCATCTGAAAAATGTGGAAAAACCTACGTGGGAAGTTTTTTTTTTTTTTTTTTTTTTTTTTCCCCCAAATCCAGATTCTCCATGTGCAAAGGGCTGCTGGGTTGCTGTAATTAAGAATCTGTTCAAGTTCATATGATATAAATATAAACCCTCAGTTTTCAAAGTGGCTATAAATTTGAATGCTAAATTTTATTCAAAATTGAAGTCAGTTTGCACTTCAGGGAGTAATTTTTTAAATGAAATACAGGAGTGCAAGATCTTGAGAGTGTTCAACCATAGAAATCTAATGGTTGGTTGGTGTCTTTTCAGTCAAATGCTACATGTTTTTCACTCCAATATTTGGCACGCATACAGAATTTTGTGCGTCAAGTTGGCCTTTTCCTTTTTCTAATTGGTTCTGGCCTTTTTGGAGAGGTTAGAGACACAATACAACTTTAAAAAGAGTGCATGTGTACACACAGCCACCCACCCACACCCTCTTCCCGGATTGCCCTCCACCCCCATGATTATAAAGATGCTTATGGTGGTCTTAAAATCTCTCTCATGTCAGCTGTCATTTGCATTGAGCTCATAAAATAATAATAAGGCTTTTGGCTTCACTAAACAAAAGCAAATACAATTTCTGCTTGCAATTCTATCCTTTACCCACCCTGCAGTGCAGGGCCCAGTCAAGTGTGAGATAAGCAGGGGAGGTCCGGAGAGAGGCCGGGAAAGGCACTGCACAAGCCTTGCCAGCGTCACCTCCCACCTCCTGGTCCCTTTCACTGCTAAGACATGCAACTGCTCCATGACAGCCTTGTGCCTTTTGCCAACTGTCCAGAAATTTTGCTAATCTAAGTATTAAAAACACACTGATTTGGCGGTGCCAATAAGAACAGAAAAAGGTCATTTGAACAGATCTATTTTATGAATGAGTACAGACCTAAAAATCCTTGAGAAAACACAAATTTCAGAGGAATTAAAAATACACATGTATTGGGTTAAAAACAAAACAAAAAAGCTAGGCCACTCAGAGTGAATACATGGTATACAAATGATATTTCTGCACTTTCTTCTGTGTGCCATCCCTTCCCCTACCTTGATTTTGGTTGTGCATTTGTTGAAGGGTCAAAATGAAACTGGGAATTAGTGAAAGAACAGATCATGTCTTCACAGTCAAGTCTGCGGCACAATGCTGCCTTCTTCTATCCCTGACCAGACACATTTTCTTGGTTCCAAGTCTATCAGTGCTGTTCCCATCAGAGATTCTCAATTGATACTGGGGGTAAAAATCACCAGAACCAAAGAAACGACAAAAGGATGGATACATGAACAAGTTAATTCCTGATTTTCCCAATGACTTCTAATGACCTCTTCTTACTCTACCTACCAGATAGGCAAGGATAGAATGTAATTAATCTAAGAGTATCTTAGATAACTTTATACAGATTATTTGTAATAGAGGGAACTGAGTTTGAATCCCAGCTCTACTTCTTATAATCAGTCATTTGTCAAAAGGTGAGTGGCTTCTTATGTGACAAGCACACAAAGGTGAGAGCACAGCACACACTGCCCCTGCCCTCATGGAGCTCACCACCAAGTGCCAGAAGCAGGATCCAATTATGAAAGTAAGAGCAAAGGTTCCCACGGTGATGAACACCTCCAAGGGAGTCACGGTGCTGTCTGTACATAATGGCAGAGCAGCCAGAGTGGCATCTAAAGGATGAGCAGGACCTGCCCAGGCTCACTAGCGTATGACTTTGGGTGGGTTGTTAATCTGTGTCCCTGGCTCTTCATCTGTAAAACGAGAATACCACAGGCCTCCAAAGGCTGGTAAAGGAACTAAGTGTAACAGCAGAGGTCAAGGCATCCACATATAGTGCCTGGCTGCTCAATAAAGGTTGGGTTTCTCTTTCCCCCATATCCCTCTCTCTATTAAACCTAAAGTTCCTACTTTCTCTATCAGGTCATACTCTAGCTTATACATAAAAATTCTGCTTGTTTGTTAATACTTAGAAATGCAAGTGATAGAACAGGAAATTGTCACCAAATTGCAAATTTCATGTCCTTACCTTTAAGTTCAATGTAGCTAACCAGCCACAAAGGCCATCTGTTTTTAGTGAGGCATTTGGGTGCAGCAACAAAGAAAATTCAAAAGTCAAAAGGCTGGGTTGTGATCCCATGCTTTCACCACCTAATTGTGTGACCTTGGGAAAAACACTTTCCCTTAGTTGGATTAAATGATGTTCTACTCTGAAATTCTAGGGTCTTACAGCAGACTCACTAACTTCCTAGTGACCCTCACCACTCTAATACTCAGTTCCTACTTTCATGATAGATAGTGTGGATACAAGCACTACTATCTATCTATCTAATGTGGGGTGTGTGTGTGTGTATTTTTTGCTTATATACACTGTACACACACACACACACACACACACAAAAACATTCCTCCCAAAGCATTTCAGATTCCTATTCATCTTGATCTCCTCAACCCAATGCCTGGCACAAAGGAGGGACTCAATAAATGTCTGTTGAATAAAGTAATGAATGAATAAATGCAAAATCAAGCAGAGACAGAATTTTCCTTTTTAAAGGTGGACCCATATGATAGCCAGTCACCAAGACTGAATAAAGGAAAGGAGCAAGTTGGTTCTACTGGGCAGTAGGTGGGGAACCATCATATGATATCTGGAGCCTGGCTATTAGGGTAAGTTAGCTATGACCAGAGACTGTAGCCCATCATTGCTTTCTCCCAAATTACAAAATTTAGCCTTGGATCTATGGGGGAGGGTGGTAGAATTTCTCTTTCGTAGTTCAAAAGATGCCAGCCTTATGGAGGAAAAGTTTGGCTAGAGGAAATGCCCTAAGAACCACATCTTACAGTGAGCAGCATTTGCCATCAGGTTCAAAGAGAATAAATTAGAATCAGAATCTCATCCTATGCTTCAACAATGGGCCATTTTCCCCTCTCAAAAGAAATACTCAGCCTTAGTTCCCCTAAAAAACACCACCCTCAAATCTTATACATTATTTAGTGGATTCTTTGGGGCGGGGGGATCTCTAAAAAGAAAATAAAGAGTCTTACTTGGTCAAGTAGAAAAAAACAGAAACAAAGAAAGGCTAAGTGATATACCCCATGGCAGACTAGCCTCCTGATATGCAGAACTAGAAAATTAAAGTTCACAGTTGTGGTCGGCAGGCAACCCCGCTTTCTAAAATAAATACAGCCAAAACAGAGCCCTGAAAAGATCAAGATAGGAAGGAGATAAAACCACATCAGTATTAATACAGGTAACACAGAGAATGTGCCATTTAAAATACGGCCCCAGCAAAAATAAAAAATAAAAATAAAATAGGGCCCCATAGGTGTAATACCCTTGTAAAGAAGACCCAGCTCAAACAAGACCCTTCATTTCTCTTTTTTTTCGTTCAACTCATACTTCCAGTGGTGCATGTATGTGAGGATCACCAGAACAGACAGTGTTTAAAATAAATACGATTCAGATAAGGTGGCAGCTATGTAATGAGCTGGAAACATATTATAAAATCTTGTACATTAAAACCCTCGCCCTTTCTTAATTACTTGGAACATATTGTGTACTTTCAGGGGCTGTGACAGTGATGAATCAAACATTTTGGAAACCTTTGAAATGCTGATGTATTTGTGGTTGAGGATTCAGTTTTTTTTTTTTTTTTTTTAACTACCATATGTTTCAAACCCAAACAATCTCTGCCATGCATCAGCTGGACTTTGGGGTTTTATCAAAAATGGGAGGTTTTTTTTAGCTTGATTGGAGGAAAACTCACTTAATTCCACTAATTAAGGATGACTAATGTTCTAACATTCATTAAAAATCAAAACAAAATACACCTACACCCCTACCCCCAACAAACACTTTTGACAGAAACTAAAAATTTGTTTTAAATCTCCCAAATTTACTAATAATCATTTTGAACATGGAACCCAGTAAAATTAGGTACTGTTACTTTCTTCCCTGAATTTTCTTTCTAATGAAAAACGGAAGCTGGAAGGGAGTTGGGGAATGGTCTTAAATTTCAGAATGAAGATAAAAATGACTCAAAGGAGAAAACCTAAACTATGAGGCTGGAGACATCAAAAGGCACCACCAAGTGGTGCACTGGCAGAAGTGCAGCCTCCTTTGCTCCTGCACAGGCTGCCTATACATGGCCAGCTGACCTGAGAGGGAGCTGTGGCAACTGCCCTGAAGTCACCAGTCTGGGGTGGGTGGGGTATGGCATTCAGTATCATTAGTGCTTCACAGTTTCTAAAAATTACTAAAGTTAAGTAAATGCTACTGTAAGTAGCTGAGTCAGAATTCTAATCCAGGTCATCTGATGGAAAATCCAGAGCTCTGAACCTCCATTTAACTTAGAATGAACACAGATCCAGAAGCGATGTCAAAAGACTGGATAAGATTGTCTGGGTTTGGAGGGGTAATTCTTTCTTCTAAATTGCATGATATTTACAGCTTTGTTTTTAAAAAAGACCAAAAACATCTGTAATGAGATGTTTTTTAAATATATGTGTATACATATGTGTATATATATATATACATATTTATGCTTGTTGAAAATTTAAAAACAGAAATATGAAGAAAAAAGAAATTACTTAAAATCCACAATTGAGTGATAATCACTTAAAACAAACTTATTTACTTATAGTCTCTTTCATTTATTTATACATACCTGTTATTTATTTTATAAAATTGGTCTCATTTGATATTTAAAAGGTTTAAGTCAGTATTAAACAACAAAATACAATTTTATATAGGATGATTAACTTTCTAAACACTACAGAGAGATCAGGTGCAATAAATACACCCTACGCTGTAAGTAGTGATGTAAATTTCAATTGTGGGCTTCCAAACAAATGTTTCACAGATGACTGATCTTTGTATTCTTAATCTGTTGTTTAGTACAGTGAAGGAAAAGTGAACTTGGGTTTACATCCTGGCTCCCCAACAGTGGCCACAGGACCTTCAACAAGACACTGATCTCAATGAACCCGTTTCCTCTCTTGAAAAATTGAGATGGCCACCTCTGTCCGGCCTAACTCAAAATATTATCAGGAAGAGTGAATGATGTAAATGCAAAACCTCTGTAAATTACCCAGTTAAACAAACACTCTTCAAGGTTCGTGGCATTCTCAAGCATTTAGCATATAGTAAGCACTTCCACAGTCCTCTTTTCTAAAATTGAATGTTATGGCTCTCTGTGAAAACTGAATGGCAATGTAAGTGACTTTGGCTGGGATCACAGCTACCTGATTTTCACAAACACTTCTCCAGAGTGGTTCCTGCTTATCTGTAAGGATCAACTGCAGAATTTCCCTTTCCTGTAGGTACCTGGCCATACTGTGTTATGTCTGAAAACCCACCCCCTCTTTTTATCCTAATAAAGCATTCTGCCAATTTGAGAAAATTAAATCCCCATACAGCTATCCTGCTTGATTTTGTAGCTCCCTGTTTCACTTCATGTTTCTTTTAATCCCATCATCCTTCCAGTGGATCAGAGCATCTCCCCATTGTTATCTGACCACATGGATAACTAATTTCTAAAGGGAGTTTCCAGTTACTCTTTGAAGGATTTTTATTTTTTCTATAGTGATACCATTTTTCTATGGTGATACCATGTCTTTATTACCCTTTGCCCCAACCTTTCTTTGGGTCTCTTCTATAGGACAGGTAACTTTCTTTTCTATGAGACCCAATGGATGAGCTTCTATTATTGTTTCCAAGAGACCAATCTACAAGTATTTGGCAAGCCAACTTGTCCATTTAATTTCTCCACAACTGACACTAAGTAAGGCCTCTCACATTCAGTCCTGTTGGGCTTTTCTGTCTCTTTCTCATGCTTAAATAAACATGTATTGTGTTCCTTTCTGATAGAACACCTTACATACAACAGGAAGCACAAGCCAGAAGGAATCATGACTGTGCTCACACACACCCTGAGTGGAGTATGGTGTGTCTTAACCCATTTAAATACAGTTGCTGGTGCCACCCAGGCCACCTGGAGTGTGCTATTACACTTACTGAGGAGGGGCAGAGGCACTGATCAAATCCTCCTTCAAGTTATAAATAGTAATCTATAGAAGCAGAACCATTACTAATTCGCTAAAGAGATATTTTCAAAACTAAACAAAAATTTTCAATCAACTTTGAGTCCCATCTCTAGCTTATTTTTATACCATCCCATTTTGCTCCCCCAACCTCCCTTCCTACACCAACTTGGACTCCTGATGGGTTAGGGAAGGGCAGGAAAAGGGAGGAGCAGATTATCAAAATGAAAATGGAAGCAGCAAAGATAAACAGAGTGAAAGGATTAAAAAGACACTTGTTTGAGGGGTTGATCAGAGTAAGGGTGAGCTAGGAAAAAACTGTCAGAAAACTCTAATCATTTATTGTTTTAGTTTCCCATGGGTGGAAAAAGAAAGCCATGCTTCATATTGTATTTGTTTTGCTAAAATTAATGCTAGCAGAGTGTCAATGCACATGTGCACATGTTGTCCAATAATTCATAGTCTTGGCTTTTTTCCTTAATTTACATTCTCTCAAATAGCCCCACCACTTACCATTTCTTCACACAGTGTCCTTGCTTATAATACTGTCCTACTTCTTCAAGGCTTGGTTCAAATCTCATCTGACTCATAATGTTAACCATGATCACTCCACCCCATAACCTCTCCCTTCTGAAAAATCAACAGGCAGCTGCCACGTGCTGCTGGTTCCTCTTCCCAATTAGATGACATGCTTCTCCAAGGCAGGGAGCATGTCTCACCCACCATTACAGCCTCTTCTCCTTACATGGAATAATATCTATGGAGAACAAGCCCGCAGATTTATTTATCCCTACATTCATCTACCAAGCATTTATCCATTAATACATGAATGCTACAACTCCTAGCAAACACTAGGGTTCAATGGCCACTGTTCTTGGTTTGAGCATAACTGCCACACCTTTTTGGGTAGTCACTCTGACTCCAGTGGAGGATAACTGTGGCTCTTAGCCAACCCTCCCAGAAAGGCCATCAAGAAGTGGTCATCAGCGTCCAGCACGAAGCCTAACCCCATGCCAAAGATTACCAGGATGCTGTGGGGCTGTCCAAGTTTCCAAACAGGGTTTTCAGGGTGACAGGGTGCCCCTTTGAAGAACATCTGGGTTCACCCCTTCTATAACATAAACTTACCCTTCTGAGCTGTGGAAATGGCCTCATCACAGGAATATCCACCACCACCGGGGGATGGAAGAACCTAAGTCACTAACTGGCTTAGATGCGCCATCACAGAACACAAGAGCAGTACATATGTAAATCTTCATTATTCATCATAAACACTCAGTGCAAAAACAGTTTAGCACCTCTTCATGCTCTTAAAAATGTTTCAAAAAAAGAAGAGTACTTACTGCCTTCCCACGTACAATGCAAAAGATTCAAAGCCCCTTCCACTCTCTTCCAGTGTGCAAGATGAAAGAATGCATATGCTATTGCTTCACTGTCTCCTCTCTTCAGGATATGTTCTGGGGGTAGGATTAAGCTTTTCATTTCTAGTAGGTACTGAAATAAAAAAGCAGGACACAGTTGTGTTAATACATAAGTAATTTGGAATTCAGTATTGAAAATAGAGCAGTTGATTTCCCTAAAGCCACCATTTATAAGCATTTCATTAAACCTGAAACCTCATTACTACATTTGAAGGCAATTACTAAAACATCCAGCAACACAAAGTTTGCTGACAGATGATTAGCCTTGTACTAGTTTCCTACAGTGAAGATCAGAGGCTTTCAGGCTAAGACACTCTAATCAAAGAAATACATAAGACTCAAATAGCATAAAGGAAAATGTGGAAGACATGATAATTTGGTATAATTTTGGAAGCAGAATGAAACCTTATAAAATGGACACATGAAGGTTAAAAAGTTATGTGGTTAAACCAAGTGCAGTACAAAGATTTGAGATTGAGTAGCACTGTCCACTATTTTTTTCTACACACATGTATCAAGGAGAAGAATCTTGTCCTATGAAAAGAGCCACCCACAGCTGCTCAAGTGCTACAGGGAGGAAGGGTGGCAGCCAGAGCATGGGAAGACCCAAGGGAGGGGAGCGTTATAGACCCTAAACTGTGACACTCTTAGATCCTTTCCCAAAGACTAGGGAGTGGGGGTGGGGAATGGGGGTCTCAGCATACACCTCTTCATTGCTATCTTCTACAAAGTGGGTAGGAGTATAGGGCAAGAATGGATATACTTCCTGGGGGCTGAGAAAAGACTACGTTTCCATTTTTATTCTTCTGTTTTACTATAGGATAGATAGGGAGCAATTTTTGAAGGTTATTTTATAATTGCAAATGTTAACCTTTCTTTTCTGGCTGGCATTCTCCCCTCCTGGTTCCATCCGTGACACCCACACCCACACCCACAACCACACCCACAACCACACCCACACCCCCACCCCACCACCACCACCAAAGACAAACATAACAATAGCCCATGCAATCTCCTTTAAAATGGAGACTAACAGACTACAGAGGGATATGGACAGCAAGAGCAAGTGCTAAAAAAAGGTGTTCCAAAATGTTACTATCAGAAATAATTGCCTACGTATTTTTCTGTCCGTGGAAGTTTATGAAAGACAGTGAAAGGTAGAAGAGTCATGGTATACAGAATGGACACTATGGCACAACTATCAATGTTTCCCTGTCATCTAGTTGAGGATTTGTACCCTTTGGGCATCACCCAGTTGCCCTTAAGCTTCCTCTCCCATTGGCACGCTTGGTGTCGAGGTGTATGGCCCGGCAGGAGCCAGGAGAACACATGCAGGCAACTTTCCTCACTCTGGGTCTGATATCTGAAGACACCTCCAAGCTTCTGGCCTCAAAGCAGAAAGAGTAGGGAAGTGAAAGAGAGACACCCAGAGAGCAGCAGGAGGACAGTGATATGGTCGTCACACTTGGGAGGAGGTAGGATAGAAAGCCTCACTCCACAGAAAGACCTGGGACCCATTTCCAGGCTGGCCATGACAGGTGTTTGTTATTTTGGTAGAACTCCTCAAACATGCGTTCTAAAAGAACTTTCTGGCCATCTGCCTTTTTGGATTCTATGAACTACTGCTTTCCTCCTAATGTCTTGTTTTAAAACAGTGCAAGACAAAAGTCTTTTTCGAAAAATAACAATAGAGAATTACCTAGCAATCCAATTTGCACTATGTTTATAATGAGTATCAGTCATAATACAGTTATATTTACTTTATGGTGAATTTTATGTTTGGAGTTACCTGGCTATCCTCTTGTGATTTTGTTACCTTAATAGGAACCATTAAAATGTACATTGCTACTGCCAGTGATGGTCTTAAAGGACTCCGAGGCTATGAGTCATGAGAAAAATAAATAACTTGTAAAGTGTTATGAACTGTATTAATTGTTTCAGGGTAAGTTGGAGAAGGAAGAGCATTTGGTTATCCATAATAATCATCATCAAAAAAACAATGGAGAAGGGAGATTTCTGGCCTAATGAGAGCCCCGGAATAAGATTTTCATCTGATTTTCTAATTATTCATAGTCACCACGTCTATCAAATAGTCAATTTTTAAAGAAGGATCATGCTTATAAAATTTGAAACAAATAAAATATGAAAACAACTAACTCATGTGTCCCAGGTATACAGAAATCTCCTTAAAGCCCCTGAAATCAGATGGTGGCTATAAATGTAAACTCCCATTCTTCTCATTTCTATGATTAGAAAAGGCTTTTACATTTGATTAAGGATCTATGAAAGAACTCTTCTCTTAGCCTAAAGAACCTTCAGGAATAGGGGCACCTGAGAAGGAGTGGGCCTGGTAGTCACCCACATTTGTGGGTAGAAAATAAACTAGCAAGGCCAGGTGCAGTGGCTGACAGCTATAATCCCATCACTTTGGGAGGTCGTGGAGGGTGGATCACGAGGTCAGGAGTTCAAGACCAGCCTGGCCAAGATGGTGAAACTCTATCTCTACTAAAAATACAAAAATTAGCTGGGTGTGGTGGTGGGTGCCTATAATCCCAGCTGCTCAGGAGGCTAAGGCAGAGAATTGCTTGCACCCAGGAGGCAGAGGTTGCAGTGAGCCGAGACTGTGCCACTGCACTCTAGCCTGGGCGACAGAGCAAGACTCCATCTAAAAAAAAAAAAAAAAGAAAAGAAAAGATAAGCTAGCAGGAGGCAGGACAAGTCAACTGGCAGGGGAGGGTAGGAGTTCCAAAAATTCCTGACAAAGAGACATTATAGATATGTGCTATCCCTGTTCAATACGACAGTTTCTACCACGTGGCTATTTATATTTAAATTAATTAAAACCAAACAAAATTAAAAATTCAGTTCTTCCATCTCACTAGCCATATTTCAAGTGCTCAGGTACTGCATGTGGCTAATAACTACTGTATTGGACAATGCAGGGAATATTTCCATGATCACAGAAAAGTCTTTTGGACAGCATTGAAGGCTGCCGTAGACAATGGTTTTTCATCTTTGGATAACTGGACCAATTTTTAACATGAAAAAATTTCAAAGGTGTTCATGATAGGAATCATCAGGGTAGTAGCTACTGACTGAAAATATACAATATGACAAAAAGCTACAATAAATGTAATAAAACAAAAATTAATCTAAAAGCATTGTTGGCCACCAGGGCATCTACACATAAAACATTTGAAAAATAGTAGTACACATGTGTGTGAGACAGATGGCTTACTCAGCCTGCAGGCTCAGTGGGATGCATATGGCCTCAAGGCCATCATCCACAGCCCCAAACACAGGCCATGAGGTAATGCTGTTTCTCCTCTAAGCGCTCTCTAATCTTTGTGTATGTGTACTACTCACATGCCACCTTATATTAGTTATCATGTATCTTGTTTCTCTGTTGAATCATAAGACCCGCAAGAGCATGAACCTTGTCATCTGCATCTTAATTTCCCCTCCCGCACCTCCTACAGAGCCTTGCACATCAAGGTAATATTTTTTTAAGCTGAATTAAAATGAAATCTTACTTCCCAAGAAGTCTCTCAAAGTGAACATCCCTGGCCTAATCAGCCTTATGAGGCTAACCAAAGCAACACATTAAGGAAATAACTCTGCCTTCTCATCTTATCTACCTTATGGCAGCAATCGGCTATGACTATAAAAGAGATTTATACTCCTTTATAATTCTAAACAAAATATTGGCCCTAACTAAATGGTGAAGGCTAATAACAACAATGTGTTATGTTTTTGGCCAGGCTTAAAATGGCTGGCAAGATCAGTTCTCAACATGTACAACATTTAAATTAGAAAAGCATGGAACAACATTTCACGTCTTACTTGTCAGGAGAAAAATAAATGGAAGAGGGCAGATCCCTATCCACAAGTATGCAGAAATCAATTAGAATAACTATAGCTTGCAAATCAGAGAACACGCTTTGTCCATCTATAATAATGGCTTGGTTTCTACTAGCTCAGCCAGCATTCTGTGCTATCTTGCCCGCCATCCTGCGTCTAACTTCCCTCCCAGATAAAATCACACTGATCTTGAAGTGCAGTGCTTCTAAAAATTTCGGAAGCAACTTTTCAAAATCTATTTGTGTCAGCATCCACTGCAGGAGCACCTAAAGTCAGGGCATATGAAGAGAAGCAGAGAGCTATGGTCTTTAGGTGTGAGCAGCGCCTACTCATGGAGGTCTCTGAGACAAGACTGGCTCAGCTGTCAAGGAAACTGCTGAAGAGATGTGGCCTATTAGAGGCCACCTTGGGTGGCTGCTAAAGTGCTTTTTGCTAAGATCTTAAAATTCTATAATAATTTGAATGAAAATGATCCCATAGTTATCATTCACATAAATGTTAATACCAAAGAATTAACTCATACACCTCTTTTTTGGGATTTGCAATATCAACAATAGCATAAGTCATATAAAAATCATTAGCAAAAGTATGGGAATAAGCAAAATGTGAAAAAAAAAAAAACAGGTAAATTAACTTATATCACAGTTAATGATGGCTATTAAGTGGCTCCCAAAACCAGGTAATGAAAGAATATGTATTAGCACAGGGAAATGTTCATGATACATTGCTAAATGAAAAAAAATCAATGTACCCTAACAATTTACATAGCAGATTATTAATTATTTTGACAATAAAAATGTATAGGTAGACATTAAAAACCAGTGGAAAGTCACAAGTTGAATGTTCATGGTGGTTAAATATTTGATTTTAATGGGAGATTAACTTCTTTTGTACTCTTTCTGTGCTTTCCAAGTTTTCTATAATAAACATTTTGTAAAGGATGGGGTCTCGCTCTGTTATCCAGGCTGAAGTGTAGTGGTGCAATCATAGCTCACTGCAACCTTGAACTCCTGGGCTCAGGCGATCTTCCTGCCTCCACCTCCCAAGTTACTAAGACTACAGGCACATGCTACCATGCCTGGCTTGCAATAAATATTTTTATTTTTTTCTCGCTATATATGTATGTACATGTATGTATGTATATATGTAATACAAATCTATTTTCTAGACTTGCATCAAAACACACATGCACACACACACACACACACACAAACACACAAACAAAAGACAACTGGAGATAGCAATTTTTTTCATGCCTACAATGCTTTGGTGCAACTGGTTCTGATAAAATGGCCTAACACCAGAAAAGATGTTTTTAAAACATCAATAAAGAGTTCTGCGAATTAAGCTAGTGCTATTTGGGAGAGACACCACATAGTCTGACTTTCAATGTTGCTTACTCCCTGGAATGAGTAAGACACAAAGCAGGGACAGGGCAAAAAACACTGCAAGTAGCCACAGCTCACTCAGATCATGTGGTGATGGAGAATGCGGTACACGTCACCAGGATTCTTTGCCTTAATCTCATCTACCATCTGCCACTCTGAATCACTTACTGGAATCCTGGCTCTACTGTTTAGCTACGAGACCCTGGACATGTTATTTAATTTCTTTGAACCTCAGTTTGCTCATCTGTAAAACTGGAATAGTAAAAACATACCTTGCTGGTTTTAATTTTTGAAGATTATGTAATATATGTAAAGCATTCATTCACATAGTACTTGGCATATAAGTGTGCATTGAATAGTAGATATTTTTGCCACTAAAAAATATTATATGTTCATATTACTGTAGAGGTAATTTGTGTTTTCCACATATACATGTCCCACAGATAACTGAGTTTGTTTTTGGGTAAAATACTTCAGCACTTTTATTGTAGTAGCAGATCAGTTGAAGAGACCTGGCTACCAAGGGTCATTAACCGACCAATACGGAGCCAGGCATAAAGCAAAGCTGAATTGTCAAATTAAACCTGGTGATTTCAGTACCACTCAGGGATCCTCATCACAAGGTACCTTCTTCTTCCTGGTTCACTTATCTATTCATTGGTTACTTTGCTTCATTCAAAAAATATGTGAAGGCTCACAGTGTATCCCAAGAATATAGATAGGGGAGCACCCACAGGCTATCCAAGGACATGGATATGGAAGGATCCTTTGTGTATTCCAAGGACGCAGCTATGGAAGCACCCATAATTTACCTCAAGGGCATGGACATGAATCAGGTCAGGTCCCCACCTTGATGATCCATAGTCTTTGTAGGAGTAGAGGAGGGAGAGAGAGACAGTAGGAGGGAAGGAGAGAAAAAGAGAATGTATGGAGAAAGAATAAAATTCAACATGGTGAGTACCTTAGAAAGATGTATAAACTTAGCACTAAGGAAGCAAATGGACAGCATTGTGTCTGAGAAGGCTTCACAGAAAAATGAAAATATCAATCTTACTAATTACATAAGAGTTGATACTGAAAAAATGAGGAGGGGGGATTCCAAACCAGCATGAAAGGGCAAAGTATACCAAAAGCATCAAAGGCTACCAAAAGCAAACCAAGGCATCAAAGGGCATGATGTGTTTCTAAACTGGTGGGGCCTGACTACTAACATGATGGTAATTGCCAACACTGATTATGCACTAACACACGTGCCAAGCATTATCTCAGTAACTCCTTAACACTGTCTGTGACAGAGCTAATATTACCATTCCTGTTTCACAGATGGGAAAACGAAGGCTTTAGGAAGTAACTTGTTCAGAGTCGCACAGTTGCACGTGGCAGAACCTGCATTTGAACTCAGGCCACTCTCCAAAGGAGTGAAGTAGAAAAAGTAGGCTGTAAAAGGCCTTCATGATCTGCTCCAGAGGGTGCCCTGACCTTTAGTAGCTGGTTTTCAAACTTTTAGACACAGAATACAGTTGGCTCTTGAGCAACCTGGGTTTGAACTGCACAGGCCCACTTTTATACAAATTTTTTTTCAACCAAACACAGATTGAAAATACAGTATTCATGGAATGGGAAACCTGCATATACGGATAGCTGATTTTTTTGCATAACACAGGTTCTATTGGGTTCTGCAGGGCTGACTGGGGGACTTGAGTATGCATAGATTTTGGTATATGTGACGGGTCCTGGAACCAATCTCCTGCAGATACTGAGAGATGGCTGTAATTTGTTCAGAGAGAGAGAAAAAAACCACTTAGAATCTGTGAAGCTGATGCAAAACAAAGCTGTGGGGAAATCTGAGGGATGGACCCGAGAGAGGTCTGGGGAACCCTCCTGGCTCTCCTAAGAGGACAGTTTGGAAATCACTGCCATAGGCAACTGGGAAGTGAGTTGTGCAGTTTGCAATTTTGAGAGAAATGGGTGAATCACGTGTAGGATCAACAGACAGGGAAGAGATGGAAATTAGCAAAGTCTTAAAAAGCTCCTGTTAGAGTCCAGGTGATGGGGACAAAATTGGGGGATGAAGGAGGAGCTTTTCCAGGACTTGGCGCCTGACTAAATGTGAGAGTGAGGGGAGGAACCAAAGGTGACACGTTTTTAGTGTAAGAAACTAGAATAATGTGAGTTCCTTAGCTAGCGTAAAGACACCGGAAGAGGAAGAGGCTTAGCAGGGAAAGGTAACAAAAACAGCTTGAAGAACCTGCAGAACATCCCTGGAAAAATGGCCTGAAGGCAGCTTGGTCTGCAGGTCTAGAGCTTAGGAGAGAAGCTGGAGACACAAATGTGGGCGCTCTGGGCCAGAGGTGGAAGCTGCGCAGTAGGAGCAGCGGAGATCTCTCAAGACAGCTTCGAGCAATCAGGGAGAGGGCAGTGAACAGAGCTCCCTGGAAAACATAAGTGTGTGGCAGCACAGAAAAGGAGGAGGAGGAGAGTGCTGACATACAGGAGTGGCACAGAGAGTAGGTGTCATGGGGTCAAGATGGCCTCAAGACATAAGGCTGGCCGGGGGCAGTGGCTCACACCTGTAATCCCAGTACACTGGGAGGCCAAGGCAGGCAAATCTCTTCAGCCCAGGAGTTCAAGACCAGCCTGGGAAACATGGCAAAACTGAAGTGGAGGTGGGAGGATTGCCATGATAGCACCACTGCATTCAAGCCTGGGTGACAGAGCAAGACCCTGTCTTATTAAAAAAAAAAAAAAAAAAGACATAAAAAGCAGTCAGTCAGTGGGACCAAAGCATTTAGTCAGTGGGACCAAATGCCGAGGAGAGATGAAATAGGATGAGATTTGAGAAGAGGTCAATGGTTCTGGTGGCCTAGGTGGCAGCGAGCTTAATAAGAGTGACCTCAGTAGAGGTGATGAGCCTGGTGGGGGTGGCCTGTATGGGGATAGTCTTGGAGAAAGCAGCTGCAGTACTTTTTGTTAAAGAAAGAGACTTACAAACTTCCTATTCCTGAGAAATGTGGCTAAAAACTGGTTTCTGTTCATTTTCCTCTGGGTCATATTTCCACAATACGTTCTCCTTACTCTAATCCAAAAAAGCTTTGGAACAAAATATGACTCAATTCAAAGAAACTTATATTGAAATAATATTTCTAAAATGTCCTGTTGATATACAATATCATAGACAGTCTGCCAGGGTATTTTGAATTTCTGCTTCCACGCTTCAAGCATTTTAAAATACTAAAACCCACTACACATTTTGTTTCCTAAATTGGATTAAAAAGCAATTTTATACTCTGTCAATCAGCTTTACCAAGATATAAAGGGAGGATTGCTTTAGTGTTTGCATGAAATAGAATTTCTATCACTATAACAATGTCCTGTAGGTACTCCATTAGCATATACAATTACCACGATGTTTTCTTCCACAAGCCTCTTGAAATCCCCATGAAACTAGTTTCTAGATTAACATTAGATGAGCTTTCTTTTTTTTAAAAAAAAGTACATTTTTAATGGGAATGCATTTCTGTCATAACATTCTTCATTCTTTCCTCTCTGTTTTCTCATGACTTCCCACACTCCTAGACTTAAAATTTGAAAGCTAAATATGTATTAGGCTAGGTCCTCACTTCCATATTGCGTCAACCCCAGTCTGCCCCGCTGCTGAAATGAGTGCTGGGAGTGTGGCACCCTTCTCCCCTCGGTACCCTCTGGGACTGCCTGTTGTGTCCTCCGCTACCTCTTGGGCGGGCGCAGTGAGGACAGCAGATGGTTTACTGGTTCTGGGATTTGGGGCAAGATTAAGATGAAAGCTATCCCCCGTTGGTGCTGGCAAGTTTTCTTGATTTTTTCCCCTCAGCAGCTCTGTCTACAGCACTCGGACATGCTAAGGAACTGGTACTGGCTCCGCAGCCCCCTCCCTGCTGCTCAGAGGAGGATGTGAGGCCTCCTCCTCTATGGGTGGGACCTCAAAAGCTTAGGATTTTCTGGGGGTGATGGGTCATAGCCATGTGTTATTTTCTGAACTGTATGCAGAGGGGCCTTGGGGTTGCTGGGCCACCAGACTTCTCATCCCAGTTTCAAGCAGAGCATCTACTTGCTTATTTATTAAGGTTTCATGTAAGACTGAATTAGGAGAGGAAAAATGTTTACTGCTTTATAAAAGTTAAACATTGTTTGTTTTTGTAGAAGTAAACACAAGCTGGCCAGTGGAGACCTGTGTGTGGTAGTGAAGACCCGTGACTTGGGAAGCCCTCCTTGGTGATACTGACCAGGTCAGCCTTTCCTATCAGCCAAGGCTCAATTCTGGGGACTACCACATTCAAGGTTTTCAGAGTTGAGAGGGAAGTTTGGGCATTCTGTATACAGCCAGGCCACTTTCCTACCACTGCACACTTGGAGAATGTTTCTAACAGCAAAGCACAGGATCTAGCTTCTAGAAGTTACAGAGTACCTGGGTTATCTGGCCCAACCCTGACTGTGAGCTGGCTGCCTTGCTCTGGTGGGCCCAGCAGCACTCTGCCTGCCTCAGAGGGGCACGGCCCAGTCTGTCTTCTCAATGACTGAGCACTTCTTGTGACAGCACGCATCGTGTTCTGACCAGCGTCCCAGTGGCTGGCACATAATTAGTGCTCAATAAGTGCTAGTTGAATGCGCTGCTGGGAGGGAAAAGGGGACTCTGCTTGGAGACTAGAGAAGCTGGTGGACAGCAGCAGGAAGGTTAGCCCCTCCAGGATGAAGTAAAGTTGCAGGGATGTCTCCTGTTTATTCTATTAGAGCAGAGTGATCCTGCTTAAGTAAAAGTAGTTCAAATATGTTGTGGTTGACAGGAGAGTTAGCAAGGTGTGTGGTTTCCAGCTGAGGGAGGAAATGGAAGAATTCCTCTTCTGAGGGGCATGAGAGCCTTGCCAACTCTGATAATGAGAATAGGCACCAAGACAGAGGGTGCAGGGGCAGGGAGGAAGGAGATATAAGCAACCCAGGCTGGGAGACGCCAAACTGCTTAGGCCAGGTCTGAAAAAAGTACCTGGTGATGTTCAAGTGGGTCCCTACCTCCTCTATGACTATGGGCACCTGGGACCCCTGACCACACAGCTCACACTAAGGGAGATTTCCCTGCCACCTCTCTCTCTTCCACTCACACTGCTCTCCTTGTCCTGGTGGTAGGCAGTGGAGATGACTCCAACAGCCCAACTCCAATTGGTAGAAGTACCCCGGGAATGAAAAAAACAGCTGCTTGCTTTTTATAGGCTGAAGAAGAAAAGCTTTGGAAAGAGTGAAAACTTAATAGAATCTGGAAACATTTTGCTGGGGCAGCCAATGATGATGGGTTCGGTGTATGTATGTGTGTATTAGGGACTGTTAATGTAGCCCTACAATCTTGATTACTCAGACAGGGAAATACGAGTTATATAATCGAAAGATGGGTGGCTTCAGCCTCCATAATAGAGGGGACACCTGCCTCTGTAATCAAAGAAGAAGACACAGTGATGTTTTACGAGGCAACCTCATGCATGCCTAGGTCAGGCTTTCAAGTCTGTTCCACCTGAGGAGGCAGGTGCAACAGGGAGAGGAAGGGGCCTGCGTATGGGCAAGTTTCGTACCAGACGTGAAGTGTTGTGTTGGGGTAGAGGACCTGATGGGAGTGGGTTGGCAGGGAGCAGGGATGGTACCAGGCTCAGAACAAGAATATAAGACACAGGTTGGAAATGGGTAACACTTAATCAGCCACAAGCAAAGAACTTACCAAGCAGCTATAAGCTGCAGAATCCCTGAAGACAATAGCTGCAGCCAGAACATGCTAGAGCCTCCCCTCAAATCTGGAGGCCTGAAGGGACCCTGAGGGTCCTCAAGGCCAAGGCATTGAGGTGCCACTGTTATACTCTCTGGTTTCCTTCTTCAGGCTAGGGTGGCCCAAGAAGCACCTGTTAATGCATGTTTCTAGGCAGCCTCTATTTCCACCTAGCCTGCAAGCACAGAAATAGAACGGGAGGTAAAAAGGAAGAGATAATGAAGGGGCCAACATGTATTGAGCAGGTACTGAATGAATTACACGATGTAATTTCATTTACCTGTCATCAGTCCTGTGAAGCCATTACTTTTATCCTCATTTTATCAAAACAAGAATGGGCAGGAAACTAACTCCCTCCTCCCATACTTTATTCCAGTCCTGTGGACAGCAAGTAATTGGAGTAACTGTTCTGAACACTTTTGCGCTTTTCTCTTTTTTAGAGACAAAGTCTCTTTCTGTCACCCAGGCTGTGGTGCAACAGCACAATCGTGGCTCACTGCAGTCTTGACCTGTTGGCTCAGCCTCCCGAATAGCTAGGATTATAGGTGTGTGCCACCACACCCAGCTAATTTTTTTGTTTGTTTGTGGAGATGAGGTCTCACTATATTGTCCAGGCTGGTCTCAAACTCCTAGACTCAAGCCATCTTCCTGCCTCAGCCTCCCAAAGTGCTGGAATTACAGGCATGATGAACCCTTTCAATGATACTTCATAGCTCTCCTTGTCTTCCTTGCTCTGTTGTTATAATATGTTTTGCCTGACAATTCAGAAAGGAACAAATACAAATGGCTAACAATGTTCAACCAAGCTAGTAGTGGCAAAGAAATGCAGACTTAAAGAACAAAATTCCATTTGTACTTAATAGGTTCATAAATATTTATTGCTCCCCTTCTTTCCTTTTTAAACAAACTGCTCGACGACAGTGAGGGTATGATAAAATGGTGAAGAAGGAGTTGTCTGCTGATTTAAACTGCTATAATCTTTTTTGGCAAGTAGTTTGGCAATATCAAGAGCCTTAAGTGTTTCCACACATGACTTAGTAATTCCCATACTTCAAATCTACCCTCAGGAAATAATCCTGACTAAAAAATCTTCTTGCCCAAAGAGGTTCATTACAGAAGTTGACCGATCATGTCAACTTGGTATCTACCATGGAGGACTCAAGAAGTAGATTAGGCTGTGTGCACAGTCCCTCACACCCATAATCCCAGCACTTTGGGAGGACGAGGTAGAAGGACTGCTTGAGGAACAACCTGGGCAACAGAGACCTTGTCTCTATTAAAAATTTTTAAAAGCTGGCTTAGCGTAGGGGCACATCCCTATAGTCCCAGCTACTCTAGAGGCTGAGGCTGGAGGATCCCTTGAGCCCTGGAATTTGAGGTTATAATGAGCTATGATTGTGTCATTACACTCCAGCCTGGGTGACAGAGTACAACCCTGCCTTGGGTCAGGGGGTCTGGGAGAGGGAAGAAGTAGATAATTCTCTTCTACAAAATGTAACAGAATGAAATTGAACTCTTATCTTACACCATACAAAAAATCAACTCAAAATGCATTAAAAATTTAAATGTAAAACCAGAAACTATAAAACTTTTAGAAGAAAGTAAAGGAGGGGAATAACTTCATGACATTAGTTTTAGCAATGATTTCTTAGATATGACACCAAAAGCACAAGCAACAAAAGCTAAAATACACAAGTGGGACTATGTCAAACTGAAATGCTTCTGTGTAGCAAAGAAAACAATCAATAGAGTGAAAAGGTAACCTGTGGAATAGAGAAAATATCTGCAAACCATATATCTAATAAGGGGTTAATATTGAAAACATATAAGCAACTCCTACAACTCAATATGAAAAAAAAAAAAAGCCCAACAATCTGATTTAAAACTTGGCAAAAGACTCATATAGACATTTCTCCAAGAAGATATATGAATGACCAACTGGTATATGAAAAGATGCTCAACATCACTAACAAGCAGAGAAATGAAAATCAAAACCACAAAAAAATTTTTACCTGATGTGTTAGGATGGCCACTCTCAAGAAAATAACAAGTGTTGGCAAGTTTGTGGAAAAACTGGAACCCTTGTGCACTGTTGGTGGGAATGTAAAATGGTGCAGCCACTAAGGAAAACAGTTTAGAAGTTTCTCAAAAAATCAAAAATAGAATCACCATTATATGATCCAGTCATTCCCCCTTCTGGGTATTCATTCAAAAGAAGTGAAAGCAGGATCTTGAGGAGATATTTGCACTGCTATTTTCATTGCAGCATTATTCACAATAGCCAAGGTTATTAGGAAATAACCTAAATGTCCATGGACAGATGAGTGGATAAAGACAATGTGGCATATACATACAGTGGAATAATTTTCGGTCTTTAAAAAGAAGAAAATTCTGTCATATGGTGGATATAACATAGATGAAGCTTGAGGACATTATGCTAAGTAAAATAAGTCAGTCACAGAAAGACAAATACATGATTCTACTGATATGAGGTATCTAAAGTAGTCAAATTCATAGAAGCAGAGAGTATAATGGTGCTTTCCAGGGGCTGTGGGGAGGGGAAAATGAGGAGTTGCTGTTCAATAAGAATAGAGTTTCAATCGTGCAAGATGAAAAAGTTCTAGAGATTACTGTACAGTGATGTGCATATAGTTAATGATATGGTTTGGTTGTGTTCCCACCCAAATCTCTTCTTTAATTTTACTTCCCATAATCCCCATGTGTAGTGGGAGAGACCTGGTGGGAGGTAACAGTTATCTCCATGCTGTTCTCATGATAGTCAGTGAGTTTTCATGAGATCTGACGGTTTTATAAGGGGCTTTTCCCCCTTTTGCTCATTCTTCTGCTTCCTGCCATCATGTGAAAAAGGATGTTTACTTCCCCTTCCACTATGAATGTAAGTTTCCTGAGGCCTCCCTAGCCATGCTGAACTGTGAGTCAATTAAACCTCTTTCCTCTATAAATCACCTAGTCTTGAGTATGCCTTTATTTGCAGCATGATAATGGACTAATACAGTTAACAAGATTGTACTGTACACCTAAAAATTTGATAAGAGGGTAGATCTCATGTTACATGTTTTTTACCTCACACCCATAAAAAAGAAGTATCCAAAACAGAAGTATCCAGTTATAGAAACTGTCTTAAAAGAGTCTGAAGGCACATAGATAAAATACTAGAACTGTAAGTTGGAGAATAACCTTTTCAAGGTTAAAGAACTCTGAAAATCTGATAATCCTCCCTCAGAAACAAATACACCCCCAATACCCAAACATAAAGTCCATGTTAAGAGCCCTATGCTAATTTTTTTAAAATAGTAAAGTAAAAGTATTTAAAATACAAAGGAAAAAAGGCTAGAAATAGTCTTAAATATGAGTAGATTGTTTTTATAATACCACTATAGAGCAAAAGACATATCTAATATTGCCAGTAACAAACAAATAATTTAGCCCACCTTTCAGAAACTTGTCAGAAAATGGAAGTTTATCTTTGGTACCCTGAAGGAGTTAATGTAACATCCTCCAAAACAAAAATGTGTCTCCTCGCAGTGCAAGACTTGCAGTGTAGCTACAGCATACTGAGAGCACATAAGCTCTGGTTAACCCAGGTCTGTGTAGCTGATGGGTCACTGATAGAAATGTCTCCCTCACCCCCACCCTATATAAATCTCAAGACTACTGAGGAAGAGCAGGGTGAGCATGGAGCATATCTGCAGAAAGAAGGCCTCAAATCCAATCAACTATAACAATACAAAGATGAAGGTATAGAACCGTGATGAGGGCAGTCCTTTGATTGTCCAGCATTACATGAATGGAATTTTCTTTATACGCAAAGTGATTTTAATCCCATTAAATGGAAAACATCCTCTAATGGATTCGAGATTTCTTTGTCTTCTTGAGTTTTGTTTTTAGTTGTTGAAAATCGCCAGCATCATTAATATCCCCAATTTTCCTCAACAAAAGGTAAACAGCAAGTACATAATCAATGCATTATACTGAGAGACCACAGAGAAGAGAGAGACTACTTCTGATGAAGAAGAACAAGCTTCCTGGTGACTCTTAATGGTGGTGGTGAAGGGGCAACAGGGTTTCCTCAGAGGAAGTGAAAAAGGGAAAGGAAAGAGAATGTGTCTGGAATGATGAACAAATAGTTATGAGGTGGAAAAAAGGAAAACCAAGTCGGGTCAGATTATGGAGGGTACTGAAGAATCGCACAAGGAGTTTATGCCTTTTCCTATGGGAGCTGGCGGCACAGCTGCAGTTTCTCAGGAGGGAGTGACAGTTCTGTTGGGAATGATGAGCCTGTGTGTTTGCTTCCTCTTTACTAGTTTGCTGCAATCTAATACTTCAGAAATTCTAGTGTTTCACATCCAACCGACCACTGAAGGGGCTCTCCTTCAGAACAGAGATAAGGGGTTTCTTACTGTTCTTATTTATTTCCCAGTCCTGTGATGTGGTAAGGAGCAACACTCACTCCCTACTCCTCATGTCTGCAGGAGAAGAGCGTTCCTAAGAGTAGCCCTCTGAAGGTAAATGACTGGTATTTATCATTGGATGGTGAAATATTACCTATGTATCTTTGCTTAATGGGATACCAGATGAAGCAAAGCTGGAAATACATGGAAGGCAGTTCTCAGTTACTATATTTGGTATTCTTCTCTCCCTTAGAGAAGATGATAATCATATAATACAGCATGCAGATACTGAAAATTCCTGTGGTGGGCCACTGACAACTTCCTGTGGTAGAGAAAAAGAAGCCATGGAAGTCATATCATTTAAGATATCTTGAACAAACCTGAATTGCCCTTAAGGGACTGAATGCCTTGAGAAGCAGTGTACCCACCAGCATTTGAAGGGTCCAAGCCTAGGCTGGTCTGTTCCCTGGTGAGATGTGGGAGGCAGTAGAGGGCAACATTTACAAGTAGATAACCCAGAATTGGTTCAGGCTCTGTCATTTATTTGCTGAATGACCATGAGCAGATTATTTAACCTCTCCAAATCTTCGGTGCCTTCATCTATGTAATAGGGATAATAATATAACACACCTCACAGAATCATTATGAAAAATAAGTGAAAGGGCTTATGTACTTCAGTTAGCACTGTGCTTGGCACATAACATTATAAAAAATAATAAAAATGATTATTGCAGTATCATTATAAGGAGAGAGTCAAGGTTAGGATGGGAAGGTGACCTAGATGATCTTTAAGGCCCCTTCTTATGCTAAGAGTCCAAGAGTTTATAACCTTCACCGATGTCTCATTAGAACTAAGGCTATTATTCTCTGCCTCCAAGGCACCAAATGTGTGTGTGTGTGTGTGTGTGTGTGTATTTGCTAAAGTAAGATGTTTAGAGCACGCTGCATACCGTATATTAGAAATTTGTGGCTAATTCTTGACAGATGTGGCCAGTGAATCCCAGGACCCGTTCCCCACGGAATTCTGATAGACGAAGAGGATCTGGAAACACATCGCCCCCTTAGCACAATCATCAACAAAGCAAAGTGCTGGAGAGTCAGTTTACCTAGGTAGTTTTCCCTACCTTCGCTCAGTTTCATGATTAGAAATGAGAGTGCAATCAAATATTTGAAATGTTTCCACTTTTAGAATAATTCTATTTTGCAGGTGGAATCCTGGTTAACTGTGTCAAATTCTTCCACGGCAGCCTTAAAGTGTTTCTTAGGGCTTTTAATATTCTTCGAGAGGCTCAATTAACCATTTCGGACCAGTTTTATAGCATTAGATGACTACTTCCATCAAAATATCTAACCAACAAGTACTGTACTGATTTTCTGTCTTGTGCCCCAGGATGGCAAGGCTCTAGTTAGGATCACAGTAAAAGATCTGGTTCCTAGATATGAGAAGCCCCCAATCATTATCAAAATTCTTAATAATTATCAATAATTATCAAAATTTTTGATATTAAAATTATCAAAAATCTTAATAATTTACAAATAAATGGTGCTCAAGTATTTTCAAAGAACTTCAAATATATAATCTCACTTGATCTTTACCAGAAGATAGGC
Organism: Macaca thibetana thibetana; assembly: GCF_024542745.1. Classification (NCBI taxonomy): domain Eukaryota; kingdom Metazoa; phylum Chordata; class Mammalia; order Primates; family Cercopithecidae; genus Macaca; species Macaca thibetana. Next base: position 42,028,636 of record NC_065580.1, read on the forward strand.
AGGGCTTCTATCCTATCTTCATTTAAAGATGAGGGACAACTTTGAGCTGAGAAATGCTAAGCCCAATGTCCAATGGCTGATAAATGACAGAACCAGAAGTGGAACACGAGTTTTTGCCTCAGAATCCAGAACTTATTGCTCAATACTACTTTTAAAAGAGCCTTATTTATGCTTACTGAATAGCTCTGTAGAGAATGGCATTCAATGAGTATTAATAGATGACCTCAGTTTACTGTAATTCAGGATAATATTTTCACGATTAGTTTTAAATTTTAGTCAAAGTGGAATAAATGTTTTTAGCTTAGGTGAAAAATATTATATAAGGATATATAGTTATAGCACCATATGGACAATACATAAATCTAAAAATACTATGTTGGTCATTACCCATCAGGCCTAATGAATAAATACATCCTTATGCAAATGTGGCATAGTGAACCACTCTTCAATTTCCTGCTAACTGAAAACAATGACCCAGACTTGACTAAAATCCCAGGAATGATATTAGATCACTTATCTCTGTCACTCTGGATATCAACAAAATAAAGTAGTTAACTCCATAAATCATCTCTCTCTCTCTCACTCATACCTCCCACCCTTTTGCTATAGTGCTACAACACAAATCAAACAGCCTTCCTTTGTCATTTTTCACCAGTAAGTCTTCATCAGACATTTTGCCAAGGAAGATATGGCTTGTCATACCTGAGGTGAACCACACGAAGTTTCTTAGAGGTCAAAATGTACTTAATAGTGGGACTGAAAGTGGCTCTCAGCTACTTTTTTTTTCTCCCTCAGAGAAGATGATAATTATGTAATACAGCATGTAGATACTAAAAGAGCAGGGAGTTAAATATAGGTAAATAATAAATACACATTCATCTCCTGAATAAAAGATTACAGAAATATCCTCTGCTCCAATTTGATTCCCTTAAAATCAATTTCAGAAAAAAAATTGGAAATATTGGGTATTTATAAATTGGTCAACCATGTGGTTAATAACTAAAACAAATATTTTCTACTACATATACTTATGAAAATGGTACAAAGCAAAATACTTTTTCATATTTTGAAGTTTTCTCTATTATTTTCTTGCCAATACTGATTACTATCATTTATTTATAGAGACATGGAATGCCACATTAGTCAGTATTTTTTTTTTTTACCAGTTTTATTCACAACAACATTTATTTCCTGATTTTGGTCTTTGTGAGACCATAACTGGTGTGAAATTCCTATCAAATGCGTCAACACTCCCGGGATATCTACTTTTTGCCAATTTCAGGCTTCCTGGCCTGCCTCAGTGAGGTCTATCGATTTACCCTTATTAAGTGAAGTCTGGAAATCTGCCCCAAAGCCTCTTGAGTGTAGCTTTTGCTTAAAATGAGGCTAATGCCCATACACTATACAGGGCCTCAACATTTGTTGGTTGCAATTCATTTTTTATAACCGGTGTAGTCGAGATACAACACCGTGGTCAATGAATGCTTTCTCTGCCATCATAACGAGTTCCTGTGGGGATTCCACAGACTCACTTTTGGCACATGAGGATTGAATTCCACAGCTCTATGAATGGCTTCTACTGCATTCATCTCTGCTGTGCTCAGCCCCCGCCGAGATGCAGCCTCAGGAGAGAATCTGAAAAGCAGAAAGACAAAAACCATCCAGTTGGGACCACTGCTTGGGCATCAACCCGAAAGCATCTACACATCAAGGGCCCATAAAACCACAACGAGCCAATGACATGAGCTCTCCAAACTTCTACTGCATGGAACCTCTGAGTGACCCCGAGGACCGAGGCCAGCAAAAACCCCAGCAGAAGCAGAAAGCGTGCTTGCATCTAGTCATGGCAGGAGTTAAATTCGGCTGTCAAGTCTCTGTCTAAATAGCTAATCTAAGTCTTCTACGAGGTACCTGCTCAGGTCGGGGGAAGAGGTAGGACTGACAAGGGCAGACAGTGTAGGAAAAAGAGAAAACTAGGTTACAGAAGAGTGCACTTGGTTAAAAACAGAGCTGGGAAGGATTTGAAAGGAGGCCTCCCACCCAATGTCAGTGCTGCGATGGAGGTTAAATCATTGCAGCGTCAGCAGCAGGCGAGCCTGCTTGGGGCCATTCCGGCAGGGGGCGTGTGCATGCCCAAACTGCGGGCGAGACACCTGCCCGAGTGAATGAAAAAAACCAGACCATGCAATCTCTTTCTCACCTCACACCCAGGGCTAACTCCAGAGCTGTGCTTGGCAGGCAGACACCACAGGGGAAGCTGTGACAACCCTGGCCCTGCCCTCCCAAGCTGGAGTCGCTGTGTAGGGAGAAAAGATGTTGCAGTAGGTACTGGCGATCTACAGGATAAAAAAGAATGAAAGAAAATTACTTTGGTCTTGAAGTGTACACACACTTAACAGCAAACCTGTCTGATACAGCAGAGGCTGGTTTCCTATTCTCTGCTTTTGATGCTACAGAGGGATTATATCGGGGAAGTGTAAGAGTTTATGGACTCAAAACCAGTTAAGCCATCTAGGCTCTTTCACCTGACAGGCATCCTTGGATGCTTATGAAAAGTCCATATGCCATAGTCACCTGCCTGAACAAAATAGGCAAACGTCCCATTGAGATGGCAACTCAAAGTTAACAGACCAGTGGGGGCTAATTTGGAGTTGATGAGGCAAAGAATGAGAGATGGCCATCCCGTCTGCCACATTCCACATGTGTATGACACTGCCCATTTATGGACTGCTGAAGGGAGAGGAATGTGCAAGAAACGAATAGAAGGATGGCATTCTGTGTAAGTCCCAAGCAGGTGTTTTGGTATCTACTGTCTCACACCAAAAAAGTCATCTCAGAAGTATGGAATTTCAAATAAATCCTGCTTTAGGATACCTTTACACACCCTTACATTACCTGAAGATACACATTCCCTCCTTCTAATAGTGAAAGAAAAGAACAGCAGGTTTTGGAAAATGCATGCTTATAAGCAGGGGTCTCATAGACTAAGAGAAACTTCCAGAGAAAGCCCTCAGAGGCAACACATCTCAATTCCGGTCAGGCATTAGTACCGCACAAGCTATTATTCACTTACTTGTCAGAGACAGCTCTTGCTTTGAGCAAAGCAGCTGTGTAGCATATTGTTGCTGACTTTGGTAAGCTTATATCTGTTGGAGAAAAAGAAAGTAGGAACACATAAGTTTGTAGGTAACAAAGAGCAATAATTTTCAATACACTAGCATTTTAATCACATTTAAGTGTAATAAAGCATAAATGAAGAATATTTTAATACATATGTTACAAAAGAATTTCAGCTATTCCTTACTGTATCAACACAGTATGTGAAACTAAGGGTAGGTTGTATTTTTATGAATAATTCATGTCCACCAGGCTGACTCTTAAGCAATCACCTTCTATTTTAAAATATGAATTTTTGTATGTTGAGTTGAAGCAGATTATAGCTATAAATATATAAATTTAGATATCACATGAATATCCTTGATGTGAAAGTGTCTTTGTCACTTATCAAAATTTCTCGACAGGTGTATGAAATACTAATTGAAGAAAAAAATCTAGATTAAAAAAAGACATAGCCAAATGAATGATTCTTTAGTGGTCAGATTTAAACTACATTTCTTTTGGATTAAATTTCAAGTTTACATTCAATTTTTAATAGTGCTTGTTAAAAATGTAAAAGTCAAAGTCAAGGAGATATACATATATATCTAATATATAAATAAAGATATATAACTTTTAAACAGTATATGTATGAAATCTTTAGGAAACTACACAATTTTTGCTCATGCCAACCTATCATAAATCTCCTTTCATATGAAGACTCACTCGTCACCAGGAAAAACAGTTCCTTTCAATTTTACAAAAAGTACAGAAAGGCCAGGGTGGGAGTGGGGTTCAGATAATGAGTTTACAGGAAAGTGAAAGCACAGGGTACAAGTGAGAGTAGATAAACTCAAAGAGGGCATTCCTTTGGGTGAAAAACATGTTCTTAAAGTATGATTGCATTCTTTCCAGAATAGGAGTTAGTATTTAATACTTGCAACCAAATTTACACTATAACACAGAAATACTTTAATTCAGAACAGGTAAAAATATGCCATTCCCAGATGCTGCAAAATTCATTCTAGGTTAGAGGAACTCTTTGCACCTGGAATGCCCTGCAAGTTTCTTTGCAAGGCTGTTTTCAACTTAGAAAGGATTACATTAAAGTAGAAATGAAAAAGGGAAGTCCCATAATTAGCCAATAGACAGAGGCAGAAGAAAACAATTTCATAAAAGAAAACCAATCTCTCTTTCAATAAAGAGTATTTAATGCCAATTCCAAGGAGATTCCTAAGGAACTTCTCTTTGAGGGAAATTTCAATGACATTGATAAAACACAATCATAGAAAATATCAGCACAGAATTGAAAGGAAAAGAGGTCTTTGTACCCTTAATCTCATAAACTATTTTCAAGCAAAATGTCACCACCACATACATACTATATAAAATGGTGCGCTTACAATTAGGAAGAAAAAAATGCCAGACACTCATGGATTAGTCTTGTTGCTTTTCCAGCATCTAAACATTTAACAGCTTTCCAGTGTGGGGAATCAATACAAAAATGAAATATCCTGTTTTTTGGGTATACTCATTGATTGTTATTTGAAGCTAATAAAAAAAACTAGATGATACATGGCCTACTTAAAAGTTCAGACTTTTGATTTTAAAGTTACCCAAGCCTTGTTTCCGAAAACAATGATCATAATTATTTGAAGGTGGCAGCATGAGAAGGAGCCTCTTTTTAAGGACTTAGCTGCTCAACAAGAAAGATCAAGTTGTGTTTGATGGTTACCTAATCAATCAAATGAACACTTTCACCCAGAGAGAAATACAGAAAGAGATACAATTGAGGTGTTGCAGCAAATGACTAGAGATGCCTAATCAAAGGTAATCTTTAATCTAGAATCCTGACCCCCATTCCCACTAGCACAGACAGGACATTCACAACTAGAAAAATGCAACAGCATTCAGCAACATATGACGACTACAGTACATTTTCTCCATTTTTTAAATGTTTGCTCCTTCTCCTTTATTAAGTAGTATATGTGCACAAGAAAAATGCTTAAAAATAACCAAAAATATATTTTAATCAATATCAAATGAGGAAACAGGGAAATGTAGCTCTATGAAAATACCCCATTCCCCATTGGTGGCATTTCATTCTATTTATCTTTTTATGCTAGTGAGTTATTTTGTTCCCACTGATTAAGAAAAATAGAAAATAGCAAAATATTCTTGCATAGCTTGTTTATTTAGATATTTTCAATGTTATTCTTTTTTCTGTAAAAACATTACATCTATTTGGTAATAGCAATTTGCCTCTAAGGAGGGATGAATCACTCTAAAGAAACTGATCCTAAATTTCCCTTCACATAGAGCGTCTTGTTGTTCAGATAGGTTTTGGTTTACAATTTTCATTTTTGAAAGTGATGCATATTTTTCTGCAGAGCACTTAGGCAATATAAATGGAAAGCTCTTACGTTTTGCCTACTCAGCAATTCCACTTCTAAGACTTTATCCTAGGAAATAATCATTAATGTGCACAAAGATTGTTCATCACAACATTGTTTCTAATGGAATACTGGAAATGGCCCAATGTCCAATTATAGACTGGTTAACACGCTGTAAGTACATTCACAGGGTACAATTCCATGCAGTCATTAAATCATGGTGGTGGTGGAAAGGTACTGAATGATTTGGGGGAAATGTATTGTGCACACATTAATAAGTTTATAAAAAGTATGCTTTAATATTCATCTTTGAAAGCATTTATATACACAAAGATTGGAATAATATGCACCAAATATTGTAGACTCCCTTTATCAGTAGTTTCACTTTCTGTGGTTTCAGTTGTCCATAGTCAACTGCAGTCTGAAGATATTAACTGGAAAATTCCAGAAACGAATACTTTATAAGTTTTAAACAGCATGCCATTCTGAGTAGTGTGATGGGATCTTGTTACTGTCCTGCTCCATCCAACCTAGGATGTGAATCATCCCTTCGTCCAGCACATCCACAATGTAGATGCTACTGCCCATCAGTTACTTTGTGGCCACATGCATTATCATAGTTATCACAGTGCTGTCATAGTTATCACTGTGCTTGTGTTCAAGTAACCCTTATTTTATTGCATAATGGCCGCAAAGGGCAAGAATAGTGATGCTGGCAATTTGGATAGGCCAAAGAGAAGATGTAAGGTGCTTCCATTAAACGAAAAGGTGAAACTTCTCAACTTAATAAAAAAAGAAAAAAATCATACACCGAGGCTGCTAAGATCTACAGCAGGAATGAATCATGTGAATCGTGAAAAAGGAAAAGAAATTTGTTAGTTTCACTGTTGTACCTCAAAACTGCAAAAGTTATGACCACAGTATGTAGTAAGTAGAATGACAAGAAGGAGGGGCCACATTCACATAACTTTTATGACATATTGTTATAAGTGTTCTATTTATTAGTTATTGTTAATCTCTTACTGTGCCTAATTTATTTATTTATTATTTATTTATTATTTCATTTATTTATTTTTTGAGACAGAGTCTCGCTCTGTTACCCAGGCTGGAGTATAATGGCTCGATCTCGGCTCACTGCAAGCTCTGTCTCCTGGGTCAAGCAATTCTCCTGCCTCAGCCTCCTGAGTAGCTGAGATTACAGGCACGCACCACCACGCCCGGCTGATTTTTGTATTTTTAGTAGAGACGGGGTTTCACCATGTTGGTCAGGCTGGTCTCGAACTCCAACCTCGTGATCCACCCACCTTGGCCTCCCAAAGTGCTGGGATTACAGGCGCGAGCCACCGCATCCAGCTTACTGTGCCTAATTTATAAATTAAATTTTATCATAAGCATATATGTACATGAAAAAATATTGTGTATACAGGGTTCAGTATTCTCCATGGTTTCAGGCATTCACTGGAGGTTTTAGAACATATGCCCTAAGGATAAGGGAGGACTACTCCATTGGTGGTGTTTATTTCTGCATGGCAAGATTATAGGCAATTTTTCCCACTGTTTATCTGTATTTCCAAAGCTTTCTGTCATGTACATGCAAAAACTGTTTTTTTTTTTGTATTTTTTTTTTTTAGCAGATAATGATGCTAGAGGGAAGAATTCTGTTCTATAAATTGCCTGAAGCAAGTTCATGGGCAAATACATTGGTGGAGCCAGATACCGACAGCATAGACAAACGTAGAATTTATCACATGAGGTGCTGTCGGCCCGGAGATCTATCAGATGTAACTTTCACATACTCTTGTGAAAGTTAGTGTGTTCTATTTACAGTGTGCCCACTATGGTACAGTTACCTTATTAGCCATATTTTAATCTAATAACTGCCTAACATCTAAACCAGTGGCAGGAACTGATGTTTGGCTCACCATTAACAAGAACCATATATACTCTCCTCTAGGAGAAATTATTTAGGCTGCCTGCCCCATGAGCACCTCCTCTTTCATTCCCACCTCACCCCACAAAAAAGGGGGAAGCTTGGTTATTGCTGCCTATAATTTTTAAACTTAATATTTTGACATAATTATAGGTTTCCAGAAATTTATAAAAATATACACAGAGTCCTGTAAATGTTTCACTCAGCTTCTCCCAATGGTGGTATTTTATATAACTGTAGTATAATATCAAAAAGCAAGAAATTGACATTGCTAGAGTACTATTGGGTACACTACAGACCTTGTTCATTTTCACCATTTTTTATATACAATCAAGTGTGCATGTCTATCCAATTTCATCCCATAACTAGATTCATGTAACCACACCAAAATACAGAACTGTTCCATTACCACAGAGGAACTCCCTGGTGCTACCCCTTTGTATTTGTACTCTCCCTGTCCTTCCTCATACATGTCCCCCGGTGATCACTAATCTGTTCTGTACTGTTCTGTCTGCCTGCTATGACTTCATGCTTTTATCACTACGGAAATGGATAAAATGATAAGATGAATAGAGTGGCTACCAGTAGTGATTGAAATGGTGGCAATAAGAACAAATCATCCACTTTCCAATATTGCCTGTAATTTATTCAGAAATTTTACTTTGAGTAAGCAACTCAAAATAATTCTAAGTCAGTTTGATTTTGTATGAACACACTGACTCTGCAGTGGCCTTCTGACTTTTGTAAGTGGCATTTAGCTACATTATTACCTCTTACGAATTAGAATCCAAAGAGCAAACAAAAGGAAAGGAAATAATGAGGTATCACATAATTCCATTACTCACTCCAGAAACAAGGAATGCTAAGTAAATGTTTCTCACTTAGGCAAAGCTGAACTGCCAGTATTAATTTTTCTTCCACTTCTTTGCCATCTTATGTTTTGTAGAAATGTTTTTCTGAAAGAAGAAATTTCCCCAAACATCTCAGGCATGCAAAATCAAATTGTCATGAAAGTCTTTCATTAAAAGTTGTAATCCTGAACTTCACACAAATGGAATCAGACTCATTTTTGTACTCATTTTTGTCTGGTTCCTTTCACTTAGCATGCTGTTTTTGAGATTCATCCATGTTGAATCTCAAAACATGGATCAGTCATTCATTCTTTTTCATTGCTAAGTAATATTTCATTGTGTGGATACACCACATGTTTATCTATTCTCTTGCTGAAGGACATTTGAATTGTTTTCCCACTTCAGACTGTTATGAAAAAGCTGCTGTGATCATTTTTTTTTTTTTTTTTTTTTTTTTTTTTTTTGAGACGGAGTCTTGCTCTGCTGCCCAGGCTGGAGTGCAGTGGCCGGATCTGCTGCTGTGATCATTTTTGTGTAAGCTTAACAAAACTCATTTCTCAGGGATATGTAACTAAAAATAGGATTGCTGGATCTGAAGATAGATGTCTGTTTAACTTTACTGGAAACTGTTAGACAGTGTTCCAAAGTGATTGTGTGAAGTTTGCAAAACTAATATATTGTGATAAAAGTAAGGCAAGTGGTTACTGCTGGGCTGGAGGGCAGTTATTAGCTGGAAGGGAGTATGAGGCAACCTTCTGAGATTTCAGAAAGTTCCGTTTCATTCTGGGTAACAGTCATATGGGTATATATATAAGTGAAAAATCATCCCTCTGTACTTAAGAGTTGTACATGTAATTATATGTAATTTATGCCTCAATTATATACATCTATATATATATATATATATATATATTTTTTTTTTTTTTTTTTTTTTTTGAGACAGAGTCTCACTCTGTCACCCAGGCTGGAGTGCAGTAGCACAATCTCCCTCACTACAACCTCCACTTCCCGGGTTCAAGCAATTCTTGTGCCTCAGCCTCCCAAGTAGCTGGAACTATAGGTGCACATGACCACGCCTGACTAATTTTTGTATTTTTAGTAGAGACAGGGTTTCACCATGTTGGCCAAGCTGGTCTCGAACTCCTGACCTCAAGTGATCCGCACACCTTGGCCTCCCAAAATGCTGGGATTACAGGCCTGAGCCACCGCACCCAGCCAATAAAAATTAAAACAAAATAAAACCTGAAATCTTGTGGTCACCTGAAGATACCAATCTGACCTCCATAACATTTTACTTGCCTTTTATCATTCTGCCCCACTCCATTCTCTCTACAAATCTTTATCTAAAAATCACTTACACCTTCCATAAGAAAACAGAATCTGATCATTGTTCGTCAATCTTTCAAGCATTAAGATGGTTAAAATATCTCTTCTATAGCAATTTTCTCTAGGATAAATACCTCCAGTTCCTCACCTGACATATTCTTCAGAACTTCTCATCTATTTTTGTTACCTGGCCACAGGTGATTTCAAAATATGAGAATTAGAAATGAAAACAATCCTCTAAATCCCCCAAACTGAGCAGTAGAGAGCTCGGGGAAACGTGCCATCTGAGGAGCTGCGCCGCTCCACGTCTCTGAATACCAGCTAGAACGCCCTGGTGTTGAGCAGCTGGGACTCTTTGTCTGTTCTTTGATTGCGTGGTCAACAACATCCCCACCCTCACCCCCGCAATTCTATTCAAACAGACTTCAGCCAAAGTCAGGTCTTTTCTCCCTTTTATGTAAGCCATGAACATTAAAACAACAACAACAACAACAACAAAAAACCTATAGGCAGGATTTCACATCTGACCCCATTACATTTCAAATCTTAAAATTAAATCTGAGCCATTAAATTTTAATAATTTCAGCCTCAGCCCATCATTCCAGCCTATTAGTCATTTTTCTGATTCAAGCTACCACACACAGTTGTGTTTCCTCCAAATCTTCTTCCCCATATGATCATTATCATCATCAAAATGACTGCTAACACTTACCAAAGGCTAACTGCCAGGCACTGGTGTTAATCAGTTATATATATTATCCTATTTAATTCTCAGAGCAGTCCTATGAGGTAGGACTGTTATCCCTGCTTTATAGGTGGGGTAAATGAAGCATAGAATGGTTAAGAAATATGCCAATATCACAAATCGAGAACAAACCTGAGCACATGATTTTAAACTGTGCTATGTAGTTTCCAAGATCTGATTTTTAGAAATACTGCCCATGGCAATACCAACCACAGAATCTAGGAATAGGATTCTAGAGATCACCCTCAATTTGCAACAGTCTGCAATGATATGTCTGCAACCACTTATTAATTAGGTATTATATCCATATTGCTCCATGGTACCTGAAAGGACAGCATTTAAAATATTACCAAATGTTTTGTTTAAATAAAGATGTAAACACATTTATGGTGTTCTCCTATTTCAGAAACACGAAGGAAAAGGGTCATTTACACTAATAACATAAACATTTAAATACTATCGTATAGACTACCAATATTTTCACATCCACTATCTCATCAGTGTTTATTTGACACAACTGTCTTAATAAATCCATGTTAGATCCCCAACTACCTCCTTTTTTCTTGTGGTCAAAAGCCACATAATCATTTCTACAATTTGGTTGGGATTGACTTATTTGACACATTCTTTTAAAAAGTAGAAAGTACTAAAGGGAAATATAAAATAGGAATGAATAATTGTACGTCAGCAATGTATTAATACAATATTTTCTGCTCAAAACAGTACTACTGCAAGATATAGACAAAAAACTGAACAACAGTACAGGACTGCCAAGATCAACCTCCCAAAATCTTTTTCTTTTATAGGTGAGAAATATGGACCCAGCAAAGTTAAATGATTTTCTTAAGAGCCACCCAACAAATGAGTGGCAGAACTGACCACGTCCTTGTCACCATTCCATAGTTAGTGTGATACTTGCTTTTACTTTCCCTGTCATTCTTCACTGTTTTGTTTGGACAACAGAGTCACACATTAAATCCTGTAATGTGTGAGACTTTAGCTTCCTCCGGTCTTTAGCCACCCTGAAAACCTGCTTACAAGTTTATACCTGACTTGTATATACTTATTTAGCTATTTGTCATTCTGATCTTTTCATACACTTTAATCATTTATGTTTCCTTACACTTTTATCCATTGGGAGTAACTACAATTTCCACTTTTAGTCTTCCATCCTTCATGAACCATTTTCCAGTTTAAAAAAAACTCTCTGTATCTCCTATGCCAAATAGTCTCAGCACAAAGTTATATTAATTGAAATTCTGTTTGTGGGTTCATATTTATCTTTCCTCTGCGTTAAAATAAACAAATAAAAGGCTGGGTATGGTGGCTCACACCTGTAATCCCAGCACTTTGGGAGGCCAAGGCAAGAGGATCACTTGAGCCCAGGAATTCAAGACCAACCTAGGTGACATAGTGAGATCTCACCTCTAGAAAAAATTGGCCAGGTGTGGTGGTTCACACCTGTAGTCCCAGCTACTTGGGAGGCTGAGGTGGGAGGATCACTTGAGCGTGGGAAGTTGAGACTTCAGTGAGCTGTGATCATGCCACTGCACTCCAGCCTGGGCAACAGAGCTATACCCCGTCTCAAAACAACAACAACAAAGAGCATGGCTTTCACTTTTTGTTACTTTTGTTTGTTTCAGATTCAAGGTACACCTGTGCCTAATATTCCTTTTTTTTTTTTTTTTTTTAAACTAGAGCTACAGGATAATATGGTCTCCTTCTCTTAAGCTTCTTCCTTTTTGGTAAGAATTAAATCCATGGTATTATTCTCATGCTTTGTCTATTTTAGTAGTAACTGAAGTATCAACAAGGCAGGAATTTTTCAGATGGTTTGCTTTAGCAAGTGAGATTTATACAGGCATTCACATCATGTCCTCTCCTATCTTCAAATTCACAGCCTTTACAGAAAGTACAGCTGGACATGCCACCTGTTCCCCTCTTCCGCATTTTTTTTCCTCATGTCATTGTTACAACTCAGCAGAAGCAGGTGGGCACTGATGGGTGACATGGGTCCTGACAGGCTCTTCACCCTTAGTTACGCTCCCTTGAAAGATTGTCTGTGGGTGATGGTGGTTTTACATAGGGCTCAATGTCCTGTAAAGAGATTACCCGAGAGCAAATGAAATGAAGTGGTTATAGTTTCAAGTAAGTTTTCCCACCCAGGAGACAAAAGTTTCTGCACTAGGATTCCTACTTGTTGCTTAAGAAAGAAAAACCAAATTCTAACTCTTTTACACCAATGCTCAGAAAACCTCACAAATGTCTCCCTCCAGGACAGAATGTGTTCCACTGTAGTGTGGGAGATCACCTCACCAGCCTGCTGCAGTGGCACTCCACTCTTCCACACCTGAGTGCTTTCCCACTGTGATCTCTCAAGTACCTCCACTCAAAAGGGGCACGGTGTGAATGTACTGTGCCACCCACTTCACTCTGGGCTGGACTGAAGCCCTTTCTGAAACTGCCTCCAGGCCTCTCCAGGGCCCATAAAATAAAATGCAAGCTTGGATTTTAATCCAGTCCCTCTACCACCCCACATCCCCGGCTAACTCACCCAAGTCATCTTCTTCCCTTCACTGCATCCCTCCTCATCCCTCTGCTCTAAGGGATACAGACAATTCTCCAAATAAGTCATGCCAGTTGCGCCTCTGCACCTTTCAATATGCTCTCCTTGCCCCAAGCACCTTTTCTGTGCGGTTCAGACACCACCCCCAAGGGGAAGGCTCCCCTCGCTCCTCCTTGCTGCCTGCGGTGCCCCTTCCATCTTGGGCTAAAGTGCATCACAATCTTTACACTTTACAGCAACTGTCTGTTCTCTTATTTCCCTGTCCTACGTACATGGTGTGATTTAGGAGTAAAAGCTAGGCTGCTTCATCACTTTGCACCCACAGCAAAAAACAATGTCTGAAATATAGCTGGTGCTCAGTGTTTGCTGAATAAAATCCTAAATTAATATACTAAAATCTCAAATCTCTTGATATTAGCTTCCTTCAACTTGCAAACATTTACATCCAATTTAGCTCCCAGAAGCCAACATTGATGAGTGTTGTACGTTCTAACAGGGAATCAGAAACTTGTTATTTCTCAACAGGTGTACTGCATTTATCTTTGCTTACAGAGTTCCAGCAGAGTGTTTGAAATTGTATTGGTCCTCTAATCTCAATGTCTATTTGAAACAGCAGTGGAATGAAATTGTGGGGCAGGATGAAAAAAACAATAAAGTAAAAACTGAAACAAGGTTGAAGGAAAGTAGAAAAAACAAGGAAAACCACACCTCTTCTGACTCCTTAAGGACCCGTTATTGGAATGATGCTGCTGAAAGAAAAGGTCATCTTAGGGAGAATGACTCTTGAATTTTCAACAGTCATAAGTGGTTCGTAACAGCCAAACTTTAATTCAATAATCTTGGAAGAAATGTCTGTAATTATGAGTAAAACTGTCAATCAGATGGGCCTCGGAAAACTTATGTTGCAAAACTTTAGACAGGATAGAACAGTTTTCCATGATAACCTTTTTGATCTGATATCCTTTTGTTCATCTCCCAAAACAACCAAGATGTAGTTTCAATGCAGGGTCAGTTCTCATATCTATGAATCTAAATTTTTTTCAAAGGTGGCAGCAAGTAGATATATAAATCCCAAATCATCTCACAAATGAGAACACTATATCGTAGTAGGATCTTACAGATCAAGTCACTCGCTGACCACAGATGTTCCCAATGACTACCTTAGTACAAAGGGGTTGAGATGAAAGGGGCACAAGCTTGCTCTCAAAGGCTTTCTTTCTCTGCACTCCCCACAGCTTATTTCAAACAGACTCACTGAGCACTGATTCATCTCACTTCGCCTTACTTTTGTATTTTTGTTTTTTCCACTAGACTGAAAACTTCTTGGTGACAGAGAATAGGTTATATTTATCTCTGAATCTAAAGCACCTAAAAGTTAGTACTTCAGCATAATAAGGACTTGATAGATCCTTGCTGAAATAATTTGAAAAAAATTAACCTATTTACTCCCTGTTATCCTTTAATATTATGAAGTACCAAGAATCCCTTTTCTTGGTCAGGCAACAAATTGATATCATTTCTACCAGGTACACTTGAAGCTCCTATAATCCAACATGTTTGGCATTCACAGATGTTCTTGGAAGCATGAACCAACCAAACAAACAAAAACGGAAAACAAATTTAAAAAGCAGTCCATTTCTTCTTCATAACCTGTTTGTGGATTGTGATGTGTTCTTACTGTCCCATTATGTGATTAATCAGTTTACTTGTTTATGATATGACGCAAAGAAAACAATAGACATACAGGATTCTGTGCTTAAATTTTTGTTATTGTTGATTCCAGGCAGTATAAGGTCTTTTTGCCCCACCTCCAGAAAGCCAATCTGAGGTACCCTTCCAACTAAAGGGAAAAATTTTACTGAAGAAATAAAAGGGATTGATATACAAGAATCTCAAAAAGATGTGCCGCCTGGGAGTTCAATGATTCAATTAGGAAGTTCTACATGACCTTAGTCATTTGGGGCAGGGGGAAGGACAAGCACTACACATTCAACTACACCCAGAAAAATGCATCTTACGCTACAAAGCCAAACACCAGATGTTACTTGCAACTTTTGGACTGGATTACCCCAGAAGGTCTGTGTCAGAGGGCCCTTCTGTGGCTGGTGCCCTGAAGCCAAACACAGCAGTTTCCCTGATGGTAATGGCTGGCTGGGGAGGGATGTTACCTGGGTAAATTATGATAACTGGGCAATAAGGATTACCAAACCCAACATAAATTTGGAGGGTTTGTGCAAGTGCCAACTATGTGAATTACAGATGTATGCATTCACCAAAGGTCTTCCATCATCAGAGACAGAAGTTTGTCATGCATATAGTCCTCACTGAAATGACATCTATTGTCACAACTTTTGCTCACTGCAATATATAGTTCATCCCCTAACAGTCTATCATTTGTTCTAAAGTAACCTCAAAGGCCTAGTCCTCTTGGCAGATCTACCTCCTGGTGTCCAAATCTGCAGAGCATCCAGTGCAAAGCTATGTAAGACCACCATTTCTCAGTGACTTGTGCTTACAGGCATGAAGTCACAGCCATTAGTATCAGTGCTGATAATTATTTTCTTCTTTGAAGCACCAATGTGGTTCATTTGCCAGTCTTTTCACAACGACTCTCTTTAAGCTCTTGCCTGGTATCCATGATCTTTTCCGTAACAGCCAGCCCAGGGAAAGGAGGTGGACTAGGTTTATAGTCTGTCACTAGAAACCAACAGCATACCAAATCTTCTTTCTAATATGCAGCCTAATTTTGTGATGGGTATTTTCAGATGGGTATTTCAGATGTTTGTGCCTGTGGCATCAAAATTCACATCTATATACTTAACTGAAAAGCACTGTTTTGGAAGTATGGACAGACTGACACTTGAAATGTTTGATAAATATAGATTTTACTCATTGGACCTCCAGACATCTCACATCCTTCCTATTTTTACTTATTCCTCAAACATAAATGGAAAACAGCCTAACCAAAAGACAGGGTGTCCAGTAACCATTTCAAAGGAACTATGATGATAGCTGAATAACTTGTGCTAGTTATAAGGCCCTGGGCAATAAACAAGGTTTACGAAATTTTTAGTTATAACTACTTGCTGACTCTGCAAAACAGTATCAGCAAAAAGGCTTTTTCTCCGAATAGTCTCAACATAGAGTGATTCCCTAATGACTTTCCTTAGAACTTCTGTTTTCAATCTACTGAGATGAAAGTATTTCCTCCAATGTTAGAAACATGTCCTGTTCTAAAAAGCATACCCTCTGCAAATTACCAGATGGCAGATAATAATGCTAATTTAGGATGGGCTTGATGGCATCAGTAAAAATGATCTTGATATAGTGGTTGCATTTATATAACTTTTGTGACTGTAAGAAAGACCAGCTGTCCCTAGTTCTTTTGAGAAAGAAGGGAAGAACAAGAGAAGATTCTGCCCCAAATTTAGGGCAATCACTAAATGACTTAACGGAGTAAATATCCAAAAGTGCTTAGATCTGTATTTCTACTAGGACAAACTGTTCAGAGAGGCTGAAGTTGCTATGAACCCAAAGAAGTAATTTTTCCTTTGATCAGAAGTAAAAATCCCTGGCATTTCTTTTTTCGGCTTTCCAAAGCTTTAGATAAAACTAAGAATTTTAGTTCTAAACAAATATCTGTATGTCCTATTAGATCTATAATTAATTTTAATAACAAGTCATAACATTGTCTTTTTGCGGAGCATAAGACTGGACTCTTATTCCCTCATTGTGACATTTTATATATGGTTTTCCATTTGAACAAGACTAATGAAGAATAGTGGTGAAGTTTAGGAGTGACACTTTCAGCTCTTTATAATAGCGAATAATATTTGAACTCTTACTGTGTGTCCCACACTGTTCTTAACACTTAACATAGATTAAACCACTTTAATCCTCACAACAAATTACCCACTGTGTGATCTTGGGCAAGTTACTTAGCCTTTCTAAGCCTTGATCTCATATCCAGAGAAAGAAACCAAGGCTTTGATTGTTAAGTAATTTTCTCAAGCTCCCTCAGTTGGTGAAAGGCAGAGCTGGGACCTGATCCACCTCTTCCCTACCACCCATGACTGCCTTCTAGTATCCCCAAGGATCACAACTAGAGACAGGCAGAACTAGATGCTCCCAAAGGTACCTTATAGTGCTCAGACCTGCGTTCACTTGCTCTATGAGATTCTTCTAAAATTGAAATACACAAATGACAATGAATAAGAAACACATGAATTCTTTTCCACATTCCCACCCTAATCTTTGGGACTTAAGTTTTCAACCTAGGTGGCCTATAAACTTCTTTGAAAGGCAATCCAAAGCTTGTAACAATTTTTGCAATGGCTTCTAAAAGAAGGTTCTCATGACTTAAGGATCTTGAAAACATTGCTGTCTTTATAGCAAATGTATGACTGAAGAGAAAGATAAATCTCAAATTAAATGAACACCTTACATCAAATCCCTTTTGTGATTAAAAAAAATTAGATACAAGTTGATTGAAGATGGGAAGTCATATTTTGAAGACAGTTTCAGAAAGACAAGCAAATATAGATACACTCAGTTCTTAAAAAATGATTAGAAGGAACCTTACAAGACAATGTGGCATCACTGAAATTCTGCACCATGGCTTCAGCCCACAAGTCATGCCTTTGTAAGAGGAGTGAGAGAGGCCCAGCACATCACTTTTGGAAGGCTTACATTTATGGAAAACACATGGGATTTAAAGCCAGCTGGATCTGGATTTGAATCCCAGCTCTGCAGTTTTCTAAGAATGTGGGCTTGTAAGTTATTTAATCTCACAAAGCCTCAGTTTCTGCATCTGCTAAAATGGAATAACTGCCTCCTTGCAGGGTTATTGTGAGGGTAAAGCTAATGCCAAGCTAATAACATGCTTGGCACATGGTAGGTTCTCAATAAACTGTGGCTAATAACAACAAGAACAATGGAATTCATAAAAACAATCTAAATAAATACTGCCAACAGCAGAAAGAGTGTAAGTGTGGTGGTTAAAAGCACGGGTCTGGAGTCAGACCACCTCAGTTTTTATCCTGGCTTTCCTTTCCTTGTGGAATTCACATCATATTTAATGAAGCTGTTCTCAGTCGACCACTCTTCTCTCATAACATCTACATGGCTTTACTTTGATATTATAGGCTCTTCCTGTGAGCAATTACCTTCTTTTTGTACCAGTTACCATATCCGCAAAATGGGGCTAACAATAGTATCTACCCAATATGCTTGTGGTTTGAATCATGTCTGATACTGACACATTACAGGAACTCAATAAATGCTAGCTGTTGCTGCTGCTATTTTAGTCACTGTGTGAAGAACATGATAGAACCAGGACCAGCCACCTGGAATAAAACTACCCACCTATAATGTTGATTCACAAATTGAACACACAAGAGTAAGAAAACGCCTGAGAATAGCAATACAGTATTTTAGACTAACACCTGGAATAATAAAACATTAGAAGTTATCTCAATGGCAAAATCAAAATCAGACTGCAGACTACGATGAGATATGTCCAATCAACTGGCAATCTTTGTGGGGACACAGGAGTATATGATTGTTACTGATTTCTGAACTCAAAGCCAAACTTTTTTTTAAGGTGGTGAAGAACAATGAGACTAGGGGAATACATTTTGCCTCCCTTCTTTCCCTCAAAATATGTTCTTCACCACCCTCATCCCTGGTCCCCAGTGCCTTGCCATTTTTCTAAATCTTTTTGCAAAGGTCAGAAAAGCAGAACTAATCCCATTGTGTTCCCAGCATACTACTTAAAAAATTCAGCCACCTAGCAAATGTAATAAAGAAGGATTGCTGTACCCAAAAACAATCCAAAAAATGGCTACCCCACCAGAGCATTCCAATTAGTAAAAAGGACATATAATCCTGCTGCTTTGGGTGTGGCTCTACAGAGAGGGATGAAGGGGCTGGGATTCTAAGTGCTGTCTCCAGCATCTCATGGATTAGACATCTGAACCAGGGTGAAGAACAGGACGCCCTAAGAGCTGTCTGTACTCCAAGACCTCTAAAGTACCCACCTCCTCACCCAGGGCCAGATAAGGAACCAGCAGTTCAGTAGACGTCTCCAGGAAAAGCAGCAAGGATGAACTTGAAAGAACCCATTTCATGATATGGGGTGAGAAACAAGAGGCATGTTTTTCCACAATCTTCAGTGGCTGCAGCTCAACCCATAAGAACAGTAACTTCAGCAGCCACTTCATTATATTTCTACTGTAAATGATACAGGCCTGAGCCAAGTCAGCACCAAAACTCCCTTCAGAATTCACTCGGTGTTAGGTCATCTGTACTCTATTGACAACTGCTGAACTCAAAACCCCTAACGAGGCATCTCAGCAACAATATGTGTCCTGCCACTAATGAGGCTCTTTTTCCATGAATAATGAACAAGAACATCATCTCTGTTGCCAGGTACACAACATAAACAAAGCTCAACACAAGGGCCTTGGTATGGTGAGTTTGTCCATTTGCAACAAAAGAATTTTTCAAAGTGTGAGCCAAGTTTCAGTGGAGGGTGGGACGAGCTGTTGTAACAAATGATGCGAACATATATTATCAGAATCTAATAAATCAGCTTTTGGATGTTGTGGAACAGAGGCTGTGCAATGGGATAGTTAGATACAATGGGGAGTTCCATTTCTTTATTTTACAATCAGTCTTATAACACAAGGCTGATGATTTCTGTAATGAACAGAGATCTTCATGAAAGGAGCCTTAAGAGGCTTGCCGTCCCAAAGGCTCTACTAATTAAAGTTTTATTTCTTAAGGCTTGATATATCAGATTGAGTACAGGTCAGCATTAGGGATTGCTATGGCACTGATGGCTACAGAGTGGCATTTGGAAAAGAGTACTGCCACCTGAACCCATGGTCATGGGACTGAATTCCTTTGGTACTAAAAGAATGTCAACGTATGAGGATTTTTGCCTACAAAGCAGCCCAACAGTTTAGACCCCTAAGCTTGGACCACTGTTTAGCTGAACCATGAGTAAGATTTTAGCATATAAATAGAGAATACAAGTGAGCTGACATGAAAGCCGAACAGTGTTTATTTTGTTTACTTTAAGGTGCTCCACAAATACTTTTCTCTGTTTCTAAAATCAGTTCCATACTAGGTGGCAAATATCTTGTTACACAGGGTACTCATGTCTGCACAGGCAAAATGATGCCATCACTGGCTGAAGGCTGTTAGTTTCCATAAATTTGAGCAAGAATTTGAAGAAAATGAAACAAAAACAAAAACAATCTCATAATGCCTGAGTTCCCTCAACTATAGGAGATAACAACTCTCACCCATTTCAGAGATTCTTTACGAAGAAATGTGTCAAAAATAAGACCCAATGGCCAGGTGTGGTGGCTCACGCCTGTACTCCCAGTGCTTTGGGAGGCCAAGGTGAGAAGTTCACTTGAGGCCAGGAGTTTGAGACCAGCCTGGGTAACATAATGATAAACAGTCTCTACAAAAATAAACCCTAAAAATTAGCCAAGTATGATGGCACACTCCTATAGTCCTAGTTACTTGGGAGACTGAAGCAGGAGGATGGCTGGAGCCCAGGAGTTCAAGGTTATAGTGAACTATGATCACACCACTATACTACTCCATCTGGGGCAACAGAGAGGAAGACCCTATCTCTAAAAAAAAAAGACCCAAATGGTATAGTTTGCTCTATATGCTTTGTAATCTGAATAATGCTTTAAATGCACTGAAGATGCTTACTAAAGAAAAAATATTTCATAAACCAAAAAATGATTATATAATAAGTAATCATTCCCTATATCCATTTTACAAGCAAACACTTTAGGAAGATGGTTGCTGAAATGAAGCAGAATAGTATGAAGCTCCGCAGATATTTTAGTAACTATGTCATGGCAGGTAATTATGTGGACAATTTTTGTCCAATTAATCAAATCATGAATTCATGGATAATGACAATATGAACATTAGAGTTTTAAAATATCTAGGATGTGCCAGCTTATTTTTCTGATTTCTTAGGAACAGGCAAAATGGAATAAGTTCATGACTGAGTAACCAGAATGGCAAAGGGACTTCAAAGCCTGCTGTTTAAAGAAATCGGGATATTCTGCTGCTAAGGAGAGGAGCTGGGATGAAGGGGATCTGATTTCATCTTCCAATATTTACTGAGTTGTCACATGTGCAAGGGATACTAGCTGTTCTACATTGCTCCAAAGGGTAATGTGCCCAGTAGGCAGTGGTCACAGTGAACTGATGTGGAGTTATAGCAAGAGCTCTAACAGTCAGTGCTGCCCCTACAGGATAGGTACTGCCTGTGAGGTTCTGGGTGATTCCTGACCACAGAGGTAATAGAGCAGAGTAGACATAACTGCCTGATGGGGAGAGCACGAGGGGAGCCTGTAGGGAGGGAAGGAGAGGAACGGGACACACGCCATGTCACATTTCTGGTCCTTGCTAACCATGAAATTCTAAGGTTCTACCAAACACCATCATAAAACTGTAGGTGAAAATTCTGTAAGAGTAAGGTTACAAAACTGCTGTGCTATTTAAAATGACCCTTCCAATCTAATCAGGGAAAATACATCAAAAGAGGAACAGTCAAGTAAATAAAAATACCCAAGGACTTACCATCATACTTAGCTAAGACTGCCTGAACATCAGCATATGCTTGTAGTTCCAGAAGGGCTTCTAAAAGGTTTTCATGGATATTGAACATGCTCAGAAGGGGGAACTCCTTCATTAACTAGGGCAGAAGAAACCAAGGAATAATTAGTATATTATGTATGTCTTATACTTTTAATGTACATATTTTATTGTACATATTTACTGTATATATCACGTTTATATATATACACACACAGTAAAATGATTACTAGAGTTAAGCATTTTAAGGAATAAGCATTTCTTATTTATTTAATTATTTGAGATGGAGTCTTGCTCTGTTGCCCTGGCTGTAGTGCAGCGGTGCGATCTCAGTTCACTGCAAGCTCCACCTCCCAGGTTCAAGCGATTCTCCTACCTCAGCCTCCCAAGCAGCTGGGACTACAGGCACGTATCACCATGCCCGGCTAATTTTTTGTATTTTTAGTAGAGATGGGGTTTCACCATGTTAGCCAGGATGGTCTTGATCTCCTGACCTCGTGATCCACCCACCTCGGCCTCCCAAAGTGCTGAGATTACAGCATCTCTTATTTTTAAAGTATAATACTGAATTGTATTTATATAAAAGTATAATTCAATTCTTAAAAGTATAATTAATATTGGGCTATAAGAGTTCATATCAATTATTATTTTGTAAATCATTAAATGCTTCTTTCTTTTCCGATAAGGTGGGATAAGATTCAAAGAGAGGTTTTCATAAAAGTTGAAGAAAATGCTCAATAAAGATAAAATGCCATGGAAAAACCAAACAAGGTAAAGGATGAAAAATATCTCACAGGCTTTACCAGTTAGGTCACTGGTAACTTCGCCAGCAGCAGTTTGGACGGAAGCCAGACTGTAGAAGAGTAAACAAGGGGGCCCTACTCTTTCAAGTAGCCTAGTGGCAAAGTTAGGGAGACAAAGTAGAAAAATAGCTAGGAAGTGACATGGGTTAAAAGAAAATTTGTAGGTAGTGATGGGGGTGGTAGTAAAGAGGAAGGTTTACGAGTTCCTGCCTGGTGGCCTCCATAAAACCGGGGCCAAGATCATCTTCTGAGACTAATAGGTGTCAGGGAAGAAGCTTAAAGATGGGGTGAAAGTAAAAAACAGCCACACGGTGGTGAACTGCTCAGGAAAAAAAAAAAAGAAAAAATTGCTAAGGCTGTCTTGAGGGCCTAACAGACTGGAGACCATAAATTTATAGAGGTTATAATTGCATGGTGGTCAAGTTTTACCTAGCAGTGGCCAGCAGCCCAGGTACAGTAGCAAGATGTCAAATGATTAGGTTGAGCCTGGGTGGACTGAATTAGGTTCAATAAAATTCAAGGAGCAAGAGACTGGACTATGGTGGTGAACGAATGATTAAAGGAATGGTCCAAGGGTTCTAGACTGGATGAGGATGAAGAGAGGCCCAAAGGGAGTTAAAAGATACAATATTGAACTTCACTGGGAAGCAAAGAGAAAGAAGAAAGACAAAGAATTTCAGAGTAAATTTTTTATCTTCAAGAAAGGTAAAATCTGGCCAGGCATAGTGGCTCATGCCTATAACCCCAGCACTTTGAGAGGCCGAGGCAAGTGGATCACCTGAGGTCAGGAGTTTGACACCAGCCTGTCCAACATGGCAAAACCCCCTCTCTACTAAAAATACAAAAATTAGCCAGGTGCGATGGCACGCACCTGTAGTCCCAACTACTTAGGAGGCTGAGGCAGGAGAATTGCTTGAACCTGAGAGGTGGAGGTTGCAGTGAGCTGAGATCATGCCACTGCATTCCAGGCTGGGCAACAGAGTGAGACTCCATCTCGAAGAATAAGAGGAGGAGGAGGGGGATGGGGGGAGGAGGAGGGGGAGGGGGGGGGGGGGGAGGAGGGGGGGGGGGAGGAGGGGGGGATGGGGGGAGGAGGGGGGGATGGGGGGAGGAGGAGGGAGGGGGGAGGAGGAGGAGGGGGAGGAGGGAGGAGGAGGAGGAGGGAGGAGGAGGAGGAGGGAGGAGGAGGAGGGGAGGAGGAGGAGGAGGAGGAGGAGGAGGGAGGAGGAGGGAGGAGGAGGAGGAGGAGGAGGAGGAGGAGGAGGGAGGAGGAGGAGGGAGGAGGAGGAGGGAGGAGGAGGAGGAGAAGAAGAAGAAGAAAAAGAAGAAATCTCATCTTAAAAGAAAGTTAACCAGGTTCAAAAAAAAAGGAAAGGTAAAATCTTATCTTAAAACAAAGATAACCAGGTTCAAAAAAAAGAAAAGTAAAATGTTATCTTAAAAGAAAGGTAACCAGGTTCTTTACAGAGCAGAATCACAGATATATTCTCCTCTAATCCTCTACCTGGATAACTGCTATCTATTATAACATAATAACCTCTAAAAAAGTGGTAACTGTTTTCGATGTCAACATCTTTAAAGTAATTATGCTGAGAGAAATAATACTCAAAAATAGGCTAATTCACTGCCAAGCAAAAAATCAGTGAATATACTGCATTGACCATCCAGTTCTTCCATCATTAGTAACATTTACCATATCGCTTTGTTTTTTAAAGCCAAGAATCATTTACCCTATCTTTAAAAATAAATAATTTTCTGCAGCCCAAAAAAGCATCATATTACTAATGAAAAACCCCTATTAAACTGATTACGCGTTCAGTAAGACTGATGGTCCGAACTTCCCCAGAGAGGCCTGCAGTATTTTCACTGTTGATAAAGGAAGTGAATAAGACTATACCACACATTGCTGATGTTCTGTAACCAATAAAGTACTTCTTGTTCTGGTTCATTTTGATTCTAGTTGACATTACTCTTTGATTTTTTTTCTCTTTCTAATTAAAGCTAGTTAGAATTAAAGCTCTCTGTCATTCAGCATTTGGCAACACAATAAAGACATTCTCTAAATTGCAACATTTAAACATTTATTGTTTTCAGCCAATTCTTCAGGTAATGATCAAACTTCAAGGACGCAAATCATATTCTATAATTTAAAAAGTACAATTCCAAATATTACTTGCTGAAGCTTAAAAACTGAGTCTTATTAAAACTCAGTGAGACCGCATATGCAAACATGAGGTCTCACCCGGTTCCAACAGAACTTGAGGTAAGATGCTAGGAGCTTAAACAACAGTGCTTTCATTGGAAGCTCAGACAGGGTAAACTGTGTTCAAAAACACATCACCAATAAAAGGATTTTAAACATGGTAAAAAGCAAATGTTGGAGAGGTAATTAAAGTCATATGACAATTCGTAAATCTAGCTTTCCTAATTTAATATAAACAGGAAGAAAAAGTGAACCCTCTGCTGCCTCCACTGCCCTCTCCAGCCCCTCAAACAAGCTATCTTAGAGAAAAGCCCACAACTCCCTTGGCTCTGTTTACTCCACACTGCTTCGCTACAATCTGGCTTGCCTCTGCACAACCTGAATCTGCTTGTCCCCATCTACGGGTGACTGAGATTGCTCCTGTGGACACCCTCCGCCCTTTTCTTGCTTGACCTCTGCATCATTTGAAAGTCTGATAGCTTTTTCTTTGAAACGCTTGCCTCTCTTGGCTTCTTCAACAGTATTCTCTTCTGGTTTTCTTCATACTTATCTCACAGCTCCTTTTCTAGTTTCCCCTTGTATCTGACTTAGGAGTAAGTCTTCTTGCAGGTTATGTCCTGCATCCTCTTATCTTAAACACCCTGATCTCTAGAACCGTTGTCATTTCCAGGGTCTCAGCATCAGCATCTCCACGGGGATGACTTCTACAACCTAACATCCTGCCAACTGTCTTCCTGACAGTTTCACCTCAGTGTCCTTAAAGGCAACACACCTAATACTGAGCTGACAATTTCCCTCTTCCCAGGCCAACCCTTCAAACCTGTTCTTCCCTCCTTGGTATTTCCTATCTCAGAGAAAAGAACCATTAAACTCTTGTCACCCTCTTCTCCTTACAGCCACTTGAGAGGCCTGCAACCCCTGAGTTGATATTTAAAACATGTTGATAGCTTTCATTACATTCACTGAAAGCTCTGTTATGCAAACATACACCTTAAGAATCATTACTATCTCTCTTTTCTCTAACCATGCTGCCAGTAACTTATGCCCTCATATATTACCTAAATTGCTCCAATAGCATCTGCATTTGTCCATTTGCCTCCAATCACCTCTTTCCAATCCACCCTTCCAATGCAGTCATAAAGGCTTTTTTTTTTTTTTTTTTTTTTTTTTTTGAGATGGAGTCTCACTCTGTCACCCAGTCTGGAGTGCAGTGGTGCCATCTGGGCTCACTGCAAGCTCCGCCTCCTGGGTTCATGCCATTCTCCTGCCTCAGCCTCCCGAGTAGCTGGGACTATAGGCGCCCATCACCACGCCCGGCTAATGTTTTGTATCTTTAGTAGAGACAGGGTTTCACCGTGTTAGCCAGGATGGTCTACATCTCCTGACCGCGTGATCTGCCCGCCTCGGCCTCCCAAAGTGCTGGGATTACAGGCATGAGCCACCGCACCCAGCCCATGAAGACTCTTATACACAAGTGAGTCCATCACACTCCTGCTTAAAAGGCAACCACTGACATGACGAGATTTATCCCAAGGAAATAATCAGATGTGAATACAAATTTACAAAGCTGTTTATCACATTATTGGTAATAGTAAAAATTTTTAAAATGCATTAACCCATTATGAGATATTTAAGTATAATAAACTATAGTCACCTTGTGGGCTATTATATGTTGTCATTAGAATTTAAGTTCTCAAAAAACTTTCAACAGCATGGCCTGGGAAATGCTGGCATACAATATTACACTAGAGAAAGCAGGATACAAACTATATTTTGCAATAAAATCATGCTTTTCTTATGAGCCTATGCATAGAAACATACTTGGTTAGAAATACACTAAAATTATACCAATATACTAAATTATACTAATATACTAAAATGTTAACAGCAGTTATTTCTAGTTGATATTAAAGGTGATTTTTATTTCTTCCTTCATATTTTCTATATGTTCTAATTTTTGAAAATTTTGTTCTAACATTCATTCTATGAACTGGGGAGGGGGACAGCCATTTTTAGGAATACTGGCTTCTCACTCAATTCCGGATATAATCTAAAATGCTTGGCAAGGCGAACACAGCCCCTTGTGACAAGTCCCTGTCTACCGTGCCAGCCTCACTTCTAGCCACTTCACACACACCACACACCTGGCATAGAACAGCTTTCAGTTCCTTAAACAGGCCACGTTCACTCATGCATCTATCCAAGCTCCTCCCCCTTGGAGTGCTCTCCCATCTTGGTCAATCTGGTTACTCCTCAATTTCCAGGAAATCTTTACCTGGCCCCTGACTCCTGACCTCTTACCTTCATCTGCAGGTTAAGTACTCCTGGCCTGAACTACCAGAGTCCTTGTCACAATCATCTACTGGTCCATCTTCTCCATGAGTCTGAGAAGAACATGAGAGCAGGAACTTTGCCTTATTGCTGTATTCTTCGTCAGTGACCAACCTATCATAGGTGCTCAACACACACTTCATGACTGGAATACTTTTTAAAGGCTTTACATTTCTATTGCTTTAGAGTACATGTTATAATATTATATGTCTGCTGCCACAGCTCTACTTCAGGCCATTGAATTACATATCCCTAAACATGTTCTTTATCATTTATAATCTTCCATTATCTACACCTTGGACAAGGTATAGGTAGAACCTGTATGTTTTGACTCAATGCTCAGAATTTTCTTATACTTAGAACTGTCTGAAAATGGAATAGATGGTCTAGAGAAGTCTCTGTCACCATAACTACTTATATACAGAGAAGCCCGTCATGGGACAGGGATACTAAAGAAAGGACCAAGAACCTTTCAAATTCTGCAATTCCAGGGAAACAATTCCCAGCTCTTAAGCATAACTTTTAAGGCCCTCTCTCAGTTCAAGGCCAGATTCCTCCGGCCTCTCCTGTCTTCTGCAGGATTAAATTCTAGTCTTGTCAAACCAGATTATTATGCACCATTCCCAGAATCCTGTCTACTGTTCCTAGCCACCGTGTTTCTGCTCGAACTGTTTTCACCACCTGGAATACCTCTTCCCCTCATTTACAAGGCAGCCTGTCAAAATCACCCCGCCCTCCAAAGCCCAGATCAAATGTCACCTCCTAAAGTCACAGCATCGTAGAAAGTGAGAGCCAGAAGAGTCCATGGAGATCATCCAAACACCCTCCTCACTTTACAGACGAGCTCCCTCCCGCCCCCGCCCCACCAAAAAACAATAAAGGCTGCAAGTTTAAGTGATTCAGCCAAGTTAGTGCTGGGATTATGATCCAAACTCAGTCATCAGCACTGAGTCCAAATTTCAAAACATCAGAACCCTAGTTTCTGGGTTGCCAAGTCCAGAACTAAACCATTTTGCTTACGCTTCTCACACAATACTACTGTATCATCTTTGTATTGTGTTTACATGAATTTAAGAAGATAGATGTATTACAGAGGAAAGAGTCCTAAATTTAAAGTTATTCCTGAATTAAAATCCAACCTCTGCCATTTACTACCTGTGTGAATTTGCACAAATTATTTAACCTCTCTGAGCTTTGTTTTTTTCATCTCCTGGGTCTTAGTTCATATGGCATCTTCTCAGACTCTCTCTACCACCCTACCTAATGTCACCACCCACCCCTCATATCACGACTTTCCGTTGTTTCTATCACATTCTGAAATCATCTTATTTATGTGGCTGAATATTAGATAATTTAAAAAAAACTAAAAATAATAAAATAGAGGGTGAGAGGTGGGGGTCTAGTTTTATTCTTTTGCATATGAATATCCAGTTTCCCCAACACCGTTTATTGAAGAGACTGTCCTTTCTCCAATGAGTGTTCTTGGCACCTTTGTCAAAATCAGTTGGCTATAGATATGTGGATGAATTTCTGGCCTTTTTATTCTGTTCCATCAGTTTGTGTGTGTGTGTGTTTTTTTTTTTTTTTTTTTTTTTTTTTTTTTTTTTTGAGACGGAATCTCGCTCTGTCGCCCAGGCTGGAGTGCAGTGGCCGGATCTCAGCTCACTGCAAGCTCCGCCTCCCGGGTTTACGCCATTCTCCTGCTTCAGCCTCCCAAGTAGCTGGGACTACAGGCACCCGCCACCACGCCCGGCTAATTTTTTTGTATTTTTTTTTAGTAGAGACAGGGTTTCACCGTGTTAGCCAGGATGGTCTCGATCTCCTGATCTCGTGATCCGACCGTCTCAGCCTCCCAAAGTGCTGGGATTACAGGCTTGAGCCACTGCGCCCGGCCTGTATCTGTTTTGATGCCAGTACCATGCAGTTTGGGTTAAAACAATTTATAGTATGATGACTCCAGCTTTGTACTTTTTGCTTAGAATTGCTTTGGCTATTTGGGGTCTTTTGTGGTTCCATACAAATTTTAGGATTGCTTTTCTATTTCTATGAAGAATGTCATTGGTATTTTGATAGAGATTGCAGCAAAACTGTAGACTGCTTCCAAAAACCTCAATGTAAGGTCCAAGACTATAAAACCACTAGAAGAAAACAGAGGGGAAATGCTTCAGGACATTGGTCTGGGAAAATATTTTAGAATAAGACCTCAAAAGCACAGGTAACATAAGGAAAAATAAATAGGATTATGTCAAACTACAAAGCTTCTGCACACCAAAGGAAACAACAGAGTTACAAGACAGACAACCTATAGGAGAAAATATTTGCAAACTACTTCTCTGATGGGATTAATGCCCAGAATATACAAGGAACTCAAACATCTCAACAGCAAAACAACAAACAATCCAATTAAAAAATGGTCAAATTATCCAAACAGATACTTGTCAAAAGAAGACATACAAATGACCAACAAATATATGAAAAAATGCTCAACCTCACAATTATCAGAGAAATGCAAATCAAAAACACAATGTAGTATCATCTCCCTCCAGTTAGAATGGCTATTGTAAAAAAGATCAAAAATAAATAAATAAATAAATAATGACAAACACTGGCAAGAATGCAGAAAAAGGGAAATTCTTATACACTTTTGGTAGGACTGTAAACTAGTATAGCCACTATGGAGAACAGTATGGAGGTTCTTCAAAAAAAAACTACAAATAGAATAACCATATGATCCAGCAATCCCACTACGGGGCATTTATTCAAAGGAAAGGAAATTAGTATATCAAAGAGACGTCTGCACCCACATCTCTACTACAGCACTATTCACAATAGCCAAGACATGGAATCAACATAGGTGTCCAACTACAGATGAATGGATAAGGAAAGTGTGGCATATACACAATGAAATATCACCCAGGCATAAAAAAGAATAAAATCCTATCATTTGCAGCAAGATGGATGAAACCAGAGGACACTATTATGTTAAGCGAAATAAGCCAGGAACGGAAAGTTAATCACGCATGTTCTCATTCCTATGCAGAAGAAAAACAAAGTTGAGCTCCTAGAACTAAAAAGTAGAACAGAGGATACTAGAAGCTGGGAAGGGCAGAGGATAGAGAGAGATTTGTTAAAAGATATAAAATTATAGCTCAACAGAAGGAATAACTGCTAATGTTCCATACCAGTGTAGGATGACTACAGTGAACTTTAATTACAAAAACAGGTAGGAAACCAGATTTGGCCCACAGGCCTTAGTTTGCCAACTCCTGGTTAATAGGAATAAAATGTAAAAGCCAAAATATCTTCATAAAAGAAGTTTCATAATGATACTATATTCTAAAAACATAACATCTCTTATACACAGCTGGTTTGGCAGACTGTAGCAAAATGGAAAAAGCCTACCGTACAACCCAGCACCTCTTCTCCCGGCTACATCCCCTGGAGACTGTGTTTAGTCCACTATTTATGATGGGATTTTCCTCATCCGTAGTAAATATCCCCAGTGTGCGGACATTCACTAGGGATGAGGAAAATCTCATCACAAATAGTGGACTAAACAGATAATGGGGTATACTTATATGACAAAATGCTATTCAGCAGAAAAAAGAAATGGGTTAGAATTTAAGATATCTTAATGTGGACAAAAATCAAGCAGTTTTATTTTTTTTTTCCTTATCTAAAAGGATTATTCATTCAGTAAACATTAATCATTCATTCAGTAAACATTAACAAATATGAAATCCTTGCTATATGCTAGGCATCAGGACACACAGTTCATTAAGACTGACCCCTACCTATTGCATAAAAGATAATCGATAATTTTTTATTTTCACAAAAAGTGGCAACTGATTGTTATTCTTAAAGGCAAGTCATAGAAATGAGAGCAAATTATACTTAGAACCTCAGTAGTTAGAAAGATAAGACGAACACATAAGGCTGAGATCAACTGCATATACAAGTCACCAAAATCAAGTAGTTTTCAGTGAGTAAATACACTATATCTGTTCTAAAATCTGATATGATATAATTAAAACCAAAAATGAACACAAAACAATACAATGTATAGTTTATGGGCTATATCATGGAAATATCAGAAAACAAAATGAGGGCCGGGTGTGGTAGCTCACACCTGTAATCCCAGCAATTTGGGAGGCCAAGGCAGGCAGATACTTTGAGGTCAGGAGTTTGAGACCAGCCTGGCCAACATGGTGAAACCCCGTCGCTACTAAAAATACAAAAATTAGCTGGACATGCTGGCGCATGCCTGTAATCCCAGCTACTTGGGAGGTTGAGGCAGGAGAATCACTTAAACCCAGGAGACAGAGGCTGCAGTGAGCCAAGATTGCGCCACTGCACTCCAGCCTGGGCAACAGAGCAGGGCTTCATCTTGGAAAAAAGAAAAAGAAAGAAAGAAAGAAAACTGAAAAAACAGACTCGTTGGTGCCTCAGGGAAGGTGAATAGTGTGAGCGGTGGTCAGATGAGGGCCACAGCTTTATCTACATTATTTTATTTCTTGTAAAAAAAGAAGGTGAAAAAAGAAAAAAATAAAAAATAAAAGGAAAGAAGGTGAAGGGAAAAATGCAAAAATTTTAACTAATGAATTTGTTACTATGTATTATTACTTATTTTAAATTCTAAGCAGTGCAGCTATGATTTTTACACAACATTCTGCATACATTTTTATGTTTTAAAAGTTTCTTCCTCAAAAATAGGGTGTTTGTGAGATGTACTTTTCATATGTAATTCTTAAAGAGCTTAATTTTCATGAGACCTTGATTTGTTTTCTTATTTTCTAAGTGCCTTTTGAGGCAAAATTACTTCTTCCCTTCAGGGGTTTGGCTCTGTAGCTACTTATGGTGGTGTTGGCATTTAAAAAAAAAAAAACAACAAAAAAACCAGAGTGTCTTTGATTGAACACTATTTAGAGAATTTTCCCCTAAAATAATTTGATTTAATAGATTTTAATACTCTGTACTTGAATTCTATAATAATATCAAGATAATAACTGCTAATCCCACAGGAAGCATAGCTGGAGGCCCGCTTCTTAATTCTCCGTGAGTTTCAGAGAGTAGGTTCACCGACAGACAGGGTGTAAGGAACTTTAAGAATTAATATTTTATCCTGAAGAATGCCTAACAGTTACATTAACTATAAGGTAAGTCCCTTCCCTGTCTAACCCTTAGTATTGGGGTTGAGATTAGGCTAGATAAGACTACCTAATACAATTCTGGGGTCACAAAAATTCCTTTTTGCTTCTTCTCTAAAACCACATTAATGACTCTCTGGCACATTGTTTTCAAAACAAAAGAGAAGAAATACATATATGTATATATATGCATGTATATGTATGTGTATATATACACATGCACAAACTCATATATGTGGGGGATGTGTAGATGGATGGATGGATGGATGGATGGGAGACAGAGAGGGAGAGATGAAAGGGATTGTCACGGGAGAGAGGGCACATTATAGAAGTCAAGAGCAGCACCACTTTTGCAATCAGATAGATCTGGGTTGATACCCAGGGAAAGTGAAGTTTCTTAGCACCAGATGAGCTCATTTTCGTCATCAGTAAGACGGGGCTAACACCTAGCTCCCACTACATGTAGAGATCCCACACAGACACGTAGGGGGTCATTATCCATAAATAACGTTGACACAGATATAGTACATTTTCAAAGTGCTATCTGATTTGCTACATATGAATAGTTTTCTTTTCTTTTCTTTCTTTCTTTTTCTTTTTCTTTTTTTTTTTTTTTTTTGAAACACAGTTTCACTCTGTCACCCAGGCTGGAGTGCAGTGGGGCGATGTCAGCTTACTGCAACCTTTGCCTCCTGGGTTCAAGCGATTCTCCTGCCTGTAATCCCAGCTACTCTGGAGGCTGAGGCATTAAATTTAAATTAGGCACCACACCCGGCTAATTTTTGTATTATTAGTGGAGACAGGGTTTCACCATGCTGGCCAGGATAGTCTTGAACTCCTCACCTCAGGTGATCCACCCACCTCAGTCTCCCAAAGCGCTGGGATTACAGGCAGGAGCTACTGCGCCTGCCTTGCTTTTTTGTTTGTTTTTTGTTTTTTGAGACGGAGTCTCTTGCTCTGTTGCCCAGGCTGGAGTGCAGTGGCGTGATCTCGGCTCACTGCAACCTCTGCCTTCTAGGTTCCAGCAATTCTCCGGCCTCAGCTTCCCGAGTAGCTGTGACTACAGGCGTGCGTCACCACGCCCGGCTATGCTATGTATGAATAGTTTTCATTTTTAGTTGCACAACAGAACATAACTCAATTTACTTATTTTAAAATAATGTACCAAATAAATACTTGGTAACATAATTAGCCTTTCTATTACAAAAAGACCGCAGTTCCCATATCAAGTTTTGAATGAAAGCATATGATAAATATAAAGGCCTGTTTTCTATCAGCTAAGTCATTCTAAATAAATCTTTAAACGTGCTCAGTATCTAGCATAGTTCTGTTTATTTATTGCCCGCTATCTTCTCCACACTGGTAATTGATTTTTTCTTGGCAGCAAGAAATTTATATGCCCTCTTTTACCCAAATATTACAGCTCACATAGAATGAAAATGCTAACTCTTCTATGAGTCCTCTAATACCTATGGGGAAGAACATGGGATGGGCCAAGGATAGAATTTCAGTTTCAATTTTACATCATCTGGCTATTGTCAGTTCAAGTTTATTTCAATGGAAGAATTTGAGGCACTTCTGAGGTTAACATTTATGAGCTCAAATGGGAAAAAAAAGGCAGAGTTAATTCACTGGATTTGAAATACTCTATGGACATAATTTAGAACTACGGTCTGTATACTTTTTCTCAGCTGACTTACAGGATGAAAACAACAGTTTAAACCTTTCACGTTTGATTTGTATCTATTTAAGCATTTTATTAGTTTAGCTATGCATGTATTGTTCCTTGAGTGAGAAAGGCAATGGGAAAATTTTTACATACTTTAAGGCAGAGGTTAACTAAAAGAGATCCTCAGCCAGATTCCTAGTGAGGTCAATACAAGCTTGGGCTAATTAAAGTTTATAGAATTTGGCCTGTATTATATTCAAAGAGCGGATACTATTTTGTTATAGTTGCAAGTTTGACATTATTTAATTATAGTTTCAAATAAAGGCATAAATAGAAAATAGAAAAGACACTGTATATTGCATGGTTATTATTTTGTCAGTAATTTTTTACTGACACTAAGGGCCGTGAACGGGAAGAATGAATTGTTTACCAGAGTCCTCAGAGGCCCACGAGAATTCCATTTATACAGATCACTATAAAATGCAGTACTGAGTCCTGAGAGGCCTAAACATACACTAGTAGAAAATGTCATTTTCACAACAAATCTAAAGACAAATATTAAGCTGCATCTATTGAAAAGTAATATGGTCAATACATGATCCACACGTTCACTAGTTCACCAGTTAACTAGTTCTTCACTGAACTGAGCGCATTATGTAAATGCATCCATCATTGAGAACTAAAGAGAAGTAACAGTTGCAGACACGCTGATGATCTTCCAATGAGAGTTTTGTATCTCCCAAAGACTCAAAGGGCTGGACGTTTATCTAAATAATTATCTACTTTTCCTGTCAAAACTGTGATCCGTTTGGTCCAAAGAGGAAGCTTTTCCTTAAAAATTAAAATGAATGAGACAAGCTTTGCATTTATGCACAGACCAACAAAAACATTTCAGTGTAAAACTTCCTTTTCCATTTGTTTCTCAATCAGACAAAAACAACAAGCAAACCTGGTCAAAACTTGGAAATCTTCAAAGGTTGTCCTCTACCTCTACCTGCCTCAGTGACAATTCTTTACCTAACTTTAAGAATCTAAGAACTTTCCAAAATCAAAGGTCTGAGAGCACCACTGTTTTATCTATGTTATTAGGAAGGAAATTTCTGTACTCTAAACTTTATGGCAAACTGCAGTTTCACAAACCCCAGAGTGAGGTTGTTGGAGAGGAGGGGAGGAAAGAAGGCTGGTCTCATGCTGTCTTGGGGAGAAGAATGATTTATACTCTCCTCAAAACTGATGGGTAACTCTGAGTAAAACATTTCTTTCTCACCTTAAACAGCTTAAAACAGGGCTGTGTCCTGGCCCGGAGATCATGAACAAATCCGAGCAATTTGGTGCATATTTTGAATGGTTTGGAAGCAGGCCCACCGACAGAGGGCGATAAGCATTCCTCCCCCTCTGTGATGACATGGCACTGCTCTCCTGTGCCAAGAGTGGCCTCAACAAGCAGCTAACCACACTGGCTAACAATTACTGTCAGAAAGGACTTTTTATGCCAAAACCACTATCATTGTGTTTGGCAGGCATCCTTCTGCATTCACATGGGTAATAGTAAATAATTCTATTCAGTAGATTAATGCATATGGTTATCTGGGGCACAATTAACAAATATTCATGCTGGCAGGCATCTCATGACAGGGTCATGCTGAAAGTTAACTATTATGGAAGATTCTTCTATAGCAATAGGCAGAAGGTTGGTACTCCAACCTCTTACATTCATCTACACACTGCTCTTCACTTTGCCTTCTAACATTCTCTTCGCTCCCCAAGTCTTTCCACTGAACCCTCCTGGAATCTGAGTCCATGAAACACACATTTCCCAACACGTCCACATGCTATTTACAGAGTACTAGCCTGAGTTCACTGCTTCTTTTGCAGCTGTTGAGTTAGCCCAAAAAACTTTTGTCTATGAGGCAGGATGTAGGGCTGGCTTCTCCATGTTGCCTGAAGTGCATCCAGATCATTAACGCTCAGCCCTTGGGCAGCAGTTCTTGCCCCTCAGAAGCTCATACCATCATGTTTCCAGCACCCGCCAGCATTCTGTTACCATGTATTCTACCAGGTAACACACCCGCATACACTGAAGATTTTGGCGCCTAGCTCCATATTCTCACTCTTGACCTTAAGCCTTACCCTCCACAAAGATAATTTCAGTCTATGTGAACATCCCATCTGGTAACCTAGACTCTTAGTGTTTCACCTTCTCAAAATAAGAAGACTCCATGGCCAAACTCCAGAGCTTGATGTTATCTAGATATGTTCCTTTGAAATTCACCTGTGCAATGCTATGACCATAACATACTGCTCCCCGGTTATCTCACACCATTACTCCCATTAAACTTCCTCTTTAATTTCACTGAGACCACCAGTGCCTTGTCCTCTCTACTTTTTTGTCCTTATCTTTCTCGGGCCAGTCTCATTCCTGTAAAAATTCTTTTTTCTTTTAGACCCCGTGTTATCACACTCTCCTGGTTTTACTCCTGCCTTTCCAGCTGCTCCTGCTCAGAAGCTACTGGATGCTTCTCTGTCAATGTTGGAGACCACTGGGACTCACTTCTTAAACTTCCCTCTTCTCTATCTCTCCACATACATGATCCTATTCAACATCAGGGCTTTCAATCCTGTATATGTCGGTAACTCCCAGACTCCTCACCTCTGAGTTCCAGGCCTCCATCCACAGGCCTCCATCCAATTTCCTTCCTGCAATACCTACCTGGAGCTATAGTAGGTATCTGAAACTCTACATGACACAAGCAGAATGCCCACTGTACCATTTAAAACCTGTTCCTCTCCTAGTCATCCCTCTTTCAGTAAATGGTATGACCACCACCAAGTTGATCAGGCTAAAAAGCTGTACACTTTTAACTTTCCTTGATTATACCATTTCTTTTGTTCCACAGACAATCTATTCAATTCATCTTACAAATAGTTACTGAGTAGTTACTGTGTATCAGGCACTATTGTACTGGGATACAGTAATAGGCATACAAAATTCTTCTCCTCATGAAAATGGCATTCTAGGGAAAGGAAACAGAAAATAAGCAAATAAAAAAATTCCATAGACTGTCAGATCATGATAAATTTTGAGGAGAATAAGTAAAGCAGGGAAATGGGTTCGTGAATGTTGGTGCAGCACAGGCAGACGTGATTTTTAAATAGAGCAATCAGGGAAGCTACCTTGCAAGGTGACATTTAAACAGAAACTGATAACAGAGCAAGTCATGAGAATGTCTGGAAGAGAAGCATGCTGGGCAAAGTTTTCAGCAGTGTAAAGTTTCTGAGGTGGGAGTGAGTCTGGGGTATTCAACAAATGCAAGACGGCCAGCATGGCTGGAGCATAGTGAACACAGCAGCCGGGCTGTGGACAGCCCCGTAGGCCACTTTGAGAGTTTAAACTCTGAGTGAGATGAGAGGTCCCTGGAAGGTTTGAAGTCAAATGTAACATTACCTTACATATGCCTTCAATGGCTTCATTCTCTGCTATGTGGAGTTAGAATAAAGAGTAGAAGCAGAAAGACCAGTTAAAAGGGAAGGCTGTTAGTACACTCCAAGTGCGAGATGATGGTTTAAACCAAGAGAAGGGCTATGAACCAAGGGTAGGGTGTTGAGATATATACGTCCAA
Organism: Macaca thibetana thibetana; assembly: GCF_024542745.1. Taxonomy (NCBI): domain Eukaryota; kingdom Metazoa; phylum Chordata; class Mammalia; order Primates; family Cercopithecidae; genus Macaca; species Macaca thibetana. Next base: position 42,065,950 of record NC_065580.1, read on the forward strand.
ATATATCTCACATACAACCACTTCTTCACTGCCACTCCCTAATCCAAACCCTCTTCAGCTCTTGCCTGGAATACTATCATGACCTCTTAACTGGCCTCCTGCCTCCATTCCTGCTCTCCATTCTTGACAACGTAGCTTAGTAAGATCTCATCCCTCCTCTGTTGTATACACTTCAAAAGCTTCCCATTGTACTTACAATGAAATCTAAACTCCTTACAAAACTACAAGGCCCTAAATGACATGGCTGCTCCCTGCCTTTTCAAATTCATCTCATTCTGACCTTCCCTTTAGTCACCTTAGCCTCCTTTTCATTCTTGCTAAACTCTTCCCAGCTTCAGGACTTCTGCATTAGTTCTTCCTCTGACCAGATCTTCATGGGGCTGGCTCCCTCTCACCCTTTAGATAGCAAAAATATGACCTCTTAGGGAGGCCCTTCCTAAGCACTTATCTAAATTAGGCCCTCCTGTTACCTATCATGGCAGCCTGTTTAGTTTCTTTATGGCACCTATCATTATCTGCAACTGTCTTTATCATCCATGTCTCCCCTCCCCATGCTGGTAGGGATGTTGTCTGTTTTGGTGTGAGGCATTCTATAGATGCTTGCTTTTAAAAAAGAATGAATCCATCATCCCTTCTTACCCTCCCTCCCCTTCCTCCCTTCTCCAACCTAGAGCCCACAGCCCATCACCTTTCCATTTCCTTGCCAATTCCTCAAGTTCCTGACTTCCTCACATCTTTTCATTCCACTCACATAGCAACACCCCCACCCTAGATCAACCCAGATGTCTATCATTTCTGCTCCAACATTCAGGTCAAAGGGCACAACTATGAGGTGTAGAGGAGCAACTAAAGTATATTGATCTCTGACCTCTATCGAGCCCAAACTGCCCAGTAAACCTCCAGGATTTTTACCTCTCTGCTGACTTCTTTCCTGCAAATTCCACCACTCCCTTAATACTCTTAACCCACCTCCTCGCAGTTAACTCCCAGCAGATGACCCTGTCTTCTATCTAATCAAGCAAACAAAAGTCAGCAGGCAGGAATCCGGTCACTCTTCACCTCTACCATACTCCTCCACTGCAGGTCCCACCTGCATCCAGATCCATCTTCCTAGCCCTATCAGCCACACAGAGAATCCTCTTTGTCTTAGTCTGCTCAGCCTGCTATCAGAGAATGTCACAGACTGTGCATCTTAAACAACAGAAATCTATTTCTCACAGTTCTGGAGGCTGGGAGGTCCAAGATCCAGGTCCTGGCAGATTTGGTTTCTGGTGAGGGCCCTCCTCCTGGTTTGCAGAGGACCACCTTCTTGCTTCATCCTTACATGGCACAGACAGATCCTCTCCTGCCTTTTCTTATAAGGGCACTAACCCTATCTGTAAGGGCTCTACCTTCATGACCTAATTAGCTCCCAAAGGGCACTCTCTTTATATGCCATCACAGTGGGGAGAAGAGCTTTGGCATATGAATTTGGGGAGAATACAAACATTCATTCTGTAGTACTCCTTTAGTTAATCCTCCCTTTCTTTGCTCTGGAATTCATCATGCTGCACTCCTCCAGACTTCATTCTATCAGTGATCCCCTCTCTTTCATACGTATGTTTAATTTCTCCCTTGCTTTTCAGTATGTTCCCATCAACACTGGCACATGCTCAGGTCTTCTACTGCTTACAGGTTCCCTTCTAGGTATCATCACCTCTCTCTTTTCCATCTAAGGTTACTGCAAGAGTTTTACTACTCCAGTAGACATCTTACCTCACATTCAGGAGATAACACAATGGAATCTGTTTTATACACTTTACATTCTACTGATCTTGCTTTTGCCAAATTCCCAACCACCTCTTTGAAGTAAAATGTAACAAATAGTTTTCTCCACAACAAATATTTACTGAGTAATTGTGTGACAAGTACTGGACTAAGAATTGTTCAGATCATATATACATTTTTCTCTGCAGCATTTAATACAGTTGACCATTTCCTCCCTCTAAGATATTCTGTTGCTATGGATTTCATGGCAGTGTCCTAAACTATTTTCCTACTTCTCTGGTCACTTCTTTTAAGTCTCCTTTGACTGATCGATCCTGCACTTCTTCCTCCTCCTCTTTGTTAACTCTACTCACTTTTTCCTCCATAATCTCATCTTCACTCACTATCTAAATCACCTCCCATGCTGATCCTTCCCAGAACTTCCTCTAGCCCATATCTCTCTCGTAAGCTCAGGGTCTGTATATCCCACTGCCTTCTAAATATTTCCATTTGGATGACCCTTAGGTTTAGCAGGTCTGAAGCTGAAATCATTCCTCCTGCCCACCCATCCATAAACCAGCTACTTAGACTGCAATCTCAATCCCCATGATGACGATGTTTTCTGCCCAGTTTCCCAGGACGAAATCCAGACGTTATCTATGACTTATCTTTCTTACTCTCTTCCTCATACAACACCCACCACCCTGAAAGTAAAGGCAAACAAAAACTTACCCAGTCTCCAACTTCTCTCAACTCTACCTCTTAAATCTTGCCAATTGAACCCACAATCCACTTCGGGTTATTCTACCAGGACCCACTAAATTAAACCCAGAATATTTGAACTGTGTCTCTCTATTACTGAAAAATAGAAGGCAAGGTTGAAACAGGAAACTACACAAGACAGGAGTGAGCATTTCTCTCTCTCTCTCTCTCAGACAGACATGTGTTGTACTCTGAAGCAGCAGCATCAAATGACCTTTGACTCTTCAGCAAAAGATCTAAAAAAATTATCTCCCTAAAATCAGTGATGTATGAGAACACCAGATGGAGTTATTTATTAATGCATAAACTCTGGATCCACTTGTGAAGGCTCTATACAGCCCATATAACAGCAGTAAAAGAACTCAGCAAAAGACTTACAGATGTAGATGGAAGACTGAACAAACCTAGCTACTCCTCTCCCCTGCAATGAAACCTATTGAAATTATTAGAAAATGGTGTCAAAGGAGAGAAATCTATACCTGTGATGAAAACAGGAAAGCAGGTGGGAGGAATGGCTGGCAGAGTCAAGAGATTTTAACAATTTTCTCCAAGATAAACTGTTAAGTGGGACTTGATTAATCCACAGCACAGGAAGCTATAGCTGTTCTGAGAAAAGCCTCACAGAGGCTCCAAATTTGGAGCTGGCAGAGACAGAAAGCAGGAGTGGGTTATGGGGCAGTAGCCATATGTAATTAAACACTTGACTTCAGAGCAGCTGGGCTGAGCAACCCTTCTCATTGCCCCAAATTTAATGGAAATACAGTGACTGCCCGCTCTACAATCAGAGAGGTGTTCACTAAAGAAACTAAATATTTCTTCATTCAATATATATATATAGATTTTTTTTTTTTTTTTTTTTAGATGGAGTCTTGCTCTGTCACCCAAGCTGAAGTGCAATGTCATGATCTCAGCTCACTGCAACCTCCGCCTCCCGGGTTCAAGCGATTCTCCTGCCTCAGCCTCCCAAGTAGCTGGGAGGCACACACTACAGGCGTGTGCCACCACACCAGTTAATTTTTGTATTTTTAGTACAGACAGGGTTTCACCATGTTGGCCAGACTGGTTTTGAATGCCTGACCTCAAGGGATCCACCTGCCTCGTCCTCCCTAAATGCTGGGGTTATAAGCATGAGACACCACGCCCAGCCTGAGGTCATAAATTCTTAGTCAAGTCCTCTTATCTTGACTTTTATGAGGATTTGGGGTGGAACATGTACCCCTCTATTTCCCATCCAGGCATTCACCCATCCATCCATTTATTCAACAAAAATTAATTGAGTGCCTATCTATCATGTGCCATGGAAGATGAAGTTCCTGCCCTTGTAGAATTTATTTTCTAATGGAGGTGAGGAATACAGACAATAAATAAGTAAATAAACAAATAAGTAATTTCAAAAGTGAAGGAGCAATTAAAAAATAAGAAAAATAAATAAAAAAAAAATAGTGTGTGTGTGCCCATGAGTGTTTGTGCATAGTGCTCCTCCAACTGGGGATCATGAAAGGTCCATTCTAAAGTGCTATTCCAGCTAGGCCTAAATGACAAGGAGGAGCCAGCCACGTGAGGATCTGGATCAGTCCATTCCTGTGCAAAGGTCCTAAGAAAGGATCAAGCAAGCTTGGCACACTCAAAAAGAAATCCAGTGTGAGTCCAGCCTAGTGAGTTAGAAAAAGAGTAGCATGAGCTGAGTTCAGAGGAGTAGGGCAGGGACAAGATCATGTGAGGCCTCGCAGACCATGTATAGAGTTTGCATTCTATTCTAAAGGCAATGGTAAATCACTGAAGGCTTTTCAGCAGAAAAGTGACAAATGCTGATCTGAGTTTTAAAAAAGTAGTTTGGGTTACTTTCTTCCGAATGGACTCTATACGGGCAACAGTGGAAGTCTGCAGACCAACTGCATAGCTGAGATGAGAGACAGAGGTAACCTGAATGAGGATTATAGCAGTGCTGTTGGAAGAGGTGACGAGACTGTGTACATGCTTTGGCAGTAAAGCCAACGAGGACTTGCACATATTAATTGAATGTGGAAGGTGACGCAAAGAGAGGAATCAAGGATAACTCCTAGGTTTTTCACATGAGCAACTAAGTAGATGTAATGTGACTTACCGAGAGCCAAGATAGTGAAGAAACAGATTTGGCATAAATGATTGAAAAGTTCAATTTTTTTGACGTATTGAGTTTGAAGTTCCTATTAGATACCTAAGTAATGATATCAGGTAGGCAAATGAATATAAATCTGCAGTTCAACAGAGAAGAGGGAAATACAACTACAGGAGTCATTACCTTACAGCCTGTATTTAGAGTCGAGGGCCAAGTGAGACGGCTGGAAAGGGAGTATCACAGGGAAGAATGGAGGCCCAGGCAGAGGCTGCAGCCCTCCAGCACTGAGAGGCTGCAGGCAGGAAGAGCCAGGGAAAAGATGGAGAAGGAGCAGATGGAGAGGTAGAAGAGTAATTACACGAGTGAGAGACCACAGAGAGCAGGAAAGAGAGTGTTCCAGGAGAGAAGTAACCAAAAAGAGGTTACAACTGAAATGACAAACTGGCCACTTGAAGAGCTTAAAAAAGCATAAAACCAGAAACAGAAGAGTCAAGCAAAGATGAAACTCTCTGAAAAATTTTTAGGCGATGTAAAACTTATGGAATATGGATATGCATGAGCAGAGTGGACAACATTACCTTCCAAAATACTTTCAGGGAGAGATCCAAACAAAAAGGAAACAGAATCCCTGAGGGCCTCAGCACTTGAAGGCATGGGGCACAGAAGCAGCCAGAGAACAAGACTGGGTTTAAGTCTATACCCATAGCGACTAGACACTCCAGTTTCTCTTTCCCACCTCAGACAACCGCGAAACCAGGGATATCAGACAGAGTAAGAGACTAAGCAAGGCCTGGTGCTAAAAACTGAATAATTAAGGTGACAGTCTGGATAATGAATGACTCAGTTCTGTCTCCTAACCTGATCCCAGAAACATTGGCAGTCAGGTGTATACTCCACAAGCAAAATACCTGACAATCTTTCCATGGAGGAAATGAATCACCATGGGGAAAAAAATCCAGGTACTGACATTTGAGGGGAGTATGTGATTAAATGATTAAGCCAGTTACCTGGGCAACCACAGCTATACATCCAAATGAGAATAAAATGTCAATGAGCTCAAAAAACAATGCTTTCAAAAAAAAAAAAAAAAAAAAGTAGGACATGGACAGTCAAGGTAATAAAATGAAATACTTGCATATAGCAAAAATTGAAGGATGAGAATACCTCTACACACCTAAATGCCAGAGGAGCCCATCAGAGTAGGAGCAGAGAGCATCTCTCCAATGAAAACTTGAGAAGGCCCACTCCTGACCCTCCATGGAACAACAAGAAACCGTGAATCAAGAGTGGAAAATGGGACAGTGATACATTAAGCTGGAAGGACAGCCCACTGATTTCAAGAAATGGGTGTTTAGGGGTAGAAAGGTGGGTGGTGGGTAGGAAGATGGGTGGTAACTATCTTTACTCTGTTTAGGCAGTAAAGATTTTACTGGTGAAAGAGTAAAGATGTCCTACTAGAGCCTAATCTTGTATTTAAATGGCTCAGTGGGAGGTCCCAGAAAGTAGGTTTGTGTACCTGAGGATTCCTGAGTCACAAAGGTAGCTTCCCCAGGCCCAAGGAGAGGGGGAAGGCCAACCAGGGTATCTGCTCTTAACAAGTAGTAGAGATAGCGGTCCAGAAAGAAGGATATGATCAGTGCTTTTGCATTGATTATTAAAAAGGGAAAGCCAGGAGACCCAACTCATTGTCCTCCCTGGTCATCACATGCATTGCTGGCTTTGCCTGTTTTATGGTTTCTATTCCTGATAGCCCAGGTCTGCAATATGTCTGTTTCCAGTGATCGCCTCTCTGCTTACCCTAGAAATCAACAACTTCACTGGCTTCTGCTCACAGAAGCAATCCTGCCAGCCCAGCAGAAACTCAGACATCAGTGCTCCCCACACATCTCACAGAAGGAAAAGCTGTTCACAAATGTCCATGGTTGCTGCCTGATTTAGGGTGGAAAGCAGGGCAGCACATGCTAAGTTAATTCTAACATTTGGGAATAATTTATAGATATTGAGATAGTGATATGCTTAGTAACTGATCAAGAAACATAAATATAAGTATGGATCTTAGTGAGGTGGGAATATCAGAAGAATAAAACAGAAATTTTAAATGTTGAATCAGTGGAAGATAATTTCAATGGAAGAGAGAAAGTACGACATAGAAAACGTGAAAGACAGCACACACGCTCAAAAAAAGCAGTAATTATTCTGTTACTCTGTAAACACAAATGGGATAAACATAGCAATTAAAAGTATAAAACCCTCAGATTTGAATAAAGACAATATTCCTCAAAAATTTTACAGATCCAAATGATCCATCAAAAACTTATAGGAAGCTTGATTATAAAATTTAGACAACAATAAACCAGGTAAATATGAATCCCAATAAGTTAGAGTAGGTATTCTTAACACAAGTTAAAAGATTCAAGGAAGATGAATATAAAAGACATTGTATACTCATAATAACATATCAGTAAGTCATAACAATCACCAACATAAATGCACCCAACAACAGAACCTTAAAATATATAAAGGAACAAATAATTAAGCATGAAAAAACAGATTAATAAACAGTTGGAGACGAATATTCTATCACATTCTTCTCAGAAACTGATAGAGCAAAGAGACAAAATAAGCTGATATACAAGATTTGAATAATATGGTTTATAAGCTCAAATTAGTAAATACATATAAACCTTTACACCCAACAGAGATTATATTCCTTTCAAACACAGATATAACATTTATTAAACCTGACCATATACTAGGCCTCATAGGAAGTGTCCATAAATTCTCCCCAAATCAATATCATATGATGTATGTTTTCTAAGCATAATGTAAAGAAAAAAAATCAATCAATGACAGGGGGTTAAAACATACTATACAGGGTAAAATGAAATTATAAAGAAATTTAAAAATGCTTACAATCAAATGGTAAAAAGGCAACAAACACAGAGGATGGAGGGGGAGAAGGATGAGGAGGAGAAGAAACAATAACACAAATATGGAAAGAAAAAACAGGATAAAAACAAAAAAGTTGAGGAAATAAATGAAACCTAATTGTTCTTAAAAGACTGGCAAAATAGACAACCTCTGCCAAGACTAATCAGGGAAAATAAGTAAAAATAGCCAAATAAAATACAAAATGAAAAGGAAGAAAAAAACTATACAGTATTTTTAAATTATGAAATAACATGATGAAAAGTTATATGTAATAAATTTTTTAAATATATAAATACGTATATTAAATATAGACGTGCTTGAAGCAGAGCCTAGTACGGGGATACATGGGCATAGTCAGGTATTGCTCGTAAGAATTTAAACATAGGCAGCCATTCTGAAGAGTGAAATGGCAGGACTCACTGGAATCGAGCACGTACATAATCCCACAGTCTAGTGAATGTTTCTCACATGTCTACAAGGATGTTCACTGCAGCACTGCTGGGATAATGGGAAGTTAGAAGAAACCTGGAGGTCCTTCACTAGAGGAAAGGTTAAGTAAAATAGAGTAAGAACACAACATGGAATATGATGTAGCAGTTAGAAACTACAAACTAGATACAAGAGGTACATAGAGCAAAAACGGACAGACCTGAAAAAAAGAGAAGAGATGTATAGACATATAAATTAAACACACACATGACACTACATTCTATATTCTGCAAGACTGTTATAGTCACAGTTTCTCTGAAATCAATTAGATTTTATCTTCCTGAAGTTCCTCACCAACTATATTTTAAGAAGGATCTAATCAAATCCCCCAAAATGTCCCAACAAAGTATAAATTTGTTAATAGTCCACAAGAAGATCAAGAAGTCACTACTTAGGATAAAAATGAATAGGTGCTCTCTCAAATGTAACATGTTCAAAACTGAACTCATAATTTTCTCTCAAAAAACCTCTCTCACCCCAGGCTTCCACATCTTAACTGACACAAACTCCTTCCCTTTCAAGGCAAATACTTAGAATCAACCTTGACTTCTCTTTTTTCTTGTACTGTACATCTGATTAATTAGCAAATTCTGTTAGTCCTACCTTTAAAACATATTTAGAATCTGATCACTTCAAACCACCTCTTCTACTACCACCCTGGCCTGAGCTGCCATTGTGGCTCGCCAAGATTAATATAACACTCTTCCGCTTCTCCGCTGCTACACAGCAGCCTGTAAAAATTAAGACTGGTCATGTCACTCCTCTGTTCAAAACCTTGCAAAGCTCTCCATTTCACCCAGAGTAAAAGCTGAAATCCTTACTGTGATCCTTAAGCCCTGTACGATCTTTAAGCTCCCTCCCTTCTCTTCCCTGGGCTTATTCTGTTTCATCCACCCAGGATTCCTTGCTCCAGACATACTGCTGCCTCAGGGCCTTTGAAAATACATCACATGACCAACTTTGTCATCTCCTTCAGTCTTTGGTCACATACACCTGATCATCCCATTGAAAAATGTGACTTCCTGCCCTCCACATTCTCTACCCACTGGCTTTCCTCATCCTCCCTGTACTGCTGTACCTTATCTTTCTTCCCACAGCATTTTTCACTTTCTAATATACTATAAAAACACACTTATTGTGCTTATTATTTTTGGTCTTTCCTCCCTGCTAGAATATAAGCTGTGTAAGAGTAAGATTCTTTATTCTGTTCACCAATTATACCAATCACCTTGAACACGGGCTGATATGGAGTAGAGATTCAATACTTTTTTTTTTAATAAACGAATGGATGAATGGTGGGTGGTTTAGGGCAGTGTGGGTATGGCATGATCAAAATCAACACTAAAGGGTAAAAAGAATGAGAGAAAATGCGGACCAGAAAAACAGCAGTCCTGACTGGAGCCACTAAGTGGAAACCAGGACTGAATCCTGGGAAGGTGAAAAGCAGAACAGCGGGCATCCGAGGGAAGAATTGGTATAGGTATAGCTGGGAAACAGAAACCCAACATCAGTACCTGCAAAAGCAGGCCCAAAACAGGAGTTTTGAGGAGGGAAGCTAAATCACTCACTCAGGTGGCAGGCATCTAGCCAGCCATATAAATGGAAGGTTCTACTTAGCAGGGTATACTACTCAATACACTGGAAAATGAGCACCCAGCATATGAGACATCCTGATAGTGACAGCTCAGGTTATCAGTCATGTAAATAGAAATACCATGGCAAGTAAAATAACACTATTTTCAGCTAAAACTCTCACCTGCATCAGGGGTTGTTTACCACCTGCTTCACTATGGATGGTGAATACAGAGCAGAGTTCTCATAAAACATGATTCATCATTACTGATGTGGTTACCATTAGGTAAATAAACAGTTGGTAAATCTATTATTTGCTCTCATTAGTGTCAGGCCTCTGAGTCCAAGCCTGCACACATACATCCAGATGGCTTAAAGCAACTGAAGAACCACAAAAGAAGTGAAAATAGCCAGTTCCTGCCTTAACTGATGACATTCCACCATTGTGATTTATTCCTGCCCCACCCTAACTGATCAATTGACCTTGTGACATTCCTTCTCCTGGACAACGAATCTCAGGAGCTCCCCACCGAGCACCTTGTGACTCAGCCCCCTCCGCCTACAAGAAAACAAACCCCTTTAACTATAATTTTCTACTACCTACTCAAATCCTATAAAACTGCCCCACCCCATCTCCCTTTTCTGACTCCTTTTTCAGACTCAGTCCGCCTGCACTCAGGTGATTTAAAAGCTTTATTGCTCACACAAAGCCCGTTTGGTGGTCTCTTCACATGGACGCGCATGACAATTAGTTAAATTCTTTTCCTTTCTCCATGACACACTAATTGTCAATAATTTACTGAATAAGTAAACTTAGTATCAGGCAAGTCCAGAAAAGCAATTCAGATCAAAAATCAAAAAGAAGGCAGGGGTTAATATAAAGAACTTTGAAGATCAGTGTGGTTTTACGTCTAGCATCTACTTTCAAGACTCACTTTTCCTTTATTTGTAAGTACAGCAAAGAAAATCTAGAAACACGCCAACAGTCATTTCAGAAACACTTAGAGGAATTAACATATTTCACTGTATACTTTGTCTTTAGATCAATGATACACCTGCATATCTTCAAAGCTTTTAAAGTAACTGTTCAGGTGACACTTGATTGCCTGAGGTAAGAAAGGTACTCTTTCCACTCCCCATCCCCACATAATGGTACTTTACTTCTTCAACATTCAAGCTCAACAACATTGAGATCGATTCATCAACCAAACAACCAATATGATCCATGATAATTTTAAGAAAAAAAAAAAAAAGAAACACTGTATACAGGGGAAATAATGTGACCTTTGGAATGGAAAGGTAGAGAAGGAAGTAACTAGAAAACTTAAGAATAAGAAAAAGGGGAAACAAATGGTAATAGAAATTACCTCCAAAACATTCATTTTGCATTTTTCCTCCTAAAGAGATCTTTGTACCTTTGCAATAAAAGCAGAATTCATGTTGTAAAATGTTCTCTAAAATATGTTTTACAAACAATTTTGGAAGAGCATAATATTTCTCTTTTACAAATCACTGATTTCATAAAGATTTCCCCTCATGAACATAAGTGGGCACAAATGCAAATCAACAGTACTTAATGTTCTATTGACTTTTACTCGTCTCAGAGGTGTATATTTTGTAAAGTATGCTTTCATTAGAAGTGTTCCTTTTCATAAATCATTTAAAGGGCATCCTCACACTATTCATACTATCACACTAATTCCCAAAGGTCAATCATTCACACCCCAGGATACCTCTAATGACCTACAAAAGGTATATACTGAGCATCTGCAATAATTTTCTAAGTAGAACTCATTGTAATTTACATTATTTTTTAAAACAAATACTATCACTTTCAAGGAAGGTAGAAAATCAGAATTAAACCAGTAACAAAGAGGTGTCATAATCAACAAGAAGCTGGGCATCAAAGGTCACAGGTGCAAAGCCTTGCCTGGGAATTTGTAAGCCACAGCTCTCTGGCTTACCAATTCAAAGATTTTACTGACTGTCTCTGTCTACATGATACTGCTCCGAAAAACACAGCACTCGCATTCAAGAAGCTCAAAATTTAGTGAGCTTCAGTTACCCTTTCGCATGCTTTTAAAATGTGGCTCAAGAACCTGTCTGTCTGCACATCCAGCCCTAATTTCTCTTTAATAAAGGGGATCACAAAAGTAACTGATTTGAGATAAAAATTGAGAATAGGGATAAAATAAGTGAGAAAAGACATCAAGGGAAATGGCACTGTATTACCTCGAAACTTGTATGTCTTCTTGAGTGAGGGAGCCCCCATGGGAGATGCTCAGAAATTGAGGCTCATTCTCTCCGAGAACCTCGGTTAAAATATGAATCAACTCTGCTCAAAATCCCTACATGATCAGATACGTATTTGTATGAGAAAAGGGGCTGGAAAGATACAGGCTAAACTGTATGTGTTGACTTCCTCAGTGCGATGGCACTGTAGAAGTAGAGGTGATATCACAACTCCTTCAATTCTCTGACTTGTCACAATGAGCATAAATTACTTTTGTAATTTTATAGGACACTCATGGTATGTGTGAGTTAAATGACACAATATTTGTAAATTTCTTAGCAGAATGTATGGCACATAGTAATACTCACTCTGTAGGTTATTGATACAAACTAAAAAGCCTGTAGTTCTCAGCTGGGAATCCTGTAGATGACGATGAAAATGCAGAAAGGACACAAGCAGCTCCCTCTGACTATTTTTTAAAGGAGCCAAGTGTAAGAACACAGAGGGATAGTCAGCAGCTATCATCTTTACATACTAGGCTGAGAGTGGGTTTAACATGGTCAGAGGCATGCAAAACATGTTTATAGTTGAGCTGATATAGCAGTGAAGTTTTAGAAGAATGAAAGTTTATATAGGGTATCTACATTTTGCTTTTATATATGACCTGCTATTGTGGGTTAAATTGTGTCTCCCAGAAAGATATGTTGAGATCCTAACCCTCAGTACCTATGAATGTGACCTTATCAGAAATAGGGTTTCTGCAGAAACAATCAAGTTAAGATGAGGTCATAAATACAATATGACTTATATCCTTCTGAGAGGAGGGAAATCTATACCCAGAAACACACACACACACAGGGAGAATGCCATGTGAAGACAGAGGCAGGGACTGGGGTAATGCAGCTACAAGCCAAGGAATGTCAGAGACTGCCAGCAAACACCAGAAGCTGGAAGAGGCAAATAAGGATTCCTCCCTAGAGCTTTCAGAGGGAGGACGGCTCTGCCACTTGCCTTGTTTTTGGACTCCTAGCCTCCAGAATTGTGAGAGAATAAATTTCTGTTGTTTAAACTATCTAGTTTGGGGTATTTTGTTATCCCAGTTCCAGGAAACTAATATGCCTGGGAATAAACTAGTCACAGGTCTGGTTTTAAGCTAAAATTCTAGGTGGATGAAGTTTTTCTTCACCACATCCGTATTTCCCTGTGTCTACCCCATTTTCTACTTTTTTTTTTTTTTTTGGAGATGGGGTCTCCCTCTGCTGCCCAGGCTGGAATGCAGTGGCACAATCATGGCTCACTGCAGCCTTAACCTCAGGCCCAAGAGATCTTCCTGCCTCAGCCTCTCAAGCAGCTAGGACCACGGACCATAGGCGTGTGCCACCATGCCTGGCTAATTTTTGAATTTTTAGTAGAGATGGGGTTTTACTACCTTTCCCACGCTGGTCTCGAACTCCTGGGCTCAAGCAGTCTGCGCCGCCTCAGCCTCCCAAAGTGCTGGGAATACAGGCGTGAGCCACCATGCCCGGCCATTTTCTACCTTTTTTGCATCCACTACTTCGTTCTTTTGAAAGTGGTCTTGATCTTTATTTTTAAATTTTATTTTTATCATCATAAGAAAATACAAATAGCACATATAATATTCAACATTACCTAGGCCGGGTGCGGTGGCTCAAGCCTGTAATCCCAGCACTTTGGGAGACCGAGATGGACAGATCACGAGGTCAGGAGATCGAGACCATCCTGGCTAACGCGGTGAAACCCCGTCTCTACTAAAAATACAAAAAAATAAGCCGGGCGAGGTGGCGGGCGCCTGTAGTCCCAGCTGCTCGGGAGGCTGAGGCAGGAGAATTGCGCGAACCCGGGAGGCGGAGCTTGCAGTGAGCGGAGATCTGGCCACTGCACTCCAGCCTGGGCGACAGAGCGAGACTCCCTCTCAAAAAAAAAAAAAAAAAATTCAACATTACCTAAATACAAAAAATAGAAAGATGGCTATAATCTTACTGCTATAGACTTTCTCCATAATCAAGGTTTTTTCTTTATGCTTATACAAGTGACTCTCAAGGCATGGTCAGGGAACCCCTGGAGGTATGGTCAGGGAACCCCCGGAGTTTTGTTTTGCTTTGTCTTGTTTTTGAGACAGGGTCTTACTCTGTCGCCCAGGCTGGAGTGCAGTGACCTGATCACAGTTCACTGCAGCCTTGACCTCCCAGGCTCAGGTGATCCTCCCACCTCAGCCTCCTGCGTAGCTGGGGATTACAAGCATGTACCACCATACCCAGCTAATTTTTTTTTTTTTTTTGGTAGAAATGGGGTTTCATCATGCTGCCTAGGCTGGTGTCCAACTCCTGAGCTCAAGCAATTTGCCTGTCTTGGCCTCCCAAAGTGCTGGAATTACAAGTATGAGCCACTAAGAGTATTTGACATCTTTTCAGGGGGTCCTTAGATCAAAACTATTTTCATAATAATAAAGTTTTTCTTTGCCTTTTTCACTCTCCCTCTCCCACTCCAAGAGGTCACCTGTTGGGTAATATCACCATAGACTGAATACAGAAGCAGATCTTAGCCTCCAGCTGTCTCCTGTTCATCTGGACACTAGAGAGATTCGTAAAAGTATAAAAGTAATGTCACTCTTCTTACTGTTTTTTGTTTGAACAATATAGTTTTCATAACAATGTTATTTGTGTTAACATATAATATATTTGTAATTATTATTTTAACATCTTTTCAAATTTATCAGTTTTAATTTTCTAAAATGGTAAATATCAATAGGGAAACTCACACAAAGGTTTAGGGGTCCTCAATTATTTTAAAGGGGTTCTGAGACCAAAAAGTTTGAGAACTATTAGTCTATATTAGCGTATATTTTTAATTGAAAAAATGGAATCAAATTATATCTAATGTTTATACTTTTCCTTTTCACTTAACAATATCTCTTGGACAATAACGGTAAGAATAGCAACACTGAGTACTTATTACTCATGAAGTCTGGTCCCAAGTGCTTTGCTTGAAATATCCCATTTAATCCTGACATCTACCCTGTGAAGTGAGTACTAAACTAGCACCCTGGGCACTTCTGATACAGGTAGTTGTAGACCACACTTTCAGAAATACTACCTTATTACAAGACCTTTAACAAGTACCAATGTCAAGGGTTGTTAGGAAAATTAAATGAGGTTATATTTGTAAAGCACCTAGAACAACACCTAGGACGCAGTAAACACTACAGAAATATTTGTCATTGAGATGGTATTTAAAACTCTGAGATTGAATGTAGCCACCCAGAATTGGCCAGGGGACACTTCAAATTTTGGAAGTCACAAAGATGAGGAAAATCTAGCAAAGAGATTATGAGATTTTAGGAAAACTAAGAGTATGGTTTTCTAAAATCAAGTAAATAAAATGTTTCAAGAACAGCATGACGATCTGTGGGAAATGAGAGGCCAGGATAGGGGAAGAGGTAGTGTTGCAGAGAGAGTGAAATAAGAGTGAGGGAGAACGGCTCAGAGGTTGGCAGGAAACTGCAAAAAGGAAGGGGGAAAGGCGATAACGTCAGAGTCTACTTTCAAAGGAACTGTAGATTTACGGAAATGAAGCAAATGATGATCTCGAAGCATGCATGAGGGGCAAGGGAGACCACCACCCCACATCACATTCTCCTCTTTGTCCGCCCTCCCACCAGGACCCCAGCAGGTTGATTTACTCTTCCTACCCTGGGATGGATCTTCAGGGAATCTCATTTGGGCAAAACAGTCCCCAAAACCAGGCTGGTCAAATCTAGGGGTGCTTCAGAGGCTTACACCCACACTAAGGGAAGCCCAGACTCCTAACACACAGAGTGGATAAAAACCCAAAGTCTGGGCCGGGCACAGTGGCTCAAGCCTGTAATCCCAGCACTTTGGGTGGCCGAGGTGGGTGGATCATGAGGTCAAGAGATGAAGACCATCCTGGCCAACACAGTGAAACCCCATCTCTACTAAAAATTCAAAAATTAGCTGAGTGTGGTGGCACATGCCTGTAGTCCCAGGTACTTGGGAGGCTGAGGCAGGAGAATCACTTGAACCTGGGAGACTGCAGTGAGCCGAGATCGTGCCACTGCATTCCAGCCTGGTGACAGAGAGAGATCCCATGTCAAAAATAAATAAATAAATAAACAAAACAAAACAAACAAAAAACATACCCAATGTTGGCCCTGAAACAGATCTACTCACCTCAAGATGCTCTAGATCAGTGGTTCTTAATGGGGGATGATTTTACCCCCCAGGGGACATTTAGCAACTTCTGGAGACACCTTTTTTTGTCACAACTGGGGAGGTACAGGGGTTAAGTTGCAATTGGCATCTAGTAGGTGGAAGCTAAGGATGCTGCTAAATATTCTACAATGCACAAGACAGCTTCCCACAGCAAAGATTTATCTGACCCAAAATGTCAATAGTGCTGAGGCTGAGAAATCCTGCCCTAGACCAAATGACCTAGGCACAGGAGCTTTTGGGTTCTTTCATACAGGCAATCTAACCCATCCTTATTAGTTTTTCCATGCCAGTTCTGACAGTGTATGGCTAAGGGGCCAGACCATAGTCATCAGCCCTATGACATTCATTCCAAATCTACTCAAATAGGGCCAGGAAAAGACAGAAGGAAAACCTGAGGTTAGCTAAATAGTAGATGTCAAAAGGAAAAAAGAAATTGTATTGTATATTAAATGTTAAAGAGGCAAAATTACCAGACATGAGAGCAAGCAGAAAGACCTTTCCTTAAATTTAATAAAGCAGAAAATGCAACCCTTTTTATTTTGAATAATAAATAACACCTTACATTACAGTGACGTTCAAAAGCCAGCATGCAAGGCCAGTAATCCCAGAACTTATGGACTGCTGGAGCCCCGGAGGTCAAGATCAGCCTGGGCAACATAGCAAAACCCAGTCTCTACAAAAAATACAAAATTTAGCCAGACATAGTGGTGTGCACCTATACTCCCAGCTCTTTGGGAGGCTGAGGTGGGGAAACCACTAGAGCTTGGGATGTCGAGGCTGTAGTGAGCCAAGATCGTGCCACTGCACTCCAGCCTGGGCATCAGAGTGAGACCCTGTCGAAAGAAAGAAAGAAAAGAAAAAAGGAAAGTAGGAAAGAAAGAAAGCAAGAAAAAGTCAGTATGCTTTCTTAGCTCTGCCTACTGCCAAAATATTCCTTCAGTAGTAAGGTACGGCTTCCATATTCATGATTGCAAAAGGAAGCTAATTAAAATGAGTATTTTTGAAAAACATCCTGGGAATTCAAAATAATTAATGTGTTGCTTTAAAAAATGAGAAGTGATGAATCTTGATGTTAAGGAGTTGACATGTTTACCTCATCAATATTTCACAGGTGTATTGCCATGGAAATACAAGAAATTATCTACTGCTGGCCTTCCCAGAATTCCCTTTTATTCTTTTTCAGAATCTCTTATCAAATAACAGTTTCCCCTTCCTTAAGGTGTTTCCAGAGAAATTTCTTTAAATGATTCTGCTTTCTACATGGAAGGCATTCCAACTCTGACATTTCTATTTCTACTTTGAAATCTGCTCTAGGAAAGTTTTAAACTCATGCATATGGGGAGAGGATGGCTATGTCTTAATGAGAAATTAGATCATCCTGCCTAAGCCTCTATCAGCAGGCTGTCTGGAATCTACTGAGCTGTTTTATCGGAAAGAGTCTTCCAGCAAGATAGTTTATGTGCATGCTGTTAAAGGAGTGAACCTCTTAGTGAAGTCGTAGTTATCTATGACCCCTGACCGGAGAGGAGCCAAACAAATTAGGCCTGGTCAACAACTGTCTCCTGCAAGGCTGGGAACAGTCATAGCTTTAACAAAGAGAAGGGTCCTCAGCCTTCCCTCCTCTGTTTGTGGTGCAAGGATTGATAAAAGGAGTCCCTGAAGGAAGGAGCACTTCAAATATTTCTCTTCAAAACATATCTCTACCATGTCTCATAGTGTTCCTTACAGGACTGCTATACCAGAGGGCCCGTGTCTGCTGGATGCTCCATAAATCCAGAAAAAGGAGCACATGTATTGGTATTCTAAGAATATGACAGATTTTTTTTTAGAAATGTAATATAAGAAACACGCATATATACACAAACATGCATAAATATGTATGTGTATGTATGTATACACATATGTAGAGAGAGGGAGACAGAAATTAATTGAGTGATCAATTCATTTAAGAAAAATAAATTAGAAATATTGTAAAATGTCCATCAGGAGAATGGTCAAGCAAATGATGGTATGTTTATACAATGGAGAAAAATCCGAACAAAAATTGTAAGCATGCCTACCATATGTCAGGTGTTTTCACATTATCTTATTTAATTCTCCCTGTCAATTATCCTTTTAGGTAAGAATTATTATCCCCAATTTACAGAAGACTAAATGAAAAGCACATAAAAGGCATTAATAAGTTGCCTTGGGTCACGAAGCTGATAAAGAGAAAAGCTGAGATACACATCCAGGTGTTTTGATTCCTGCCCAGTGTTTCTCCCATTGCATCCGTCTCTCCCTCAAGATCTATAATGTGAACTAGGTCAATCAATGGAATTGTAAATATAAAATAACAGTAAACAAAAAGCAAATCATAATGTAGGTGCATTGATCTTCATCACATGAAATTTTATACGTACTGAAAATGATGATAACCAGGAGACTGACAGAAAAAAACCCTGAAACTAAAATCATCAGAATTTGTTCTTCCTATTAAGTTGCTTAAGCACTCAAGAAAATCACCAAAATTAGCTCCTCAATGCATGCCTGTTCCAAGCTAATTAAAGTTCAGAAAACTCTGTTAAAGGCTGAATGTGACTGGGCCAGGTTAAGATAGAGAAATACCTCATCCTTCCTAAAATTCCCAGCCCCTTCAGAGCCAAAGTGACTGGCAAAGGGATGCAGTATATCAAAGGATGGAATTTCTGTAAGTTAAAAAGCTTTGAGAACAAGTTCCTATCGCGGTAGAAATCTCCTTTTCTTAAAATTAGCACTTATACCATATAACGTTCTTTGAATTCTTCCTTCAAACAAAATAATTTAATTGAGGGAGATTCTCTTTGCAGTGGCTCTGCCTAGAGAGCATCTATCACCTGCAGTCGAAGAGAAATACTGTAATACCTTCCCTTCCAGTTCCTCTCCTCAGATTTGGGGGCTACACTGTTGCCTAACAGAGTGGCCAAAACCAAAGCATGAGTCTCACTTGGGCCTTCTCACATCATGCTGCAACTTGCAGAAATAACCTGGAGTGAACGTTGTGTGTTGGTGCTCCCTCCTCCAAAGAGCAACTGGGAATTCACAAGAATAACTGTCTTTCCAAACTCCGAAAAGGCTCACCAAGTGTGCAGTCCTCCTGTGCTCAAATCCATGAGCTGAGAATTGAGCTAGATGCCACTTTTATCTTGCCCCTTGGTTCTTTCGTTTTTATAATAGGCAGGTATGTATGTCTTCTAATTCAGCAAAAGAATGAAATGTTGACAAAGGTTTTCTGAGATTGTTTTTAAAAAAGAAAATAGCCTTTATAGCAGCATAATTTATAATCCTTTGGGTATATACCCAGTAATGGGATGGCTGGGTCATATGGTACATCTAGTTCTAGATCCTTGAGGAATCGCCATACTGTTTTCCATAATGGTTGAACTAGTTTACAATCCCACCAACAGTGTAAAAGTGTTCCTATTTCTCCACATCCTCTCCAGCACCTGTTGTTTCCTGACTTTTTAATGATTGCCATTCTAACTGGTGTGAGATGGTATCTCATTGTGGTTTTGATTTGCATTTCTCTGATGGCCAGTGATGATGAGCATTTTTTCATGTGTCTGTTGGCTGTATGAATGTCTTCTTTTGAGAAATGTCTGTTCATATCCTTTGCCCACTTTTTGATGGGGTTGTTTGTTTTTCATGCACACGTATGTTTATTGCGGCACTATTCACAATAGCAAAGACTTGGAATCAACCCAAATGTCCATCAATGACAGATTGGATTAAGAAAATGTGGCACATATACACCATGGAATACTATGCAGCCATAAAAAAGGATGAGTTTGTGTCCTTTGTAGGGACATGGATGCAGCTGGAAACCATCATTCTTAGCAAACTATCACAAGAACAGAAAACCAAACACCGCATGTTCTCACTCATAGGTGGGAACTGAACAATGAGATCACTTGGACTCAGGAAGGGGAACATCACACACCGGGGCCTATCATGGGGAGGGGGGAGGGGGGAGGGATTGCACTGGGAGTTATACCTGATGTAAATGACGAGTTGATGGGTGCTGACGAGTTGATGGGTGCAGCACACCAACACGGCACAAGTATACATATGTAACAAACCTGCACGTTATGCACATGTACCCTAGAACTTAAAGTATAATAATAATAAATAAATTAAAAAAAAAATAGCCTATAAATACAATTCATACCGGTGTCAGTTTCTTTATGAAAAGTATTTCCTACTAACAAAAAACATGGAAATCCAAGTTCCCCAACTGGTTTCCCTTAAAACCTCTGTTTTGTTTTAAAGTTACATAATAATAACCTCCCTTGGTTCTCTTTTGTTTTAAAACTCCCACCTATTTCCTCTCTTCTTTTGTCTTGACTACTACTAATAAAGAATCCTGGTTCAAGAATCCAGGAAAATGCTTGAAACAACTACAATAGGATTAGCACATATTATTAAATTTGAGAGTAGCAATTTGAACCATAATTAATTTGAATCTTCCTAACAACTACACAGAATAAAATCAGTTTGCTAACATGGCTGGTCTCATTATTGGCTTCTGGCTGTGGCCCCAAACGTTTAATAAGGACATCTATCCAGATTTTTAAAATATGCCAGCCACCCTATTAAAAGCTTTGTATGTATTATATCATTTAGTCCTCACAAAAATTCTAAGTAGTAATTATGAGAACTGTTACTATTGTTCCCATTTTAGAGATGAAGAAACTAGGGCAAAGAGAAGTTGAGTAACTTGCCCAACATACATCATTCATCTCGTAAACTGGGAACTAGAGTAGAACCCCACAGAGTCTGGCTCCAGAACCCATGGGACCACCACACCATCACTGGTACAGACTGCTATGGCCATTCAGCGGGCTCCTGTATCTGCAAGCCACTGATCCCAAACACAAACTCAAACTCACATCTCTCATCATTTTCACTGCTTCCCTGGTCCTCCCGAGTCTTCTGGCACACATTGCTAGCCTTCTTTTGATGTACACCAAGACATTGGTGTCTCGTCCTGAAGAGGGAGATATAAAACACCAACATTTAAAAAAAAAAAAAAATACAGAGGCCCATTTGCCTTGCCCCTAAAGGAAATCTTCAGAGCACTGACAACTTTGTTAATAGTAGAATGAATATCGAGTAAAGTAAAAGCATTTAGACTCCCAAAGGTCAAATCATGTGACTGATTACCTAATCCATGCTTCTGAGTGAGGATGTTGAATATTTGATAATAAATAAAATCATCTGCCACGAAGTGCTGCGAAAATGAACATACCCACAATGTATACGGTTTACAAGCAGGAATTCCACATTCTTCAAGTGTGCATTCTTTTGGTAAAGATGCAGAGGTGAATCTCAGGTTGCATCCTGATGAACTATTTTTGTTTCATTCTTGACATTAAGTCTGGAGAAGCCTCATCTTGAACTTCTGCTTCATATTATTCTTTCCCTAACACTAGTGACATCATAATCATCTCCAGGTCCCCTAAGCAGTTGATTTTAGATGGCAATATAACACATTCCAGATATGACAATAGAGTATGCAACAAAATGAAAAACTACCCTAGTGTTAGAGAATTGACAAGCTAAATAGTTGTAACAATAGTCACTAAAATGACTCTTAAAAAAAGTACATTAACAACTTCTAATCTTAATCTTTTATTTAATTATATGTCTTGTTGGATATGTTTTCAGACCAATGAGAACATGCATGTGTTTAATCCTCGATAAAAATTACCACGTTTGAGAAAAATATGACACACCTGTTATAGATTAAGTACATGTATAATATGCAGCTATTAAAAGATGTTAAGACGAAAGTCCTAACATTTCAAGATTGAAACAATGAGAACAAGATGTGTGCTGAAAATTTGCCAAGTACCTACAAATTATTTTAAAAATGTGATTATATTTTTGGATTTAGGCAACAGGTTGAAAGGATTTAATTTAGAGAAGAAAAGAAAGAAAATTAATGTATTATAGGTTATGTAATTTTATGTATTGATTTCCATTTAGTTTACAAAATACACATTTACTACTGTCTTCAAAATGCACTGCATTACACTAAAACACTTTTTTATTAAAAAGTGAGACATAGATGGTGATTAGAGATTTTATTAGCATATAGATGCTGCAAAATAAAAATAAAAACCTAGGTATTGTTGTGGTACATGTGAGGACATACTCATGTATATGCAGGCTGTAATGCAAAGATTTTGCTGACACCTTAGTTATGGGGACTAATGCAGTCAGTTTCTACACCAAATCCAAGTTTAACATTAACATTTAATTTTATAATCTCAAATATGAAGGAGATACATCCCTACTCCCTAAATTTCAGGAGGGAGAAACTAAGTGAGAAACAAAATAACTTTGTGAATTTTGGTTGGACCATGGAAATACTTACTCTCTTACCACAAGGACTGCAAAATTTCTGCTTAAACAACAAACAAACTGATGAGACGAGGGGGTCAGGGAATTCCAGAAAAGATTGCATTGTTTTCTTTCTATATGGTTCCCCTACAAAGTGTCACTGACTTTCCATTTAGTATACTGAAGTGAAAGGTCTCGGGTTTTAAAGCGTTATCTTAAATTTAAAAGGGCAGTTTTTGTTTGTTTGTTTAAAAAGGTATTATTTTAATAGAAAAAAAGATAAATAACTAGGAGCTCGTGGCTCTTTCTCTCTGGAAGCCAATACAAATGTTTCTTATGTAACAAAAAATACTGATACAATCACCAAGAACTTATATTCTTAACTGTCTTATTTTAATCCATTTTACAGAAGATCTATAAGATAAAACCTTTGCTAACACTATGGCTAATTTAAATCCTGTTTCCCAACTGGGTTTTAAAGTTATGAGCAGAAGCGACTGATGAACAGAAATATGTAAGAACTCAGGAGGGAAAAAGGTTACCATCAAAGATTACTGCCATTTATTTCTGGGGTTAGGAGTCTATGGGCAGGAAAGGGAATGTGACTATAAACAGTAATGAAGCTGTAAGTTAATTATTTACCAACCGCACTTATAGGAAAGAAGAAAATTAATAAAAATAAAGCAAAAGCCAATATTTTCTCTTGTCTAGGAGAATCATATTTTGAACTGGACTAAAAATTTGCTCTGATTAATAATATTTACAATTCTGATCCCCCAATGCATCAACCTGGAGGAAACCTTACTATGTTGGGCTTCATACTGGGATCCATGATGTTGTAGCTGCTGAGAGCGTCGGTAACAGCCATCTCCAGCCTTCAGGGCCTGCTTAAATAGTTTTTCTGCTTCAGCAATGGTGGTTGCTTCCTCTTCAGCCAAAAGAATATAAGCAGTTGCACACCTGTTCATTCAGATAATAGCCACCATCAATTACAAAGCCAAGGACATGGTAATAGACTTGTAGGAGCTCATGCAGAAAGGCAAGGAGTTACGCCAAAACATGCAGAGTGGCCAACTGGTTCATGCACCCCTGTTTGTAGTTGCTGACACAAAATAATGGTACAAAAGAAACGTCTATATTTTAGCTTGAGAGGTAGGATGTGTAGTGTTAGGAGCATGGGGCTCACATATGGACTCCACCCTTTATTAGTGTGTCAATTTGGGCAAGTTCTTACTCTGCCTCCCTGATGGAGAACAACATGGAATCTTTGTTCACAGTGTTGTTGTGAAGGTTAAGTAAGATGATGCATGTAAAGTGCTCAGTACTATAGCCAGCATGTGGTTAAGTGCTCAATAAATGTCAGCTAGTGATGGTGATGATAACAGCTGTTATTAAATAGTTCCTTCCAACACTTAAAGTTAGAGGTGCTATATACAGGTTTACTTCTGTTAACCAAACACAGATTATCTTCAATCTAAGGATTTCTTCAGAATAAGAAATCTGTTAAATCAAGTTACTCACTGAAAAAAACACAGTGCTTCAACATCTCTTTACAGTTAGCACTGACTTTCTGCTTCAGAGAACATGGGAAGAACCTACAAGTAGTGTTATTTCTGAAGAACTCAAAATCTGACTCAGCCACAGTAGCTAACAAGTTAAATCTCATGCCTTCAACAACAATAGCTATCACTTGTTGCTCAGTATCTATTAAGCACTGTGCCAGGCACTTAACATATATCATCTCATATAATCCTTTCAACAAGCCTCTAAGGTGGGAAGCCAAAAGGATAATTAATGAACATGGGGAGTTCTTGGGAATTTAAACCTTCCAAAGCATATGAGGAACAACCCACTGCCAAAGACAGGGAATGGAATAGGGCAGTAGTGAGGCTGTAACAGACCACACAGGCCCTGCACCCATCCTTCCACTTTCCTTCCCCACTGCCTCACTTGTGGCCATTTCCCTACTTATTTCCATCAGACCACAAGAGAGAAAATAAACAGAAAGTAAAACCAAATGCTACTTTTACTGTCCACAAACTGCAATAGCCAGCTAGGAAAAGGAGGCTGAACTTCACAGCTAATGTAAGGGTTGGGGCTACTAATTAATCTTAGCCTTAGGAAGGGTCTGTAAGGTCTTCAGCCAATCTCTCTAATTTCAGGCAGGAACCATCAATGGGGCTTTAAACAATGTGGTGAGGGAGGGAGAAAAATGCCCAGAAAAACAGCTATAAAACCAATTTCTACAGATGGCAGCATCCATGACTTGGAAAGAACCATAATGATGCTGAAACTATCCAAGTGATTCACTGGAGAAAATAACTGGGACAGGCATCAGAAGAAATGCTTAAGGCTTCAGATGCCGACATATAAATATGAGGCAAGGGTAATGAAGTGAAAATTGAGATTGTAATACTGAGTGGTAGATACAGTATCAGAGGAATTAACTGTAAGATTGTAGTTGTTGGGCTGGGAACCCAAGAATGGTTGGGGCTAGCTTGCTTGCTTTGCTTATTTAAATTTCAAATGGTATTCTTAGGAGGAGAGGCAGAGTAGCACTACTGGCCAAGAAACATACATCTATGTGGAAACGCATGAGTTTGGGGTAGAAACATGCTAAGAGCTTGTGAGTGAAGGAAAAAGGAGAGAGCAATAGAAGTGCTAATGGTTGGGGAGTACAGAACAGACTGCTCAGCTCGATGGAAGATATAGATGATGCATCCTTGTCACAACACAATACACACACAGAAGCAAGAAAGTGTGGTGATGGGGGTGTCAACCATCCAGATATCCACTAGAAGTCTCATTTGGTTAGAAGTAGGGCACCCAACAGGTTCTTGACTTACTTTGGTAACAATTTTATCTCCCAGATGGTAGAGGAAGCAATTAGGGGAACTTCAACTCTGGACCTAATTCTGCCCAAGAAGAAAAAAATAGTTGGTAAAATGAAAATTGATAGGAACATTCAGAAAGAGTCACTATGTCATTTCGGAGTTCAGGGTAATCAAAGAGGGGAAGGTGGACTTCAAAAAATTCAAAGAAAAGAGGCATGATTCAATGGCATGAGACTCAGAAGGAAAAATGGTTTAAGAGGGTTGAGCAGCTTCTAAATGTTCAACTGTAACTGCAATCACAAATGATCCTCTCAGGAAGAAAAGAGGGGTGGCACTTAAGTAACCAATACGGCTTCACAGAGATTTCTCCCAGGTCAGATTTTTAAAGGACGTATTTTAAAAGATGGAAAGAGGGCATGTAATGATGGTCTATAAGAGAGTGGAATGAGTTTATAAGAATAATGTCAGGAGAGCTACAATTCCAAATTAGCTGATGCTTGCAAATAATAATAATAATAATAATAATAAAGACAAAATAAAATACTAAAGACAACCATGTATTCCCTATTTTAAAATTATGTTTAAGGCCCTATCACCATCCCCATGTCACAAAAGCAAATAAGCAAAAAAAAAAAGACAAACAACATAACAACATCAAAACAAGGAAGGTTTATTGTTAACAGCAGTAGATAATAAAGAAAAAGCAAAACTCCCTCCTATTTTGTTCCTGGCTTCTCTATTAAGGAGAATGACTGTCAGACTGAAAAAGGGAGAAGAAATTAAACTCTAAAATGGGTAAAAAGATGTAAGATAGCAAATAATTGATCCATTCTAAATGAATTACTGGACTGGATGGGCAAATCCCAGGAAACCAAAAGACCTTCTAGGCAGGCCATGGAATTGCTCTCTGTGGATAGTCGAGGAATCACAAAGAATGGAGAGGTGCTAGAAGATGAGATGATAAATGTAGCATAAATTTTCAAAAAGGGTAAGAAGGCTGACTTCCCAAACTACAGAGCACAGTGATTTGGAAAGATATTCTAATGGATTATTAAAGGGATGGTCTCCAAGCACTTTAAAAAGAAAGTAGTGACCACTAGAAGCCAGCTTAAATCCACTAAGAATAAATAAATCAGATTGTGCTAGCTTAATTTACTCTAATAGATTTACATGAACAATACAAAAGATGGTGATTCATGAAGACATGAACCTGGAGGGTAGTTTCTACATGTCATGTCACAGGGCTCTATTCCTGGCCCTCATATTTTTCTCAGAAACATGGATGACACACAGAAGGCAGGCATATCGAATTTGTAGATGACAAGAAACTGGAAAATAAATATGTTGCATGACAGAATCAGAAACCATAGATCAACTGGTTACAATGGCAGGATTTCCAACTCTCAAGACAATCTTTTTTTTTTTTTTTTTTCCTAAGACCTCTGAAGAAGATTCTGTAACCTTCTTTAGAAAAATCATAAAATAGTTTAGCAATGACCACTTGGCAAGGATAGTGTTGAGGTGATTCAAGCACCAGATGGGTGGTTGAGCTAAATGACCTTTAAGGTCTCTGCCAACCCTGAGTTTGTATGACTCCAACTTTAAGAATCTTTCTCATTTTCTGAGATCTCCAGAAGAGATTTCCCAGCCTTCCTTGGTAACCCATAGAATGTTTAACAACACTCAAGACAGCATTTCCTCTTATCTTTGTCTTAATCTTGAAATATTTTCTAAAATTTTTTTTAAACCTTATGTTGTTATCATGTTTTCCCCACTAGCAGAAGTTCTACTAGAAAACGTTCTAGTGCACATGCGCAGTCTACATCTGGAAAAATTTCCCTGTCAAAATGTTTTAGATATGTAAATAATTGTATTTATTTTATATCTTCACAATATCCTAGGGAAAGCCCTTCAAGAAATTAATTTAGGATTACAGCAAAGCCATTGAATTTCTCTCTAAAATGACTAAAACCACCTCCACACAGTGACTGTCCTTCATTTAAAAAGAAAAACAACTTTTTTAAATAGAGTAATAACTCCCCAAATCATCCTCCAGTTCAAATGCAGTTTAATTTAAGTATCCTATCAATGGCAACTGAATATATTCAGCAAAGGATGAGATTTCCTTTTTAACGGCAAGATTTTCCGCCACTTACTCATTTATCTCCAACGCTTCATGAGCTGCAGAAATCCTAGCTTGGGGGTTTCTCTCTCTCCAGGCTTTCTGCATTACTATTTAAGAAAAAGAGAAAAAAACCAAGTCAATCTATACATATAATTAGGTAGACTCAGTAGAGGACAAGAGCTAAATTGGAAATGTCAGCTTAAATTACAAGAATATAGTTCATTGCTAAGAGGGTTGGCCAAAATCTCCAAAGTCACATTAATGTGCTATTCCACTGTGTTTCAACTGCTGATAGCAAACCTTTTTTGTGCTCACAAAACTACAGGCTAAGGAAATCAAGAAAAGGCACTCTAACAGAGATTTTGCATGTCGTTTGCACATTAATGTCACTTGTTTTTGGAGAACATACATTATTTTACACATTTTGAGATGACATTGCTACTAACCTCTCCATTCACTTAGATGCAACATAACTGGTCATTTTCTGAAGCACTTATTACAGACTCTTGGTGTTAGAACATTTTGAAACCATTTCAGGAATGATGTGTGGGTCAGTAATAAGTGCTTTAAGCTTTTGCTTAACATGTGTACTGACATCCCAAATTTACCTACAAACCTAGCTTTTATACATCAGAGCAGTTTCTGAACATATGGTGGGAAGCTTAATGTTGGGGAATATTTATTGTACCATGATGTTTCTACCATAGCAAAGAGTACCATTTTACAAAGGAGTAACAATCTCCTTATTTATTTTATAAATTTGTATTTTATAAATTCTTTCAGAGTGTGCAGAGGTTCCCTTTTAAAAACATTTTTTCACCTATTTACTTTGAGTTAGTTTTATAATACAAAAAATTTCGGTTGAATTATTTGAAACTCAAGTAATGTAAAATACACACTAAACAAAGTATTTTCTCAGATGGAGCACACATCTGGACTCCAATAGCCAAGGCCATGACCCCATTCGATAGTTAACCTGTAAACCAGCAAATAAAAGTCACTAAAATATATTCATTAATCATTTTAATCCAGTGAATTCCACTTTCTACTTTGGATATTATAAAGGAGCAAGATCCTTCAGGCTAACTCAACCAATAATTTCATTAGCATCATATAAGATTTATATTTCTTTAAAATATATAAAACCAAATTTAATATATTTTTAAAAATCATGATTCAAATTATTATGAGGGGACTCATTTCTACATTAATACTTCATTGTGATAAAGGTTTACATAATTATCAGAGTTCTGGGTTCTTATTAGTCAATCAACAATTTAACATTTTATTCATTGGAGTTTTACAGAGTGGATATTCTAAAAGCAGAAATCTTCATACTTAAGCCAAAAAGCCCTCCCATTCAGAAGGACGTATGGATTTTTCATACTTGCGTCTGCGGGACGCAGATGGTCCGAGTCACAAGTAAAGAACGTCTGGTGGTCCTGGGCAGAGAGATTCATGTCATAGTAAGTAAGAGGCTCTCGTCCTGTCACCCAAGTATACCTGCAAAGGAGAAATAAGATGATTAGACACTTTTCAGAGAGAAAAGCAAGACCTATAAAACATTAAGCTGCAGAGGTGTTGAAATATAGACCATTAACTGAATATTAAAATAGCTTTGCTAATGAATAAAAAAAAATTTTTTAAATCATCTTATTCTCCCTTCAGAAATTATATCAATCAAAATATATAAACATTTTCCCCTGTATTTTCGTCTTAAAATTTACTAGCCATTGCTAATGAAAACCTTCCCTAATTCATATTATGAATAGATACTTTCCTAAAGCTAAGAAAATTCTAATTTGCCTAATTACTTTGCTAAACTAAATTCCAACATAACTTCTGTGACATCTCTATAACCATATTCCAGGTAAGCTTCGAAATGTTTTGAATGTATAGTATATATTGAAAAGAATAACTGTTAATACAAAAACTCTAAAAACTACACATTTTTGTACATTATCCCAAACCTAGTGCTAAAATATTTATAAAACAGAAAAATCAAAACATTTGAAGATAGTATTAAAAAATGGATGCACTAAATAGACTGTTACAATGACCCCTAAATGAACCAGCAAAAACATTTACTGCTGTCTTTGCTCTCTGAACCAGACCCATTTGTTTCCCAAGCTGTCAAAATGCTTACCGATTATATTCAGCACCCCTAAATAAATTTAGTGGATTTCGCCATACTTTGCATTCTGCAACAAAGAGAAATGTGAAAATGTTACACGTAAGTTCAGTGACACTACAAGCTAATTAATTCAGCAAAACACCCTTCCTGGCCATTTGATAAGATAATTCTATTCTCTATCCTTTCCATGGGAAGCAATGTGGAAAAACTCTGGGTGGTTAATCACAAAATGTGGCTCAGGCTCCAGACTTTGGAAAGTTTTGCCTAATCTCTCTGGGCCTGAGTTTCCTCACTTGCCAAATCAAGATACACGCCAAAATCAGCTAGTTCATAACTCCTAAAATTATTTCAAGAGGTCCAAACTGATTCTATGAATTTACTTCTAAAATCTTATAGATAAAAGTATAGGCAGAAGTAAACCTATTTTCTGTTGGTCTGAAACATATCTCACAATAACGTACGTGACAAGACAAACTCTAGAGTATAATACGCAAAGAGCCTTACAGTCTTAATTTGAGTTCATGATAACAGTGATTTTATGATAATTTACCAGTTTGCTTTTGCCTTACAGGAAAGGAATAAGAAAATTAATAAGGCTACCATGTTGTAGGAAGAAATGCAATTTTAAAAATTGTCTCAAAGCATTTTAATATCATTTACTTGCATAGATACATGTACTAATCATCATACTAATATCATAATGTTAGCATGTCCTAATAGACCATACCTTTTCATCATACCAGGACCACAGAAATTTAGAACAAAAGGACTTTAACTTAGAAAAGTCAAACATTAGCTTTAAGACTGTGTTACAATGGTAAGCATATGACTAATAAACTACAATTCTTTTAAAACAGTCTATGATTAAGACTTTCTACTGATTCAGAGTACTAGATTTTGGATGAATAAGATTTTATTAGAAAAAAAAAACAGTTAATAGTATTCAAAACATCTATGTGCAT
Organism: Macaca thibetana thibetana; assembly: GCF_024542745.1. Classification (NCBI taxonomy): domain Eukaryota; kingdom Metazoa; phylum Chordata; class Mammalia; order Primates; family Cercopithecidae; genus Macaca; species Macaca thibetana. The sequence continues at coordinate 42,096,449 of NC_065580.1, forward strand.
GTGTAACCAGCAAAAACCACATCCAACAACATATGTACAAAAAAGTGAGCGATTATTGCAGAAATCCAAAGGACATTAAAGGCCACATGGTGATTCATTAGGATTCTACCCTCAGTCCTGTACATTCAACGTCCATCCATCCACTGAGCATTAATTTGAGCACTCACTGGAGGAAATAAGTAAACCATCAATTTCAACACAATATGATAATGGAGAACACAAAACACTCTGGGAACATGTGTGTAATCTCAATAAATATTTGTTAAGATAGTAAAGGATGTACACGTAACAGGAATACATGTTTTTATTTAAAGAAGATGCACTTATTTCTAAATTAGGGCAGGATCCCACTTAAAATTCACGCAATATTTATAAATAATGGCCCTAAATTTTTTGTCACTTAGCTTAACTTGCCATTTAGAAAATGATCTTTGTCCACTTAATTTAGCATCTCTGCATTTTGTTCCTGAGAAACTGAGATTTGATGGCTGTCAATTCATATGGCATTAACTAGAAAATTATGCTTCCTGTAATTACTTTTTCTCCCCTTAGAGGAATCACTAACACCCTGACTCCAGATCATGGCTTGAAACACACTGGTGAGCCAAATAACCATAATCCCTGCCCTTATGGCTATTATAACTACCTGGACCTCACCACTGCTAACCCCTGCTCAGAGAATCTCTTTTAAGATTCAAAGTGCTCTTCTTAAAGCTTCATGAATATTGCAAGGTTTGTATCTATCATAAAATAAACATGAATATAGATTTATGGATAAGGATCCTCGTGGTAGAATTATTTACTATAAAAGAAGAACATTTGGGGAGATGTTTCTCCTCCACTGAATTTCCTCTGAAATATTAGTAAAAAGGCTATGGCAAATATTTTGTCTCCAACAAATACATTATTATACTACCTGAAAGGTTAAGCACTGTTTAAACATCAATTGACAAATTACAAAGAAAACTGTTTTCAATTAAAATTTCAACTCTATTATATATCAGATGCAATTGAAATGATTTCTAAACAAAAAATAACTCCAAAGAGAAATCATGTATTCACTGAGCAGTATCTAAAGATGCTCTTTATTTAGGAAGTGTCACAATATAGCCAGTAGGGGGTGCAGCAAACATTGTGAAATACTGCTTTTATGACTTCCATTAGAGAACTGAGCTTAAAAAGAAATCTGTGTTAACATCGTTGTCGTGTATGTGTGCTGAATTCAGTTTAATTATCCCTAAAACTTAGAAAAAAGGATCTAAGTAATTGCATCAGATGTAAACTGTTCTAAGTGAGAATAAAACATGTAATGAAGAAGTACCTAAGAAATGTCTTCACTAGTTATGCCCTTAAATTGAAGGTGCAAGCCAGGTATATTTTTCTTTTAAGAAACAAGCAATCTAGAGGTCAAACATGAACACATGTCAAAGTTTTGCTTTGAGATTAGGCCACAGCTATGTTAATTTCTTCTTTGTCCCTCTGTTCCATAATCTTACCTTGACTGCAAAAACTCAGTCTGGAATCACTCCAGGGAACATACCTCATAAGTATCAGGCTGCCTGATGTTTTAGTGATAGGGACGAAGGACACAAATACCAAGCATATTAGAATATGAAGATTTAAGTCAAGAAATACTCAGATCTCCAGAGGGTAAGAGTTTCTTATTTGTTCCTTTAACAAATAAATTCTTTATTTCAAATCAGATTTAAAATTTTACCTCCAAAAGGAATTTTCCATTCTTCATTAACATCAACAATTTTAATGCCCTCAAGATTCACTAGAAGTTGATTGGGACTTCATCACGAACTTGCTAATATCATTAATAATATAGTTAAAAATATGCCCTTAATACAACAAACATGCTCTCTATAGTTCCATACGCAGCAATTCACAGTGCAGTCTCTACTCACAAGTGCTGACAGAAATGTTCCATCCTCAGCACACATACAAGAATGAAATTCAAGAAAAAGGGCAGCAGCAAATATTGGAATAACACTTGTTTAATTCCCAAAGTCTGCGGAAGAGATTCCCTACTTTGTCATAATGAGATAATTACACGTTTCTGTGTGAGAGACAAAGAACCTAAAGAATAATGTTTACTATCTACAGCTAAGTACTTCTAAAAGCAAGCTCTAATCCTTTTTTTTAGCCCTCCCTCTCACTACTCCCTACTAAAACCTATCATCGCAATCATACTTATTTCATGTATTTTCATACTCAACTACTCTTCTACAATGCCCATCCTATCACTCATAAGACTGTGTGGTTTAAACATGTATTGAGTAGCTAATTATGCATTAATCTCTCAATTAGGCCATGGGTTACAAAAAAAAAAGATAACAGCTTATGTCTTAGAGGAATGTTTAGCCTTGGCAGAAAAGTGAAAAGGGTATTGAACTAACTGGCACCCACCTGAAGAAGCTCTACAGAGGGAATAAATATTCTGAGAGAACCACAGACTTTTCCCTTTGTCACAATATTCAAGGGAAGAGAACTCAATTCTCATAAAACAAAACAAAAAGCTCTACAGTCACAGGACTTTTAATCACACAGAAAGAAAATATTATTCTACACCCAATTTAACTCTGAAAACTTTTTTCTAAAATTAAAAAAAAAGATAGAACATTCCTTGTCATAGGGACTTCAAAAGTTATAAATTGCTAATTCATGGCCCAGAAAGGTTTCAAAATGTTAACACTTCTTCCCAGAATCTAAAGTATGGACAAGCATGACAACGTTATTACAAACAGCAGTAGCCGCAACTTTTGTTGTTGTTATGAGCTTGATTTTCATTGATCCTTTCTGTAAAGGGGCCTAAAGCTCAATTTATCTATATTCCTCACATACATTAGTTAGAGGTATATATTACATCCTTTTTACAAAAGTAAAAACAGAAAAGCTAATTTCCATAAGGTCTATGGTAAATGAGATTAAGGCCTGGTGTCCAGACTGCCCAACTCTTATCCATTATATGCAACAAACCTGTTAAATCCTGCAACATCGTATTTTGGAAATATTGTGAGTCCATCAGTTAGACTTTTCACTAGAGAAACAGTTTTTAAAAACTCCTCTGGAAAAACATTAGGAACTTTTTAACACTTTTAAACACTTTAGTTCCAAAGTACAACAAAAAAGGGTGCTAGCTAAAGTTTCATTGGCTTGTATTATAAAATTAACCCCAAATCAGTCAATTTCTGACAAGTGATTGTGCATATGTTTATCAGCTTTGATAGCTCAGAAATGAATACCCTATTCTCTACATTATTCAGATCAATTTAAAGCAATCATTATGAGTAAAAATATTCATATTCTTAAATAATTAAGCTTTAACTCTTTCATAACTTTAAAATGCTATTTTGAAACAATGATTAGAAGTAAAGGCACAAAAATATGTAGGTAGCTTTCAATTCAAATATGTTACTATCTCAAATTATTTATGAAATAACAAAAGATATAAGTACATGTGAATTTTAAGACCATTATTTTGGCCTGTTATTTAAGATAATGTACTACTTTCTTCAAGAATACTGTTGAGATGGTTAATCTGTAGCAGCTTCTGTCATACACTTCTCATTGGTCAGTTTTCACCTAAGTCAACCAATCCTACCAAATAATGTGGAAATTGTGAAATAACTTTACTAAATAAGTATTCCCTAGCTACTAAAACTGTTTTAGGTATTATCATCATTTAACTGGAGATCTAATTTGTACTAGAGCACAAATTTTACTGGCAAAGGATTTTAAAAAGATGTGAAAAACATTGGCTAAGATAATCACTTTCAACACATCCATTAGATTGTGGTGAGTTTACCCGCATTGAGACTATTAGAGAGCAGCCCGAAAGGTCCTTGACATGTAGCACTTTGCAGTTTTGCTGAGGAATATATTTGAAAGGCAAGCACTGAATGGCCTGGATATAAAAGAGTCACTCAGCTAGTGAGTAAGCCTGGCTGACCACAAAGCCATACCTCCAAGTGACTGCCATTCTCCACAATCATACTCGTAGAGAAATCAGTTCATCTGGGCACACTGCCAAATGGCTGTCCTCTGACTTGACATTTCCACACCTCATTTAATGCTCAAGTGACTCTATGCGGTAGACATCACTGCTATTCCCATGTTTGCAGGTTAAGATACTAAGACGTAGGAAAGTTAAACAACTTGCCCAAGGTCACACACAGAAGATTAGGACCACATCTGTCTGACCCCAGAGCCCCAGCTGTCAACCACTGGCAATCCTGCCACTGACTTGTTCCTACAGTAAGTTTAGGTTAATGTCACTTCAGAAATAATGTCATCCACTGTAGTATAGAATTTTACTAAAATTATTATTTTAATTGCTTGATAATTAGGTTAATCTTGGTTTACAGACCTCACAGAGGTTCTGGACAAGGTCAATTGAATTTTTTAAAGTGCTTAAGAACTTGAATTGTGAAGTAAGATGACCCAGGTTATCCGCCATGTGACCCTGGACATATTACTTCACCTTGCTATGCCTCAGCTCCCTTAACTATAAAAGAGAAATAATAATATCTGCTTTCTGGGGCTATTGTGAGGATCACAAGAGATAATATCATACAAAGCTGATAGCAGACACTAAGAGTGTTAGTTATTATTATTGGAACGAAATGGCTTCCTATGGAGAAAATTATTTGCTCTAGTGTTATGAAAATTTGGGATCTATGAAGGTCTTGAATATATTTTTTTTACTCTACCTGAATTTCTACATCGCCATTGTTTTTCTTTATTATCTGAATTTAATCAGCGCTTAAATTGCTTCTAGCCATGTAATAAAATTTAATTCAGAATTTAGAATATATACATTTATATAGAATTATTAAAATTATTTAGAATTTGGAATATACATGTATATATCTTATGAAGATTAAAAGAGATTAAAAGGAGATGATTTGTGACAGGAAGCCAAGTGACTATCCAGTTTGTTTAAAGATCCAGTTCTACGCAAGAGGCTATTAAAGTATCTCAGATAATTTAAACTTGACTTTGGCAGGGATGTTTTTCACATGACAGAGCACTCTCCACTTTTCGCATTATCCTGAAGAAGGTAAACACTGCAAACCTTTGTCTTTATGAAATCTTATTTGAGAACAAGGCAAATTATCAAACAGATGTTCCCATAAACCCAAATTCAGAATGTTACTGAGACCTTTTAAATCCCTATTCATCATCAGCTCATAAACTAAGCTGAATTAAGAAATGGTAGTGAGAAACATGGTGATGTGGCAGAATATATAAGCAGAGTTTATCAGAAATTGCATATCTGAGAGGAAAACAGCAGTTTAGCTCCCAAATAAAGCAAAACCAGTGGAATGGACACAAATGCTAACTTCAGCCAAACAATCTGAAGTTTGACTGAAGTAAGAAACTGTATAATTAACTACATTTCTCCACTGGCCCACAGATAAAGATCACTGCAAATTTTGAGCAAGTCTGCATTCAGGCCACTTTGTACAAATCCAGAAGTTTAAAAATATATGTACAATCTGCCTGTAACCATAACAACCTTTCTCACTCCTCACTCCACCACCCCCATCCCAAGTTGTTCTTAGGTAGGCCATGTTTTTCAGCTTTTATTCAAAACAAATTATTCCTTAAGGAAAGAGTTACACTGAATTTTCATATAGAACAATGTTTATAATTGATATTTTCCATTTATTCTTATTTTCAATGATTTTCTCAAATAATCAATAAAATACCATTACACTGCCTTTGCCAACATCCATGAGACTTTGTGAGCCATGTTATATTTCATGCACAATTCAGCAAAGGGCTGTCTTATGATGCTCCAAGAAAGTCAACAGATTCACCCTTTTGTTATTAAGGCCAATAGTCATTTTATTATTATGAAGGCAATGGGAATTTTTAAACAAGTTTAAGAAAATACACTGATAACCCTCAGCTTTGGACCTTCTTGATACTTAGCATTTGAAATGAGACTATGAAATAGAAAGTGATTAAAAGTAGAGATAAATTCAGACAACGTACCTTTTTAGTATTTTTCTTATTCAAAAATCAAAATCACCACAAAAAAACAGAAATAGACAATGGGATTATTCCAGTGGTATCTGGCACTTCCAAGCTAGCACACATGTTTGTTTAGCTGAGTCAGCCAAATATCAGAAGCCCAAATGTCAAGAAGTGGGCAGACGGAGACCTAAATATACTTAGACAAGGGAATTTCCATTTTTCTAAGGATAACTATTTGAACACTGTTATGATATCAGATAATAAATGCAGCTATCTATTATACAAGAAATGAATGGACATATAGAATGCATAGTAGGCACTCAGTAAATACTAGTAGATATTAATATCAAATGAATACTAGTAGATAATATTATCATTGAATTAGTAATAATATCCAAAAGCTCAGTCTTAGCCAAGTAAAAAATACAAACAGAAGTGAGAATTTACACAGGTTATCCTCAGTTAATGAATTCATTTCTTCCATGATAATTGCAGAATCTTGTGTCTGACTAGATCTGATCACATCACTCCTCTGCTTAAAAGGTATCATTGGTTCCCATTCCACTGAAGATAAGACCCAGGTTCGGATTCCTTAGCACAGCACGAGCTGCTAGCCAACTTTGGCTTCTGTCACAATCCAGTCCCTTTCCCATATGTCCTGTTTTCTAGTCACTTGAAGCCAATTTTTATTTCTTGAACATGCCGTGTTTCTCATGACACTCTGCCTACAAGTCTCCCTTTTCCCTTATTCATCCGTCCAAATCACTATCCAAATCAAATGCCACCTCCTGAGTAGCCTCCTCTGATAGTCTGTACACTATCTCTCTACTTCTGTTAATCTTTAATATTTTTACCTTTAGCAACACTTATCAAATTGCATTGTAATTTTTAAGGCATGGCTTTATTTCTAGCCTCTTGCAGTGTCCTATTTCTTTGAAACTCAATGAATTAACACATGAGTACATGCAAGGCCTGTACTTTCTCCTCTTATAAAACAAGTGGGAAGAATTTCCTAGCTCAGTCTCTCTGTCAACTGAGTAAACATTACCTAAGTACTTCTTATGAACCTAGTCTTGTGTAGGTTTTTATGAATATGATTTTTTTTAAAGGCAAAGTTCTTATCCCCATGGAAAACTCTATCAAAGGAGACAAAGGGATAAGTGCTCTGGTTGTATGAGGAAAACATACAAATCTAAGGAAAACAAAGGAGGAGATCCCGACCCAAGCTGGGAAAAGTAATTTGCTCCTTCAAGGAGAGAGCCACCAGTTCTAAAACTTGAAGGATAAAGAAGAAGAAATTTAAAAAGCCACATTAGGTGTTTTCCTTCCTGTCTAGAATAACCGACCCACATTTCGTAACTGTCTAACCAGGTTGTACGAATCAAGGATCAGTGTATATATAAATTTTGTTCCAGATTTTAAGTCAATACTCTTTTAATAGACCCTGCCAGCCTGCTATGAGTAGTACTGGGCACCTCTTGGTACAATTTATTTTATGACTAAAGGGTACATGTATAAAAGATGGCATTGCCCAGCCAGGTAACAAAATTGTCCGAGACTTTGTAAACTCATTCACTTTATGAAAGGAAAAGAGACCTCAGCAAAGCAAAACATTACTTTAACCAGCTACTATAATAAATGCTATTTATTATTCTAACGAAGAATCTTGATCATTCAGTCGCCAGGCCTGAGCAGTGGTGGATAACTGCTACCACTTTGCATCTCCTGTGTATATCCCACAGATTAATTGTGCTCTTGTCTGACTTGAGTTACTATAGCCTTTGAATGACAAAGAACATTGTAGAAAATTAACAGATTGAAAACAGAAACCATCCTCATCTGAGACCATTTTTTATGGTGAATACATTTATATTTTCATTGAAGTTTCCCTTCTCTCTCTACTTGATCTAAATCTCTTGACATCATTTCTCAATGCAATGAAGAGTTCATACCCTTCCCATTTTCACTATTATTTTGCTGTCTCTCTTAGTGGATGCCTTGATTAAGCCTTATTCTTTATATGAATGTTGATGCTATTCTTAGTGCTGTAACAGCAGCTTTGTTTCAAAGAAATAGTAGACACTGCAAGATGCTAGAGATACTACAAAAAGCCATACTTTAAAAAATCACAATGTAATTTGATAAGTGTTGCTAAAGGTAAAAATATTAAAGATTAACAGAAGTAGAGAGATAGTGTACAGACTATCAGAGAAGGCTTCTCAGGAGGTGGCATTTGATTTGGATAGTGATTTGGACAGATGAATAAGGGAAAAGGGAGACTTGTAGGCAGAGTGTCATGAGAAACACGGCATGCTCAAGAAATAAAAATTGGCTTCATGTGACTAGAAAATAGGACATATGGGAAAGGGACTGGATTGTGACAGAAGCCAAAGTTGGCTAGCAGCTCATGCTGTGCTAAGGAATCCGAACCTGGGTCTTATCTTCAGTGGAATGGGAACCAATGATACCTTTTAAGCAGAGGAGTGATGTGATCAGATCTAGTTAGACACGAGATTCTGCCATTATCGTGGAAGAAAATGAATCTATTCACTGAGGTTTGAGAAACTATGGACAAGGAAGCTATAGCATCAGGTTGGGAACACTGACCTAAGTGACTGTTGGTTAAGTCAAATGTGAAAAGCCCGGCACAGTGGCTCACGCCTGTAGTCCCAGCACTTTGGGAGGCCAAGGCGGGCAGATCACTTGAGCCCAGGAGTTTGAGACCAGCCTAGACAACATAGCGAAACCCCATCTCTACAAAAGGTACAAAAATTAGCTAGGCATGGTGGTGCACACCTGTGGTCTCAGCTACTTGCTAGGCTGAGAAGTAGGAGGATCACCCGAGCGTAAGAGGTGAAGCCTGCAGCAAGCTGAGATCATGCCACTGCACTCCAGCCTGGGTGACAGGGCAAAACTCTCACATGAAAAAAAAAAAGAGGGTAAAATTCATAAGATAAGCATTTCCTTTCCCTAGGATATTTATACCCTCCTTCTCTGATACAGGTTGTCAACTCCATGGGAGAACTGCATTTTTCTCTGAAGCCTAATGTTTAAATAACAGCATTCTTACTCTCTTAGCATGAGTAACAATAATAATTTAGTAAGAGCGAGCAAATAATATTGCAAGCTGAAGGAAATTCCATACCTGAGACACTTTGCCTATTAGAATCGGAGTCCCCGTTACTGGAATTAGAATTGTTGGAAGAGTTGTTGTCAACCCCTCCCAGAAGGGGGCGCAAGTGGCTTACTGAGACTTGTTCAATGAATGAAGTTCCATACTTGCGAAAATACCACCATTCAAATATCTAAAACAGAAAAATAAGCGTGTTTATGGTCCCTGTTATCATTTATGACTTCTGTACACATGCCCACAAAACATGTTACATTTACTAATTCTATCCACCTTAAGTACATTTTATTTCAAAAACTGTTTATTCTAAAAATTAGTTTTTAGTAAAATTAATAATAACATTTAAAATTCTCAGTGTGGTTTTCTCTGCTTAATACTGGTTTCAAAAAACTATAATATCAATCATGGATAAAAGAACACTGTTAAGAACTGCTCAATATAATTTTTCTCCAAATTTGTATATAATATTCAAATAACAAAATCACCATAGATGAAAGACAATTCCAGAAATTTATATAAATAACTCAGTTTTTGAAATATGGCTTATGAAATATTCCAGTTCTTTGCACTTTATATTCTGATAAAAACCATACCTGTGTAAAATGCTTACGAGCAAAATCGGGGAGGGGAGGTGGCAGAGGTGTTTGGTAAGACCTCCTTAAGGAGATACTGGTTTTACAGAACAAAAGAATGAGATGTATCCCATTTCCCACATGGATAGCACCCAGCCACTGAGGTTCAGCATTATCCCACTTGCAGAGAAGTGCTTTATAAACACAAGCATCTGTTGTACACCATTAATGTTTACTAGTTCACAAGCCTACTAATTGTTATGTACTGTGAATTACAAAAGGGAAAAGAAATAACTTTCAGTAACGAAAGAACAATGATGCTTATATGATTAGACTGAAGTCAGGACTTCCTAAGCACTGGAAAAGCAGTGACCTCCCCCAACACTTCTTACCTGGGCTCTCTGCCTCTCTACAGTGAACACTTCCTACCACTGCTCAAAGTGGCTCTCTCCCACATCTTTTTCTCTCCTCCCTGATTGGGGGTTTCCTTAGGCAGTCACAAATCATTCCACAGAAGAAATTTAAGAATCAATCATATCCCAGAGTCTCATAGGATAGCTACATTTTTATAACATAAAATGTGCAATTAACATAGAATTACTTTTATCCTTACTTATTCCATAAAAACAAGATTATCTACTCTGGAATGGACTTTGGGCTATAATTTTAAAACTGATGTTTTCTCTCTTTTGTTCTATTAAAGATTTCTAAAAAGATATAAGGAACATTTATGAACGACCAGAAGGAAGTATCAATCCAATGAAACGTTTCCAATCCTATAACAGGACACCTTGATTTAATCCCAGGGAGTTACTCTTTTTGACTATAGGTTGAGTAGCCCTTAAATGAAATGCCTGGAACCAGAAATGTTTTGGATTTTGAGTATTTTTAGATTTTGGAATATGTGTATCACACTGGTTGAGCATCCCTAATCCAAAAATCCAAAATCCAAAATGCTCCAATGAGCACGTCCTTTGAGTGTCATGTCAGCACTCAAAAAGTTTCAGATTTTGGAGCACTTAAGATTTCGGATTTTCAGATTTTAAAGTGCTCAACCTATCGTGAATTATCACATGTTAAAACATCCAAGTATTTTCTCTGGGCAGAGAGGGGAGAATATACTAGAAAGTTAAGAAGGGACAAGACTAATCTGTAACATTTGGAATGACTAGGAATGGGATTTTGCATAAAGGAAGAAAGTTCAGGAATGATAAATTTACACACCATGGATCTAGAAGGGAGTCTAGAAGGGATCTAGAAGGTGAGTTATTATCTGAACATTAGTTTCTTCAACTGTAAGTGGAAATCGTATTTATTGTTTATCTCAAGGGTCCTCAATTTTCATACTAACCCCATGTAAAACACCTAAGTCAGTGCCTGCTGCAGTTGGTTGTCAAAAGTAATAGCAAAGCTGCCATTTATTATGTTAACGATGCACATCCCTTCCACGGGCAGCACACCTCACATGCTACCATGAGGCATCCCTCTTTATGCCAGTCTACAATTCAGGTTAGTACAGCATTTTGCCTGTTACTAGACCGTTGGTAGAAAGTACCGGAAATCATCATGACAAAGGGTACTGCTCACTGTACAGTCCTGACCACTAAACAAGGCTCTCAATAGATTCATGGCTTTGCCTTTATTAGAAGAGAAGACTCCAAAGGACCCAGAAAATTATTTGCCCCAAGTCATTTTTCTGCTTTCCATATTGTGCTGCTGGAGCACCTGCCAGTCCTAAGTTCACTGATTCCATCACACAGCACTACATGTTCCACACCAACCATAAGCAGTGCTCCAGGATTACAGACTTGGCCCCTGCCACTACAAGTCTATGTCACAGATCCATAATACCTCTCACAGGCTCCTGACATGCCTGTACCCATCACACACACACAAACCCTGGCTTTCTTCAGATTTCTCAGTTCTTCCAGCAGAACCATAAAGTGTCAGTGCTACAAAGGACCTTAAAGGTCTACATAGAGTCCACTTACAGCTGCAGAATGAGAACTACCCATCAACGTAGAATGACCTGACCAAAGTCTCATAGCTAATTAAATAGTCACTCAGCCAGAAGCCCCTGCTCTCTGTCACTATCTTACCAAGGCCCTGTAACAAGGCTTTTTATAGCTCCCTTGCTTCATGTAAACAGACAGATGTAGCCTATCATTCCTTTTTTCAAATCTTTACTTCCAAGTGCCCTCTGACACTGTCCCTTTGCGCTTTCCTAGTTATAAAAACCAATCCAGAAGTAGTCTATCAACTGGGACCAGATTACTCATCCTAAGGTAAAAATGACTTGTATTAACTGGACATTTGCTTTGTAATAGGTGATAGACCTTCGACCCAGTATTTCTAATGCAGTAATAACAGACCTCAGTGAAGACTGGGTTATTCATGCAGCTGTTCGGGGAGGAAAAGGAGGGCCTTCTCAGGTCTGTCATATCCCTGCAATATTACAGCCCCTGTGTGTACAGAGAACACAAGTACAAAAAATGGACCTCTGCTGTGTACAAGGGACACTAGAATAAAAAAGGACCCTGTCCTTCTAATAAATATTGAATGAACAACTAGTAAAGAAAGAAGGGAATAACTCAAAACCTTCTGAAACTTCAAACATAGTGTCCTCATCTAGGGTCTTAACATTAAAATCTTTCCCTTATTCTGAATCATGTCAGGCTTTAGGCGATTACCTCACAGTATTTTAAAAGAGCTGCAGAGATCCAAATGGGCAGATGGTGTTATTTAATGCGCACATATTCGGTGTCACTTTGAATTCTTTTCCCTGGTGCATACCTACAATGTAAACAGCAGAGCTCTCATAAACAAATTTAGATTTTAAAAGTACTTCTTGGACATGCTAGTAGCTCAGTGGGCCTGTCACAGTGGAACAAAACAGTTTTTAGTCTGACAGATCACCAAAAAATTAAAATACAAATATGCATTTCATAGTTTTAAAAACCTCTCCTGTGCTTTTTTCCTATTCATGCTCTTCCCCTAAGAAGGTCAGGTAAGATGAGAATAAAAAGTATCAAGCGGGTTTGGGATTTAGGAAGTCAACAGGGACCTTACCATTTAGTTTAAAGGCAAAACCCCTTTAAACTAGATAGCTGGGCTATGCGACCTTGGTTGCTTTTCTTGATTCCTTGGGGATTAGTTTTCTAATGTGTAAAATAAGATTATTGTAAGCATTCAGTTAATGTTGGACAGAGAGACGGAGAGAGAAAGGGAGGGATGACTAGAAGACTGAATGGAAGGATAGTTGGAAGGTTGACTGGATGGATGATAAGGGCTGGTCTGGTTGATGTAATGGGAGATTGTCTAAATAAACAACAGGATCAATAAAAGATTTTGTGTTCATTTTGTTTTTTATGAAAAAGAGAGGCTCACACATATTTGTGCTAGGGGAAAAGAATCCAGTGGAAAGAGAGAAACTGATGGTGGGAAACAGTACAAATTACCCAGAGACATGATGCCAAGTAGGAAGCATATCTATTCTGCCTTTTAAAAGTAACCCACCGGCCGGGTGCAGTGGCTCACGCCTGTAATCCCAGCACTCTGGGAGGCCGAGGTGGGCGGATCACCTGAGGTGAGGAGTTCGAGACCAGCCTGGCCAACATGGTGAAACCCCATCTCCACAAAAATACAAAAATTAGCCAGGCATGGTGGTGGGCACCTGTCATCCCAGCTACTCGGGAGGCTGAGGCAGGAGAATTGCTTGAACCCAGGAGGCGGAGGTTGCAATGAGCCGAGATCGCGGCAGTGCACTTCAGCCTGGGTAACAGAGTGAGACACCGTCACAAAAAAACAACAAAAAAAACCAACCACTTCTTGCTCTAAGATAGGAAGAAAGAGAAAGAATGAACAGGGGGAGACATTCTATTTTGGAAAGTAGAGTGTGTTATGAGCTGTTTCCCAGGCTAGAAGGCAATAACCGGATAAAAACTGGGTGACACTGATCTCAGTGGAGATGCAGGGAAGGTTTATTTTCTGGGAATAAGGGAGGTGGGGACGGAATTGGGAATGAGGGCTGAGGAAGTGGTTTGGACCTATATCTTGCAAGGCAGAAGGGCCAGAAGCTATACTCGAGGCCCATATCATATTTAAAACAAAGATACTTTGGCAAGGACCCAGTTACCAATGCCCAGTGAGTTCCTTCATTATTATTTGACAGAAGCAGAGAGGATAGCCAAGGAGTACTGGGGCTGGGAGCAGAGACCCAGGTTTCCAGCTGCCCTAAGCTTCAAACTTGTCTCATGTTTACCTGCAGGGAACAAAAATCTGGCAAAGGAACAATAAACAAGGCCCTTCCATCAATCTTGCAGACCTAAAAGCCTTTGCTCAAGATGCCTAGATTCTTCCTATCCAATAAGTCCTCCTCTTCTTTTGAATTGCATATTCTGTATATAAAACACTTCATGCGTCAGGAATTTCCCTATGCCCTATTATCACACTCAAAAATGCCTCCAGATTTCCACACAGCAAAAGCATAGTAATTCCACACCAACGCCATTAAACCTGTGGGAAATCGAAAGATGTCAAAGCTTGAAATTGGCTAAGTGCTTGTTAAGAATTACAATGATGTCACAGGAGGATAGATACAGTGATGGTAGAGGCTGAAGAAGGAATATGAAACTTTATGGCAGTCTACTCCTAGATAGAAAGATTGCCAAACCAACACCTGCTCTAAGTCTTCAAAAATATATCTGGTGGTAAACAGTTTTTTTTTTTTGTTTGTTTTTTTGTTTTTTTTTTTTTTTTTGGCAAAAGGGGATTATCTGGGCTTAAGAAGATAAACCTAGGCAGTTGGCATGTGTTACAGTAATACCTGTAACATTTTTAGTTTCTTTTTTGATCCTAAAGTATATTCTTTTTACCATATTGACTCTTACAAAGTCCTTCCTAATTCCTTATGACAGATAAAACTTTTTTTTTTTTTTTTTACATTCTTGGTTTCTGTATATTTTGTTTAGGAATATGGAATAGCAACCGAGTGGGTCTTGGCCTCCTGCTTCCTAGATCTCAGTCAATCCCTCCTCAGCCACCTGTTCCCCTAAACAGTTGCAGGGGCCATGTAAACTGGCATCCTGCCCTTCCACCTGCCTTTCTGGCCACCTGTTGCCAAGACTTTAAGAAAACACAGGGAAGTAAGGCTCTCTTCAAGGTCAACAGCCAATGGTCCATCCCCACCTCAGTGTCTCTAAGTTCACAGGACGAGATTTTCCACCGCAGCATTAACTACTGTGGCCTAAAAGGGAGGGTAACTCTCCTGAGCAAAAAGCCATGGAGACCACTGAGAATTGGGAAAAGCCAGCCTGTGTCATTCACCCCAAGTCCTGCCAGCTATCCTCCAGGTCCCTCCTCTAGAGATTCTAATTCAGTTAGTCTGGGTGGTGCTTGGAATGTATCATTTTAAACAAGTTCCCAGATAATTCTGACGCAGGCAGTTAATTCATTCATTCCTTGGATCTTATGTGCATTTGACAAATATTTTCTAAGTATTTATGCTGGCATTTTGTATACAGTAGTACACAAAAACACAGATATGGTTCCTGCCTTTGTGATGCTTCTATTCTAAAGAGAAAGAAGACAATAAATGATCACACAAATAAAATATAAATGTGCTAAGTACTGGTCTATGTTCTAGGCTGGACAAATCTGGACTAACCCACGGCCAATTGGAAAAAGAAAAAATGTTTCCTCCAAAGAAGGTTGCAGTCTTCCTCCTCCCTCTTTCTTTTCCTTTTTCTTTTCTCTTTCCCTCTCCCCACTCTCTCTTTCTTATCTACCTGACCCACTTCTGTGTGTCTGTTAAAATGAAAATATCAACCGTTACACCCTGCTGCTATCCACCTTCCCAGGCAAACCTTAGGAGAGGCAGAATGATGCTAGGGCAGAGTGGTGGAAATTTAAATTCTAGTCTTCACTCCATCCTTACCTAGCAAAGTTTCCTAGGTAAGTCACAAGTTTTCTGAATGCCTAGTCCTTAGGTCTTCACTGATTTAAAGTGGATTGCTTCTGAGCATTCTTGCTCAGCACTGCAACTACATGACTTTCAAGTCTCTCAATTTGTGCTGAAATGTAAGCTGAAAAAGCCAAAATGGCAGTTTTGTCCCTTTATCCGCCATTAGTTCATTCACCTTCTTCACCTTTGCCATAGCTTATCATTAATCTGTTCTACCCAAATGCTCATGTCCACAATCAGTCCACGACAGGTATCAACTACTTTCTTTGCCTGACACGGGGTCTCCTGCAGAAGATCATTTACTTCCGTGGTGAACACAAGAAGCTGTAATCTGACAAGGTTAAATGAGCCTGTTTCCTCTCATTGTCTGCAGGCTCCCCAGCCATCTGGCCCTCACAGCATATCTCTCATTCTTTATTCTAGAGTCAAGAGGCAAGGTGCTTCAGAGATGACACAGCTTGACAGAGATGATGTGCTACTTCCCACCCCAACCCCCCAAGAGCCCTTGTAATCAAGTTTCCCTGCGTCTTTTTCCACTCTTTGTTCCAGAATCACCATCATTTTGGGTGATCCATATGCCTATCAATTAAAGTGCTACCTGAAGTGCAGTTCAAGTTCTTGAGATGGATGAAAAGGGGGTGAAAGGAGACACAGCAATCTTCAATTCCGCTCTCTTACTTTTGAATAAGAGGAGAAGGAAGGCAAGGTCAGAGAACTGGGTTTGAATCTCATGATTTAACTGCTATATAATCTTGGCCAAATTATTTAAACTTTGTGTCTGTTTATACTTAGCAATATAAAGACACTGGTCATACCTACCACTCAGAATTTCAATCAGAATTAAATGAAATAATATATGCAAAGTGCTTAATATAGTACACCTGGCATGGAGTGGTAACTCAATAAACAGATCTTTTGTTATAACTCATTCCTATTCAATTGTCATCTGCTACCACTTTCCCAAAAACACACTTCTTTTACATTTAATCCATGAACTAATTATTTTATTTATCATTCTGATTTTCTCCATTTCCTGTTCTTGATTCTGACTTTTAAAAATTATGCTCTGGATGCCTCTTAAAAATATCTCTGTTTTATACACACACACACACACACACACACACACACATATATGTACATGTTTATCTATATACATATACACACATATACATATCCTCTATCCTATTAAAATGTGTATTGATCCCTGTATCCAATGAAATACATACACACACATTTTAATAGGTATATAGGAATCTATGTATAAATGTCAATGCAACATATAGAATTTTATGCATTCTATCACATTTTGAGATAATTAAGGCAAGCATTTTCTGCACATATCCACCTTCCACTCCCAAAAGCGAAGCAAAATCCAGAGATTTTCTACACTGAAATAAACACTGCCTGCAGAGGCTGGGCATGTCTTTGCTAGCAGATAAAAGACTAACTTGGCAGGTCTACACTGTGATGACAGGTGCAGTTCTTGTGGATGGAACTGGACTGGGATGGGAAGTCTTGTGCCAAGCAGACAGAGGGGTATCTTGAAATTCAGCAAGGGAAAAAGCTGGATGGATGGATACAGGCACAGGAACTAAAAGGGAAGAGTGAGCTAGATGGTATAACAAAGTCATTGCTAGCTTTCAACTTGTGAACTAAGAAGTATTAGGGATATCTCATAAAATATACACCTGTTTATTTTTAAACACATTGTATATTTTTTCAGTTAACTGACTTTTTCTTTACAGAGGAAATACCAGGGTTTTTGTTTGTTTTTAGCTCTCTTTTCCAAAGAAATTCAATTTAATTTGATAATTTCAGTCTCCAGCATAGAAACTGTGAGGCCCCCAAATAATCAATTTCCCCAGGGTCAGCCCTATACTTTAAATGTCCACGGTAGGCTCTTAGAACATTCTTAGGGGAGATCAGTTAGGTAATTGTCTCCCTAGGGCCAGGAAGCAAACTGCTAAGCACTTCCATGCACACAGCTATTTTGCAGGGCACCTGATCCTTTACCTCAATGCCACCTCTCCCTGAAATGCACTCAGCAGAAAAGGATAGTGGCTGAATAGAAACCTTACCCTGGGTTCATTTCGAGGTCTGGCAAAGCTGAGTCCCTAAATGCTAGGCATGTCAACAAGCTCTAAAGCAGGAGCCTAAAGCTGTACACACTGTAGTTACTTAGCTCTCACTACAGACCAGCATTTTGAGAGAGACCTTTCAAAATTTTCCTACAGGAGAGGTTTTCCTTTGCTCAAAGTTTCCTATTAGTCGGAAGTATCCTCTGCTTCCTGAGAATGCTGCAAGGCAAATGTACCATAAGATAGCCCAGCAATGATCATCTGGCTCAGCAGGGGCACAGAAAACCGCACCGGCCCAGATCTGCAAAGGTGGCCATGCTCTAGGGAAATCCCTTTATTGCTGTTGGGGCTTCACCATCTTTGAGTTAAAAAAGGAAACAAAGATTAGGCCTAGCTTACCAGAGTGAAAGGAAACAACCCACACTGAGGTAATTAATTTATAGCCTGTGAATCTACACCAAGCTACTGCTAGAATAAAGTCCAGACCTACCATTCGTACAGCAGGCTAGAAAAACGGCTGACCACGGAGGCAGTGAAATGAGTGACAGAGTGCAGGCTGTCTGCACAAGATGGCCTGGGTTCCAAGCCTGCTCCTCCATTGCTAGCTGTGTGACCTAAGGCAGGTTACTAACTGGCCTATTCTACCTACTGAGGCTATGCGTAAGTAAAAAGGAAACAATCAAGCAATGACCTTGTTGTACTGTGGGGAAGAGTAAATGAGTTAGCACGCAAAGTGCTTTAGATCAGTGCCTGACATCATCTAAGTAGGTAACAGTTTCCAGTGACCTTCCCCTGAGAGGAGGAATGTACAAACAAAAGCCTACCTTTCAGCATCAGAGTGAATTACTGGTTTCAGTGTGAAATGGTATCCAGAAAAGTTCTTTTTTCCTATTTGTTCACTTAAAAAGTATTTCCAAGATGTTTTGAATGAAAATGTTAAAATATTATTGTAAATGTAAATGATAGTTATCCGAGGGAGACTTGTAAAGAAGACTTCCCCTTCTCCCCCCACAAAACATATATGCTAAAAGATTGCCATGTTGTGGGCACATATTTAGTAAGAATTTACCAAGCATTTTCCCAGTCTGAAGTTGCTTCACTCTATTTAGGAATATTAAGGTAGGTTTTTAATCATAAAGGGATGCCGGATTTTGTCAGATGCTTTTTCTGTATCTACTGAGATGATCATGTGATTTTTGTTTTTAATTCTGTTCATGTGGTGTATCACATTTATTTACTTGCGTATGTTAAACCATCCCTGCACCCCTGGTATGAAACCCACTTGATCATGGTGAATTATCTTTTTGGACATGCTGTTGGATTCAGTTAGCTAATATTTTACTGAGGATTTTTGTATCTATGTTCATCAGAGATATTGATCTGTAGTTTTATTTTTTTGTTATATTGTTTCCTGGTTTGGGTATTAGCGTGATACTGGCTTCACAGAATAATTTAGGGAAGATTCCCTCTTTATCTTTTGGAATAGGGTCAACAGGATTGGTACCAATTCTTCTTTGAATGTCTGATAGAATTCAGCTGTGAGTCTGTCTGGTCCTGGACTTTTTTTGTTGTTGGTAACTTTTTAATTACCATTTCAATCTCGCTGCTTGTTATTGGTCTATTCAGACTTTCTATTTCTTCCTGGTTTAATTTAGGATGGTTGTATATTTCCAGGAATTCATCCATCTCCTCTAGGTTTTCTAGTTTATGCGTGTAAAAGTGTTCAAAGTAGCCTTGAATTATCTTTTGTATTTCTGTGGTATCGGTTGTAATATCTCCTACTTCGTTTCTAATTGAGCTTATATGGATCTTCTCTCTTCTTTTCTTGCTTAATCTCACTAATGGTCTATCAATCTTATTTATCTCTTCAAAAGAATCGGCATAGAAGGGACATACCTTAAGGTAATAAAAGCCATCTCTGACAAACCCACAGCCAACATTATACTGAATGAGGAAAAGTTGAAAGCATTTCCCCTGAGAACAGGAAAAAGACAAGGATGCCCACTTTCACCACTTCTATTCAACATAGTACTGGAAATTCTAGCCACAGCAATCAGACAAGAGAAAAAAATAAAGGGCATTCAAATCGGTAAAGAGGAAGTCAAACTGTCACTGTTTGCTGATGACATTATCATATACCTGGAAAACCCTAAAGACTTATCCAAAAAGCTCCCAGGACTGGTAAATGAATTCAGCAAAGTTTTATGATACAAAATTAATGTACACAAATCAGTAGCCCTGCTATACACCAACAGCAACCAAGCTGAGAATCAAATGAAGAAATCAACCATTTTTACAGTAGCTATAAAAAAAAAACTTAGGAATACACTTAACCAAGGAGGTGAAAAACCTCTACAAGGAAAACTACAAAACACTGCTGAAAGAAATCACAGACGACACAAACAAATGGAAACACATCCCATGCTCACAGATGGGTAGAATCAACATTGAGAAAATGACCATACTGCCGAAAGCAATCTACAAATTCAATGCAATTCCCATTAAAATATCACCATCATTATTCACAGAACTGGAAAAAAACAACCAAAAAATTCATATGGAACCTAAAAAGAGCCTGCATAGCCAAAGCAAAACTAAGCAAAAAGAAAAAATCTGGAGATATCACATTACCTGACTTCAAACTATACTGTAAGGCGACAGTCACCAAAACAGCATGGTACTAGTATAAAAACAGGCATACAGACCTGTGAAACAGAATAAAGAGTACAGAAATAAAGCCAAATAATTACAGTCAACTGATCTTGGACAAAGCACAACAAAAATATAAAGTGTGGAAAAGACACCCTATTCAACAAATAGTGCTGGGATAATTGGCAAGTCACATGTATACATAAGAATGAAACTAGATCCTCATCTCTCACCTTATACAAAAATCAACTCAAGATGGATCAAAGACTTAAATCTAAGACCTGATACCATAAAAGTTCTAGAAGATAACATTGGAAAAACCCTTGTAGACATCGGCTTAGGCAAAGACTTGATGACCAAGAAGCCAAAAGCAAGTGCAACAAAAACAAAGATAAATAGATGGGACTTAATTAAAGTAAAAAGCTTCTGCACAGCAAAAAAACAATCAGCAGAATTAACAGACAATCCACAGAGTAGCAGAAAATCTTCATAATATACACATCTGACAAAGGACTAATATCCAGAATCTACAAGGAATTCAAATAAATCAGCAAGAAAAAAAAAATCCCTTCAAAAAGTAGGCTAAAGGCTAGGTGCAGTGGCTCACATCTACAATCCCAGCACCTTGGGAGGCCGAGGCGGGTTGGTCACCTGAGGCCAGACCAGCCTGGCCAACATGGGGAAACCCTGTCTCTAATAAACACAAAAAATTAGCCAGGCATGGTGGCTTATGCCTGTAATCCCAGCTACTTGGGAGGCAGAGGCAGAATTGCTTTAACCCGGGAGGCAGAGGTTGCAGTGAGCCGAGATTGCGCCATTGCACTCCAGCCTGGGCAACAAGAGAGAAAACTCCGTCTCAAAAAAAAAAAAAAAGTGGGCTAAAGACAAGAATAGATAATCCTCAAAAGAAGATATACAAATGGCCAAAAAAAAAAACATGAAAAAAATGCTCAATATCACTAACGATCAGGGAAATGCAAATCAAAACCACAATGCAGTATCACTTTACTTCCTGTAAGAATGATTATAATAAAAAAGTTTAAAAATGGAATACTACTCCACCATAAAAAGGAATGAAATAATGGTATTTGTAGCAATCTGGATGGAATTGGAGATCATTATTCTAAGTGAAGTAACTCAGGAATGGAAAACCAAAAGTATGTTCTCACTCGTAAGTGGGAGCTAAGCTATGAGGACGCAAAGGCATAAGAATGATACAATGAACTTTGGAGACTCAGAGGAGGAAAGAGTGGGAAGGGAGTGAGGGATAAAAGACACAGTGTACACATTGGGTACCGTGTACACTGCTCGGGGGATGGATGCACCAAAATCTCAGAAATCACCACTAAAGAACTTATTCACCAAATACCACCTGTTTCCCAAAAACCTATTGAAATAAAAATTTAAAAATAAAAATAAACAAGCTTTGAAAGAAAAAAAAAGAATATTAAGGTAGGAACATGAAGACTTAGGTTCTAGGCCTGGCTTTGCTATAGACTAACCACATGAGCTTAGATAAAACATTTCCTTTTCTTTCTTCTGTTAGTCTCGATTTTCTCTTCTGAAAAATGAATGGCTTAGGGATGAATGACCAAAGTCCCATCACATCAACAATCCCTGCTTTTTAAAATTGATATATAATAGCTGTACATATTTTCAGGGTATATGTGATAATTTGACACCTTCCTGTAATATGTAAAGATCAAATCAGGGTCGTTGGAATATCTACTACCTTAAATTTATCTTTCTTTTCTTTGTGCTGGTAACATTCAAATTATTCTCTTCTGACTATTTTGAAGTATACAACAGATTGTTAACTATAGTCACCCTAGCAATCTGTCAAACATTAGGTCTTATTTATTCTATTTAACTGGTATATTTGTACCTATTAATCAATCTCAATCAGGCATGGTGGCTCACACCTGTAATCCCAGAACTTTGTGAGGCCGAGGGAAGAGTATTGCTTGAGCCCAGGAGTTCAATACCAGCCTAGGCAATATAGGGAGACCCCATCTCTACAAATAATATAAAAAATTAGCCAGACATGATGGCACGCACCTGTGGTCCCAGCTACTTGGGGGGCTGAGACAAAGGACTTGCCTGAGCCCAGGAGGTCAAGGTTACAATCAAATGTGCAGTGTGCAGTACACTGCAGCCTGCATGACCTTCCCAGCCTCTGGTAACCACCAATCTACTCTGTATCATTGAGATCTACTTTTTAAACTCCTATATATGAGTAAAAACATGCAATATATGTCTTTCTGTGCTTGGCTTATTTCACTTAACATAAGGACCTCCAGTTCCATCCATGTTGCTGCAAATAACAGAATTCCATTCTTTTTTATCACTGAAAAACATTCCATTGTGGAATACTCAAATTCCAAAGAGAATCATTTACAAATTAATCTCTGTTCCCTGATCCAATCATTCTCCCTAGTAATCATGTATTTCCCTCAACAAAATTCCTCTTTTCCCCCTCCCACAACTTGTTTCTCCACCATAACTTGTTTTGCCAGGATCCAAGACCCTAATCTTTCTGTAACCTCAAGATCATATATAAGCTTCTTAACCCCATTGAGATATTGGGCAATCACTCTGTAGTTCTCCTGTGCACGTTAATAATAAATTTCTTACGCCTTTTCTCTTATTAATCTGTCATTTGTCAGTTGATTTTTCTGTCAACCTTTCAAGGGTGAAGGGGAAGTTTTCTGTTCATCTCTACAATATATACCACATATTCTTTTCCCATTCATCAATTGATGGGTACTTACATTGATTCTAAATTTTGGCTATTAAGAATAGTGCTGCAATAAACATGGGACTGCAGGTATCTCTTTAATATACTGATTTCCTTTCTTTTGGATATATATCCAAGTAGTGGAATTGCTGGATCATATGCCATTTCAACTTCTAGCTTTTTGAGAAACATCCATCTGTTTTCCATAGTGGCTGTACTGATTTACAATCCCACCAACAGTGTACAAGAGTACCGCTTTCTCCACATCCTCACCAGCTTCTGTTATATCCAGTTTTTGTTTTGTTTTGTTTTTTGAGACGGAGTCTCACTCTGTTGTCCAGGCTAGAATGCAGTAGAACCATCTCAGCTCACTGCAACCTCTGCCCCCTGGGTTTAAGTGATTCTGCTGCCTCAGTCTCCTGAGCAGCTGGGACTACAGGCGTGTGCCACCACACCCGGCTAATTTTGTATTTTTAGTAGAGACAGGGTTTCACCATGTTAGCCAGGCTGGTCTTGAACTCCTGGCCTCAAGTGATCCTCCTGCCTCTGCCTCCCAAAGTGCTGTGATTGCAAGTGTGAGCCACTGCACCTACCATACCCTGTCTTCTTACAAAAATTTGCTGGGCATGGTGGCACATGCCTGTAGTCCCAGCTACTCTGGAGGCTGAGGCAAGAGAATCACTTGAAGCCATTCTAACTGTATTGAGATGATAGGTCATTGTGGTTTGGGTCTGCATTTCTCTGAGGATTAGCGATACTGAGCATTTTTTCATATACCTGTTGCCCATTTGCATGTCTTCTTTTGAGAAATGTTTATTCAGATCTTTGCCCATTTTATAATTAGATTATTTGGGGATTTGCTATTGAGTTATTTGAGCTCCTTATATATTCTGGTTATTAATCTCTTGTCAGATGAATAGCTTGCAAATATTTTCTCCCATTCTATGAGTTGTCTCTTCAGTTCATTGTTTCCTTTGCTGTGCAGGAGCTTTTTAGCTTGATATAATCCCATTTGTCTATTTCTGCTCTGGCTGCCTGTGCTTTGAGGTCTTTCCCAAAAAATCTTTACCCAGACTAACGTGCTGGAGCATTTCCCCAATGTTTTCTTTCACAAGTGTCATGGTTTCAGGTCTTAGATTTAAGTATTTAATTCATTTTTATTTGATTTTGCATATGGTGAGAGACAGAGTTCCAGCTTCGTTCTTAAACATATGGTTATTCAGTTTTTCCAGCACATTTACTGAAGAGACTGTCCATTCTCCAACATATGTTCTCAGTGCCTTTGTCCAAAATGAGTCGACTGTAAATGTGTGGATTTATGTCTGGGCTCTCTATTCTGTTCCATTGCTACATGTCTGTTTTTACGCCAGTACCATGCTGATTTGGTTACTATAACTTTGTAAAATATTTTGAAGTCAGGTAGTGTGATGCCTCCAGTTGTGTTCTTTTTGCTCAGGATTGCTCTGGTTATTCAGGGTCTTCTGTGGTTCCATAAAAATTTTAGATTTTTTTTTTCTATTTCTGTAAAGAATGTGATTGGTATTTTGATAGGGATTGCATTAAATGTGCAAATTTATTTGCAGAGTATTGTCGTTTTGATGATATTAATTCTTCCAGTCCATGAGCAAAAAATATCTTTCCATTTTTTGTATGTCCTCTTCAATTTTTTTCCATCAGGGTTTAATAGCTTTCCTTGTATACATCCTTCACTTTTTTTTATTAAATTAATTCCTAGGTATTTTACGCTCTTTGTAGCTATTGTAAATGGGATTGCTTTCTTGATTTCTTTTTCAGATTGTTCACTGTTAGCATATATGTTACTGATTTTTGTATGCTGATTTTGTATCCTGCAATGTTATTGAATTCATTTATCAATTCTAACCATTTTTGGTGGAGGCTTTAGGTTTTTCTAAATATAAAATCATGTTGTCTGCAAACAGGGCTCACTTGACTTCTTCCTTTTTCAGAGTTTTCTCTTCTATAACCTGTCTCACTGAAACTGATCTCCCCTTTTCATTACTTTCTCTCATTATCTTCTGTCTACTCTTTGCCCTCTCTAGATATCATGTAATTCTCAATATATTAATATAGTTTCTTACTTAGCTCTAAATAGTAAGTATATTGCCTCCTAATGAAAATCTTTTTTAATTAATAAAGTTAGAAACCTTTGGAGTGAGAGATTCATTCCCATACCCTCAGCACTTACCACAATTTTTTCTGTGGTTTTCTAGCAAAACAGTTTCTGCTGGCTTCCCTCCACCAAATCCTCTCTCAGATTATTTTCCTCTGCCCTCAATCCCCTAGATTGAAGAGATTATCTAAAGCCTTTCTCTTCTCCATTCATTGCTCTAGGTCAGACTCAAATATTTTTACTATTTCCCATTTGGACAATTTATGTTGTTCCTCAACAGGTTAAGTAGAAGTAAATTTTTGAGGTTGTTCTCTGAAGCAAAGAGTTCGTGCCCCGCCCCCCAACAAATGTGAAGACCAATGTAGGGCTGCTATATTCTTCTTTGCAAAGTAATAATAGTAAAATAGCACTACCATACACTATCACCATCATTTCAGAAGAACATTGTAACGTTAAAAAGTAAGAAGGACACAATCTCAGAATAAAATACAGTCCTTACATGGAATAAATTAGTGACCAGCTTTATAGCTTTATGGAGCCACTTTCTACAGGGTCTTTATTTTTCCCATGTCTCTAAAGAACAGGGAAAACTTCAGAGACACATACAGGTGAACTGATTAGTATTTAAGAGGTGACATGGTATAAATTATCACATATACCTTATTTCAACCAATTTTAAAGAGGAAGTTTAATATGCTTCCCCTCAACTTGGGTTGGTCTTTGCAGCCAGCATTGGGCTTTCTATTTGGATTTCCTCTTATCCAAAACAAACTTTTCATACCAGAAGTAGTTCTAGAGAAACAGAATTTTAAGGATAGATTTCTTTAGTTGGTTTTGGGGTTTCTGGAGTTGGCTGCTCAATATAGTTAGATCCAAAAACGCTAAGGACTCTACTTCTAATACTGTGGAGAACACTGACCGTCCTTGGCATGAATTGTTTAGAGAGTTACGCAAAATAAATGCATTTGATACTCCTGATTCACCACTCTTGAGAGGCAAAGAGTTTAGCAACTCTACACATAATACCTTTGACCATATGTGGAGAAGCAAGGAATATAATGAAGTTGGTTGGTTGCTCCTAAGTTCACTGGACAAGGTCATGAAAGAAAACAATGAACTCAGGGATTCTAACTCCTGGCTCCAGAAGCACATACTGAGCCTCGAATCTTCTAAGAGTGCCCTTAGTGAGAGTCTTAGCTCCTGTAGAGAAACAGCTGGAAATTGTGGAAAATCAGACACAAGCTCTTATCATGTGAGTGGCTGATGTGCAATGAAAGGTACATGCTCAGGCTCGTCAGGTGTCTACTGTTAAAGTGAGGGCATTAACTGGAAAAGAGTGGGACCCTGCAACTTGGAATGGAGATGTGTGGGAGGACGTTTAACATCAACTTTAAACATCTCATGCCACAAGTTTAGCAATCCATATGACACAGCAAAGCAAGATGAACCTGGATGTCCTCTGCACACAAAAAGATCCTCCCCACACTGCCATCATGCCTCTCCTCTGTTTGCAGGTTTCTGTTCCCGCATACATTTCTCCCACCTTTTTACTGTGGCTCCTTACAAGCTCAAGCTTCTGAAATCCACCATTATTCTAGGTCCATTGATGCTCTTTGCTCCACATGTTTGCGCCCTTCTCTAAAGCTTTTCTGTTTTTCTTCTGTCATCCATTTTTCTTAACATCAACTCTGTAAAATTTTTCTTATGCTTGTTTCTATAATAATTTAACCACAAGTATATGGGTACAGAGAAAAAAAGCTTTTCTAAAACCTCTTGCCTTAAAGGTCATTTAATTCTATTAGAGTAGTACCATTGAGTTTAGATGGTCCCCATTTGAGGCCACTAAAACTAACTACTTCAGGTGTTACGATTTAGCACATCTGCAACTGTTACAAAGATAAGGTAATAGAGCCATACAAATGATAATCATATTGCTTTTTGGCACGTTTGGGATTTTTTTAAAGGAAGCAACGCATAAATAAATGTAAATTTAGAAAGAAAAGAAGATGAAGGGGGGAAAAACCTTAGAATTGTCACAATCCATGTCAATACATTTTTTTTAAAAAGCTATATTTCTATTGATCTTGATTTTGCACAATATTCTATTTTGATGGTTTTATTTATTTATTTATTTTTGAGACAGAGTCTTGCTCTGTCACCCAGGCTGGAGTGCAATGGCGTGATCTCGGCTACTGCAATCTCTGCCTCCCAGATTCAACCCATTTTCCTGCCTCAGTCTCCGGGTAGCTGGGATTACAGGTATGCGCCACTACACCTGGCTAATTTTTGTGTATTTTTAGTAGAGATGGGTTTCACCATGCTGGCCAGGCTGGTCTCAAACTCCTAACCTCAAGTGATCCGCCCGCCTTCGCCTCCCAAAGTGCTGGGATTACAGATGTGAGCCACTGGCCCCATTTTGATGATTTTTAGTTGAACTGAGTTACATTTATTTTACAATATCTTAGATAGTAAAATCTGACAGAGAATTATGTCTTCCTTTATTTTCTATTTCATTTACATTTGTTTTTTTCCCCTTCAACAAAGTAATATATGATTGCTTAAATTTTTTTCAAATATTTCAGAAATATAATGGGGTAGTAAAAGGCTTCTATGAGTCCACTCCCCAACATATAGACATGAGCAAGATAATCACTATAACCTGTTAGTGTATATTCTTCCAGTTTTTTTATTGTACATACACTAATATACATATTACTAATCAGCAAGGTTTTAAATGAGAAAGACTCCACCACTTACCAAAATAAGCCCTGATATTAGTGAGGAAGTGCCTGTTAGGGCCACGTAGAACTTCGGTGTTAATGTGTTCAAAAACATGCTCACTGAAAAAGAAAAGAGAGAGAAAGGGAGAAGAACAAGGAATGTATGAGTATGTCAGTAAAAACAGCTCTTTCATTTTTCTTTCTGCTAAAATCATTCATTTCTGATGATGAGAATTCTTAGAACCATAGTGAGATCCCATTAAAATGATTCACCATTACACAGGCTCAGAATATTAGGTGTCAAGTAACATATCCTGAAAGAAAAAAGCTACATACAAGAAAATAGAGTAGTTGTAATTTCTAACTCCCAAAACAATTGTTGAGAATGGTTTTCATGGATTCATAACCACGGAAGAGTTTAATCAAAGTTGATTACAAACCTCTTAGCCAAAAAAGAGAAGGTGCTCTTACACATTTTGTGGGACTTGCACATCAGAGTCCCTGATGCATCAACAAGCAGTATTTCAACCTTAGAATAAATTGAAAATAGCTATATTTAATATATTAGTTATTAAAGATTATTATACTATGGTTACCCCTAATAAGGGAGGACAAATTGTTGGTGCAAAAGTAATTGTGGTTTTGGCCATTGTATGATGAGTAAAAGGTTTTTTTCAACTTACTTAAAGGCTTTTAAACTGGTCATCAAAATAAATGGAGTCAATGAAAACAAATGAAAAATAAACCTCTAAAAATGAATATGTTCACTGCCAGGCACCTTCTTTTCTTTTCTTTTTTT
This sequence comes from Macaca thibetana thibetana, assembly GCF_024542745.1. Lineage (NCBI taxonomy): Eukaryota > Metazoa > Chordata > Mammalia > Primates > Cercopithecidae > Macaca > Macaca thibetana. Next base: position 42,125,215 of record NC_065580.1, read on the forward strand.
TAGTGAAACCAAGTTTATTAAGAAAGCCCAGGCACCTTCTTGACCAATTCCCACCACTCTGTTCATATCCACCATCCAGTTAACCTGGTTGCTCACCGATTAGGGTTCGCTTATAAGTATTTTATACATATATTTTAAGTCATTGTTATTTATATCTAGATACTACACAAAACTTTTATTATTATCAAAACCACCACATACTTACTGGGCTTTTTGTGGGAACAGTCACATTTCTTTACTGAATCTGTTTGTAGAAGGGAATCACATCCAGTCTGGTTTTAGAAGTAGGGCTTTGATGTCATTAGAGGGAAAGGCTTTGGCATCTGTCCTGAGTTCAGCCCAGAAAGCAAAGTAATATACCAAAATGAACAGAGATCCCACGTTCACTCATTCAACAAATATTTTTCTCTGTTTATGAATGAGACAATGGGTAAAAAATGAAAGAATGAATCAGACACAGTTCCTACCCTCTAGAAGACCAAGTGCAGTTGAAACGCACAAGCAAATGAGCAACTATTACATAAGTGCACAGATAGGTCCTGGGCGTAGGATTTTATGAAAACACATAAGAGGGATGCATCCCAGGCTGGGTGGCAGGTAAGAAGTCCAGGAGACGGACACATCTCAGCTGAATCCTGAAGAATAATTAAAAGCTAACCAGACCAAAGTGGATGGAAGGAGGGAAAGGAGGACAATCTAAACAGAGGAAAGGACCTGCCTCAAGATGCCAAGGAGACAGCATGGGACTTTCCAAGCAGATGCAAGGGTTGGGGAGGGAAGGAGATTGAGCAACAAAGACATGGATGTAGAGGGGTACACTGGTTGCATTCTTTCGTGCTACCTGAGCATCCTCTCAATAAGCTCGCCTCCCACTGCACCTACTCTTAAATGAATCTGTTTGACCTGTGGTATCTCATTTGCAATCACAAGAGACTGGACTAACACAATGTGTTCAGTCAATATTTACAACTTGAACTAAATGGACCCGGAACTTCCAGGAAGGTAGAAGGCGGCACAGAAGTAGTGATCAGCTGAGGGCTATGAGGTAAGAGGAGGAAGGTACGGTTGAGTTGAGGAGGCTTTCCCTGGCCATCAAAAAAAAAAAAACAAAATAAAGTGATATGTCATTTCCCATGCAAAAGTTTGTTCATGGAAGGAAGGAGATTTTTAAAAAGGAAAAATATCAAATGTGCACAAAACACCCCTAAAGCTTATAACTGCCAATATGATTCAGAGGTGCTTAAAATTCTCAAAATTTCCCTCCACACTATGAGTGACCCCACATTCCCTGTTATTTTTTTAAAAGTCATCAGAGGCTGAGCGTGGTGGCTCATGCCTGTAATCCCAACACTTTGTGAGGCAGAGGTGTGTGGATCACTTGAGGTCAGGAGTTTGAGACCAGCCTAGCCAACATGGCAAAACTCCATCTCTACTAAAAATACAAAACATTAGCCAGGCATGGTGGGTGCTGTAATCCCAGCAACTTGGTAGGCTAAGGCAGGAGAATCGCTTGAACCCGGGAGGCGGAGGTTGCAGTGAGCCAAGATCGCGCCATTGCACTCCAGCCTGGGCAACAAGAGCAAAACTCCATCACAAGAAAAAAAAAGAAAAAAGAAAAAGCCAGCAGAATATTCACTTTGTTATTCTGTAATTATAAACATTCATATCTGTACCATATATACCTTTCAGTAGGTTTCTGCAAACAAACTGAACGCCATTGAAATCCATTTCTAAAATAGAGGAAAAGATCTGCCTAAATTAGAAGTGCTTTAGTAGCCCTGCTGTTAACTGCCTAGCAACAAAAGCATAAAGCAATGGAGAAGAAAGATTTTCTGCTGAAAAATCACTGATCCACTGGGGGCAAACGACTGAAGATTTAATCAATAAGTGAAAAAAAATTTTTGAGTTTTCTTAAAGGAGATAAAGATAAAGATTCCATTCATTTGTTTTTATTTAATTACGATTATATACCAATAATAATTAATAATTAAAGTTTATTTCTCTGGTATATCCATGTATAGGAAGGTGGCAGAGTTGAGAGACATAATGGTAGGCATTAAAATAAATGGAGACACAAACAGAAAATAGAGAAGCAGAAACAAACACCCAGACAGTGGGAGATGCCCATTTAATAACCTATTCATTTACAACCTTATTAAGCATCTGGCTAAAATCATGCAGACATGGCATGTGGCAATTCTGGACATAATATCAACACTTGGTACTTGCCATTTCAACCTATGTATTTATCTATGTGTTTAAGGATTATAACAAAGCATTTCCACAGATTAGAGAAGTTAATTTTCATTTCAGCACCATGAGATCTATATTATTCGCCTTGTCTTGCGGCTGGAGGCTGGGCAAAGACCTGAATGCCAGTCAGCCTGCCCCCAAGCTCATGCTTTTAGCACCATGGGGGACACACGGGAATATTACTGAAAAGCCTTCAGCAAAAAAGGACAAAAGGAAACTACAGTAGCCTTTCATTAGAAAAGGAGAGGAAGCTCTAAATGATACTATAAGACAGATTTTTTTTTAACGTTGCACTTATTTTTATCTCTGCCTTTTCTAGATAAGTCCCCTGTGAGCTTGTCATTTGTGTGTGAAGCACTAGAATGGAAAGGCAGGAAGCCACCCTGAGAAGGGGGAGAATCTAGTTAAAAATTCTTCTATTACATTAGGAAGGCTGCAAACCCCAAACTGCCCTGAAACCAAGAAATATCTTGCCTAGTTTCATCAAAGTCATTAGCAATTATTTTTGAAAACATATGAGGGCCTGATAAAGTGCCTAAAAATTGGACCAGAAAACTGTGAGGTATGTGCTTTGAGACACAAAATGGATATTCCCGATATTCTTTTTTTTTTTTTTGAGGCAGAATCTCGCTCTGTTGCCCAGGCTGGAGTGGAGTGGCACGATCTTGGCTCACTGCAACCTCCACCTCCCCGGTTCAAGTGATTCTCCTGCATCAGCCTCCCGAGTAGCTGAGATTGCAAGCACCAGCCACCAAACCTGGCTAATTTTTGTATTTTTAGTAGAAACGGGGGTTCACCATGTTGGCCAGGCTGGTCTCAAACTCCTGACCTCAGGTGATCCACCCACCTCGGCCTCCCAAAGTGTTGGGATTACAAGTGTGAGTTACCGCGCCCAGCCAGATATTCCTGATATTCTATAGATACATCAGGGTCACCTCCATATTTGCTGGGGCTAGGCAAAACAAATGTTAAAAACCAACATGTAACAACTAATCTAGCTTTGTGAAAATGAACTATAATACTTTACTAATGCACTATTTCAATAAATCAGAGGGCTTTTCATCTGACCTGACTGGGCACCTCTAACAGGTCACACTGCTTGAAGAATATTACATCACTTATTGAAGGGCAGCCTCAGAGAATGCACCACGTAGAGTTCTGAAGATGCTGCACCTTCACCTGGAACAGTCTTCTCATTTAATTAATCAGTAAATGTGAAGGAATTAAGTGTGGCACTGAGAAGAAACTAAGTAGGCAGGGTAGGTACATGCACTGAAAATTAAATTACCTCTATGGATCACAGAAAAGCATAGGTAACAGGATAATACAGCAGGTTCAACTGTGGGAAGTGAAGAATCACCCCAGTGAGCAGGGAATTAATACCAGAAGGCTCACTCAGGAATCACATGGCATGCCCCTATGAAGCCACATCTGTAAGGAGCCAGCCACGTTCTGGCTCTCAGGACAGTAACAACCTGCCACTATTTTCTTCAGAGTATGAGCAACCCCTGTATTACACTCCTGGAAGAGGCCTCTGTAAACACAGCAGGCGTATAACCCTGTGTGTTTGCCTCCTTACGTATATTCCACCTTGCACAGGGAAGCCTTCGAATGAATGAGGTAAGGCAGCATGAATGCCTTGGAGGTACTGACTAGATAGAACTGAATAAGCAGCATGATGAAGTCCACAGCATCCAAAAATATGGGTGTGCTTTGTGCCATATTCCTTTTAATGCTTTGCTAAAATGTGACATGCAAAATGGAAAAAAAATAAAAGTTATAAGATAACAATCAGCAATAATTCAAAGGGTTAAAAAAGAGTCCCTGGGAGAAAAGTTTAGAGAAACTAAATTATTTAGGCTGAAAAAAGAAAACAAACAAAAAAACAACGGAAGGGACTTTATATAAAAGCATTATGCCTAGGAAAGAGACCAGGAATAGGAGACCCAGTCGCCAAACATGAGACCAACAACTGTGTCATGATGGCCCTGAGAGCTCTTGCAGAGCTTTGGTTTCCTATCTGTTTCCCAGAACTGCTCTGAGGCTGAGATGAAATGTGCATTTTCTCTTAACATCAGTCTATAGTCGCTGAGTGCCTACCCTGGGCCAGATTCTGGGGACACAGCAGCTTACAGAGCACTGCCCCTGACCACAAGAGGCTCACAATCCAATGGGTGACAGAAGCAAGTAATCGGATAAGCAAATGGGAAAGGACACATGAGGAAATTATAAGGGACAGGGCACCAAAAGGAAAGGAAGATCAAGAAAAATTTCTGCCAAGAAAAAGCATCTCATCTGAGACCTGTAGGCTGAATAGAAAGTTAACCAGGTAAAGTTACTGATGGCCGCAGAGACTAGGGAACAGTGATGGGTAGAGCCATAGGCCATTCCATGCAGAGTACTGCAGCCCTGGGGCCTGAGGGTGAATGCCCAGGGAAGGAAAGTGAAGAGCAGTTGAGGCACTGGTGGGGAATTAGATATATGAAATTCTATCTAAAGTGCCTGTATACAAATACATGGAATACTGATTGACTAGTAGTGAATGTCTAGTCTCAGTTTCCATTATGATGAGACAAATTAACATGAATCCAAATAGTACTTCTAAAAATTAGGACAGCTGTTTGGTCTTCTCCAAAATTACCAAAATGATTTTTGGAGGACTTCTCTCTAACAAGTTTATGCAGTGCCGGGATGGACAATGCAGCCCAACTAAAAAGATAAAGAATAGGGGGCTTTGGTTTACTTACTTTCTTGGTAAATCAATGTGGGTGAAAATCTCTTTACAAAAAGTATTCATGCACATTTGAGATTGTTTCATTGTCTATAAAATTTAAAAAGTAATACCTATCTTGCATAGTTGTCACAAGAGCTAAATATAATACTGCAGATAAAATGCCTAATACAGCAGACCTCATCAAATAATATGTATTATGATGGCTGTTTTTCTTCTTTGTTTTTTTTTTTTTTTTATTTTTTGAGATGGAGTCTCACTCTGCTGCCCAGGCTGGAGTACAGTGGTGTAATCTTGGCTCAACACAACCTCCGCCTTCCGGGTTCAAGTGATTCCCTTGCATCAGCCTCCCAAGTAGTTGGGATTACAGGCATGTGCCACCACACGCAGCTAATTTTGAAGTTTTAGTAGAGATGCAGGTTTCACTATGTTAACCACGCTAGTCTCAAACTCCTAACCTCACGTGATCCACCTGCCTCGGCCTCCCAAAGTGCTGGGATTACAGGCATGAGCTACTATGCCCAGCCTGATTTGGCATCTTATATTACTATAGCTGTAGAATGCGCAGGGGAGACTGAGCTGAATGTGTAAATGGTAGGAGTAGCTGTCATATTAGCATTAACTGAGCATCTTCTATGTGCCAAGCACTGTGCTACAGTGTATAGCCCAGGAAGCAAAACATCCACATTGTGATCAGTCCTTATGTGAAATATGTATGTCCTACAAAACAATGAAGAAATCATTTAATAGAAGGGTACTTTTATCTGGATTCCAGTTGCTTGGGGTAGTACTAAACCTGAGGGTGATTTTGAAAGCAGCCATTTTAGAAGGCAAAGAAATGTCCCTAAAGTCTTACATGTGCTCCTAAATCTCTGATTACTGCCTTACCAGATACCATGGGAACAATCAATTGAGCCACAGGCCATATGGGAACCACCTGTGATCCTGTTTATTCCTTTTCTTCAAGTCTTCTTATGGCTTATGACCTAGGCCATGTTAAAGCCTAAACCATAACCTAAGCATGCTGGTTAGTAATGTTTTCATTGTAAGGGATGAATATTTAAGGCCACAGTACCTTCCAGGCCCTAAGACTGGGCATCAGGGTGGATTAAGAAATTGTCAATTTCATGCAAAGCAACATTTCTGAGTTAGTTACTGAAAATGTGCTTTTCTATAGAAAGTACATTACGAGACAAGTTAGTCTAGCAGCGACTTCACCTCAGACTGTTTTCTCAGACCTCCAAAGTGAGGTAGGGAAAACAATGGAATAGTTTAATACATCATTTGTATTTTTGTTTTTCCATGTGATAATAGAGAATATTCTCTTCTCTCATTTTATTGTTCTTTCAACCTTACTAACTTCTCTCTTCATTCCTGTCAGCTTCTATTAAGTAAGGCTGCAATTTTACTTCTGCCCTTCCTCATTTACCAAAGGACAAGGGAATGAAAAATGGAAGCTCTAATGGCTTAGTTTACACTCCTGCTAATTTCAAACAGATTTCTAAATTGCACAGCTTTTAAAATGAAAGAACTTTTTCTCAGAATGACCCTGTGACAGACAAACGCTAAAGTGACTCCAACGAACCCTGTTCTGCTGGTATTCATAACTTTTTTTTTTTTTTTTGACAGAGTCTCGCTCTGTCGCCCACTGTGGAGTGCAGTGGTGTGATCTCTGCTCACTGCAAGCTCCACCTCCCGGGTTCACACCATTCTCCTGCCTCAGCCTCCCGAGTACCTGGAACTACAGGCAGCCCCGGTTATTCATAACTTTATGTGACCCCTTTTCCTGGAATGTGGGTGGGACATGGAGTACGGGACTTGCTTCTAACAAACAGCTGTATATAAGATTCTATGTTGGTGGCAGACAGAGACATCCTCCTTACTGGCTTAATGAAGTAAGTGACCATGTGGACCGCAGGCAGCCTCGACAACAGCCAGTCAGAAACTCAAGCCCTCAGTGCTACAGCAATGATTACTGTCAACAGCCTGAGCGAACCTGGAAGCAGATTCTCCCCTGACCGAACTTGCAATTGAAACAGCAGCCTGGTCACCACCTTGATTATAGCCTTGTGAGGCCCAGAGCAAAAGACCCATCTAAGCCATGCCTGGACTCCTGACACAGAAATTGAGAGATAAGAAGTGTGTATTAAGCGGCTGTATTTATGGAAATTTGTTATGCAGCAATATAAAACTGATACCATCACCAACATAATAACTCATGAAAATAAAAATCAACATTGACATCTGATAATGCTGGCTAACCGCAGAATGCCGAGAAAGGGTGCTAAGATAATCCAACTCTATGTGCCCCGAGCGCTTCTTTCCCAATTGTTCATAAATAAAATACAACTTCTCCCTCTGCTACCATGACATGCTATTTCACATGCTGGCATGTAACTGTCTTTGCAAATGTGCTAATACTAAAGTAGATGCTGAGAGGAGCTGTTTTTTTTAACATGGAAATAAAATATCTTCATTTCACCCAGTAAGTGGCTTTTTTCTAGTCATATTTTAAACATACAATATTTGCATGTTTTTTAAAAATCAGTTTTACATCAAGGCAGAGCAGCAGTTCAATCAAGGATTAAAAGCACAGCACCAGCACTTCTTTTCCTCACTTGTTGCTTCGCTGCCCCTCTCCTTGTCCTTGGCACTGGTCTCCTTGGGCTCTGATAAGGTCTCGAGTTTTTATGCATCACAATCCCCTTGATAAATCCTGTGTCATTTATTCTTGAGGAAAAGACGTGGAGGTATATTTTTAGACCCATTCCTACAGCAAGAAACCCTCATAAATCATTCTGTCTACTCTTCCCTCCACTCTTGATGTTGCCATGGCAACTTTACAGGTACACCGTTTCTGCCGTACTGGGAATCTGGCTCTGCTGAGGAGTGGAGCTGAGCACATTCTTTTCTCAGCTGTGATCTGGGAAACTATACTGGAGCAAACTGTATTGGTGGGAACAAGGCAGCGTTCAGTCTTCATGGCACCTTCTCCCTTGCTGGAGGGAGGCCATCTGTCAGCCTTCCCTGATATCATGAAGGACCATCCAACACCCAGTCACACACAAACCTTAATAACCCTCAAGGACAAGTGGAGCAAGATCTCAGACTATCTGTTCCCTTTTAATTAGAGGAACCTTGATAATGAAGATCTCCACCCTGGTCAAGAACAGGGGAAAGACCTAAATAAGTCTTATTATATTTTTAATTATTTAAAATATGCTTTCATTTATGGTTGAAGACTATTTTATGAGTTTGTCTGTTTCTCATAAACTATTTAATACCAGGAAGAAAAAATAAATGTCTATTTGTACACAAAGCAAACCTTCCCCCTAGTTATGCTGAAGAGAAATAGAAACTTAGCTAAGACAAGGTGTTCCAGGCTCTGGGAACCTCTTACAAGCACACACACTATGTCTCAATCCTCTAGCAGCCAACACAGAACACCCAGCCACAGCCTGGTCCACAGAGTACTCCGTGTTTGATAAATGCTAAATGACTATCAGGGGCAGAGTTCTAGATAGGAAAGTTATAACAAGCATTTCCCAGGACTTCTGATAATAACCTTCTTAAGAAAATATAAATCTGACAAAACTGTAAGTCTTCGGTGGCTGGGACCTTGCCATTCATGTGCGTGTGTGTGTGTGTGTGTGTGTGTGTGTGTGTGTGTATGTTTCTATCCCTAGACTACCTGTACAGTCTGAAGTCCATATTAGGGAGACTCAATGACTACTACACATTAATAAATCAAGATGGTCCCAGATATACTTATATTATCCTCATACAGCAAGACCATGGCTATGAAGAACCCTCTGAAATTAGCCATGTGGGATAGTTAAGGTTTTATCCTATTAAACCAAAGACACTTTTTAAAGCAATTTCCCAAGAGAATCTTTACAAAATGCATTACATACTTGACTTCACCCTTAAAAAGTATGGCTGGAACATATTTTAATCTTTGTTTGGTAACTCTAAATCATCAAAATGAATGTAAACTACAGTACTGTATTAGCATGCAAGAAAGTTTTTTAAAAAACTGTTGAGGCCGGGTGCGGTGGCTCATGCCTGTAATCCCAGCACTTTGGGAAGCCGAGGTGGGCGGATCACAAGGTCAGGAGTTCAGGACCAGCCTGGCCAATATGGTGAAACCCCATCTCTACTAAAAATACAAAAACTAGCTGGGCGTGGTGGTGGGTGCCTGTAGTCCCAGCTACTCAGGAGGCTGAGGCAGGAGAATCACTTGAACCCAAGAGGCAGAGGTTGCAGTGAGCCGAGATCATGCCATTGTACTGCAGCCTGGGCAACAGAGCAAGATTCCATCTCAAAAAAAAAAAAAGCCATTGAAGTACTCTAGGTTATTGCCCTCCAAAAGTAAGTAATCCAGGACAGGGTTTTGTTTTGTTTTGTTTTGTTTTTTTAATGTCTTCTTCATGTTATTTTTGTCACCTGACACACTATCAGATATGAACTATTATTTGTTGTTGTGTACCTGCTTCAAACTGCTTTTTCACCTTAATGTGCTACTCAAAAATCTGTTGTGATTTCAAAGGCACATGACCAGCTTTGGTCATTCAATAGATATTCATATTCAATGTGTGGCCAGGCACTATGTAAAACACTGGTGATACAAAGATACATGATACATACATAGTTCTTATCCTCAAGGAGCTCTGGGTTTTGTGGGAGAAGCAGACATAGAGACAAATTGGCAGGCAATTATAATTCTGGTGTTGCTGAAAATATAGAGCTAGTACTCTTAACTCAGCTGTGGGCTGGAGGGAGTCAGTGACAGAATGTGCATAAAGGAAAGTTTCCTTGAGAAGGCTGCTAAGTATAGCCCTAAAAGATGTGCATTGGAACTATGTAAAATAACAGCTGTGTTTGAGAGCCAAAGGTAAGGCCTTCCCTTGGTAATTATTTTATGCTCATCTGTATGTGCTATATGTACTGGCCTTTTCTTTCTTACTTAGCACTTGGTGCTCTGGGGAGTTGAAATGATTGGATCGCTGAGTTCTCACAAGGTGCAGTGTCACTGTAGGGAGCTATAATACATGCTCTTATGGGGTGGCTGGAGTGAGTGGTATAAAAGGACAATCCCATTTGTTCTTGTGTTCACACTGGAGTACTCCAAAAGGCTCTTCACAGCATCAGTCATGCAAAATGTGCTAGGATTTTTCCATTATCTTCAGGGGAATTTGTTCACTAGCTTCTCATTTACTCTTCCTATAACTGGAAGTTACACTGAAAAATATTACAGAAACTTTAATAGTAAGATTTCAGAAGATTACATGCTATAAAGCTGAATACAGCAATTCGTTACTTAATGTGCTGGAACCTAATAAAAGGGTTCAAAATACTCACAATAATCAGCTGATTGAACAGACAATTGTTAAATCTAAAATGCATGGAAATAACCAAGAAATGTAAGAAGAATGTTAACAAGTATAATGGAATAACCATCTATCTTCTAAAACATCTTTCATATATGCTTTACATTTATTAATATCTAAAATATATTTAGCTTATAAAAGGTATCATACACTGAACTAGACACTGGGGACAGAAAATAACATGATAATGAGAATGACCCTACCCTTGAGAAGGGAAAACGAGATGGCTACACAAATAACACAGAATATGAAACATCTCGGAAGAGAAGTACAGATAAAATCTAGAGGAAGTAAACATTACTTCCAGCTAGGAGGGTTAGAGAAGGTTAATGAATGGGATGTCCTTCCTTCTGGGCTTGGAAAGAAGGATAAGCTTTGAATGTGAGATTAAAAAGGAAAGGAGAAAGTATGGACTGTAGGTAGATATCACAGCATACATGAAGGAACTGGGTTGGAAAACAGGGCAGATGAGAAGCAGTAGGAGAGAATGTTGGCTCAAACGTAAAGCCAAGAAAAGTGGACTTTATATAGCAGGCAGAGAGAAGATCCTCACCATTCATAACCAGAGATGTGACAAAGATGGATGCATCTGGTAGCAATGGGGTAGAGTGTGTAAAATGTACAGCTTCAGGAATTATTTCAGAGGGGAGCGCCTATAATACCACTGGAGAGGGGAGTTGGGCATATCAGATGTTGCACAGTTAAATTCAACAGGATGTGGCTTTCCCAATGTGACACAAAGGGTGAGAGTCTGGGCATGTTGGTGAAGTGGGGCCAAAGTCAAATTTCAAGTGATTAAAGACAGTGAATAGTAAGGAAATTAAGGCAGCCAGCTCAGCTATTTCTACAGGCAGTCTGGCAGTAAAGAGAAGAGCATTTATCATTAAGTGTGACTTAAGTTAAAGATATAAATGGCATTGAATGAGTTATTAAGTAAATTATGAATAAAACTCAAACCTTTTTTCTCCTGCAAGAACAATCAGCCCTTCTATGAAGTATAATACTGGTTCATTCTTACACCAAACTTTTAAAGATATATGTATGGTTAGTCATTATGAATGTGTCTCCTTTCTCTGAGATTCTTTTTTATATATGCCTTTAAGAAAAATTAAAACACAGAGAACTTTAACTGGCATGATTTTGAACCTGACAACTACACATATGTATATTCCTGTTTTATCAGCCGAGATTACATGACAAAACAAAAATAAAGCTATTTTCTAATCTATTTATTCTGATTTTTACACTTTCTATTAATTTACTTGCTTTGTTTTTAAACCCTCTACTAACTGAATACTAAATAGTTTGCCTCAAAGGAAGATAATATTTTGGGTCAGAGGAACAGCTACAGGCCATGGGGTAGTAAAAATCAAATCTGATCCTAAGTTGGGTTTTTCTTTTCATTATATTCTCTAACAGTTCAATGACTAATGTACTTCTCTTTTGAGGAAAAGCTGCCCCACAGAAGAAGGCCTGCTGCAAGCTGCATTAAGAAGGCTGCCTTCCTCTGGGTGAGGGTGTGTAACCCACAGAGATAAGAAGCCACAGGGGAAACCACCACACAGGCCACTATTTTAGTATTCAGCTGCTCCCAACTGCGTGGTTGTCCAAAATAAGCCCTTGGCTTTATTATTTTCAATTCTAGTAACTACATTTGGCTTTGCATTTGTACCTAAGGACCAGTTATTATTCCAGAAAGTACCTACAATTATCTCCTTAGGTCCTGGGCTGTGAACTCCGGTTAATCACAAATGCACCTAGCTTTAAATAATGTCTACAGGTAATAGTCAATGGAAACTGGAGCACTGATATTTTCAAATATTGGCAAGACAGTTTTTTTTTTTTAATCTATTAAAAGATGCATCTAAATTCCAGGTGCTTTTTATTACCACACAAATCTTAAGCTAAATTCATCCCTAATAAAAATGCTCCTAGCCCCTGCAAATGGCATTTCCCCCTCTTAAAAATCTATTCTTATTATCTCAAATAGTGTCCAAAATGGTCATTCCTCATGGTGAATAATCTATTCATCTGTAATGCAGAAGGAAAAAGAAAGAAATTTCATGTTTTTAATTAGCAATTGTCTAATGCCTAGATCCTCAGAACCTAGACAATGTTTCTTGAGGTGGATCAGTAATTGGTTAAAACTCAAGGTTAATGAAGCTACAGTCCTAGGTTTGAATGAGTCGGTCAGCCTCACACCAAGAAATCCTGTGCCACGAATTCAGAAGTTACCTCTGGCCCAGGTGTATTACAATGAGTATTACCACTGGAAGGCCAACCATCACGTTACCATAGAAACAAACAAACCTGTATCCCCAAAATGGATGGAGATTGCTTTTGCTTTTCAAAGTTATTTTCCCAAAACATTTTTTAAAATGCAGAAAATTAAAAAGAAAGAAAGAAAGAAACCATTCCTCCCTGCCCCTGCTCAAGAAAGAAAAGAAAAAAGAAATGAAAAGAAAAGAAGGGGTAGGGAGGAGGTAGGGAGGGGGAAGGGAGGGGGAGGGAAGAGAAGGGAGGGGGAGGGAAGGGAGAGGAGGGAAGGGGAGGGGAGGAGGGGGAGGGGAGGGGGGAGGGAAGTTTGGTTATTTCTTTGATTACTAGCTAGGCTTAAAATTCTGTCTATTTTCTCTAGTTTTTAATGCTTTAATTAATTGTTTAATTTAATTTAATTACTGGTTCGTGTTGTTTGCCTTTTTTTCTATTGGAATGTCACTAATTTATAAAAGTTCTTAGTACGTTAACCTCTTATCTGTCATAATTGATGCAATTTTTCCCTTTTCTTTTAATTTCCTGAGTTTCATTTCCAGAATTTTAACAAAACGCTTTCTACATAAAAATCGAGAGGAAAACATTACTGGAAGAAAAACTTCTATATACAATTTGCTAGAAAGTAGAATTTACTAGAATGTCCCTTTCTATCCTCCAGCTATCTTTGATGCAAAAAGCAGAAGGAATACTTTGAGAGTACTTGATAGCATGCAGAAAAACAAAAAGAAACCACTCCATTGAATATGCGGAGCTTCACAGTGCTCGAGGCAACTGCATAGCAAATAGTCATCGCACACATACACACAGACACTAACCATAAATATTGTTTGCTAACAGAAGGGAGAATAAGCAGAGAGACATGTCATTACATGAGATGACATGACTACTGGTTTAAATGTCTCCCTAAAACTGGAAAATGGACAGACACAAAACACAGAAACCATTAAAATGAGACATTTCTCAGTTTCATCACAGGCAAAACCAGATACAGAAATGATGGGAATGTAACATGAGACAGACCAACAGCTGCAGAGAAAATAAAATAAGAACCTAGCTGATGAAAAGAAATATTCAAAAAAAATTCGACTTGCAGAGTATTGGTGAGTATGTTTTTAACATAAAGTCTACCTCAGTGTAGTATGAAACATAACCTTTTTCTCTTCTGTCACAGAGCACTAGTGACTTTTGATGTTTTTCCCCCTTCTTGTCTTCTTTTTTTTGTACAGAATCAATATGTATTTGCCTCTTATTTTCCTTTTCTTAGGAACAACCACCAGGACTGACTTAAGCATTACACAGATACACATACCAAATTACAGGGAACAGGTATCTACTGTTCTAAAAACCTGGAAACAGAAAAAATGACAACCTAAAATCAATTTGCTCCTACCACTTTTGAGAAAAGTAAAAACATAAAATATAATTTTATTCTCAGATTAGAATAAAAAATAGAATGCTCCCTGGTTCCTGAGAAATTTTTAAAACTTTCATATAATCACAATTTGTAATGGTTGAAAATTATTATTGGTACTTGAACTTTACTTCCTCCCACAAATAATAATAATAATAATAATAATAATAATGGTAGCAAACACTCATAGAATCTTCATAAAACAACCAGCAATGGGCTAAATGCTTTACATTGTGTCTTAGGAAATTTTCACAACTTTGTGTTATTATCCTGCCTGTGTCTAGAGATAAGAAAGTGAAGATTAAATCACTTAAGTCACTTGTCCAAAGTCACGCAGATAGACAGTGGCAGACCCAGGATATGAATTCAGGTACAACCAGTGCTGAAGCCTGAGTTCCCAACCATTGTTCTAAGGGCTTCTTACACTGGAAGGATCCCACAGCATTACTCACCCTGGGTTCACATAAAGCATGTACCCAAGCATGTGTTCACAGGTGTTTCCAGTAGGTTCATTTCTTTCCATCTGTGCTGACCTCAGTGGTCCAATCTTCCTTTCTCTTACCTGGATGATCATATCCCCCCAACCTGTCTCCTAGATGCCATCTCTCAGCACTCAATCTAGCCCAAACTCTACACTGCCACCTGAGTCATCTTTCTAATACATGGGAATTGATCTGCTCCAGCTTAAAGATCACTGACATAAGGCATGACTAAAACAGATGAAGAAGCTAATACCTAAAGATGCTAAGTGCTATTCCCTAGGTCATTTTTCTAAGAATTGGAAAATCTGCTGGTTTCTTAGCCTGTGCCTGAACTATTGACTACATAGTGTTAGAGTAAAAAGTAGCATTTTTGCTACCAAATTTAGAATCTCAAACCCAAGTATTTGGATGTCTATGATAGTCTACCAAATGCCTATGTCGTCTACATATATGCTCAAATAATTCTTCAGCTTCCTTTTTCTCTGATTATTGTCATTTGTTAATAAGGAGAAGATGGGAGACGGAACCAAAGCCAGGAAGTTGGCAACCACCAGCTTGCCTTACGGCGCTGCCTCCATATGCTCACAAGGAAATCTCTGCACCTGGCCTAGCTTCTGTGCTGAGCCACAAAACAAACATGAATGCTTACTTTTTTTTTTTCTTTCTTGAGAATTGAGAGAATATGCTTCATTACATATATTTAATAGACAAGTCATATGTTATACAATCATATATAAAAATATATCATAACTCTATATTGTGTGCTAATAATTTTATAAATAATAGCTTTAATCCCCTGATAGATTGAACACGACCCCATTCCTGTACTTATTCTATTCCATGTTCTTATTAAAATAGCAGAGACATGTGGCCAGGTGCAGTGGTTCACAGCTGTAATCCCAGCACTTTAGGAGGCTGAGGCAGGTAGATTACCAGAGGTCAGGAGTTTTGAGACCAGCCTGGCCAACATGGTGAAACCTCATCCCTACTAAAAATACAAAAAATTAGCCGGGCATGGTGGCAGGCTCCTGTAATCCCAGTTACTCGGGAAGCTGAGGCAGGAGAATCACTTGAACCAGAGAGGCAGAGGTTGCAGTGAGCCAAGATTGTGACACTCACTGTACTTCAGCCTGGGTGACAAAAGCGAAACTCTGTCTCAAAAATAAAAATAAATATATATATGTGTGTGTGTGTGTGTGTAAATTAGCCAGGTGTGGTTGTGGGTGCCTGTAATCCTTGCTACTGCAGAAGCTGAAGCAAGAGAATCGCCTGAAACTGGGAGGTGGAGGCTACAGTGAGCCAAGATCATGCCATTGCACTCCAGCCTGAGTGACAAGAACGAAACTCCACCTCAACATAAAATAAAATGAAATAAAATAAAATAGCAGAAAAATGGAAGGTGTTCAATAGTTGACCAGTTCCTAAACTGTGCTGAAATACATCCTGTCACTAGATATGTATGGTATTACAAGCAGAGCGACTATTAAACCAACACACCAGACCTGTCTACATCAGGGATAGGAACATGCAGCCTGCAGGCAAAATCCAGCCCACTGCCTGTGTTAGTAAATACATTTTATAAACACAGCCATGCTTGTTAGTTCATGTATTGTCTATGACTGCTTTCATGCTACAACAACTGAGTTAAATAGTGTAACAAACTGTACAGCCTGCAAAGCTGAAAATATTTACTAACTGGCTCTTTACAGAAAGGAGTTTGCTGACCCCTGGTTTACCTTGAATAAAAGCAATGCTTCTCTGGTATTTTCTACTATTTTCTACTAAATAAGAATATATTTCAGGGGAGTTATGAGCCCCGCTTAAGAAGCAAAGCGTTAAATGACTGTTTGCCCCATTACATCATTTGGGAAGTCATCAGTATCCCAGTGATGCTGCCATTCCTCAAAACTTTATAAAACTCCTAAATGTAGCCTAGCATACCTTCTTTTCAATATTCTCAACTCTGGTAAATATTAGTATTTCTAAGGTAGATTTTTACTTTTAGTAACGTGCAAACTGTGTATAGCCCAAACTAGTACCAGCATTAAGTAGTCAGCTGTTGTAGCATGAAAGCAGTCATAGACAATACATGGTTTTTCTCATGGATAAATTATGACTACCTATTAATGAAGTGGGTGTTTCTATATGAGCATTCAACTAGTTCAGATATCAAGTGTGATGGTGAGATTTTGTGTGTCAACTTGGGTAGACTACAGCCCCTAGCTATTAAATCAGACACTAAGTATTGCTGTGAAGGTATTTGGTAGATGTGATTAAAATACACAATCCATTGACTTTAAGTAAAGATTATCCTAGATAATCTGGGTGGGCCTGGTTCAATCCATTCGAAGGCCTTAACAGCAGAGCTGAGGCTTCTCTGATAAAGAAACTTGACCTGCAGACAGCCGCTTCAGCTTAGACACAAGAGTTCCAGCCTGCCCTTCCTGATTAATGGCCCGCCCTACCCATTTCAGACTTGGCTAGCCAGCCCCCAAAATCCTGGAAGCGAGCTCATTGCTTTTCTTCCTCTCTCTCTCTCTCTCTCTCTCTCTCTCTCTCTCTCTCTCTCTCTTTGTCTCAGTGTATGTGTGCATAGCCTACTGATTCTGTTTCTCTAGTGGAACCCTGGTATATCAAGTCTAAATAAAAATGCTTCAAAAATAATTTTAGTCATTTTTTACAATTGTCATTTTAGAGAATACCAATTCCTTGGATAAAAATAGCTAGCTAGAAATGAAACTCATTACTGTACAGTCACTCCCTATTACATCTGAATTGCTCATTTCACTCTGGCAGAACATAAATTCTAAAATAAAATCATTTAGACAAAAACTACTTGAAACCATAGAGTACTGGTTTTATTCCAGGTGTCACTGAAGTCAGAAAAATCATTATGTCTCAGATAAACAATGGTGGTAAAAAGATGAATGAAATGATTAAAATTTCTGCTACAGGTCGTGCCAAATCACACTTAAAATAATTTCTATAAAAATTGTAAAGAAAATGATTAACACATTGAAAAAATTTAATAAATTGTGGGGAGGCATCCAAAGGTTTCCTGGATCTAAAACATCAAAAAGATGAATAACTTGAGAAGCATTTAAAATTGAAGCATTCAGACCTGCCATGCATATATTATTATCCTGGCCTTAATAAAGATTAATAAGAATGAGAAGAAGCTCCTGGGGTCATGTTAGGTACCTACTATGAGCTTACTAAACAGTAGCTATTACAGTTTCTACATTTTAAAGTCAAAATTTTATTCCAGTCATCTAACTATTGTTTTAATCAACATTTGAGATAATACCCTTTTATATTTTAAGTCATATTATTTTATATTTTTTACTTACATTTTAAGCTATTTTATAAGTTATAATTCTTTTGCTTTTATTTGGAAATAAAATAACCAATATAATTTATTTTCTCTTCCTAGAGTGAGGTCAGCCAAAAACAAGAAAGAAATTTAAAGCATCCTGGGAAGTCATCATATCCTTTCTCCCCAAGAAAATCTAGGTTTGCTTGTTTCTGTGTACCCCACAACACCTGTGTTTGACTATGTTTTTCACTTTGGATTTGGATTTTGGTGTGATATACACAGTTCCAAACAATGAATGGATAGAAAACTCAGTGACATAAATAAAGGTGGTATTAAAATATGCACAATAGGCTTCCTCTGCACAAATCTGGTGATTATTAATACATACTCTGCCAAAATATTTAAGTACCTAAATGCAGAATGTTTAAGGCTAGAAGATTATCTATTTATATTAAAAGCCTGAAATTTGGAATCTTCAAACTTACTTGCTAAAGTCATTCTAAAAATCTGATGGGATCTTGCTCAAACACTCATCAATCCCATAAGTTCGTACATGTGAATTGAGCATATTTTTGTCGTTCTTTAAAAATCACTACACGTGGGAATTTAACCTAAGGAGATAATAATAGGTATGTACAAGTATTTACCTTCAAGGATATTCAGCAAAAATATATCTATAAATATATTATTTGCAAAAGCAAAAAAATACAACAAACTAAATATACAACAAGAAAAATGGTTAAATATTAAATCTCTATATGATATAATTGTATGCAGCCATTAAAAATCAAGTTACAAATGACGGGAAAACGATCACTCCATTTTAGTTTAAAAAGCAAATAATATAAGTGCGTGTAGTTTGACATCTTTTGTTTAAAGTGTATAGATGATACGTTAGCTATCTGTATAGGTACATAAACATAAGTACAGTTTCTGTAACACATATATCACTGAAAAATAGAAGGACAAACATTCCAGTAGTGCTCACCTCTGAATGGTAGAATTATGAGTGATTTTTTTTTCTTCACTACAGACTTGAAATGTTCTACTATATGTGCTAGTGGTGTATTTTAATCAGCAGGACAAAAGGTTTCTAAAGCATGACATAAAACTAGAATCCATTAAGTAGTTATCTTTGGATGATAGAATTACATGGAACTTTTATTTTACACACTTTTTCCATTCTCTCTAGTCTTAAATATTTTTAAATGCACTTGTTTTATTTTGGTAACAAATAAAACCATATATAGCTTTAAGAACAACCAATACAGGCTGTTTTCTAAAGCAGGAATTTAGGTGAATCTTTTTTTTAATTGTTTTATTTTAGTTAAAACAAGATATTTAAGAATAAGTTGACAGAATAATAGCAACAACAACATCAAGAACAAAATCCTCCTATCTTAAAAAGTTTTTCTAAAAGAACCAATGAGAAAAAGTATTTATATGTATATATGTAATCTGAATTCTAGTTTTAGAAAGATGGTACATGAACATGAAACAATTTGTACTGTTTACTACAATCACAAAATCCTGTATGAAATTACAGTTGTCCCTCCGTGCCCATGGAGGACTGGTTCTAGGAATCCCCTCACCCTGTGGACCCCAAAAGCAGAGGATGCTCAAGTCCGTTACATAAAATGTCATAGTGTTTGCATATAACTTATGCACATCCTCCTGTATACTTTAAACCATATCTAGATTACTTATAATACCTAACACAATATAAATGCTACATAAATAGTTGTTTTACTGTATTGTTTAGGGAATAATGAGTAAAAAACAAATGCTGTACATGTTTAGTACAGAGGCAACCATGAATTTTTTTCAGAATATTATTTTCAATATGCCATTGACTGAATCCGCAGATGTGGAACCTGCAGATTCATAGGGCGGACGGCATTTGTTTCAGTGCATTTATGACTATATATGAATAACACGTAGACTTATTCAAGAACCTAAAAGAGAATGAGAGGCACTTAGGAAGCCAACAAGTCTGATTTAATATGAGCAGAATGCATCTAAGCACTATGCTCCCCCACCCAAGCACTATCCTCCATCCTTCAGTGTCACAGTGAGCTGGTGTCATGACTTAATTGCTGAGTTACAGCTAATTATAAGGTAAATGAAACACTAAAAGAGAATTCACCCCAACCAATTAACTAACAGAGTGGTTATTAATTGTACTGGAATGTCCTACATATGCTAATTCAAACTTTATCACCCATAAAGACATCCATACAACCATGACTCTTTTTGTTCTATTCTTTTTCAAGCTTTATAACAGTAGAAATGACCCTGATGCAAAGCATCTATCTTGCTACCATGTAGCTGACATTCAGCTCTGTCCAACTGGACATAAATTTCTATGCCTCACTCTGGGTTTTAAGCAGTTACTTAAAACTGCATGATTACTGCATGGTAACAAATTGATAATAGCATAATAATTACATTAGAAAGAATGAAAGTAACATGTTAACTTGGATTCACAATGCTTATTGGGTTATATTATAACCCAATAATGCTACTAATCTGTTTCACCAGAGAGATGGATTAATTAGCAACTAATCAGCAATGCTCCTAAAACTAAGGTTGTAGAAACATAATTCTAGTTTTTGAAATCTTTACTTTTCTATTCTACTGTTAAAACTGTTCAAAATGCCCAGCTGCACCTTCTCAACATCAAGGAGTTACAAGCTATGCTTTGGATTCGATGCCAGTTGTATAAAACTACTACATGAACATGGCTGCAACTATGAGTTCTTCCCTCTGTCCTTCACTCTCTTGTAGCCACATGGAACCTTGTTTCCTAGAAAAGATTTAGGGATCAGATTTGCTCTCTCTTGGGCTAACAGCTTAATGTCTCTGGGTCAATTTTTCTTATCTATAGATTGAGAGATTTGGACTACAAGGCTCTTTTCACCTCTAAGACAAATGACAAATCTCTAATGACTGCTCTAGCATAGCATTTAAGCGAGGAATCCAAAAACTTTTGCAACTCATATCACAACGGGCTAATGTCACTAATAAATAGAGTTCTTAGAAATCAATATCACATTCCAGCCTGGGTGACAGAGCAAGACCCTGTCTCAAAAAAAAAAAAAAAAAAGAAAAAAGAAAAAGAAAGAAATCAATACCTCTTTCACAACAGAATTCAAACCCACACTGATTACATTGGCAAAAATCCAAAAATTTGATAATATACACATTTTTTTTCAGGTTTGCTTAAAATGAGGCAAACCCACATGCTGCCTATAATATCTATTATTACTACTACAACATATTATCCATTCTAAATGGTTAAATTTAATGACATTCTGGCCGGGCGCGGTGGCTCAAGCCTGTAATCCCAGCACTTTGGGAGGCCGAGACGGGCGGATCACGAGTTCAGGAGATCGAGACCATCCTGGCTAACACGGTGAAACCCCGTCTCTACTAAAATACAAAAAAAAATTAGCCGGGCGAGGTGGCGGGCGCCTGTACTCCCAGCTACTCGGGAGGCTGAGGCAGGAGAATGGCGTGAACCCGGGAGGCGGGGCTTGCAGTGAGCTGAGATCCGGCCATTGCACTCCAGCCTGGGCAACAGAGCTAGACTCCCTCTCAAAAAAAAAAAAAAAAAAAAAAAAAAAAAAAAAAAAAAAAAGCAGTTACTGGATTCCTAAATGTCACTCTTTCTCTGGTTTGAGGACAGTCCTTTAGGATCTTCAATAAATTTGTGTGCTAGCCATACCCTGTCATAGACTTACATGTTATACTTCTACCTTCCTCTAAGTGATGTTATAGAAAATAATAAGACAATATGTATAAATCACTAGGAATTCCTGATGATGGAGACAGGAGGCAGATAAATTCTAGGCAGAGAAGGGCAGGTCCATGGCAAAGCCCCACTCTCAAGCTGAAAAACCTGAAACCATGGCCCAAAGTTAGAACTTATATCCCTGTTTTCCCACTCAAATATTCCCTTTTCCTAAACTGCCCATGGTCTGCCCCACCCTGCATCCTGTGCCTATAAAAACCCCAGGCTCAGCCAGCAGAGAAAGGAGAAGCAGCTGGACAGCAGAGACTACAGCTGGACATTGGAGAGAAGTGGCTTGACTTCAGAGACACAGCTTGAGAACGTAACTTTGGAAAAGAATCCGACTGCAGAGAGCCAGACTCCAGGAGATTACCTACTCCCGTGTCCCCTTTTCAGCTCTCCTTTCCACTGACAGCCACTTTCATCGTCAAGAAAAATTTCCCACATTTACCATCCAATTTGTTCGTGTAACCTTGTTTCTCCTGGACGCCGGGCAAGAGCTCGGGAGCCATGAGTGCAGATACAAAAGGCTGATAGACTGGCCCTTTGCCCTCACTGGCAGAGAACAGCCACCTCACGTGAAAGGGTGAAGGGCCCCCTGAGCTGTTAACACTCAAGCCATCCATGGACAGCAGAGCTAAAAGGGCTCTGTAACATGCCTCCTGGGGCTTCAGGAGTCGCAGGGACGCTGCCTGGATGCTGCCGCAGGGACGCTGCCTGGATGCTGCCGCAGGGACGCTGCCTGGATGCTGCCGCAGGGACGCTGCCTGGATGCTGCCGCAGGGACGCTGCCTGGATGCTGCCGCAGGGACCCTGCCTGGATGCTGCCGCAGGGACCCTGCCTGGATGCTGCCGCAGGGACCCTGCCTGGATGCTGCCGCAGGGACCCTGCCTGGATGCTGCCGCAGGGACCCTGCCTGGATGCTGCCGCAGGGCCTGCACAGAGTTCGCTCCTGCCAGTGCCCAAAAGTGCTCGCTCCAGCTCCTGTACCCAATCACCTCCCACAAGGGGTGGAACGCAGTGGGTCTGAGTGGAGTTTGATCCTGCTGGTGCCCAAGTGGCCAGCAGACTCCAGCGCTCATGCACCTCAGTTCCTGCCTCGTTTGCTCGCACACTCCCTCCCATGAGGAGTTGAAAGCAGCGGGCTGAGCAAACAAGGCACCCCTGTTGCAAGTCCCACGAAGGCATCAAGGAAATATCCTGCCTCAGTAGTGAGAAATACTAAGAAGTTTTGGGTGTATGTGTATACATACACATATGGATTGACTAATTTGTAAATTTAAGGTATCCTGATTAGCTAAATCCCAAATTGATAATCTGGAAATGAAAAATCTACTTTCAGTTTCACCAAAGATTTATCAAGATACTTTCTGTACCTTTGTTTTATAATCCATAATCTGTTTTTTAAATTGTTACGGAAACACCAGAGGTTTGGTCTAGGTCCTGCTGCGTGCCACACAGAAAGTCAATCACTAAGGTGGCAAGTATTGCCAAGGAAGAAGGCTTTAATCAGGTGCTGTAGCTGAGGAGTTGGGAGCTCACTCTCAAATCCATCTCCCTGACTGACTAAAATCAGGGGTTTATATAGCAGGTAAGCAACGTAACGATGTGTAAAAAACCAGGAAGTTGAGAGGGCAAAGAAGCAAACATGGTGAATGAGGGGATCTCTTGGCATATGGTGCAGTGATGTGGTTTCAGTTCTTTGATACTTTTTGTGAGAGGCCTAAAAGTCGTTTCCTGAGGAAGGAACTCAGAGAAATCAAATATGTTTCAACATTTTCAATGCCAGAAGGGTCAATTTCTATGTTTACCAAAAAGAACAGCCTATGGGGCAATTGGTTTCAAAACAAGATATCTTGAAATTCTCTCATTTTTAAGGAAGATCAGGATAAATTACTGAGTTATGGGAATCCCCTGCAATTTATGAAGCAACTGTTCTAGAAAACTCTAAAGGCAGGGAGATGAGAGGATGTATGTTCTCCAGCTGTCTTTTTTCACACTGGTTCAGGCCTCACACGAAGAGGCCTGGAAGCAGGAAGAAGTACAATGTGGAGGAGAGCAAAGAAACACATCTTTCCTTCCCTTACTCCTCGACATCCAGAGGAGTAGATGGCAGGGAAACAATGGGCTGTGCTGAGAGGCTGAACTTCTTAATCTTACAATTAGTCCAAATATCTTAATTTGGGAGCAAAGAAACGTGTAGCCCCTACATTATCTAGCTCTACCTCCCATTCTAATCCTTCTCTATCTACCTCCACTCCTTTATTTCTTTAGATACAACTTCTACCATGAAACAAAGTAAAAACTGTCACTATGTTGAGTTCAGTGGTTATAATATATATTCAAAATAAGAAAAAAATAAACCTTTGAACTATGAGTGCTTATGAACTTAAGTAACATTAAGGATACTGGTCATTAATATAAATTTTCATGAATAGGATATATTTTAATAGATTTTTTGCAGTATGTTTTAGAGTAATTATTTTCATCTTTATTCCTCACAAAAATCCTTAGGAAGGGATAGAAATTATCCTCACCATATTAGCATACCACTGGTATCACCTTTATCAACAAAAGAAAGTTTTTAAATATTCAGTTATTGGATTTAAGCTAGAAAGGATGAATGGCACCCAAAATTACTAAATTCATCCACTAACCCAAATTGTGATAGCATCACATAGTTCAGCTGCAATACTAATTAATTTGAAATTATTCTATGAGACTGTGTATCTGTACCAAAAAGACTACAAATACAAAAAGGGCATTATTCACCATAGCACCACTACTTACTAGCAAACAAACATGTCAACTAACTACAGCTCAATGTCTTAGAAGAAGTCAATCACATCTAATTTTGCAGAGGTTCTAAATAGAACACCATTGTTTATGTTGTGGAGTGCTGGTTTCCTTAACTTCACCTGACAGAATTACAAAGATTTAGGAGGTTTAATCTCTCAAAATCTTATTAAAACAAATCCTATTACCCTGCCTCATTATTTGAAGTCACAGTGTATCTAATGACTTTTCTTTTACATGTACTAATCAGGCCTGGCCACCCACAGATATTTGTAAATTGCATTATCTTCTGTCTAACTAGCTCATAGTGTGTGAGGTGAGGGGGGTCGCCATAAACAGTTTCGGTGTGATTTACTTTTCCTAACTGCCAAAGCGCTCTCTATGAGGGGGAAAAGATCTGCTATCTAAACAAGATAGTAGCTTGTTTTTGAGACAGGGTCTCATTCTATTGCCCAGGCTGGAGTGCAGTGGCACAATCTCAGTTCACCACAACCTCCGCCTCCTGGGTTCAAGCGATTCTCCTGCCTCAACCTCCCAACCAAGTAGCCATCACATCTGGATAATTTTTGTATTTTTAGTAGAGACAGGGTTTCACCATGTTGGCCAGGCTGATCTCGAACTTCTGGCCTCAAGTGATCCACCCGCCTTGGCCTCCCAAAGTGCTGGGAATACAGGTCTGAGCCACCATGCCTGGCCTAGATTAATTGTATCTAGGAAATCATACAACAATATCTACTTTCTATATCGCTAGAGTACAAACATACAGAATAGCCAGTTTAAAGTAACTAGTGTAATTTTTTTCTTAATTTCAAAAGGATTGAGGTAAAAAATCCAATTCCATGATCTGCTAACAATTTTAACTATTATTTTTTCCACAGTGCTTAAAACAATACTTTAAGAAATGTTCAGTGTTCCATGAGAACAATATCCACATCAGATGCAAAGTCTAAGGTTAGTTCCTGATTCCTGGAAGCTGGGAAAGTACGTATTTTATTTGTGTATTTGCTTAGCAAATATTTATAGGGCTAATTATAGGCCAGATACTTTTCCACAGATTTTTAAAATATTATTATTACTCAATTCTCATAACTACCCTCTGAGGTATGTACTACTACTGTCCCCCTTTTACAGATGGGGTAACAGGTATAGAGAAGTTAAGGACTTACTCAGAATCATACGAGTAGTCCGTAGTAGAAGCAAGATTTAAACCCGGGTAGTTGGGATCCAAAGTTTGTGCCCCTAACCACTCACAATGCCCCCTCCACAATAAGCTGCCTCTTTTCAGGAGTACCAGAGACATTTTGCCACTTTAGGCAGTTATTATTCAATAATTGTGGACCTTCCTCAGGATATATGGATGAAAACAAAAGGCAAACAAAGTATATCTGTCCCTATAAAGTATGCCTAAGGTGTTTGTATCATTCATCTGAACAGAGTTCTACATTACCATGTCCCAAAGTTCCTTTCACTAACATATTATGTAATATACTATGATTTGAATTTTCCTTAATATACCATGGATGGTTTTTTATTTCTAAATCTATCTCATTCATTTAATACTCCACAGTATTAGATTGTGTAGAGGCCTACGGATGTGGTTAAATAGTCTACTGATTTCTTCAGTTGTTATTATTCAGTTGTTATTACTGATTTTCTTCTGCCTTTTTTACAGGTCTCATTCCAGTAACTGCTTAATATCCCCTGTCAGCCTTTTTCAAAGGCTGAAGCCAGCCTCTGACTGAAGCCCAGCCTCAATGTTTCCTGTCTGGTGCCAGCACAGCTTGCCTGGACTTCTGAAAATTGCAAGCCCTTGCTCCTTGCTGGTCACCACGCTCCCCCTTTCTTTGTTGCAGACTCCCTCTTGCTGTGGTTTACCAGGTGCCCCTATTGCCCCTCATGCTTGTGTGCCACTTTGGACTTAATCTGGCACACTTAACTCCCTTCATCCACGCCTGAAGCTGGACAAGCTGAAGTGACTGCATCACTTTCTCAATTCTGGCTTCTGCCCACCAGCCTTGCTCTACTAGGAGGAATTAGCTCTGCCTGGCCAGAACCCAAGAAGTGACAAATCAAACTTGCTCAATAGGTGGTAATTAAACTTCTGGCTCTAAAGCCCAGAGTAGGTTGTCAATGGGATTTCACAGTGGCTCCCTGACACTAAGCAAGGATGTAGTTCTACATCTGGTTTTAAATCTTAAACTCTAATAGGATTCTCAGAGAAGACAGTAAAGACTAAGACCAAAAAAAGTTGTTTTAAGGGGAAAATGACAGTAAGTACAAAAGATAATCTGGGGAAGACCTGGCATGTCTGAAATCAAAACATCTGTTACTAAGTGGATCGTGACTGCTTAGTTTCTAGGTGAGCTGAATAAAAATACTAACTGAACAATGATGTAGGCCATTGTCAAATCTAATCAATTTCTTGTTTCTTTGTTTTTTTTTCCATCAGTCTAGAATCTTTAAGTAAGCCATTCAGAAGATGTGACACTATAGAATGATACTAACTGAGGAATAGAGTGGAGAGAAAGGGCTGAAGATGACTTCAGAAAAAGGCCTGAAGCATAAAAAATGTTGATCTCACTCACTGATTTATGCTATATTTCTTTTAAAAATTAATATAAACATCCTTTTCTCCCCACATCCAATACCTATTAGTACACTAAATACTTGTTCCTCTAAGAAATGTGAAGTTGAAAAAAATTTCCCCCATTAAATGCGAATTATTCTGCTTACGACATTAGGATATATGCTATCGCTTTAAAAATAGGAGGCTGCTGAATTCATCACTTGAGTATGTTAAATAGACTGTGGAAGAGTATTATCCTTCTGGAAACCTCTTATCCCTCACTCTCATACCACAAGGGATTGCCAGTTAGGTCTAATGACCAGTAATATCCACAGCCATATGTAATCAGAAGACTTTCTAGTTCCTCTAAAGTGGAAAATAAATTGCTGCCAAGGCAAACCAAAGGGCATAGAGTTTTGTATGATCTGCCTCTACTTCTCTGACAGACCAAACATGCTAACTAATGACATCTGGAGAACAAGCTATGTCACGCAGCTTCCTCAGCGATAACTTTTTAAACACCTGGTTACAGATCTTTATCCAAGGGTGTAACTGAGTTACCGTGCTCCTCAGCCCTAAGCCACCTTGTCAGTTAACCCCAGTGTGCCATGCAAATATTACTTTCTATACATGCCATGATAATGGAAAAGGTTGGGAAGGCCTGAATTAATCTTTATCAAATATCTTACTTTGGCATAGCCCATACAGTGTCTTTGAAGAATAAAAACATGTTTGAACTGGAAAGACCCCAGATAACTTTTTCCCAAATGGGACTCCTTCAAGTGTAAGTTCCATAGAACATTAAGATATGTTAAATTAATTGGAAGAAGGAATTTGAGAAATACTGGGTTAAAGTTTAAAAGTTGTTTTTTTTTTTTAAGTGCAGGATGTCTAAGACATTTGGATATGCTGAATGCAGTGACATTCTCCAGCAGGAGGGTGTAATACAAATTAATATTTATTTAAAGATGGAGCTTTTAGAATATAGTTTTTTAAATGGTGGTGAAATGCACGTAAAATGCACATAACATAAATTTTACCATCTTAATCATTTTTAAGTGTACAATTTACCACTGCTAAATATGCTCACATTGTTGTGCAACCAATCTCCAGAACTTTCTCATCTTGCAAAACTGAAACTTTATACCCTTTAAATCACAACTCTCCATTTCCCTCTCCTCCTATTGCCTGACAACCACCCTTAGAATACCTTTTGCAAGTAATCATTCACAAAACGTAATTTGGAAAACGGTGCTTTATATTTTATGGTTCATCACCTCATTTTACAGATGAGAAACAGGCCTGAAGATGTTAATAATTTGTACAACATCACAAATTAATAATGAACCAGGTCTTGAACTCACTGGACTTTAAGTCTGGCCTCTTTTCACAACACTCAGAGTAGAAAGCTGAAACAAGCTGCTAATTAACCAAATTCTATCACTAAATGTCCTGAAAGTTATTTGTATCTATCAGGTCCATTTCAAAGAAAGGATTAAAAGAATTTCCCCTACAGCCACGCTAAGTCCACAATTCTCCAGTGCAGGTACATAAAACATCAAGAAGCCCCAATTTAAACATGCCATGCCTTCCTAGAGCATCAATTTCATTTGGTGATTAGAAAATTAACTGTAGTATATTAAAGTAATCATGAATATATTGCAGGGTAAAGTGCAAAATTAACCTAATTTAAAAGGACTTCAAGGGTATAGTGTTTCAGCAGTGAGCTGCTTCTGCCTGTGGTCCAGCTGCCAAGGGCATCCATTCCCACCTCTGTCTCTAGGGCTTTTGAGAAGCACCCAACTGAAGTGAAGAGCCTAAAATACACAGCAGGACCTGGGGCAAAGCTCAACAGGGGCACTCTGGTAACCCATAAACCAAACTGCTTCTACAGGCACCTGGTGGGTTCATATCAATTACTAAAGCTCTTAAGTACTTGTTTCTTGATGAGCACCCGAAGTCTCCACAGGAAGTAACAAGTTAGGGGGATCTTCCAGTTAACAACCAACCAAAGGAACACAAAAAGGAGTGATATTGTCTCTTGCTAGACATCAAGTTTATGATGTAAGGGGACAATTGACAGCAGAGGGGAAAAAATGAATTACATCTCAAGCTCCTATTTGGAATGTCCATTGGAAAATGGCATTTAAATTCCAGTATTTACTTCCTCTTTCTGCAAAATCTACATCCAGAAAACTTAAAATAGTTATACTGTCTGCCCAATTAAATTCATTGTTGCAATGTACTTACTAAATTCCATTATATCTAATCATATTATAATAAAAAATGAAAAATGTTTTCCCCTTGTCTTCTGAAAATTGTCCAAAGAGGCAAGCCACAATCTTTTAAAAATAATTCTGCAAAGGGAGGAAGGATATATTTTCCTTTTTGATCATCAAGTTTTAAATTTTCGTCTACAGGCTACTGTCAACATTCTAAGCTTTTGAAATTATCAGCAGATTTTCAAATACAAAATATATAGTGAATATTCTTTCCTTCATTTGAGCTGTGCTGAAGCAGCTGGCTTGAAGCAGCTGGCAATCCAAGAGCAAAATGCAGCAGAGTGAAGCCAAGCGCCTCCTTGACTAGTATCACGTGCTAGTGCAAGGTCGGCTTTGCTTCCACTTGGCATTTCCTTTTAACCTGCCTCAAAAGATCCCTTCTCAGAATATCTGCATCAGTATGTTAATCCTGGCACTGGGTTCTGGGTATTCATTCTTTCCCCAGCTGCTCGCTGTTTCACACCCTCTAAAATCATGGCTCCCCGCGCCAAAATGAAAGGCAAAATGGCATATTAATTAAATACACAGAGAATGAGTGCCATGTAAGGTAAGAGGCATGTGCCGTGAATATTAACGTAACCCAAGCAATTACAATCATTTGAATCTACTTCCTGTGATAAAAGCCTATACAATCAGAGCTGGCACACCACGTTAGCTGCTCACTGCACAGAAAAGGATGCAGTTAACCTTGGTGAAGGTTAGGAAGCTCCGTTTTAGTCACTAAAAGGAGGCTTTCATTTTTCTAATAGAGTAAGGAACAACTCTGGATTTCCAACTCCCCAAGACAGCCAATTATTTTCAGGAGTGCTGCTCCATTATAAAAATAACTTTGAATTTGCATTAATTGAAGATGTGTAACATTACTGCAGATAGGTGGTGGTAAAGTAGAAAAACGTAGGATGAAACAATTTGTGAGAAAGTTTAAACCATTCTTAGCCATTGCTAGTTCATTTGTAAACAAATTACTCTGTACTTCGGTAAGTGGAATAATATAATAGTAATAAAAACAACTTAGTGCTAGATTGGAGCCACTACCTACCCTAAGACATAAAAATGAAATGCTTCTTATAAAAGAACAGTGAAAAAGAAAAAAAAAGAAGAAAAATATATAATTCATTATTTTTGAAATATGCATTTAAAATAGAAATAGTAATTTACCAAAATAAGACCAAGTATCCTAAACTGTGAACCCTACAATAACATATGATGTTGCTCTTTACTCTTTATAGCATAACTGAGGTTTCCAGAGGCCTAAATTATCAGACCTGCCAAATCTTTCCGTGTAGATCTAAAAAAAAAAAAAGAAAAAGAAAACCCAACAAAACGCTAATACGTAAGCATGAGATAGAAAATAACAGGAGCTTTGCCAGCTTCATGAAATTTCTCCATAGGCTATATCACAGCTCAGCTAACACCATGTCAACAAATATCCACTGGATGCACAATGAAATGTCACTGTGCAGAATTTAAGAGAATTTAAGGGAAGCATCCTTGCTAATAAAGTTGAGACAAAGCATTGTAGCTGAATTGTCTGTTTTGGGTATGACAAAGAATGTATGTGTCTTTGACCAAACTTTAGTCAGGCTCCTCAAAATCCTCTTCCCAAGTAGGTCTCAACTTTTAAACTTTGTGTCCATCTTTGCAAAAATCTTTAGCCACAATCTCCCACCCTTCTGGTCACCCTCAAAATCTGACCAAATTCC
The DNA here is from genome assembly GCF_024542745.1 of Macaca thibetana thibetana. Lineage (NCBI taxonomy): Eukaryota > Metazoa > Chordata > Mammalia > Primates > Cercopithecidae > Macaca > Macaca thibetana. The sequence continues at coordinate 42,156,213 of NC_065580.1, forward strand.
CCAACCCCAACTATCCCCCAGGAGACAGCTAATCACTCTGGCCCACATTCAGCCAGAATCTTTTAGGTCATTTTATCTTCTCAGTAATTTTCAATCCACTGACACATACCTACCCACCCTGCTTCCCAGCTATAAAACCCCTACTTTTCCTTGTACTCAGAACCGAGCTCAGTTCTGTACTGGGGTCTCTTTTACCCTCCTGCAATAGTCCTGAATAAAATCTGCTTGTACAGCTTTAAATGTTGTCAAGTTCTGGTTTTCTTAGTCATTGTGCCACTTTGGAAAATAGTTCGGCAGTTCTTCAAAATGTACATAATAGAGTGATCACATGATCTAGCAATTCTGCTACTAGGTATACACTCATGAGGACTGAAAATACATGTCCATGCAACAACTTGTACAAAAGTGTTCAGAGAAGTATTGTTCATAAACCCAAAAAGTAGAAACAACCCAAATGTTCACCAAGTGAAGAATGGATAAATAAAATATGGTATATCCATATAATAAAATAATAGTAATAGCAATGGAGCACTGATACATGTTACAAAATGAATGAACCTTGAAAACATTAGGCTAAATGAAAGAAGCCATTCACAAAATGCCAAATGTTGTATACTTCCATTTATATAAAATTTCGAGAATAAGCAAATCCACAGAGACAGAAAGTAGATTGTGGTTTCCAGAGAATGGTGGGAGGAAGTGGAAAGTAACTGCTAATGGGTATAGAGTTTCTTTCTGGGGTGATGAAAATATTCTAAAATTAGATAGTGATGATGGTTGCACAACTCTGTGAACATACTAAAAACCACTGAATCTCACTTTTTTTTTTTTGAGATGGAGTCAGTCTCACTCTGTTGCACAGGCTGGAGTGCAGTGGCATGATCCCGGTTCACTGCAACCTCTGCCTTCCCAGTTCAAGCAATTCTCCTGCCTCAGCCTCCTGAGTAGCTAGGGCTACGGGTGTGCGCCACCACGCCCAGCTAATATTTGTATTTTTTTTTTTAGTAGAGATGGGATTTCACCATATTGGCCAGGCTGGTCTCGGTAACTCCTGACCTCGTGATCCACCCACCTCAGCCTCCCAAGGTGCTGGGATTACAGGCGTGAGCCACCATGCCTGGCTGAATCTCACATTTTTAAAGGGCAGATATTACTGTATGTGAATTACATTTCAATAATGCTATTTTTTAAAAAAAAATTCATTACTACAGGTTCATTTGCTCCAATATCTACTTGTTGAGAGCCAACTAAGTACCAGGCACTGGAGCTATAACAATACATAGACACAGTCTATGTCCCAGAGTTTATGGTTTTGTGGAGGAAACCTGGGTTTAAATCCTGGCTCAATACTTGCGGGAATCTGAGGAAGTATTTTACTTCCTCATCTACGAATAAGGTTTAAAGGCAAGTGACTGGCACACTGGAAGGACTTGCTAAATGTTACTACTAAATGAGTATAAAGGCAAATTAAAAATGTCAGGAGAGAGAAAAAACATGAATAAATTAGGAGGACTTAGTTCAGGAAGTAGGAGAAGGTATTTCTTCAGGAAATGACATTTGGGCTGAAATCTGAAGGATCAGTTGGAGGGAGTCAAAGAATTTAAGGCTTGTAGAAATTCTTTGACTCCCTCCAACTGATCCTTCAGATTTCAGCCCAAATGTCATTTCCTGAAGAAATACCTTCTCCTACTTCCTGAACTAAGTCCTCCTAATTTATTCATGTTTTTTCTCTCTCCTGACATTTTTAATTTGCCTTTATACTCATTTAGTAGTAACATTTAGCAAGTCCTTCCAGTGTGCCAGTCACTTGCCTTTAAACCTTATTCGTAGATGAGGAAGTAAAATACTTCCTCAGATTCCCGCAAGTATTGAGCCAGGATTTAAACCCAGGTTTCCTCCACAAAACCATAAACTCTGGGACATAGACTGTGTCTATGTATTGTTATAGCTCCAGTGCCTGGTACTTAGTTGGCTCTCAACAAGTAGATATTGGACTCAAACAAATTTACAAGAAAAAAACAAACAACCCCATCAAAAAATGGGCAAAGGACATGAACAGACATTTCTCAAAAGAAGACATTCATACAGCCAACAGACACATGAAAAAATGCTCATCATCACTGGCCATCAGAGAAATGCAAATCAAAACCACAATGAGATACCATCTCACACCAGTTAGAATGGCAATCATTAAAAAGTCAGGAAACAACAGGTGCTGGAGAGGATGTGGAGAAATAGGAACACTTTTACACTGTTGGTGGGATTGTAAACTAGTTCAACCATTATGGAAAACAGTATGGCGATTCCTCAAGGATCTAGAACTAGATGTACCATATGACCCAGCCATCCCATTACTGGGTATATACCCAAAGGATTATAAATTATGCTGCTATAAAGACACATGCACACGTATGTTTATTGCAGCACTATTCACAATAGCAAAGACTTGGAATCAACCCAAATGTCCATCAGTGACAGATTGGATTAAGAAAATGTGGCACATATACACCATGGAATACTATGCAGCCATAAAAAAGGATGAGTTTGAGTCCTTTGTAGGGACTTGGATGCAGCTGGAATCCATCATTCTTAGCAAACTATCACAAGAACAGAAAACCAAACACCGCATGTTCTCACTCATAGGTGGGAACTGAACAATGAGATCACTCGGACTCAGGAAGGGGAACATCACACACCGGGGCTATCATGGGGAGGGGGGAGGGGGGAGGGATTGCATTGGGAGTTATACCTGATGTAAATGACGAGTTGATGGGTGCAGCACAGCAACATGGCACAAGTATACATATGTAACAAACCTGCACGTTATGCACATGTACCCTACAACTTAAAGTATAATAATAATAAATAAATTAAAAAAAAAAAAAAAAAAAAGAAAAAAGAATTTAAGGAACTTGAAGACCTGCAGACAAAGGAAAGTTTAAGTGCAAAGTTCCTGAGGCAAGGAAGAGTTTAAGGTATTTCAGGAACCATGGTCAGACGATACTGAACAAGTGAGGGAGACAGAAGCAGGAGCCAGAACGTGCTGGGTCTTGAAGACCAAAATAAGTACTTTGGATTTTATTTTAAGTACAATGGAAAGTCACTGACGGTTTTTGCACAGAAGGATGGCATGATCTAAATTACATTTCAAAAAGATGACTGGCTGCTGAGAGGTGAAGAGCGTAGTACAGTCAGAAGGCCACTGCTGTGCTCTAAAGGAAATAAAATGATGGCTTGGATTATGCTATGGTAGAGATTCTAACAACCTTGATAGATACACAGAAATAAAAAAACAAGTACTTGCAGAATCCTTCCTATTCTGCTCTATATATGCAGCCTGCACTGGATAGAATACAAAAGGAAGACTGAATTGGTATAAAGTGTACCATACAAGGCTTCAGGCCAGGCGCGATGGCTCATATCTGTAATCCCAGCACTTTGGAAGGCGGAGGCAGGCGGATCACGAGGTCAGGAGATCGAGGCCATCCTGGCTAACACGGTGAAACCCCGTCTCTACTCAAAGTACAAAAAAATTAGCTGGGCGTGGTGGCGGGCGCCTGTAGTCCCAGCTACCCTGGAGGCAGAGGCGGGAGAATGGCGTGAACCCGGGAGGCGGAGCTTCCAGTGAGCGGAGCTCGCGCAACTGCACTCCAGCCTGGGCGACACAGCGAGACTCCGTCTCAAAAAAAAAAAAAAAAAAAAAAAAGACTTGAACCAAAAAGCCCTCAAATTTCTAGTTTTATTCCCAACTTGCTATAGAATCTTGGCAAATGCTTCCTCACTGAGACTCAGTTCTTTATCAGTATAATTAGAATAATAGCTTTTCCTCAAAGATTACAGTAAGACTTAACTGTCTTAATATATGTGAAAGTGACTGAAGAGCTGCAGGCAGTGTGCTTATAAGTGTTAGTCAGTTTAAGAGATACACCCAAAGGAAAACAAGATACACAATGAGATTAGTCATTTTTCCCCCTTTAAGGTCAAGGTGTGTTTTGTTTTAATGAGGATAAATTAAGCTTTTTCAATAGACCATGGCCTGTAGAGAACACAGTGAGGATCCATCAACTCCTGTTCCATGGCACGCACTTGCTGGGAAACTCTTCAAATTTTTGCAGGTGAATCCTCTCCCATAGACTTATCTCTGGGAAGCAAACAGTATTTTAAGAGAAAGCTTTTCCTTAAAGAAGTCCAGACCAGGGAATGTGCAGACCTGAAGAACAGTGTACATTTGCTATAAAACAGCTTTATGAAGCAACAAATAAGAGAACTGATTTTAGGAGATATTTTTGTAAAGTTCATGACAAAATTATCTGTATTATAGCATTAAAATTTGACCGAAGTAAATAAATTACAGTCAAATTTCACCTGCAAACCCCAACACTTTGGTCCTGCTGCTGGTGAAGATACCGCTGTACACATTATAGTCACCACTTTTCTGAAGGATGTTTGTAATAAGGGTACACTTGGGACTTTTCTCAAGTTAATTAAACAGTGTGAAAAAAGCAAAATCTTTTGAGACTTTGCTGGAAGCCCCTGACAGAAACCTATAGGGAAGTAGTTTTTTAATTACCTTGATATTTCATTAATGTTTTTCTGACTTTTCATAATACTTACATCATATTTATTAAATTTTTTTCATAATAATTACACATTAAATTTTTTAGTTAAGAAAGCATTAACTAAAAGAAAAGCAAAAGAATATATGTTTATTTACAATATGTTAAGTAGGATAATGTAAGAGAAAAAAAACTTTTCCCATGTATATTGTCCCATAAATTTTAATGTTTATCTTCAATAGAAAAAGGTAGTCGTTTTTTCTTGTTGAATAAAATACCATATTAAAAAAACCAAAGGTAATAAAATAGAAAATGCCTTTAAATAAATGCTATATTATGTTGTCATAGCTATTGTTTAATTACTGAAGAAATATGAAGAAATCTAATTATTTCCCTAAATAGAAATTTAATGTTCTGAAAATTATTTTGCTTCAAATCTTTTTTTTTTAATTTATTTATTATTATTATACTTTAAGTTGTAGGGTACATGTGCATAACGTGCAGGTTTGTTACATATGTATACTTGTGCCATGTTGGTGTGCTGCTTCAAATCTTATACAAGAACACTGATACACAGTAGTATAAGTAATGCCTGTTGGGAATTGCTATAAATGGCACATATTGGTGTTAAATTTCGTCCCCAGGATGTAGTACCAAAAGTATTTTCCAGGTTAGTGTATGTTTTTAAAAATTCAGCTTCCTTCAAAGAAACAAGTAAACTATGCTTCTATAGGAAGAGATATAAAACTAAGAAAGCAGCAGATGGAAATTTTATTTTATTTTATTTTATTTTAATTTTATTTTATTTTATTTGAGACTGGGTCTTGTTATGTTGCCCAGGCTGGAGTGCAGTGGCACAATCTCGGCTCACTAAAGCCTCACCTCCCAGACTCAGATGATCCTCCCACTTCAACCTCTCAGGTAGCTGAGACTACAGGTGCATGCCACACCCTCAGCTAATTTTTGTATTTTTTGTAGAGATAGGCTTTTGCCACATTGCCCAGGCTGGTCTTGAACTCCTGGGTTCAAGTCATCTGCCCATCTCAGCCTTCCAAAGTGCTAGAATTATAGGTGTGAGCCACTGTGCCTGGACCTGAAGTACTTTACACAAACATAAATGCAAACATCTTTCTCCACGTCCTATCAATTGAAAGAAACAAAAATGAACAGAAACGAAAGCTTTATTGTGAAAACATTTAATCTCTGTCCTGGGCTTAAAGCAAAAAAAGAATTGGGACTATATTTTATAATTCACATAAAATCATCACTCATATTATTTAAAAACTCTTATTACCCAGATTTCTAATTTAATTCTGTCTAGGACCTCAAAAAAGAACACAGTGAAATACAAAAACAAAAGCAAAGAAACAAAAAAGCAAACAAGATTCTATTTCCAGTTTTATCTTTGATTTTGATTATTTTTCTGTCTATAGGACAATATCCCTATGCTTAAAAAAAATCAATTCTTTAAAATATCACTATTGATTAATGAGAGCATCTGCAAAGGTCAAAACCAAGGAATTTCTTAACGTTCTTTTCTTCTACTTGAAAGATGTAAAAAGCTAAAGGCAAGTTTCCAGCATCCTGTGCTCCACTGTATCTGACTATGTAGGGGATTAAGGCGCTAATAATTCTAACTAAAATGGCAGAACTAACCCATTATTTTGGCACAGAATTATGTATCATTTTTCTATCCAATGTTTGACATACAGAGTAGATGAACATAAACATTCACTTTTTTCCTACGAAGAATCTAAATTTAATTTAACTTACCCATAATAAACTATTATATTAATGATTATATCTTTTGAGGAGACCTCATACATTTATTGTATCTTAGAAAAATTTAACATGTATTAAATATAATGTTCTAGAAAAAGAAAAGGTAAAAAAATAAACACATGAATGGTATTGCTACTGCTGCTTAGCATTCTAACAAACCAGCTCACTGAAATAAATTTCATAGACTACTACGAAAGTATGATCGAATTTCATATCACAGTGAGTAAAAGATGAGTAAGTTATCACCTTTAATCAAACAATACTGACTCTGATCTCCATGAGAGCACATGTGCTACAATTAGAATGAGCCCCCTGCTTAGGGGCCGAAAAAGTATAAGATAGGGTACCTGCTGGCAAAATTATCATCTATTATGGACTGAACTGTGTTCATCCAAAATTCTTACGTTGAAGCCTTAGCCCCCAGTGTGATGGTATTTGGAGATGGGGCCTTTGAGAGGCAATTAGAATTAGATGACATCATGAGGGAGCAGCCCAAGGGACCCTCATGATGGGATTAGTGCCCTCATAAGAACCGACTCCTGCCTTCCTCTCTTCCCTCTCCCTCTCCCTCTCTCCCTCTCTCCCTCTCCCACCTTTCCCCCCTCACCCTGTGAAGACACTGCAAGAAAGTGGCCTTCTGCAAGCCAGTAAGAAAGACCTGGTGCCAGGGAACCAAGTCAGCTGGCATCTTAATCTTGAACTTCCCAACTTTCATAACTGTGAGAAAGAAACTCCTGTTGAGCCACCCAGTCCATGAAGTTTTGTTATGGCAGCCTGAGTTGCTGACTCATATACCATCAAATCAGTCACACACAAGTTATCCTTTTGAATCACGACAAACCGAAATATAATCTGAAAATGTGTTTAGATTCTTAAGCTTCATCCTACATATTAATGTTCTAAGTGACAACCGATATAAATACTGTTCCTTTTCTTTTTCTGGCACAGTAATGGCTACACATTTCCTTTTAATGTCAGTGTCCCTCTCTATTACCCTTTTATATATAATCCTCCATCTTTGCTATGTCTGTGGATTCAGACCTTCCTTTAATTATTAATTCAATTTATATTCTTCCCTTGTGCCTTTACGGATGTAAAATTCAGGGCCTTTGACTGGTCTTCTGAAAAGTAAAACATTTACATCTAAGTTTTTCTTATCACTGAGCCTGGGATTCAGATGATTTATATAAATGTTCTCTGGGTATCTAATTATTTTGCGTAATAAATAATTTGCGTCAAATTACTTGTAAAAAGCATCATAAATTATTCCTACTACCCCTCCCCCCGGCCCCAACCAAAAGTGTAGAAAGTAAGGTTCAAATAAGTTTAAGCAGGCTGGCCGGTGAGAAGGGTGAGTCAATGGACTTGAATCTTTCAAGACTTGCTCTTCCTGCTTCCCCATTTAGTGTAGGAATCCTTAGAGCTGAATTTCGTGGTTGAGACTGCAGGAAAAAAAGCCAAATGGACAATCTGATTCCCTATAACCCACACATCTCAGAGACCTAAAACTCTTTTTAATTGTCTTGAAAATGGCAGGACCTAAAACTCCTTTTAATTGTCTTTAAAAGGGCAGGAATTGGATTTGTTTTCCCATTTATTTAGTGGAAGGTGATATTATACTTTGGTTTTTTGTTTTTTTGTTTTTTTGTTTTTTTTGAGACAGAGTCTCTGTCGCCCAGGCTGGAGTGCAGTGGTGCAATCTCGGCTCACTGCAACCTCCACCTCCCAGGTTCAAACGATTGTCCTGCCTCAGGAACCTGAATAGCTGGGATTACAGGCGCCCACCACCACACCCAGCTAATTTTTGTATTTTTAGTAGAGACCAGGTTTCACCATGTTGGCCAGGCTGGTCTCAAACTCCTGACCTCAGGTGATCCATCCGCCTTGGCCTCCCAAAGTGCTGGGATTACAGGTGTGAGCCACCACACCTGGCAAGGCAATATTACATTAAACATTATTTTATCTTGTGGTAATCACAAGATTGAGAAAAAAAATTCATATATATGAAAAACATTATTTTAATTCTTTTAAAAACCCTGCAAACTATCATTTTAATAGAATTACTTTATTGACTATTAGCTTTCACACAATTTTATTATCCTTGAAATCACACTGTGGGTTCTATTCTATTTAACATTACACCTTAAATATATTTGTCAAGCATTTAGTCTTCATATGTTTTATTGTAATGACGTGATAAGATTGTGTCATGTTGATGTAGCATCACTTACATACCAGTTCCCTTTCAATGAACACTGAAGTTAAACACTAGGGTCTGTATAAGGGAAATGTTTCTATAATTATGGTTTTGCAGTCATGAGTACCTGATACTCTGTTTGCCTTCTCCACATTTCCTGTTACAACTGATTCTGCAACTGATTCTGTAGCTCTCAGGCCTATTTTGATCTCCATTACCCACAGACTCTTATTCTTTGACCAGCCAGTGTCTGGCCCCACCCAAGGTCTGGGTGCCCACCGAAAGATCCCACTGCACTTGTGTCAATTGGTTACGCTGATCAAACAATGTAAAATCCAGAACAAAATTTTAAAACTTAATCAGACAAATCCTAAAAATGGTGGAGGTGTGAGGTCCAAGGTCAGGAATATATTAAAAGAAAACTAACAATTAGTTAGTATATAAGAATTTGATTGATTTTTTGAGACAGGGTCTTGCTCTGTTGCCCAGGCTGAAGTGGGGTGGTGTGATCTTGGTTCACTGCAGCCTCAACTTCCTGAGATCAAGTGATCCTCCCACCTCAGCCTCCCAAGTAGCTGGGACTACAGGCACACATCACCACACGTAGCTAATTTTTTTTTTTTTTTTGCAAAGATGAAGTCTTACCATGTAACAAAGGCTGGTCTCGAACTCCTCGACTCAAGTGATTCTGCCACCTTGGCCTTCCAAAGTGCTGGGATTACAGGCATAAGCCACCGTGCCTGGCCAAGAATTTAATATTAAGATCCACAGTACTTCTGACCAGAAGTACTATGAAATATAGTCTTTGGGGGATGACATAATTCTCAACTCCAGAACAAGTTTAGATCTATATCTCTAAAATTAGTAGTAATTTCAAATATATCCATATATATGCCAGAAATTCCATATATATTACATACACGAACATGTTCTCACACATACACAAGAATGAATGAAACTTTGCCATTATTTGTGTCCATTCTAGTATATTAAACAGGCAAAGACATACTTCTTGCCTTGACCACTATTTTCTTTTTAAATAATAACCTATTCAAAAGCAGAAATTACATCTAGTATTTCTTTTTATCTTTAATTTTTGTGGGTACCTAGTAGATATATATTTATAAGGTACATTAGATGTTTTGATACAGGCATGAATGTGTAATATCAGGCATCAGGGTACATGAGGTATCCATCACCTCAAGCATTTATCCTTTGTGTTACAAACAATCCAATTATACTCTTTTAGCTATTTCTAAACGTACAATTAAATTATATCTGGCTATGGTCACCCTATTGTGCTGGCAAATACTAGGTCTATTCACTCTTTCTATTTTTCTTTTTATGGATGCATTAACTATCTCCATATTCCCATATCCCCACCACTACCTTCCCAACCTCTGGTAACCATCCTTCTATTCTCTATCTCCATTAGTTCAACTGTTTTAATTTTTAAGCTCCCACAAATGAATGAGAATAGGCGAAGTTTCTCTTTCAGTGCCTGGCTTATTTCACTTAACATAATGACCTGCAGTTCCATCCATGTTGTTGTAAATGACAGGCTCTCATTCTTTTTTTATGGCTAAATCGTACTCCATTGTGTATACGTACCACATTTTCTTTATCCATTTATCTGTTAATGGATACTTAGGTTGCTTCCAAATCTTGGCTATTGTGAATAGTGCTACAATAAACATGGGAGTGCAGTATATCTGCTATTTCTTTGATACCATCACACAGTAGTTGTTGAAGAAATATGGCCAATCTATTGACTTAAAAGCTGAGTAAAATTTTTCTACATTGCGATTTCTCATAAAACAAAGGATGGATATGAAAATAGGATTTATAATTCTTAAGTATTTCCCTTTTTTGATAATTGGCTTCCTCTTAAGAATTATGGTGCTTAGTTTTACCATAATGAACTATGAAATCAGAGCAAATTCAGTCTTCAAGTAAAGCAGCACCATGTCCCTTCATGAAAAATAAGTCTCCATAACAACCAAAAGAAAAGATACATAGCAGATGGTATTAAATAGAACATATTCGAAGCCTTCCAGCTCAAGTGCTTTTATGCAAATTGATCATTAATTTCCAAAGATGGATAAAGCTTTAAAAAATCATGTTTATATTCCACTGGAAAATAAAAATAAAAAATACCATCATGCAAACACCATAAGAAATAACCACTCTTGTGCACAAAGAAAAAGTGTTATTGAATTCCCTCTTATTTAGGTAGATAACCTGACTGGCTAAAGAACAGTTGAGTTCCAAAAGGCAAAGCACATGTGTTTCCAGCTACTCATTCACACAGGTTAATCAATATCCCTGATTCTCTTGACACCCACTAGCAAATATAATGATAAAGAATTAAAAAATAGAAACCTGTGAAAAATTAGTTTGCTTTCTAATGATAGCATATCTAAATCCTGGCATCTGTGGCCCCCACACAAGAAACAGTCATTATCCTAAGTCAGAGGAGTGGAATCAACTAAGGTTCTGCAAAACACCCCACTCAGATAGGATTACTATAACTACCATACTTTACAAGTGGTAACTGAAAAAAATAGAAAGGGATTTTGATTTGTAACCCTTTTACTTTATAGTACAAATCGTTAGTCCCAGAAAATTAATATGACAGGCCCATGTTCTTATAGTACATAGTCAAGGAACTCAGGTTCCCTCACTCTTTCGACTACATCACTATCTCTTTTCAAGGGTATTTTGTAAAGAGGAAAAATAAGTCCCAATAAAGAAGTTTCTTGTACTATATTCAAATGGATGATTTAGTATGGGTCTGAAATAGCTTCATATCTAATAATGTTAGACATCTTCAATTGGGCAATTATTTCCTGTGTTTGAGCACTTGAAGTCAACTAATCAAGCATAAACACGTTTGCACATAACTCAATCATACAATCTCTTGTTAGGAGAAGCACTAACTCACAGCATTTAAACAAGTACCTTAAAACTTCCTAAGGCTTAAGTTCTTAATTTTTAAAAATTCACAGCGAATCAACAATATGGAAAGAGTATCAATTCTATCTAAAACATAAGGTTGAGCACCATGTGAAAAACAAGGTAACAAAATAAACAGTCCTTGACCTAACGAATTTTCACATCTAGTTGCAGTTTTATACTGTGTTAGCTATCACTCAAAGATGCAGGCAAAAGAAAGTCACTTTCAGATATGTGAAGAATAAATAATATGTAAGTACAATGACATAAATTAGGTAGTGAAATACAGCTCTAAGTATGTATATGAAAATCTTTAAATTGGCCACAATTTAAAATAATTACATTTTAAATAGTCTACCTTTCAAAATCATTGGAGAAAAAATATAAAGACTCAGTGAAAACTAAATCTACAGCTTTAGATCATCCACAAACAGACAACCATCCACTTTACTTTATCTCAGATACTGACACAATATTGAAATGGGCAGGATCAGAGCTAGGACCCTTCAGTACACCAACAGAATCCTCCCTCAGGGTGACCAGATTCCTCCTAAAGGAATCTCTTATAAACGTAATCTCTTATAAGTGTAATTGAGCATCATAATTCTTAAGAGGAAGCCAATTATCAAAAAAGGGAAATACTTAAGAATTACAAATCCTATTTTCATATTCATCCTGTGTTTTATGAACAATTACAATGTAAAATTTTACTCAGCTTTTAAGTCAATAGATTGGCCATATTTGTTCAAGATCCTTGTGTAAGGATCTTGTGTAAGATCCTTTCTACTTTACACTTTCTACTGTTTTATCTTGTTTTTATTTTTTATTTATTTATTTATTTATTTATTTATTGAGATGGAGTTTCGCTCTTGTTGCCCAGGCTGGAGTGCAATAGTGCAATCTCGGCTCACTGCAACCTCCACCTCCCGGGTTCAAGTGATTCTCCTGCCTTAGTCTCCCAAGTAGCTGGGATTACAGGCACGCGCCACCACACCCAGCTAATTTTGTATTTTTTTTAGTAGAGATGGGGTTTCTCCATGTTGGTCAGGCTGGTCTCAAACTCCCAACCTCAGGTGATCCACCCGCCTCAGCCTCCCAAATTGCTGGTTACAGGCATGAGCCACTGTGCCTGGCCTATTTTATCTTCTTTAATCTCATGTAACTCTCACAACTCTGAGCAAGATATATACTCAGCAGCACTGCACAAAAACCCGTTTATCACCTGGCACAGCGTTCCCATCTCACCTAGTGTGATTGTTAATGCTGAGTGTCAACTTGGTTGGATCAAAGGATGCAAAGTATTGATCCTGGTTGTGTCTGTGAGGGTGTTGCCAAAAGAGACTAACATTTGAGTCAGTGGGCTTGAGAAGGCAGACCCACCCTTAAATCTGATGGGTACAATCTAATTAGCTGCCAATGAATATAAACCAAGCAGAAAAATGTGAAAAGACAAGACTGGCCTAGCCTCCCAGCCTACATCTTTCTCCCATGCTGGATGTTTCCCACCCTCAAATATCGAACTCCAAGTTCTTCAGTTTTGAGACTCAGACTGGCTGTTCTTGCTCAAGCTTGCAGACAGCCTATTGTGGGACCTTGTGATCATGTAAGTTAATACTTAATAAACTTGCCTTTATAAATAAGTCTATCTATCCTATTAGTTCTGTCCTTCTAGGGAATACTGACTAATCCACCTGGTTAATTAAGCCAGAACAAAAAGTCCTATTGCCAGTTTCAATAAAAAGAAGGAATAGTACCAGAAAGGGGGAGACTTGTAATTTACCCAAATATGAACACCAAAAGCACCTAATATTTTATCAGATAAATAAGTTCCCACTACCCAACTGAGCAAATAAGGACTTACAAAGGTTAGAGTGTAGTGGTTGGAGCATAGGCTCTTTGTGACAATGACCTGAGTGCAAATCCTGGGTCCAGCAAAGAGAAGCTGTGCAATCTGGGATTATTCACTCAATTTATCTGCACCTAAGTTTCTTCACGTATAAGTTGGGGGATAATTCCAGCACTTTGGGAGGCCGAGGCAGGCGGATCACCTGAGGTCAGGAGTTCGAAAACAGCCTGGCCAATAAGGCAAAACCCTGTCTCTACTAAAAATACAAAAAATTAGCCAGGTGTGGTGTTATACACCTGTAGTCCCAGCTACTTGGAAGGCTGTGGGAGGAGAATGGCTTGAACTCGGGAGACGGAGGTTGCAGTAAGCCGAGATCATGCTACTTCACTATAGCCTGGGCAACAATGCAAGACTCCATCTCAAAAAATAAAATTAAAAAATTAAGGAGCAGAAAAAAATAAATAAATTGGGGGATAACAACAGTACCCACATGTTGCAGAGGATTAAATCAATCAAACTGAATCCTTGGTATAGTGAGTTACTTTTTAGTAATTGAGCAATTACTGGGTGACTATTAATCACTATTATACATAATTCTGATTACTTCAATTAAATTGTCCAAGGCCATGTATTTAATAAGAAGTGGAGGAAAAAAGTTAACTTAGAACCAATGAATGCATGACTGGGGTTCCCTATACCATATTACCACCACGCACAATGCCTAATATTCCTAATTCATCTGCTTTTCCTTGTATGTAGCCCATATTTCTTCACCTTTGTAAAGAAATATCACGAGATGGATGTATTACTGAAGTCCAAATGTATTTGCTGCATTTTCCTGGCATGTCCAGCAGAGAGTTCAGTAACAAACATCTGTCAGATACTGGTCGTTTTTACAAAAACAATGTGCTGGGGAAATGCTCACATAGAACTTAGCAGGTGAAACTGTTCTGTTCTTCACCCATGAAAACATATTTGTCAAATTACCAAATAAACCAAAAACCAAAGCCCACACCTCAAGCATAGCACATTTATAGTACAAAGTGTGATAAAGGAACAGCCCAACAAAGGCAAAATTCACTTATATTTTGTGTTCATGAGGTCCTTTTAAGAATAAGAGGAAACCTCAACAATAAATGTTGCCTGCTAAGAAGATTAGCAGCTCACCTCTACCCACCTCCACCTCCAGGATGCATGTGCGACGCATTGTGTCACGCATTGTGTCACAGGCACAGCAGTAAAAAGGAGCAGTTCCTGATCTCCGAAGGATTTTAAGAGACTTGTGTTGCAACACCGGAGGACCAGCTTGACAATTCCAAGCATGGAGGCCACTAGAGGGACACAACCTTACTGAACAATGCCTCCACTTCACTGGCTGTGTCCTTCTGTGTTTCTTTTATAGTTTTAACAAAAGCAGATCACACCTAAAGGGGTGTGTGCACAGGTTTTAAAATACAGTATGTAGAGAGTGCTCAGAGTGTGGGAAAGCTAGCTGAGGTCAAAACTGTCTAGACGGCCGGGCGCAGTGGCTCACGCCTGTAATCCCAGCACTTTGGGAGGCTGAGGCGGGTAAATCACTTCAGGTCAGGAGTTTGAGACTAGCCTGGCCAAAATGGTGAAACCCCATCTCTACTAAAAATACAAAAATTGGCTGGGCCTGGTGGCGCATGCCTGTAATCCCAGTTACTCAGGAGGCTGAGACAGGAGAATTGCTTGAACCCAGGAGGCAGAGGTTGCAATAAGCAGAGATCCCACACTCCAGCCTGGGTAACAAAGCAAGACCTCATCTAAAAAAAAAAAAAAAAAAAAAAAAAACTGTCTAGACCTCTCTTTTAGTACATCACTCTCCCACACCATACATAACTCTCTATCTTCCCTCCCACATAATTACTTCCCACCAATCATAAACTATAAGAGCATTTGCATCTATCTCACCACTGTATTCCCAACATCCAGCCAGTTTCTGGAATTTGGAAAGCGCTCAATCAACAGTTGCTGACTGAAGGGTGGTCAGAAGGAGGTGGCCCACTGAGACCAGAGGGACTGGCATAGTGGAGGGCTGGGATGAGGATAAAGCAGCACAAATTTGGCAGCTCAAAGCTGTAGTAAGAGCTCAAAGCTGTGCCTATCTTTCCCTAGTTCTAGTCATTGTTGCAAGGCAAGATCCAGAGGTACAAGCAACAAATGGAAATGCTGAGAAGCTTCAAAGGACCAGGGCAAAGATCCCCGTGAGTAACAGAGCTGACTTACTTAGCAAGAGTGGTCCGTGTTTAACTCTGGTACCTTACAGAGTAATGGAAAAACACTGCAAGAGTTGAGAGCACGGAAATGACTTGCCAGGAGACTAGGGTTTTTAGTGCAATTGTTCTGATGCCCTGATTGATCATTCTTCTAGAGCTGCCTGGAGCAGACAGTGGTTTTTACAAATTATTTTGGCTTGAGTAGAAAATTTAGTCTCTTTTGTTAAAACAATGTGTTCTGTAAAAACCGTCTGGCTTTTTTTCCTTAACTTAAAATTTCTCTACGAAGAACAACAAACAACCTAAATGCTCAACAACAGGAAAATGATTAAGTACTCCATCCAATGGAATACCATATAGCCATTCAAAATGTTGTCTTTGAGTAATAGTTGATAAGATATAGAAAATAGTCATAATAGGCCGGGCGCGGTGGCTCACGCCTGTAATCCCAGCACTTTGTGAGGCCCAGGCAGGTGGATCACGAGGTCAGGAGATCGAGACCATCCTGGCTAACACGGTGAAACCCCATCTCTACTAAAAGTACAAAAAACTAGCCAGGCATGGTGGTGGGCGCCTGTAGTCCCAGCTACTCAGGAGGCTGAGGCAGGAGAATGGTGTGAACCTGGGAGGCGGAGCTGGCAGTGAGCCGAGATCGCGCCACTGCACTCTAGCCTGGGCGACAGAGCAAGACTCTGTCTCAAAAAAAAAAAAGAAAAAAGAAAAGAGTCATAATAGAATGTTAAGTAGAAAAATGAGGATATAAAATTGCACATAAAGTAGGAAGCATCACACTGACTAGATTTTTTAAAGACTGGAAGAGAATGTTACCTCTTGGCACTGAGATTGTAAGTGGTTGGTGTACAAATTCTCTACTTTCCATTGTCTACAGTGAAGATATTTTATTATAACAAAAAAGTTATTTATTATTAAAAGAATGATACCTGATAAGAATAATCACCTTCCTGATACAAGTTAACTAACAGTGTCAGACTGAAAGTTGCAAGCGTATAACTCCAAAATCCTTTCTGGTGGTGCACAGGGAAAAAAAAAATCAGCTGAAAGCAAAACTTACCAATCAACCTGTTTAGTCTCCTATAAATAGGGTTCAGGCACTAGTACAACAGATCTTGGAGGAAAGATAATCTTTCTAGTTGAAATACACACCTACAAAAAGGAGAATGATGCTGGGGACAACTTAATTATGGCACTTTATATTGCACCACAGCAATAAGTGATGGATTATTTTGTTTCTAAATCTTCCCTTTCATATCTGCTCTGTGAAATATTTCTGGGAAACCAGATCAGAATCACAAGGCCTTGGACACTAACGCTTTTACTTGAGAACACTGCATAAATTATTGATGATACAGAGGCTGCACTGTGTTCAAAGAGTCTGCAGCAGATGAAAAGCTTTTATTTTGGTAAGAAGCAAGAGAATGGGAATAAAAACATGTGGGTGGCTAGACTCTGCTAAGGGTTGCCAACCTTCAAATTTCCTTTGGCCTTTGTTGCGTGTCCTTCTCTATTTCCTTCAGATAATTTATGTCGGCTAATGGTACTCCCATACACCCCATTCCTCAAGTTAGGAACTTGGGACTCATCCTTGATTTCTCTGTCTCCCTCACTCCCCACACCCAATCCAACAAGCTCCATCAGTTCTACCATCCAAGTATGATCTGAACGAACCCTCTCTTTCTCTCCACCTTGACCATCCTAGTCCAGGCCACCATCATTTCTCATCTTACACAAGGACTTCCTAGCGGTCTCCTGCTTCCACTCCTGCTCTATTCCCTCCAGCCCACTTTCCATATAATACAAACACTGGACCCTGTTGAGTTTTAAAACTCTTCAGTGTCTTCCCATGCATTCAAAATAAAGCCCAGATTCCACACCATGGATATGAGCCCCTGTGTGACCTGGCCCTTGCCTCTGTTTCTTTCTGAACAGACAAAGATCAAGCTCTTTCCCTCTCAGGGCTTCTGCACATGCTGAGCCCCTCTCTGTAACACTCTTCCTTCACAAGCCTGACTTCCTGGAAGCCTACACCTTGAATCTCAGCTCCTCAGAAATGCTTTCTCTGACCACCTTATCTGCGTTAAGAGAACAATTAGCCTCGATCTCTGCACCCTATTAGGTAAATACATATGTGTTGCCTATTTGTTTGTTGTCTGCTATATCCATTAAACTATAAGTTCCATGACAGAAGGAACCATTTCCATCTTGTTCACTGTTGTATCTCTAGCATCTAAACACAGTATGTTTTAATGAAATGAAGAATACTTGGTTTCATCTGTAATTTGTAGTATTTCTACAAGTACAGTTGACCCTTGAATCACAAATTTGAACTGTGTAGGTCTGTTTATACACAAATTGTCTGCAATAAACATATTGGAAAAAAATTTGGAGATTTACAAAAATTTGAAAAACTCAAACCGCATAGCCTGAAAATATTTTCTTTTTTTTTTTTCGAGACTCTGTCCCCAGGCTGGAGTGCAGCGGCTGGATCTCGGCTCACTGCAACCTCCCGGGTTTGAGTGATTCTCCTGCCTCAGCCTCCCAAGTAGCTGGGACTACAAGCGTGCACCATCACGCCCAGCTAATTTTTACAGTTTTAGTAGAGATAGGGTTTCACCATGTTGGCCAGGGTGGTCCCGATCTCTTGACCTCATGATCCACCCGCCTTGGCCTCCCAAAGTGCTCGGATTACAGGCGTGAGCCACCGCACCCAGCCTCAAAATTTTTAAGTTAGGTTATGTGTCATGAATGCGTAAAATATATAGAGACGGTAGTCTAAATAAAATATACACAAATCTATTATAAAAAGTTAAAATTTATCAAAACCTACACACACAAACACAGACCATACATGGCACCATCTGCAGTCAGGAGAAATGTAAACAATTGTAAAGATGCAGGATGAAATCAGAGCTGTATAAAATTAACTGTAGTACATGCTGTGCTACTGTAATAATTTTGTAGCCACTTCTGTTGCTATTGAGACGAGTTTGTTTGGAGGATTGGCTTAAAACAACATGTGACACTAATCATCTCCATGGGAGCAGTCTGTCTCTCCAGTGAACTGCTCATCACAGCAATAAGTGCTCTCTCACACGTCTGGCATATTTATTTTATTTATTTATTTTTTTGAGATGGAGTCTCGCTCTGTCGCCTAGACTGGAGTGCAGTGGTACAATCTTGGCTTGCTGCAACCTCTACCTCCCGGTTTCAAGTGATTCTCCTGACTCAGCCTCCTGAGTAGCTGGGACTACAGGTGCCCACCACCACACCCAACTATATATATATTTTATATTTTTAGTAAAGACAGGGTTTCACCTTGTCAGCCAGGATGGTCTAAATCTCCTGACTTCATGATCCGCCTGACTTGGCCTCCCAAAGCGCAGGGATTACAGACATTGAGCCACCAGGCCCAGCCAGGTCTGGCATATTTTTCATCACATTTAGTACAACACTGTAAACTTTAATAACACCAGGGAACTCATATGAAGTGCCACTAGTGATGCTGGAAATGACCCCAAGAAGCAGAGGAAAGTCATGACATTACAGGAAAAAAGTGAATTGTTTGATATATGACTGAGGTCTCCAGCTGTGGTTGCCCACCATTTCGAGATACGTGAATTGGGAGTAAGAATCATTGTAAAACAAAGAAAATGAAATTTGTGAAGCTGTCACTACAGCTATGCCAGCAGACACAAAACGCATACACTTTTTGCAAAATATCTTTTTATCTCCTATTGAAAATGCAGCTTTTATGTGGGTGCAGGATTGCTATAAGAAAGGCATACCTGTGGACTATAGTATGATTTGAGAAAAAGTAAAGTCGTTACATGACAACTTAAAGCAAAAGGAAGATGAAAGATCTAAAGTTGGGGAATTTAATGCTAGCAAATGATGGTTTGATAATTTTAGAAAGAGGTTTGGCTTAAGAAATGTCAAGATAACAAGAGAAGCAGCTTCTGCCAACCAAGAGGCGGCAGATGAGTTCCTAGGTGCCATTAAGCAAATCATTGAAGAGAAAGGATTCCTACCTGAACAGGTTTTCAATGTAGACGAAAGTGCCCTATTCTGGGGGAAAAAATGCCACAAAGGACATTAGTAAGGAAGAGAAGGAATCACCAGGATTTAAGGAAGAGACAGGCGAATTCTACTGTTCTGTGCAAATGCAGTTGGGTGTATGACCTAAACTGCCCCTACCTATAAAGCTGCCGATGCCCAAGCCTTGAAGGGAAAAGATAAACACCAGCTGCCAGTTTTTTAACTTTACAACAAGAAGGCCTGGACAATGACAACTCTTTTTCTGGATTGGTTCCATCAATGCTCTGTTCTTGAAGTCAGGAAGTACCTGTCAATAAAAGACTGCCTTTTAAAAGTTCTTTTGATATAGGACAATGAAGTGGTCTACTTGCCTCCAAACACAGTGTCTCTAATTCGGCCTCTAGATCATGGGATCATAAAGACCTTTAAGGCTCATTACACACAGTACTCTATGGAAAGGACTGTCAGTGCTATGAGGAAAAACCCAACAAAGAGAACATAAATGAAAGTCTGGAAGGATTATACCATTGAAGATGCTATCACTGTTACAGAAAAAGCAGTGAAAGCCATCAAACCTGAAACAATAAATTCCTGCTGGAGGAAACTGTGTTCACATGTTGTGCATGACTTCCCAGAATTTACGACAGAGCCTATCAAGGAAACCATGAAAGAGACTGCAGATATGGCAAAAAGGAGCAGGTGGGGTGGGGTGGGTAAAGGGTTTCAAGATACGGATCTTGGAGAAATTCAAAAGCTAACAGACACCACACGAGACGAATTAAACAGAAGGCAATTGGATAAAGATGAATGCTTCCAAACCAATGCCAAATGATGAAGAGGACATAGAAATGCCAGAAAACAAACTGACATTAGATAATCTACCAGAAGATTCTGATTATTCAAGACTGCTTTGGGCTTCTTTTACAACATGGACCATTCTATGATCTAGACGCTGAAACTTGCAAATTGGTACCATATACAAACATTTTTAGATAAATGACAAAGCAAAACTTCAGACAGAAATTACGATGTATTTCTGTAAAGTTATACAGAATGTCCCTGCCTCTCCTGCCTCCCCTTTCACCTCCTCCATCTCTGCCACCCCTGAGACAGCAAGATGAACCCCTCCTTTTCCTCCTCCTTCTCAGCCGACTCAACGTGAAAATGAAGAAAACCTTTGTAATGATCCACTTCCACTTAATGAACAGTAAATATATTTTCTCTTCCTTATGATTCTCTTCATAACATCTTTTCTCTACCTTATTTTGAGAATATAGTATATAATACTTATACAAAATATGTATCAATTGACCATTTAGGTTACCAGTAGGGCTTCCAGTCAAGTAGGCTACTAGTAGTTAAGTTTTGTGGGAGCCAAAAGTTATATTCAGATTTTTGACTGCACAGACGTTAGCGTCCCTAACCCCTGCATTGTTCAAGGGTCAAATGTATATTAATAGTGCAAGACACAGAAAATAAATCCCTGACTTCCAAGCTGATTTCTGAAGTCATTGTTTACTTCTGCATTGAATTTCTCAACATGCCCTCTCAGGCCAATTTCTAGAATAAAAATTTGGCATGGAGACTTATAACCACGAAAAACATCCCCAGCCTCCAAACACCTGGTATTAAGCTAGCTAACCTAGCCTCAAATGTCACAGACTTCACATTACATCTATTTAATCTAAATCCTTTAATTATTGCCAGGCTAGCAAGCTATCTGACAATGCACAGAGTATAAACGGCCAGACACTAGATTAATGTAAAATTGGATTGCAGCTAGACATGTACATTTGCATGGTTCTAAAATTTCCCTAGAGGACCCTCTAAATATTATTCTATCACATGAATACCCACATCACAGGGCCCTCCAGACAGATTCTGGGCAGGATTCAGTTCTTACAATCAAATGCTCTATTTGGTAAAACAATCCATCTCATAAACAACAAAGTTGTCACTGCCTGTAATTAAGTCATTCTGATGAAACACAAAATTCCCAGGTTCCAACTGTTTCCTCTTTCATAATAACAGTTTCTAAGTCCTCTTTGCTTAAATGTTTAACATTTTCAACTCACAACTTCAAATGGGGCTTTACCTAGGGAAAAAAGACGAGCGTAGGAATCATTCTGAAGGCTGAACCCATAAGAACATCAAAAACCACGGGCTTCCCTGGTTTTTAATGACTGATGTCCTTAGTTTAGTATTTCGTTCAATGTATCCAATGCAATGTAGATCCAAGACCATATAGTACAAATACTAACTCCTCTAGAAAACTTTGCTGTAATTATATATATTTATTCAATGTTTAATATGTGGCAGGCTCTGTCATTAAATCCTCCTGGCAACACTGTTAGGTGAGTACAATATTATCTTACATTTCACAGATGAAGAAGAGGCTCAGAGAAGTAAATAATTTAACATTAAACCTGCAGTAAATGTAAGGACTGGGTTTTGAACCCATTAAGTCCATGCACTTCATAACTACTTTATAGCCATGAATACATGAAGGAGCGCCTCATCTACAGAGAATTGCTGAGGTGTCATTAGACTTTTATCAGATTATACCTGTCATTCTTCCATGTTTAAATTCTAAATCCCTAGGTGTTTCCATTACCCATTATTGCACAAATCACCATTACGTCATAAAATAAACATTTACTTAGTATATGGTATAGTCTAGGCCCTGTCCTAGGCATTGGTAAAACAAAGAATAGAAGAAAGCCCCATTTGTGGTAGACTAACTAGAACATAGTACAGGAATAACAGGTGGTACTGTGTGGGAGCAGCATGCAGTGACCCACTATGTCCCTGAGAGAAGCTAAAAAAGGCTTCATGGAAGTAACACACGAGCTGGAATGCCAAGGACAAAGCATAGATTCTCCAAGCAGAAAAGGGAAGAAAAGGCATTTCAGTTAGAGGGAAAACACTTTGCAGAGGTGTGAAACTGCAAGCATATGGTCTTTTAGATGAAAAGCAAGACTTCATAGAGAAGTTGGAGTTGGTAGTGTCCCAGAGGAGACAGAAAAACGAAGTCTTGCCTGACAGGCTGAATACAGACAGGGAAGGGTCTTATATGCTGCAGGAAGGGAACAGGGCTCACCCTACAAGTGATGGGGGAGCTGTTAGAAAAGCAACATGACAGAGTGAAAAGAAATACCACCAACAAACGGATATGGTCTGACTCTTCCTTATACTACTTACAGGGAAGCTGGTTTTCAGCAAGGTACATAATTTCCCTAAACCACAGTTTCCTCATCTGCAAAACACAGATAGATAACAATCCTCATGGGATTGTTGTAAGGTGTGAATGAATACATTATCGCTTTATATGAAACATCTGGTATAAAACAACTGCTCAACACATGCTGGTTGTTTTCACCACTGGGGGTTACAACCTCTCTAGAACTTGATTTCCCTTTAACTGAAAGGTAGAAATCCTAAAAAGGTAGAATCCACTAAAACCTTGAAAGCCAGAGATGGTTCCTATATCCCTCAATCTCAGCACAGAGTTTAATACTTTGTGAGTAAATTTATTCATTCCACAGGTTTTATTGGTCAGCAACAATGTGCCAGGTCTTGACCTAATGCCAGGCATACAATGTGCCAAGCAGACAAAAACCCTTGTCCTTGTGGAGCTTTCATTTGGGAACGGGAGGCTAGAAGGTAGGGAAGATAGATAATATGCATTAATAGGTAAATTGTATGATCTATTAGAGGGTGGTAAGTGCAATGGAGGCAAATTAAATAGGGTAAGAGAGATAAGGAGTGCTAGCAAGTAGGATGGTCAGGGCAGGCCTCATTGAGAAGGTACCGTTTGCTCAAAGACTGAAAGAAATATGCCGTTTGCTCAAAGACTTAAAGAAATAAGGGAATGAGCCATGCAGATACGGAGAAAGAACATTCCAGAAAGGGGGACCATGAAGCGCAAAGACCCTAAGGCAGCAGTGTACCTGGTATATCCAAGGATAGCACGCAGGCCTATGTGACTAGAGCTGATTAGGAAGAGGGAATTACTATGGAAGGTAACATCAGAGAGGTATCACGGCCAGATCTGCTAGGGCTCTAATTCTGAGGGTGATGGAAAGCTACTGGAGGGTTTAAGCAGAAGAGTGACAAGGTCTGACTGGAGTTAGAAAAAGCTCTGCCTGATGGGAAGCAAAGGTGAAGACAGCGTCACCAATTATAAGACCTCTGTAGTAATCCAAGCAGAAGATGGTGTCTTGGACCAAGGTAGTAATGGTGGAGGCAATGGTGATACATTTGAAGGTAAAGCCAACAACACTTACTGGCAGTGCATGTGGAGTGTCAGAAATAAAGGAGTCATGGATAACCTCAAAATATTTGGTCTCAATAACTAGAAGGATGGAGCAGCCACAACCTGAGAAGGTGATGACTGGGTGAGTAGTAGTCGGGAGACGCATTAGAAATCAGTTTTGGAAAACATCTCACATATAGTATTTGTGGGACATCCAGCTGAAGATGTTGACTAGGCAACTGAGTGAGCAGGTTTGAGCTCAGAGAGGTCTAGACTAGAGATATGAATTTGGGAGATGTCTGCAACTATATGGTGTTTAGAGAGGTGAGACTAAATGAATGAACAGCATTAACTTTGAAGTCACAGGACCCTGGGTTTGACTCTTGGCACTGACAACAGTGTCAGTGTGTGACCTTATACAAGCATCTTTAAATTTTTTCTGA
The DNA here is from genome assembly GCF_024542745.1 of Macaca thibetana thibetana. NCBI lineage: Eukaryota > Metazoa > Chordata > Mammalia > Primates > Cercopithecidae > Macaca > Macaca thibetana. Next base: position 42,180,540 of record NC_065580.1, read on the forward strand.
ATTCCTTTTCCCCTGAATTAAATAGTATGATAAAACCCCTACCTTAGGGGCCAAGGTAGGCTGATCACTTGTGGTCAAGAGTTTGAGGCCAGCCTGGACAACATGGTGAAACCCCATCTCTACTAAAAATATTTTTAGGCCAGGCGTGGTGACTCATGCCTGTAATCCCAGCACTTTGGGAGGCTGAGGCGGGTGGATTACAAGGTCAGGAGATTGAGACCATCCTAGCTAACATGGTGAAACCCCGTTTCTACTAAAAATACAAAAAAATTAGCCAGGCGTGGTGGCGGGCGCCTATAGTCCCAGCTACTTGGGAGGCTGAGGCAGGAGAATGGCGTGAACCCGGGAGGTGGAGCTTGCAGTCCACCGAGATCGTGCCACTGCACTCCAGCCTGGGCGACAGAGCAAGTCTCTGACTCAAAAAAAAAAAAAAAAAAAAAAAAAAAAAAATTAAAAAAATTAGCTAGACATGGTGGTGCACACCCGTAATCCCAGGTACTCGAGAGGCTGAGGCACAAGAATCGCTTGAACCCAGGAAGCAGAGGTTGCAGTGAGCCGAGCTCATGCCACTGCACTCTGTCTCGAAGAAAACACCTACCTGAGGGATTTACATGAATACACAAAGCACCTAGAAGGTATCTAGTACATGATGAGCTTTCAAATGATGCTGACTTTATCAGACTTTTAAGCAAATGAGTGATGCTAACAAGTTTGTTTTGTTAGAAAGATACCCTCACGCAAGCCAATCCCTGCCACTAAAATGAAACATTCCATCAAATATGTAAATCAAAACTGCTAACAATCCCCTTTCTTATCTTTATGAAGCCAAAGAAAAAAGACATCTAAGAGAAAAAGAAAGGGAAAAGATAAGTGTTTGAGAACCAATCCCAGGGATGTGTACTGAGAAAGAACAATGTAGGTTGAAAACTAACAAGAGGCAGAGTGGTTCAAGATGCAGAGTAAGTCCTGGTCTTAGTAGTCCCTAATAAGAGTGTGTCCCCTCAAAAACTCTCTGACCCTAAAAAATGCAAATGTAATTAAGGAAAATTGGCTAAAAAGTTAAGAAATACAGATCATCATCTTCATCCTCAGGCAAAACAGGCATTAATACTCAACTGGAATCTCTGCAACTGAGAATGGAAATAACACTTGCTATCTCACAGGGGTGTGGTGATGTTATTTTGCAAGTTTGGACTTAAAAATTAATAGCACTAATAATAAAATCTGAGGAGTTGAAGTAACATTTATTAAATAATCTGAGGGAATGCAATGAATAGGAGGGAAATAATCTGAGGGAATATGAAATAATCTGAGGGAATTGTCTTATGATGGCATAGACAATCACTTCTTCACTTGGGAGATGAGGTCAGGCTCCCTTTAGATTCCATTCATGACAAGCTTTCATTGGTTAAAGTCAATTAAAAAACACAGGAAACTCCCTGACCTCTTCTGAGAAGGCTTGTTGACTTGGGAATATGAGGCAGTTATCACAAAAGTAATATATGTTTAATTAAGTAAATATTTCTTGACCTGAAAATTTAATTTGTCTCAAACATATGACTTCTTCAAATAGCAGATAGAATTTTCTTAGGCCACAATGGAAAAACTGAAAAGGAATAATCTCAAAGGTCCCAGCAACACATACCAATGTTTGCTTCATTAGTCATTATTTTCATCAACACCAATTTCTAACAACAACTCTAAGACTATAAAGCATAAATAATTCATCTTTATTCCTCCACTGGGAGGCTTTAAGTCAAAATAAAAAATTACTAAGACTGAATACATTTTCCTCCTCCAAATTGCTGTAATCAGACATGAGGAAGTACAGAACTAGAAAATATCAAGGTATTCCAAAGATTATTAATAGCATGTGTTTTGTGATGATTCAACGAAAACTCATTATTACATGTCTATTTAATCCTTTATAGATTACTACATTAGTTCTAAAACAAAAAGGTGAATTGTTTTATGTGTTGCAATGAGGTTCAAAACATTACTTAATCCATTCCTAAGCAATTATATTGAAAACTTCAAGTAAAAAAATTATGTATGAATTACAATCATGATGAAAGAATATATACAGAGTGGAACCGCTGTGCTAAAATATATTATATAGTTAACATAAAGGACCTAGAGATTATGTCAAATCTCATTTTAATATTTAATTGCATGAATTTTTCCTTAAAAAAAGGAAAAAAACCTCTAACTGGATCAAAGATTCAAAAGTAAAAAAGGAAAGCACAAAAGTACTAGAAAGAAATATGGGAGGTCTATATATTTTTTAAAAATCTTGGAGAAGGCAAGTCACAAAACAAAAGCCATAAATGAAAAATTTATAAATCTGACTACATAAAAATTGTAAATGTCTACAAGAGTGAAGAATGCCATAAAGAAAAAGACAAATTGAAGAACTCTACTGGCAATCATGCCACCATGTTTGGAATTATATTTAACAGGGAATAAAGACAGAGTGACACCCCGTCTAATCTCTGTCTTTTAATATCTTATACTTCCCACTTCATTATAATTAATAATCAAGGTACACTCTAGCCCAGAAAGAGGCTATAAAACAGTATAAATTGGATGACTCTTTTGGAGAGTAATTTAGTAATTTTACCTTTAAATTTATTTTGGGGAATTTCTGCTGCAAATATATTTGTGTATATTCACAAAGACTTGTAATAGCCCAAACTGAAAAAAGCCTAGTAGTTCCATCAATAGAGAATTATTTAAATAAACTGTAGTATGGTCATACAAAAGACTACTAGAAGCTGTTTTTAAAAAGAAGGTAATTGATCTAAACATAGTCTCTACACCTTTTTTAAACACTTGATTAAAAAAGCAAAAACAACAATATAAAAGTGTGGACTGTAAACTCTTGTTTGTGTAAAATAAAGAGGAGAAAATACATATGTGTATTTATTATGCAGAATATTTCTGAAAGGTTATGTAAGGTCATCCACATTTCTTGGCTTGTGGCCCTCTCTCTCCATCTTCAAACCCAGCAAAGGCAGGTTGAGTTCTTCTCATATCGCATTACTCTGACCTCTTCTTCTGCCTTCCTCTTCGACATTTAAGGACCCTTGTGATTATACTGAGCCTACCTGGATAATTCAGCATAATATCCATATTTTAAAATCAGTCTATTATCAACCTTAATTCTGCCTGGTTTAAACCCTAATTTCCCTTTGCCATTTAATGCAACATATCCACAGGTTCCAGAGATTAGGACATGGACATAGAGATCTTTTGGGGCCATTACTGTGTTTACCACAGGTATGGGTACACAGTTCAGGGAAAGGGGCATTCTTATTTTTCTTTAAGGTAAAATATGCCTTATTGAAATACCCTATACGGCTATTTTAGGAAAATACAAACACAGATATGCAGAGAGAAGGGGCATTTATATGTGAAAAGTGATCTTATATATGGATATATAAGATAGATGTCAAAAGTAATAAAGCAAATGGGGAACAATTCATAGGAAAACATGAAAAAGAAGAAAACATTCCAGTTAGCACCAAGCATTAATCAAATAATTTCTCCCAGTAGCAACCACTTTGCAGACCTTCATTCTTTGCTAATATTAATTCTTTAAAAGTATCCATACCACTGTCTTATAGCTCTGGCTAATTTAGTGACTGTAACATGATTTTTTGGCACTAAACATCTCCAGGCTTCACTGGAAGAGAAAAGCAGAACACTCCAGTAATAGCAGAATTTGCAATGAATAACCAATCAATCTGCTTGCTCATCTACTAGAATTACACTCATTGTCAGTGTAGAAAAATGAACATGCGGTAAAGATTCAATTCTACATTGCCAGATGACACATCTCTAAACTCCTTAAATGAAAATCAGCTGATACCCTTGCACAACCATTACTCAGACTTTCTTGTTCATGTTCAGGGTCCTCACACCACAAGGCTGATACAGCCCTGAAGGGGCTGTTCCCCAGAGAAATCCTTAAACATTCTAGAAAGCACCATCTACTAATTGTAACTTTTACTCAATCCAGAGAAAAGGAAAGCGAAGGGGTAGATAGTGAAGGACGTAGGGAAGAAGAGAGGCAAAAAGAAAGGTGAATAATAAGGTTTGATAGGATGTGTATGTGTGTAGTTCCATGGAATAAGTTCTGCAGAATGAAATTAGTAAAGAATATTCTACAAGACAATAGATTAATTCAGAGTTAATTGTGGACCCTTTTGGCAATGGCATTATTGCATAGATTATTCTAAATGCAAATATGGAAGCCTAAATATATCAGCAACTTGTCCTCCCAGTAGTGATTTTTCCCAAGAGGAATTGGACCAATCAGCCCTTCATAGTGACAAACAAGTACAACTAGACCCAGTGATAAAGACATGAATTGGATCACTAGATAAATCTTTAAAAAGTTTTACCTATGACCATCCCCTAAAGAATTACTATGAAGCAACCTGCTCAGTTGAAATGTGCTGCCCAGAGAGGGTATTTACTATGCGATCAGCAAATATATACCGACCCACTAAACGTACTGAGCACTTTGGAAGGCAGCATATTAGGGGATTTACACTATATGTAGATATACAGGTATCTGTAAAAGGGTGTGCATGTGTGTGTGTGTGTGTGTAATTTAGTGAATGTTTCTAGTACTTTTTTTTTTTTTTTTTTTTTTGACATAGTTTCGCTCTTTTGCCCACGCTGGAGTGCAGAGGCTGCAATATCGGCTCACTGCAACCTCTGCCTTCCAGTTTCAAGCGATTCCCCTGACTTAGCCTCCCGAATAGCTGGGATTACAGGCGTCCACCACCACGCCTGGCTAATTTTTGTATTTTAGTAGAGAGGGGGTTTCACCATGTTGGCCAGGCTGGTCTCGAACTCCTGACATCATGATCTGCCCGCCTCCGCCTCCCAAAGTGCTGGGATTACAGGCATGAGCCACAGCACCCAGCCTCTAGCTCTGTCTTTAAAGCAGAGTGCCCTGCTCAAGAAATGGAAGACTTTGTGATGATTAGTAACATCCAAATTCTACCTGACTGAATTTCTTACAATGAACTGTTTTCACATGCAAGCATGATGGCTTTTCCTGGGCTCTTCTAGCTTCCATAACAGATTATTTCCCTTGGGACACCTGTCCAAGATTTGCAAGATACTTGGCCAGGCAAGACAGTCTGGTTTGTGAGATAACTTCTACAGAAGAGGTGGGACAGCTGGCCCAGAATGAGTTCAAGTCAGACTTACTAAGATCACAGCCTAAGCAAGGGTGCTACACACCCTACTGTGAAGTACTGAGGTGCAGTGTAGGGAGGAAGGATTTGTTTTCAGCCACCTTAACGTAAAAAACACAAATTTTTAAAAATAAAATGAAAACATGTATTTTTCCTACATAACAGGCAGAAAGCAAATGATATTATTGCATTCTTCCATGTCCTTACAAATTCAGAGTTTGCATAATTTTTTTTATTTTTTCACTTTTGCAGACAGGGTCTCACTCTGTGCCCAGGCTGGAGTTCAGTGATGCCATCAGGGCTCACTGTAACCTTGACCTTTCAGGCTCAAGTGATCCTCCGGACCACAGGTACATGAGACCATGCTCAGCTAATTTTTTTATTTTTAGGTAGAGACAGGGTTTCCCTATGTTGCCCAGGCTGGTCTTGAACTCCTGGCCTCAAGCAATCCTCCTGCCTTGGCCTTTCAGAGTTCTGGGATTACGAGCATGAGCCATCATACCCAGCCAATATTTTAAAATATATAGCAAAGAAGTACAGATTTCCAACATAACCTGGTAATAGCAACCAGGTATCTTAAAGTTTGGCAAGCCTTTTGGCCTCCAATTCTAGTTCCAGGAATGTATCCTAAGGACAAAAGCATGGCTACGTGCAAAGATTTAACCTTAAGAATGTCTGCCACATCTATTTATGGAGAAAAAAATGCAAAAAGAAAACCTAAGTAACCACTCAAAGGATTAGCTAAAAAAATATGTTTCAAACTACAACAAAGTATTCTGTGGCTGTTAAATTCAGTATTATGGTAAAGTATTTACTAAATATTATTAAATGAAAAAAGGCAGATTGCAAGTAATATATACAAAATAATATCCTTTTACACAAATCACTCAAAAACTGTAAGACATATTAACAGAAGATATCATTGAGCGGAAGGATTTGTATGTTATTAATCATAAAATCTTCCATTTCTTGAGCAGGGCACTCTGCTTTAAAGATAGAACTAGAAACGTTTACTAATTTTATACACATACTCCCCCCTTTACATATATCTGTATATTTACCTATAGTATAAATCCCCTAATACACTGCCTCCCAAGTGCTTGATACATGTTTACCCACATTTATACTTATATGACTATGCATTCAACACTTACTGTATGTGGAGCACTGTACTAAGCATATATTTACATATGCTATCTCATTTACCTTTACAGCAAGTTTATCGGCAGAATACTGTCCTCAATTGAAAGATTATAAAATTGCCCAAGATCACTAGCCCAGTCAAGGGCAGAACCAAAATCAATCCCAATCTGTCTGACTTCATAGCTCAGACCCTTCTTTTTCTTCTTCCTTCCTTTTTTATTGGTATTGTTTAAGACATCTACAATGAAAATGAACTCCGACATGTTTTATTATTTTAGACACTGGAAAGATTAAAATGGTATTGTGTTCTAAAAAATAGCTCTTACCCTAGCCGTAAGAAATGAAAGCATCACTAGGTGTTAATCAATACCCAACGCAGAAAAAGTAGTATTAACAAGGTAGACTAAAACTGCCCTGCATAGGTTAAGGCAGGAGCCAAGAGTGAACAAGCCTTTCCCAGCAGTAGGAACTATCACAAACCCTACCATTTGCTGTGGTTATTTAGTGTACTGGGAGTTTTTGCCATTAGCTTGGGAATGATCTTTAGTAATGAAGATGACTCCAGGAAAATTACAGAAAATTATTCTTTAAAAAGTTATCACATCGGATCTATATTTTTAGTGTCAAACATCTACCATCAGATATTTTTCAGTTAAGGCTATAGCAATAGGAAGTCCAGGCCCTTCTCCTAAGCAGTCCCCTGTAAAGAACACAGGTTATATCAAGATATCACTCATCAACATCTCCACACATTGAGCACAATTATCTGGACCAATTATTTCACCGCAGATTTAAATTATTTCCCAAAGAATTCATTTGCCATTGAGAAGAGAGCTTACAGGTTGGCAAGCAATTAGCTAAACCATAATGTCAGATACCGGATTTAATTCTATCCAGAAGCAATTTCACAAAATTCAAGATGATGCTATTCGCCATATAATCAGAAGTCTCATTTGATCCCTCACACATTCAGAAGCATAGGCTAGCAGTAAAAGACCTTGGGGAACACGAGAACAATAGAAAAAAAAATCATTATGTGCAACACAATGTGCCGAACATATAATGGATCATTTTAATCGTTTCATGAAAACTGAATAAAACATATTCCCACCAGCCCCAATAGGATAATGTGAAAAGATCATAGCACTCCCGTATCTTGATTCTGAAAGAAAAAGTCTATTTGTAACTCAGGTTACGAGGTGATGGTAGATGCTATGGCCAACATTTTTGGATCAGTCTTTTGCCATTAGCTTGTCTGTTTTGTACCTCATTCTGATTTATTGCATTTGACTGCCTTCTTTGTTGAAATGGCATTGTAACATCCTTTCCTCATCACCCTGAAATTGCCTCTCCTTGGGAAGCTTTTGTGGTAGGACTGTGCATTAAGGGCATAACATAAAAATGTAATGCTGTATATTTTCATACAAAATACAAGGTCACAGGACCTTCCTCCCAAAGGCTAAATTATCCTAATCACCAGTATAAAATACCAACGTTTAGGGGGAAGGCTGCCTCACAAAACGTGGCTCAGGCAATTGTTCCAGCTGCCCATGCGACTTCCGTGGCAGCTCTTCAGGGCAGAGCTGCTCTCTCCACTTGTACTGCCAGCATTCATAGAGCCACAATGCTGGGTCCAACCTGTGACTTTTTACTTGTGTTAGAGAAGGAGGAAGCTTATTATGAAGCACACCTGCTGAATTCAGTAAGAGGCCTTTAGGCTGAAGTGCTGAAAGGAAAAGAAGTCTGAAACTGTTATCACACCTACTCATACCCCTAGGAAAAGATTTGAAACTGAGTTTAGGTTGAGAGATTCAGGCAACTGGGGCTTTCTAACAAATGCAGGGCATTTATGGTTATGCAAATATCTCATAATACCAAGTGGGCAGCCAAATCCAAAAGTATATGATATCACATCATACCATATGTATATGATATATCATACCATGGGAATATAATATATGGCTACCTCAGTGAAAGACAATTGCCACCTAAATGCCCCGGTCCCTGCTTCCTTTCTCCTTTTAACATGGTTCTCCCAAAAGGGACCTTAAATTATCATATCTCATTTGCACAGTGGCTGGATAGAAAACAAAAGTGCAGAGCCTAGCACTGCTGTTTACCCAGGCTTATTCCTACTGTCAATTCTCAAAGGCAAATAAACAAAATAAAAGCCCAGTCAGCTAAATGGGTAAAATATTCAGTCGTTTCCTGACCAGATTAACCAATTCCACTGATCATGATAAATGTCATGTTATCCCTTATTCCAGACATTATGTTTTTGCATTACAAATGATAAAATATTCTGCATCATTTGGGCTGACAGCCAATCACTGGTAGCTGTGACCTGATTGCCTGCAGAGGACTGGTCACCGTTAGGGAGGTGGCTCAACTGCATGAAAGACAAAATAGAAATGTTAGTGCTTCAGGAGCAAGGAGTTCTAATAAAACACAGAAAAGTCAAATCTTAGTATGTGGAGTAAGCTTGCCAAATAGTACCAAACAATTCTCAGGGAGATTTATTAAACAGCAAGTAACTATTTCACTTGTCAGCCTCAGACTCCACAAATGCACCCAGGTCAGAAAAAGAAAAACCAGTTACCTCAGGCTTATAATGCTAATATCCTAAGAAACCTCCAGAATCAGTTGTGAAATAGTAATAAAGCTATAAACTTCTTGTATAATTCTCAAGAATTCCCAATCATCTGGTTGTTCATATTATCAGCAAAAAATTATTGATTCATATTAGATCCTGAACTAATGTATTCTTTAAGAACCATCTATTCTACAAAAAAAAAAATATTCACTCAGGAAAAAAAAAGACTAATTCTAATTTTTTATGCTACAAATTAGAGTACATTCAATGCCAAAGAAAAGGAGAAATCAACTCTATAAACCTAATTCAGTTTTATCTACCTAAAAATGTGAGGTGGAGAAAATTCTAAAAATATTCATGAAAACTAATGTCCTCCTGCTGGCAGCAGTGGTTACAATAGAGGTATTTTCCTTACCAGAAATGAAAAAGCCTTAAAGAAAACTTTAATCAAATTACTGTGATGAGAAAGGTTCTGACAGCTATGAAATTGACTCAGTTAAAAAATTCTACTATATATGTGTGTTTTACTTTAAGAGAAATTCAATGTACCAAATAGAATTTGAATTTGCAGATGAATTATTTACTTTTGAAAGAAGTCTGCCACCCCTCAAAAAAATTAAAAATAGAAAATGTTTCTTCCATTCATTTGAAACAGTCTACTGACAAAAGAAATCAATGCACAATTTCAGGAAACAAAGGCGAGCCATATTCTGCATCCCTGAATTATTGTTCCAGCCTGACACCACACACAGCTGGTGTTACTCAGACTCCACTTCCTCAACAAGAGAGGCTGGAAAAGGTCAATTTAATATTAAAAACAAACAGACTATAGTCAGGTGTGCAGCTGGTAATTCCAGAGCATATGAAGACTCAAGCATTGAGGGACATGGGTATTTTATATCTTAAAAAAAAACAAAAAACTGCCCAGCTTGCCAGTCCTCTGCTTGGAATCAAATGTAAACATGGTCTTGGCCTCATGAAAGTCTGAAGGAAAATTATTCATGTTGCAACACCACAGTAAAAGTTTTTCATTCTAAGCATAAGTGCTGGAGGGTAGCAATGCTGTTTCCTGATCCCCCTTACACAACTAAACAAAACATCTTGGATGCATGTTAGTATAAATCCTAAAAGAAACAAACCAGAAAGTACACTCTTAGGTGTATTATTTCCCTTCTTACATAGTGATAACTCTGTCCATCCCAATAAAAAGTCAAAAAGGGTTTATCAAATTCCTCAGTGAAGAAAATGCCACTTAATCCATCTAAATGGAGATTAAACAATGCAAAGCACGCTATGACATCTGTATCAAAATCATAAAGCTATTTAAAAAAAGAACTTATATGCATGACTTAAAAAAATTCTAACAAAGCTACAGACATTTAAATTAGATAAACCAATGAGTGATTATTAGTATTTAGAGTCTCCTTAAATATTAAGTTTAAGTTAAAATATGATACCATTACAAAGGTATAAATTCCATTCACATTTCAGACATTTTCATGAATAAAGAAAAGGTTATTGACCTTATTGTGTTTAATAAGCAAGACACTCTGAGAGATGAGACTAAGTATTAGGTAAGGTGAGCATAAAACCCAGAACCACTGATGTTCTGTCTTTACATAACTTTTCACCCCTCACACATCACAGACTTTCATACAGCAAATGTTTAAATGGGCATATTGAAGGCAATTGGAAGGATAAGGCAATAACATAAACGACTAATATAACAATACCTAATAACAGTAGGTAGCATTCATCGAGCCTTTACTAGGTGATAAGTATTTTAAGGCATTTAAAACTCACAACAGGCCAGGCACAGTGGCTCACACCTGTAATCTCAGCCCTTTAGGAGGCCGAGGCAGAAGGATTGCTTGAGCCCAGGAGTTCAAGACCAGCCTGGGCAACAGAGCAAGATCGCCTCTACAAAAAATAAAATATTAGCAGGGCATAGTGGTATGCACCTGTGGTCCTATCTACTTGAGAGGCTGAGGGAGGTAGGAGGATCGCCAAGAGCCCAGAGGTTGAGGCTGCAATGAGCTGTGATTGTGTCACTGCTCTCAAGCCTGGGTACAGAGTGAGGCCCTGTCTCTAAACAAAAAAAGCAAAAACAACAACAACAAAAACCACCTCATACCAGCCCCATGACACAGTACTATTTGTGAGCCTACTTTACAGGGTAAGAAACTGAAGCCAGAGAAGTCAATCTATTCAAGGTCATGCAGCCAATAGAATGAGGATTTCAGTGTATTTACTGACTCCAGAGCATGTAAACCAGAAGAGATGCTCCCTCCATTATAAAGTACAATAGAACATTAAAAAATGCAGGATAAGGCTGGGCACAGTGGCTCACGCCTGTAATCCCAGCACTTTGGGAGGCTGAGGCAGGTGGATCAACTGAGGTCAGAAGTTCAAGACCAGCCTGGCCAACACAGTAAAACTCAGTCCCTACTAAAAATACAAAAATTAGCCAGGCGTGGTGTAATCCCAGCTATTTGGGAGGCTGAGGCAGGAGAATCACTTGAACTCAGGAGGCGGAGGTTGCAGTGAGCCCAGATCACACTACTGCACTCTAGACTGGGCAAAAGAGCAAGGCTCTATCTCCAAAAAACAAAACAAAACAAAAAAACAAAGCATGTATACAAACAGTAACACAAATCAATATAAAGCAGACACACATGAATTATAATTTCATTCATCTTATCCCCTTAGAATGGAAACTGCCAGACGACAGGAACCAAACTTAATAAGTTTTTCCATTTAAAACAGTTTTTTCTTTCTTTGCCATTTGTACATTCAACGCTGCCATTTTCTATTCTGGCCTATACTTTATTTTATATCATATATATATATACAGCATGTCGATGCCGCTATGTAATGTGTTCCTGGTATGGAAAGCTTCAAAAATAATTAACATATCAGCTGCTTATCATGTGCCATTAAAGGCTTTCCATTTTACTTATTTCAATTAAGCACTACAACAATCCCATGAAGTTAATATTATCCCCATTTTAC